>NC_140729.1:6187500-7437500 GCF_050655825.1 Lonchura striata
TGACGAGTGCTGCAGCAACTGCACTGTCCATGGCACCTGGGGCTGATGTCACAGAGTGGGTGGTTCCAGGTTCTGGGCACAGTGTCCTCAGAGGGCAGGGAAAGGCCACAGCCTCACAGAACCACAGAATGGTTTGGGCTGGAAGGGACCTTGAAGGTTGTGAAAGGCAAAAGGGGTCCCTTGCCTCGCACATGCAAAACGACACCATGGGCAGACAAATCTGGCACAGAGGGAAAGTCACTCCAAAGGCAGTGTTTGGTCAGAGAGGGTGCTCAGAGCCACCACACGATGGAGAAAACTAGCACATCAAAGCTAGAAAGAGGACAGGAAGGAACAATGCCATGTGCAAACTACTTGGGGGGATGCTTCAAGGCACATAAGCCTTAGCTGATGGAACAAACCTGGAAACTCCTGAGTGTTGCAAGAGGAATTGCTGACCATGGCAGAGTGCGAGAAGCTGACAGGAGTTTCAATGCCATGAGGAAGCCCTTCTGAGTCTGTTTATACATTCTCCATGTCTGGAGCAGGGTGAGTACTGCAAATGCCTCAGTGCTGCCTCTTGCTTTGGAGACTGGTGCTGGAGGTCATGGCTGCAGAAAACAAGGGACTGAGATGGAGAGTGCTCATGCACTCACTTTTGTGGTTTGGGAATGGCATTCCCCAGTCTGGTGTTTCCACTGGAACACTGCAAACCACTGCTCCTCACTCCCTTCTCCCTCTCCCCTCCCTTCTCTGGTGGGCTTGAGAATAGAACTGGAAGCACAAAAGTTAAAGACTGTGGGTTGAGACAAGAACAATATAATGGAAACAGCAATGAAACAAGAAAATGAGCAGTAACCGCAACAATATTAATAATGGACTGGGACAATTCACATGCAACCATCCACCCCATAGAGCCTGGCAGTACCCAACCAGGCTGTCATGCATGTTATCCAGCGGAGATTTCTTCCCCTGTCCCTGGAAAATGTTGTGGAGTGGTTCAGAACAACCTCCACGTCCTGGCCATGCCCTGTCCTGGTTATGGCAAAAATTTACCCCATCCTGGCCAGAACCAGGACATTCACCCTCATGATCTGCCCCACAGCTTTGGAATCTGTGCCAGAGGGTCTGGCAGGGCAGGGAGGGCAGTCACCAGGGATTGGCAGACGTTGGAAACTCCTTATCCCTCTCTCTGGCCCCTGGTTTTCCTTGTTTTATGGAATGGAAGAACACATGTCCAACTCCTCCCAGTATCTCCTTCACTGGAAATCCTCCGTGCTTTGATTCCTTCTCTGACATTCTGCTGCACCTGGGGAATGCAGTGGGAAAACCCAAGGCTTTGTGTGAAGGTCACTCCCTCAGCACTTCACCTGAGGTGCACAGGAAGGCTGCCCTGGCTCTACCACACCTCATCCAGAACACCTGGAAGCTCTTCCCTCCCCATTCACACACTCCCCTGCCTTGTCCTCCTCATCCCACAGGGATGCACAGAGGGGCTACCACACTTCACGGTTTGGTAGCCCTGATACCACACTCCTGACTGGAATGGGGTGACCCTGGGGCAGTTTTGGCCTGCATCAGTTCCATGTCCTGCCTCAGCACACCCAGGTTCTCTGTTGGCGTCTGTGCTCATCTCTGCAGCTTTGCTGTCCTGCACCAGGAGTTTGCTGAATAAAATCATCCTCTAGAAAGGACATGTGACACAAGCCCAGGAGTAAGCAGCACCATGGGAGAGTTCAGCAAGGTGCCCTGGGGACAGCCAGGCCAGGCAGGGGAAGGTGGGGGGACCACGGCCTCACTGAAGCAGCCACATTGTACAGCACAAAAAATAAAGCTAAATAAATGCTGGGATGAAATACAGCACTGCTGGGACTGCTCCATTTAGCAAATAACAGTTGTGGGGGAGATTTACAGATGTACTGGGTACATCTGGGAACTGGGGCTCCTGCTGGAAGTCTTCAATCTTGAAGCTCCCAGTTCCCAAAGCTGGTAAATCCTTCCCAGCAATGGCTCCTGAGGCAGGGAGAGGGGTGGAAAGCCAAGGATGGGGCAGAGATCAGAAGGAGCTGGGGAGCTCAGAGAGGTCTTCAAGGGGAAGAGGATTTGTCTGAAAGGCCCTCACTTTTCTGGTCATCTTGGCAACTCTGGCAGGTTTAACAGGAGGTTTGTCTGGAAACAAGACAGGGACATATTGGCATGATGGGTGCTGGCATATTCCAGTCTTAGGCTTTGCAGAGAGAGATTTGCTGTTTCCCCATAGGCCACAGAGGATTTTAATATGAGGTGAACTCCCCAAGCTTGCATCCACCCTGTTCCATGGCCTCTGGCTCTGAGAAATGCTCTCCTGTGCACCCTGCTTCATTCCCTCAGATCAATGGCTGATGTGCCAGCAGCTCCTGCTCCAGAAGGGCAGCACATGATGAAGGTGCCACCCCTGCAGCTGAAAAGAAGGTTCCTTTGGCCATGGCATTCCAGGAGGTCATAAGACACATCATCAATGGAGTCTGAAAAAAAGAAAAATTAGAAGTTGAGGCAGCTGCATTTACCAGTGTGGGCAGTCCAGAGAGAACTGCCTGGACCTGACCCAGTTTGTGGATCAGAGCCAGAAATAGGTTCCCTTAGCTAGAAATGAGACCTCTCTACCCAGAGAGCCAGCTGCTTGCCATTCCATTGCTCCCTGGCCACAAGCAGCACTTCATCCATGAGCTCTCACCCCACAGAGCCCCTAGGTAACCCTGAAAAGACTCCTTCAGTATCAGGGGCTGCAAGAGACCTCTAGATGAGCAGCTAGAGGATTAGGTGAGGAGAAGAACTGAAATAAAATGCGTGTTTTTCCCTGGATTTGTGGAAGACAACAAGAAAGAAATACAGGACCCCAAAAAACAAACCCACTCGATGGGAGAGGCAGGTGAGCACCTCTGGTTCAGGAATTACAGAATGCACTCAACTGCAGCTTGCAGACAAGGATCCTGGCACGTTCCAGCAGCCAGCACTGCCACCTGATCCCAGCATCCCTCTGCCCCATGGATTTACACAGGACCCCAAAGCCCCAGTGGTCAGTGAAAGGAAAACATCCAACTGTCCACACTTGGCAACCTACTCCCGGGTTCTGCAGCCTGTGGAGAAAGACAAATTCCCTCACTAGAAAACTAAGCAGGTTTGAGCTGGGCTTTCTCAAAGCACACTAAAGGCAGAGGTGGGCTTCTCCGTGCTGTTTGGGAAGTGGCACATGAACCACACGGGAATCAGAGAGAGATTATCAACTCCAGAGGCACTGCTGAGCGCAGCCTCTCCTGACTCCAGCTGGGCTCCAGCCCCGAGGTGACCTGTGCCTCCAAACAGAGGGGCCAGAGTGACCTGCACTGACCAGGCCGGCCACAGCTCCGTGTCACACTGACCACTGCAGCGTCCAGCCAGTCCCTCCAGAGGCTCTTCCAATCTCCACCTCCACCTTACAGGGGCATGGAACGCCGCTGATCACACCCGCTGCTCCCTGACCTGCAGCCAGAGGAAGATTTCCTCATTTGCTGCTGTGGCCAGTGGCACCTCTCTGTAGCAGGTTTTGCGTCCTGCTCGGTGCCCCAGTGCTCCAGACAGGCTGGCTCCGTGCTGCTGGGCCTCTCCCGGTCCCTCTGAGCAGGGCTGCAGCCGAGTCTTCAGAACAGCCCCAATTCCCCAAAACAGCCCCCAAAACAGCCCGGCGCTGTCTGTGTGGGGAACATCAAACCCACACCAAGGAATGGCTTTGCCCAGTGCCCCGGGATGGAGCAGCCCCGGCCTGCTCCACCAGAGCCCAGGGCGGCTCTGGGAGCCCTGAGGGCACGAGAGAAGGAAACTTCAGCGTGAGGGTCTGCAGCGGCCAGGGGAACACCAGCGCCTCCGAGCCGCCCTGCCAGACACGTACGGCCCTCCACCACCCTCGCAGTGGTGCGGGAATGTGCTCGCTGCTGAGGGCGGCCTCGCGGCTCGGCGAGCAGCTCGGGCAGGGCCGCCGCTGTCCGCTCCGTGCGGAGCGCAGCCTCCTCCGGACGCGGCCGTGAGGCGGTCTGGGCCCTCGGGTGTCGCCTCCGGCAGAATCAGCGGCTCGGTGGAGCTCACACGAAGCTCTCCCTGGGGCGGGACAGCCCTTGCCCGTGGGGTGTCGGGCGGGCCCCGGGCCGGCCGAGGGTTGCCCGGCTGAGCCCGGGGCCGCCCCTGACGTGGGGCTCTGGGGCAGAGTCCGGCCCGCGGTGCCCAGCAGGGATGCGCGGTTCTGTCTGTGCTCGGGCAGCACCAGAGTAGAGTTTTTCCCTGCTACAGTACCTACGCTACCCCGCGAAAGAGCATCGCTCAGGTTTGACAGGAGGAGAAATCTGTGTGGCCGTCAGCTATCACCTATGGCCCGGTCAGGATACTGATGGATTTTCTGACCTATTCGCTAGGGTCGTGTAAAATGTTAAACTGCAGATGCTTTCTGAAAGCAACTAGTGCTTTGAATGGTACAATCTGGATTACAGAAGCTTTATGTAGTGTTAGGCTGTGAACCACAATAGGTTTATTCTACAAGTTAATAGGGATATGCCAGATCATGTTACACTTCTGTTTTATCTTCTGTTTTGACCCTATGGCAAGCATCAGTTGGGTTTATTTAGCTCTTTATTAGCCCTTTATTTAGCTCTTAGCATTTTTCACATTTTGTGTGAAAAATGAATTAACTTTTAGGTAGATATTTTTAAAGAGGAAAAATGTATTTGTGCCTATTGATGCTGCAGTGATTTGTGGTTTTGAGACCCATCTTGCAAAATACCACATGCTGAGGCTGATTGTCATAGCTCTGAAGCCAGCCCTGGGTATGGAATGCTTTTCATTCTTTGGAGTGTTCATTCCAGGCAGTTCTGTGTAACGAGATCTTTACAGAGCATGGAAGATGCCTCTAGGGGAAGTCTCCATTTTGATTGCTGTGCCTAGACTAATTCTGATACTCCTGAGTTTGCTGTCAGGTTTTTACGATGCTGAAATGTGTGTTTTCCAGGTTCCTGTGTGGGCTATTTTTCACTAAGAATCTAGAAAATATCTTGGCTTTTCGTGGGGTTTAGTGCAAAATAGGTTTGACTGTAGGAACCACATTGTTGCAAAGATGAAGCATGCAATTAAAGTTCTTTCTAATAATTTGAGATGATTTAAATATATGTCAAATGAAATGCCATAGTCAAGGAACCAAAGCAGTCGAATGAATTGCCTATAAATTCCTTTGGCATGAAGCGTGTTGAGTGAAATGTTTATTTCTTCTAAGCAATAGGTCATAAGAGTGTTTAAATAAAGGTATAGTATATATAATGCACTGGAGCACAATCCATGGATTAGAGTGAAATTTCAACACTCAGTTCCTTTACTTAGAGAAGTCCACCTATGCCCAGATGGATTAATTAATTGTAGTGGTAGAAAATACAGGGTGTAAAACACAGCTGACTGTTGAGCTTAGTATATCACTATGTTGTAGAGAAACTCAAGAATCAAGAAAATTCTAAATAAGTAAATGCTAATTTGTCATGCAGTACTATGGTATTTTCAGGCAGCTAATCAAGAAAATTTGAATTGGAAGACCGTCAAACTTGTTTCATACAATAAAACTCTGAGAGACTTATCTACAAATAGAAACACAAGGAGCATCCTTTTTTGTACTCAGCAAAGAGCTGGAGTATGTTGTGCTGTTACGGAGGTTTATTTTTATAAACTACTCCAATGAATTTTATAAGCATGTAAAAGATTGTAAGTGCCCTGAAACATGTTTATTCTTGGACTGGCAATTACATACATGGATTCAGTTTTGATTTTCTTTAAAATAAAAATAAAAATATTTCTCTGGAGTAATTTGCTCTCGGTAACAAGAGTCATCTGCAAGAGAAATATCCAAACCAATTTCTGGGCAGTGGAAGTAGCTTTATTTTTTATAACATTCTTAGTACCTGTGACCAGGGTTGGTAGAGTGCCAGTCCTGCCAGCTTTAAGGAGCTGCATGTAAGTGTACCCTCGTTTCCTCAGAATCCCAGGGATGTGGACATTTCTTTGAGATGAGCTTTTAGGAAGCCCCAGAACATCTGGTGGTGTGACATCTTCCTGCATGCTCTGTTTCTGCACGTGATGTTTTCCAGTGCTTTCAAACATCCCTTCCCTTCTGTTTTTTCAGATGGTTATTTAGACCTATCTTGAGAGCTACTCTCTTCAGCCTCAGCTTTATCCAAGATACAATATGGTTATTATATAACCTAGTATTTTTTCATTTTACTTACATTTCATTACATAACCTAGTATTTTACATTGTTACTTGCACAGCAGAATAACTGCAGAACTCTGCTCGATCCAGGTTATACTGAAAACTAAAAAAAATGCTATTTTTACATGCCTGACATTTTTCTTGCATATTTGAGCTTAGGTATTATGTTTGCTCATTTCAGGAGTGCTTCTGAACCACAGTCCAGAAAGAAGAAAAATCTTCTTGGTTGAAGTTGAACATTTGTCTCTAAGAGTAAGAACAAAGCCATGCCAGTGCTTTCAGAAGACTCAGGTAATTCAGCTGCATGCTTTCAACAGAGCAGTGACTGAAATCTTGTCATACCTGTTTCACACATAAAAATAATTTAAATAGGAGTAAAATGTAATAGAATTAAGATAATTCAACTGAAGTTTCTGAGCAATTACCTACAAGAAGGAAGGTGGAATGTAAAAGGTGAAAATTAATAAAGTTTGTCAGGATCAGTTTCCTACTAACCCTAGAGCACCCAAATATACTCTGATAGACCTGAATATACTCTGATAGACTTGAATATATTCTGATAGATCTGAATATATTCTGATAGACCTGAATATATTCTGATAGGCAGAATTGGACCCCTCAGTGTAACAGTGCCTTCTACATGTGCTTACTAAAGATCAGCCCATATATCTCTGCTGCTTGCTGTGTCATTTCTTAATATTTTCTGAACAGGGGTTGATAAACATTGTAAATATCCTTCCTTTTAACTTAAAATAAGTGTCTTTGTTCAAGGCTACTTTACTAGCTTCTCCAGTATGCTGCCCAGGAGAAGTCACAGATAATAAATGATGCTTAGGATTAAAGCAGGAGTGAGTTTGAGTCTCCTGGATCAAAAGCCACTCTAAGGTTCGTGGAGAGAATAGCCACAGGAATAGATTTGAACCCCCTCCACCTTTTTATATTTCCTGTTTTGTTTTGGTCCTGTGTTCCCAGACATGGTTCACCGGGAAAAATCTGGCCTTTGTCTGGCTCTGTGTGTTGCAAAATTGGGATATTTAAATATTTTTTTAGAAAACTAGCCACAAGCTTTGATTCCACCACAATGGAAATCTACACTTTATCCTTTCTTCCTCTGGTCAGGCCTGGCTTTTTATAGGTGCCTCAGAGTGGAAGGGGCAGGATAACACTTGTAAGCAAAGCTGCTGGGGAGGTAGAGCTGCTACCTGTGCAAAAAAAGGTCATTCAATCAGTTTGAGAGTCTGCTGTGGTACTAAAATTTCAAATTTGTAAGAGGGGAAACAAAGGGTTCTGGAAACAAGGAGTAATAAACATGAAGTGTTAAATGTGAAAGATAATTTCTTAAGAAATATATATTGCTTTGTTAGATTTTGCCTTAATATGATGGTGTGCTTGACACTTATGAGGGGAGTGTTGCAAAATGAGCTGTGGATAAACACGAGATAATCACAAGTCTCTGCAAATGTGATGATCATCAATGTGATACCCAAATAAATGTAGTGACTGTTAAGACTGCAGTAGAAGGTCCTGTGAGAAATGCTGTGTAGAATGTTTTTGTTCTGTCCTGAATCTAAATTTAGGGTTGCATGAAACTTTGGCCCTTTTGACATCTCAGCTAAGACCTGATTCAAATCATAAAGAGGAAATGGGATTCCTTAGGGATGTCTTCAGTGAAAGAAGTCTCAGCTACCTGATGAAGGTAAAAGTTTGTATTTATTTATGTACATTCTCCTTACAGTTTACTTTTTCTCTGTTCCCTTGATTTATCAACCATTTACTTTGCCAAACCTTTTTTTTAAGAATTCTGTACTGACCAAAGCATATGTGTGCTTAAGAACAAACACTAATAATGTTTGACAATTAATATGTTGAACATATTAAAACCGAGATCAAGGAGTAGAATGTTGCTGGCAGAGGTTCCAAAAAGTGCAAGAGGCTCCAGGGAATGGGGAAAATATGCAGATGGGATAGAAAACCTAATATCCCATTGAGTATGGGATAGAAAACTTCATATATGGGATAGAAAACCTCACATGCCATTGAATATGGGACAGAAACCCTCACATATGGGATAGAAAACCTCACATTCCATTGCATATGGGATAGAAAACCTAACACCCAACCTATAATAAAATCCCCTAATATAACTTTAGTTGCCAAGTATTGGTTATGCAAAAGCCAGATGATGCCTCTTCACAGAGATAATCTAGTTTATGAATGTATGGGAAATTAATTCAATAGTCCAGTTTTAATTTTTTAATGTGGAGGTGGGTTTTTTTGGGGGTGTTATTTGGTGGGGGTGTTTTGTTTTAATTTTGGTTCTGAGTTTCTTTGGGGTGGGTGTGCTAGGGAAGAAGTAAAGGGTTTGGGTTTGGGTGTTTGCTTTCCAGCCTTAGCACAGGGATGTGGCTTCCTCAGAGAGGGTGGTAAGGATGCTCAGTAGGGGAACATGAGGCACTTTGCCAAAATATTCCTTATGTCTTTGACAGATGTGGAGTCAGTCTGAGTGCCAGCAGTGTCTGCAGGGGAGCTGTGGACAGTTCATCTATCACAACACTGGGGGTGGCACAAAGCTCTTCTGGTCTGCCCACTGCTCAGAAATCCTTGCTCCTGGCTGTGGAACTTCTGGCTGTGGAACTCCTCCTCAGCCTGTGTCCGGCCAATCTTCAGCCTTGAGACTTTCTAGAACGGTGTTCCCTGAGTCATGAGAGTTGAATTTCAAGTCCCGCACCCAGGGATTCCACTGCTGGGCAGCATAAAACAGTGTTCCCAACTGCTGTCCTCAAGAGCTGTAGCCCCCTGTGACCTGTGTCCCTTCTCCCATCAGAGCTTTGTTTTGCTGGTGCCTGGCTTGGGAGTCCTTGCCTTGCACAGGAGACTGGACTGGACTACAAACACATGCTAACAGTGGTAACAGGCAACTTTATTTACACAACTAAATAAATTTCAGCATTTGTGCATGCAGAGGAGGAAGATTGGCAGGACAGAGGACGCCTTTGACCTGAGGCTGCCTTTGGACGAGCAGGCACTGCCCCAGTATGTAATGGTCATGGTCCACTGCAGCCTGCAGTGGATCCTGTTCATCCTGCTGCCCATGTCTTTTTTCTCATGAGGCCCAGCAGTATCTGGTGCACCCGAGTTAAGAATTTCACCACTATCTGGTATGGATGTGGAGCAGGCAAGAGAGGTTGCATTGACATTGGCTCCTCAGAGGGGTTTGAGGTCGACTCTGGCTCTGGTGTGGCTGTTGCAGTTGAGTGATCAGGAGTGGGAGTACAGCAGCCTGACTCTGTTGGTGCTGACTCTGGCTGCTCCAAGGGGGCTGAGCTGAAGGTTGGCTCTGGTCTTGGAGTAGCTGTTTCAGCTGACTCAGGATATGGAGTGGGAGTAGAGCAGCCTGACTCTGTTGGTGTTGGCTCTGGCTGCTCAAAAGAGGTTGAGCTGAAGGTTGGCTCTGGTGCTGGAGTGGCTGTTTCAGCTAACTCAGGATATGGAGTGGGAGTAGAGCAGCCTGACTCTGTTGGTGTTGGCTCTGGCTGCTCAAAAGAGGTTGAGCTGAAGGTTGGCTCTGGTGCTGGAGTGGCTGTTTCAGCTGACTCTGGACATGGAGTGGGAGTAGAGCAGCCTGACTCTGTTGGTGTTGGCTCTGGCTGCTCAAAAGAGGTTGAGCTGAAGGTTGGCTCTGGTGCTGGAGTAGCTGTTTCAGCTGACTCTGGACATGGAGTGGGAGTAGAGCAGCCTGACTCTGTTGGTGTTGGCTCTGGCTGCTCAAAAGGGGTTGAGCTGAAGGTTGGCTCTGGTGCTGGAGTGGCTGTTTCAGCTGACTCTGGACATGGAGTGGGAGTGGAGCAGCCTGACTCTGTTGGTGTTGGCTCTGGCTGCTCAAAAGGGGTTGAGCTGAAGGTTGGCTCTGGTGCTGGAGTGGCTGTTTCAGCTGACTCTGGACATGGAGTGGGAGTAGAGCAGTTTGACTCTGTTGGTGTTGGCTCTGGCTGCTCAAAAGAGGTTGAGCTGAAGGTTGGCTCTGGTGCTGGAGTGGCTGTTTCAGCTGACTCTGGACATGGAGTGGGAGTAGAGCAGCCTGACTCTGTTGGTGCTGACTCTGGCTGCTCCAAGGGGGCTGAGCTGAAGGTTGGCTCTGGTCTTGGAGTAGCTGTTTCAGCTGACTCAGGATATGGAGTGGGAGTAGAGCAGTTTGACTCTGTCAGTGTTGGCTCTGGCTGCTCAAGAGGGGTTGAGATGTAGGTTGTCTCTGGTGCTAGAGTGTCTGTTCCAGGTGGACGCATGCCCATCTGAATCAGGATCCAGTTGTAGAAGTACTGAGTGGAGGTGTAGACTCCCGGGCGTTTTGTTCTGACACAGCCTTTTCCCCAGCTGGTCACTCCAACAAGCCAAAAGTAGCCAGCATGGTTATCTTTGCACACCAGAGGCCCTCCACTGTCACCCTGCAACAGAGGAAAGAGGATTAGGGTGCTGTTGGGTGGCTGCTGTCAGCACTAGAGGCCTGTTTCTCTCTTGCAGCCCCTGCCACAGCTGTATTCATGGTACAAAAAGGCTTTGCTCAGGTGCTGGAGTCTCAAGAACCTTAGCTGGGAACAGGGTGGGTGTCTGTGAAGGCCCCCTTTTGTATCTGCACAGTGATCCTGGATGGGCAGAGCATAGATCATCCAGAATCTGGATCTGTGGGCTGCTGAGAACACTGGATGGGCTTTCTGGGCAGAGGGGCAGGCCTGGGGAACACGGTCACTTGGCAAGGAAACTCCAGCAGTGGAGGAAAAGTGGTTTGCCAGACAAAGCCCATGGTGACGGGGTACCTTCGCTGCTGGCTCCCAGCACTCATACCTGGCAGGTGTCCATGCCACCCCGTGGGTAGCCAGCACACAGGTTGTGGGTGTGGATGGCCCCAGCGTACCGACGGCTGCTGTTAACCAGCCGGATATCCAGGAGACGGACCTTGGCTTCCTGCAGGACATCACTCGGACCCTGAGCTGCAAGCACAGGAAGGAATGGGCACCCAGCAGCTCTTTGCCAGTTCCACTCCCCTGTCTGGGGGTGAACTCATTCCCTAGGGCTTGGCTTTGCCTCTGGAGCAGTTGTTGAAGCGCTGTGTCCTTTCTGTCTGCCTTTGGGGAGCAGGCCAGGCCCAGCTCTCCAGAGGCATACATCCTACAGCCTGACTTTGGTTTGTGCTGTCAGGAAGCCAAACCCATCTTGCTGGTGTGCCCAGCTCACCCTCAGGGCCCTTTTTGGGAACTCACCTTTTGCAGTGGCAGAACCCCAGCCAGCAATGTAGCAGGTTTTCAGCTCTGACACTGTGAGCGAGGCGTTGGGCACGCAGGCAAGCTGGACGTAGTCACTGCACTCCACGGGCTTGTCCAGCTCCAGCAGGGCGATGTCGTTCTGCTGGGAATCAGCCGTGTACTCCTGGTGGGCCAGGAGCCGCTTGATGTGGCGCACCTGAGTTTCAGGGCCCAGATGGGTCAGCTTGGTGGCCCCGATCAGCACACGCCACATGGTGACATTCCTGCAAGGCAGAGAGGGGTCTGAGGAAGAGCAGAGCCGTGTGCTGTTGATGCCTTAGGATTTTAGCTTTTGTATTTTTCATCCATTTGTAATCCTGCAGTTTTTTACTGTATAACTAAATTCTGCACACAGTGTGAGCTGCTGCTGCTTTCCCATTCTGGTCACAAAAATTCCTCTCCAGGCCTGGCAATCAAGGATACCTCACTGCCTCAGGCCTCGAGAGATGGAAACAAAAGTGAGTTGAGGGGAGCAAACTGGGGGTAAATGACTTCATTACCTGAAGCTGTAATTAGAAGATTAACCCTAAATATGCAAATGGTCCAAATTTATAGGTGTGAAAACCTTTGACCCGTGGTCAATTTTGGGTTGTAGCACTTGGGGGGGTCTTTTGTTTTGCCTAAAATGGACCTGGAGGCCCTTCAATAAATATAATCACTTTTTATTCCTTGTCTGGCCTGTTTTTAGGTAGTCCTGAAAAGGCATCACTGTGGCAGCTCAGCACTTCCCTTCCTTCTGCTTCTCAAGGCAGAGAGGAAAGCAGGGCAATGAGGAGTGTGACTGCCCTAGCATGCCTTAGGCTCCAGGAATGCCACACTGGAGGCTGCTGGGCAGCAGTGGCACGAGCCCAGCCTTCTGAGCAGTCCCTCAGTTGGGCCCCGTAGTATTGAGGTGCTGCAGGCTGGGCAACTGTTTGTGTGGTGAGGATACCCTCATTCCCTGCTCCTCCTTACCTGGCCTGGAGGAAGCAATGGGCTGCTGTGAGGACCCACTGTGGGCTGATGAGGGACCCTCCACATGTATGGCCGGTGCCTATTTTCCTGGGGTCCTGGATGCTGACAATCCAGGGCCAGGCCCCTGGCAGGGCACCTGTGCCAGTCACAATTCGGTAGTCAGCATCTATGGAGTTGTAGTCAGAAGCCATGGGCCGGAGCCCACAGGTCCCTCTGGAAGCACAAAATCATTACTGCCCTTCTGTTCCAGTACCTGGGTGCTGGCAAGGAGGCTCCCACATGGGGTTTGGGGTATGGCAATGGGGGACAAGCACCCTCCTAGAGCCTGGGGCCATACCTGCAGTTGCCCCAGGTACCATGTGCAGGTCTGTACACAGCCAGCAGGATGAAGAGGTACAGGTACAGAAGATTCATCGCTGTCAGCAGCATCTGTCAGCTGAAAGAGACAAAAGCTTGTCTCTTCCAGTGCAGTCTCTGACGAGTGCTGCAGCAACTGCACTGTCCATGGCACCTGGGGCTGATGTCACAGAGTGGGTGGTTCCAGGTTCTGGGCACAGTGTCCTCAGAGGGCAGGGAAAGGCCACAGCCTCACAGAACCACAGAATGGTTTGGGCTGGAAGGGACCTTGAAGGTTGTGAAAGGCAAAAGGGGTCCCTTGCCTCGCACATGCAAAACGACACCATGGGCAGACAAATCTGGCACAGAGGGAAAGTCACTCCAAAGGCAGTGTTTGGTCAGAGAGGGTGCTCAGAGCCACCACACGATGGAGAAAACTAGCACATCAAAGCTAGAAAGAGGACAGGAAGGAACAATGCCATGTGCAAACTACTTGGGGGGATGCTTCAAGGCACATAAGCCTTAGCTGATGGAACAAACCTGGAAACTCCTGAGTGTTGCAAGAGGAATTGCTGACCATGGCAGAGTGCGAGAAGCTGACAGGAGTTTCAATGCCATGAGGAAGCCCTTCTGAGTCTGTTTATACATTCTCCATGTCTGGAGCAGGGTGAGTACTGCAAATGCCTCAGTGCTGCCTCTTGCTTTGGAGACTGGTGCTGGAGGTCATGGCTGCAGAAAACAAGGGACTGAGATGGAGAGTGCTCATGCACTCACTTTTGTGGTTTGGGAATGGCATTCCCCAGTCTGGTGTTTCCACTGGAACACTGCAAACCACTGCTCCTCACTCCCTTCTCCCTCTCCCCTCCCTTCTCTGGTGGGCTTGAGAATAGAACTGGAAGCACAAAAGTTAAAGACTGTGGGTTGAGACAAGAACAATATAATGGAAACAGCAATGAAACAAGAAAATGAGCAGTAACCGCAACAATATTAATAATGGACTGGGACAATTCACATGCAACCATCCACCCCATAGAGCCTGGCAGTACCCAACCAGGCTGTCATGCATGTTATCCAGCGGAGATTTCTTCCCCTGTCCCTGGAAAATGTTGTGGAGTGGTTCAGAACAACCTCCACGTCCTGGCCATGCCCTGTCCTGGTTATGGCAAAAATTTACCCCATCCTGGCCAGAACCAGGACATTCACCCTCATGATCTGCCCCACAGCTTTGGAATCTGTGCCAGAGGGTCTGGCAGGGCAGGGAGGGCAGTCACCAGGGATTGGCAGACGTTGGAAACTCCTTATCCCTCTCTCTGGCCCCTGGTTTTCCTTGTTTTATGGAATGGAAGAACACATGTCCAACTCCTCCCAGTATCTCCTTCACTGGAAATCCTCCGTGCTTTGATTCCTTCTCTGACATTCTGCTGCACCTGGGGAATGCAGTGGGAAAACCCAAGGCTTTGTGTGAAGGTCACTCCCTCAGCACTTCACCTGAGGTGCACAGGAAGGCTGCCCTGGCTCTACCACACCTCATCCAGAACACCTGGAAGCTCTTCCCTCCCCATTCACACACTCCCCTGCCTTGTCCTCCTCATCCCACAGGGATGCACAGAGGGGCTACCACACTTCACGGTTTGGTAGCCCTGATACCACACTCCTGACTGGAATGGGGTGACCCTGGGGCAGTTTTGGCCTGCATCAGTTCCATGTCCTGCCTCAGCACACCCAGGTTCTCTGTTGGCGTCTGTGCTCATCTCTGCAGCTTTGCTGTCCTGCACCAGGAGTTTGCTGAATAAAATCATCCTCTAGAAAGGACATGTGACACAAGCCCAGGAGTAAGCAGCACCATGGGAGAGTTCAGCAAGGTGCCCTGGGGACAGCCAGGCCAGGCAGGGGAAGGTGGGGGGACCACGGCCTCACTGAAGCAGCCACATTGTACAGCACAAAAAATAAAGCTAAATAAATGCTGGGATGAAATACAGCACTGCTGGGACTGCTCCATTTAGCAAATAACAGTTGTGGGGGAGATTTACAGATGTACTGGGTACATCTGGGAACTGGGGCTCCTGCTGGAAGTCTTCAATCTTGAAGCTCCCAGTTCCCAAAGCTGGTAAATCCTTCCCAGCAATGGCTCCTGAGGCAGGGAGAGGGGTGGAAAGCCAAGGATGGGGCAGAGATCAGAAGGAGCTGGGGAGCTCAGAGAGGTCTTCAAGGGGAAGAGGATTTGTCTGAAAGGCCCTCACTTTTCTGGTCATCTTGGCAACTCTGGCAGGTTTAACAGGAGGTTTGTCTGGAAACAAGACAGGGACATATTGGCATGATGGGTGCTGGCATATTCCAGTCTTAGGCTTTGCAGAGAGAGATTTGCTGTTTCCCCATAGGCCACAGAGGATTTTAATATGAGGTGAACTCCCCAAGCTTGCATCCACCCTGTTCCATGGCCTCTGGCTCTGAGAAATGCTCTCCTGTGCACCCTGCTTCATTCCCTCAGATCAATGGCTGATGTGCCAGCAGCTCCTGCTCCAGAAGGGCAGCACATGATGAAGGTGCCACCCCTGCAGCTGAAAAGAAGGTTCCTTTGGCCATGGCATTCCAGGAGGTCATAAGACACATCATCAATGGAGTCTGAAAAAAAGAAAAATTAGAAGTTGAGGCAGCTGCATTTACCAGTGTGGGCAGTCCAGAGAGAACTGCCTGGACCTGACCCAGTTTGTGGATCAGAGCCAGAAATAGGTTCCCTTAGCTAGAAATGAGACCTCTCTACCCAGAGAGCCAGCTGCTTGCCATTCCATTGCTCCCTGGCCACAAGCAGCACTTCATCCATGAGCTCTCACCCCACAGAGCCCCTAGGTAACCCTGAAAAGACTCCTTCAGTATCAGGGGCTGCAAGAGACCTCTAGATGAGCAGCTAGAGGATTAGGTGAGGAGAAGAACTGAAATAAAATGCGTGTTTTTCCCTGGATTTGTGGAAGACAACAAGAAAGAAATACAGGACCCCAAAAAACAAACCCACTCGATGGGAGAGGCAGGTGAGCACCTCTGGTTCAGGAATTACAGAATGCACTCAACTGCAGCTTGCAGACAAGGATCCTGGCACGTTCCAGCAGCCAGCACTGCCACCTGATCCCAGCATCCCTCTGCCCCATGGATTTACACAGGACCCCAAAGCCCCAGTGGTCAGTGAAAGGAAAACATCCAACTGTCCACACTTGGCAACCTACTCCTGGGTTCTGCAGCCTGTGGAGAAAGACAAATTCCCTCACTAGAAAACTAAGCAGGTTTGAGCTGGGCTTTCTCAAAGCACACTAAAGGCAGAGGTGGGCTTCTCCGTGCTGTTTGGGAAGTGGCACATGAACCACACGGGAATCAGAGAGAGATTATCAACTCCAGAGGCACTGCTGAGCGCAGCCTCTCCTGACTCCAGCTGGGCTCCAGCCCCGAGGTGACCTGTGCCTCCAAACAGAGGGGCCAGAGTGACCTGCACTGACCAGGCCGGCCACAGCTCCGTGTCACACTGACCACTGCAGCGTCCAGCCAGTCCCTCCAGAGGCTCTTCCAATCTCCACCTCCACCTTACAGGGGCATGGAACGCCGCTGATCACACCCGCTGCTCCCTGACCTGCAGCCAGAGGAAGATTTCCTCATTTGCTGCTGTGGCCAGTGGCACCTCTCTGTAGCAGGTTTTGCGTCCTGCTCGGTGCCCCAGTGCTCCAGACAGGCTGGCTCCGTGCTGCTGGGCCTCTCCCGGTCCCTCTGAGCAGGGCTGCAGCCGAGTCTTCAGAACAGCCCCAATTCCCCAAAACAGCCCCCAAAACAGCCCGGCGCTGTCTGTGTGGGGAACATCAAACCCACACCAAGGAATGGCTTTGCCCAGTGCCCCGGGATGGAGCAGCCCCGGCCTGCTCCACCAGAGCCCAGGGCGGCTCTGGGAGCCCTGAGGGCACGAGAGAAGGAAACTTCAGCGTGAGGGTCTGCAGCGGCCAGGGGAACACCAGCGCCTCCGAGCCGCCCTGCCAGACACGTACGGCCCTCCACCACCCTCGCAGTGGTGCGGGAATGTGCTCGCTGCTGAGGGCGGCCTCGCGGCTCGGCGAGCAGCTCGGGCAGGGCCGCCGCTGTCCGCTCCGTGCGGAGCGCAGCCTCCTCCGGACGCGGCCGTGAGGCGGTCTGGGCCCTCGGGTGTCGCCTCCGGCAGAATCAGCGGCTCGGTGGAGCTCACACGAAGCTCTCCCTGGGGCGGGACAGCCCTTGCCCGTGGGGTGTCGGGCGGGCCCCGGGCCGGCCGAGGGTTGCCCGGCTGAGCCCGGGGCCGCCCCTGACGTGGGGCTCTGGGGCAGAGTCCGGCCCGCGGTGCCCAGCAGGGATGCGCGGTTCTGTCTGTGCTCGGGCAGCACCAGAGTAGAGTTTTTCCCTGCTACAGTACCTACGCTACCCCGCGAAAGAGCATCGCTCAGGTTTGACAGGAGGAGAAATCTGTGTGGCCGTCAGCTATCACCTATGGCCCGGTCAGGATACTGATGGATTTTCTGACCTATTCGCTAGGGTCGTGTAAAATGTTAAACTGCAGATGCTTTCTGAAAGCAACTAGTGCTTTGAATGGTACAATCTGGATTACAGAAGCTTTATGTAGTGTTAGGCTGTGAACCACAATAGGTTTATTCTACAAGTTAATAGGGATATGCCAGATCATGTTACACTTCTGTTTTATCTTCTGTTTTGACCCTATGGCAAGCATCAGTTGGGTTTATTTAGCTCTTTATTAGCCCTTTATTTAGCTCTTAGCATTTTTCACATTTTGTGTGAAAAATGAATTAACTTTTAGGTAGATATTTTTAAAGAGGAAAAATGTATTTGTGCCTATTGATGCTGCAGTGATTTGTGGTTTTGAGACCCATCTTGCAAAATACCACATGCTGAGGCTGATTGTCATAGCTCTGAAGCCAGCCCTGGGTATGGAATGCTTTTCATTCTTTGGAGTGTTCATTCCAGGCAGTTCTGTGTAACGAGATCTTTACAGAGCATGGAAGATGCCTCTAGGGGAAGTCTCCATTTTGATTGCTGTGCCTAGACTAATTCTGATACTCCTGAGTTTGCTGTCAGGTTTTTACGATGCTGAAATGTGTGTTTTCCAGGTTCCTGTGTGGGCTATTTTTCACTAAGAATCTAGAAAATATCTTGGCTTTTCGTGGGGTTTAGTGCAAAATAGGTTTGACTGTAGGAACCACATTGTTGCAAAGATGAAGCATGCAATTAAAGTTCTTTCTAATAATTTGAGATGATTTAAATATATGTCAAATGAAATGCCATAGTCAAGGAACCAAAGCAGTCGAATGAATTGCCTATAAATTCCTTTGGCATGAAGCGTGTTGAGTGAAATGTTTATTTCTTCTAAGCAATAGGTCATAAGAGTGTTTAAATAAAGGTATAGTATATATAATGCACTGGAGCACAATCCATGGATTAGAGTGAAATTTCAACACTCAGTTCCTTTACTTAGAGAAGTCCACCTATGCCCAGATGGATTAATTAATTGTAGTGGTAGAAAATACAGGGTGTAAAACACAGCTGACTGTTGAGCTTAGTATATCACTATGTTGTAGAGAAACTCAAGAATCAAGAAAATTCTAAATAAGTAAATGCTAATTTGTCATGCAGTACTATGGTATTTTCAGGCAGCTAATCAAGAAAATTTGAATTGGAAGACCGTCAAACTTGTTTCATACAATAAAACTCTGAGAGACTTATCTACAAATAGAAACGCAAGGAGCATCCTTTTTTGTACTCAGCAAAGAGCTGGAGTATGTTGTGCTGTTACGGAGGTTTATTTTTATAAACTACTCCAATGAATTTTATAAGCATGTAAAAGATTGTAAGTGCCCTGAAACATGTTTATTCTTGGACTGGCAATTACATACATGGATTCAGTTTTGATTTTCTTTAAAATAAAAATAAAAATATTTCTCTGGAGTAATTTGCTCTCGGTAACAAGAGTCATCTGCAAGAGAAATATCCAAACCAATTTCTGGGCAGTGGAAGTAGCTTTATTTTTTATAACATTCTTAGTACCTGTGACCAGGGTTGGTAGAGTGCCAGTCCTGCCAGCTTTAAGGAGCTGCATGTAAGTGTACCCTCGTTTCCTCAGAATCCCAGGGATGTGGACATTTCTTTGAGATGAGCTTTTAGGAAGCCCCAGAACATCTGGTGGTGTGACATCTTCCTGCATGCTCTGTTTCTGCACGTGATGTTTTCCAGTGCTTTCAAACATCCCTTCCCTTCTGTTTTTTCAGATGGTTATTTAGACCTATCTTGAGAGCTACTCTCTTCAGCCTCAGCTTTATCCAAGATACAATATGGTTATTATATAACCTAGTATTTTTTCATTTTACTTACATTTCATTACATAACCTAGTATTTTACATTGTTACTTGCACAGCAGAATAACTGCAGAACTCTGCTCGATCCAGGTTATACTGAAAACTAAAAAAAATGCTATTTTTACATGCCTGACATTTTTCTTGCATATTTGAGCTTAGGTATTATGTTTGCTCATTTCAGGAGTGCTTCTGAACCACAGTCCAGAAAGAAGAAAAATCTTCTTGGTTGAAGTTGAACATTTGTCTCTAAGAGTAAGAACAAAGCCATGCCAGTGCTTTCAGAAGACTCAGGTAATTCAGCTGCATGCTTTCAACAGAGCAGTGACTGAAATCTTGTCATACCTGTTTCACACATAAAAATAATTTAAATAGGAGTAAAATGTAATAGAATTAAGATAATTCAACTGAAGTTTCTGAGCAATTACCTACAAGAAGGAAGGTGGAATGTAAAAGGTGAAAATTAATAAAGTTTGTCAGGATCAGTTTCCTACTAACCCTAGAGCACCCAAATATACTCTGATAGACCTGAATATACTCTGATAGACTTGAATATATTCTGATAGATCTGAATATATTCTGATAGACCTGAATATATTCTGATAGGCAGAATTGGACCCCTCAGTGTAACAGTGCCTTCTACATGTGCTTACTAAAGATCAGCCCATATATCTCTGCTGCTTGCTGTGTCATTTCTTAATATTTTCTGAACAGGGGTTGATAAACATTGTAAATATCCTTCCTTTTAACTTAAAATAAGTGTCTTTGTTCAAGGCTACTTTACTAGCTTCTCCAGTATGCTGCCCAGGAGAAGTCACAGATAATAAATGATGCTTAGGATTAAAGCAGGAGTGAGTTTGAGTCTCCTGGATCAAAAGCCACTCTAAGGTTCGTGGAGAGAATAGCCACAGGAATAGATTTGAACCCCCTCCACCTTTTTATATTTCCTGTTTTGTTTTGGTCCTGTGTTCCCAGACATGGTTCACCGGGAAAAATCTGGCCTTTGTCTGGCTCTGTGTGTTGCAAAATTGGGATATTTAAATATTTTTTTAGAAAACTAGCCACAAGCTTTGATTCCACCACAATGGAAATCTACACTTTATCCTTTCTTCCTCTGGTCAGGCCTGGCTTTTTATAGGTGCCTCAGAGTGGAAGGGGCAGGATAACACTTGTAAGCAAAGCTGCTGGGGAGGTAGAGCTGCTACCTGTGCAAAAAAAGGTCATTCAATCAGTTTGAGAGTCTGCTGTGGTACTAAAATTTCAAATTTGTAAGAGGGGAAACAAAGGGTTCTGGAAACAAGGAGTAATAAACATGAAGTGTTAAATGTGAAAGATAATTTCTTAAGAAATATATATTGCTTTGTTAGATTTTGCCTTAATATGATGGTGTGCTTGACACTTATGAGGGGAGTGTTGCAAAATGAGCTGTGGATAAACACGAGATAATCACAAGTCTCTGCAAATGTGATGATCATCAATGTGATACCCAAATAAATGTAGTGACTGTTAAGACTGCAGTAGAAGGTCCTGTGAGAAATGCTGTGTAGAATGTTTTTGTTCTGTCCTGAATCTAAATTTAGGGTTGCATGAAACTTTGGCCCTTTTGACATCTCAGCTAAGACCTGATTCAAATCATAAAGAGGAAATGGGATTCCTTAGGGATGTCTTCAGTGAAAGAAGTCTCAGCTACCTGATGAAGGTAAAAGTTTGTATTTATTTATGTACATTCTCCTTACAGTTTACTTTTTCTCTGTTCCCTTGATTTATCAACCATTTACTTTGCCAAACCTTTTTTTTAAGAATTCTGTACTGACCAAAGCATATGTGTGCTTAAGAACAAACACTAATAATGTTTGACAATTAATATGTTGAACATATTAAAACCGAGATCAAGGAGTAGAATGTTGCTGGCAGAGGTTCCAAAAAGTGCAAGAGGCTCCAGGGAATGGGGAAAATATGCAGATGGGATAGAAAACCTAATATCCCATTGAGTATGGGATAGAAAACTTCATATATGGGATAGAAAACCTCACATGCCATTGAATATGGGACAGAAACCCTCACATATGGGATAGAAAACCTCACATTCCATTGCATATGGGATAGAAAACCTAACACCCAACCTATAATAAAATCCCCTAATATAACTTTAGTTGCCAAGTATTGGTTATGCAAAAGCCAGATGATGCCTCTTCACAGAGATAATCTAGTTTATGAATGTATGGGAAATTAATTCAATAGTCCAGTTTTAATTTTTTAATGTGGAGGTGGGTTTTTTTGGGGGTGTTATTTGGTGGGGGTGTTTTGTTTTAATTTTGGTTCTGAGTTTCTTTGGGGTGGGTGTGCTAGGGAAGAAGTAAAGGGTTTGGGTTTGGGTGTTTGCTTTCCAGCCTTAGCACAGGGATGTGGCTTCCTCAGAGAGGGTGGTAAGGATGCTCAGTAGGGGAACATGAGGCACTTTGCCAAAATATTCCTTATGTCTTTGACAGATGTGGAGTCAGTCTGAGTGCCAGCAGTGTCTGCAGGGGAGCTGTGGACAGTTCATCTATCACAACACTGGGGGTGGCACAAAGCTCTTCTGGTCTGCCCACTGCTCAGAAATCCTTGCTCCTGGCTGTGGAACTTCTGGCTGTGGAACTCCTCCTCAGCCTGTGTCCGGCCAATCTTCAGCCTTGAGACTTTCTAGAACGGTGTTCCCTGAGTCATGAGAGTTGAGTTTCAAGTCCCGCACCCAGGGATTCCACTGCTGGGCAGCATAAAACAGTGTTCCCAACTGCTGTCCTCAAGAGCTGTAGCCCCCTGTGACCTGTGTCCCTTCTCCCATCAGAGCTTTGTTTTGCTGGTGCCTGGCTTGGGAGTCCTTGCCTTGCACAGGAGACTGGACTGGACTACAAACACATGCTAACAGTGGTAACAGGCAACTTTATTTACACAACTAAATAAATTTCAGCATTTGTGCATGCAGAGGAGGAAGATTGGCAGGACAGAGGACGCCTTTGACCTGAGGCTGCCTTTGGACGAGCAGGCACTGCCCCAGTATGTAATGGTCATGGTCCACTGCAGCCTGCAGTGGATCCTGTTCATCCTGCTGCCCATGTCTTTTTTCTCATGAGGCCCAGCAGTATCTGGTGCACCCGAGTTAAGAATTTCACCACTATCTGGTATGGATGTGGAGCAGGCAAGAGAGGTTGCATTGACATTGGCTCCTCAGAGGGGTTTGAGGTCGACTCTGGCTCTGGTGTGGCTGTTGCAGTTGAGTGATCAGGAGTGGGAGTACAGCAGCCTGACTCTGTTGGTGCTGACTCTGGCTGCTCCAAGGGGGCTGAGCTGAAGGTTGGCTCTGGTCTTGGAGTAGCTGTTTCAGCTGACTCAGGATATGGAGTGGGAGTAGAGCAGCCTGACTCTGTTGGTGTTGGCTCTGGCTGCTCAAAAGAGGTTGAGCTGAAGGTTGGCTCTGGTGCTGGAGTAGCTGTTTCAGCTGACTCTGGACATGGAGTGGGAGTAGAGCAGCCTGACTCTGTTGGTGTTGGCTCTGGCTGCTCAAAAGAGGTTGAGCTGAAGGTTGGCTCTGGTGCTGGAGTGGCTGTTTCAGCTGACTCTGGACATGGAGTGGGAGTAGAGCAGCCTGACTCTGTTGGTGTTGGCTCTGGCTGCTCAAAAGGGGTTTAGCTGAAGGTTGGCTCTGGTGCTGGAGTGGCTGTTTCAGCTGACTCTGGACATGGAGTGGGAGTAGAGTGCCGCGCTCCCCAGCCCCAAGTGCCCTCTGATGTTGCGCTCAACCCCGGCTAGCTCGGCACCTGGGGTGAGGACGGGCAATGAGGCACCTCTCGCTGCGCCCTGATGGGGTTTGAGAGGTGTCCCCGTGGGTCCTGAATCAGCAGCGGCTACCCTAAGGCGGCAAGGAAAAGCCGGAACCAGCTGGGGTAAAAGTCTTCTTTAATCTGGAGCCAACGTGGCCAACGCAAAGAAGATACACCAACAGGAAACCCCCCCAAGCTGGAACCCCGAGTGGGGTTCGGGGCAGGCAATTATAGGATTTGGGAAGGGAATGGGAGTGGAAACCAGGGAGGGAAAACCAATGGGAGACGGGGAAGGGAGTGGCTCCACGGTGGGGTGATTCCGCCTGGTCCAATGGGAAGGGGACAGGGGAGTGGCCCCAGGCCCTCGTCCAATCACTCGGTGCCCTGTGGAGAAGTTTCTGGACAGAGGGGAAGGAACACCGAGTGACAGACAAGGTACCTGGGAGGGGACAGGGGGATGACTTGGCAGTTTTGGGGATGACGGACAGGTGTTGGGAAGGCGGGAAAGGGGGACCAGGCGGGAAAACAGAACAAAAGGATGTACCAATACAGCAAATAGGGGAAGACAGGAACAAACCATTGGGGAAATACAAAATTGTAAAACCGTACATAAAATAAATAAAAACGCACCACCACAGTAGAGCAGCCTGACTCTGTTGGTGTTGGCTCTGGCTGCTCAAAAGAGGTTGAGCTGAAGGTTGGCTCTGGTGCTGGAGTGGCTGTTTCAGCTGACTCTGGACATGGAGTGGGAGTGGAGCAGCCTGACTCTGTTGGTGTTGGCTCTGGCTGCTCAAAAGGGGTTGAGCTGAAGGTTGGCTCTGGTGCTGGAGTGGCTGTTTCAGCTGACTCTGGACATGGAGTGGGAGTAGAGCAGTTTGACTCTGTTGGTGTTGGCTCTGGCTGCTCAAAAGAGGTTGAGCTGAAGGTTGGCTCTGGTGCTGGAGTGGCTGTTTCAGCTGACTCTGGACATGGAGTGGGAGTAGAGCAGCCTGACTCTGTTGGTGCTGACTCTGGCTGCTCCAAGGGGGCTGAGCTGAAGGTTGGCTCTGGTCTTGGAGTAGCTGTTTCAGCTGACTCAGGATATGGAGTGGGAGTAGAGCAGTTTGACTCTGTCAGTGTTGGCTCTGGCTGCTCAAGAGGGGTTGAGATGTAGGTTGTCTCTGGTGCTAGAGTGTCTGTTCCAGGTGGACGCATGCCCATCTGAATCAGGATCCAGTTGTAGAAGTACTGAGTGGAGGTGTAGACTCCCGGGCGTTTTGTTCTGACACAGCCTTTTCCCCAGCTGGTCACTCCAACAAGCCAAAAGTAGCCAGCATGGTTATCTTTGCACACCAGAGGCCCTCCACTGTCACCCTGCAACAGAGGAAAGAGGATTAGGGTGCTGTTGGGTGGCTGCTGTCAGCACTAGAGGCCTGTTTCTCTCTTGCAGCCCCTGCCACAGCTGTATTCATGGTACAAAAAGGCTTTGCTCAGGTGCTGGAGTCTCAAGAACCTTAGCTGGGAACAGGGTGGGTGTCTGTGAAGGCCCCCTTTTGTATCTGCACAGTGATCCTGGATGGGCAGAGCATAGATCATCCAGAATCTGGATCTGTGGGCTGCTGAGAACACTGGATGGGCTTTCTGGGCAGAGGGGCAGGCCTGGGGAACACGGTCACTTGGCAAGGAAACTCCAGCAGTGGAGGAAAAGTGGTTTGCCAGACAAAGCCCATGGTGACGGGGTACCTTCGCTGCTGGCTCCCAGCACTCATACCTGGCAGGTGTCCATGCCACCCCGTGGGTAGCCAGCACACAGGTTGTGGGTGTGGATGGCCCCAGCGTACCGACGGCTGCTGTTAACCAGCCGGATATCCAGGAGACGGACCTTGGCTTCCTGCAGGACATCACTCGGACCCTGAGCTGCAAGCACAGGAAGGAATGGGCACCCAGCAGCTCTTTGCCAGTTCCACTCCCCTGTCTGGGGGTGAACTCATTCCCTAGGGCTTGGCTTTGCCTCTGGAGCAGTTGTTGAAGCGCTGTGTCCTTTCTGTCTGCCTTTGGGGAGCAGGCCAGGCCCAGCTCTCCAGAGGCATACATCCTACAGCCTGACTTTGGTTTGTGCTGTCAGGAAGCCAAACCCATCTTGCTGGTGTGCCCAGCTCACCCTCAGGGCCCTTTTTGGGAACTCACCTTTTGCAGTGGCAGAACCCCAGCCAGCAATGTAGCAGGTTTTCAGCTCTGACACTGTGAGCGAGGCGTTGGGCACGCAGGCAAGCTGGACGTAGTCACTGCACTCCACGGGCTTGTCCAGCTCCAGCAGGGCGATGTCGTTCTGCTGGGAATCAGCCGTGTACTCCTGGTGGGCCAGGAGCCGCTTGATGTGGCGCACCTGAGTTTCAGGGCCCAGATGGGTCAGCTTGGTGGCCCCGATCAGCACACGCCACATGGTGACATTCCTGCAAGGCAGAGAGGGGTCTGAGGAAGAGCAGAGCCGTGTGCTGTTGATGCCTTAGGATTTTAGCTTTTGTATTTTTCATCCATTTGTAATCCTGCAGTTTTTTACTGTATAACTAAATTCTGCACACAGTGTGAGCTGCTGCTGCTTTCCCATTCTGGTCACAAAAATTCCTCTCCAGGCCTGGCAATCAAGGATACCTCACTGCCTCAGGCCTCGAGAGATGGAAACAAAAGTGAGTTGAGGGGAGCAAACTGGGGGTAAATGACTTCATTACCTGAAGCTGTAATTAGAAGATTAACCCTAAATATGCAAATGGACCAAATTTATAGGTGTGAAAACCTTTGACCCGTGGTCAATTTTGGGTTGTAGCACTTGGGGGGGTCTTTTGTTTTGCCTAAAATGGACCTGGAGGCCCTTCAATAAATATAATCACTTTTTATTCCTTGTCTGGCCTGTTTTTAGGTAGTCCTGAAAAGGCATCACTGTGGCAGCTCAGCACTTCCCTTCCTTCTGCTTCTCAAGGCAGAGAGGAAAGCAGGGCAATGAGGAGTGTGACTGCCCTAGCATGCCTTAGGCTCCAGGAATGCCACACTGGAGGCTGCTGGGCAGCAGTGGCACGAGCCCAGCCTTCTGAGCAGTCCCTCAGTTGGGCCCCGTAGTATTGAGGTGCTGCAGGCTGGGCAACTGTTTGTGTGGTGAGGATACCCTCATTCCCTGCTCCTCCTTACCTGGCCTGGAGGAAGCAATGGGCTGCTGTGAGGACCCACTGTGGGCTGATGAGGGACCCTCCACATGTATGGCCGGTGCCTATTTTCCTGGGGTCCTGGATGCTGACAATCCAGGGCCAGGCCCCTGGCAGGGCACCTGTGCCAGTCACAATTCGGTAGTCAGCATCTATGGAGTTGTAGTCAGAAGCCATGGGCCGGAGCCCACAGGTCCCTCTGGAAGCACAAAATCATTACTGCCCTTCTGTTCCAGTACCTGGGTGCTGGCAAGGAGGCTCCCACATGGGGTTTGGGGTGTGGCAATGGGGGACAAGCACCCTCCTAGAGCCTGGGGCCATACCTGCAGTTGCCCCAGGTACCATGTGCAGGTCTGTACACAGCCAGCAGGATGAAGAGGTACAGGTACAGAAGATTCATCGCTGTCAGCAGCATCTGTCAGCTGAAAGAGACAAAAGCTTGTCTCTTCCAGTGCAGTCTCTGACGAGTGCTGCAGCAACTGCACTGTCCATGGCACCTGGGGCTGATGTCACAGAGTGGGTGGTTCCAGGTTCTGGGCACAGTGTCCTCAGAGGGCAGGGAAAGGCCACAGCCTCACAGAACCACAGAATGGTTTGGGCTGGAAGGGACCTTGAAGGTTGTGAAAGGCAAAAGGGGTCCCTTGCCTCGCACATGCAAAACGACACCATGGGCAGACAAATCTGGCACAGAGGGAAAGTCACTCCAAAGGCAGTGTTTGGTCAGAGAGGGTGCTCAGAGCCACCACACGATGGAGAAAACTAGCACATCAAAGCTAGAAAGAGGACAGGAAGGAACAATGCCATGTGCAAACTACTTGGGGGGATGCTTCAAGGCACATAAGCCTTAGCTGATGGAACAAACCTGGAAACTCCTGAGTGTTGCAAGAGGAATTGCTGACCATGGCAGAGTGCGAGAAGCTGACAGGAGTTTCAATGCCATGAGGAAGCCCTTCTGAGTCTGTTTATACATTCTCCATGTCTGGAGCAGGGTGAGTACTGCAAATGCCTCAGTGCTGCCTCTTGCTTTGGAGACTGGTGCTGGAGGTCATGGCTGCAGAAAACAAGGGACTGAGATGGAGAGTGCTCATGCACTCACTTTTGTGGTTTGGGAATGGCATTCCCCAGTCTGGTGTTTCCACTGGAACACTGCAAACCACTGCTCCTCACTCCCTTCTCCCTCTCCCCTCCCTTCTCTGGTGGGCTTGAGAATAGAACTGGAAGCACAAAAGTTAAAGACTGTGGGTTGAGACAAGAACAATATAATGGAAACAGCAATGAAACAAGAAAATGAGCAGTAACCGCAACAATATTAATAATGGACTGGGACAATTCACATGCAACCATCCACCCCATAGAGCCTGGCAGTACCCAACCAGGCTGTCATGCATGTTATCCAGCGGAGATTTCTTCCCCTGTCCCTGGAAAATGTTGTGGAGTGGTTCAGAACAACCTCCACGTCCTGGCCATGCCCTGTCCTGGTTATGGCAAAAATTTACCCCATCCTGGCCAGAACCAGGACATTCACCCTCATGATCTGCCCCACAGCTTTGGAATCTGTGCCAGAGGGTCTGGCAGGGCAGGGAGGGCAGTCACCAGGGATTGGCAGACGTTGGAAACTCCTTATCCCTCTCTCTGGCCCCTGGTTTTCCTTGTTTTATGGAATGGAAGAACACATGTCCAACTCCTCCCAGTATCTCCTTCACTGGAAATCCTCCGTGCTTTGATTCCTTCTCTGACATTCTGCTGCACCTGGGGAATGCAGTGGGAAAACCCAAGGCTTTGTGTGAAGGTCACTCCCTCAGCACTTCACCTGAGGTGCACAGGAAGGCTGCCCTGGCTCTACCACACCTCATCCAGAACACCTGGAAGCTCTTCCCTCCCCATTCACACACTCCCCTGCCTTGTCCTCCTCATCCCACAGGGATGCACAGAGGGGCTACCACACTTCACGGTTTGGTAGCCCTGATACCACACTCCTGACTGGAATGGGGTGACCCTGGGGCAGTTTTGGCCTGCATCAGTTCCATGTCCTGCCTCAGCACACCCAGGTTCTCTGTTGGCGTCTGTGCTCATCTCTGCAGCTTTGCTGTCCTGCACCAGGAGTTTGCTGAATAAAATCATCCTCTAGAAAGGACATGTGACACAAGCCCAGGAGTAAGCAGCACCATGGGAGAGTTCAGCAAGGTGCCCTGGGGACAGCCAGGCCAGGCAGGGGAAGGTGGGGGGACCACGGCCTCACTGAAGCAGCCACATTGTACAGCACAAAAAATAAAGCTAAATAAATGCTGGGATGAAATACAGCACTGCTGGGACTGCTCCATTTAGCAAATAACAGTTGTGGGGGAGATTTACAGATGTACTGGGTACATCTGGGAACTGGGGCTCCTGCTGGAAGTCTTCAATCTTGAAGCTCCCAGTTCCCAAAGCTGGTAAATCCTTCCCAGCAATGGCTCCTGAGGCAGGGAGAGGGGTGGAAAGCCAAGGATGGGGCAGAGATCAGAAGGAGCTGGGGAGCTCAGAGAGGTCTTCAAGGGGAAGAGGATTTGTCTGAAAGGCCCTCACTTTTCTGGTCATCTTGGCAACTCTGGCAGGTTTAACAGGAGGTTTGTCTGGAAACAAGACAGGGACATATTGGCATGATGGGTGCTGGCATATTCCAGTCTTAGGCTTTGCAGAGAGAGATTTGCTGTTTCCCCATAGGCCACAGAGGATTCTAATATGAGGTGAACTCCCCAAGCTTGCATCCACCCTGTTCCATGGCCTCTGGCTCTGAGAAATGCTCTCCTGTGCACCCTGCTTCATTCCCTCAGATCAATGGCTGATGTGCCAGCAGCTCCTGCTCCAGAAGGGCAGCACATGATGAAGGTGCCACCCCTGCAGCTGAAAAGAAGGTTCCTTTGGCCATGGCATTCCAGGAGGTCATAAGACACATCATCAATGGAGTCTGAAAAAAAGAAAAATTAGAAGTTGAGGCAGCTGCATTTACCAGTGTGGGCAGTCCAGAGAGAACTGCCTGGACCTGACCCAGTTTGTGGATCAGAGCCAGAAATAGGTTCCCTTAGCTAGAAATGAGACCTCTCTACCCAGAGAGCCAGCTGCTTGCCATTCCATTGCTCCCTGGCCACAAGCAGCACTTCATCCATGAGCTCTCACCCCACAGAGCCCCTAGGTAACCCTGAAAAGACTCCTTCAGTATCAGGGGCTGCAAGAGACCTCTAGATGAGCAGCTAGAGGATTAGGTGAGGAGAAGAACTGAAATAAAATGCGTGTTTTTCCCTGGATTTGTGGAAGACAACAAGAAAGAAATACAGGACCCCAAAAAACAAACCCACTCGATGGGAGAGGCAGGTGAGCACCTCTGGTTCAGGAATTACAGAATGCACTCAACTGCAGCTTGCAGACAAGGATCCTGGCACGTTCCAGCAGCCAGCACTGCCACCTGATCCCAGCATCCCTCTGCCCCATGGATTTACACAGGACCCCAAAGCCCCAGTGGTCAGTGAAAGGAAAACATCCAACTGTCCACACTTGGCAACCTACTCCCGGGTTCTGCAGCCTGTGGAGAAAGACAAATTCCCTCACTAGAAAACTAAGCAGGTTTGAGCTGGGCTTTCTCAAAGCACACTAAAGGCAGAGGTGGGCTTCTCCGTGCTGTTTGGGAAGTGGCACATGAACCACACGGGAATCAGAGAGAGATTATCAACTCCAGAGGCACTGCTGAGCGCAGCCTCTCCTGACTCCAGCTGGGCTCCAGCCCCGAGGTGACCTGTGCCTCCAAACAGAGGGGCCAGAGTGACCTGCACTGACCAGGCCGGCCACAGCTCCGTGTCACACTGACCACTGCAGCGTCCAGCCAGTCCCTCCAGAGGCTCTTCCAATCTCCACCTCCACCTTACAGGGGCATGGAACGCCGCTGATCACACCCGCTGCTCCCTGACCTGCAGCCAGAGGAAGATTTCCTCATTTGCTGCTGTGGCCAGTGGCACCTCTCTGTAGCAGGTTTTGCGTCCTGCTCGGTGCCCCAGTGCTCCAGACAGGCTGGCTCCGTGCTGCTGGGCCTCTCCCGGTCCCTCTGAGCAGGGCTGCAGCCGAGTCTTCAGAACAGCCCCAATTCCCCAAAACAGCCCCCAAAACAGCCCGGCGCTGTCTGTGTGGGGAACATCAAACCCACACCAAGGAATGGCTTTGCCCAGTGCCCCGGGATGGAGCAGCCCCGGCCTGCTCCACCAGAGCCCAGGGCGGCTCTGGGAGCCCTGAGGGCACGAGAGAAGGAAACTTCAGCGTGAGGGTCTGCAGCGGCCAGGGGAACACCAGCGCCTCCGAGCCGCCCTGCCAGACACGTACGGCCCTCCACCACCCTCGCAGTGGTGCGGGAATGTGCTCGCTGCTGAGGGCGGCCTCGCGGCTCGGCGAGCAGCTCGGGCAGGGCCGCCGCTGTCCGCTCCGTGCGGAGCGCAGCCTCCTCCGGACGCGGCCGTGAGGCGGTCTGGGCCCTCGGGTGTCGCCTCCGGCAGAATCAGCGGCTCGGTGGAGCTCACACGAAGCTCTCCCTGGGGCGGGACAGCCCTTGCCCGTGGGGTGTCGGGCGGGCCCCGGGCCGGCCGAGGGTTGCCCGGCTGAGCCCGGGGCCGCCCCTGACGTGGGGCTCTGGGGCAGAGTCCGGCCCGCGGTGCCCAGCAGGGATGCGCGGTTCTGTCTGTGCTCGGGCAGCACCAGAGTAGAGTTTTTCCCTGCTACAGTACCTACGCTACCCCGCGAAAGAGCATCGCTCAGGTTTGACAGGAGGAGAAATCTGTGTGGCCGTCAGCTATCACCTATGGCCCGGTCAGGATACTGATGGATTTTCTGACCTATTCGCTAGGGTCGTGTAAAATGTTAAACTGCAGATGCTTTCTGAAAGCAACTAGTGCTTTGAATGGTACAATCTGGATTACAGAAGCTTTATGTAGTGTTAGGCTGTGAACCACAATAGGTTTATTCTACAAGTTAATAGGGATATGCCAGATCATGTTACACTTCTGTTTTATCTTCTGTTTTGACCCTATGGCAAGCATCAGTTGGGTTTATTTAGCTCTTTATTAGCCCTTTATTTAGCTCTTAGCATTTTTCACATTTTGTGTGAAAAATGAATTAACTTTTAGGTAGATATTTTTAAAGAGGAAAAATGTATTTGTGCCTATTGATGCTGCAGTGATTTGTGGTTTTGAGACCCATCTTGCAAAATACCACATGCTGAGGCTGATTGTCATAGCTCTGAAGCCAGCCCTGGGTATGGAATGCTTTTCATTCTTTGGAGTGTTCATTCCAGGCAGTTCTGTGTAACGAGATCTTTACAGAGCATGGAAGATGCCTCTAGGGGAAGTCTCCATTTTGATTGCTGTGCCTAGACTAATTCTGATACTCCTGAGTTTGCTGTCAGGTTTTTACGATGCTGAAATGTGTGTTTTCCAGGTTCCTGTGTGGGCTATTTTTCACTAAGAATCTAGAAAATATCTTGGCTTTTCGTGGGGTTTAGTGCAAAATAGGTTTGACTGTAGGAACCACATTGTTGCAAAGATGAAGCATGCAATTAAAGTTCTTTCTAATAATTTGAGATGATTTAAATATATGTCAAATGAAATGCCATAGTCAAGGAACCAAAGCAGTCGAATGAATTGCCTATAAATTCCTTTGGCATGAAGCGTGTTGAGTGAAATGTTTATTTCTTCTAAGCAATAGGTCATAAGAGTGTTTAAATAAAGGTATAGTATATATAATGCACTGGAGCACAATCCATGGATTAGAGTGAAATTTCAACACTCAGTTCCTTTACTTAGAGAAGTCCACCTATGCCCAGATGGATTAATTAATTGTAGTGGTAGAAAATACAGGGTGTAAAACACAGCTGACTGTTGAGCTTAGTATATCACTATGTTGTAGAGAAACTCAAGAATCAAGAAAATTCTAAATAAGTAAATGCTAATTTGTCATGCAGTACTATGGTATTTTCAGGCAGCTAATCAAGAAAATTTGAATTGGAAGACCGTCAAACTTGTTTCATACAATAAAACTCTGAGAGACTTATCTACAAATAGAAACACAAGGAGCATCCTTTTTTGTACTCAGCAAAGAGCTGGAGTATGTTGTGCTGTTACGGAGGTTTATTTTTATAAACTACTCCAATGAATTTTATAAGCATGTAAAAGATTGTAAGTGCCCTGAAACATGTTTATTCTTGGACTGGCAATTACATACATGGATTCAGTTTTGATTTTCTTTAAAATAAAAATAAAAATATTTCTCTGGAGTAATTTGCTCTCGGTAACAAGAGTCATCTGCAAGAGAAATATCCAAACCAATTTCTGGGCAGTGGAAGTAGCTTTATTTTTTATAACATTCTTAGTACCTGTGACCAGGGTTGGTAGAGTGCCAGTCCTGCCAGCTTTAAGGAGCTGCATGTAAGTGTACCCTCGTTTCCTCAGAATCCCAGGGATGTGGACATTTCTTTGAGATGAGCTTTTAGGAAGCCCCAGAACATCTGGTGGTGTGACATCTTCCTGCATGCTCTGTTTCTGCACGTGATGTTTTCCAGTGCTTTCAAACATCCCTTCCCTTCTGTTTTTTCAGATGGTTATTTAGACCTATCTTGAGAGCTACTCTCTTCAGCCTCAGCTTTATCCAAGATACAATATGGTTATTATATAACCTAGTATTTTTTCATTTTACTTACATTTCATTACATAACCTAGTATTTTACATTGTTACTTGCACAGCAGAATAACTGCAGAACTCTGCTCGATCCAGGTTATACTGAAAACTAAAAAAAATGCTATTTTTACATGCCTGACATTTTTCTTGCATATGTGAGCTTAGGTATTATGTTTGCTCATTTCAGGAGTGCTTCTGAACCACAGTCCAGAAAGAAGAAAAATCTTCTTGGTTGAAGTTGAACATTTGTCTCTAAGAGTAAGAACAAAGCCATGCCAGTGCTTTCAGAAGACTCAGGTAATTCAGCTGCATGCTTTCAACAGAGCAGTGACTGAAATCTTGTCATACCTGTTTCACACATAAAAATAATTTAAATAGGAGTAAAATGTAATAGAATTAAGATAATTCAACTGAAGTTTCTGAGCAATTACCTACAAGAAGGAAGGTGGAATGTAAAAGGTGAAAATTAATAAAGTTTGTCAGGATCAGTTTCCTACTAACCCTAGAGCACCCAAATATACTCTGATAGACCTGAATATACTCTGATAGACTTGAATATATTCTGATAGATCTGAATATATTCTGATAGACCTGAATATATTCTGATAGGCAGAATTGGACCCCTCAGTGTAACAGTGCCTTCTACATGTGCTTACTAAAGATCAGCCCATATATCTCTGCTGCTTGCTGTGTCATTTCTTAATATTTTCTGAACAGGGGTTGATAAACATTGTAAATATCCTTCCTTTTAACTTAAAATAAGTGTCTTTGTTCAAGGCTACTTTACTAGCTTCTCCAGTATGCTGCCCAGGAGAAGTCACAGATAATAAATGATGCTTAGGATTAAAGCAGGAGTGAGTTTGAGTCTCCTGGATCAAAATCCACTCTAAGGTTCGTGGAGAGAATAGCCACAGGAATAGATTTGAACCCCCTCCGCCTTTTTATATTTCCTGTTTTGTTTTGGTCCTGTGTTCCCAGACATGGTTCACCGGGAAAAATCTGGCCTTTGTCTGGCTCTGTGTGTTGCAAAATTGGGATATTTAAATATTTTTTTAGAAAACTAGCCACAAGCTTTGATTCCACCACAATGGAAATCTACACTTTATCCTTTCTTCCTCTGGTCAGGCCTGGCTTTTTATAGGTGCCTCAGAGTGGAAGGGGCAGGATAACACTTGTAAGCAAAGCTGCTGGGGAGGTAGAGCTGCTACCTGTGCAAAAAAAGGTCATTCAATCAGTTTGAGAGTCTGCTGTGGTACTAAAATTTCAAATTTGTAAGAGGGGAAACAAAGGGTTCTGGAAACAAGGAGTAATAAACATGAAGTGTTAAATGTGAAAGATAATTTCTTAAGAAATATATATTGCTTTGTTAGATTTTGCCTTAATATGATGGTGTGCTTGACACTTATGAGGGGAGTGTTGCAAAATGAGCTGTGGATAAACACGAGATAATCACAAGTCTCTGCAAATGTGATGATCATCAATGTGATACCCAAATAAATGTAGTGACTGTTAAGACTGCAGTAGAAGGTCCTGTGAGAAATGCTGTGTAGAATGTTTTTGTTCTGTCCTGAATCTAAATTTAGGGTTGCATGAAACTTTGGCCCTTTTGACATCTCAGCTAAGACCTGATTCAAATCATAAAGAGGAAATGGGATTCCTTAGGGATGTCTTCAGTGAAAGAAGTCTCAGCTACCTGATGAAGGTAAAAGTTTGTATTTATTTATGTACATTCTCCTTACAGTTTACTTTTTCTCTGTTCCCTTGATTTATCAACCATTTACTTTGCCAAACCTTTTTTTTAAGAATTCTGTACTGACCAAAGCATATGTGTGCTTAAGAACAAACACTAATAATGTTTGACAATTAATATGTTGAACCTATTAAAACCGAGATCAAGGAGTAGAATGTTGCTGGCAGAGGTTCCAAAAAGTGCAAGAGGCTCCAGGGAATGGGGAAAATATGCAGATGGGATAGAAAACCTAATATCCCATTGAGTATGGGATAGAAAACTTCATATATGGGATAGAAAACCTCACATGCCATTGAATATGGGACAGAAACCCTCACATATGGGATAGAAAACCTCACATTCCATTGCATATGGGATAGAAAACCTAACACCCAACCTATAATAAAATCCCCTAATATAACTTTAGTTGCCAAGTATTGGTTATGCAAAAGCCAGATGATGCCTCTTCACAGAGATAATCTAGTTTATGAATGTATGGGAAATTAATTCAATAGTCCAGTTTTAATTTTTTAATGTGGAGGTGGGTTTTTTTGGGGGTGTTATTTGGTGGGGGTGTTTTGTTTTAATTTTGGTTCTGAGTTTCTTTGGGGTGGGTGTGCTAGGGAAGAAGTAAAGGGTTTGGGTTTGGGTGTTTGCTTTCCAGCCTTAGCACAGGGATGTGGCTTCCTCAGAGAGGGTGGTAAGGATGCTCAGTAGGGGAACATGAGGCACTTTGCCAAAATATTCCTTATGTCTTTGACAGATGTGGAGTCAGTCTGAGTGCCAGCAGTGTCTGCAGGGGAGCTGTGGACAGTTCATCTATCACAACACTGGGGGTGGCACAAAGCTCTTCTGGTCTGCCCACTGCTCAGAAATCCTTGCTCCTGGCTGTGGAACTTCTGGCTGTGGAACTCCTCCTCAGCCTGTGTCCGGCCAATCTTCAGCCTTGAGACTTTCTAGAACGGTGTTCCCTGAGTCATGAGAGTTGAGTTTCAAGTCCCGCACCCAGGGATTCCACTGCTGGGCAGCATAAAACAGTGTTCCCAACTGCTGTCCTCAAGAGCTGTAGCCCCCTGTGACCTGTGTCCCTTCTCCCATCAGAGCTTTGTTTTGCTGGTGCCTGGCTTGGGAGTCCTTGCCTTGCACAGGAGACTGGACTGGACTACAAACACATGCTAACAGTGGTAACAGGCAACTTTATTTACACAACTAAATAAATTTCAGCATTTGTGCATGCAGAGGAGGAAGATTGGCAGGACAGAGGACGCCTTTGACCTGAGGCTGCCTTTGGACGAGCAGGCACTGCCCCAGTATGTAATGGTCATGGTCCACTGCAGCCTGCAGTGGATCCTGTTCATCCTGCTGCCCATGTCTTTTTTCTCATGAGGCCCAGCAGTATCTGGTGCACCCGAGTTAAGAATTTCACCACTATCTGGTATGGATGTGGAGCAGGCAAGAGAGGTTGCCTTGACATTGGCTCCTCAGAGGGGTTTGAGGTCGACTCTGGCTCTGGTGTGGCTGTTGCAGTTGAGTGATCAGGAGTGGGAGTACAGCAGCCTGACTCTGTTGGTGCTGACTCTGGCTGCTCCAAGGGGGCTGAGCTGAAGGTTGGCTCTGGTCTTGGAGTAGCTGTTTCAGCTGACTCAGGATATGGAGTGGGAGTAGAGCAGCCTGACTCTGTTGGTGTTGGCTCTGGCTGCTCAAAAGAGGTTGAGCTGAAGGTTGGCTCTGGTGCTGGAGTAGCTGTTTCAGCTGACTCTGGACATGGAGTGGGAGTAGAGCAGCCTGACTCTGTTGGTGTTGGCTCTGGCTGCTCAAAAGAGGTTGAGCTGAAGGTTGGCTCTGGTGCTGGAGTAGCTGTTTCAGCTGACTCTGGACATGGAGTGGGAGTAGAGCAGCCTGACTCTGTTGGTGTTGGCTCTGGCTGCTCAAAAGGGGTTGAGCTGAAGGTTGGCTCTGGTGCTGGAGTGGCTGTTTCAGCTGACTCTGGACATGGAGTGGGAGTAGAGTGCCGCGCTCCCCAGCCCCAAGTGCCCTCTGATGTTGCGCTCAACCCCGGCTAGCTCGGCACCTGGGGTGAGGACGGGCAATGAGGCACCTCTCGCTGCGCCCTGATGGGGTTTGAGAGGTGTCCCCGTGGGTCCTGAATCAGCAGCGGCTACCCTAAGGCGGCAAGGAAAAGCCGGAATCTGCTGGGGTAAAAGTCTTCTTTAATCTGGAGCCAACGTGGCCAACGCAAAGAAGATACACCAACAGGAAACCCCCCCAAGCTGGAACCCCGAGTGGGGTTCGGGGCAGGCAATTATAGGATTTGGGAAGGGAATGGGAGTGGAAACCAGGGAGGGAAAACCAATGGGAGACGGGGAAGGGAGTGGCTCCACGGTGGGGTGATTCCGCCTGGTCCAATGGGAAGGGGACAGGGGAGTGGCCCCAGGCCCTCGTCCAATCACTCGGTGCCCTGTGGAGAAGTTTCTGGACAGAGGGGAAGGAACACCGAGTGACAGACAAGGTACCTGGGAGGGGACAGGGGGATGACTTGGCAGTTTTGGGGATGACGGACAGGTGTTGGGAAGGCGGGAAAGGGGGACCAGGCGGGAAAACAGAACAAAAGGATGTACCAATACAGCAAATAGGGGAAGACAGGAACAAACCATTGGGGAAATACAAAATTGTAAAACCGTACATAAAATAAATAAAAACGCACCACCACATCTCCCCCTTTTGTGTTTAAAAGAAAAAGAAGGAGAGGGAGGTAAACACAAGTCCTTAAACTGGGGAGACAGAGTCCTTGGCATCCTCGTCAAACCAGACATCGTTTGGGTCTTCTTTTGGCTGCTCACTGATGTTAAGTGGCTGGAGCTCACCCGGGTCGGCTACTGTAGCGTGGTTGATGTTGATGTTGTTGCTGAGGGCCTTCAGCAACAGCCGCTTGACCACCCCGAAGCCCCCGGCGAAGGCGATGAGCCCCAGCAGCAGCACGATGCCCGTCTGAATCAGGGAACGGATCCACCCAGCGAGGCCCCATCCTTCGAAGAGGGAATCCAGCCATCCTGTGGACTCCTTTTGGATGTGATGGATCATCTCCTGCATCCTTGAGATGGACGTCCGGACGTCCTCAGCCCTTGAACTCGATTTTACACAGCACACGCCAGCGAACTCCAAAGGCTGAGGAACAATCCACGAATGCAGGAGATGTGGGGCGATGGAGAGGCCCAGAAGGATGAGGTAGATTGGTGGGAACATGCTGGGTGGACCGGTGGTGGTGGATACGGCTCTGTAAAATAAACTGACACGAAAATTAATACTTAAAATTAATAGGGAGGTCCATCCTCCAAAGGAAAAGGGACTCCGTGGAGCCTAGGAAGGGGAAAGGAAGGTCATAACAAAATGGTTCGGAGTTGGGGGAAAGGGACCTCCTCCGCCTGCGGAGGGCCGCGTGCCCCACCTGAGGACTTGACGGTCTTTTGTCCGAGTTCTTAGGGACGTAGGGCCGGACGAACTTGGAAGGGACCCATCTCAGGCCTGAGGGCGTGGATACGCAAGCGTATCCCCGTCCCCAGGTGACTAAGTCATAGGGTCCCTCCTGCCGCCAGGTCTCTGGATCTTTGATGAGAACTGGCGGCCTCTCCCTGACCTTGCTCTGCTCTGATGCCCCGAAGTGTCTCACGATGGGGGGATTGAGACACTCAAATGAACAATTTAGAAAGTTCAAAGTAAACAGGGCTCTCGCCAACTGGACTTGGGGGGACTCATGCTTGGATGCTGAGAGTTGTTGTTTCAGCATCCGTTTGATGTTTTGGTGAGTCCTTTCCACCACGGCTTGACCTGAGGGGGAATAGGCGATGCCGGTCTTGTGTTCTATTCCCCATTGCTGCAGGAAGCCGGCAAATTCCCTGGAGGTATACCCGGGGGCGTTGTCGGTTTTGATCAATTTGGGGACGCCCAGCATGGAGAAGGCTTGGACTAGATGTTTCTGAACGTCCTTTGCCCTCTCCCCGGTGTGGGCAGAGGCGAAAACTGCCCCAGAGAAGGTGTCCACAGAGACATGGACGTACTTCTGCTTCCCGAAGGAAGGGACGTGAGTAACGTCCATTTGCCACACCTCACAGGATTGGAGTCCCCTGGGATTAGCCCCTGCGCTCACCGATGGCAAGGGGAGCGACTTACAGGACGGGCAAGTCGCCACGATGGCCTTGGCCTGGTCCCGGGTCAGGTGGAATTCCCGGACCAGACCAGGCGCATTCTGATGATGGAACTGGTGGCTGATCTTAGCTTGCTGGAACTTCTCCGGGAGTGGCGCCAGCTGCACGGGGGCGGCCGCAAGGGCATCGGCACGCCGATTACCTTCGGCCAAGAACCCCGGCAAGTCGGTGTGGGACCTTATGTGCATTACATAAAACGGTTGCTCTCGGTGGGAGATTAGCCTAACCAGCTTTGAGAGCAACTCATTGAGGGCCTCGTTGGGAACACCCTGCAGGATTGCATCCTGTGCCCTAGATACTACACCCGCTACATAGGCCGAATCTGTGACCAAATTGAAGGGTTCAGAGAACTTCTCAAAAGCCCTGACGACTGCGGCCAACTCAGCTAGCTGTGGGGATCCCTCCACCACAGCGACATCAGACTCCCACCGCTGAGTCTGAGGATCCCTCCAAGTCACTACGGACTTGTGGGACCCTCCGGACGCGTCAGTAAAAACTGTCAGAGCCTTTAGGGGTTTTTTGCTCTGAATCCGTGTTACTTTTAGCTCGAATTGGACGTCCGAATCAAAAATTTTGTGGGCTGGTCTCAAAACAGAAATTTCGCCCGTGTAGCTATCCAGAGCAAACTGCAAGGATTCGTTTTCTCGCAGTAGGTGTTCCAACATGGCCTTGGTGAATTGGCCCGATTCCAATTTTAAAGGTATGTAAATGCACTTAAAGTCCTCACCTGCCAACTCCCGGATCCTCATCCGCGCTTTGCGGATGAGTTCCGCCACCAGTTCTTGTGGTTTGGTCAGCCTTTTGGACCGACTGTGGCTCAGGAACACCCACTCTATGATTAAGAGGGGGTCCTTTTTGCCTTGGTCCGTGCCCTTTCCCAGGGTCTCCATCCACTGAAAGATGATGCCATGGAGGTGTGGCAGTCTGCCCATGATGATGAATTTGAAGGGCAGGCCCGGATCGCACCTGTGGGCCTGCCTGGCAGACATGGCCTCCTGGACCCTCTCTAAAGCAGCTTTGGCCTCTGGGGTGAGCTCCCTGGGAGAACTAGGCTCATCCCCCCCTTTCAATAAATTGAAAAGAGGGGCTAGGTCCTCGTTGGAAATACCTAACCAGGGTCTCACCCAATTTAAAGACCCACACAGCTGCTGGACATCTGCTAGGTTCCGAATTGTATTTTTGATGGCCAATTTCTGCGGAGCAATGGTCCGCTTAGTAATTTCCAAACCCAGGTATTTCCAGGGCGGCATCTTCTGAATTTTGTCCTTGCGCAGCTCGAACCCTGCAGCAACCAACGCACTGGTTGTCAGTTCAAGCGCATGGGTAAGCAGATCGTCATTGGGGGCACAAATTAAAATGTCATCCATGTAATGGTGGATGATCACGCCAGTTGTGGCTGCACGCACAGGGGACAACAATGAAGAAACGTACCACTGGCAAATACTTGGGCTGTTTTTCATGCCCTGAGGAAGTACTCTCCAATGGTACCTCTTCATTGGGGCTTCTCGGTTGATGGAGGGAACCGAGAAGGCAAACCGCGGCGCGTCATCAGGATGTAGGGGAATTTGGAAGAAGCAATTCTTAATATCAATTATGGCCAGATTCCAATTTTGAGGCAACATCGCCGGGGACGGCATCCCAGGTTGGGGAGAGCCCATATTTTCAATTACTGCATTGATTGCACGGAGGTCGTGAAGGAGCCGCCACTCGTCTTTGCCCGGTTTTTTGAGGACAAAGACGGGGGAATTCCAAGGAGATGTAGTTTCTTGGATATTCCCTTTGGCTAACTGCTCGTCCACGAGCTCCCGGAGCGCTTTTAATTTTTGTTTATTCAGCGGCCATTGCTCCACCCACACTGGAGTATCTGTCAGCCAATTCAGTTTCTGGGTGGGACGCTCCTCAATGGTCGCTGCCCGAAAAACCTGGGGGGTCGGTATGTCAATTGTGACCCCCCATTGGGCCATCAGGTCTCTCCCCCACAAGGGCTCCGTATAGTCTAAAACGAATGGGCGTAAATACGCCGATTGCCCATTCGGCCCCTCAATTTTGACGATGTTTTTCGATTGTTTTGCCAATTGGGTGCCTCCTACTCCTGAAATTTTTCCCGCTACGTTTTGCAACTCCCAACGCGACGGCCAATCCCGTTCGGGAATGACCGTGACGTCTGCCCCTGTGTCCAGGAGTCCATTGATGTGCTTGAACTCCTGGCCCTTCCACATGTAACAACCCAACTTCGGCCTTTCCTTCCCAATGACCTGGGCCCGGCACACCTGGTAATCCTGTTTGGCAGACTTGCGCCACAAATCTTCAGGGTGTACCGGTGGCCCAGATATCGGAATTGCTTGGGCGATGATTTGGCCCTTGGGAAGGAAAGCCGGAGGGTGGGAGCAGTGCAGCCACAAAACCACCTGGTCCGGATCCCTTGATGTTACACAGGGAGCGATGGTAATGTCTAAAGGCGTGTATTTTGTGTCCCCAAGGACGATGTACTTACTACGGATGTTCCTCCAGGTCCCTGGGTCGTCAGCATTGACAGTGACGAAATGCCAATGATCGTCTCGCAGATGCAGAGCGTCGGTCAGGGCCAACCTATATGGGGAGAAATTAGAGGTGGTGTTAAGTATTGGCTTGGGCTGGGTTGGGTCTCGACCCAGCCAAGCAGTGGAAATGAATTCCACGTCCTCCCTCATATAGGCTGGTTCGTTCGTCCGGTGCTTGGTCATGTCCTGTAAAGAAAGGTCCTCAGGCGGGGTGCGAAAGCTGGTGTTGTCCCTCCCCTCCTCCGGTGTTAATCTCCCCACCTTATTTCTGTCTGAGCGCAGGGAGGGACTGCGCTCATAGATCAGTTTTTTGGTCTAGCCCCCAAGTTGGGGGTAGACCTCCCCTGGTGTTGCCTGTAATTTAAGAACTCCTCCCTGAGGGGACACTTGTTGACCCAGTGTCCCCCCTGCCCGCAGAGGTGGCACTTTTCCGTCTGCGGGGGTCCTCTTGGGGATGCTCCTGGCGGACGACGGTTGGCCGATGGTGTGGCCGGCGGCGTCCGGGCGGCGGCGAAGGACACCCTCCTTGATGGCGGTTGAGGGGTCCTCCGCGGATCCTCCGCAGGGACCGTGACCTTCCGAGCGCAAACCTGCAACATTGCCTGCAGGGTGGGCTCAGGTTCAAGAGGGAGGCTGAGGATCGCTTGCCGACAGGGCTCGTTTGCGTTCTGCTTTGCCACTGTGGCAAGCATCCCCTCCCTCAGGCGCTCGTCCGGAACCTGAGCCTCCATCGCCCTGTGCAGGCGGTCCACGAAGGTCACGAATGGCTCGATTGGTCCCTGCTTAATAGATAAGAAATCAATGGCCGCCCCGCGCGATCGCAAGGTGACCAGTGCCTTTTCCGCCGCTCTCGCACTGACCTGCAGTGCGCCCCGTGGGATTTTTTCCGCCTGCTTTGCCCCCTCCTTCCAATCCCCCTCCCCGCACAAGTGGTCGAGGGATATCACTGCCCCATCCCCATCCCGGGAGGTCTCTGCAGAGGCCCAGAGGTCAGGGAGAACATCCCTGATCTCCCGCTTCCATTCCGACTCCCATATCAGGAACTCACCATGTGAGATGAGACATGATATGAGCGTCCGAATGTCTGCGGGGACATATTCGGCCGCAGAAAAGGTTGCTTTCAGCAACCCCCGAAAATATTCGCTTTCGCGGCCAAACTCCCTCTGAGCCTTGCACAGCTCCTTGATGACATGCTGTGGGATGGGTGACCACTGTGCAAGGGGCCCGGCCCCCTGCCGCGGTGTGTAGACGACTGGCGCGGCAGAGAAGGCCGGAAGGGTTGGAGAGGGTTCCGGGTTCCCACGCCCCTCCCTTCCGGAACCGATAGCGTGGGAACCGGAAGTTAGAGCGTGGGAACCAGGGGGCGGGGCGGAAGGGGCGTGGCCAGGAGCGGGGGGAGTGGCAGGATGGGAACTCCCCTCCCCGGAGGCGGAGTCAGGGGGCGGGGAAAACCCCGCGTCAGCAGGGGCGTGGTCGGGATAGGGTGGAGGAGGGACATGGGCGGGGAGATCCGGGGAAGGGGCGGAACTTCAGGAGGCGGGAAGAAAGGGGTTGCGGGAGGGGGGAGCACAAGTGGCGGGAAAAGCCGCGCGGGCTCCGCCATCTTGTGCCCGGGAGACTGAGGGAGATGGGCGGCCATTTTGTGGCAGCCCAGGGAGAGTGGCCGAGGGAGAGGTTTTGGGTTCGGGGGATAACTTAACACGAACAGACCCTCTACGGGACAGGGCTGTACATTTGGGAGAAGCAGGGGAACGGGGAGAGGCAGAGACGGCGCCTGTCTCGCCTGGGGGAGAATTAGGAGCAGAGGGAGAGGAAAGAGGTTTAGGGTTGCTAAACCCACCCGCTGAACTGGGGATTTGTTTGTCAGTTGGCTGTGGCAGGTTTCCGTAGTTATTTTTAACAATATCGCGAATTTGGAGAGCCAATAAAGTGAATTTTGCGAGAGAAAGATCTGACTTACGCAGAATCTCCCTCCCGACTTGGTCCCAAAAGGGGACCTGGTACAATTTAGCTGCCGAAACGTCGGGAAAAGCCTGCGACAACCATCTGACAAATTTTTTAACTTCATTTTTCTTAATTTTCACCCCACCCACTAAAAGGATGCCCACAACTTGGGTATAGAGGCTTTTCTGGGGCACCGAGAGCTTAGCACCCATAGCTCGCTGTTAATTGGTGCCCCGCGAGGTAAGTTCTGAAAATCCCAAAAGAACGAAGAAGACTGCCGCTCCCCGCTCTGTCCCCACCCTCGACGCACTCCCGCCCGGGAAGGGAGGCAAACCCGGTGAGGGCTAGGGGAGAGCCGGACCGCCCCTACACCGTCTACACGGTGAGGGTCCACCAGGGGAGGGTAGAAACGAAAAAACAGAACTTACCAAACCGCCGCGGTGGAGACCGACGCCGCTGGTGCCTCCGGCGCTACCGGCTCCGTCCCCTGGGAGCGCAGCTCTCTAAAACGGAGCGCGCTCTAACCAGGGGCAGTTGACGGCCACGAGGGGTAATTCCCGAGGTCTGGGGGACCTCAAACTCCTCTGCCACGGGGTCCTAGCTGCGATTCCAGGGCCCCACGTTGGGCGCCAACTTGCCGCGCTCCCCAGCCCCAAGTGCCCTCTGATGTTGCGCTCAACCCCGGCTAGCTCGGCACCTGGGGTGAGGACGGGCAATGAGGCACCTCTCGCTGCGCCCTGATGGGGTTTGAGAGGTGTCCCCGTGGGTCCTGAATCAGCAGCGGCTACCCTAAGGCGGCAAGGAAAAGCCGGAACCAGCTGGGGTAAAAGTCTTCTTTAATCTGGAGCCAACGTGGCCAACGCAAAGAAGATACACCAACAGGAAACCCCCCCAAGCTGGAACCCCGAGTGGGGTTCGGGGCAGGCAATTATAGGATTTGGGAAGGGAATGGGAGTGGAAACCAGGGAGGGAAAACCAATGGGAGACGGGGAAGGGAGTGGCTCCACGGTGGGGTGATTCCGCCTGGTCCAATGGGAAGGGGACAGGGGAGTGGCCCCAGGCCCTCGTCCAATCACTCGGTGCCCTGTGGAGAAGTTTCTGGACAGAGGGGAAGGAACACCGAGTGACAGACAAGGTACCTGGGAGGGGACAGGGGGATGACTTGGCAGTTTTGGGGATGACGGACAGGTGTTGGGAAGGCGGGAAAGGGGGACCAGGCGGGAAAACAGAACAAAAGGATGTACCAATACAGCAAATAGGGGAAGACAGGAACAAACCATTGGGGAAATACAAAATTGTAAAACCGTACATAAAATAAATAAAAACGCACCACCACAGTAGAGCAGCCTGACTCTGTTGGTGTTGGCTCTGGCTGCTCAAAAGAGGTTGAGCTGAAGGTTGGCTCTGGTGCTGGAGTAGCTGTTTCAGCTGACTCTGGACATGGAGTGGGAGTAGAGCAGCCTGACTCTGTTGGTGTTGGCTCTGGCTGCTCAAAAGGGGTTGAGCTGAAGGTTGGCTCTGGTGCTGGAGTGGCTGTTTCAGCTGACTCTGGACATGGAGTGGGAGTGGAGCAGCCTGACTCTGTTGGTGTTGGCTCTGGCTGCTCAAAAGGGGTTGAGCTGAAGGTTGGCTCTGGTGCTGGAGTGGCTGTTTCAGCTGACTCTGGACATGGAGTGGGAGTAGAGCAGTTTGACTCTGTTGGTGTTGGCTCTGGCTGCTCAAAAGAGGTTGAGCTGAAGGTTGGCTCTGGTGCTGGAGTGGCTGTTTCAGCTGACTCTGGACATGGAGTGGGAGTAGAGCAGCCTGACTCTGTTGGTGCTGACTCTGGCTGCTCCAAGGGGGCTGAGCTGAAGGTTGGCTCTGGTCTTGGAGTAGCTGTTTCAGCTGACTCAGGATATGGAGTGGGAGTAGAGCAGTTTGACTCTGTCAGTGTTGGCTCTGGCTGCTCAAGAGGGGTTGAGATGTAGGTTGTCTCTGGTGCTAGAGTGTCTGTTCCAGGTGGACGCATGCCCATCTGAATCAGGATCCAGTTGTAGAAGTACTGAGTGGAGGTGTAGACTCCCGGGCGTTTTGTTCTGACACAGCCTTTTCCCCAGCTGGTCACTCCAACAAGCCAAAAGTAGCCAGCATGGTTATCTTTGCACACCAGAGGCCCTCCACTGTCACCCTGCAACAGAGGAAAGAGGATTAGGGTGCTGTTGGGTGGCTGCTGTCAGCACTAGAGGCCTGTTTCTCTCTTGCAGCCCCTGCCACAGCTGTATTCATGGTACAAAAAGGCTTTGCTCAGGTGCTGGAGTCTCAAGAACCTTAGCTGGGAACAGGGTGGGTGTCTGTGAAGGCCCCCTTTTGTATCTGCACAGTGATCCTGGATGGGCAGAGCATAGATCATCCAGAATCTGGATCTGTGGGCTGCTGAGAACACTGGATGGGCTTTCTGGGCAGAGGGGCAGGCCTGGGGAACACGGTCACTTGGCAAGGAAACTCCAGCAGTGGAGGAAAAGTGGTTTGCCAGACAAAGCCCATGGTGACGGGGTACCTTCGCTGCTGGCTCCCAGCACTCATACCTGGCAGGTGTCCATGCCACCCCGTGGGTAGCCAGCACACAGGTTGTGGGTGTGGATGGCCCCAGCGTACCGACGGCTGCTGTTAACCAGCCGGATATCCAGGAGACGGACCTTGGCTTCCTGCAGGACATCACTCGGACCCTGAGCTGCAAGCACAGGAAGGAATGGGCACCCAGCAGCTCTTTGCCAGTTCCACTCCCCTGTCTGGGGGTGAACTCATTCCCTAGGGCTTGGCTTTGCCTCTGGAGCAGTTGTTGAAGCGCTGTGTCCTTTCTGTCTGCCTTTGGGGAGCAGGCCAGGCCCAGCTCTCCAGAGGCATACATCCTACAGCCTGACTTTGGTTTGTGCTGTCAGGAAGCCAAACCCATCTTGCTGGTGTGCCCAGCTCACCCTCAGGGCCCTTTTTGGGAACTCACCTTTTGCAGTGGCAGAACCCCAGCCAGCAATGTAGCAGGTTTTCAGCTCTGACACTGTGAGCGAGGCGTTGGGCACGCAGGCAAGCTGGACGTAGTCACTGCACTCCACGGGCTTGTCCAGCTCCAGCAGGGCGATGTCGTTCTGCTGGGAATCAGCCGTGTACTCCTGGTGGGCCAGGAGCCGCTTGATGTGGCGCACCTGAGTTTCAGGGCCCAGATGGGTCAGCTTGGTGGCCCCGATCAGCACACGCCACATGGTGACATTCCTGCAAGGCAGAGAGGGGTCTGAGGAAGAGCAGAGCCGTGTGCTGTTGATGCCTTAGGATTTTAGCTTTTGTATTTTTCATCCATTTGTAATCCTGCAGTTTTTTACTGTATAACTAAATTCTGCACACAGTGTGAGCTGCTGCTGCTTTCCCATTCTGGTCACAAAAATTCCTCTCCAGGCCTGGCAATCAAGGATACCTCACTGCCTCAGGCCTCGAGAGATGGAAACAAAAGTGAGTTGAGGGGAGCAAACTGGGGGTAAATGACTTCATTACCTGAAGCTGTAATTAGAAGATTAACCCTAAATATGCAAATGGACCAAATTTATAGGTGTGAAAACCTTTGACCCGTGGTCAATTTTGGGTTGTAGCACTTGGGGGGGTCTTTTGTTTTGCCTAAAATGGACCTGGAGGCCCTTCAATAAATATAATCACTTTTTATTCCTTGTCTGGCCTGTTTTTAGGTAGTCCTGAAAAGGCATCACTGTGGCAGCTCAGCACTTCCCTTCCTTCTGCTTCTCAAGGCAGAGAGGAAAGCAGGGCAATGAGGAGTGTGACTGCCCTAGCATGCCTTAGGCTCCAGGAATGCCACACTGGAGGCTGCTGGGCAGCAGTGGCACGAGCCCAGCCTTCTGAGCAGTCCCTCAGTTGGGCCCCGTAGTATTGAGGTGCTGCAGGCTGGGCAACTGTTTGTGTGGTGAGGATACCCTCATTCCCTGCTCCTCCTTACCTGGCCTGGAGGAAGCAATGGGCTGCTGTGAGGACCCACTGTGGGCTGATGAGGGACCCTCCACATGTATGGCCGGTGCCTATTTTCCTGGGGTCCTGGATGCTGACAATCCAGGGCCAGGCCCCTGGCAGGGCACCTGTGCCAGTCACAATTCGGTAGTCAGCATCTATGGAGTTGTAGTCAGAAGCCATGGGCCGGAGCCCACAGGTCCCTCTGGAAGCACAAAATCATTACTGCCCTTCTGTTCCAGTACCTGGGTGCTGGCAAGGAGGCTCCCACATGGGGTTTGGGGTGTGGCAATGGGGGACAAGCACCCTCCTAGAGCCTGGGGCCATACCTGCAGTTGCCCCAGGTACCATGTGCAGGTCTGTACACAGCCAGCAGGATGAAGAGGTACAGGTACAGAAGATTCATCGCTGTCAGCAGCATCTGTCAGCTGAAAGAGACAAAAGCTTGTCTCTTCCAGTGCAGTCTCTGACGAGTGCTGCAGCAACTGCACTGTCCATGGCACCTGGGGCTGATGTCACAGAGTGGGTGGTTCCAGGTTCTGGGCACAGTGTCCTCAGAGGGCAGGGAAAGGCCACAGCCTCACAGAACCACAGAATGGTTTGGGCTGGAAGGGACCTTGAAGGTTGTGAAAGGCAAAAGGGGTCCCTTGCCTCGCACATGCAAAACGACACCATGGGCAGACAAATCTGGCACAGAGGGAAAGTCACTCCAAAGGCAGTGTTTGGTCAGAGAGGGTGCTCAGAGCCACCACACGATGGAGAAAACTAGCACATCAAAGCTAGAAAGAGGACAGGAAGGAACAATGCCATGTGCAAACTACTTGGGGGGATGCTTCAAGGCACATAAGCCTTAGCTGATGGAACAAACCTGGAAACTCCTGAGTGTTGCAAGAGGAATTGCTGACCATGGCAGAGTGCGAGAAGCTGACAGGAGTTTCAATGCCATGAGGAAGCCCTTCTGAGTCTGTTTATACATTCTCCATGTCTGGAGCAGGGTGAGTACTGCAAATGCCTCAGTGCTGCCTCTTGCTTTGGAGACTGGTGCTGGAGGTCATGGCTGCAGAAAACAAGGGACTGAGATGGAGAGTGCTCATGCACTCACTTTTGTGGTTTGGGAATGGCATTCCCCAGTCTGGTGTTTCCACTGGAACACTGCAAACCACTGCTCCTCACTCCCTTCTCCCTCTCCCCTCCCTTCTCTGGTGGGCTTGAGAATAGAACTGGAAGCACAAAAGTTAAAGACTGTGGGTTGAGACAAGAACAATATAATGGAAACAGCAATGAAACAAGAAAATGAGCAGTAACCGCAACAATATTAATAATGGACTGGGACAATTCACATGCAACCATCCACCCCATAGAGCCTGGCAGTACCCAACCAGGCTGTCATGCATGTTATCCAGCGGAGATTTCTTCCCCTGTCCCTGGAAAATGTTGTGGAGTGGTTCAGAACAACCTCCACGTCCTGGCCATGCCCTGTCCTGGTTATGGCAAAAATTTACCCCATCCTGGCCAGAACCAGGACATTCACCCTCATGATCTGCCCCACAGCTTTGGAATCTGTGCCAGAGGGTCTGGCAGGGCAGGGAGGGCAGTCACCAGGGATTGGCAGACGTTGGAAACTCCTTATCCCTCTCTCTGGCCCCTGGTTTTCCTTGTTTTATGGAATGGAAGAACACATGTCCAACTCCTCCCAGTATCTCCTTCACTGGAAATCCTCCGTGCTTTGATTCCTTCTCTGACATTCTGCTGCACCTGGGGAATGCAGTGGGAAAACCCAAGGCTTTGTGTGAAGGTCACTCCCTCAGCACTTCACCTGAGGTGCACAGGAAGGCTGCCCTGGCTCTACCACACCTCATCCAGAACACCTGGAAGCTCTTCCCTCCCCATTCACACACTCCCCTGCCTTGTCCTCCTCATCCCACAGGGATGCACAGAGGGGCTACCACACTTCACGGTTTGGTAGCCCTGATACCACACTCCTGACTGGAATGGGGTGACCCTGGGGCAGTTTTGGCCTGCATCAGTTCCATGTCCTGCCTCAGCACACCCAGGTTCTCTGTTGGCGTCTGTGCTCATCTCTGCAGCTTTGCTGTCCTGCACCAGGAGTTTGCTGAATAAAATCATCCTCTAGAAAGGACATGTGACACAAGCCCAGGAGTAAGCAGCACCATGGGAGAGTTCAGCAAGGTGCCCTGGGGACAGCCAGGCCAGGCAGGGGAAGGTGGGGGGACCACGGCCTCACTGAAGCAGCCACATTGTACAGCACAAAAAATAAAGCTAAATAAATGCTGGGATGAAATACAGCACTGCTGGGACTGCTCCATTTAGCAAATAACAGTTGTGGGGGAGATTTACAGATGTACTGGGTACATCTGGGAACTGGGGCTCCTGCTGGAAGTCTTCAATCTTGAAGCTCCCAGTTCCCAAAGCTGGTAAATCCTTCCCAGCAATGGCTCCTGAGGCAGGGAGAGGGGTGGAAAGCCAAGGATGGGGCAGAGATCAGAAGGAGCTGGGGAGCTCAGAGAGGTCTTCAAGGGGAAGAGGATTTGTCTGAAAGGCCCTCACTTTTCTGGTCATCTTGGCAACTCTGGCAGGTTTAACAGGAGGTTTGTCTGGAAACAAGACAGGGACATATTGGCATGATGGGTGCTGGCATATTCCAGTCTTAGGCTTTGCAGAGAGAGATTTGCTGTTTCCCCATAGGCCACAGAGGATTTTAATATGAGGTGAACTCCCCAAGCTTGCATCCACCCTGTTCCATGGCCTCTGGCTCTGAGAAATGCTCTCCTGTGCACCCTGCTTCATTCCCTCAGATCAATGGCTGATGTGCCAGCAGCTCCTGCTCCAGAAGGGCAGCACATGATGAAGGTGCCACCCCTGCAGCTGAAAAGAAGGTTCCTTTGGCCATGGCATTCCAGGAGGTCATAAGACACATCATCAATGGAGTCTGAAAAAAAGAAAAATTAGAAGTTGAGGCAGCTGCATTTACCAGTGTGGGCAGTCCAGAGAGAACTGCCTGGACCTGACCCAGTTTGTGGATCAGAGCCAGAAATAGGTTCCCTTAGCTAGAAATGAGACCTCTCTACCCAGAGAGCCAGCTGCTTGCCATTCCATTGCTCCCTGGCCACAAGCAGCACTTCATCCATGAGCTCTCACCCCACAGAGCCCCTAGGTAACCCTGAAAAGACTCCTTCAGTATCAGGGGCTGCAAGAGACCTCTAGATGAGCAGCTAGAGGATTAGGTGAGGAGAAGAACTGAAATAAAATGCGTGTTTTTCCCTGGATTTGTGGAAGACAACAAGAAAGAAATACAGGACCCCAAAAAACAAACCCACTCGATGGGAGAGGCAGGTGAGCACCTCTGGTTCAGGAATTACAGAATGCACTCAACTGCAGCTTGCAGACAAGGATCCTGGCACGTTCCAGCAGCCAGCACTGCCACCTGATCCCAGCATCCCTCTGCCCCATGGATTTACACAGGACCCCAAAGCCCCAGTGGTCAGTGAAAGGAAAACATCCAACTGTCCACACTTGGCAACCTACTCCTGGGTTCTGCAGCCTGTGGAGAAAGACAAATTCCCTCACTAGAAAACTAAGCAGGTTTGAGCTGGGCTTTCTCAAAGCACACTAAAGGCAGAGGTGGGCTTCTCCGTGCTGTTTGGGAAGTGGCACATGAACCACACGGGAATCAGAGAGAGATTATCAACTCCAGAGGCACTGCTGAGCGCAGCCTCTCCTGACTCCAGCTGGGCTCCAGCCCCGAGGTGACCTGTGCCTCCAAACAGAGGGGCCAGAGTGACCTGCACTGACCAGGCCGGCCACAGCTCCGTGTCACACTGACCACTGCAGCGTCCAGCCAGTCCCTCCAGAGGCTCTTCCAATCTCCACCTCCACCTTACAGGGGCATGGAACGCCGCTGATCACACCCGCTGCTCCCTGACCTGCAGCCAGAGGAAGATTTCCTCATTTGCTGCTGTGGCCAGTGGCACCTCTCTGTAGCAGGTTTTGCGTCCTGCTCGGTGCCCCAGTGCTCCAGACAGGCTGGCTCCGTGCTGCTGGGCCTCTCCCGGTCCCTCTGAGCAGGGCTGCAGCCGAGTCTTCAGAACAGCCCCAATTCCCCAAAACAGCCCCCAAAACAGCCCGGCGCTGTCTGTGTGGGGAACATCAAACCCACACCAAGGAATGGCTTTGCCCAGTGCCCCGGGATGGAGCAGCCCCGGCCTGCTCCACCAGAGCCCAGGGCGGCTCTGGGAGCCCTGAGGGCACGAGAGAAGGAAACTTCAGCGTGAGGGTCTGCAGCGGCCAGGGGAACACCAGCGCCTCCGAGCCGCCCTGCCAGACACGTACGGCCCTCCACCACCCTCGCAGTGGTGCGGGAATGTGCTCGCTGCTGAGGGCGGCCTCGCGGCTCGGCGAGCAGCTCGGGCAGGGCCGCCGCTGTCCGCTCCGTGCGGAGCGCAGCCTCCTCCGGACGCGGCCGTGAGGCGGTCTGGGCCCTCGGGTGTCGCCTCCGGCAGAATCAGCGGCTCGGTGGAGCTCACACGAAGCTCTCCCTGGGGCGGGACAGCCCTTGCCCGTGGGGTGTCGGGCGGGCCCCGGGCCGGCCGAGGGTTGCCCGGCTGAGCCCGGGGCCGCCCCTGACGTGGGGCTCTGGGGCAGAGTCCGGCCCGCGGTGCCCAGCAGGGATGCGCGGTTCTGTCTGTGCTCGGGCAGCACCAGAGTAGAGTTTTTCCCTGCTACAGTACCTACGCTACCCCGCGAAAGAGCATCGCTCAGGTTTGACAGGAGGAGAAATCTGTGTGGCCGTCAGCTATCACCTATGGCCCGGTCAGGATACTGATGGATTTTCTGACCTATTCGCTAGGGTCGTGTAAAATGTTAAACTGCAGATGCTTTCTGAAAGCAACTAGTGCTTTGAATGGTACAATCTGGATTACAGAAGCTTTATGTAGTGTTAGGCTGTGAACCACAATAGGTTTATTCTACAAGTTAATAGGGATATGCCAGATCATGTTACACTTCTGTTTTATCTTCTGTTTTGACCCTATGGCAAGCATCAGTTGGGTTTATTTAGCTCTTTATTAGCCCTTTATTTAGCTCTTAGCATTTTTCACATTTTGTGTGAAAAATGAATTAACTTTTAGGTAGATATTTTTAAAGAGGAAAAATGTATTTGTGCCTATTGATGCTGCAGTGATTTGTGGTTTTGAGACCCATCTTGCAAAATACCACATGCTGAGGCTGATTGTCATAGCTCTGAAGCCAGCCCTGGGTATGGAATGCTTTTCATTCTTTGGAGTGTTCATTCCAGGCAGTTCTGTGTAACGAGATCTTTACAGAGCATGGAAGATGCCTCTAGGGGAAGTCTCCATTTTGATTGCTGTGCCTAGACTAATTCTGATACTCCTGAGTTTGCTGTCAGGTTTTTACGATGCTGAAATGTGTGTTTTCCAGGTTCCTGTGTGGGCTATTTTTCACTAAGAATCTAGAAAATATCTTGGCTTTTCGTGGGGTTTAGTGCAAAATAGGTTTGACTGTAGGAACCATGAAGAGAGCCTGACAGAGGAATGGTTGAACGACAAGGGACATGATACTGTAAAATTAATCCAAATAGGGAGGGCTACGTGACTGCTGCAAAGTTTGCATGGCCCTGAAGAGTAGATAGTGTGCAGAAAACAGGATATTGAAACTGCTTGGTATGTAGAAGTAGATAGAGAAGAACAAAAGAGTACTAAGCTGTTCTAACTGCAAGGCCAGCTGGACAGGCATGTATCGATCATAAAGATACTTTTAAGATAATAGTACAAGTCACATAGCAACCAATCATGAGCTTGGCTTTTGCAATATGTATGAGCTAATTAACGAACATATATAAACTGTGTAATCTGTCACAATAAACTGAGACTTGATGATCATGATATCATGAGTCTTGTCTCCCGCGGCATTTTCCCTCTAACAACTGGCGCCCGAAAGCAGGGACCTGATCCGAGCCTAAGGCGAGAGGGGTGCTGCGTTGGAGTGCGGGTCCTGCGGCTGGAAGGACGGCGAAAATAAAGAGAAGAGGCGAAACGCTCTGCTCCGCGCCCTGAGTGACCGTAGAAGCGGGCTCAGCCGATACGTGCTGCCGAAGCCTGAAGGAGCCAGCAACGGTACGGACGTAATCATGGAAAGGCAAGCAGCATATGATTTATTTAGTGCTTCTCTTAGAAAAAGGCAGATTAGGGGGATTGACTTAGATAAGGATCTCCCTTCGCTATTGCATCATGCTGAGTCTTACGGCTTTTTCGTTAACCCCCATAGTGTTCATAAACTTTCAAAATGGAGAAGATATAGGGATAAGTTGTGGGAATTAGTGTTAGATGAGGATAAACCGGGCAAGAAAATGAGTAAACTTTGGAGAGTGGTTGATAACGAATTGTTAATGTGTCAGGCAGAAAAGAGGGCGGTGGAAGTGATACGGACAGCTCTGGAGAAAAATAAGGAATGTAAACCCTCGCTTCTCTCCAGTGAGCCAAACCCTCCGGTTCTCACAAATTTTCCCATTCCCATCTCTGCTTCTGAAATGCCTGTACCTCCCATAGACACTAGTAGCATTGAGGTGCTGGAAATTGAGATCCAAATTGCTTTATGGCAACGGGACTGGGATCCCAAATTCACTTTTTGTGAACGGGAATCAGGTAGAACGAAGCGGGCGCGGGGCCAGACAGACCGGGGCCGGCCAGCACCGAGCCGGAGGCGAGCCCGGGGCGGAGCGGACATCAGCCGAGAGACGGAAGGCTCCTTGCTGCCGAGCAGCAGCGCAAGGGGGGAGAGGGGCGTTCCTGGGGCTCAGCCGCGCTGGAGCCGGAGCAGGCGGGGCGCGGCCGTGGCGGGGGTGTCTCTTCTCCCATCCACAAGGTGACACAACAAGGACGGGAGCGAGGCGGCGCCGCCCCTCATCTCCCCGCAGCGCCCAGCAATGGCGGCGGAGATGGCGGCACAGTCCTGGTTGCCATGGCAGCGACAACGCCGAGAGCAGCAGCGCCACCGGTGGCGGGATCGCAACACTACAGCAAAAATTTCAACAGCATCTTCCCAATTTCTTACAAGAGTCAGAGACGTAATGAAAAAGTACAGCAATACCGAGTGTTTTCCAAGATACCAAGAAGGATGAACATTATGTGAATCAATGTTATTTCAAATATGATATAGATAAAAATCACTGTATAAAGATAGAAATTTTAGTAATTATTTAATTACCAAAAATGTCTCTGAAAACAAAGAGTTAAGAAAATGTCATCTGATGGAATTTTAGTATTGAGTTTGTAATCTCCGTCTTTGGGTTTTTATAGATAATAATATAAGTAATAGTAATTTTTAAGTTTTATAGATAATACGATAAATAGTGATTGTTAAGTTTTTGTAAGTAATGATAAGTAGTGATTGTTACTAATGTTATATGAGTGCTTTAAAAGGATTGTCTTAAACTATTTTAAACATTTCTTGTTAATAGGTTGATCATAAAATGCGAGTTGTCTGATTTTTGTGATAAGAATTATTATTAAGGTATTAAGGTATTAAGGTGTTGTTATAGTATTTACAGTCAGTTTTCATATGTTTTATTGTCTCTTTAGGTGATTGATTACAAGATATTTTTTCAGGATCCTGTGTTTTTGATTTTTTAACTACTCATGTGTTTTCTTTATCCAATATTTTATGCAGCTGCAATTCATCTTCCTTTAAAAATTCATTGTCCGAATTTTAGTTCAAGATTTCAGACTTCAAATTTTCAGATTTCTGAAGAAAGGGTTTGTTGTATTTAGAGAATTTTTGTCTTGAAAGAGATTTTAGACAGGTTCAATTATTTGATAGTTTGATAAAGTTTTAATAATAAGGTTTTTTACTTATAACTGTTATTTCTAGGACTTTTGTTTTATAATGTGTTAAAACATATCCTCCAATTAGAGTTTGAGCTCTGGCCAAGCTCTGGCTCTACGTGGATGGTGTGATTGACCCAGGTGTTTTCTGCATCAAAAAGTATTCAAGTCCTTTTGGCTTGACAATTTGACCATGTAGGGCAGCTGAGCCTCAAAGGGAGTTTTGGAGAGACATGATCCGGACATGTTTTATCCAAATCTCTGTTGTTTTAAGGTTTATCAGCTGCTGCAGACTCTGGGATGACAATTTGATAGTGTAGCACTTGGTAACTGTGATTTTATATGTAATATTAATTGTGTATTATCTGATTGATTTTTATTTGTTGTTAGTTTCTTTACTATATGCATTGTTTTGTTCTTGATGTTTTTTCATGTTTATTATAAAGATGTTGATATTTCCATTTCTTCATGCAAATTTTAGGAAACAGAATTGAGAGAGGACCCTCCAGTCCCTGTGGGGAGTGTTGAGTTTGTTTGTGTTTTAGCAGGTGCAGAATCTGGATAGATTTCATTGAAGAATGTTAAACTTATCAATTTCAAGAGAACACTAATCTCTCCACAAGTAAATCAGAGGATGCACAGCAAAAGTGGATTGTGCAAAGATTTGTGTTTCACCCACAGAAAATTGTAGACTTTAGGTTTTTTCATAAGTGTGTTTTTAATTATGTTATAGACTTTTTTTACTAAGTTTTAATGAGTTTTAGTAATGCCTGTGATTTTTCTGTTCATTTTACCATTGCTTTTCAATGGCAAAAGAAAAAGAGGGACAATCAATTAAATAATCAAAAGCATAACATTAAGTTTATCATAAATATAGTTTGTATTTAGAATTAAGTTTGTTCCTTTCATGTTAAACAGAACAATCAAAACCATGAGAAATATGAAGTGGGGTGCACTTCTGTAATACTAACCTCATTTTTCACCCCACGAGTTGCTTCAGTGCAAGCTCTCACACAATTAAAAATCCTAGCCTACTGGACAGAAAAATAAATTAATATTTCATCTAAAATGTTAAGTGAGCTTGCCACAAATATAGGTAGTATCTGTCATGCAGTTCTGCAAAACAGAGCAGCTGCCACTAATTTACTTCTTCTAGCCCAAGGTCATAGTTGTGAAGAATTTGAAAGAATGTGCTGTATGAACTTATCTGATCACGCTACATCTATCCATAAGCAAATACGAAAATTGACCGAGCTAACTCAACAGTTAAAGGTAGAGGATAGATTAGGTTTAAAAAGATAGCTAAAAGGATTGGGGATCGGACCATAGTTAAGAGACATTATCAAATACGGCATAATAGTTCTAAGCATAATTGTGATACTTTTGCTTGTTTTGCCCTGTGTGTTTACTTGCTTGCAAGGCTTGATGCAGCAGCTTTTGCAGAAAATGCTGAATGCACACCTTCTTGTACAAAAGGAAAACGGGAGAGATGAAGAGAGCCTGACAGAGGAATGGTTGAACGACAAGGGACATGATACTGTAAAATTAATCCAAATAGGGAGGGCTACGTGACTGCTGCAAAGTTTGCATGGCCCTGAAGAGTAGATAGTGTGCAGAAAACAGGATATTGAAACTGCTTGGTATGTAGAAGTAGATAGAGAAGAACAAAAGAGTACTAAGCTGTTCTAACTGCAAGGCCAGCTGGACAGGCATGTATCGATCATAAAGATACTTTTAAGATAATAGTACAAGTCACATAGCAACCAATCATGAGCTTGGCTTTTGCAATATGTATGAGCTAATTAACGAACATATATAAACTGTGTAATCTGTCACAATAAACTGAGACTTGATGATCATGATATCATGAGTCTTGTCTCCCGCGGCATTTTCCCTCTAACAGAACCACATTGTTGCAAAGATGAAGCATGCAATTAAAGTTCTTTCTAATAATTTGAGATGATTTAAATATATGTCAAATGAAATGCTATAGTCAAGGAACCAAAGCAGTCGAATGAATTGCCTATAAATTCCTTTGGCATGAAGCGTGTTGAGTGAAATGTTTATTTCTTCTAAGCAATAGGTCATAAGAGTGTTTAAATAAAGGTATAGTATATATAATGCACTGGAGCACAATCCATGGATTAGAGTGAAATTTCAACACTCAGTTCCTTTACTTAGAGAAGTCCACCTATGCCCAGATGGATTAATTAATTGTAGTGGTAGAAAATACAGGGTGTAAAACACAGCTGACTGTTGAGCTTAGTATATCACTATGTTGTAGAGAAACTCAAGAATCAAGAAAATTCTAAATAAGTAAATGCTAATTTGTCATGCAGTACTATGGTATTTTCAGGCAGCTAATCAAGAAAATTTGAATTGGAAGACCGTCAAACTTGTTTCATACAATAAAACTCTGAGAGACTTATCTACAAATAGAAACACAAGGAGCATCCTTTTTTGTACTCAGCAAAGAGCTGGAGTATGTTGTGCTGTTACGGAGGTTTATTTTTATAAACTACTCCAATGAATTTTATAAGCATGTAAAAGATTGTAAGTGCCCTGAAACATGTTTATTCTTGGACTGGCAATTACATACATGGATTCAGTTTTGATTTTCTTTAAAATAAAAATAAAAATATTTCTCTGGAGTAATTTGCTCTCGGTAACAAGAGTCATCTGCAAGAGAAATATCCAAACCAATTTCTGGGCAGTGGAAGTAGCTTTATTTTTTATAACATTCTTAGTACCTGTGACCAGGGTTGGTAGAGTGCCAGTCCTGCCAGCTTTAAGGAGCTGCATGTAAGTGTACCCTCGTTTCCTCAGAATCCCAGGGATGTGGACATTTCTTTGAGATGAGCTTTTAGGAAGCCCCAGAACATCTGGTGGTGTGACATCTTCCTGCATGCTCTGTTTCTGCACGTGATGTTTTCCAGTGCTTTCAAACATCCCTTCCCTTCTGTTTTTTCAGATGGTTATTTAGACCTATCTTGAGAGCTACTCTCTTCAGCCTCAGCTTTATCCAAGATACAATATGGTTATTATATAACCTAGTATTTTTTCATTTTACTTACATTTCATTACATAACCTAGTATTTTACATTGTTACTTGCACAGCAGAATAACTGCAGAACTCTGCTCGATCCAGGTTATACTGAAAACTAAAAAAAATGCTATTTTTACATGCCTGACATTTTTCTTGCATATTTGAGCTTAGGTATTATGTTTGCTCATTTCAGGAGTGCTTCTGAACCACAGTCCAGAAAGAAGAAAAATCTTCTTGGTTGAAGTTGAACATTTGTCTCTAAGAGTAAGAACAAAGCCATGCCAGTGCTTTCAGAAGACTCAGGTAATTCAGCTGCATGCTTTCAACAGAGCAGTGACTGAAATCTTGTCATACCTGTTTCACACATAAAAATAATTTAAATAGGAGTAAAATGTAATAGAATTAAGATAATTCAACTGAAGTTTCTGAGCAATTACCTACAAGAAGGAAGGTGGAATGTAAAAGGTGAAAATTAATAAAGTTTGTCAGGATCAGTTTCCTACTAACCCTAGAGCACCCAAATATACTCTGATAGACCTGAATATACTCTGATAGACTTGAATATATTCTGATAGATCTGAATATATTCTGATAGACCTGAATATATTCTGATAGGCAGAATTGGACCCCTCAGTGTAACAGTGCCTTCTACATGTGCTTACTAAAGATCAGCCCATATATCTCTGCTGCTTGCTGTGTCATTTCTTAATATTTTCTGAACAGGGGTTGATAAACATTGTAAATATCCTTCCTTTTAACTTAAAATAAGTGTCTTTGTTCAAGGCTACTTTACTAGCTTCTCCAGTATGCTGCCCAGGAGAAGTCACAGATAATAAATGATGCTTAGGATTAAAGCAGGAGTGAGTTTGAGTCTCCTGGATCAAAATCCACTCTAAGGTTCGTGGAGAGAATAGCCACAGGAATAGATTTGAACCCCCTCCACCTTTTTATATTTCCTGTTTTGTTTTGGTCCTGTGTTCCCAGACATGGTTCACCGGGAAAAATCTGGCCTTTGTCTGGCTCTGTGTGTTGCAAAATTGGGATATTTAAATATTTTTTTAGAAAACTAGCCACAAGCTTTGATTCCACCACAATGGAAATCTACACTTTATCCTTTCTTCCTCTGGTCAGGCCTGGCTTTTTATAGGTGCCTCAGAGTGGAAGGGGCAGGATAACACTTGTAAGCAAAGCTGCTGGGGAGGTAGAGCTGCTACCTGTGCAAAAAAAGGTCATTCAATCAGTTTGAGAGTCTGCTGTGGTACTAAAATTTCAAATTTGTAAGAGGGGAAACAAAGGGTTCTGGAAACAAGGAGTAATAAACATGAAGTGTTAAATGTGAAAGATAATTTCTTAAGAAATATATATTGCTTTGTTAGATTTTGCCTTAATATGATGGTGTGCTTGACACTTATGAGGGGAGTGTTGCAAAATGAGCTGTGGATAAACACGAGATAATCACAAGTCTCTGCAAATGTGATGATCATCAATGTGATACCCAAATAAATGTAGTGACTGTTAAGACTGCAGTAGAAGGTCCTGTGAGAAATGCTGTGTAGAATGTTTTTGTTCTGTCCTGAATCTAAATTTAGGGTTGCATGAAACTTTGGCCCTTTTGACATCTCAGCTAAGACCTGATTCAAATCATAAAGAGGAAATGGGATTCCTTAGGGATGTCTTCAGTGAAAGAAGTCTCAGCTACCTGATGAAGGTAAAAGTTTGTATTTATTTATGTACATTCTCCTTACAGTTTACTTTTTCTCTGTTCCCTTGATTTATCAACCATTTACTTTGCCAAACCTTTTTTTTAAGAATTCTGTACTGACCAAAGCATATGTGTGCTTAAGAACAAACACTAATAATGTTTGACAATTAATATGTTGAACATATTAAAACCGAGATCAAGGAGTAGAATGTTGCTGGCAGAGGTTCCAAAAAGTGCAAGAGGCTCCAGGGAATGGGGAAAATATGCAGATGGGATAGAAAACCTAATATCCCATTGAGTATGGGATAGAAAACTTCATATATGGGATAGAAAACCTCACATGCCATTGAATATGGGACAGAAACCCTCACATATGGGATAGAAAACCTCACATTCCATTGCATATGGGATAGAAAACCTAACACCCAACCTATAATAAAATCCCCTAATATAACTTTAGTTGCCAAGTATTGGTTATGCAAAAGCCAGATGATGCCTCTTCACAGAGATAATCTAGTTTATGAATGTATGGGAAATTAATTCAATAGTCCAGTTTTAATTTTTTAATGTGGAGGTGGGTTTTTTTGGGGGTGTTATTTGGTGGGGGTGTTTTGTTTTAATTTTGGTTCTGAGTTTCTTTGGGGTGGGTGTGCTAGGGAAGAAGTAAAGGGTTTGGGTTTGGGTGTTTGCTTTCCAGCCTTAGCACAGGGATGTGGCTTCCTCAGAGAGGGTGGTAAGGATGCTCAGTAGGGGAACATGAGGCACTTTGCCAAAATATTCCTTATGTCTTTGACAGATGTGGAGTCAGTCTGAGTGCCAGCAGTGTCTGCAGGGGAGCTGTGGACAGTTCATCTATCACAACACTGGGGGTGGCACAAAGCTCTTCTGGTCTGCCCACTGCTCAGAAATCCTTGCTCCTGGCTGTGGAACTTCTGGCTGTGGAACTCCTCCTCAGCCTGTGTCCGGCCAATCTTCAGCCTTGAGACTTTCTAGAACGGTGTTCCCTGAGTCATGAGAGTTGAGTTTCAAGTCCCGCACCCAGGGATTCCACTGCTGGGCAGCATAAAACAGTGTTCCCAACTGCTGTCCTCAAGAGCTGTAGCCCCCTGTGACCTGTGTCCCTTCTCCCATCAGAGCTTTGTTTTGCTGGTGCCTGGCTTGGGAGTCCTTGCCTTGCACAGGAGACTGGACTGGACTACAAACACATGCTAACAGTGGTAACAGGCAACTTTATTTACACAACTAAATAAATTTCAGCATTTGTGCATGCAGAGGAGGAAGATTGGCAGGACAGAGGACGCCTTTGACCTGAGGCTGCCTTTGGACGAGCAGGCACTGCCCCAGTATGTAATGGTCATGGTCCACTGCAGCCTGCAGTGGATCCTGTTCATCCTGCTGCCCATGTCTTTTTTCTCATGAGGCCCAGCAGTATCTGGTGCACCCGAGTTAAGAATTTCACCACTATCTGGTATGGATGTGGAGCAGGCAAGAGAGGTTGCCTTGACATTGGCTCCTCAGAGGGGTTTGAGGTCGACTCTGGCTCTGGTGTGGCTGTTGCAGTTGAGTGATCAGGAGTGGGAGTACAGCAGCCTGACTCTGTTGGTGCTGACTCTGGCTGCTCCAAGGGGGCTGAGCTGAAGGTTGGCTCTGGTCTTGGAGTAGCTGTTTCAGCTGACTCAGGATATGGAGTGGGAGTAGAGCAGCCTGACTCTGTTGGTGTTGGCTCTGGCTGCTCAAAAGAGGTTGAGCTGAAGGTTGGCTCTGGTGCTGGAGTGGCTGTTTCAGCTGACTCTGGACATGGAGTGGGAGTGGAGCAGCCTGACTCTGTTGGTGTTGGCTCTGGCTGCTCAAAAGGGGTTGAGCTGAAGGTTGGCTCTGGTGCTGGAGTGGCTGTTTCAGCTGACTCTGGACATGGAGTGGGAGTGGAGCAGCCTGACTCTGTTGGTGTTGGCTCTGGCTGCTCAAAAGGGGTTGAGCTGAAGGTTGGCTCTGGTGCTGGAGTGGCTGTTTCAGCTGACTCTGGACATGGAGTGGGAGTAGAGCAGTTTGACTCTGTTGGTGTTGGCTCTGGCTGCTCAAAAGAGGTTGAGCTGAAGGTTGGCTCTGGTGCTGGAGTGGCTGTTTCAGCTGACTCTGGACATGGAGTGGGAGTGGAGCAGCCTGACTCTGTTGGTGTTGGCTCTGGCTGCTCAAAAGGGGTTGAGCTGAAGGTTGGCTCTGGTGCTGGAGTGGCTGTTTCAGCTGACTCTGGACATGGAGTGGGAGTAGAGCAGTTTGACTCTGTTGGTGCTGACTCTGGCTGCTCCAAGGGGGCTGAGCTGAAGGTTGGCTCTGGTCTTGGAGTAGCTGTTTCAGCTGACTCTGGACATGGAGTGGGAGTAGAGCAGCCTGACTCTGTTGGTGCTGACTCTGGCTGCTCCAAGGGGGCTGAGCTGAAGGTTGGCTCTGGTCTTGGAGTAGCTGTTTCAGCTGACTCAGGATATGGAGTGGGAGTAGAGCAGTTTGACTCTGTCAGTGTTGGCTCTGGCTGCTCAAGAGGGGTTGAGATGTAGGTTGTCTCTGGTGCTAGAGTGTCTGTTCCAGGTGGACGCATGCCCATCTGAATCAGGATCCAGTTGTAGAAGTACTGAGTGGAGGTGTAGACTCCCGGGCGTTTTGTTCTGACACAGCCTTTTCCCCAGCTGGTCACTCCAACAAGCCAAAAGTAGCCAGCATGGTTATCTTTGCACACCAGAGGCCCTCCACTGTCACCCTGCAACAGAGGAAAGAGGATTAGGGTGCTGTTGGGTGGCTGCTGTGCCGCGCTCCCGCCCCGGTTCCCTTTGTCTCAGCCCCGGCTAGCTCTCATCCTGGGGCGAGGGCGGGCGATGGAGGCACCCTCCGCCGCTCCCAGCTGGGGTTTGGAGAGTGCCTTTGTGGGTTCTGGGCAGCGCTAGCAAGCCTCGCGGTGGTAAATGAAGAGCGGATCCTGCTGGGGGCTAAGTCCGAGTTTATTGTAGCCCAACAGGGCCAAATGTCCTAGAACGGTGCCAGCCAACAGGAACAAGCACAAGCTGCTTGCACTGGCTTATAAACTGTAAGGGAGGGGTATCCAACGACCAATGGGGATAGGGATAGGGGGTGGCTCCGGGATGGGGGGATATGGTGGGGTCCAATGGGGGAAGGATATGGGGGGAGCCCCAGGTCCTCGCCCAATCACCCGGTGCCCTGAGTGGAAGCTTCTGGATGGATGGGAAGGGACACCGAGTGATAGACAAGGCACCCGGGGGGGGGTAAAATGCCTCTTTCAGGGTGATGGATAGATACTGGGAAGGCGGGAAGGGCGGACAAGGCGGGAAAACTGGGGATAAACCAAGTTGCACACGGGGGTACAAAGGAATAAACCAATACATAATACAGGGATAATAAAACATATACATAACGCAACTCCACATCTCCTCCTTTTTTTGTTTAAAAAGAAAGAAAGGTGAAGAGGATAAAGTAAGTCTTTAAACGGGGGCTTCACAGTCACTGGGCTCATTTTGAAACTAGATGTTTCCTTTTTCTGGAAATTCTTCTTCTTGAAACCCTTCTTTGTTCAAGGGTTTCAGTTCATCACTATGTTAAAGCTTGTAATAAACACAATGAGTCCCAGCAGCAGCAAAAGTCCTGTTTCTTTAGAAAGTAACTGAAATTAATAGTTGAGGTAGGGGAGGTCTAACTCAAAGGGGAACAGAGAATCCCAGGAGCCAGGGAGGGAAGAGGGGGGACCAGGTGAGGGGGACCTTTTCCGCCGTCGGAGGGCGGCGTACCCAACTTGAGGACTGTCCGGTTTTTTCTTCTGGGTCTTAGGGACATATGGTCTGACGAATTTGGAAGGGACCCATCTCAGGCCTGAGGGCGTGGATACGCAAGCGTACCCCCGTCCCCAGGTGACCAAGTCATAGGGTCCTTCCTGCCGCCAGGTCTCAGGGTTTTTAATGAGAACTGGCGGCTTTTCCTTGACCTTGCTCTGCTCGTAGGAATTAAAGTGCCTCGCGATGGGGGGGTTGAGGCACTCGAAGGAACAGTTTAAGAAATTGATGGTAAAAAGGGCTCGCGCTAACTGAACCTGGGGGGACTCATTTTTAGCTGACGACTGTTGTTGTTTAAGCATCCTTTTGATGCTTTGATGAGTCCTCTCTACCACGGCTTGACCTGTCGGGGAATAGGCGATGCCAGTTTTATGTTCTATTCCCCATTGCTGCAGGAAGCCTGCGAATTCCTTGGATGTGTACCCGGGGGCATTGTCTGTTTTTATCTGTTTTGGGACGCCTAGCATGGAGAAGGCTTGTATCAGGTGTTTCTCTACTTCCTTGGCCTTCTCCCCTGTGTGGGCAGAGGCGAAAACTGCTCCAGAGAAGGTGTCCACGGAGACATGGACGTACTTCATCCTCCCGAAGGAGGGGATATGAGTAACGTCCATCTGCCACACCTCACAGGACTTTAGACCCCTAGGGTTAGCCCCTGCGCTCACCGATGGTAGTGGGAGCGACTTACAGGACGGGCATGTGGCCACAATGGCCTTGGCCTGGTCCCGGGTTAGATGGAACTGCCGGACCAGACCAGGCGCATTTTGATGGTAAAGCTGGTGGCTTATTTTGGCTTGCTGGAACTTGTCCGGGAGCGGCGCCAGCTGTGCGGGGGCGGCAGCGAGGGAATCGGCACGCCGATTGCCCTCGGCCAAGAACCCCGGCAGGTCGGTGTGTGACCTGATATGCATCACATAAAACGGTTGCTCTCGGTGGGAGACTAGCCTTATCAGCTTAGAGAGCAACTTGTTAAGGGCATCGTTGGAGACACCTTGCAGGATTGCATCCTGTGCTCTAGACACTACACCCGCTACATAGGCCGAATCAGTTACTAAATTAAAAGGTTCAGAGAACCGCTCAAAAGCTCGAACGACTGCGGCCAACTCAGCTACTTGAGGGGATCCTTCTACTTCAACAACATCTGCCTCCCACTGCTGAGTTTGAGGATCTTTCCAAGTCACTACTGACTTGTGGGACCCTCCGGACGCGTCTGTAAAAACTGTTAGAGCCTTTAAGGGTTTTTTGCTCTGAATTTGTTTTGTTGACAGAGTGAATTGGATTTCGGAATTGAAAATTTTGTGGGCCGGTCTCAAAACAGAAATTTTTCCGGTGTAGCTGTCCAGTGCAAACTGCAATGATTCATTCTCTTGCAGCAGGTGTTCTAACATTGCCTTTGTGAATTGGCCCGATTCTAATTTCAAAGGAATGTGGATGTGATCAAAGTCACACCCCGCCAGCTCCCGAATCCGCGTTCTCGCTTTGCGGATTAGCTCTGCCACCAGCTCTTGTGGCCGTGTCAACCTTTTGGATCGTGAATGACTCAGGAATACCCACTCTATGATGGAGAGTGGGTCCCTTTTGTCCTGATCCTTGCCCTTTCCTAGGGTGTCTGCCCATTGGAAGATGACACCGTGGAGGTGTGGCAGTCTGCCCAATATGATGAATCTGAAGGGCAGGCCCGGATCGTACCTGTGGGCCTGCCTGGCAGACATTGCCTCCTGAACCTTCTGCAAAGCAGCTTTGGCCTCTGGAGTGAGTTCCCTGGGAGAACTAGGCTCTTCCCCCCCTTTCAATAAATTGAAAAGAGGGGCTAGGTCTTCGTTGTTAATACCTAACCAGGGTCTCACCCAGTTTAAAGACCCACACAGCTGCTGTACGTCGGCTAGAGTCCGAATTGAATTTTTTATGGTCAATTTCTGCGGAACAATGGTCCGCTTGTTTATTTCTAAACCCAGGTACTTCCAAGGTGGCATTTTTTGAATCTTATCCTCTCGCAGCTCGAACCCTACAGCAACCAACGCACTGGTTGTCAGTTCAAGCGCGTGTGTAAGTAGATCGCTGTTGGGGGCACAAATAAGAATATCATCCATATAGTGCTGGATGATCACGCCCTCGGTGGCTGCACGCACAGGGGACAGCAATGAAGAGACGTACCACTGGCAAATGCTTGGGCTGACTTTCATGCCTTGGGGAAGAACTTTCCAGTGGTATCTCTCCATTGGGGCTTCTCGGTTGATGGAAGGAACCGAGAAGGCGAACCGTGGTGCGTCATCAGGGTGTAGGGGAATTTGGAAAAAACAATTTTTGATGTCAATGACAGCTAATTCCCAATTTTCTGGTAACATCGTGGGGGACGGCATCCCTGGCTGGAGAGGACCCATGTCTTCTATTACATTGTTGATGGCGCGAAGGTCATGAAGGAGGCGCCACTCGTCTTTGCCAGGTTTTTTCAGGACAAAGACAGGGGAATTCCAGGGGGATGTTGTTTCCTGGATATTCCCTTTGGCAAGTTGCTCCTTCATGAGCTCCCGAAGCGCTTTTAATTTCTGTTTATTGAGCGGCCACTGCTCTACCCACACTGGTGTATCTGTGAGCCAATTAAGTTTTCGGGTAGGACGCTTTTCAGTGACTGTTGCCCGAAAAACCTGGGGGGTCGGGATGTTAATTGTGACCCCCCACTGGGCCATCAGGTCTCTCCCCCATAAGGGTTCTGTGTAATCTAATACGAACGGGCGTAAATAGGCCGATTGTCCGTTCGGCCCCTCAAATTTTACGATGTTTTTTGATTGCTTTGCCAATTGAGAACCCCCTACACCTTGAATTTTCCCCGCCACGTTTTGCAATTCCCAGCGTGACGGCCAATCCCGTGCGGGAATGACTGTCACGTCTGCTCCTGTATCTAGGAGACCGCTTAGGTGTTTGTACTCCCCATCCTTCCGCATATAGCAGGAGAGCTTTGGTCTTTCCTTCCCTATGACCTGGGCCTGGCACACCTGGTAGCTTTTCTTCGCTGACTTCTTCCATAGATCCTCAGGGTGTGCCGGAGGCCCAGATGCTGGAATGGCTTGGGCGATGATTTGGCCCTTGGGAAGGAAGACTGGAGGATGGGGGCAGTACAGCCACACTACTAATCGCTCGGTGTTCCTGGATGTCAGGGATGGTGCAATAGTGACTTCGAGAGGCGTGAATTTTGTGTCCCCAAGAACGATGTACTTACTGTGGAGGTTCCTCCAGGTTCCTGGGTCCTCTGTGTCGACAGCGATGGAGTGCCAGTCGCTGTCCCTTAGGTGCAGAGCCTCAGTCAGGGCCAACCTATATGGGGAGAAACCAGATACGATGTTAAGTATCGGCTTGGGCTGGTTCGGGCCTCGACCCAGCCAAGCAGTGGGAATGAAATCCACATCTTCTCTCATATAGGCTGGTTTGTCAGCCATAATCTGGTGTGTCAAGTCCAGTGAAATGTCCTTAGGTGGGCATTGCAGGTAGTCGTCCCTCCCCTCCTCTGATGTTATAGAACCCACCATATTTATGTCCTCGCGCAGGCAGGGACTGCGCTGATGACTCAGTTTTTTTGTTTTCCCCCCGAGTTGGGGGCACTCTTTTCTTGTCGCTGCTGTTTAAACCTAAAAAACTCGTCCCTCAGCGGGCATTGGGAAGCCCAATGTCCCTTCTGCCTACATAGATTGCAGGCCTGATGGTGCTGTTGTCCCCTCGGGGGTGCTCCTGTAGGGCGGCGATCTGGAGAAGGGGTGGCTGGCGGTGTCACGGCTTCAACGAAGGCTACTCTCTTTGTTGGTGGTTTAGGAGTTTCTGGAATGTCTTTAGCAGGAACTGTCACCTTCTTCGCACAGACTTGTAGCATGCTTTGAAGGGTAGGCTCAGGGTCCAGGGGCAGACTGAGGATTGCTTGCTGGCACGTGTCGTTAGCGTTCTGCCTCGCAACTGTGGCAAGCATCCCCTCTCGCAGCCTCTCGTCTGGGACCTGAGCCTCCATCGTGTAATGCAAGCGATCCACGAACGTGACAAAAGGTTCTAGGGATTCCTGCTTTAGGGACAAGAAGTTAATAACCGTACCGCTGGGTCTTAACTTAAAAAACGCCTTTTCTGCTGCCCTAGTGCTGACTTGCAGCGCCTCTCTGGGGATTTTTTCCGCCTGCTTGGTCCCCATTTTCCAATCCCCCTCCCCGCACAAGTGGTCTAGCGATATTACAGCCCCATCCTCATCCCTAGAGCTATCTGCATTGGCCCAGAGGTCAGGTAACACCTCTCTGATCTCCCGCTTCCACTCGGACTCCCAGATGAGGAATTCTCCGTGGGTAATTAAACAGGAGAAGAGAGTTCGCATGTCTGCTGGGACATATTCTTTGGAGGAGAGGGTTGCTTTTAATAAGCCTCGGAAGTATTCGCTTTCCATCCCGAACCCCTTCTTGGCCTTGCAGAGCTCTTTGATGGTCTGCTGGGGGATGGGGGACCACTGTGCAAGGGGCCTACCCCCCTGCCGCGGGGTACAGGTGACAGGTGCGGCCGAGAAGGCAGGTAGGGACTGGGGTGGATCGGGGTTCCCACGCTCCCCCCCCCCGGAACCGAAAGCGTGGGAACTGGAAGTGGGGTCGTGGGAACCAGGGGACGAGGCGTGGTCTGGAGCAGGGGGAGTGGTATGGTGGGGACTCCCCTCCCCGGGGGTGGAGCTGAGGGGTGGGGTGTTGAATAATTCAAGGAAGGGGGAGTTGACGGGGGGTGGAGGAGGGAGGTGGGCGGAGAAATCCGGGGAGCAGAAGGGGTTGGTCTGCCGGAAGGGATTATAGGAGGGGGGAGGACAGGGATCATGGGAAGAAGGAGCACGAGTGGCGGGAAAACCCACGCGGTCACCTCCATCTTGTGTCCTGGGGAAGGGGGAAGAAGGGGAGCCATTTCGTGGGGTTTGGGGATGGAGGATGGGGGATGAGGGATCTTCGGGGGTCTGGGATAACTGAAAACGAACGGAGTCTCTACGGGACGGGGCTGTACAGTGCGGGGAAGAAGGGGAACGGGTAGAAGCAGAGACAGTGCCTGCACCGCTCTGCGGGGTGTCTAGGGTATTCTCAGAGGGGCCAGAATCTGCCTGCGGGCAATGCCGGGATGCCTGTCTGATAATACCCGACTTCGGGAGAGAGGGAGAGTTTTGCCGCAGTTTTCCCGCAGCGCCCACCGCAGCCGCAGCCTCGGGAGCAGCGACAGCAGCTGCCCTGCACCCCGCCGCAGCGGCGGCCGCATCGTACTGCAGCGACCGGGCTGAGGGACAGGGAAGCGGAGTAGGGTTATATGAACTACCCGCCGAACTGGGGATCGGTTTGTTTGCGGCTGGCTGTGGCAGACTTTCGTAGCGATATTTAATTATATCGCGAATTTGGAGAGCCAAATGGGTGAATATGGAGAGAGAGAGATCTGACTGTCGCAGGATCTTCCCCGCTACCTGTTCCCAAAAAGGGGCTTGGTATAATTTAGCTGGCGAAATGTCAGGGAAAGTTTGCGACAACCACTGAACGAACCGTTTTACTTCAGATTTTTTAACCTTAATTCCCCCCACTAAAAGGATACCCACAACTTGGGAATAAATGCTCTTCTGTGGCACGGACAGCCTTGCACCCATGGCTGTTAGATGTTAAATCGTGCCGCAGCGCCTACGATTGGGAAAACACGAACGAAAAACAAAAGACCACACTTCCGGCTTTGTCGCGGTCCTTAAGCTTCCCGCCCGGAAAGGGAAGCACCAAAAACAGGAATTTTTTCCCCGAACCCCGGGGAAAAAGAAACCCACCAAAAAGGGATCCTTCCCCTAAAACCTAGGGGAAAGGAACCAACCAAAAAAAAAGGACCGGGAAAGCCCCAGGGGCCCCTATACTCACAAACCACAGGGGTCCGAGAGGGAAGGGTGGAAAAGAAAAACCAATCGCAGGGCTTCTCCGCGAGAGAATCGACTCCGGAGGTGCTTTCCAGAGCTGCCGATCCTGTCCCCAAGAGTGCCACCCACTAAAACGTGGGTCTGCTCTCGCCGGGGTAGCTGACGGCCAGGAGGACGATTCTTCAGGTCTGCGCGACCCTAAAATCCTCAAACGAGGGTCCAACGCCGCGAAAACGGGGCCCCACGTTGGGCGCCAGCTGCCGCGCTCCCGCCCCGGTTCCCTTTGTCTCAGCCCCGGCTAGCTCTCATCCTGGGGCGAGGGCGGGCGATGGAGGCACCCTCCGCCGCTCCCAGCTGGGGTTTGGAGAGTGCCTTTGTGGGTTCTGGGCAGCGCTAGCAAGCCTCGCGGTGGTAAATGAAGAGCGGATCCTGCTGGGGGCTAAGTCCGAGTTTATTGTAGCCCAACGGGGCCAAATGTCCTAGAACGGTGCCAGCCAACAGGAACAAGCACAAGCTGCTTGCACTGGCTTATAAACTGTAAGGGAGGGGTATCCAACGACCAATGGGGATAGGGATAGGGGGTGGCTCCGGGATGGGGGGATATGGTGGGGTCCAATGGGGGAAGGATATGGGGGGAGCCCCAGGTCCTCGCCCAATCACCCGGTGCCCTGAGTGGAAGCTTCTGGATGGATGGGAAGGGACACCGAGTGATAGACAAGGCACCCGGGGGGGGGTAAAATGCCTCTTTCAGGGTGATGGATAGATACTGGGAAGGCGGGAAGGGCGGACAAGGCGGGAAAACTGGGGATAAACCAAGTTGCACACGGGGGTACAAAGGAATAAACCAATACATAATACAGGGATAATAAAACATATACATAACGCAACTCCACACTGCTGTCAGCACTAGAGGCCTGTTTCTCTCTTGCAGCCCCTGCCACAGCTGTATTCATGGTACAAAAAGGCTTTGCTCAGGTGCTGGAGTCTCAAGAACCTTAGCTGGGAACAGGGTGGGTGTCTGTGAAGGCCCCCTTTTGTATCTGCACAGTGATCCTGGATGGGCAGAGCATAGATCATCCAGAATCTGGATCTGTGGGCTGCTGAGAACACTGGATGGGCTTTCTGGGCAGAGGGGCAGGCCTGGGGAACACGGTCACTTGGCAAGGAAACTCCAGCAGTGGAGGAAAAGTGGTTTGCCAGACAAAGCCCATGGTGACGGGGTACCTTCGCTGCTGGCTCCCAGCACTCATACCTGGCAGGTGTCCATGCCACCCCGTGGGTAGCCAGCACACAGGTTGTGGGTGTGGATGGCCCCAGCGTACCGACGGCTGCTGTTAACCAGCCGGATATCCAGGAGACGGACCTTGGCTTCCTGCAGGACATCACTCGGACCCTGAGCTGCAAGCACAGGAAGGAATGGGCACCCAGCAGCTCTTTGCCAGTTCCACTCCCCTGTCTGGGGGTGAACTCATTCCCTAGGGCTTGGCTTTGCCTCTGGAGCAGTTGTTGAAGCGCTGTGTCCTTTCTGTCTGCCTTTGGGGAGCAGGCCAGGCCCAGCTCTCCAGAGGCATACATCCTACAGCCTGACTTTGGTTTGTGCTGTCAGGAAGCCAAACCCATCTTGCTGGTGTGCCCAGCTCACCCTCAGGGCCCTTTTTGGGAACTCACCTTTTGCAGTGGCAGAACCCCAGCCAGCAATGTAGCAGGTTTTCAGCTCTGACACTGTGAGCGAGGCGTTGGGCACACAGGCAAGCTGGACGTAGTCACTGCACTCCACGGGCTTGTCCAGCTCCAGCAGGGCGATGTCGTTCTGCTGGGAATCAGCCGTGTACTCCTGGTGGGCCAGGAGCCGCTTGATGTGGCGCACCTGAGTTTCAGGGCCCAGATGGGTCAGCTTGGTGGCCCCGATCAGCACACGCCACATGGTGACATTCCTGCAAGGCAGAGAGGGGTCTGAGGAAGAGCAGAGCCGTGTGCTGTTGATGCCTTAGGATTTTAGCTTTTGTATTTTTCATCCATTTGTAATCCTGCAGTTTTTTACTGTATAACTAAATTCTGCACACAGTGTGAGCTGCTGCTGCTTTCCCATTCTGGTCACAAAAATTCCTCTCCAGGCCTGGCAATCAAGGATACCTCACTGCCTCAGGCCTCGAGAGATGGAAACAAAAGTGAGTTGAGGGGAGCAAACTGGGGGTAAATGACTTCATTACCTGAAGCTGTAATTAGAAGATTAACCCTAAATATGCAAATGGACCAAATTTATAGGTGTGAAAACCTTTGACCCGTGGTCAATTTTGGGTTGTAGCACTTGGGGGGGTCTTTTGTTTTGCCTAAAATGGACCTGGAGGCCCTTCAATAAATATAATCACTTTTTATTCCTTGTCTGGCCTGTTTTTAGGTAGTCCTGAAAAGGCATCACTGTGGCAGCTCAGCACTTCCCTTCCTTCTGCTTCTCAAGGCAGAGAGGAAAGCAGGGCAATGAGGAGTGTGACTGCCCTAGCATGCCTTAGGCTCCAGGAATGCCACACTGGAGGCTGCTGGGCAGCAGTGGCACGAGCCCAGCCTTCTGAGCAGTCCCTCAGTTGGGCCCCGTAGTATTGAGGTGCTGCAGGCTGGGCAACTGTTTGTGTGGTGAGGATACCCTCATTCCCTGCTCCTCCTTACCTGGCCTGGAGGAAGCAATGGGCTGCTGTGAGGACCCACTGTGGGCTGATGAGGGACCCTCCACATGTATGGCCGGTGCCTATTTTCCTGGGGTCCTGGATGCTGACAATCCAGGGCCAGGCCCCTGGCAGGGCACCTGTGCCAGTCACAATTCGGTAGTCAGCATCTATGGAGTTGTAGTCAGAAGCCATGGGCCGGAGCCCACAGGTCCCTCTGGAAGCACAAAATCATTACTGCCCTTCTGTTCCAGTACCTGGGTGCTGGCAAGGAGGCTCCCACATGGGGTTTGGGGTATGGCAATGGGGGACAAGCACCCTCCTAGAGCCTGGGGCCATACCTGCAGTTGCCCCAGGTACCATGTGCAGGTCTGTACACAGCCAGCAGGATGAAGAGGTACAGGTACAGAAGATTCATCGCTGTCAGCAGCATCTGTCAGCTGAAAGAGACAAAAGCTTGTCTCTTCCAGTGCAGTCTCTGACGAGTGCTGCAGCAACTGCACTGTCCATGGCACCTGGGGCTGATGTCACAGAGTGGGTGGTTCCAGGTTCTGGGCACAGTGTCCTCAGAGGGCAGGGAAAGGCCACAGCCTCACAGAACCACAGAATGGTTTGGGCTGGAAGGGACCTTGAAGGTTGTGAAAGGCAAAAGGGGTCCCTTGCCTCGCACATGCAAAACGACACCATGGGCAGACAAATCTGGCACAGAGGGAAAGTCACTCCAAAGGCAGTGTTTGGTCAGAGAGGGTGCTCAGAGCCACCACACGATGGAGAAAACTAGCACATCAAAGCTAGAAAGAGGACAGGAAGGAACAATGCCATGTGCAAACTACTTGGGGGGATGCTTCAAGGCACATAAGCCTTAGCTGATGGAACAAACCTGGAAACTCCTGAGTGTTGCAAGAGGAATTGCTGACCATGGCAGAGTGCGAGAAGCTGACAGGAGTTTCAATGCCATGAGGAAGCCCTTCTGAGTCTGTTTATACATTCTCCATGTCTGGAGCAGGGTGAGTACTGCAAATGCCTCAGTGCTGCCTCTTGCTTTGGAGACTGGTGCTGGAGGTCATGGCTGCAGAAAACAAGGGACTGAGATGGAGAGTGCTCATGCACTCACTTTTGTGGTTTGGGAATGGCATTCCCCAGTCTGGTGTTTCCACTGGAACACTGCAAACCACTGCTCCTCACTCCCTTCTCCCTCTCCCCTCCCTTCTCTGGTGGGCTTGAGAATAGAACTGGAAGCACAAAAGTTAAAGACTGTGGGTTGAGACAAGAACAATATAATGGAAACAGCAATGAAACAAGAAAATGAGCAGTAACCGCAACAATATTAATAATGGACTGGGACAATTCACATGCAACCATCCACCCCATAGAGCCTGGCAGTACCCAACCAGGCTGTCATGCATGTTATCCAGCGGAGATTTCTTCCCCTGTCCCTGGAAAATGTTGTGGAGTGGTTCAGAACAACCTCCACGTCCTGGCCATGCCCTGTCCTGGTTATGGCAAAAATTTACCCCATCCTGGCCAGAACCAGGACATTCACCCTCATGATCTGCCCCACAGCTTTGGAATCTGTGCCAGAAGGTCTGGCAGGGCAGGGAGGGCAGTCACCAGGGATTGGCAGACGTTGGAAACTCCTTATCCCTCTCTCTGGCCCCTGGTTTTCCTTGTTTTATGGAATGGAAGAACACATGTCCAACTCCTCCCAGTATCTCCTTCACTGGAAATCCTCCGTGCTTTGATTCCTTCTCTGACATTCTGCTGCACCTGGGGAATGCAGTGGGAAAACCCAAGGCTTTGTGTGAAGGTCACTCCCTCAGCACTTCACCTGAGGTGCACAGGAAGGCTGCCCTGGCTCTACCACACCTCATCCAGAACACCTGGAAGCTCTTCCCTCCCCATTCACACACTCCCCTGCCTTGTCCTCCTCATCCCACAGGGATGCACAGAGGGGCTACCACACTTCACGGTTTGGTAGCCCTGATACCACACTCCTGACTGGAATGGGGTGACCCTGGGGCAGTTTTGGCCTGCATCAGTTCCATGTCCTGCCTCAGCACACCCAGGTTCTCTGTTGGCGTCTGTGCTCATCTCTGCAGCTTTGCTGTCCTGCACCAGGAGTTTGCTGAATAAAATCATCCTCTAGAAAGGACATGTGACACAAGCCCAGGAGTAAGCAGCACCATGGGAGAGTTCAGCAAGGTGCCCTGGGGACAGCCAGGCCAGGCAGGGGAAGGTGGGGGGACCACGGCCTCACTGAAGCAGCCACATTGTACAGCACAAAAAATAAAGCTAAATAAATGCTGGGATGAAATACAGCACTGCTGGGACTGCTCCATTTAGCAAATAACAGTTGTGGGGGAGATTTACAGATGTACTGGGTACATCTGGGAACTGGGGCTCCTGCTGGAAGTCTTCAATCTTGAAGCTCCCAGTTCCCAAAGCTGGTAAATCCTTCCCAGCAATGGCTCCTGAGGCAGGGAGAGGGGTGGAAAGCCAAGGATGGGGCAGAGATCAGAAGGAGCTGGGGAGCTCAGAGAGGTCTTCAAGGGGAAGAGGATTTGTCTGAAAGGCCCTCACTTTTCTGGTCATCTTGGCAACTCTGGCAGGTTTAACAGGAGGTTTGTCTGGAAACAAGACAGGGACATATTGGCATGATGGGTGCTGGCATATTCCAGTCTTAGGCTTTGCAGAGAGAGATTTGCTGTTTCCCCATAGGCCACAGAGGATTTTAATATGAGGTGAACTCCCCAAGCTTGCATCCACCCTGTTCCATGGCCTCTGGCTCTGAGAAATGCTCTCCTGTGCACCCTGCTTCATTCCCTCAGATCAATGGCTGATGTGCCAGCAGCTCCTGCTCCAGAAGGGCAGCACATGATGAAGGTGCCACCCCTGCAGCTGAAAAGAAGGTTCCTTTTGCCATGGCATTCCAGGAGGTCATAAGACACATCATCAATGGAGTCTGAAAAAAAGAAAAATTAGAAGTTGAGGCAGCTGCATTTACCAGTGTGGGCAGTCCAGAGAGAACTGCCTGGACCTGACCCAGTTTGTGGATCAGAGCCAGAAATAGGTTCCCTTAGCTAGAAATGAGACCTCTCTACCCAGAGAGCCAGCTGCTTGCCATTCCATTGCTCCCTGGCCACAAGCAGCACTTCATCCATGAGCTCTCACCCCACAGAGCCCCTAGGTAACCCTGAAAAGACTCCTTCAGTATCAGGGGCTGCAAGAGACCTCTAGATGAGCAGCTAGAGGATTAGGTGAGGAGAAGAACTGAAATAAAATGCGTGTTTTTCCCTGGATTTGTGGAAGACAACAAGAAAGAAATACAGGACCCCAAAAAACAAACCCACTCGATGGGAGAGGCAGGTGAGCACCTCTGGTTCAGGAATTACAGAATGCACTCAACTGCAGCTTGCAGACAAGGATCCTGGCACGTTCCAGCAGCCAGCACTGCCACCTGATCCCAGCATCCCTCTGCCCCATGGATTTACACAGGACCCCAAAGCCCCAGTGGTCAGTGAAAGGAAAACATCCAACTGTCCACACTTGGCAACCTACTCCCGGGTTCTGCAGCCTGTGGAGAAAGACAAATTCCCTCACTAGAAAACTAAGCAGGTTTGAGCTGGGCTTTCTCAAAGCACACTAAAGGCAGAGGTGGGCTTCTCCGTGCTGTTTGGGAAGTGGCACATGAACCACACGGGAATCAGAGAGAGATTATCAACTCCAGAGGCACTGCTGAGCGCAGCCTCTCCTGACTCCAGCTGGGCTCCAGCCCCGAGGTGACCTGTGCCTCCAAACAGAGGGGCCAGAGTGACCTGCACTGACCAGGCCGGCCACAGCTCCGTGTCACACTGACCACTGCAGCGTCCAGCCAGTCCCTCCAGAGGCTCTTCCAATCTCCACCTCCACCTTACAGGGGCATGGAACGCCGCTGATCACACCCGCTGCTCCCTGACCTGCAGCCAGAGGAAGATTTCCTCATTTGCTGCTGTGGCCAGTGGCACCTCTCTGTAGCAGGTTTTGCGTCCTGCTCGGTGCCCCAGTGCTCCAGACAGGCTGGCTCCGTGCTGCTGGGCCTCTCCCGGTCCCTCTGAGCAGGGCTGCAGCCGAGTCTTCAGAACAGCCCCAATTCCCCAAAACAGCCCCCAAAACAGCCCGGCGCTGTCTGTGTGGGGAACATCAAACCCACACCAAGGAATGGCTTTGCCCAGTGCCCCGGGATGGAGCAGCCCCGGCCTGCTCCACCAGAGCCCAGGGCGGCTCTGGGAGCCCTGAGGGCACGAGAGAAGGAAACTTCAGCGTGAGGGTCTGCAGCGGCCAGGGGAACACCAGCGCCTCCGAGCCGCCCTGCCAGACACGTACGGCCCTCCACCACCCTCGCAGTGGTGCGGGAATGTGCTCGCTGCTGAGGGCGGCCTCGCGGCTCGGCGAGCAGCTCGGGCAGGGCCGCCGCTGTCCGCTCCGTGCGGAGCGCAGCCTCCTCCGGACGCGGCCGTGAGGCGGTCTGGGCCCTCGGGTGTCGCCTCCGGCAGAATCAGCGGCTCGGTGGAGCTCACACGAAGCTCTCCCTGGGGCGGGACAGCCCTTGCCCGTGGGGTGTCGGGCGGGCCCCGGGCCGGCCGAGGGTTGCCCGGCTGAGCCCGGGGCCGCCCCTGACGTGGGGCTCTGGGGCAGAGTCCGGCCCGCGGTGCCCAGCAGGGATGCGCGGTTCTGTCTGTGCTCGGGCAGCACCAGAGTAGAGTTTTTCCCTGCTACAGTACCTACGCTACCCCGCGAAAGAGCATCGCTCAGGTTTGACAGGAGGAGAAATCTGTGTGGCCGTCAGCTATCACCTATGGCCCGGTCAGGATACTGATGGATTTTCTGACCTATTCGCTAGGGTCGTGTAAAATGTTAAACTGCAGATGCTTTCTGAAAGCAACTAGTGCTTTGAATGGTACAATCTGGATTACAGAAGCTTTATGTAGTGTTAGGCTGTGAACCACAATAGGTTTATTCTACAAGTTAATAGGGATATGCCAGATCATGTTACACTTCTGTTTTATCTTCTGTTTTGACCCTATGGCAAGCATCAGTTGGGTTTATTTAGCTCTTTATTAGCCCTTTATTTAGCTCTTAGCATTTTTCACATTTTGTGTGAAAAATGAATTAACTTTTAGGTAGATATTTTTAAAGAGGAAAAATGTATTTGTGCCTATTGATGCTGCAGTGATTTGTGGTTTTGAGACCCATCTTGCAAAATACCACATGCTGAGGCTGATTGTCATAGCTCTGAAGCCAGCCCTGGGTATGGAATGCTTTTCATTCTTTGGAGTGTTCATTCCAGGCAGTTCTGTGTAACGAGATCTTTACAGAGCATGGAAGATGCCTCTAGGGGAAGTCTCCATTTTGATTGCTGTGCCTAGACTAATTCTGATACTCCTGAGTTTGCTGTCAGGTTTTTACGATGCTGAAATGTGTGTTTTCCAGGTTCCTGTGTGGGCTATTTTTCACTAAGAATCTAGAAAATATCTTGGCTTTTCGTGGGGTTTAGTGCAAAATAGGTTTGACTGTAGGAACCATGAAGAGAGCCTGACAGAGGAATGGTTGAACGACAAGGGACATGATACTGTAAAATTAATCCAAATAGGGAGGGCTACGTGACTGCTGCAAAGTTTGCATGGCCCTGAAGAGTAGATAGTGTGCAGAAAACAGGATATTGAAACTGCTTGGTATGTAGAAGTAGATAGAGAAGAACAAAAGAGTACTAAGCTGTTCTAACTGCAAGGCCAGCTGGACAGGCATGTATCGATCATAAAGATACTTTTAAGATAATAGTACAAGTCACATAGCAACCAATCATGAGCTTGGCTTTTGCAATATGTATGAGCTAATTAACGAACATATATAAACTGTGTAATCTGTCACAATAAACTGAGACTTGATGATCATGATATCATGAGTCTTGTCTCCCGCGGCATTTTCCCTCTAACAACTGGCGCCCGAAAGCAGGGACCTGATCCGAGCCTAAGGCGAGAGGGGTGCTGCGTTGGAGTGCGGGTCCTGCGGCTGGAAGGACGGCGAAAATAAAGAGAAGAGGCGAAACGCTCTGCTCCGCGCCCTGAGTGACCGTAGAAGCGGGCTCAGCCGATACGTGCTGCCGAAGCCTGAAGGAGCCAGCAACGGTACGGACGTAATCATGGAAAGGCAAGCAGCATATGATTTATTTAGTGCTTCTCTTAGAAAAAGGCAGATTAGGGGGATTGACTTAGATAAGGATCTCCCTTCGCTATTGCATCATGCTGAGTCTTACGGCTTTTTCGTTAACCCCCATAGTGTTCATAAACTTTCAAAATGGAGAAGATATAGGGATAAGTTGTGGGAATTAGTGTTAGATGAGGATAAACCGGGCAAGAAAATGAGTAAACTTTGGAGAGTGGTTGATAACGAATTGTTAATGTGTCAGGCAGAAAAGAGGGCGGTGGAAGTGATACGGACAGCTCTGGAGAAAAATAAGGAATGTAAACCCTCGCTTCTCTCCAGTGAGCCAAACCCTCCGGTTCTCACAAATTTTCCCATTCCCATCTCTGCTTCTGAAATGCCTGTACCTCCCATAGACACTAGTAGCATTGAGGTGCTGGAAATTGAGATCCAAATTGCTTTATGGCAACGGGACTGGGATCCCAAATTCACTTTTTGTGAACGGGAATCAGGTAGAACGAAGCGGGCGCGGGGCCAGACAGAGCGGGGCCGGCCAGCACCGAGCCGGAGGCGAGCCCGGGGCGGAGCGGACATCAGCCGAGAGACGGAAGGCTCCTTGCTGCCGAGCAGCAGCGCAAGGGGGGAGAGGGGCGTTCCTGGGGCTCAGCCGCGCTGGAGCCGGAGCAGGCGGGGCGCGGCCGTGGCGGGGGTGTCTCTTCTCCCATCCACAAGGTGACACAACAAGGACGGGAGCGAGGCGGCGCCGCCCCTCATCTCCCCGCAGCGCCCAGCAATGGCGGCGGAGATGGCGGCACAGTCCTGGTTGCCATGGCAGCGACAACGCCGAGAGCAGCAGCGCCACCGGTGGCGGGATCGCAACACTACAGCAAAAATTTCAACAGCATCTTCCCAATTTCTTACAAGAGTCAGAGACGTAATGAAAAAGTACAGCAATACCGAGTGTTTTCCAAGATACCAAGAAGGATGAACATTATGTGAATCAATGTTATTTCAAATATGATATAGATAAAAATCACTGTATAAAGATAGAAATTTTAGTAATTATTTAATTACCAAAAATGTCTCTGAAAACAAAGAGTTAAGAAAATGTCATCTGATGGAATTTTAGTATTGAGTTTGTAATCTCCGTCTTTGGGTTTTTATAGATAATAATATAAGTAATAGTAATTTTTAAGTTTTATAGATAATACGATAAATAGTGATTGTTAAGTTTTTGTAAGTAATGATAAGTAGTGATTGTTACTAATGTTATATGAGTGCTTTAAAAGGATTGTCTTAAACTATTTTAAACATTTCTTGTTAATAGGTTGATCATAAAATGCGAGTTGTCTGATTTTTGTGATAAGAATTATTATTAAGGTATTAAGGTATTAAGGTGTTGTTATAGTATTTACAGTCAGTTTTCATATGTTTTATTGTCTCTTTAGGTGATTGATTACAAGATATTTTTTCAGGATCCTGTGTTTTTGATTTTTTAACTACTCATGTGTTTTCTTTATCCAATATTTTATGCAGCTGCAATTCATCTTCCTTTAAAAATTCATTGTCCGAATTTTAGTTCAAGATTTCAGACTTCAAATTTTCAGATTTCTGAAGAAAGGGTTTGTTGTATTTAGAGAATTTTTGTCTTGAAAGAGATTTTAGACAGGTTCAATTATTTGATAGTTTGATAAAGTTTTAATAATAAGGTTTTTTACTTATAACTGTTATTTCTAGGACTTTTGTTTTATAATGTGTTAAAACATATCCTCCAATTAGAGTTTGAGCTCTGGCCAAGCTCTGGCTCTACGTGGATGGTGTGATTGACCCAGGTGTTTTCTGCATCAAAAAGTATTCAAGTCCTTTTGGCTTGACAATTTGACCATGTAGGGCAGCTGAGCCTCAAAGGGAGTTTTGGAGAGACATGATCCGGACATGTTTTATCCAAATCTCTGTTGTTTTAAGGTTTATCAGCTGCTGCAGACTCTGGGATGACAATTTGATAGTGTAGCACTTGGTAACTGTGATTTTATATGTAATATTAATTGTGTATTATCTGATTGATTTTTATTTGTTGTTAGTTTCTTTACTATATGCATTGTTTTGTTCTTGATGTTTTTTCATGTTTATTATAAAGATGTTGATATTTCCATTTCTTCATGCAAATTTTAGGAAACAGAATTGAGAGAGGACCCTCCAGTCCCTGTGGGGAGTGTTGAGTTTGTTTGTGTTTTAGCAGGTGCAGAATCTGGATAGATTTCATTGAAGAATGTTAAACTTATCAATTTCAAGAGAACACTAATCTCTCCACAAGTAAATCAGAGGATGCACAGCAAAAGTGGATTGTGCAAAGATTTGTGTTTCACCCACAGAAAATTGTAGACTTTAGGTTTTTTCATAAGTGTGTTTTTAATTATGTTATAGACTTTTTTTACTAAGTTTTAATGAGTTTTAGTAATGCCTGTGATTTTTCTGTTCATTTTACCATTGCTTTTCAATGGCAAAAGAAAAAGAGGGACAATCAATTAAATAATCAAAAGCATAACATTAAGTTTATCATAAATATAGTTTGTATTTAGAATTAAGTTTGTTCCTTTCATGTTAAACAGAACAATCAAAACCATGAGAAATATGAAGTGGGGTGCACTTCTGTAATACTAACCTCATTTTTCACCCCACGAGTTGCTTCAGTGCAAGCTCTCACACAATTAAAAATCCTAGCCTACTGGACAGAAAAATAAATTAATATTTCATCTAAAATGTTAAGTGAGCTTGCCACAAATATAGGTAGTATCTGTCATGCAGTTCTGCAAAACAGAGCAGCTGCCACTAATTTACTTCTTCTAGCCCAAGGTCATAGTTGTGAAGAATTTGAAAGAATGTGCTGTATGAACTTATCTGATCACGCTACATCTATCCATAAGCAAATACGAAAATTGACCGAGCTAACTCAACAGTTAAAGGTAGAGGATAGATTAGGTTTAAAAAGATAGCTAAAAGGATTGGGGATCGGACCATAGTTAAGAGACATTATCAAATACGGCATAATAGTTCTAAGCATAATTGTGATACTTTTGCTTGTTTTGCCCTGTGTGTTTACTTGCTTGCAAGGCTTGATGCAGCAGCTTTTGCAGAAAATGCTGAATGCACACCTTCTTGTACAAAAGGAAAACGGGAGAGATGAAGAGAGCCTGACAGAGGAATGGTTGAACGACAAGGGACATGATACTGTAAAATTAATCCAAATAGGGAGGGCTACGTGACTGCTGCAAAGTTTGCATGGCCCTGAAGAGTAGATAGTGTGCAGAAAACAGGATATTGAAACTGCTTGGTATGTAGAAGTAGATAGAGAAGAACAAAAGAGTACTAAGCTGTTCTAACTGCAAGGCCAGCTGGACAGGCATGTATCGATCATAAAGATACTTTTAAGATAATAGTACAAGTCACATAGCAACCAATCATGAGCTTGGCTTTTGCAATATGTATGAGCTAATTAACGAACATATATAAACTGTGTAATCTGTCACAATAAACTGAGACTTGATGATCATGATATCATGAGTCTTGTCTCCCGCGGCATTTTCCCTCTAACAGAACCACATTGTTGCAAAGATGAAGCATGCAATTAAAGTTCTTTCTAATAATTTGAGATGATTTAAATATATGTCAAATGAAATGCCATAGTCAAGGAACCAAAGCAGTCGAATGAATTGCCTATAAATTCCTTTGGCATGAAGCGTGTTGAGTGAAATGTTTATTTCTTCTAAGCAATAGGTCATAAGAGTGTTTAAATAAAGGTATAGTATATATAATGCACTGGAGCACAATCTATGGATTAGAGTGAAATTTCAACACTCAGTTCCTTTACTTAGAGAAGTCCACCTATGCCCAGATGGATTAATTAATTGTAGTGGTAGAAAATACAGGGTGTAAAACACAGCTGACTGTTGAGCTTAGTATATCACTATGTTGTAGAGAAACTCTAGAATCAAGAAAATTCTAAATAAGTAAATGCTAATTTGTCATGCAGTACTATGGTATTTTCAGGCAGCTAATCAAGAAAATTTGAATTGGAAGACCGTCAAACTTGTTTCATACAATAAAACTCTGAGAGACTTATCTACAAATAGAAACACAAGGAGCATCCTTTTTTGTACTCAGCAAAGAGCTGGAGTATGTTGTGCTGTTACGGAGGTTTATTTTTATAAACTACTCCAATGAATTTTATAAGCATGTAAAAGATTGTAAGTGCCCTGAAACATGTTTATTCTTGGACTGGCAATTACATACATGGATTCAGTTTTGATTTTCTTTAAAATAAAAATAAAAATATTTCTCTGGAGTAATTTGCTCTCGGTAACAAGAGTCATCTGCAAGAGAAATATCCAAACCAATTTCTGGGCAGTGGAAGTAGCTTTATTTTTTATAACATTCTTAGTACCTGTGACCAGGGTTGGTAGAGTGCCAGTCCTGCCAGCTTTAAGGAGCTGCATGTAAGTGTACCCTCGTTTCCTCAGAATCCCAGGGATGTGGACATTTCTTTGAGATGAGCTTTTAGGAAGCCCCAGAACATCTGGTGGTGTGACATCTTCCTGCATGCTCTGTTTCTGCACGTGATGTTTTCCAGTGCTTTCAAACATCCCTTCCCTTCTGTTTTTTCAGATGGTTATTTAGACCTATCTTGAGAGCTACTCTCTTCAGCCTCAGCTTTATCCAAGATACAATATGGTTATTATATAACCTAGTATTTTTTCATTTTACTTACATTTCATTACATAACCTAGTATTTTACATTGTTACTTGCACAGCAGAATAACTGCAGAACTCTGCTCGATCCAGGTTATACTGAAAACTAAAAAAAATGCTATTTTTACATGCCTGACATTTTTCTTGCATATTTGAGCTTAGGTATTATGTTTGCTCATTTCAGGAGTGCTTCTGAACCACAGTCCAGAAAGAAGAAAAATCTTCTTGGTTGAAGTTGAACATTTGTCTCTAAGAGTAAGAACAAAGCCATGCCAGTGCTTTCAGAAGACTCAGGTAATTCAGCTGCATGCTTTCAACAGAGCAGTGACTGAAATCTTGTCATACCTGTTTCACACATAAAAATAATTTAAATAGGAGTAAAATGTAATAGAATTAAGATAATTCAACTGAAGTTTCTGAGCAATTACCTACAAGAAGGAAGGTGGAATGTAAAAGGTGAAAATTAATAAAGTTTGTCAGGATCAGTTTCCTACTAACCCTAGAGCACCCAAATATACTCTGATAGACCTGAATATACTCTGATAGACTTGAATATATTCTGATAGATCTGAATATATTCTGATAGACCTGAATATATTCTGATAGGCAGAATTGGACCCCTCAGTGTAACAGTGCCTTCTACATGTGCTTACTAAAGATCAGCCCATATATCTCTGCTGCTTGCTGTGTCATTTCTTAATATTTTCTGAACAGGGGTTGATAAACATTGTAAATATCCTTCCTTTTAACTTAAAATAAGTGTCTTTGTTCGAGGCTACTTTACTAGCTTCTCCAGTATGCTGCCCAGGAGAAGTCACAGATAATAAATGATGCTTAGGATTAAAGCAGGAGTGAGTTTGAGTCTCCTGGATCAAAATCCACTCTAAGGTTCGTGGAGAGAATAGCCACAGGAATAGATTTGAACCCCCTCCACCTTTTTATATTTCCTGTTTTGTTTTGGTCCTGTGTTCCCAGACATGGTTCACCGGGAAAAATCTGGCCTTTGTCTGGCTCTGTGTGTTGCAAAATTGGGATATTTAAATATTTTTTTAGAAAACTAGCCACAAGCTTTGATTCCACCACAATGGAAATCTACACTTTATCCTTTCTTCCTCTGGTCAGGCCTGGCTTTTTATAGGTGCCTCAGAGTGGAAGGGGCAGGATAACACTTGTAAGCAAAGCTGCTGGGGAGGTAGAGCTGCTACCTGTGCAAAAAAAGGTCATTCAATCAGTTTGAGAGTCTGCTGTGGTACTAAAATTTCAAATTTGTAAGAGGGGAAACAAAGGGTTCTGGAAACAAGGAGTAATAAACATGAAGTGTTAAATGTGAAAGATAATTTCTTAAGAAATATATATTGCTTTGTTAGATTTTGCCTTAATATGATGGTGTGCTTGACACTTATGAGGGGAGTGTTGCAAAATGAGCTGTGGATAAACACGAGATAATCACAAGTCTCTGCAAATGTGATGATCATCAATGTGATACCCAAATAAATGTAGTGACTGTTAAGACTGCAGTAGAAGGTCCTGTGAGAAATGCTGTGTAGAATGTTTTTGTTCTGTCCTGAATCTAAATTTAGGGTTGCATGAAACTTTGGCCCTTTTGACATCTCAGCTAAGACCTGATTCAAATCATAAAGAGGAAATGGGATTCCTTAGGGATGTCTTCAGTGAAAGAAGTCTCAGCTACCTGATGAAGGTAAAAGTTTGTATTTATTTATGTACATTCTCCTTACAGTTTACTTTTTCTCTGTTCCCTTGATTTATCAACCATTTACTTTGCCAAACCTTTTTTTTAAGAATTCTGTACTGACCAAAGCATATGTGTGCTTAAGAACAAACACTAATAATGTTTGACAATTAATATGTTGAACATATTAAAACCGAGATCAAGGAGTAGAATGTTGCTGGCAGAGGTTCCAAAAAGTGCAAGAGGCTCCAGGGAATGGGGAAAATATGCAGATGGGATAGAAAACCTAATATCCCATTGAGTATGGGATAGAAAACTTCATATATGGGATAGAAAACCTCACATGCCATTGAATATGGGACAGAAACCCTCACATATGGGATAGAAAACCTCACATTCCATTGCATATGGGATAGAAAACCTAACACCCAACCTATAATAAAATCCCCTAATATAACTTTAGTTGCCAAGTATTGGTTATGCAAAAGCCAGATGATGCCTCTTCACAGAGATAATCTAGTTTATGAATGTATGGGAAATTAATTCAATAGTCCAGTTTTAATTTTTTAATGTGGAGGTGGGTTTTTTTGGGGGTGTTATTTGGTGGGGGTGTTTTGTTTTAATTTTGGTTCTGAGTTTCTTTGGGGTGGGTGTGCTAGGGAAGAAGTAAAGGGTTTGGGTTTGGGTGTTTGCTTTCCAGCCTTAGCACAGGGATGTGGCTTCCTCAGAGAGGGTGGTAAGGATGCTCAGTAGGGGAACATGAGGCACTTTGCCAAAATATTCCTTATGTCTTTGACAGATGTGGAGTCAGTCTGAGTGCCAGCAGTGTCTGCAGGGGAGCTGTGGACAGTTCATCTATCACAACACTGGGGGTGGCACAAAGCTCTTCTGGTCTGCCCACTGCTCAGAAATCCTTGCTCCTGGCTGTGGAACTTCTGGCTGTGGAACTCCTCCTCAGCCTGTGTCCGGCCAATCTTCAGCCTTGAGACTTTCTAGAACGGTGTTCCCTGAGTCATGAGAGTTGAGTTTCAAGTCCCGCACCCAGGGATTCCACTGCTGGGCAGCATAAAACAGTGTTCCCAACTGCTGTCCTCAAGAGCTGTAGCCCCCTGTGACCTGTGTCCCTTCTCCCATCAGAGCTTTGTTTTGCTGGTGCCTGGCTTGGGAGTCCTTGCCTTGCACAGGAGACTGGACTGGACTACAAACACATGCTAACAGTGGTAACAGGCAACTTTATTTACACAACTAAATAAATTTCAGCATTTGTGCATGCAGAGGAGGAAGATTGGCAGGACAGAGGACGCCTTTGACCTGAGGCTGCCTTTGGACGAGCAGGCACTGCCCCAGTATGTAATGGTCATGGTCCACTGCAGCCTGCAGTGGATCCTGTTCATCCTGCTGCCCATGTCTTTTTTCTCATGAGGCCCAGCAGTATCTGGTGCACCCGAGTTAAGAATTTCACCACTATCTGGTATGGATGTGGAGCAGGCAAGAGAGGTTGCATTGACATTGGCTCCTCAGAGGGGTTTGAGGTCGACTCTGGCTCTGGTGTGGCTGTTGCAGTTGAGTGATTAGGAGTGGGAGTACAGCAGCCTGACTCTGTTGGTGCTGACTCTGGCTGCTCCAAGGGGGCTGAGCTGAAGGTTGGCTCTGGTCTTGGAGTAGCTGTTTCAGCTGACTCTGGACATGGAGTGGGAGTAGAGCAGCCTGACTCTGTTGGTGTTGGCTCTGGCTGCTCAAAAGGGGTTGAGCTGAAGGTTGGCTCTGGTGCTGGAGTGGCTGTTTCAGCTGACTCTGGACATGGAGTGGGAGTAGAGCAGCCTGACTCTGTTGGTGTTGGCTCTGGCTGCTCAAAAGAGGTTGAGCTGAAGGTTGGCTCTGGTGCTGGAGTAGCTGTTTCAGCTGACTCTGGACATGGAGTGGGAGTAGAGCAGCCTGACTCTGTTGGTGTTGGCTCTGGCTGCTCAAAAGGGGTTGAGCTGAAGGTTGGCTCTGGTGCTGGAGTGGCTGTTTCAGCTGACTCTGGACATGGAGTGGGAGTAGAGCAGCCTGACTCTGTTGGTGTTGGCTCTGGCTGCTCAAAAGAGGTTGAGCTGAAGGTTGGCTCTGGTGCTGGAGTGGCTGTTTCAGCTGACTCTGGACATGGAGTGGGAGTAGAGCAGCCTGACTCTGTTGGTGCTGACTCTGGCTGCTCCAAGGGGGCTGAGCTGAAGGTTGGCTCTGGTCTTGGAGTAGCTGTTTCAGCTGACTCAGGATATGGAGTGGGAGTAGAGCAGTTTGACTCTGTCAGTGTTGGCTCTGGCTGCTCAAGAGGGGTTGAGATGTAGGTTGTCTCTGGTGCTAGAGTGTCTGTTCCAGGTGGACGCATGCCCATCTGAATCAGGATCCAGTTGTAGAAGTACTGAGTGGAGGTGTAGACTCCCGGGCGTTTTGTTCTGACACAGCCTTTTCCCCAGCTGGTCACTCCAACAAGCCAAAAGTAGCCAGCATGGTTATCTTTGCACACCAGAGGCCCTCCACTGTCACCCTGCAACAGAGGAAAGAGGATTAGGGTGCTGTTGGGTGGCTGCTGTCAGCACTAGAGGCCTGTTTCTCTCTTGCAGCCCCTGCCACAGCTGTATTCATGGTACAAAAAGGCTTTGCTCAGGTGCTGGAGTCTCAAGAACCTTAGCTGGGAACAGGGTGGGTGTCTGTGAAGGCCCCCTTTTGTATCTGCACAGTGATCCTGGATGGGCAGAGCATAGATCATCCAGAATCTGGATCTGTGGGCTGCTGAGAACACTGGATGGGCTTTCTGGGCAGAGGGGCAGGCCTGGGGAACACGGTCACTTGGCAAGGAAACTCCAGCAGTGGAGGAAAAGTGGTTTGCCAGACAAAGCCCATGGTGACGGGGTACCTTCGCTGCTGGCTCCCAGCACTCATACCTGGCAGGTGTCCATGCCACCCCGTGGGTAGCCAGCACACAGGTTGTGGGTGTGGATGGCCCCAGCGTACCGACGGCTGCTGTTAACCAGCCGGATATCCAGGAGACGGACCTTGGCTTCCTGCAGGACATCACTCGGACCCTGAGCTGCAAGCACAGGAAGGAATGGGCACCCAGCAGCTCTTTGCCAGTTCCACTCCCCTGTCTGGGGGTGAACTCATTCCCTAGGGCTTGGCTTTGCCTCTGGAGCAGTTGTTGAAGCGCTGTGTCCTTTCTGTCTGCCTTTGGGGAGCAGGCCAGGCCCAGCTCTCCAGAGGCATACATCCTACAGCCTGACTTTGGTTTGTGCTGTCAGGAAGCCAAACCCATCTTGCTGGTGTGCCCAGCTCACCCTCAGGGCCCTTTTTGGGAACTCACCTTTTGCAGTGGCAGAACCCCAGCCAGCAATGTAGCAGGTTTTCAGCTCTGACACTGTGAGCGAGGCGTTGGGCACGCAGGCAAGCTGGACGTAGTCACTGCACTCCACGGGCTTGTCCAGCTCCAGCAGGGCGATGTCGTTCTGCTGGGAATCAGCCGTGTACTCCTGGTGGGCCAGGAGCCGCTTGATGTGGCGCACCTGAGTTTCAGGGCCCAGATGGGTCAGCTTGGTGGCCCCGATCAGCACACGCCACATGGTGACATTCCTGCAAGGCAGAGAGGGGTCTGAGGAAGAGCAGAGCCGTGTGCTGTTGATGCCTTAGGATTTTAGCTTTTGTATTTTTCATCCATTTGTAATCCTGCAGTTTTTTACTGTATAACTAAATTCTGCACACAGTGTGAGCTGCTGCTGCTTTCCCATTCTGGTCACAAAAATTCCTCTCCAGGCCTGGCAATCAAGGATACCTCACTGCCTCAGGCCTCGAGAGATGGAAACAAAAGTGAGTTGAGGGGAGCAAACTGGGGGTAAATGACTTCATTACCTGAAGCTGTAATTAGAAGATTAACCCTAAATATGCAAATGGACCAAATTTATAGGTGTGAAAACCTTTGACCCGTGGTCAATTTTGGGTTGTAGCACTTGGGGGGGTCTTTTGTTTTGCCTAAAATGGACCTGGAGGCCCTTCAATAAATATAATCACTTTTTATTCCTTGTCTGGCCTGTTTTTAGGTAGTCCTGAAAAGGCATCACTGTGGCAGCTCAGCACTTCCCTTCCTTCTGCTTCTCAAGGCAGAGAGGAAAGCAGGGCAATGAGGAGTGTGACTGCCCTAGCATGCCTTAGGCTCCAGGAATGCCACACTGGAGGCTGCTGGGCAGCAGTGGCACGAGCCCAGCCTTCTGAGCAGTCCCTCAGTTGGGCCCCGTAGTATTGAGGTGCTGCAGGCTGGGCAACTGTTTGTGTGGTGAGGATACCCTCATTCCTTGCTCCTCCTTACCTGGCCTGGAGGAAGCAATGGGCTGCTGTGAGGACCCACTGTGGGCTGATGAGGGACCCTCCACATGTATGGCCGGTGCCTATTTTCCTGGGGTCCTGGATGCTGACAATCCAGGGCCAGGCCCCTGGCAGGGCACCTGTGCCAGTCACAATTCGGTAGTCAGCATCTATGGAGTTGTAGTCAGAAGCCATGGGCCGGAGCCCACAGGTCCCTCTGGAAGCACAAAATCATTACTGCCCTTCTGTTCCAGTTCTGTACCTGGGTGCTGGCAAGGAGGCTCCCACATGGGGTTTGGGGTGTGGCAATGGGGGACAAGCACCCTCCTAGAGCCTGGGGCCATACCTGCAGTTGCCCCAGGTACCATGTGCAGGTCTGTACACAGCCAGCAGGATGAAGAGGTACAGGTACAGAAGATTCATCGCTGTCAGCAGCATCTGTCAGCTGAAAGAGACAAAAGCTTGTCTCTTCCAGTGCAGTCTCTGACGAGTGCTGCAGCAACTGCACTGTCCATGGCACCTGGGGCTGATGTCACAGAGTGGGTGGTTCCAGGTTCTGGGCACAGTGTCCTCAGAGGGCAGGGAAAGGCCACAGCCTCACAGAACCACAGAATGGTTTGGGCTGGAAGGGACCTTGAAGGTTGTGAAAGGCAAAAGGGGTCCCTTGCCTCGCACATGCAAAACGACACCATGGGCAGACAAATCTGGCACAGAGGGAAAGTCACTCCAAAGGCAGTGTTTGGTCAGAGCCACCACACGATGGAGAAAACTAGCACATCAAAGTTAGAAAGAGGACAGGAAGGAACAATGCCATGTGCAAACTACTTGGGGGGATGCTTCAAGGCACATAAGCCTTAGCTGATGGAACAAACCTGGAAACTCCTGAGTGTTGCAAGAGGAATTGCTGACCATGGCAGAGTGCGAGAAGCTGACAGGAGTTTCAATGCCATGAGGAAGCCCTTCTGAGTCTGTTTATACATTCTCCATGTCTGGAGCAGGGTGAGTACTGCAAATGCCTCAGTGCTGCCTCTTGCTTTGGAGACTGGTGCTGGAGGTCATGGCTGCAGAAAACAAGGGACTGAGATGGAGAGTGCTCATGCACTCACTTTTGTGGTTTGGGAATGGCATTCCCCAGTCTGGTGTTTCCACTGGAACACTGCAAACCACTGCTCCTCACTCCCTTCTCCCTCTCCCCTCCCTTCTCTGGTGGGCTTGAGAATAGAACTGGAAGCACAAAAGTTAAAGACTGTGGGTTGAGACAAGAACAATATAGTGGAAACAGCAATGAAACAAGAAAATGAGCAGTAACCGCAACAATATGGACTGGGACAATTCACATGCAACCATCCACCCCATAGAGCCTGGCAGTACCCAACCAGGCTGTCATGCATGTTATCCAGCGGAGATTTCTTCCCCTGTCCCTGGAAAATGTTGTGGAGTGGTTCAGAACAACCTCCACGTCCTGGCCATGCCCTGTCCTGGTTATGGCAAAAATTTACCCCATCCTGGCCAGAACCAGGACATTCACCCTCATGATCTGCCCCACAGCTTTGGAATCTGTGCCAGAAGGTCTGGCAGGGCAGGGAGGGCAGTCACCAGGGATTGGCAGACGTTGGAAACTCCTTATCCCTCTCTCTGGCCCCTGGTTTTCCTTGTTTTATGGAATGGAAGAACACATGTCCAACTCCTCCCAGTATCTCCTTCACTGGAAATCCTCCGTGCTTTGATTCCTTCTCTGACATTCTGCTGCACCTGGGGAATGCAGTGGGAAAACCCAAGGCTTTGTGTGAAGGTCACTCCCTCAGCACTTCACCTGAGGTGCACAGGAAGGCTGCCCTGGCTCTACCACACCTCATCCAGAACACCTGGAAGCTCTTCCCTCCCCATTCACACACTCCCCTGCCTTGTCCTCCTCATCCCACAGGGATGCACAGAGGGGCTACCACACTTCACGGTTTGGTAGCCCTGATACCACACTCCTGACTGGAATGGGGTGACCCTGGGGCAGTTTTGGCCTGCATCAGTTCCATGTCCTGCCTCAGCACACCCAGGTTCTCTGTTGGCGTCTGTGCTCATCTCTGCAGCTTTGCTGTCCTGCACCAGGAGTTTGCTGAATAAAATCATCCTCTAGAAAGGACATGTGACACAAGCCCAGGAGTAAGCAGCACCATGGGAGAGTTCAGCAAGGTGCCCTGGGGACAGCCAGGCCAGGCAGGGGAAGGTGGGGGGACCACGGCCTCACTGAAGCAGCCACATTGTACAGCACAAAAAATAAAGCTAAATAAATGCTGGGATGAAATACAGCACTGCTGGGACTGCTCCATTTAGCAAATAACAGTTGTGGGGGAGATTTACAGATGTACTGGGTACATCTGGGAACTGGGGCTCCTGCTGGAAGTCTTCAATCTTGAAGCTCCCAGTTCCCAAAGCTGGTAAATCCTTCCCAGCAATGGCTCCTGAGGCAGGGAGAGGGGTGGAAAGCCAAGGATGGGGCAGAGATCAGAAGGAGCTGGGGAGCTCAGAGAGGTCTTCAAGGGGAAGAGGATTTGTCTGAAAGGCCCTCACTTTTCTGGTCATCTTGGCAACTCTGGCAGGTTTAACAGGAGGTTTGTCTGGAAACAAGACAGGGACATATTGGCATGATGGGTGCTGGCATATTCCAGTCTTAGGCTTTGCAGAGAGAGATTTGCTGTTTCCCCATAGGCCACAGAGGATTTTAATATGAGGTGAACTCCCCAAGCTTGCATCCACCCTGTTCCATGGCCTCTGGCTCTGAGAAATGCTCTCCTGTGCACCCTGCTTCATTCCCTCAGATCAATGGCTGATGTGCCAGCAGCTCCTGCTCCAGAAGGGCAGCACATGATGAAGGTGCCACCCCTGCAGCTGAAAAGAAGGTTCCTTTTGCCATGGCATTCCAGGACGTCATAAGACACATCATCAATGGAGTCTGAAAAAAAGAAAAATTAGAAGTTGAGGCAGCTGCATTTACCAGTGTGGGCAGTCCAGAGAGAACTGCCTGGACCTGACCCAGTTTGTGGATCAGAGCCAGAAATAGGTTCCCTTAGCTAGAAATGAGACCTCTCTACCCAGAGAGCCAGCTGCTTGCCATTCCATTGCTCCCTGGCCACAAGCAGCACTTCATCCATGAGCTCTCACCCCACAGAGCCCCTAGGTAACCCTGAAAAGACTCCTTCAGTATCAGGGGCTGCAAGAGACCTCTAGATGAGCAGCTAGAGGATTAGGTGAGGAGAAGAACTGAAATAAAATGCGTGTTTTTCCCTGGATTTGTGGAAGACAACAAGAAAGAAATACAGGACCCCAAAAAACAAACCCACTCGATGGGAGAGGCAGGTGAGCACCTCTGGTTCAGGAATTACAGAATGCACTCAACTGCAGCTTGCAGACAAGGATCCTGGCACGTTCCAGCAGCCAGCACTGCCACCTGATCCCAGCATCCCTCTGCCCCATGGATTTACACAGGACCCCAAAGCCCCAGTGGTCAGTGAAAGGAAAACATCCAACTGTCCACACTTGGCAACCTACTCCTGGGTTCTGCAGCCTGTGGAGAAAGACAAATTCCCTCACTAGAAAACTAAGCAGGTTTGAGCTGGGCTTTCTCAAAGCACACTAAAGGCAGAGGTGGGCTTCTCCGTGCTGTTTGGGAAGTGGCACATGAACCACACGGGAATCAGAGAGAGATTATCAACTCCAGAGGCACTGCTGAGCGCAGCCTCTCCTGACTCCAGCTGGGCTCCAGCCCCGAGGTGACCTGTGCCTCCAAACAGAGGGGCCAGAGTGACCTGCACTGACCAGGCCGGCCACAGCTCCGTGTCACACTGACCACTGCAGCGTCCAGCCAGTCCCTCCAGAGGCTCTTCCAATCTCCACCTCCACCTTACAGGGGCATGGAACGCCGCTGATCACACCCGCTGCTCCCTGACCTGCAGCCAGAGGAAGATTTCCTCATTTGCTGCTGTGGCCAGTGGCACCTCTCTGTAGCAGGTTTTGCGTCCTGCTCGGTGCCCCAGTGCTCCAGACAGGCTGGCTCCGTGCTGCTGGGCCTCTCCCGGTCCCTCTGAGCAGGGCTGCAGCCGAGTCTTCAGAACAGCCCCAATTCCCCAAAACAGCCCCCAAAACAGCCCGGCGCTGTCTGTGTGGGGAACATCAAACCCACACCAAGGAATGGCTTTGCCCAGTGCCCCGGGATGGAGCAGCCCCGGCCTGCTCCACCAGAGCCCAGGGCGGCTCTGGGAGCCCTGAGGGCACGAGAGAAGGAAACTTCAGCGTGAGGGTCTGCAGCGGCCAGGGGAACACCAGCGCCTCCGAGCCGCCCTGCCAGACACGTACGGCCCTCCACCACCCTCGCAGTGGTGCGGGAATGTGCTCGCTGCTGAGGGCGGCCTCGCGGCTCGGCGAGCAGCTCGGGCAGGGCCGCCGCTGTCCGCTCCGTGCGGAGCGCAGCCTCCTCCGGACGCGGCCGTGAGGCGGTCTGGGCCCTCGGGTGTCGCCTCCGGCAGAATCAGCGGCTCGGTGGAGCTCACACGAAGCTCTCCCTGGGGCGGGACAGCCCTTGCCCGTGGGGTGTCGGGCGGGCCCCGGGCCGGCCGAGGGTTGCCCGGCTGAGCCCGGGGCCGCCCCTGACGTGGGGCTCTGGGGCAGAGTCCGGCCCGCGGTGCCCAGCAGGGATGCGCGGTTCTGTCTGTGCTCGGGCAGCACCAGAGTAGAGTTTTTCCCTGCTACAGTACCTACGCTACCCCGCGAAAGAGCATCGCTCAGGTTTGACAGGAGGAGAAATCTGTGTGGCCGTCAGCTATCACCTATGGCCCGGTCAGGATACTGATGGATTTTCTGACCTATTCGCTAGGGTCGTGTAAAATGTTAAACTGCAGATGCTTTCTGAAAGCAACTAGTGCTTTGAATGGTACAATCTGGATTACAGAAGCTTTATGTAGTGTTAGGCTGTGAACCACAATAGGTTTATTCTACAAGTTAATAGGGATATGCCAGATCATGTTACACTTCTGTTTTATCTTCTGTTTTGACCCTATGGCAAGCATCAGTTGGGTTTATTTAGCTCTTTATTAGCCCTTTATTTAGCTCTTAGCATTTTTCACATTTTGTGTGAAAAATGAATTAACTTTTAGGTAGATATTTTTAAAGAGGAAAAATGTATTTGTGCCTATTGATGCTGCAGTGATTTGTGGTTTTGAGACCCATCTTGCAAAATACCACATGCTGAGGCTGATTGTCATAGCTCTGAAGCCAGCCCTGGGTATGGAATGCTTTTCATTCTTTGGAGTGTTCATTCCAGGCAGTTCTGTGTAACGAGATCTTTACAGAGCATGGAAGATGCCTCTAGGGGAAGTCTCCATTTTGATTGCTGTGCCTAGACTAATTCTGATACTCCTGAGTTTGCTGTCAGGTTTTTACGATGCTGAAATGTGTGTTTTCCAGGTTCCTGTGTGGGCTATTTTTCACTAAGAATCTAGAAAATATCTTGGCTTTTCGTGGGGTTTAGTGCAAAATAGGTTTGACTGTAGGAACCACATTGTTGCAAAGATGAAGCATGCAATTAAAGTTCTTTCTAATAATTTGAGATGATTTAAATATATGTCAAATGAAATGCCATAGTCAAGGAACCAAAGCAGTCGAATGAATTGCCTATAAATTCCTTTGGCATGAAGCGTGTTGAGTGAAATGTTTATTTCTTCTAAGCAATAGGTCATAAGAGTGTTTAAATAAAGGTATAGTATATATAATGCACTGGAGCACAATCCATGGATTAGAGTGAAATTTCAACACTCAGTTCCTTTACTTAGAGAAGTCCACCTATGCCCAGATGGATTAATTAATTGTAGTGGTAGAAAATACAGGGTGTAAAACACAGCTGACTGTTGAGCTTAGTATATCACTATGTTGTAGAGAAACTCAAGAATCAAGAAAATTCTAAATAAGTAAATGCTAATTTGTCATGCAGTACTATGGTATTTTCAGGCAGCTAATCAAGAAAATTTGAATTGGAAGACCGTCAAACTTGTTTCATACAATAAAACTCTGAGAGACTTATCTACAAATAGAAACACAAGGAGCATCCTTTTTTGTACTCAGCAAAGAGCTGGAGTATGTTGTGCTGTTACGGAGGTTTATTTTTATAAACTACTCCAATGAATTTTATAAGCATGTAAAAGATTGTAAGTGCCCTGAAACATGTTTATTCTTGGACTGGCAATTACATACATGGATTCAGTTTTGATTTTCTTTAAAATAAAAATAAAAATATTTCTCTGGAGTAATTTGCTCTCGGTAACAAGAGTCATCTGCAAGAGAAATATCCAAACCAATTTCTGGGCAGTGGAAGTAGCTTTATTTTTTATAACATTCTTAGTACCTGTGACCAGGGTTGGTAGAGTGCCAGTCCTGCCAGCTTTAAGGAGCTGCATGTAAGTGTACCCTCGTTTCCTCAGAATCCCAGGGATGTGGACATTTCTTTGAGATGAGCTTTTAGGAAGCCCCAGAACATCTGGTGGTGTGACATCTTCCTGCATGCTCTGTTTCTGCACGTGATGTTTTCCAGTGCTTTCAAACATCCCTTCCCTTCTGTTTTTTCAGATGGTTATTTAGACCTATCTTGAGAGCTACTCTCTTCAGCCTCAGCTTTATCCAAGATACAATATGGTTATTATATAACCTAGTATTTTTTCATTTTACTTACATTTCATTACATAACCTAGTATTTTACATTGTTACTTGCACAGCAGAATAACTGCAGAACTCTGCTCGATCCAGGTTATACTGAAAACTAAAAAAAATGCTATTTTTACATGCCTGACATTTTTCTTGCATATTTGAGCTTAGGTATTATGTTTGCTCATTTCAGGAGTGCTTCTGAACCACAGTCCAGAAAGAAGAAAAATCTTCTTGGTTGAAGTTGAACATTTGTCTCTAAGAGTAAGAACAAAGCCATGCCAGTGCTTTCAGAAGACTCAGGTAATTCAGCTGCATGCTTTCAACAGAGCAGTGACTGAAATCTTGTCATACCTGTTTCACACATAAAAATAATTTAAATAGGAGTAAAATGTAATAGAATTAAGATAATTCAACTGAAGTTTCTGAGCAATTACCTACAAGAAGGAAGGTGGAATGTAAAAGGTGAAAATTAATAAAGTTTGTCAGGATCAGTTTCCTACTAACCCTAGAGCACCCAAATATACTCTGATAGACCTGAATATACTCTGATAGACTTGAATATATTCTGATAGATCTGAATATATTCTGATAGACCTGAATATATTCTGATAGGCAGAATTGGACCCCTCAGTGTAACAGTGCCTTCTACATGTGCTTACTAAAGATCAGCCCATATATCTCTGCTGCTTGCTGTGTCATTTCTTAATATTTTCTGAACAGGGGTTGATAAACATTGTAAATATCCTTCCTTTTAACTTAAAATAAGTGTCTTTGTTCAAGGCTACTTTACTAGCTTCTCCAGTATGCTGCCCAGGAGAAGTCACAGATAATAAATGATGCTTAGGATTAAAGCAGGAGTGAGTTTGAGTCTCCTGGATCAAAATCCACTCTAAGGTTCGTGGAGAGAATAGCCACAGGAATAGATTTGAACCCCCTCCGCCTTTTTATATTTCCTGTTTTGTTTTGGTCCTGTGTTCCCAGACATGGTTCACCGGGAAAAATCTGGCCTTTGTCTGGCTCTGTGTGTTGCAAAATTGGGATATTTAAATATTTTTTTAGAAAACTAGCCACAAGCTTTGATTCCACCACAATGGAAATCTACACTTTATCCTTTCTTCCTCTGGTCAGGCCTGGCTTTTTATAGGTGCCTCAGAGTGGAAGGGGCAGGATAACACTTGTAAGCAAAGCTGCTGGGGAGGTAGAGCTGCTACCTGTGCAAAAAAAGGTCATTCAATCAGTTTGAGAGTCTGCTGTGGTACTAAAATTTCAAATTTGTAAGAGGGGAAACAAAGGGTTCTGGAAACAAGGAGTAATAAACATGAAGTGTTAAATGTGAAAGATAATTTCTTAAGAAATATATATTGCTTTGTTAGATTTTGCCTTAATATGATGGTGTGCTTGACACTTATGAGGGGAGTGTTGCAAAATGAGCTGTGGATAAACACGAGATAATCACAAGTCTCTGCAAATGTGATGATCATCAATGTGATACCCAAATAAATGTAGTGACTGTTAAGACTGCAGTAGAAGGTCCTGTGAGAAATGCTGTGTAGAATGTTTTTGTTCTGTCCTGAATCTAAATTTAGGGTTGCATGAAACTTTGGCCCTTTTGACATCTCAGCTAAGACCTGATTCAAATCATAAAGAGGAAATGGGATTCCTTAGGGATGTCTTCAGTGAAAGAAGTCTCAGCTACCTGATGAAGGTAAAAGTTTGTATTTATTTATGTACATTCTCCTTACAGTTTACTTTTTCTCTGTTCCCTTGATTTATCAACCATTTACTTTGCCAAACCTTTTTTTTAAGAATTCTGTACTGACCAAAGCATATGTGTGCTTAAGAACAAACACTAATAATGTTTGACAATTAATATGTTGAACATATTAAAACCGAGATCAAGGAGTAGAATGTTGCTGGCAGAGGTTCCAAAAAGTGCAAGAGGCTCCAGGGAATGGGGAAAATATGCAGATGGGATAGAAAACCTAATATCCCATTGAGTATGGGATAGAAAACTTCATATATGGGATAGAAAACCTCACATGCCATTGAATATGGGACAGAAACCCTCACATATGGGATAGAAAACCTCACATTCCATTGCATATGGGATAGAAAACCTAACACCCAACCTATAATAAAATCCCCTAATATAACTTTAGTTGCCAAGTATTGGTTATGCAAAAGCCAGATGATGCCTCTTCACAGAGATAATCTAGTTTATGAATGTATGGGAAATTAATTCAATAGTCCAGTTTTAATTTTTTAATGTGGAGGTGGGTTTTTTTGGGGGTGTTATTTGGTGGGGGTGTTTTGTTTTAATTTTGGTTCTGAGTTTCTTTGGGGTGGGTGTGCTAGGGAAGAAGTAAAGGGTTTGGGTTTGGGTGTTTGCTTTCCAGCCTTAGCACAGGGATGTGGCTTCCTCAGAGAGGGTGGTAAGGATGCTCAGTAGGGGAACATGAGGCACTTTGCCAAAATATTCCTTATGTCTTTGACAGATGTGGAGTCAGTCTGAGTGCCAGCAGTGTCTGCAGGGGAGCTGTGGACAGTTCATCTATCACAACACTGGGGGTGGCACAAAGCTCTTCTGGTCTGCCCACTGCTCAGAAATCCTTGCTCCTGGCTGTGGAACTTCTGGCTGTGGAACTCCTCCTCAGCCTGTGTCCGGCCAATCTTCAGCCTTGAGACTTTCTAGAACGGTGTTCCCTGAGTCATGAGAGTTGAGTTTCAAGTCCCGCACCCAGGGATTCCACTGCTGGGCAGCATAAAACAGTGTTCCCAACTGCTGTCCTCAAGAGCTGTAGCCCCCTGTGACCTGTGTCCCTTCTCCCATCAGAGCTTTGTTTTGCTGGTGCCTGGCTTGGGAGTCCTTGCCTTGCACAGGAGACTGGACTGGACTACAAACACATGCTAACAGTGGTAACAGGCAACTTTATTTACACAACTAAATAAATTTCAGCATTTGTGCATGCAGAGGAGGAAGATTGGCAGGACAGAGGACGCCTTTGACCTGAGGCTGCCTTTGGACGAGCAGGCACTGCCCCAGTATGTAATGGTCATGGTCCACTGCAGCCTGCAGTGGATCCTGTTCATCCTGCTGCCCATGTCTTTTTTCTCATGAGGCCCAGCAGTATCTGGTGCACCCGAGTTAAGAATTTCACCACTATCTGGTATGGATGTGGAGCAGGCAAGAGAGGTTGCATTGACATTGGCTCCTCAGAGGGGTTTGAGGTCGACTCTGGCTCTGGTGTGGCTGTTGCAGTTGAGTGATCAGGAGTGGGAGTACAGCAGCCTGACTCTGTTGGTGCTGACTCTGGCTGCTCCAAGGGGGCTGAGCTGAAGGTTGGCTCTGGTCTTGGAGTAGCTGTTTCAGCTGACTCAGGATATGGAGTGGGAGTAGAGCAGCCTGACTCTGTTGGTGTTGGCTCTGGCTGCTCAAAAGAGGTTGAGCTGAAGGTTGGCTCTGGTGCTGGAGTGGCTGTTTCAGCTGACTCTGGACATGGAGTGGGAGTAGAGCAGCCTGACTCTGTTGGTGTTGGCTCTGGCTGCTCAAAAGGGGTTGAGCTGAAGGTTGGCTCTGGTGCTGGAGTGGCTGTTTCAGCTGACTCTGGACATGGAGTGGGAGTAGAGTGCCGCGCTCCCCAGCCCCAAGTGCCCTCTGATGTTGCGCTCAACCCCGGCTAGCTCGGCACCTGGGGTGAGGACGGGCAATGAGGCACCTCTCGCTGCGCCCTGATGGGGTTTGAGAGGTGTCCCCGTGGGTCCTGAATCAGCAGTGGCTACCCTAAGGCGGCAAGGAAAAGCCGGAACCAGCTGGGGTAAAAGTCTTCTTTAATCTGGAGCCAACGTGGCCAACGCAAAGAAGATACACCAACAGGAAACCCCCCCAAGCTGGAACCCCGAGTGGGGTTCGGGGCAGGCAATTATAGGATTTGGGAAGGGAATGGGAGTGGAAACCAGGGAGGGAAAACCAATGGGAGACGGGGAAGGGAGTGGCTCCACGGTGGGGTGATTCCGCCTGGTCCAATGGGAAGGGGACAGGGGAGTGGCCCCAGGCCCTCGTCCAATCACTCGGTGCCCTGTGGAGAAGTTTCTGGACAGAGGGGAAGGAACACCGAGTGACAGACAAGGTACCTGGGAGGGGACAGGGGGATGACTTGGCAGTTTTGGGGATGACGGACAGGTGTTGGGAAGGCGGGAAAGGGGGACCAGGCGGGAAAACAGAACAAAAGGATGTACCAATACAGCAAATAGGGGAAGACAGGAACAAACCATTGGGGAAATACAAAATTGTAAAACCGTACATAAAATAAATAAAAACGCACCACCACATCTCCCCCTTTTGTGTTTAAAAGAAAAAGAAGGAGAGGGAGGTAAACACAAGTCCTTAAACTGGGGAGACAGAGTCCTTGGCATCCTCGTCAAACCAGACATCGTTTGGGTCTTCTTTTGGCTGCTCACTGATGTTAAGTGGCTGGAGCTCACCCGGGTCGGCTACTGTAGCGTGGTTGATGTTGATGTTGTTGCTGAGGGCCTTCAGCAACAGCCGCTTGACCACCCCGAAGCCCCCGGCGAAGGCGATGAGCCCCAGCAGCAGCACGATGCCCGTCTGAATCAGGGAACGGATCCACCCAGCGAGGCCCCATCCTTCGAAGAGGGAATCCAGCCATCCTGTGGACTCCTTTTGGATGTGATGGATCATCTCCTGCATCCTTGAGATGGACGTCCGGACGTCCTCAGCCCTTGAACTCGATTTTACACAGCACACGCCAGCGAACTCCAAAGGCTGAGGAACAATCCACGAATGCAGGAGATGTGGGGCGATGGAGAGGCCCAGAAGGATGAGGTAGATTGGTGGGAACATGCTGGGTGGACCGGTGGTGGTGGATACGGCTCTGTAAAATAAACTGACACGAAAATTAATACTTAAAATTAATAGGGAGGTCCATCCTCCAAAGGAAAAGGGACTCCGTGGAGCCTAGGAAGGGGAAAGGAAGGTCATAACAAAATGGTTCGGAGTTGGGGGAAAGGGACCTCCTCCGCCTGCGGAGGGCCGCGTGCCCCACCTGAGGACTTGACGGTCTTTTGTCCGAGTTCTTAGGGACGTAGGGCCGGACGAACTTGGAAGGGACCCATCTCAGGCCTGAGGGCGTGGATACGCAAGCGTATCCCCGTCCCCAGGTGACTAAGTCATAGGGTCCCTCCTGCCGCCAGGTCTCTGGATCTTTGATGAGAACTGGCGGCCTCTCCCTGACCTTGCTCTGCTCTGATGCCCCGAAGTGTCTCACGATGGGGGGATTGAGACACTCAAATGAACAATTTAGAAAGTTCAAAGTAAACAGGGCTCTCGCCAACTGGACTTGGGGGGACTCATGCTTGGATGCTGAGAGTTGTTGTTTCAGCATCCGTTTGATGTTTTGGTGAGTCCTTTCCACCACGGCTTGACCTGAGGGGGAATAGGCGATGCCGGTCTTGTGTTCTATTCCCCATTGCTGCAGGAAGCCGGCAAATTCCCTGGAGGTATACCCGGGGGCGTTGTCGGTTTTGATCAATTTGGGGACGCCCAGCATGGAGAAGGCTTGGACTAGATGTTTCTGAACGTCCTTTGCCCTCTCCCCGGTGTGGGCAGAGGCGAAAACTGCCCCAGAGAAGGTGTCCACAGAGACATGGACGTACTTCTGCTTCCCGAAGGAAGGGACGTGAGTAACGTCCATTTGCCACACCTCACAGGATTGGAGTCCCCTGGGATTAGCCCCTGCGCTCACCGATGGCAAGGGGAGCGACTTACAGGACGGGCAAGTCGCCACGATGGCCTTGGCCTGGTCCCGGGTCAGGTGGAATTCCCGGACCAGACCAGGCGCATTCTGATGATGGAACTGGTGGCTGATCTTAGCTTGCTGGAACTTCTCCGGGAGTGGCGCCAGCTGCACGGGGGCGGCCGCAAGGGCATCGGCACGCCGATTACCTTCGGCCAAGAACCCCGGCAAGTCGGTGTGGGACCTTATGTGCATTACATAAAACGGTTGCTCTCGGTGGGAGATTAGCCTAACCAGCTTTGAGAGCAACTCATTGAGGGCCTCGTTGGGAACACCCTGCAGGATTGCATCCTGTGCCCTAGATACTACACCCGCTACATAGGCCGAATCTGTGACCAAATTGAAGGGTTCAGAGAACTTCTCAAAAGCCCTGACGACTGCGGCCAACTCAGCTAGCTGTGGGGATCCCTCCACCACAGCGACATCAGACTCCCACCGCTGAGTCTGAGGATCCCTCCAAGTCACTACGGACTTGTGGGACCCTCCGGACGCGTCAGTAAAAACTGTCAGAGCCTTTAGGGGTTTTTTGCTCTGAATCCGTGTTACTTTTAGCTCGAATTGGACGTCCGAATCAAAAATTTTGTGGGCTGGTCTCAAAACAGAAATTTCGCCCGTGTAGCTATCCAGAGCAAACTGCAAGGATTCGTTTTCTCGCAGTAGGTGTTCCAACATGGCCTTGGTGAATTGGCCCGATTCCAATTTTAAAGGTATGTAAATGCACTTAAAGTCCTCACCTGCCAACTCCCGGATCCTCATCCGCGCTTTGCGGATGAGTTCCGCCACCAGTTCTTGTGGTTTGGTCAGCCTTTTGGACCGACTGTGGCTCAGGAACACCCACTCTATGATTAAGAGGGGGTCCTTTTTGCCTTGGTCCGTGCCCTTTCCCAGGGTCTCCATCCACTGAAAGATGATGCCATGGAGGTGTGGCAGTCTGCCCATGATGATGAATTTGAAGGGCAGGCCCGGATCGCACCTGTGGGCCTGCCTGGCAGACATGGCCTCCTGGACCCTCTCTAAAGCAGCTTTGGCCTCTGGGGTGAGCTCCCTGGGAGAACTAGGCTCATCCCCCCCTTTCAATAAATTGAAAAGAGGGGCTAGGTCCTCGTTGGAAATACCTAACCAGGGTCTCACCCAATTTAAAGACCCACACAGCTGCTGGACATCTGCTAGGTTCCGAATTGTATTTTTGATGGCCAATTTCTGCGGAGCAATGGTCCGCTTAGTAATTTCCAAACCCAGGTATTTCCAGGGCGGCATCTTCTGAATTTTGTCCTTGCGCAGCTCGAACCCTGCAGCAACCAACGCACTGGTTGTCAGTTCAAGCGCGTGGGTAAGCAGATCGTCATTGGGGGCACAAATTAAAATGTCATCCATGTAATGGTGGATGATCACGCCAGTTGTGGCTGCACGCACAGGGGACAACAATGAAGAAACGTACCACTGGCAAATACTTGGGCTGTTTTTCATGCCCTGAGGAAGTACTCTCCAATGGTACCTCTTCATTGGGGCTTCTCGGTTGATGGAGGGAACCGAGAAGGCAAACCGCGGCGCGTCATCAGGATGTAGGGGAATTTGGAAGAAGCAATTCTTAATATCAATTATGGCCAGATTCCAATTTTGAGGCAACATCGCCGGGGACGGCATCCCAGGTTGGGGAGAGCCCATATTTTCAATTACTGCATTGATTGCACGGAGGTCGTGAAGGAGCCGCCACTCGTCTTTGCCCGGTTTTTTGAGGACAAAGACGGGGGAATTCCAAGGAGATGTAGTTTCTTGGATATTCCCTTTGGCTAACTGCTCGTCCACGAGCTCCCGGAGCGCTTTTAATTTTTGTTTATTCAGCGGCCATTGCTCCACCCACACTGGAGTATCTGTCAGCCAATTCAGTTTCTGGGTGGGACGCTCCTCAATGGTCGCTGCCCGAAAAACCTGGGGGGTCGGTATGTCAATTGTGACCCCCCATTGGGCCATCAGGTCTCTCCCCCACAAGGGCTCCGTATAGTCTAAAACGAATGGGCGTAAATACGCCGATTGCCCATTCGGCCCCTCAATTTTGACGATGTTTTTCGATTGTTTTGCCAATTGGGTGCCTCCTACTCCTGAAATTTTTCCCGCTACGTTTTGCAACTCCCAACGCGACGGCCAATCCCGTTCGGGAATGACCGTGACGTCTGCCCCTGTGTCCAGGAGTCCATTGATGTGCTTGAACTCCTGGCCCTTCCACATGTAACAACCCAACTTCGGCCTTTCCTTCCCAATGACCTGGGCCCGGCACACCTGGTAATCCTGTTTGGCAGACTTGCGCCACAAATCTTCAGGGTGTACCGGTGGCCCAGATATCGGAATTGCTTGGGCGATGATTTGGCCCTTGGGAAGGAAAGCCGGAGGGTGGGAGCAGTGCAGCCACAAAACCACCTGGTCCGGATCCCTTGATGTTACACAGGGAGCGATGGTAATGTCTAAAGGCGTGTATTTTGTGTCCCCAAGGACGATGTACTTACTACGGATGTTCCTCCAGGTCCCTGGGTCGTCAGCATTGACAGTGACGAAATGCCAATGATCGTCTCGCAGATGCAGAGCGTCGGTCAGGGCCAACCTATATGGGGAGAAATTAGAGGTGGTGTTAAGTATTGGCTTGGGCTGGGTTGGGTCTCGACCCAGCCAAGCAGTGGAAATGAATTCCACGTCCTCCCTCATATAGGCTGGTTCGTTCGTCCGGTGCTTGGTCATGTCCTGTAAAGAAAGGTCCTCAGGCGGGGTGCGAAAGCTGGTGTTGTCCCTCCCCTCCTCCGGTGTTAATCTCCCCACCTTATTTCTGTCTGAGCGCAGGGAGGGACTGCGCTCATAGATCAGTTTTTTGGTCTAGCCCCCAAGTTGGGGGTAGACCTCCCCTGGTGTTGCCTGTAATTTAAGAACTCCTCCCTGAGGGGACACTTGTTGACCCAGTGTCCCCCCTGCCCGCAGAGGTGGCACTTTTCCGTCTGCGGGGGTCCTCTTGGGGATGCTCCTGGCGGACGACGGTTGGCCGATGGTGTGGCCGGCGGCGTCCGGGCGGCGGCGAAGGACACCCTCCTTGATGGCGGTTGAGGGGTCCTCCGCGGATCCTCCGCAGGGACCGTGACCTTCCGAGCGCAAACCTGCAACATTGCCTGCAGGGCGGGCTCAGGTTCAAGAGGGAGGCTGAGGATCGCTTGCCGACAGGGCTCGTTTGCGTTCTGCTTTGCCACTGTGGCAAGCATCCCCTCCCTCAGGCGCTCGTCCGGAACCTGAGCCTCCATCGCCCTGTGCAGGCGGTCCACGAAGGTCACGAATGGCTCGATTGGTCCCTGCTTAATAGATAAGAAATCAATGGCCGCCCCGCGCGATCGCAAGGTGACCAGTGCCTTTTCCGCCGCTCTCGCACTGACCTGCAGTGCGCCCCGTGGGATTTTTTCCGCCTGCTTTGCCCCCTCCTTCCAATCCCCCTCCCCGCACAAGTGGTCGAGGGATATCACTGCCCCATCCCCATCCCGGGAGGTCTCTGCAGAGGCCCAGAGGTCAGGGAGAACATCCCTGATCTCCCGCTTCCATTCCGACTCCCATATCAGGAACTCACCATGTGAGATGAGACATGATATGAGCGTCCGAATGTCTGCGGGGACATATTCGGCCGCAGAAAAGGTTGCTTTCAGCAACCCCCGAAAATATTCGCTTTCGCGGCCAAACTCCCTCTGAGCCTTGCACAGCTCCTTGATGACATGCTGTGGGATGGGTGACCACTGTGCAAGGGGCCCGGCCCCCTGCCGCGGTGTGTAGACGACTGGCGCGGCAGAGAAGGCCGGAAGGGTTGGAGAGGGTTCCGGGTTCCCACGCCCCTCCCTTCCGGAACCGATAGCGTGGGAACCGGAAGTTAGAGCGTGGGAACCAGGGGGCGGGGCGGAAGGGGCGTGGCCAGGAGCGGGGGGAGTGGCAGGATGGGAACTCCCCTCCCCGGAGGCGGAGTCAGGGGGCGGGGAAAACCCCGCGTCAGCAGGGGCGTGGTCGGGATAGGGTGGAGGAGGGACATGGGCGGGGAGATCCGGGGAAGGGGCGGAACTTCAGGAGGCGGGAAGAAAGGGGTTGCGGGAGGGGGGAGCACAAGTGGCGGGAAAAGCCGCGCGGGCTCCGCCATCTTGTGCCCGGGAGACTGAGGGAGATGGGCGGCCATTTTGTGGCAGCCCAGGGAGAGTGGCCGAGGGAGAGGTTTTGGGTTCGGGGGATAACTTAACACGAACAGACCCTCTACGGGACAGGGCTGTACATTTGGGAGAAGCAGGGGAACGGGGAGAGGCAGAGACGGCGCCTGTCTCGCCTGGGGGAGAATTAGGAGCAGAGGGAGAGGAAAGAGGTTTAGGGTTGCTAAACCCACCCGCTGAACTGGGGATTTGTTTGTCAGTTGGCTGTGGCAGGTTTCCGTAGTTATTTTTAACAATATCGCGAATTTGGAGAGCCAATAAAGTGAATTTTGCGAGAGAAAGATCTGACTTACGCAGAATCTCCCTCCCGACTTGGTCCCAAAAGGGGACCTGGTACAATTTAGCTGCCGAAACGTCGGGAAAAGCCTGCGACAACCATCTGACAAATTTTTTAACTTCATTTTTCTTAATTTTCACCCCACCCACTAAAAGGATGCCCACAACTTGGGTATAGAGGCTTTTCTGGGGCACCGAGAGCTTAGCACCCATAGCTCGCTGTTAATTGGTGCCCCGCGAGGTAAGTTCTGAAAATCCCAAAAGAACGAAGAAGACTGCCGCTCCCCGCTCTGTCCCCACCCTCGACGCACTCCCGCCCGGGAAGGGAGGCAAACCCGGTGAGGGCTAGGGGAGAGCCGGACCGCCCCTACACCGTCTACACGGTGAGGGTCCACCAGGGGAGGGTAGAAACGAAAAAACAGAACTTACCAAACCGCCGCGGTGGAGACCGACGCCGCTGGTGCCTCCGGCGCTACCGGCTCCGTCCCCTGGGAGCGCAGCTCTCTAAAACGGAGCGCGCTCTAACCAGGGGCAGTTGACGGCCACGAGGGGTAATTCCCGAGGTCTGGGGGACCTCAAACTCCTCTGCCACGGGGTCCTAGCTGCGATTCCAGGGCCCCACGTTGGGCGCCAACTTGCCGCGCTCCCCAGCCCCAAGTGCCCTCTGATGTTGCGCTCAACCCCGGCTAGCTCGGCACCTGGGGTGAGGACGGGCAATGAGGCACCTCTCGCTGCGCCCTGATGGGGTTTGAGAGGTGTCCCCGTGGGTCCTGAATCAGCAGCGGCTACCCTAAGGCGGCAAGGAAAAGCCGGAACCAGCTGGGGTAAAAGTCTTCTTTAATCTGGAGCCAACGTGGCCAACGCAAAGAAGATACACCAACAGGAAACCCCCCCAAGCTGGAACCCCGAGTGGGGTTCGGGGCAGGCAATTATAGGATTTGGGAAGGGAATGGGAGTGGAAACCAGGGAGGGAAAACCAATGGGAGACGGGGAAGGGAGTGGCTCCACGGTGGGGTGATTCCGCCTGGTCCAATGGGAAGGGGACAGGGGAGTGGCCCCAGGCCCTCGTCCAATCACTCGGTGCCCTGTGGAGAAGTTTCTGGACAGAGGGGAAGGAACACCGAGTGACAGACAAGGTACCTGGGAGGGGACAGGGGGATGACTTGGCAGTTTTGGGGATGACGGACAGGTGTTGGGAAGGAGGGAAAGGGGGACCAGGCGGGAAAACAGAACAAAAGGATGTACCAATACAGCAAATAGGGGAAGACAGGAACAAACCATTGGGGAAATACAAAATTGTAAAACCGTACATAAAATAAATAAAAACGCACCACCACAGTAGAGCAGCCTGACTCTGTTGGTGTTGGCTCTGGCTGCTCAAAAGAGGTTGAGCTGAAGGTTGGCTCTGGTGCTGGAGTAGCTGTTTCAGCTGACTCTGGACATGGAGTGGGAGTAGAGCAGCCTGACTCTGTTGGTGTTGGCTCTGGCTGCTCAAAAGGGGTTGAGCTGAAGGTTGGCTCTGGTGCTGGAGTGGCTGTTTCAGCTGACTCTGGACATGGAGTGGGAGTGGAGCAGCCTGACTCTGTTGGTGTTGGCTCTGGCTGCTCAAAAGGGGTTGAGCTGAAGGTTGGCTCTGGTGCTGGAGTGGCTGTTTCAGCTGACTCTGGACATGGAGTGGGAGTAGAGCAGTTTGACTCTGTTGGTGTTGGCTCTGGCTGCTCAAAAGAGGTTGAGCTGAAGGTTGGCTCTGGTGCTGGAGTGGCTGTTTCAGCTGACTCTGGACATGGAGTGGGAGTAGAGCAGCCTGACTCTGTTGGTGCTGACTCTGGCTGCTCCAAGGGGGCTGAGCTGAAGGTTGGCTCTGGTCTTGGAGTAGCTGTTTCAGCTGACTCAGGATATGGAGTGGGAGTAGAGCAGTTTGACTCTGTCAGTGTTGGCTCTGGCTGCTCAAGAGGGGTTGAGATGTAGGTTGTCTCTGGTGCTAGAGTGTCTGTTCCAGGTGGACGCATGCCCATCTGAATCAGGATCCAGTTGTAGAAGTACTGAGTGGAGGTGTAGACTCCCGGGCGTTTTGTTCTGACACAGCCTTTTCCCCAGCTGGTCACTCCAACAAGCCAAAAGTAGCCAGCATGGTTATCTTTGCACACCAGAGGCCCTCCACTGTCACCCTGCAACAGAGGAAAGAGGATTAGGGTGCTGTTGGGTGGCTGCTGTCAGCACTAGAGGCCTGTTTCTCTCTTGCAGCCCCTGCCACAGCTGTATTCATGGTACAAAAAGGCTTTGCTCAGGTGCTGGAGTCTCAAGAACCTTAGCTGGGAACAGGGTGGGTGTCTGTGAAGGCCCCCTTTTGTATCTGCACAGTGATCCTGGATGGGCAGAGCATAGATCATCCAGAATCTGGATCTGTGGGCTGCTGAGAACACTGGATGGGCTTTCTGGGCAGAGGGGCAGGCCTGGGGAACACGGTCACTTGGCAAGGAAACTCCAGCAGTGGAGGAAAAGTGGTTTGCCAGACAAAGCCCATGGTGACGGGGTACCTTCGCTGCTGGCTCCCAGCACTCATACCTGGCAGGTGTCCATGCCACCCCGTGGGTAGCCAGCACACAGGTTGTGGGTGTGGATGGCCCCAGCGTACCGACGGCTGCTGTTAACCAGCCGGATATCCAGGAGACGGACCTTGGCTTCCTGCAGGACATCACTCGGACCCTGAGCTGCAAGCACAGGAAGGAATGGGCACCCAGCAGCTCTTTGCCAGTTCCACTCCCCTGTCTGGGGGTGAACTCATTCCCTAGGGCTTGGCTTTGCCTCTGGAGCAGTTGTTGAAGCGCTGTGTCCTTTCTGTCTGCCTTTGGGGAGCAGGCCAGGCCCAGCTCTCCAGAGGCATACATCCTACAGCCTGACTTTGGTTTGTGCTGTCAGGAAGCCAAACCCATCTTGCTGGTGTGCCCAGCTCACCCTCAGGGCCCTTTTTGGGAACTCACCTTTTGCAGTGGCAGAACCCCAGCCAGCAATGTAGCAGGTTTTCAGCTCTGACACTGTGAGCGAGGCGTTGGGCACGCAGGCAAGCTGGACGTAGTCACTGCACTCCACGGGCTTGTCCAGCTCCAGCAGGGCGATGTCGTTCTGCTGGGAATCAGCCGTGTACTCCTGGTGGGCCAGGAGCCGCTTGATGTGGCGCACCTGAGTTTCAGGGCCCAGATGGGTCAGCTTGGTGGCCCCGATCAGCACACGCCACATGGTGACATTCCTGCAAGGCAGAGAGGGGTCTGAGGAAGAGCAGAGCCGTGTGCTGTTGATGCCTTAGGATTTTAGCTTTTGTATTTTTCATCCATTTGTAATCCTGCAGTTTTTTACTGTATAACTAAATTCTGCACACAGTGTGAGCTGCTGCTGCTTTCCCATTCTGGTCACAAAAATTCCTCTCCAGGCCTGGCAATCAAGGATACCTCACTGCCTCAGGCCTCGAGAGATGGAAACAAAAGTGAGTTGAGGGGAGCAAACTGGGGGTAAATGACTTCATTACCTGAAGCTGTAATTAGAAGATTAACCCTAAATATGCAAATGGACCAAATTTATAGGTGTGAAAACCTTTGACCCGTGGTCAATTTTGGGTTGTAGCACTTGGGGGGGTCTTTTGTTTTGCCTAAAATGGACCTGGAGGCCCTTCAATAAATATAATCACTTTTTATTCCTTGTCTGGCCTGTTTTTAGGTAGTCCTGAAAAGGCATCACTGTGGCAGCTCAGCACTTCCCTTCCTTCTGCTTCTCAAGGCAGAGAGGAAAGCAGGGCAATGAGGAGTGTGACTGCCCTAGCATGCCTTAGGCTCCAGGAATGCCACACTGGAGGCTGCTGGGCAGCAGTGGCACGAGCCCAGCCTTCTGAGCAGTCCCTCAGTTGGGCCCCGTAGTATTGAGGTGCTGCAGGCTGGGCAACTGTTTGTGTGGTGAGGATACCCTCATTCCCTGCTCCTCCTTACCTGGCCTGGAGGAAGCAATGGGCTGCTGTGAGGACCCACTGTGGGCTGATGAGGGACCCTCCACATGTATGGCCGGTGCCTATTTTCCTGGGGTCCTGGATGCTGACAATCCAGGGCCAGGCCCCTGGCAGGGCACCTGTGCCAGTCACAATTCGGTAGTCAGCATCTATGGAGTTGTAGTCAGAAGCCATGGGCCGGAGCCCACAGGTCCCTCTGGAAGCACAAAATCATTACTGCCCTTCTGTTCCAGTACCTGGGTGCTGGCAAGGAGGCTCCCACATGGGGTTTGGGGTGTGGCAATGGGGGACAAGCACCCTCCTAGAGCCTGGGGCCATACCTGCAGTTGCCCCAGGTACCATGTGCAGGTCTGTACACAGCCAGCAGGATGAAGAGGTACAGGTACAGAAGATTCATCGCTGTCAGCAGCATCTGTCAGCTGAAAGAGACAAAAGCTTGTCTCTTCCAGTGCAGTCTCTGACGAGTGCTGCAGCAACTGCACTGTCCATGGCACCTGGGGCTGATGTCACAGAGTGGGTGGTTCCAGGTTCTGGGCACAGTGTCCTCAGAGGGCAGGGAAAGGCCACAGCCTCACAGAACCACAGAATGGTTTGGGCTGGAAGGGACCTTGAAGGTTGTGAAAGGCAAAAGGGGTCCCTTGCCTCGCACATGCAAAACGACACCATGGGCAGACAAATCTGGCACAGAGGGAAAGTCACTCCAAAGGCAGTGTTTGGTCAGAGAGGGTGCTCAGAGCCACCACACGATGGAGAAAACTAGCACATCAAAGCTAGAAAGAGGACAGGAAGGAACAATGCCATGTGCAAACTACTTGGGGGGATGCTTCAAGGCACATAAGCCTTAGCTGATGGAACAAACCTGGAAACTCCTGAGTGTTGCAAGAGGAATTGCTGACCATGGCAGAGTGCGAGAAGCTGACAGGAGTTTCAATGCCATGAGGAAGCCCTTCTGAGTCTGTTTATACATTCTCCATGTCTGGAGCAGGGTGAGTACTGCAAATGCCTCAGTGCTGCCTCTTGCTTTGGAGACTGGTGCTGGAGGTCATGGCTGCAGAAAACAAGGGACTGAGATGGAGAGTGCTCATGCACTCACTTTTGTGGTTTGGGAATGGCATTCCCCAGTCTGGTGTTTCCACTGGAACACTGCAAACCACTGCTCCTCACTCCCTTCTCCCTCTCCCCTCCCTTCTCTGGTGGGCTTGAGAATAGAACTGGAAGCACAAAAGTTAAAGACTGTGGGTTGAGACAAGAACAATATAATGGAAACAGCAATGAAACAAGAAAATGAGCAGTAACCGCAACAATATTAATAATGGACTGGGACAATTCACATGCAACCATCCACCCCATAGAGCCTGGCAGTACCCAACCAGGCTGTCATGCATGTTATCCAGCGGAGATTTCTTCCCCTGTCCCTGGAAAATGTTGTGGAGTGGTTCAGAACAACCTCCACGTCCTGGCCATGCCCTGTCCTGGTTATGGCAAAAATTTACCCCATCCTGGCCAGAACCAGGACATTCACCCTCATGATCTGCCCCACAGCTTTGGAATCTGTGCCAGAGGGTCTGGCAGGGCAGGGAGGGCAGTCACCAGGGATTGGCAGACGTTGGAAACTCCTTATCCCTCTCTCTGGCCCCTGGTTTTCCTTGTTTTATGGAATGGAAGAACACATGTCCAACTCCTCCCAGTATCTCCTTCACTGGAAATCCTCCGTGCTTTGATTCCTTCTCTGACATTCTGCTGCACCTGGGGAATGCAGTGGGAAAACCCAAGGCTTTGTGTGAAGGTCACTCCCTCAGCACTTCACCTGAGGTGCACAGGAAGGCTGCCCTGGCTCTACCACACCTCATCCAGAACACCTGGAAGCTCTTCCCTCCCCATTCACACACTCCCCTGCCTTGTCCTCCTCATCCCACAGGGATGCACAGAGGGGCTACCACACTTCACGGTTTGGTAGCCCTGATACCACACTCCTGACTGGAATGGGGTGACCCTGGGGCAGTTTTGGCCTGCATCAGTTCCATGTCCTGCCTCAGCACACCCAGGTTCTCTGTTGGCGTCTGTGCTCATCTCTGCAGCTTTGCTGTCCTGCACCAGGAGTTTGCTGAATAAAATCATCCTCTAGAAAGGACATGTGACACAAGCCCAGGAGTAAGCAGCACCATGGGAGAGTTCAGCAAGGTGCCCTGGGGACAGCCAGGCCAGGCAGGGGAAGGTGGGGGGACCACGGCCTCACTGAAGCAGCCACATTGTACAGCACAAAAAATAAAGCTAAATAAATGCTGGGATGAAATACAGCACTGCTGGGACTGCTCCATTTAGCAAATAACAGTTGTGGGGGAGATTTACAGATGTACTGGGTACATCTGGGAACTGGGGCTCCTGCTGGAAGTCTTCAATCTTGAAGCTCCCAGTTCCCAAAGCTGGTAAATCCTTCCCAGCAATGGCTCCTGAGGCAGGGAGAGGGGTGGAAAGCCAAGGATGGGGCAGAGATCAGAAGGAGCTGGGGAGCTCAGAGAGGTCTTCAAGGGGAAGAGGATTTGTCTGAAAGGCCCTCACTTTTCTGGTCATCTTGGCAACTCTGGCAGGTTTAACAGGAGGTTTGTCTGGAAACAAGACAGGGACATATTGGCATGATGGGTGCTGGCATATTCCAGTCTTAGGCTTTGCAGAGAGAGATTTGCTGTTTCCCCATAGGCCACAGAGGATTTTAATATGAGGTGAACTCCCCAAGCTTGCATCCACCCTGTTCCATGGCCTCTGGCTCTGAGAAATGCTCTCCTGTGCACCCTGCTTCATTCCCTCAGATCAATGGCTGATGTGCCAGCAGCTCCTGCTCCAGAAGGGCAGCACATGATGAAGGTGCCACCCCTGCAGCTGAAAAGAAGGTTCCTTTTGCCATGGCATTCCAGGAGGTCATAAGACACATCATCAATGGAGTCTGAAAAAAAGAAAAATTAGAAGTTGAGGCAGCTGCATTTACCAGTGTGGGCAGTCCAGAGAGAACTGCCTGGACCTGACCCAGTTTGTGGATCAGAGCCAGAAATAGGTTCCCTTAGCTAGAAATGAGACCTCTCTACCCAGAGAGCCAGCTGCTTGCCATTCCATTGCTCCCTGGCCACAAGCAGCACTTCATCCATGAGCTCTCACCCCACAGAGCCCCTAGGTAACCCTGAAAAGACTCCTTCAGTATCAGGGGCTGCAAGAGACCTCTAGATGAGCAGCTAGAGGATTAGGTGAGGAGAAGAACTGAAATAAAATGCGTGTTTTTCCCTGGATTTGTGGAAGACAACAAGAAAGAAATACAGGACCCCAAAAAACAAACCCACTCGATGGGAGAGGCAGGTGAGCACCTCTGGTTCAGGAATTACAGAATGCACTCAACTGCAGCTTGCAGACAAGGATCCTGGCACGTTCCAGCAGCCAGCACTGCCACCTGATCCCAGCATCCCTCTGCCCCATGGATTTACACAGGACCCCAAAGCCCCAGTGGTCAGTGAAAGGAAAACATCCAACTGTCCACACTTGGCAACCTACTCCTGGGTTCTGCAGCCTGTGGAGAAAGACAAATTCCCTCACTAGAAAACTAAGCAGGTTTGAGCTGGGCTTTCTCAAAGCACACTAAAGGCAGAGGTGGGCTTCTCCGTGCTGTTTGGGAAGTGGCACATGAACCACACGGGAATCAGAGAGAGATTATCAACTCCAGAGGCACTGCTGAGCGCAGCCTCTCCTGACTCCAGCTGGGCTCCAGCCCCGAGGTGACCTGTGCCTCCAAACAGAGGGGCCAGAGTGACCTGCACTGACCAGGCCGGCCACAGCTCCGTGTCACACTGACCACTGCAGCGTCCAGCCAGTCCCTCCAGAGGCTCTTCCAATCTCCACCTCCACCTTACAGGGGCATGGAACGCCGCTGATCACACCCGCTGCTCCCTGACCTGCAGCCAGAGGAAGATTTCCTCATTTGCTGCTGTGGCCAGTGGCACCTCTCTGTAGCAGGTTTTGCGTCCTGCTCGGTGCCCCAGTGCTCCAGACAGGCTGGCTCCGTGCTGCTGGGCCTCTCCCGGTCCCTCTGAGCAGGGCTGCAGCCGAGTCTTCAGAACAGCCCCAATTCCCCAAAACAGCCCCCAAAACAGCCCGGCGCTGTCTGTGTGGGGAACATCAAACCCACACCAAGGAATGGCTTTGCCCAGTGCCCCGGGATGGAGCAGCCCCGGCCTGCTCCACCAGAGCCCAGGGCGGCTCTGGGAGCCCTGAGGGCACGAGAGAAGGAAACTTCAGCGTGAGGGTCTGCAGCGGCCAGGGGAACACCAGCGCCTCCGAGCCGCCCTGCCAGACACGTACGGCCCTCCACCACCCTCGCAGTGGTGCGGGAATGTGCTCGCTGCTGAGGGCGGCCTCGCGGCTCGGCGAGCAGCTCGGGCAGGGCCGCCGCTGTCCGCTCCGTGCGGAGCGCAGCCTCCTCTGGACGCGGCCGTGAGGCGGTCTGGGCCCTCGGGTGTCGCCTCCGGCAGAATCAGCGGCTCGGTGGAGCTCACACGAAGCTCTCCCTGGGGCGGGACAGCCCTTGCCCGTGGGGTGTCGGGCGGGCCCCGGGCCGGCCGAGGGTTGCCCGGCTGAGCCCGGGGCCGCCCCTGACGTGGGGCTCTGGGGCAGAGTCCGGCCCGCGGTGCCCAGCAGGGATGCGCGGTTCTGTCTGTGCTCGGGCAGCACCAGAGTAGAGTTTTTCCCTGCTACAGTACCTACGCTACCCCGCGAAAGAGCATCGCTCAGGTTTGACAGGAGGAGAAATCTGTGTGGCCGTCAGCTATCACCTATGGCCCGGTCAGGATACTGATGGATTTTCTGACCTATTCGCTAGGGTCGTGTAAAATGTTAAACTGCAGATGCTTTCTGAAAGCAACTAGTGCTTTGAATGGTACAATCTGGATTACAGAAGCTTTATGTAGTGTTAGGCTGTGAACCACAATAGGTTTATTCTACAAGTTAATAGGGATATGCCAGATCATGTTACACTTCTGTTTTATCTTCTGTTTTGACCCTATGGCAAGCATCAGTTGGGTTTATTTAGCTCTTTATTAGCCCTTTATTTAGCTCTTAGCATTTTTCACATTTTGTGTGAAAAATGAATTAACTTTTAGGTAGATATTTTTAAAGAGGAAAAATGTATTTGTGCCTATTGATGCTGCAGTGATTTGTGGTTTTGAGACCCATCTTGCAAAATACCACATGCTGAGGCTGATTGTCATAGCTCTGAAGCCAGCCCTGGGTATGGAATGCTTTTCATTCTTTGGAGTGTTCATTCCAGGCAGTTCTGTGTAACGAGATCTTTACAGAGCATGGAAGATGCCTCTAGGGGAAGTCTCCATTTTGATTGCTGTGCCTAGACTAATTCTGATACTCCTGAGTTTGCTGTCAGGTTTTTACGATGCTGAAATGTGTGTTTTCCAGGTTCCTGTGTGGGCTATTTTTCACTAAGAATCTAGAAAATATCTTGGCTTTTCGTGGGGTTTAGTGCAAAATAGGTTTGACTGTAGGAACCACATTGTTGCAAAGATGAAGCATGCAATTAAAGTTCTTTCTAATAATTTGAGATGATTTAAATATATGTCAAATGAAATGCCATAGTCAAGGAACCAAAGCAGTCGAATGAATTGCCTATAAATTCCTTTGGCATGAAGCGTGTTGAGTGAAATGTTTATTTCTTCTAAGCAATAGGTCATAAGAGTGTTTAAATAAAGGTATAGTATATATAATGCACTGGAGCACAATCCATGGATTAGAGTGAAATTTCAACACTCAGTTCCTTTACTTAGAGAAGTCCACCTATGCCCAGATGGATTAATTAATTGTAGTGGTAGAAAATACAGGGTGTAAAACACAGCTGACTGTTGAGCTTAGTATATCACTATGTTGTAGAGAAACTCAAGAATCAAGAAAATTCTAAATAAGTAAATGCTAATTTGTCATGCAGTACTATGGTATTTTCAGGCAGCTAATCAAGAAAATTTGAATTGGAAGACCGTCAAACTTGTTTCATACAATAAAACTCTGAGAGACTTATCTACAAATAGAAACACAAGGAGCATCCTTTTTTGTACTCAGCAAAGAGCTGGAGTATGTTGTGCTGTTACGGAGGTTTATTTTTATAAACTACTCCAATGAATTTTATAAGCATGTAAAAGATTGTAAGTGCCCTGAAACATGTTTATTCTTGGACTGGCAATTACATACATGGATTCAGTTTTGATTTTCTTTAAAATAAAAATAAAAATATTTCTCTGGAGTAATTTGCTCTCGGTAACAAGAGTCATCTGCAAGAGAAATATCCAAACCAATTTCTGGGCAGTGGAAGTAGCTTTATTTTTTATAACATTCTTAGTACCTGTGACCAGGGTTGGTAGAGTGCCAGTCCTGCCAGCTTTAAGGAGCTGCATGTAAGTGTACCCTCGTTTCCTCAGAATCCCAGGGATGTGGACATTTCTTTGAGATGAGCTTTTAGGAAGCCCCAGAACATCTGGTGGTGTGACATCTTCCTGCATGCTCTGTTTCTGCACGTGATGTTTTCCAGTGCTTTCAAACATCCCTTCCCTTCTGTTTTTTCAGATGGTTATTTAGACCTATCTTGAGAGCTACTCTCTTCAGCCTCAGCTTTATCCAAGATACAATATGGTTATTATATAACCTAGTATTTTTTCATTTTACTTACATTTCATTACATAACCTAGTATTTTACATTGTTACTTGCACAGCAGAATAACTGCAGAACTCTGCTCGATCCAGGTTATACTGAAAACTAAAAAAAATGCTATTTTTACATGCCTGACATTTTTCTTGCATATTTGAGCTTAGGTATTATGTTTGCTCATTTCAGGAGTGCTTCTGAACCACAGTCCAGAAAGAAGAAAAATCTTCTTGGTTGAAGTTGAACATTTGTCTCTAAGAGTAAGAACAAAGCCATGCCAGTGCTTTCAGAAGACTCAGGTAATTCAGCTGCATGCTTTCAACAGAGCAGTGACTGAAATCTTGTCATACCTGTTTCACACATAAAAATAATTTAAATAGGAGTAAAATGTAATAGAATTAAGATAATTCAACTGAAGTTTCTGAGCAATTACCTACAAGAAGGAAGGTGGAATGTAAAAGGTGAAAATTAATAAAGTTTGTCAGGATCAGTTTCCTACTAACCCTAGAGCACCCAAATATACTCTGATAGACCTGAATATACTCTGATAGACTTGAATATATTCTGATAGATCTGAATATATTCTGATAGACCTGAATATATTCTGATAGGCAGAATTGGACCCCTCAGTGTAACAGTGCCTTCTACATGTGCTTACTAAAGATCAGCCCATATATCTCTGCTGCTTGCTGTGTCATTTCTTAATATTTTCTGAACAGGGGTTGATAAACATTGTAAATATCCTTCCTTTTAACTTAAAATAAGTGTCTTTGTTCGAGGCTACTTTACTAGCTTCTCCAGTATGCTGCCCAGGAGAAGTCACAGATAATAAATGATGCTTAGGATTAAAGCAGGAGTGAGTTTGAGTCTCCTGGATCAAAATCCACTCTAAGGTTCGTGGAGAGAATAGCCACAGGAATAGATTTGAACCCCCTCCACCTTTTTATATTTCCTGTTTTGTTTTGGTCCTGTGTTCCCAGACATGGTTCACCGGGAAAAATCTGGCCTTTGTCTGGCTCTGTGTGTTGCAAAATTGGGATATTTAAATATTTTTTTAGAAAACTAGCCACAAGCTTTGATTCCACCACAATGGAAATCTACACTTTATCCTTTCTTCCTCTGGTCAGGCCTGGCTTTTTATAGGTGCCTCAGAGTGGAAGGGGCAGGATAACACTTGTAAGCAAAGCTGCTGGGGAGGTAGAGCTGCTACCTGTGCAAAAAAAGGTCATTCAATCAGTTTGAGAGTCTGCTGTGGTACTAAAATTTCAAATTTGTAAGAGGGGAAACAAAGGGTTCTGGAAACAAGGAGTAATAAACATGAAGTGTTAAATGTGAAAGATAATTTCTTAAGAAATATATATTGCTTTGTTAGATTTTGCCTTAATATGATGGTGTGCTTGACACTTATGAGGGGAGTGTGCAAAATGAGCTGTGGATAAACACGAGATAATCACAAGTCTCTGCAAATGTGATGATCATCAATGTGATACCCAAATAAATGTAGTGACTGTTAAGACTGCAGTAGAAGGTCCTGTGAGAAATGCTGTGTAGAATGTTTTTGTTCTGTCCTGAATCTAAATTTAGGGTTGCATGAAACTTTGGCCCTTTTGACATCTCAGCTAAGACCTGATTCAAATCATAAAGAGGAAATGGGATTCCTTAGGGATGTCTTCAGTGAAAGAAGTCTCAGCTACCTGATGAAGGTAAAAGTTTGTATTTATTTATGTACATTCTCCTTACAGTTTACTTTTTCTCTGTTCCCTTGATTTATCAACCATTTACTTTGCCAAACCTTTTTTTTAAGAATTCTGTACTGACCAAAGCATATGTGTGCTTAAGAACAAACACTAATAATGTTTGACAATTAATATGTTGAACCTATTAAAACCGAGATCAAGGAGTAGAATGTTGCTGGCAGAGGTTCCAAAAAGTGCAAGAGGCTCCAGGGAATGGGGAAAATATGCAGATGGGATAGAAAACCTAATATCCCATTGAGTATGGGATAGAAAACTTCATATATGGGATAGAAAACCTCACATGCCATTGAATATGGGACAGAAACCCTCACATATGGGATAGAAAACCTCACATTCCATTGCATATGGGATAGAAAACCTAACACCCAACCTATAATAAAATCCCCTAATATAACTTTAGTTGCCAAGTATTGGTTATGCAAAAGCCAGATGATGCCTCTTCACAGAGATAATCTAGTTTATGAATGTATGGGAAATTAATTCAATAGTCCAGTTTTAATTTTTTAATGTGGAGGTGGGTTTTTTGGGGGGTGTTATTTGGTGGGGGTGTTTTGTTTTAATTTTGGTTCTGAGTTTCTTTGGGGTGGGTGTGCTAGGGAAGAAGTAAAGGGTTTGGGTTTGGGTGTTTGCTTTCCAGCCTTAGCACAGGGATGTGGCTTCCTCAGAGAGGGTGGTAAGGATGCTCAGTAGGGGAACATGAGGCACTTTGCCAAAATATTCCTTATGTCTTTGACAGATGTGGAGTCAGTCTGAGTGCCAGCAGTGTCTGCAGGGGAGCTGTGGACAGTTCATCTATCACAACACTGGGGGTGGCACAAAGCTCTTCTGGTCTGCCCACTGCTCAGAAATCCTTGCTCCTGGCTGTGGAACTTCTGGCTGTGGAACTCCTCCTCAGCCTGTGTCCGGCCAATCTTCAGCCTTGAGACTTTCTAGAACGGTGTTCCCTGAGTCATGAGAGTTGAGTTTCAAGTCCCGCACCCAGGGATTCCACTGCTGGGCAGCATAAAACAGTGTTCCCAACTGCTGTCCTCAAGAGCTGTAGCCCCCTGTGACCTGTGTCCCTTCTCCCATCAGAGCTTTGTTTTGCTGGTGCCTGGCTTGGGAGTCCTTGCCTTGCACAGGAGACTGGACTGGACTACAAACACATGCTAACAGTGGTAACAGGCAACTTTATTTACACAACTAAATAAATTTCAGCATTTGTGCATGCAGAGGAGGAAGATTGGCAGGACAGAGGACGCCTTTGACCTGAGGCTGCCTTTGGACGAGCAGGCACTGCCCCAGTATGTAATGGTCATGGTCCACTGCAGCCTGCAGTGGATCCTGTTCATCCTGCTGCCCATGTCTTTTTTCTCATGAGGCCCAGCAGTATCTGGTGCACCCGAGTTAAGAATTTCACCACTATCTGGTGTGGATGTGGAGCAGGCAAGAGAGGTTGCATTGACATTGGCTCCTCAGAGGGGTTTGAGGTCGACTCTGGCTCTGGTGTGGCTGTTGCAGTTGAGTGATCAGGAGTGGGAGTACAGCAGCCTGACTCTGTTGGTGCTGACTCTGGCTGCTCCAAGGGGGCTGAGCTGAAGGTTGGCTCTGGTCTTGGAGTAGCTGTTTCAGCTGACTCAGGATATGGAGTGGGAGTGGAGCAGCCTGACTCTGTTGGTGTTGGCTCTGGCTGCTCAAAAGGGGTTGAGCTGAAGGTTGGCTCTGGTGCTGGAGTGGCTGTTTCAGCTGACTCTGGACATGGAGTGGGAGTAGAGCAGCCTGACTCTGTTGGTGTTGGCTCTGGCTGCTCAAAAGGGGTTGAGCTGAAGGTTGGCTCTGGTGCTGGAGTGGCTGTTTCAGCTGACTCTGGACATGGAGTGGGAGTGGAGCAGCCTGACTCTGTTGGTGTTGGCTCTGGCTGCTCAAAAGAGGTTGAGCTGAAGGTTGGCTCTGGTGCTGGAGTGGCTGTTTCAGCTGACTCTGGACATGGAGTGGGAGTAGAGCAGCCTGACTCTGTTGGTGCTGACTCTGGCTGCTCCAAGGGGGCTGAGCTGAAGGTTGGCTCTGGTCTTGGAGTAGCTGTTTCAGCTGACTCAGGATATGGAGTGGGAGTAGAGCAGTTTGACTCTGTCAGTGTTGGCTCTGGCTGCTCAAGAGGGGTTGAGATGTAGGTTGTCTCTGGTGCTAGAGTGTCTGTTCCAGGTGGACGCATGCCCATCTGAATCAGGATCCAGTTGTAGAAGTACTGAGTGGAGGTGTAGACTCCCGGGCGTTTTGTTCTGACACAGCCTTTTCCCCAGCTGGTCACTCCAACAAGCCAAAAGTAGCCAGCATGGTTATCTTTGCACACCAGAGGCCCTCCACTGTCACCCTGCAACAGAGGAAAGAGGATTAGGGTGCTGTTGGGTGGCTGCTGTCAGCACTAGAGGCCTGTTTCTCTCTTGCAGCCCCTGCCACAGCTGTATTCATGGTACAAAAAGGCTTTGCTCAGGTGCTGGAGTCTCAAGAACCTTAGCTGGGAACAGGGTGGGTGTCTGTGAAGGCCCCCTTTTGTATCTGCACAGTGATCCTGGATGGGCAGAGCATAGATCATCCAGAATCTGGATCTGTGGGCTGCTGAGAACACTGGATGGGCTTTCTGGGCAGAGGGGCAGGCCTGGGGAACACGGTCACTTGGCAAGGAAACTCCAGCAGTGGAGGAAAAGTGGTTTGCCAGACAAAGCCCATGGTGACGGGGTACCTTCGCTGCTGGCTCCCAGCACTCATACCTGGCAGGTGTCCATGCCACCCCGTGGGTAGCCAGCACACAGGTTGTGGGTGTGGATGGCCCCAGCGTACCGACGGCTGCTGTTAACCAGCCGGATATCCAGGAGACGGACCTTGGCTTCCTGCAGGACATCACTCGGACCCTGAGCTGCAAGCACAGGAAGGAATGGGCACCCAGCAGCTCTTTGCCAGTTCCACTCCCCTGTCTGGGGGTGAACTCATTCCCTAGGGCTTGGCTTTGCCTCTGGAGCAGTTGTTGAAGCGCTGTGTCCTTTCTGTCTGCCTTTGGGGAGCAGGCCAGGCCCAGCTCTCCAGAGGCATACATCCTACAGCCTGACTTTGGTTTGTGCTGTCAGGAAGCCAAACCCATCTTGCTGGTGTGCCCAGCTCACCCTCAGGGCCCTTTTTGGGAACTCACCTTTTGCAGTGGCAGAACCCCAGCCAGCAATGTAGCAGGTTTTCAGCTCTGACACTGTGAGCGAGGCGTTGGGCACACAGGCAAGCTGGACGTAGTCACTGCACTCCACGGGCTTGTCCAGCTCCAGCAGGGCGATGTCGTTCTGCTGGGAATCAGCCGTGTACTCCTGGTGGGCCAGGAGCCGCTTGATGTGGCGCACCTGAGTTTCAGGGCCCAGATGGGTCAGCTTGGTGGCCCCGATCAGCACACGCCACATGGTGACATTCCTGCAAGGCAGAGAGGGGTCTGAGGAAGAGCAGAGCCGTGTGCTGTTGATGCCTTAGGATTTTAGCTTTTGTATTTTTCATCCATTTGTAATCCTGCAGTTTTTTACTGTATAACTAAATTCTGCACACAGTGTGAGCTGCTGCTGCTTTCCCATTCTGGTCACAAAAATTCCTCTCCAGGCCTGGCAATCAAGGATACCTCACTGCCTCAGGCCTCGAGAGATGGAAACAAAAGTGAGTTGAGGGGAGCAAACTGGGGGTAAATGACTTCATTACCTGAAGCTGTAATTAGAAGATTAACCCTAAATATGCAAATGGACCAAATTTATAGGTGTGAAAACCTTTGACCCGTGGTCAATTTTGGGTTGTAGCACTTGGGGGGGTCTTTTGTTTTGCCTAAAATGGACCTGGAGGCCCTTCAATAAATATAATCACTTTTTATTCCTTGTCTGGCCTGTTTTTAGGTAGTCCTGAAAAGGCATCACTGTGGCAGCTCAGCACTTCCCTTCCTTCTGCTTCTCAAGGCAGAGAGGAAAGCAGGGCAATGAGGAGTGTGACTGCCCTAGCATGCCTTAGGCTCCAGGAATGCCACACTGGAGGCTGCTGGGCAGCAGTGGCACGAGCCCAGCCTTCTGAGCAGTCCCTCAGTTGGGCCCCGTAGTATTGAGGTGCTGCAGGCTGGGCAACTGTTTGTGTGGTGAGGATACCCTCATTCCCTGCTCCTCCTTACCTGGCCTGGAGGAAGCAATGGGCTGCTGTGAGGACCCACTGTGGGCTGATGAGGGACCCTCCACATGTATGGCCGGTGCCTATTTTCCTGGGGTCCTGGATGCTGACAATCCAGGGCCAGGCCCCTGGCAGGGCACCTGTGCCAGTCACAATTCGGTAGTCAGCATCTATGGAGTTGTAGTCAGAAGCCATGGGCCGGAGCCCACAGGTCCCTCTGGAAGCACAAAATCATTACTGCCCTTCTGTTCCAGTACCTGGGTGCTGGCAAGGAGGCTCCCACATGGGGTTTGGGGTGTGGCAATGGGGGACAAGCACCCTCCTAGAGCCTGGGGCCATACCTGCAGTTGCCCCAGGTACCATGTGCAGGTCTGTACACAGCCAGCAGGATGAAGAGGTACAGGTACAGAAGATTCATCGCTGTCAGCAGCATCTGTCAGCTGAAAGAGACAAAAGCTTGTCTCTTCCAGTGCAGTCTCTGACGAGTGCTGCAGCAACTGCACTGTCCATGGCACCTGGGGCTGATGTCACAGAGTGGGTGGTTCCAGGTTCTGGGCACAGTGTCCTCAGAGGGCAGGGAAAGGCCACAGCCTCACAGAACCACAGAATGGTTTGGGCTGGAAGGGACCTTGAAGGTTGTGAAAGGCAAAAGGGGTCCCTTGCCTCGCACATGCAAAACGACACCATGGGCAGACAAATCTGGCACAGAGGGAAAGTCACTCCAAAGGCAGTGTTTGGTCAGAGAGGGTGCTCAGAGCCACCACACGATGGAGAAAACTAGCACATCAAAGCTAGAAAGAGGACAGGAAGGAACAATGCCATGTGCAAACTACTTGGGGGGATGCTTCAAGGCACATAAGCCTTAGCTGATGGAACAAACCTGGAAACTCCTGAGTGTTGCAAGAGGAATTGCTGACCATGGCAGAGTGCGAGAAGCTGACAGGAGTTTCAATGCCATGAGGAAGCCCTTCTGAGTCTGTTTATACATTCTCCATGTCTGGAGCAGGGTGAGTACTGCAAATGCCTCAGTGCTGCCTCTTGCTTTGGAGACTGGTGCTGGAGGTCATGGCTGCAGAAAACAAGGGACTGAGATGGAGAGTGCTCATGCACTCACTTTTGTGGTTTGGGAATGGCATTCCCCAGTCTGGTGTTTCCACTGGAACACTGCAAACCACTGCTCCTCACTCCCTTCTCCCTCTCCCCTCCCTTCTCTGGTGGGCTTGAGAATAGAACTGGAAGCACAAAAGTTAAAGACTGTGGGTTGAGACAAGAACAATATAATGGAAACAGCAATGAAACAAGAAAATGAGCAGTAACCGCAACAATATTAATAATGGACTGGGACAATTCACATGCAACCATCCACCCCATAGAGCCTGGCAGTACCCAACCAGGCTGTCATGCATGTTATCCAGCGGAGATTTCTTCCCCTGTCCCTGGAAAATGTTGTGGAGTGGTTCAGAACAACCTCCACGTCCTGGCCATGCCCTGTCCTGGTTATGGCAAAAATTTACCCCATCCTGGCCAGAACCAGGACATTCACCCTCATGATCTGCCCCACAGCTTTGGAATCTGTGCCAGAGGGTCTGGCAGGGCAGGGAGGGCAGTCACCAGGGATTGGCAGACGTTGGAAACTCCTTATCCCTCTCTCTGGCCCCTGGTTTTCCTTGTTTTATGGAATGGAAGAACACATGTCCAACTCCTCCCAGTATCTCCTTCACTGGAAATCCTCCGTGCTTTGATTCCTTCTCTGACATTCTGCTGCACCTGGGGAATGCAGTGGGAAAACCCAAGGCTTTGTGTGAAGGTCACTCCCTCAGCACTTCACCTGAGGTGCACAGGAAGGCTGCCCTGGCTCTACCACACCTCATCCAGAACACCTGGAAGCTCTTCCCTCCCCATTCACACACTCCCCTGCCTTGTCCTCCTCATCCCACAGGGATGCACAGAGGGGCTACCACACTTCACGGTTTGGTAGCCCTGATACCACACTCCTGACTGGAATGGGGTGACCCTGGGGCAGTTTTGGCCTGCATCAGTTCCATGTCCTGCCTCAGCACACCCAGGTTCTCTGTTGGCGTCTGTGCTCATCTCTGCAGCTTTGCTGTCCTGCACCAGGAGTTTGCTGAATAAAATCATCCTCTAGAAAGGACATGTGACACAAGCCCAGGAGTAAGCAGCACCATGGGAGAGTTCAGCAAGGTGCCCTGGGGACAGCCAGGCCAGGCAGGGGAAGGTGGGGGGACCACGGCCTCACTGAAGCAGCCACATTGTACAGCACAAAAAATAAAGCTAAATAAATGCTGGGATGAAATACAGCACTGCTGGGACTGCTCCATTTAGCAAATAACAGTTGTGGGGGAGATTTACAGATGTACTGGGTACATCTGGGAACTGGGGCTCCTGCTGGAAGTCTTCAATCTTGAAGCTCCCAGTTCCCAAAGCTGGTAAATCCTTCCCAGCAATGGCTCCTGAGGCAGGGAGAGGGGTGGAAAGCCAAGGATGGGGCAGAGATCAGAAGGAGCTGGGGAGCTCAGAGAGGTCTTCAAGGGGAAGAGGATTTGTCTGAAAGGCCCTCACTTTTCTGGTCATCTTGGCAACTCTGGCAGGTTTAACAGGAGGTTTGTCTGGAAACAAGACAGGGACATATTGGCATGATGGGTGCTGGCATATTCCAGTCTTAGGCTTTGCAGAGAGAGATTTGCTGTTTCCCCATAGGCCACAGAGGATTTTAATATGAGGTGAACTCCCCAAGCTTGCATCCACCCTGTTCCATGGCCTCTGGCTCTGAGAAATGCTCTCCTGTGCACCCTGCTTCATTCCCTCAGATCAATGGCTGATGTGCCAGCAGCTCCTGCTCCAGAAGGGCAGCACATGATGAAGGTGCCACCCCTGCAGCTGAAAAGAAGGTTCCTTTTGCCATGGCATTCCAGGAGGTCATAAGACACATCATCAATGGAGTCTGAAAAAAAGAAAAATTAGAAGTTGAGGCAGCTGCATTTACCAGTGTGGGCAGTCCAGAGAGAACTGCCTGGACCTGACCCAGTTTGTGGATCAGAGCCAGAAATAGGTTCCCTTAGCTAGAAATGAGACCTCTCTACCCAGAGAGCCAGCTGCTTGCCATTCCATTGCTCCCTGGCCACAAGCAGCACTTCATCCATGAGCTCTCACCCCACAGAGCCCCTAGGTAACCCTGAAAAGACTCCTTCAGTATCAGGGGCTGCAAGAGACCTCTAGATGAGCAGCTAGAGGATTAGGTGAGGAGAAGAACTGAAATAAAATGCGTGTTTTTCCCTGGATTTGTGGAAGACAACAAGAAAGAAATACAGGACCCCAAAAAACAAACCCACTCGATGGGAGAGGCAGGTGAGCACCTCTGGTTCAGGAATTACAGAATGCACTCAACTGCAGCTTGCAGACAAGGATCCTGGCACGTTCCAGCAGCCAGCACTGCCACCTGATCCCAGCATCCCTCTGCCCCATGGATTTACACAGGACCCCAAAGCCCCAGTGGTCAGTGAAAGGAAAACATCCAACTGTCCACACTTGGCAACCTACTCCTGGGTTCTGCAGCCTGTGGAGAAAGACAAATTCCCTCACTAGAAAACTAAGCAGGTTTGAGCTGGGCTTTCTCAAAGCACACTAAAGGCAGAGGTGGGCTTCTCCGTGCTGTTTGGGAAGTGGCACATGAACCACACGGGAATCAGAGAGAGATTATCAACTCCAGAGGCACTGCTGAGCGCAGCCTCTCCTGACTCCAGCTGGGCTCCAGCCCCGAGGTGACCTGTGCCTCCAAACAGAGGGGCCAGAGTGACCTGCACTGACCAGGCCGGCCACAGCTCCGTGTCACACTGACCACTGCAGCGTCCAGCCAGTCCCTCCAGAGGCTCTTCCAATCTCCACCTCCACCTTACAGGGGCATGGAACGCCGCTGATCACACCCGCTGCTCCCTGACCTGCAGCCAGAGGAAGATTTCCTCATTTGCTGCTGTGGCCAGTGGCACCTCTCTGTAGCAGGTTTTGCGTCCTGCTCGGTGCCCCAGTGCTCCAGACAGGCTGGCTCCGTGCTGCTGGGCCTCTCCCGGTCCCTCTGAGCAGGGCTGCAGCCGAGTCTTCAGAACAGCCCCAATTCCCCAAAACAGCCCCCAAAACAGCCCGGCGCTGTCTGTGTGGGGAACATCAAACCCACACCAAGGAATGGCTTTGCCCAGTGCCCCGGGATGGAGCAGCCCCGGCCTGCTCCACCAGAGCCCAGGGCGGCTCTGGGAGCCCTGAGGGCACGAGAGAAGGAAACTTCAGCGTGAGGGTCTGCAGCGGCCAGGGGAACACCAGCGCCTCCGAGCCGCCCTGCCAGACACGTACGGCCCTCCACCACCCTCGCAGTGGTGCGGGAATGTGCTCGCTGCTGAGGGCGGCCTCGCGGCTCGGCGAGCAGCTCGGGCAGGGCCGCCGCTGTCCGCTCCGTGCGGAGCGCAGCCTCCTCCGGACGCGGCCGTGAGGCGGTCTGGGCCCTCGGGTGTCGCCTCCGGCAGAATCAGCGGCTCGGTGGAGCTCACACGAAGCTCTCCCTGGGGCGGGACAGCCCTTGCCCGTGGGGTGTCGGGCGGGCCCCGGGCCGGCCGAGGGTTGCCCGGCTGAGCCCGGGGCCGCCCCTGACGTGGGGCTCTGGGGCAGAGTCCGGCCCGCGGTGCCCAGCAGGGATGCGCGGTTCTGTCTGTGCTCGGGCAGCACCAGAGTAGAGTTTTTCCCTGCTACAGTACCTACGCTACCCCGCGAAAGAGCATCGCTCAGGTTTGACAGGAGGAGAAATCTGTGTGGCCGTCAGCTATCACCTATGGCCCGGTCAGGATACTGATGGATTTTCTGACCTATTCGCTAGGGTCGTGTAAAATGTTAAACTGCAGATGCTTTCTGAAAGCAACTAGTGCTTTGAATGGTACAATCTGGATTACAGAAGCTTTATGTAGTGTTAGGCTGTGAACCACAATAGGTTTATTCTACAAGTTAATAGGGATATGCCAGATCTTGTTACACTTCTGTTTTATCTTCTGTTTTGACCCTATGGCAAGCATCAGTTGGGTTTATTTAGCTCTTTATTAGCCCTTTATTTAGCTCTTAGCATTTTTCACATTTTGTGTGAAAAATGAATTAACTTTTAGGTAGATATTTTTAAAGAGGAAAAATGTATTTGTGCCTATTGATGCTGCAGTGATTTGTGGTTTTGAGACCCATCTTGCAAAATACCACATGCTGAGGCTGATTGTCATAGCTCTGAAGCCAGCCCTGGGTATGGAATGCTTTTCATTCTTTGGAGTGTTCATTCCAGGCAGTTCTGTGTAACGAGATCTTTACAGAGCATGGAAGATGCCTCTAGGGGAAGTCTCCATTTTGATTGCTGTGCCTAGACTAATTCTGATACTCCTGAGTTTGCTGTCAGGTTTTTACGATGCTGAAATGTGTGTTTTCCAGGTTCCTGTGTGGGCTATTTTTCACTAAGAATCTAGAAAATATCTTGGCTTTTCGTGGGGTTTAGTGCAAAATAGGTTTGACTGTAGGAACCACATTGTTGCAAAGATGAAGCATGCAATTAAAGTTCTTTCTAATAATTTGAGATGATTTAAATATATGTCAAATGAAATGCCATAGTCAAGGAACCAAAGCAGTCGAATGAATTGCCTATAAATTCCTTTGGCATGAAGCGTGTTGAGTGAAATGTTTATTTCTTCTAAGCAATAGGTCATAAGAGTGTTTAAATAAAGGTATAGTATATATAATGCACTGGAGCACAATCCATGGATTAGAGTGAAATTTCAACACTCAGTTCCTTTACTTAGAGAAGTCCACCTATGCCCAGATGGATTAATTAATTGTAGTGGTAGAAAATACAGGGTGTAAAACACAGCTGACTGTTGAGCTTAGTATATCACTATGTTGTAGAGAAACTCAAGAATCAAGAAAATTCTAAATAAGTAAATGCTAATTTGTCATGCAGTACTATGGTATTTTCAGGCAGCTAATCAAGAAAATTTGAATTGGAAGACCGTCAAACTTGTTTCATACAATAAAACTCTGAGAGACTTATCTACAAATAGAAACACAAGGAGCATCCTTTTTTGTACTCAGCAAAGAGCTGGAGTATGTTGTGCTGTTACGGAGGTTTATTTTTATAAACTACTCCAATGAATTTTATAAGCATGTAAAAGATTGTAAGTGCCCTGAAACATGTTTATTCTTGGACTGGCAATTACATACATGGATTCAGTTTTGATTTTCTTTAAAATAAAAATAAAAATATTTCTCTGGAGTAATTTGCTCTCGGTAACAAGAGTCATCTGCAAGAGAAATATCCAAACCAATTTCTGGGCAGTGGAAGTAGCTTTATTTTTTATAACATTCTTAGTACCTGTGACCAGGGTTGGTAGAGTGCCAGTCCTGCCAGCTTTAAGGAGCTGCATGTAAGTGTACCCTCGTTTCCTCAGAATCCCAGGGATGTGGACATTTCTTTGAGATGAGCTTTTAGGAAGCCCCAGAACATCTGGTGGTGTGACATCTTCCTGCATGCTCTGTTTCTGCACGTGATGTTTTCCAGTGCTTTCAAACATCCCTTCCCTTCTGTTTTTTCAGATGGTTATTTAGACCTATCTTGAGAGCTACTCTCTTCAGCCTCAGCTTTATCCAAGATACAATATGGTTATTATATAACCTAGTATTTTTTCATTTTACTTACATTTCATTACATAACCTAGTATTTTACATTGTTACTTGCACAGCAGAATAACTGCAGAACTCTGCTCGATCCAGGTTATACTGAAAACTAAAAAAAATGCTATTTTTACATGCCTGACATTTTTCTTGCATATTTGAGCTTAGGTATTATGTTTGCTCATTTCAGGAGTGCTTCTGAACCACAGTCCAGAAAGAAGAAAAATCTTCTTGGTTGAAGTTGAACATTTGTCTCTAAGAGTAAGAACAAAGCCATGCCAGTGCTTTCAGAAGACTCAGGTAATTCAGCTGCATGCTTTCAACAGAGCAGTGACTGAAATCTTGTCATACCTGTTTCACACATAAAAATAATTTAAATAGGAGTAAAATGTAATAGAATTAAGATAATTCAACTGAAGTTTCTGAGCAATTACCTACAAGAAGGAAGGTGGAATGTAAAAGGTGAAAATTAATAAAGTTTGTCAGGATCAGTTTCCTACTAACCCTAGAGCACCCAAATATACTCTGATAGACCTGAATATACTCTGATAGACTTGAATATATTCTGATAGATCTGAATATATTCTGATAGACCTGAATATATTCTGATAGGCAGAATTGGACCCCTCAGTGTAACAGTGCCTTCTACATGTGCTTACTAAAGATCAGCCCATATATCTCTGCTGCTTGCTGTGTCATTTCTTAATATTTTCTGAACAGGGGTTGATAAACATTGTAAATATCCTTCCTTTTAACTTAAAATAAGTGTCTTTGTTCAAGGCTACTTTACTAGCTTCTCCAGTATGCTGCCCAGGAGAAGTCACAGATAATAAATGATGCTTAGGATTAAAGCAGGAGTGAGTTTGAGTCTCCTGGATCAAAAGCCACTCTAAGGTTCGTGGAGAGAATAGCCACAGGAATAGATTTGAACCCCCTCCACCTTTTTATATTTCCTGTTTTGTTTTGGTCCTGTGTTCCCAGACATGGTTCACCGGGAAAAATCTGGCCTTTGTCTGGCTCTGTGTGTTGCAAAATTGGGATATTTAAATATTTTTTTAGAAAACTAGCCACAAGCTTTGATTCCACCACAATGGAAATCTACACTTTATCCTTTCTTCCTCTGGTCAGGCCTGGCTTTTTATAGGTGCCTCAGAGTGGAAGGGGCAGGATAACACTTGTAAGCAAAGCTGCTGGGGAGGTAGAGCTGCTACCTGTGCAAAAAAAGGTCATTCAATCAGTTTGAGAGTCTGCTGTGGTACTAAAATTTCAAATTTGTAAGAGGGGAAACAAAGGGTTCTGGAAACAAGGAGTAATAAACATGAAGTGTTAAATGTGAAAGATAATTTCTTAAGAAATATATATTGCTTTGTTAGATTTTGCCTTAATATGATGGTGTGCTTGACACTTATGAGGGGAGTGTTGCAAAATGAGCTGTGGATAAACACGAGATAATCACAAGTCTCTGCAAATGTGATGATCATCAATGTGATACCCAAATAAATGTAGTGACTGTTAAGACTGCAGTAGAAGGTCCTGTGAGAAATGCTGTGTAGAATGTTTTTGTTCTGTCCTGAATCTAAATTTAGGGTTGCATGAAACTTTGGCCCTTTTGACATCTCAGCTAAGACCTGATTCAAATCATAAAGAGGAAATGGGATTCCTTAGGGATGTCTTCAGTGAAAGAAGTCTCAGCTACCTGATGAAGGTAAAAGTTTGTATTTATTTATGTACATTCTCCTTACAGTTTACTTTTTCTCTGTTCCCTTGATTTATCAACCATTTACTTTGCCAAACCTTTTTTTTAAGAATTCTGTACTGACCAAAGCATATGTGTGCTTAAGAACAAACACTAATAATGTTTGACAATTAATATGTTGAACATATTAAAACCGAGATCAAGGAGTAGAATGTTGCTGGCAGAGGTTCCAAAAAGTGCAAGAGGCTCCAGGGAATGGGGAAAATATGCAGATGGGATAGAAAACCTAATATCCCATTGAGTATGGGATAGAAAACTTCATATATGGGATAGAAAACCTCACATGCCATTGAATATGGGACAGAAACCCTCACATATGGGATAGAAAACCTCACATTCCATTGCATATGGGATAGAAAACCTAACACCCAACCTATAATAAAATCCCCTAATATAACTTTAGTTGCCAAGTATTGGTTATGCAAAAGCCAGATGATGCCTCTTCACAGAGATAATCTAGTTTATGAATGTATGGGAAATTAATTCAATAGTCCAGTTTTAATTTTTTAATGTGGAGGTGGGTTTTTTTGGGGGTGTTATTTGGTGGGGGTGTTTTGTTTTAATTTTGGTTCTGAGTTTCTTTGGGGTGGGTGTGCTAGGGAAGAAGTAAAGGGTTTGGGTTTGGGTGTTTGCTTTCCAGCCTTAGCACAGGGATGTGGCTTCCTCAGAGAGGGTGGTAAGGATGCTCAGTAGGGGAACATGAGGCACTTTGCCAAAATATTCCTTATGTCTTTGACAGATGTGGAGTCAGTCTGAGTGCCAGCAGTGTCTGCAGGGGAGCTGTGGACAGTTCATCTATCACAACACTGGGGGTGGCACAAAGCTCTTCTGGTCTGCCCACTGCTCAGAAATCCTTGCTCCTGGCTGTGGAACTTCTGGCTGTGGAACTCCTCCTCAGCCTGTGTCCGGCCAATCTTCAGCCTTGAGACTTTCTAGAACGGTGTTCCCTGAGTCATGAGAGTTGAGTTTCAAGTCCCGCACCCAGGGATTCCACTGCTGGGCAGCATAAAACAGTGTTCCCAACTGCTGTCCTCAAGAGCTGTAGCCCCCTGTGACCTGTGTCCCTTCTCCCATCAGAGCTTTGTTTTGCTGGTGCCTGGCTTGGGAGTCCTTGCCTTGCACAGGAGACTGGACTGGACTACAAACACATGCTAACAGTGGTAACAGGCAACTTTATTTACACAACTAAATAAATTTCAGCATTTGTGCATGCAGAGGAGGAAGATTGGCAGGACAGAGGACGCCTTTGACCTGAGGCTGCCTTTGGACGAGCAGGCACTGCCCCAGTATGTAATGGTCATGGTCCACTGCAGCCTGCAGTGGATCCTGTTCATCCTGCTGCCCATGTCTTTTTTCTCATGAGGCCCAGCAGTATCTGGTGCACCCGAGTTAAGAATTTCACCACTATCTGGTATGGATGTGGAGCAGGCAAGAGAGGTTGCATTGACATTGGCTCCTCAGAGGGGTTTGAGGTCGACTCTGGCTCTGGTGTGGCTGTTGCAGTTGAGTGATCAGGAGTGGGAGTACAGCAGCCTGACTCTGTTGGTGCTGACTCTGGCTGCTCCAAGGGGGCTGAGCTGAAGGTTGGCTCTGGTCTTGGAGTAGCTGTTTCAGCTGACTCAGGATATGGAGTGGGAGTAGAGCAGCCTGACTCTGTTGGTGTTGGCTCTGGCTGCTCAAAAGAGGTTGAGCTGAAGGTTGGCTCTGGTGCTGGAGTGGCTGTTTCAGCTGACTCTGGACATGGAGTGGGAGTAGAGCAGCCTGACTCTGTTGGTGTTGGCTCTGGCTGCTCAAAAGAGGTTGAGCTGAAGGTTGGCTCTGGTGCTGGAGTAGCTGTTTCAGCTGACTCTGGACATGGAGTGGGAGTAGAGCAGCCTGACTCTGTTGGTGTTGGCTCTGGCTGCTCAAAAGGGGTTGAGCTGAAGGTTGGCTCTGGTGCTGGAGTGGCTGTTTCAGCTGACTCTGGACATGGAGTGGGAGTGGAGCAGCCTGACTCTGTTGGTGTTGGCTCTGGCTGCTCCAAGGGGGCTGAGCTGAAGGTTGGCTCTGGTCTTGGAGTAGCTGTTTCAGCTGACTCAGGATATGGAGTGGGAGTAGAGCAGTTTGACTCTGTCAGTGTTGGCTCTGGCTGCTCAAGAGGGGTTGAGATGTAGGTTGTCTCTGGTGCTAGAGTGTCTGTTCCAGGTGGACGCATGCCCATCTGAATCAGGATCCAGTTGTAGAAGTACTGAGTGGAGGTGTAGACTCCCGGGCGTTTTGTTCTGACACAGCCTTTTCCCCAGCTGGTCACTCCAACAAGCCAAAAGTAGCCAGCATGGTTATCTTTGCACACCAGAGGCCCTCCACTGTCACCCTGCAACAGAGGAAAGAGGATTAGGGTGCTGTTGGGTGGCTGCTGTCAGCACTAGAGGCCTGTTTCTCTCTTGCAGCCCCTGCCACAGCTGTATTCATGGTACAAAAAGGCTTTGCTCAGGTGCTGGAGTCTCAAGAACCTTAGCTGGGAACAGGGTGGGTGTCTGTGAAGGCCCCCTTTTGTATCTGCACAGTGATCCTGGATGGGCAGAGCATAGATCATCCAGAATCTGGATCTGTGGGCTGCTGAGAACACTGGATGGGCTTTCTGGGCAGAGGGGCAGGCCTGGGGAACACGGTCACTTGGCAAGGAAACTCCAGCAGTGGAGGAAAAGTGGTTTGCCAGACAAAGCCCATGGTGACGGGGTACCTTCGCTGCTGGCTCCCAGCACTCATACCTGGCAGGTGTCCATGCCACCCCGTGGGTAGCCAGCACACAGGTTGTGGGTGTGGATGGCCCCAGCGTACCGACGGCTGCTGTTAACCAGCCGGATATCCAGGAGACGGACCTTGGCTTCCTGCAGGACATCACTCGGACCCTGAGCTGCAAGCACAGGAAGGAATGGGCACCCAGCAGCTCTTTGCCAGTTCCACTCCCCTGTCTGGGGGTGAACTCATTCCCTAGGGCTTGGCTTTGCCTCTGGAGCAGTTGTTGAAGCGCTGTGTCCTTTCTGTCTGCCTTTGGGGAGCAGGCCAGGCCCAGCTCTCCAGAGGCATACATCCTACAGCCTGACTTTGGTTTGTGCTGTCAGGAAGCCAAACCCATCTTGCTGGTGTGCCCAGCTCACCCTCAGGGCCCTTTTTGGGAACTCACCTTTTGCAGTGGCAGAACCCCAGCCAGCAATGTAGCAGGTTTTCAGCTCTGACACTGTGAGCGAGGCGTTGGGCACGCAGGCAAGCTGGACGTAGTCACTGCACTCCACGGGCTTGTCCAGCTCCAGCAGGGCGATGTCGTTCTGCTGGGAATCAGCCGTGTACTCCTGGTGGGCCAGGAGCCGCTTGATGTGGCGCACCTGAGTTTCAGGGCCCAGATGGGTCAGCTTGGTGGCCCCGATCAGCACACGCCACATGGTGACATTCCTGCAAGGCAGAGAGGGGTCTGAGGAAGAGCAGAGCCGTGTGCTGTTGATGCCTTAGGATTTTAGCTTTTGTATTTTTCATCCATTTGTAATCCTGCAGTTTTTTACTGTATAACTAAATTCTGCACACAGTGTGAGCTGCTGCTGCTTTCCCATTCTGGTCACAAAAATTCCTCTCCAGGCCTGGCAATCAAGGATACCTCACTGCCTCAGGCCTCGAGAGATGGAAACAAAAGTGAGTTGAGGGGAGCAAACTGGGGGTAAATGACTTCATTACCTGAAGCTGTAATTAGAAGATTAACCCTAAATATGCAAATGGACCAAATTTATAGGTGTGAAAACCTTTGACCCGTGGTCAATTTTGGGTTGTAGCACTTGGGGGGGGTCTTTTGTTTTGCCTAAAATGGACCTGGAGGCCCTTCAATAAATATAATCACTTTTTATTCCTTGTCTGGCCTGTTTTTAGGTAGTCCTGAAAAGGCATCACTGTGGCAGCTCAGCACTTCCCTTCCTTCTGCTTCTCAAGGCAGAGAGGAAAGCAGGGCAATGAGGAGTGTGACTGCCCTAGCATGCCTTAGGCTCCAGGAATGCCACACTGGAGGCTGCTGGGCAGCAGTGGCACGAGCCCAGCCTTCTGAGCAGTCCCTCAGTTGGGCCCCGTAGTATTGAGGTGCTGCAGGCTGGGCAACTGTTTGTGTGGTGAGGATACTCTCATTCCCTGCTCCTCCTTACCTGGCCTGGAGGAAGCAATGGGCTGCTGTGAGGACCCACTGTGGGCTGATGAGGGACCCTCCACATGTATGGCCGGTGCCTATTTTCCTGGGGTCCTGGATGCTGACAATCCAGGGCCAGGCCCCTGGCAGGGCACCTGTGCCAGTCACAATTCGGTAGTCAGCATCTATGGAGTTGTAGTCAGAAGCCATGGGCCGGAGCCCACAGGTCCCTCTGGAAGCACAAAATCATTACTGCCCTTCTGTTCCAGTACCTGGGTGCTGGCAAGGAGGCTCCCACATGGGGTTTGGGGTGTGGCAATGGGGGACAAGCACCCTCCTAGAGCCTGGGGCCATACCTGCAGTTGCCCCAGGTACCATGTGCAGGTCTGTACACAGCCAGCAGGATGAAGAGGTACAGGTACAGAAGATTCATCGCTGTCAGCAGCATCTGTCAGCTGAAAGAGACAAAAGCTTGTCTCTTCCAGTGCAGTCTCTGACGAGTGCTGCAGCAACTGCACTGTCCATGGCACCTGGGGCTGATGTCACAGAGTGGGTGGTTCCAGGTTCTGGGCACAGTGTCCTCAGAGGGCAGGGAAAGGCCACAGCCTCACAGAACCACAGAATGGTTTGGGCTGGAAGGGACCTTGAAGGTTGTGAAAGGCAAAAGGGGTCCCTTGCCTCGCACATGCAAAACGACACCATGGGCAGACAAATCTGGCACAGAGGGAAAGTCACTCCAAAGGCAGTGTTTGGTCAGAGAGGGTGCTCAGAGCCACCACACGATGGAGAAAACTAGCACATCAAAGCTAGAAAGAGGACAGGAAGGAACAATGCCATGTGCAAACTACTTGGGGGGATGCTTCAAGGCACATAAGCCTTAGCTGATGGAACAAACCTGGAAACTCCTGAGTGTTGCAAGAGGAATTGCTGACCATGGCAGAGTGCGAGAAGCTGACAGGAGTTTCAATGCCATGAGGAAGCCCTTCTGAGTCTGTTTATACATTCTCCATGTCTGGAGCAGGGTGAGTACTGCAAATGCCTCAGTGCTGCCTCTTGCTTTGGAGACTGGTGCTGGAGGTCATGGCTGCAGAAAACAAGGGACTGAGATGGAGAGTGCTCATGCACTCACTTTTGTGGTTTGGGAATGGCATTCCCCAGTCTGGTGTTTCCACTGGAACACTGCAAACCACTGCTCCTCACTCCCTTCTCCCTCTCCCCTCCCTTCTCTGGTGGGCTTGAGAATAGAACTGGAAGCACAAAAGTTAAAGACTGTGGGTTGAGACAAGAACAATATAATGGAAACAGCAATGAAACAAGAAAATGAGCAGTAACCGCAACAATATTAATAATGGACTGGGACAATTCACATGCAACCATCCACCCCATAGAGCCTGGCAGTACCCAACCAGGCTGTCATGCATGTTATCCAGCGGAGATTTCTTCCCCTGTCCCTGGAAAATGTTGTGGAGTGGTTCAGAACAACCTCCACGTCCTGGCCATGCCCTGTCCTGGTTATGGCAAAAATTTACCCCATCCTGGCCAGAACCAGGACATTCACCCTCATGATCTGCCCCACAGCTTTGGAATCTGTGCCAGAGGGTCTGGCAGGGCAGGGAGGGCAGTCACCAGGGATTGGCAGACGTTGGAAACTCCTTATCCCTCTCTCTGGCCCCTGGTTTTCCTTGTTTTATGGAATGGAAGAACACATGTCCAACTCCTCCCAGTATCTCCTTCACTGGAAATCCTCCGTGCTTTGATTCCTTCTCTGACATTCTGCTGCACCTGGGGAATGCAGTGGGAAAACCCAAGGCTTTGTGTGAAGGTCACTCCCTCAGCACTTCACCTGAGGTGCACAGGAAGGCTGCCCTGGCTCTACCACACCTCATCCAGAACACCTGGAAGCTCTTCCCTCCCCATTCACACACTCCCCTGCCTTGTCCTCCTCATCCCACAGGGATGCACAGAGGGGCTACCACACTTCACGGTTTGGTAGCCCTGATACCACACTCCTGACTGGAATGGGGTGACCCTGGGGCAGTTTTGGCCTGCATCAGTTCCATGTCCTGCCTCAGCACACCCAGGTTCTCTGTTGGCGTCTGTGCTCATCTCTGCAGCTTTGCTGTCCTGCACCAGGAGTTTGCTGAATAAAATCATCCTCTAGAAAGGACATGTGACACAAGCCCAGGAGTAAGCAGCACCATGGGAGAGTTCAGCAAGGTGCCCTGGGGACAGCCAGGCCAGGCAGGGGAAGGTGGGGGGACCACGGCCTCACTGAAGCAGCCACATTGTACAGCACAAAAAATAAAGCTAAATAAATGCTGGGATGAAATACAGCACTGCTGGGACTGCTCCATTTAGCAAATAACAGTTGTGGGGGAGATTTACAGATGTACTGGGTACATCTGGGAACTGGGGCTCCTGCTGGAAGTCTTCAATCTTGAAGCTCCCAGTTCCCAAAGCTGGTAAATCCTTCCCAGCAATGGCTCCTGAGGCAGGGAGAGGGGTGGAAAGCCAAGGATGGGGCAGAGATCAGAAGGAGCTGGGGAGCTCAGAGAGGTCTTCAAGGGGAAGAGGATTTGTCTGAAAGGCCCTCACTTTTCTGGTCATCTTGGCAACTCTGGCAGGTTTAACAGGAGGTTTGTCTGGAAACAAGACAGGGACATATTGGCATGATGGGTGCTGGCATATTCCAGTCTTAGGCTTTGCAGAGAGAGATTTGCTGTTTCCCCATAGGCCACAGAGGATTTTAATATGAGGTGAACTCCCCAAGCTTGCATCCACCCTGTTCCATGGCCTCTGGCTCTGAGAAATGCTCTCCTGTGCACCCTGCTTCATTCCCTCAGATCAATGGCTGATGTGCCAGCAGCTCCTGCTCCAGAAGGGCAGCACATGATGAAGGTGCCACCCCTGCAGCTGAAAAGAAGGTTCCTTTTGCCATGGCATTCCAGGAGGTCATAAGACACATCATCAATGGAGTCTGAAAAAAAGAAAAATTAGAAGTTGAGGCAGCTGCATTTACCAGTGTGGGCAGTCCAGAGAGAACTGCCTGGACCTGACCCAGTTTGTGGATCAGAGCCAGAAATAGGTTCCCTTAGCTAGAAATGAGACCTCTCTACCCAGAGAGCCAGCTGCTTGCCATTCCATTGCTCCCTGGCCACAAGCAGCACTTCATCCATGAGCTCTCACCCCACAGAGCCCCTAGGTAACCCTGAAAAGACTCCTTCAGTATCAGGGGCTGCAAGAGACCTCTAGATGAGCAGCTAGAGGATTAGGTGAGGAGAAGAACTGAAATAAAATGCGTGTTTTTCCCTGGATTTGTGGAAGACAACAAGAAAGAAATACAGGACCCCAAAAAACAAACCCACTCGATGGGAGAGGCAGGTGAGCACCTCTGGTTCAGGAATTACAGAATGCACTCAACTGCAGCTTGCAGACAAGGATCCTGGCACGTTCCAGCAGCCAGCACTGCCACCTGATCCCAGCATCCCTCTGCCCCATGGATTTACACAGGACCCCAAAGCCCCAGTGGTCAGTGAAAGGAAAACATCCAACTGTCCACACTTGGCAACCTACTCCTGGGTTCTGCAGCCTGTGGAGAAAGACAAATTCCCTCACTAGAAAACTAAGCAGGTTTGAGCTGGGCTTTCTCAAAGCACACTAAAGGCAGAGGTGGGCTTCTCCGTGCTGTTTGGGAAGTGGCACATGAACCACACGGGAATCAGAGAGAGATTATCAACTCCAGAGGCACTGCTGAGCGCAGCCTCTCCTGACTCCAGCTGGGCTCCAGCCCCGAGGTGACCTGTGCCTCCAAACAGAGGGGCCAGAGTGACCTGCACTGACCAGGCCGGCCACAGCTCCGTGTCACACTGACCACTGCAGCGTCCAGCCAGTCCCTCCAGAGGCTCTTCCAATCTCCACCTCCACCTTACAGGGGCATGGAACGCCGCTGATCACACCCGCTGCTCCCTGACCTGCAGCCAGAGGAAGATTTCCTCATTTGCTGCTGTGGCCAGTGGCACCTCTCTGTAGCAGGTTTTGCGTCCTGCTCGGTGCCCCAGTGCTCCAGACAGGCTGGCTCCGTGCTGCTGGGCCTCTCCCGGTCCCTCTGAGCAGGGCTGCAGCCGAGTCTTCAGAACAGCCCCAATTCCCCAAAACAGCCCCCAAAACAGCCCGGCGCTGTCTGTGTGGGGAACATCAAACCCACACCAAGGAATGGCTTTGCCCAGTGCCCCGGGATGGAGCAGCCCCGGCCTGCTCCACCAGAGCCCAGGGCGGCTCTGGGAGCCCTGAGGGCACGAGAGAAGGAAACTTCAGCGTGAGGGTCTGCAGCGGCCAGGGGAACACCAGCGCCTCCGAGCCGCCCTGCCAGACACGTACGGCCCTCCACCACCCTCGCAGTGGTGCGGGAATGTGCTCGCTGCTGAGGGCGGCCTCGCGGCTCGGCGAGCAGCTCGGGCAGGGCCGCCGCTGTCCGCTCCGTGCGGAGCGCAGCCTCCTCCGGACGCGGCCGTGAGGCGGTCTGGGCCCTCGGGTGTCGCCTCCGGCAGAATCAGCGGCTCGGTGGAGCTCACACGAAGCTCTCCCTGGGGCGGGACAGCCCTTGCCCGTGGGGTGTCGGGCGGGCCCCGGGCCGGCCGAGGGTTGCCCGGCTGAGCCCGGGGCCGCCCCTGACGTGGGGCTCTGGGGCAGAGTCCGGCCCGCGGTGCCCAGCAGGGATGCGCGGTTCTGTCTGTGCTCGGGCAGCACCAGAGTAGAGTTTTTCCCTGCTACAGTACCTACGCTACCCCGCGAAAGAGCATCGCTCAGGTTTGACAGGAGGAGAAATCTGTGTGGCCGTCAGCTATCACCTATGGCCCGGTCAGGATACTGATGGATTTTCTGACCTATTCGCTAGGGTCGTGTAAAATGTTAAACTGCAGATGCTTTCTGAAAGCAACTAGTGCTTTGAATGGTACAATCTGGATTACAGAAGCTTTATGTAGTGTTAGGCTGTGAACCACAATAGGTTTATTCTACAAGTTAATAGGGATATGCCAGATCATGTTACACTTCTGTTTTATCTTCTGTTTTGACCCTATGGCAAGCATCAGTTGGGTTTATTTAGCTCTTTATTAGCCCTTTATTTAGCTCTTAGCATTTTTCACATTTTGTGTGAAAAATGAATTAACTTTTAGGTAGATATTTTTAAAGAGGAAAAATGTATTTGTGCCTATTGATGCTGCAGTGATTTGTGGTTTTGAGACCCATCTTGCAAAATACCACATGCTGAGGCTGATTGTCATAGCTCTGAAGCCAGCCCTGGGTATGGAATGCTTTTCATTCTTTGGAGTGTTCATTCCAGGCAGTTCTGTGTAACGAGATCTTTACAGAGCATGGAAGATGCCTCTAGGGGAAGTCTCCATTTTGATTGCTGTGCCTAGACTAATTCTGATACTCCTGAGTTTGCTGTCAGGTTTTTACGATGCTGAAATGTGTGTTTTCCAGGTTCCTGTGTGGGCTATTTTTCACTAAGAATCTAGAAAATATCTTGGCTTTTCGTGGGGTTTAGTGCAAAATAGGTTTGACTGTAGGAACCACATTGTTGCAAAGATGAAGCATGCAATTAAAGTTCTTTCTAATAATTTGAGATGATTTAAATATATGTCAAATGAAATGCCATAGTCAAGGAACCAAAGCAGTCGAATGAATTGCCTATAAATTCCTTTGGCATGAAGCGTGTTGAGTGAAATGTTTATTTCTTCTAAGCAATAGGTCATAAGAGTGTTTAAATAAAGGTATAGTATATATAATGCACTGGAGCACAATCCATGGATTAGAGTGAAATTTCAACACTCAGTTCCTTTACTTAGAGAAGTCCACCTATGCCCAGATGGATTAATTAATTGTAGTGGTAGAAAATACAGGGTGTAAAACACAGCTGACTGTTGAGCTTAGTATATCACTATGTTGTAGAGAAACTCAAGAATCAAGAAAATTCTAAATAAGTAAATGCTAATTTGTCATGCAGTACTATGGTATTTTCAGGCAGCTAATCAAGAAAATTTGAATTGGAAGACCGTCAAACTTGTTTCATACAATAAAACTCTGAGAGACTTATCTACAAATAGAAACACAAGGAGCATCCTTTTTTGTACTCAGCAAAGAGCTGGAGTATGTTGTGCTGTTACGGAGGTTTATTTTTATAAACTACTCCAATGAATTTTATAAGCATGTAAAAGATTGTAAGTGCCCTGAAACATGTTTATTCTTGGACTGGCAATTACATACATGGATTCAGTTTTGATTTTCTTTAAAATAAAAATAAAAATATTTCTCTGGAGTAATTTGCTCTCGGTAACAAGAGTCATCTGCAAGAGAAATATCCAAACCAATTTCTGGGCAGTGGAAGTAGCTTTATTTTTTATAACATTCTTAGTACCTGTGACCAGGGTTGGTAGAGTGCCAGTCCTGCCAGCTTTAAGGAGCTGCATGTAAGTGTACCCTCGTTTCCTCAGAATCCCAGGGATGTGGACATTTCTTTGAGATGAGCTTTTAGGAAGCCCCAGAACATCTGGTGGTGTGACATCTTCCTGCATGCTCTGTTTCTGCACGTGATGTTTTCCAGTGCTTTCAAACATCCCTTCCCTTCTGTTTTTTCAGATGGTTATTTAGACCTATCTTGAGAGCTACTCTCTTCAGCCTCAGCTTTATCCAAGATACAATATGGTTATTATATAACCTAGTATTTTTTCATTTTACTTACATTTCATTACATAACCTAGTATTTTACATTGTTACTTGCACAGCAGAATAACTGCAGAACTCTGCTCGATCCAGGTTATACTGAAAACTAAAAAAAATGCTATTTTTACATGCCTGACATTTTTCTTGCATATTTGAGCTTAGGTATTATGTTTGCTCATTTCAGGAGTGCTTCTGAACCACAGTCCAGAAAGAAGAAAAATCTTCTTGGTTGAAGTTGAACATTTGTCTCTAAGAGTAAGAACAAAGCCATGCCAGTGCTTTCAGAAGACTCAGGTAATTCAGCTGCATGCTTTCAACAGAGCAGTGACTGAAATCTTGTCATACCTGTTTCACACATAAAAATAATTTAAATAGGAGTAAAATGTAATAGAATTAAGATAATTCAACTGAAGTTTCTGAGCAATTACCTACAAGAAGGAAGGTGGAATGTAAAAGGTGAAAATTAATAAAGTTTGTCAGGATCAGTTTCCTACTAACCCTAGAGCACCCAAATATACTCTGATAGACCTGAATATACTCTGATAGACTTGAATATATTCTGATAGATCTGAATATATTCTGATAGACCTGAATATATTCTGATAGGCAGAATTGGACCCCTCAGTGTAACAGTGCCTTCTACATGTGCTTACTAAAGATCAGCCCATATATCTCTGCTGCTTGTTGTGTCATTTCTTAATATTTTCTGAACAGGGGTTGATAAACATTGTAAATATCCTTCCTTTTAACTTAAAATAAGTGTCTTTGTTCGAGGCTACTTTACTAGCTTCTCCAGTATGCTGCCCAGGAGAAGTCACAGATAATAAATGATGCTTAGGATTAAAGCAGGAGTGAGTTTGAGTCTCCTGGATCAAAATCCACTCTAAGGTTCGTGGAGAGAATAGCCACAGGAATAGATTTGAACCCCCTCCACCTTTTTATATTTCCTGTTTTGTTTTGGTCCTGTGTTCCCAGACATGGTTCACCGGGAAAAATCTGGCCTTTGTCTGGCTCTGTGTGTTGCAAAATTGGGATATTTAAATATTTTTTTAGAAAACTAGCCACAAGCTTTGATTCCACCACAATGGAAATCTACACTTTATCCTTTCTTCCTCTGGTCAGGCCTGGCTTTTTATAGGTGCCTCAGAGTGGAAGGGGCAGGATAACACTTGTAAGCAAAGCTGCTGGGGAGGTAGAGCTGCTACCTGTGCAAAAAAAGGTCATTCAATCAGTTTGAGAGTCTGCTGTGGTACTAAAATTTCAAATTTGTAAGAGGGGAAACAAAGGGTTCTGGAAACAAGGAGTAATAAACATGAAGTGTTAAATGTGAAAGATAATTTCTTAAGAAATATATATTGCTTTGTTAGATTTTGCCTTAATATGATGGTGTGCTTGACACTTATGAGGGGAGTGTTGCAAAATGAGCTGTGGATAAACACGAGATAATCACAAGTCTCTGCAAATGTGATGATCATCAATGTGATACCCAAATAAATGTAGTGACTGTTAAGACTGCAGTAGAAGGTCCTGTGAGAAATGCTGTGTAGAATGTTTTTGTTCTGTCCTGAATCTAAATTTAGGGTTGCATGAAACTTTGGCCCTTTTGACATCTCAGCTAAGACCTGATTCAAATCATAAAGAGGAAATGGGATTCCTTAGGGATGTCTTCAGTGAAAGAAGTCTCAGCTACCTGATGAAGGTAAAAGTTTGTATTTATTTATGTACATTCTCCTTACAGTTTACTTTTTCTCTGTTCCCTTGATTTATCAACCATTTACTTTGCCAAACCTTTTTTTTAAGAATTCTGTACTGACCAAAGCATATGTGTGCTTAAGAACAAACACTAATAATGTTTGACAATTAATATGTTGAACCTATTAAAACCGAGATCAAGGAGTAGAATGTTGCTGGCAGAGGTTCCAAAAAGTGCAAGAGGCTCCAGGGAATGGGGAAAATATGCAGATGGGATAGAAAACCTAATATCCCATTGAGTATGGGATAGAAAACTTCATATATGGGATAGAAAACCTCACATGCCATTGAATATGGGACAGAAACCCTCACATATGGGATAGAAAACCTCACATTCCATTGCATATGGGATAGAAAACCTAACACCCAACCTATAATAAAATCCCCTAATATAACTTTAGTTGCCAAGTATTGGTTATGCAAAAGCCAGATGATGCCTCTTCACAGAGATAATCTAGTTTATGAATGTATGGGAAATTAATTCAATAGTCCAGTTTTAATTTTTTAATGTGGAGGTGGGTTTTTTGGGGGGTGTTATTTGGTGGGGGTGTTTTGTTTTAATTTTGGTTCTGAGTTTCTTTGGGGTGGGTGTGCTAGGGAAGAAGTAAAGGGTTTGGGTTTGGGTGTTTGCTTTCCAGCCTTAGCACAGGGATGTGGCTTCCTCAGAGAGGGTGGTAAGGATGCTCAGTAGGGGAACATGAGGCACTTTGCCAAAATATTCCTTATGTCTTTGACAGATGTGGAGTCAGTCTGAGTGCCAGCAGTGTCTGCAGGGGAGCTGTGGACAGTTCATCTATCACAACACTGGGGGTGGCACAAAGCTCTTCTGGTCTGCCCACTGCTCAGAAATCCTTGCTCCTGGCTGTGGAACTTCTGGCTGTGGAACTCCTCCTCAGCCTGTGTCCGGCCAATCTTCAGCCTTGAGACTTTCTAGAACGGTGTTCCCTGAGTCATGAGAGTTGAGTTTCAAGTCCCGCACCCAGGGATTCCACTGCTGGGCAGCATAAAACAGTGTTCCCAACTGCTGTCCTCAAGAGCTGTAGCCCCCTGTGACCTGTGTCCCTTCTCCCATCAGAGCTTTGTTTTGCTGGTGCCTGGCTTGGGAGTCCTTGCCTTGCACAGGAGACTGGACTGGACTACAAACACATGCTAACAGTGGTAACAGGCAACTTTATTTACACAACTAAATAAATTTCAGCATTTGTGCATGCAGAGGAGGAAGATTGGCAGGACAGAGGACGCCTTTGACCTGAGGCTGCCTTTGGACGAGCAGGCACTGCCCCAGTATGTAATGGTCATGGTCCACTGCAGCCTGCAGTGGATCCTGTTCATCCTGCTGCCCATGTCTTTTTTCTCATGAGGCCCAGCAGTATCTGGTGCACCCGAGTTAAGAATTTCACCACTATCTGGTATGGATGTGGAGCAGGCAAGAGAGGTTGCCTTGACATTGGCTCCTCAGAGGGGTTTGAGGTCGACTCTGGCTCTGGTGTGGCTGTTGCAGTTGAGTGATCAGGAGTGGGAGTACAGCAGCCTGACTCTGTTGGTGCTGACTCTGGCTGCTCCAAGGGGGCTGAGCTGAAGGTTGGCTCTGGTCTTGGAGTAGCTGTTTCAGCTGACTCAGGATATGGAGTGGGAGTAGAGCAGCCTGACTCTGTTGGTGTTGGCTCTGGCTGCTCAAAAGAGGTTGAGCTGAAGGTTGGCTCTGGTGCTGGAGTGGCTGTTTCAGCTGACTCTGGACATGGAGTGGGAGTAGAGCAGCCTGACTCTGTTGGTGTTGGCTCTGGCTGCTCAAAAGAGGTTGAGCTGAAGGTTGGCTCTGGTGCTGGAGTAGCTGTTTCAGCTGACTCTGGACATGGAGTGGGAGTAGAGCAGCCTGACTCTGTTGGTGTTGGCTCTGGCTGCTCAAAAGGGGTTGAGCTGAAGGTTGGCTCTGGTGCTGGAGTGGCTGTTTCAGCTGACTCTGGACATGGAGTGGGAGTAGAGCAGCCTGACTCTGTTGGTGCTGACTCTGGCTGCTCCAAGGGGGCTGAGCTGAAGGTTGGCTCTGGTCTTGGAGTAGCTGTTTCAGCTGACTCAGGATATGGAGTGGGAGTAGAGCAGTTTGACTCTGTCAGTGTTGGCTCTGGCTGCTCAAGAGGGGTTGAGATGTAGGTTGTCTCTGGTGCTAGAGTGTCTGTTCCAGGTGGACGCATGCCCATCTGAATCAGGATCCAGTTGTAGAAGTACTGAGTGGAGGTGTAGACTCCCGGGCGTTTTGTTCTGACACAGCCTTTTCCCCAGCTGGTCACTCCAACAAGCCAAAAGTAGCCAGCATGGTTATCTTTGCACACCAGAGGCCCTCCACTGTCACCCTGCAACAGAGGAAAGAGGATTAGGGTGCTGTTGGGTGGCTGCTGTCAGCACTAGAGGCCTGTTTCTCTCTTGCAGCCCCTGCCACAGCTGTATTCATGGTACAAAAAGGCTTTGCTCAGGTGCTGGAGTCTCAAGAACCTTAGCTGGGAACAGGGTGGGTGTCTGTGAAGGCCCCCTTTTGTATCTGCACAGTGATCCTGGATGGGCAGAGCATAGATCATCCAGAATCTGGATCTGTGGGCTGCTGAGAACACTGGATGGGCTTTCTGGGCAGAGGGGCAGGCCTGGGGAACACGGTCACTTGGCAAGGAAACTCCAGCAGTGGAGGAAAAGTGGTTTGCCAGACAAAGCCCATGGTGACGGGGTACCTTCGCTGCTGGCTCCCAGCACTCATACCTGGCAGGTGTCCATGCCACCCCGTGGGTAGCCAGCACACAGGTTGTGGGTGTGGATGGCCCCAGCGTACCGACGGCTGCTGTTAACCAGCCGGATATCCAGGAGACGGACCTTGGCTTCCTGCAGGACATCACTCGGACCCTGAGCTGCAAGCACAGGAAGGAATGGGCACCCAGCAGCTCTTTGCCAGTTCCACTCCCCTGTCTGGGGGTGAACTCATTCCCTAGGGCTTGGCTTTGCCTCTGGAGCAGTTGTTGAAGCGCTGTGTCCTTTCTGTCTGCCTTTGGGGAGCAGGCCAGGCCCAGCTCTCCAGAGGCATACATCCTACAGCCTGACTTTGGTTTGTGCTGTCAGGAAGCCAAACCCATCTTGCTGGTGTGCCCAGCTCACCCTCAGGGCCCTTTTTGGGAACTCACCTTTTGCAGTGGCAGAACCCCAGCCAGCAATGTAGCAGGTTTTCAGCTCTGACACTGTGAGCGAGGCATTGGGCACGCAGGCAAGCTGGACGTAGTCACTGCACTCCACGGGCTTGTCCAGCTCCAGCAGGGCGATGTCGTTCTGCTGGGAATCAGCCGTGTACTCCTGGTGGGCCAGGAGCCGCTTGATGTGGCGCACCTGAGTTTCAGGGCCCAGATGGGTCAGCTTGGTGGCCCCGATCAGCACACGCCACATGGTGACATTCCTGCAAGGCAGAGAGGGGTCTGAGGAAGAGCAGAGCCGTGTGCTGTTGATGCCTTAGGATTTTAGCTTTTGTATTTTTCATCCATTTGTAATCCTGCAGTTTTTTACTGTATAACTAAATTCTGCACACAGTGTGAGCTGCTGCTGCTTTCCCATTCTGGTCACAAAAATTCCTCTCCAGGCCTGGCAATCAAGGATACCTCACTGCCTCAGGCCTCGAGAGATGGAAACAAAAGTGAGTTGAGGGGAGCAAACTGGGGGTAAATGACTTCATTACCTGAAGCTGTAATTAGAAGATTAACCCTAAATATGCAAATGGACCAAATTTATAGGTGTGAAAACCTTTGACCCGTGGTCAATTTTGGGTTGTAGCACTTGGGGGGGGTCTTTTGTTTTGCCTAAAATGGACCTGGAGGCCCTTCAATAAATATAATCACTTTTTATTCCTTGTCTGGCCTGTTTTTAGGTAGTCCTGAAAAGGCATCACTGTGGCAGCTCAGCACTTCCCTTCCTTCTGCTTCTCAAGGCAGAGAGGAAAGCAGGGCAATGAGGAGTGTGACTGCCCTAGCATGCCTTAGGCTCCAGGAATGCCACACTGGAGGCTGCTGGGCAGCAGTGGCACGAGCCCAGCCTTCTGAGCAGTCCCTCAGTTGGGCCCCGTAGTATTGAGGTGCTGCAGGCTGGGCAACTGTTTGTGTGGTGAGGATACCCTCATTCCCTGCTCCTCCTTACCTGGCCTGGAGGAAGCAATGGGCTGCTGTGAGGACCCACTGTGGGCTGATGAGGGACCCTCCACATGTATGGCCGGTGCCTATTTTCCTGGGGTCCTGGATGCTGACAATCCAGGGCCAGGCCCCTGGCAGGGCACCTGTGCCAGTCACAATTCGGTAGTCAGCATCTATGGAGTTGTAGTCAGAAGCCATGGGCCGGAGCCCACAGGTCCCTCTGGAAGCACAAAATCATTACTGCCCTTCTGTTCCAGTACCTGGGTGCTGACAAGGAGGCTCCCACATGGGGTTTGGGGTGTGGCAATGGGGGACAAGCACCCTCCTAGAGCCTGGGGCCATACCTGCAGTTGCCCCAGGTACCATGTGCAGGTCTGTACACAGCCAGCAGGATGAAGAGGTACAGGTACAGAAGATTCATCGCTGTCAGCAGCATCTGTCAGCTGAAAGAGACAAAAGCTTGTCTCTTCCAGTGCAGTCTCTGACGAGTGCTGCAGCAACTGCACTGTCCATGGCACCTGGGGCTGATGTCACAGAGTGGGTGGTTCCAGGTTCTGGGCACAGTGTCCTCAGAGGGCAGGGAAAGGCCACAGCCTCACAGAACCACAGAATGGTTTGGGCTGGAAGGGACCTTGAAGGTTGTGAAAGGCAGAAGGGGTCCCTTGCCTCGCACATGCAAAACGACACCATGGGCAGACAAATCTGGCACAGAGGGAAAGTCACTCCAAAGGCAGTGTTTGGTCAGAGAGGGTGCTCAGAGCCACCACACGATGGAGAAAACTAGCACATCAAAGCTAGAAAGAGGACAGGAAGGAACAATGCCATGTGCAAACTACTTGGGGGGATGCTTCAAGGCACATAAGCCTTAGCTGATGGAACAAACCTGGAAACTCCTGAGTGTTGCAAGAGGAATTGCTGACCATGGCAGAGTGCGAGAAGCTGACAGGAGTTTCAATGCCATGAGGAAGCCCTTCTGAGTCTGTTTATACATTCTCCATGTCTGGAGCAGGGTGAGTACTGCAAATGCCTCAGTGCTGCCTCTTGCTTTGGAGACTGGTGCTGGAGGTCATGGCTGCAGAAAACAAGGGACTGAGATGGAGAGTGCTCATGCACTCACTTTTGTGGTTTGGGAATGGCATTCCCCAGTCTGGTGTTTCCACTGGAACACTGCAAACCACTGCTCCTCACTCCCTTCTCCCTCTCCCCTCCCTTCTCTGGTGGGCTTGAGAATAGAACTGGAAGCACAAAAGTTAAAGACTGTGGGTTGAGACAAGAACAATATAATGGAAACAGCAATGAAACAAGAAAATGAGCAGTAACCGCAACAATATTAATAATGGACTGGGACAATTCACATGCAACCATCCACCCCATAGAGCCTGGCAGTACCCAACCAGGCTGTCATGCATGTTATCCAGCGGAGATTTCTTCCCCTGTCCCTGGAAAATGTTGTGGAGTGGTTCAGAACAACCTCCACGTCCTGGCCATGCCCTGTCCTGGTTATGGCAAAAATTTACCCCATCCTGGCCAGAACCAGGACATTCACCCTCATGATCTGCCCCACAGCTTTGGAATCTGTGCCAGAGGGTCTGGCAGGGCAGGGAGGGCAGTCACCAGGGATTGGCAGACGTTGGAAACTCCTTATCCCTCTCTCTGGCCCCTGGTTTTCCTTGTTTTATGGAATGGAAGAACACATGTCCAACTCCTCCCAGTATCTCCTTCACTGGAAATCCTCCGTGCTTTGATTCCTTCTCTGACATTCTGCTGCACCTGGGGAATGCAGTGGGAAAACCCAAGGCTTTGTGTGAAGGTCACTCCCTCAGCACTTCACCTGAGGTGCACAGGAAGGCTGCCCTGGCTCTACCACACCTCATCCAGAACACCTGGAAGCTCTTCCCTCCCCATTCACACACTCCCCTGCCTTGTCCTCCTCATCCCACAGGGATGCACAGAGGGGCTACCACACTTCACGGTTTGGTAGCCCTGATACCACACTCCTGACTGGAATGGGGTGACCCTGGGGCAGTTTTGGCCTGCATCAGTTCCATGTCCTGCCTCAGCACACCCAGGTTCTCTGTTGGCGTCTGTGCTCATCTCTGCAGCTTTGCTGTCCTGCACCAGGAGTTTGCTGAATAAAATCATCCTCTAGAAAGGACATGTGACACAAGCCCAGGAGTAAGCAGCACCATGGGAGAGTTCAGCAAGGTGCCCTGGGGACAGCCAGGCCAGGCAGGGGAAGGTGGGGGGACCACGGCCTCACTGAAGCAGCCACATTGTACAGCACAAAAAATAAAGCTAAATAAATGCTGGGATGAAATACAGCACTGCTGGGACTGCTCCATTTAGCAAATAACAGTTGTGGGGGAGATTTACAGATGTACTGGGTACATCTGGGAACTGGGGCTCCTGCTGGAAGTCTTCAATCTTGAAGCTCCCAGTTCCCAAAGCTGGTAAATCCTTCCCAGCAATGGCTCCTGAGGCAGGGAGAGGGGTGGAAAGCCAAGGATGGGGCAGAGATCAGAAGGAGCTGGGGAGCTCAGAGAGGTCTTCAAGGGGAAGAGGATTTGTCTGAAAGGCCCTCACTTTTCTGGTCATCTTGGCAACTCTGGCAGGTTTAACAGGAGGTTTGTCTGGAAACAAGACAGGGACATATTGGCATGATGGGTGCTGGCATATTCCAGTCTTAGGCTTTGCAGAGAGAGATTTGCTGTTTCCCCATAGGCCACAGAGGATTTTAATATGAGGTGAACTCCCCAAGCTTGCATCCACCCTGTTCCATGGCCTCTGGCTCTGAGAAATGCTCTCCTGTGCACCCTGCTTCATTCCCTCAGATCAATGGCTGATGTGCCAGCAGCTCCTGCTCCAGAAGGGCAGCACATGATGAAGGTGCCACCCCTGCAGCTGAAAAGAAGGTTCCTTTTGCCATGGCATTCCAGGAGGTCATAAGACACATCATCAATGGAGTCTGAAAAAAAGAAAAATTAGAAGTTGAGGCAGCTGCATTTACCAGTGTGGGCAGTCCAGAGAGAACTGCCTGGACCTGACCCAGTTTGTGGATCAGAGCCAGAAATAGGTTCCCTTAGCTAGAAATGAGACCTCTCTACCCAGAGAGCCAGCTGCTTGCCATTCCATTGCTCCCTGGCCACAAGCAGCACTTCATCCATGAGCTCTCACCCCACAGAGCCCCTAGGTAACCCTGAAAAGACTCCTTCAGTATCAGGGGCTGCAAGAGACCTCTAGATGAGCAGCTAGAGGATTAGGTGAGGAGAAGAACTGAAATAAAATGCGTGTTTTTCCCTGGATTTGTGGAAGACAACAAGAAAGAAATACAGGACCCCAAAAAACAAACCCACTCGATGGGAGAGGCAGGTGAGCACCTCTGGTTCAGGAATTACAGAATGCACTCAACTGCAGCTTGCAGACAAGGATCCTGGCACGTTCCAGCAGCCAGCACTGCCACCTGATCCCAGCATCCCTCTGCCCCATGGATTTACACAGGACCCCAAAGCCCCAGTGGTCAGTGAAAGGAAAACATCCAACTGTCCACACTTGGCAACCTACTCCCGGGTTCTGCAGCCTGTGGAGAAAGACAAATTCCCTCACTAGAAAACTAAGCAGGTTTGAGCTGGGCTTTCTCAAAGCACACTAAAGGCAGAGGTGGGCTTCTCCGTGCTGTTTGGGAAGTGGCACATGAACCACACGGGAATCAGAGAGAGATTATCAACTCCAGAGGCACTGCTGAGCGCAGCCTCTCCTGACTCCAGCTGGGCTCCAGCCCCGAGGTGACCTGTGCCTCCAAACAGAGGGGCCAGAGTGACCTGCACTGACCAGGCCGGCCACAGCTCCGTGTCACACTGACCACTGCAGCGTCCAGCCAGTCCCTCCAGAGGCTCTTCCAATCTCCACCTCCACCTTACAGGGGCATGGAACGCCGCTGATCACACCCGCTGCTCCCTGACCTGCAGCCAGAGGAAGATTTCCTCATTTGCTGCTGTGGCCAGTGGCACCTCTCTGTAGCAGGTTTTGCGTCCTGCTCGGTGCCCCAGTGCTCCAGACAGGCTGGCTCCGTGCTGCTGGGCCTCTCCCGGTCCCTCTGAGCAGGGCTGCAGCCGAGTCTTCAGAACAGCCCCAATTCCCCAAAACAGCCCCCAAAACAGCCCGGCGCTGTCTGTGTGGGGAACATCAAACCCACACCAAGGAATGGCTTTGCCCAGTGCCCCGGGATGGAGCAGCCCCGGCCTGCTCCACCAGAGCCCAGGGCGGCTCTGGGAGCCCTGAGGGCACGAGAGAAGGAAACTTCAGCGTGAGGGTCTGCAGCGGCCAGGGGAACACCAGCGCCTCCGAGCCGCCCTGCCAGACACGTACGGCCCTCCACCACCCTCGCAGTGGTGCGGGAATGTGCTCGCTGCTGAGGGCGGCCTCGCGGCTCGGCGAGCAGCTCGGGCAGGGCCGCCGCTGTCCGCTCCGTGCGGAGCGCAGCCTCCTCCGGACGCGGCCGTGAGGCGGTCTGGGCCCTCGGGTGTCGCCTCCGGCAGAATCAGCGGCTCGGTGGAGCTCACACGAAGCTCTCCCTGGGGCGGGACAGCCCTTGCCCGTGGGGTGTCGGGCGGGCCCCGGGCCGGCCGAGGGTTGCCCGGCTGAGCCCGGGGCCGCCCCTGACGTGGGGCTCTGGGGCAGAGTCCGGCCCGCGGTGCCCAGCAGGGATGCGCGGTTCTGTCTGTGCTCGGGCAGCACCAGAGTAGAGTTTTTCCCTGCTACAGTACCTACGCTACCCCGCGAAAGAGCATCGCTCAGGTTTGACAGGAGGAGAAATCTGTGTGGCCGTCAGCTATCACCTATGGCCCGGTCAGGATACTGATGGATTTTCTGACCTATTCGCTAGGGTCGTGTAAAATGTTAAACTGCAGATGCTTTCTGAAAGCAACTAGTGCTTTGAATGGTACAATCTGGATTACAGAAGCTTTATGTAGTGTTAGGCTGTGAACCACAATAGGTTTATTCTACAAGTTAATAGGGATATGCCAGATCTTGTTACACTTCTGTTTTATCTTCTGTTTTGACCCTATGGCAAGCATCAGTTGGGTTTATTTAGCTCTTTATTAGCCCTTTATTTAGCTCTTAGCATTTTTCACATTTTGTGTGAAAAATGAATTAACTTTTAGGTAGATATTTTTAAAGAGGAAAAATGTATTTGTGCCTATTGATGCTGCAGTGATTTGTGGTTTTGAGACCCATCTTGCAAAATACCACATGCTGAGGCTGATTGTCATAGCTCTGAAGCCAGCCCTGGGTATGGAATGCTTTTCATTCTTTGGAGTGTTCATTCCAGGCAGTTCTGTGTAACGAGATCTTTACAGAGCATGGAAGATGCCTCTAGGGGAAGTCTCCATTTTGATTGCTGTGCCTAGACTAATTCTGATACTCCTGAGTTTGCTGTCAGGTTTTTACGATGCTGAAATGTGTGTTTTCCAGGTTCCTGTGTGGGCTATTTTTCACTAAGAATCTAGAAAATATCTTGGCTTTTCGTGGGGTTTAGTGCAAAATAGGTTTGACTGTAGGAACCACATTGTTGCAAAGATGAAGCATGCAATTAAAGTTCTTTCTAATAATTTGAGATGATTTAAATATATGTCAAATGAAATGCCATAGTCAAGGAACCAAAGCAGTCGAATGAATTGCCTATAAATTCCTTTGGCATGAAGCGTGTTGAGTGAAATGTTTATTTCTTCTAAGCAATAGGTCATAAGAGTGTTTAAATAAAGGTATAGTATATATAATGCACTGGAGCACAATCCATGGATTAGAGTGAAATTTCAACACTCAGTTCCTTTACTTAGAGAAGTCCACCTATGCCCAGATGGATTAATTAATTGTAGTGGTAGAAAATACAGGGTGTAAAACACAGCTGACTGTTGAGCTTAGTATATCACTATGTTGTAGAGAAACTCAAGAATCAAGAAAATTCTAAATAAGTAAATGCTAATTTGTCATGCAGTACTATGGTATTTTCAGGCAGCTAATCAAGAAAATTTGAATTGGAAGACCGTCAAACTTGTTTCATACAATAAAACTCTGAGAGACTTATCTACAAATAGAAACACAAGGAGCATCCTTTTTTGTACTCAGCAAAGAGCTGGAGTATGTTGTGCTGTTACGGAGGTTTATTTTTATAAACTACTCCAATGAATTTTATAAGCATGTAAAAGATTGTAAGTGCCCTGAAACATGTTTATTCTTGGACTGGCAATTACATACATGGATTCAGTTTTGATTTTCTTTAAAATAAAAATAAAAATATTTCTCTGGAGTAATTTGCTCTCGGTAACAAGAGTCATCTGCAAGAGAAATATCCAAACCAATTTCTGGGCAGTGGAAGTAGCTTTATTTTTTATAACATTCTTAGTACCTGTGACCAGGGTTGGTAGAGTGCCAGTCCTGCCAGCTTTAAGGAGCTGCATGTAAGTGTACCCTCGTTTCCTCAGAATCCCAGGGATGTGGACATTTCTTTGAGATGAGCTTTTAGGAAGCCCCAGAACATCTGGTGGTGTGACATCTTCCTGCATGCTCTGTTTCTGCACGTGATGTTTTCCAGTGCTTTCAAACATCCCTTCCCTTCTGTTTTTTCAGATGGTTATTTAGACCTATCTTGAGAGCTACTCTCTTCAGCCTCAGCTTTATCCAAGATACAATATGGTTATTATATAACCTAGTATTTTTTCATTTTACTTACATTTCATTACATAACCTAGTATTTTACATTGTTACTTGCACAGCAGAATAACTGCAGAACTCTGCTCGATCCAGGTTATACTGAAAACTAAAAAAAATGCTATTTTTACATGCCTGACATTTTTCTTGCATATGTGAGCTTAGGTATTATGTTTGCTCATTTCAGGAGTGCTTCTGAACCACAGTCCAGAAAGAAGAAAAATCTTCTTGGTTGAAGTTGAACATTTGTCTCTAAGAGTAAGAACAAAGCCATGCCAGTGCTTTCAGAAGACTCAGGTAATTCAGCTGCATGCTTTCAACAGAGCAGTGACTGAAATCTTGTCATACCTGTTTCACACATAAAAATAATTTAAATAGGAGTAAAATGTAATAGAATTAAGATAATTCAACTGAAGTTTCTGAGCAATTACCTACAAGAAGGAAGGTGGAATGTAAAAGGTGAAAATTAATAAAGTTTGTCAGGATCAGTTTCCTACTAACCCTAGAGCACCCAAATATACTCTGATAGACCTGAATATACTCTGATAGACTTGAATATATTCTGATAGATCTGAATATATTCTGATAGACCTGAATATATTCTGATAGGCAGAATTGGACCCCTCAGTGTAACAGTGCCTTCTACATGTGCTTACTAAAGATCAGCCCATATATCTCTGCTGCTTGCTGTGTCATTTCTTAATATTTTCTGAACAGGGGTTGATAAACATTGTAAATATCCTTCCTTTTAACTTAAAATAAGTGTCTTTGTTCAAGGCTACTTTACTAGCTTCTCCAGTATGCTGCCCAGGAGAAGTCACAGATAATAAATGATGCTTAGGATTAAAGCAGGAGTGAGTTTGAGTCTCCTGGATCAAAATCCACTCTAAGGTTCGTGGAGAGAATAGCCACAGGAATAGATTTGAACCCCCTCCGCCTTTTTATATTTCCTGTTTTGTTTTGGTCCTGTGTTCCCAGACATGGTTCACCGGGAAAAATCTGGCCTTTGTCTGGCTCTGTGTGTTGCAAAATTGGGATATTTAAATATTTTTTTAGAAAACTAGCCACAAGCTTTGATTCCACCACAATGGAAATCTACACTTTATCCTTTCTTCCTCTGGTCAGGCCTGGCTTTTTATAGGTGCCTCAGAGTGGAAGGGGCAGGATAACACTTGTAAGCAAAGCTGCTGGGGAGGTAGAGCTGCTACCTGTGCAAAAAAAGGTCATTCAATCAGTTTGAGAGTCTGCTGTGGTACTAAAATTTCAAATTTGTAAGAGGGGAAACAAAGGGTTCTGGAAACAAGGAGTAATAAACATGAAGTGTTAAATGTGAAAGATAATTTCTTAAGAAATATATATTGCTTTGTTAGATTTTGCCTTAATATGATGGTGTGCTTGACACTTATGAGGGGAGTGTTGCAAAATGAGCTGTGGATAAACACGAGATAATCACAAGTCTCTGCAAATGTGATGATCATCAATGTGATACCCAAATAAATGTAGTGACTGTTAAGACTGCAGTAGAAGGTCCTGTGAGAAATGCTGTGTAGAATGTTTTTGTTCTGTCCTGAATCTAAATTTAGGGTTGCATGAAACTTTGGCCCTTTTGACATCTCAGCTAAGACCTGATTCAAATCATAAAGAGGAAATGGGATTCCTTAGGGATGTCTTCAGTGAAAGAAGTCTCAGCTACCTGATGAAGGTAAAAGTTTGTATTTATTTATGTACATTCTCCTTACAGTTTACTTTTTCTCTGTTCCCTTGATTTATCAACCATTTACTTTGCCAAACCTTTTTTTTAAGAATTCTGTACTGACCAAAGCATATGTGTGCTTAAGAACAAACACTAATAATGTTTGACAATTAATATGTTGAACCTATTAAAACCGAGATCAAGGAGTAGAATGTTGCTGGCAGAGGTTCCAAAAAGTGCAAGAGGCTCCAGGGAATGGGGAAAATATGCAGATGGGATAGAAAACCTAATATCCCATTGAGTATGGGATAGAAAACTTCATATATGGGATAGAAAACCTCACATGCCATTGAATATGGGACAGAAACCCTCACATATGGGATAGAAAACCTCACATTCCATTGCATATGGGATAGAAAACCTAACACCCAACCTATAATAAAATCCCCTAATATAACTTTAGTTGCCAAGTATTGGTTATGCAAAAGCCAGATGATGCCTCTTCACAGAGATAATCTAGTTTATGAATGTATGGGAAATTAATTCAATAGTCCAGTTTTAATTTTTTAATGTGGAGGTGGGTTTTTTTGGGGGTGTTATTTGGTGGGGGTGTTTTGTTTTAATTTTGGTTCTGAGTTTCTTTGGGGTGGGTGTGCTAGGGAAGAAGTAAAGGGTTTGGGTTTGGGTGTTTGCTTTCCAGCCTTAGCACAGGGATGTGGCTTCCTCAGAGAGGGTGGTAAGGATGCTCAGTAGGGGAACATGAGGCACTTTGCCAAAATATTCCTTATGTCTTTGACAGATGTGGAGTCAGTCTGAGTGCCAGCAGTGTCTGCAGGGGAGCTGTGGACAGTTCATCTATCACAACACTGGGGGTGGCACAAAGCTCTTCTGGTCTGCCCACTGCTCAGAAATCCTTGCTCCTGGCTGTGGAACTTCTGGCTGTGGAACTCCTCCTCAGCCTGTGTCCGGCCAATCTTCAGCCTTGAGACTTTCTAGAACGGTGTTCCCTGAGTCATGAGAGTTGAGTTTCAAGTCCCGCACCCAGGGATTCCACTGCTGGGCAGCATAAAACAGTGTTCCCAACTGCTGTCCTCAAGAGCTGTAGCCCCCTGTGACCTGTGTCCCTTCTCCCATCAGAGCTTTGTTTTGCTGGTGCCTGGCTTGGGAGTCCTTGCCTTGCACAGGAGACTGGACTGGACTACAAACACATGCTAACAGTGGTAACAGGCAACTTTATTTACACAACTAAATAAATTTCAGCATTTGTGCATGCAGAGGAGGAAGATTGGCAGGACAGAGGACGCCTTTGACCTGAGGCTGCCTTTGGACGAGCAGGCACTGCCCCAGTATGTAATGGTCATGGTCCACTGCAGCCTGCAGTGGATCCTGTTCATCCTGCTGCCCATGTCTTTTTTCTCATGAGGCCCAGCAGTATCTGGTGCACCCGAGTTAAGAATTTCACCACTATCTGGTATGGATGTGGAGCAGGCAAGAGAGGTTGCCTTGACATTGGCTCCTCAGAGGGGTTTGAGGTCGACTCTGGCTCTGGTGTGGCTGTTGCAGTTGAGTGATCAGGAGTGGGAGTACAGCAGCCTGACTCTGTTGGTGCTGACTCTGGCTGCTCCAAGGGGGCTGAGCTGAAGGTTGGCTCTGGTCTTGGAGTAGCTGTTTCAGCTGACTCAGGATATGGAGTGGGAGTAGAGCAGCCTGACTCTGTTGGTGTTGGCTCTGGCTGCTCAAAAGAGGTTGAGCTGAAGGTTGGCTCTGGTGCTGGAGTAGCTGTTTCAGCTGACTCTGGACATGGAGTGGGAGTAGAGCAGCCTGACTCTGTTGGTGTTGGCTCTGGCTGCTCAAAAGAGGTTGAGCTGAAGGTTGGCTCTGGTGCTGGAGTAGCTGTTTCAGCTGACTCTGGACATGGAGTGGGAGTAGAGCAGCCTGACTCTGTTGGTGTTGGCTCTGGCTGCTCAAAAGGGGTTGAGCTGAAGGTTGGCTCTGGTGCTGGAGTGGCTGTTTCAGCTGACTCTGGACATGGAGTGGGAGTAGAGTGCCGCGCTCCCCAGCCCCAAGTGCCCTCTGATGTTGCGCTCAACCCCGGCTAGCTCGGCACCTGGGGTGAGGACGGGCAATGAGGCACCTCTCGCTGCGCCCTGATGGGGTTTGAGAGGTGTCCCCGTGGGTCCTGAATCAGCAGCGGCTACCCTAAGGCGGCAAGGAAAAGCCGGAATCTGCTGGGGTAAAAGTCTTCTTTAATCTGGAGCCAACGTGGCCAACGCAAAGAAGATACACCAACAGGAAACCCCCCCAAGCTGGAACCCCGAGTGGGGTTCGGGGCAGGCAATTATAGGATTTGGGAAGGGAATGGGAGTGGAAACCAGGGAGGGAAAACCAATGGGAGACGGGGAAGGGAGTGGCTCCACGGTGGGGTGATTCCGCCTGGTCCAATGGGAAGGGGACAGGGGAGTGGCCCCAGGCCCTCGTCCAATCACTCGGTGCCCTGTGGAGAAGTTTCTGGACAGAGGGGAAGGAACACCGAGTGACAGACAAGGTACCTGGGAGGGGACAGGGGGATGACTTGGCAGTTTTGGGGATGACGGACAGGTGTTGGGAAGGCGGGAAAGGGGGACCAGGCGGGAAAACAGAACAAAAGGATGTACCAATACAGCAAATAGGGGAAGACAGGAACAAACCATTGGGGAAATACAAAATTGTAAAACCGTACATAAAATAAATAAAAACGCACCACCACATCTCCCCCTTTTGTGTTTAAAAGAAAAAGAAGGAGAGGGAGGTAAACACAAGTCCTTAAACTGGGGAGACAGAGTCCTTGGCATCCTCGTCAAACCAGACATCGTTTGGGTCTTCTTTTGGCTGCTCACTGATGTTAAGTGGCTGGAGCTCACCCGGGTCGGCTACTGTAGCGTGGTTGATGTTGATGTTGTTGCTGAGGGCCTTCAGCAACAGCCGCTTGACCACCCCGAAGCCCCCGGCGAAGGCGATGAGCCCCAGCAGCAGCACGATGCCCGTCTGAATCAGGGAACGGATCCACCCAGCGAGGCCCCATCCTTCGAAGAGGGAATCCAGCCATCCTGTGGACTCCTTTTGGATGTGATGGATCATCTCCTGCATCCTTGAGATGGACGTCCGGACGTCCTCAGCCCTTGAACTCGATTTTACACAGCACACGCCAGCGAACTCCAAAGGCTGAGGAACAATCCACAAATGCAGGAGATGTGGGGCGATGGAGAGGCCCAGAAGGATGAGGTAGATTGGTGGGAACATGCTGGGTGGACCGGTGGTGGTGGATACGGCTCTGTAAAATAAACTGACACGAAAATTAATACTTAAAATTAATAGGGAGGTCCATCCTCCAAAGGAAAAGGGACTCCGTGGAGCCTAGGAAGGGGAAAGGAAGGTCATAACAAAATGGTTCGGAGTTGGGGGAAAGGGACCTCCTCCGCCTGCGGAGGGCCGCGTGCCCCACCTGAGGACTTGACGGTCTTTTGTCCGAGTTCTTAGGGACGTAGGGCCGGACGAACTTGGAAGGGACCCATCTCAGGCCTGAGGGCGTGGATACGCAAGCGTATCCCCGTCCCCAGGTGACTAAGTCATAGGGTCCCTCCTGCCGCCAGGTCTCTGGATCTTTGATGAGAACTGGCGGCCTCTCCCTGACCTTGCTCTGCTCTGATGCCCCGAAGTGTCTCACGATGGGGGGATTGAGACACTCAAATGAACAATTTAGAAAGTTCAAAGTAAACAGGGCTCTCGCCAACTGGACTTGGGGGGACTCATGCTTGGATGCTGAGAGTTGTTGTTTCAGCATCCGTTTGATGTTTTGGTGAGTCCTTTCCACCACGGCTTGACCTGAGGGGGAATAGGCGATGCCGGTCTTGTGTTCTATTCCCCATTGCTGCAGGAAGCCGGCAAATTCCCTGGAGGTATACCCGGGGGCGTTGTCGGTTTTGATCAATTTGGGGACGCCCAGCATGGAGAAGGCTTGGACTAGATGTTTCTGAACGTCCTTTGCCCTCTCCCCGGTGTGGGCAGAGGCGAAAACTGCCCCAGAGAAGGTGTCCACAGAGACATGGACGTACTTCTGCTTCCCGAAGGAAGGGACGTGAGTAACGTCCATTTGCCACACCTCACAGGATTGGAGTCCCCTGGGATTAGCCCCTGCGCTCACCGATGGCAAGGGGAGCGACTTACAGGACGGGCAAGTCGCCACGATGGCCTTGGCCTGGTCCCGGGTCAGGTGGAATTCCCGGACCAGACCAGGCGCATTCTGATGATGGAACTGGTGGCTGATCTTAGCTTGCTGGAACTTCTCCGGGAGTGGCGCCAGCTGCACGGGGGCGGCCGCAAGGGCATCGGCACGCCGATTACCTTCGGCCAAGAACCCCGGCAAGTCGGTGTGGGACCTTATGTGCATTACATAAAACGGTTGCTCTCGGTGGGAGATTAGCCTAACCAGCTTTGAGAGCAACTCATTGAGGGCCTCGTTGGGAACACCCTGCAGGATTGCATCCTGTGCCCTAGATACTACACCCGCTACATAGGCCGAATCTGTGACCAAATTGAAGGGTTCAGAGAACTTCTCAAAAGCCCTGACGACTGCGGCCAACTCAGCTAGCTGTGGGGATCCCTCCACCACAGCGACATCAGACTCCCACCGCTGAGTCTGAGGATCCCTCCAAGTCACTACGGACTTGTGGGACCCTCCGGACGCGTCAGTAAAAACTGTCAGAGCCTTTAGGGGTTTTTTGCTCTGAATCCGTGTTACTTTTAGCTCGAATTGGACGTCCGAATCAAAAATTTTGTGGGCTGGTCTCAAAACAGAAATTTCGCCCGTGTAGCTATCCAGAGCAAACTGCAAGGATTCGTTTTCTCGCAGTAGGTGTTCCAACATGGCCTTGGTGAATTGGCCCGATTCCAATTTTAAAGGTATGTAAATGCACTTAAAGTCCTCACCTGCCAACTCCCGGATCCTCATCCGCGCTTTGCGGATGAGTTCCGCCACCAGTTCTTGTGGTTTGGTCAGCCTTTTGGACCGACTGTGGCTCAGGAACACCCACTCTATGATTAAGAGGGGGTCCTTTTTGCCTTGGTCCGTGCCCTTTCCCAGGGTCTCCATCCACTGAAAGATGATGCCATGGAGGTGTGGCAGTCTGCCCATGATGATGAATTTGAAGGGCAGGCCCGGATCGCACCTGTGGGCCTGCCTGGCAGACATGGCCTCCTGGACCCTCTCTAAAGCAGCTTTGGCCTCTGGGGTGAGCTCCCTGGGAGAACTAGGCTCATCCCCCCCTTTCAATAAATTGAAAAGAGGGGCTAGGTCCTCGTTGGAAATACCTAACCAGGGTCTCACCCAATTTAAAGACCCACACAGCTGCTGGACATCTGCTAGGTTCCGAATTGTATTTTTGATGGCCAATTTCTGCGGAGCAATGGTCCGCTTAGTAATTTCCAAACCCAGGTATTTCCAGGGCGGCATCTTCTGAATTTTGTCCTTGCGCAGCTCGAACCCTGCAGCAACCAACGCACTGGTTGTCAGTTCAAGCGCGTGGGTAAGCAGATCGTCATTGGGGGCACAAATTAAAATGTCATCCATGTAATGGTGGATGATCACGCCAGTTGTGGCTGCACGCACAGGGGACAACAATGAAGAAACGTACCACTGGCAAATACTTGGGCTGTTTTTCATGCCCTGAGGAAGTACTCTCCAATGGTACCTCTTCATTGGGGCTTCTCGGTTGATGGAGGGAACCGAGAAGGCAAACCGCGGCGCGTCATCAGGATGTAGGGGAATTTGGAAGAAGCAATTCTTAATATCAATTATGGCCAGATTCCAATTTTGAGGCAACATCGCCGGGGACGGCATCCCAGGTTGGGGAGAGCCCATATTTTCAATTACTGCATTGATTGCACGGAGGTCGTGAAGGAGCCGCCACTCGTCTTTGCCCGGTTTTTTGAGGACAAAGACGGGGGAATTCCAAGGAGATGTAGTTTCTTGGATATTCCCTTTGGCTAACTGCTCGTCCACGAGCTCCCGGAGCGCTTTTAATTTTTGTTTATTCAGCGGCCATTGCTCCACCCACACTGGAGTATCTGTCAGCCAATTCAGTTTCTGGGTGGGACGCTCCTCAATGGTCGCTGCCCGAAAAACCTGGGGGGTCGGTATGTCAATTGTGACCCCCCATTGGGCCATCAGGTCTCTCCCCCACAAGGGCTCCGTATAGTCTAAAACGAATGGGCGTAAATACGCCGATTGCCCATTCGGCCCCTCAATTTTGACGATGTTTTTCGATTGTTTTGCCAATTGGGTGCCTCCTACTCCTGAAATTTTTCCCGCTACGTTTTGCAACTCCCAACGCGACGGCCAATCCCGTTCGGGAATGACCGTGACGTCTGCCCCTGTGTCCAGGAGTCCATTGATGTGCTTGAACTCCTGGCCCTTCCACATGTAACAACCCAACTTCGGCCTTTCCTTCCCAATGACCTGGGCCCGGCACACCTGGTAATCCTGTTTGGCAGACTTGCGCCACAAATCTTCAGGGTGTACCGGTGGCCCAGATATCGGAATTGCTTGGGCGATGATTTGGCCCTTGGGAAGGAAAGCCGGAGGGTGGGAGCAGTGCAGCCACAAAACCACCTGGTCCGGATCCCTTGATGTTACACAGGGAGCGATGGTAATGTCTAAAGGCGTGTATTTTGTGTCCCCAAGGACGATGTACTTACTACGGATGTTCCTCCAGGTCCCTGGGTCGTCAGCGTTGACAGTGACGAAATGCCAATGATCGTCTCGCAGATGCAGAGCGTCGGTCAGGGCCAACCTATATGGGGAGAAATTAGAGGTGGTGTTAAGTATTGGCTTGGGCTGGGTTGGGTCTCGACCCAGCCAAGCAGTGGAAATGAATTCCACGTCCTCCCTCATATAGGCTGGTTCGTTCGTCCGGTGCTTGGTCATGTCCTGTAAAGAAAGGTCCTCAGGCGGGGTGCGAAAGCTGGTGTTGTCCCTCCCCTCCTCCGGTGTTAATCTCCCCACCTTATTTCTGTCTGAGCGCAGGGAGGGACTGCGCTCATAGATCAGTTTTTTGGTCTAGCCCCCAAGTTGGGGGTAGACCTCCCCTGGTGTTGCCTGTAATTTAAGAACTCCTCCCTGAGGGGACACTTGTTGACCCAGTGTCCCCCCTGCCCGCAGAGGTGGCACTTTTCCGTCTGCGGGGGTCCTCTTGGGGATGCTCCTGGCGGACGACGGTTGGCCGATGGTGTGGCCGGCGGCGTCCGGGCGGCGGCGAAGGACACCCTCCTTGATGGCGGTTGAGGGGTCCTCCGCGGATCCTCCGCAGGGACCGTGACCTTCCGAGCGCAAACCTGCAACATTGCCTGCAGGGCGGGCTCAGGTTCAAGAGGGAGGCTGAGGATCGCTTGCCGACAGGGCTCGTTTGCGTTCTGCTTTGCCACTGTGGCAAGCATCCCCTCCCTCAGGCGCTCGTCCGGAACCTGAGCCTCCATCGCCCTGTGCAGGCGGTCCACGAAGGTCACGAATGGCTCGATTGGTCCCTGCTTAATAGATAAGAAATCAATGGCCGCCCCGCGCGATCGCAAGGTGACCAGTGCCTTTTCCGCCGCTCTCGCACTGACCTGCAGTGCGCCCCGTGGGATTTTTTCCGCCTGCTTTGCCCCCTCCTTCCAATCCCCCTCCCCGCACAAGTGGTCGAGGGATATCACTGCCCCATCCCCATCCCGGGAGGTCTCTGCAGAGGCCCAGAGGTCAGGGAGAACATCCCTGATCTCCCGCTTCCATTCCGACTCCCATATCAGGAACTCACCATGTGAGATGAGACATGATATGAGCGTCCGAATGTCTGCGGGGACATATTCGGCCGCAGAAAAGGTTGCTTTCAGCAACCCCCGAAAATATTCGCTTTCGCGGCCAAACTCCCTCTGAGCCTTGCACAGCTCCTTGATGACATGCTGTGGGATGGGTGACCACTGTGCAAGGGGCCCGGCCCCCTGCCGCGGTGTGTAGACGACTGGCGCGGCAGAGAAGGCCGGAAGGGTTGGAGAGGGTTCCGGGTTCCCACGCCCCTCCCTTCCGGAACCGATAGCGTGGGAACCGGAAGTTAGAGCGTGGGAACCAGGGGGCGGGGCGGAAGGGGCGTGGCCAGGAGCGGGGGGAGTGGCAGGATGGGAACTCCCCTCCCCGGAGGCGGAGTCAGGGGGCGGGGAAAACCCCGCGTCAGCAGGGGCGTGGTCGGGATAGGGTGGAGGAGGGACATGGGCGGGGAGATCCGGGGAAGGGGCGGAACTTCAGGAGGCGGGAAGAAAGGGGTTGCGGGAGGGGGGAGCACAAGTGGCGGGAAAAGCCGCGCGGGCTCCGCCATCTTGTGCCCGGGAGACTGAGGGAGATGGGCGGCCATTTTGTGGCAGCCCAGGGAGAGTGGCCGAGGGAGAGGTTTTGGGTTCGGGGGATAACTTAACACGAACAGACCCTCTACGGGACAGGGCTGTACATTTGGGAGAAGCAGGGGAACGGGGAGAGGCAGAGACGGCGCCTGTCTCGCCTGGGGGAGAATTAGGAGCAGAGGGAGAGGAAAGAGGTTTAGGGTTGCTAAACCCACCCACTGAACTGGGGATTTGTTTGTCAGTTGGCTGTGGCAGGTTTCCGTAGTTATTTTTAACAATATCGCGAATTTGGAGAGCCAATAAAGTGAATTTTGCGAGAGAAAGATCTGACTTACGCAGAATCTCCCTCCCGACTTGGTCCCAAAAGGGGACCTGGTACAATTTAGCTGCCGAAACGTCGGGAAAAGCCTGCGACAACCATCTGACAAATTTTTTAACTTCATTTTTCTTAATTTTCACCCCACCCACTAAAAGGATGCCCACAACTTGGGTATAGAGGCTTTTCTGGGGCACCGAGAGCTTAGCACCCATAGCTCGCTGTTAATTGGTGCCCCGCGAGGTAAGTTCTGAAAATCCCAAAAGAACGAAGAAGACTGCCGCTCCCCGCTCTGTCCCCACCCTCGACGCACTCCCGCCCGGGAAGGGAGGCAAACCCGGTGAGGGCTAGGGGAGAGCCGGACCGCCCCTACACCGTCTACACGGTGAGGGTCCACCAGGGGAGGGTAGAAACGAAAAAACAGAACTTACCAAACCGCCGCGGTGGAGACCGACGCCGCTGGTGCCTCCGGCGCTACCGGCTCCGTCCCCTGGGAGCGCAGCTCTCTAAAACGGAGCGCGCTCTAACCAGGGGCAGTTGACGGCCACGAGGGGTAATTCCCGAGGTCTGGGGGACCTCAAACTCCTCTGCCACGGGGTCCTAGCTGCGATTCCAGGGCCCCACGTTGGGCGCCAACTTGCCGCGCTCCCCAGCCCCAAGTGCCCTCTGATGTTGCGCTCAACCCCGGCTAGCTCGGCACCTGGGGTGAGGACGGGCAATGAGGCACCTCTCGCTGCGCCCTGATGGGGTTTGAGAGGTGTCCCCGTGGGTCCTGAATCAGCAGCGGCTACCCTAAGGCGGCAAGGAAAAGCCGGAACCAGCTGGGGTAAAAGTCTTCTTTAATCTGGAGCCAACGTGGCCAACGCAAAGAAGATACACCAACAGGAAACCCCCCCAAGCTGGAACCCCGAGTGGGGTTCGGGGCAGGCAATTATAGGATTTGGGAAGGGAATGGGAGTGGAAACCAGGGAGGGAAAACCAATGGGAGACGGGGAAGGGAGTGGCTCCACGGTGGGGTGATTCCGCCTGGTCCAATGGGAAGGGGACAGGGGAGTGGCCCCAGGCCCTCGTCCAATCACTCGGTGCCCTGTGGAGAAGATTCTGGACAGAGGGGAAGGAACACCGAGTGACAGACAAGGTACCTGGGAGGGGACAGGGGGATGACTTGGCAGTTTTGGGGATGACGGACAGGTGTTGGGAAGGCGGGAAAGGGGGACCAGGCGGGAAAACAGAACAAAAGGATGTACCAATACAGCAAATAGGGGAAGACAGGAACAAACCATTGGGGAAATACAAAATTGTAAAACCGTACATAAAATAAATAAAAACGCACCACCACAGTAGAGCAGCCTGACTCTGTTGGTGTTGGCTCTGGCTGCTCAAAAGAGGTTGAGCTGAAGGTTGGCTCTGGTGCTGGAGTAGCTGTTTCAGCTGACTCTGGACATGGAGTGGGAGTAGAGCAGCCTGACTCTGTTGGTGTTGGCTCTGGCTGCTCAAAAGGGGTTGAGCTGAAGGTTGGCTCTGGTGCTGGAGTGGCTGTTTCAGCTGACTCTGGACATGGAGTGGGAGTGGAGCAGCCTGACTCTGTTGGTGTTGGCTCTGGCTGCTCAAAAGGGGTTGAGCTGAAGGTTGGCTCTGGTGCTGGAGTGGCTGTTTCAGCTGACTCTGGACATGGAGTGGGAGTAGAGCAGTTTGACTCTGTTGGTGTTGGCTCTGGCTGCTCAAAAGAGGTTGAGCTGAAGGTTGGCTCTGGTGCTGGAGTGGCTGTTTCAGCTGACTCTGGACATGGAGTGGGAGTAGAGCAGCCTGACTCTGTTGGTGCTGACTCTGGCTGCTCCAAGGGGGCTGAGCTGAAGGTTGGCTCTGGTCTTGGAGTAGCTGTTTCAGCTGACTCAGGATATGGAGTGGGAGTAGAGCAGTTTGACTCTGTCAGTGTTGGCTCTGGCTGCTCAAGAGGGGTTGAGATGTAGGTTGTCTCTGGTGCTAGAGTGTCTGTTCCAGGTGGACGCATGCCCATCTGAATCAGGATCCAGTTGTAGAAGTACTGAGTGGAGGTGTAGACTCCCGGGCGTTTTGTTCTGACACAGCCTTTTCCCCAGCTGGTCACTCCAACAAGCCAAAAGTAGCCAGCATGGTTATCTTTGCACACCAGAGGCCCTCCACTGTCACCCTGCAACAGAGGAAAGAGGATTAGGGTGCTGTTGGGTGGCTGCTGTCAGCACTAGAGGCCTGTTTCTCTCTTGCAGCCCCTGCCACAGCTGTATTCATGGTACAAAAAGGCTTTGCTCAGGTGCTGGAGTCTCAAGAACCTTAGCTGGGAACAGGGTGGGTGTCTGTGAAGGCCCCCTTTTGTATCTGCACAGTGATCCTGGATGGGCAGAGCATAGATCATCCAGAATCTGGATCTGTGGGCTGCTGAGAACACTGGATGGGCTTTCTGGGCAGAGGGGCAGGCCTGGGGAACACGGTCACTTGGCAAGGAAACTCCAGCAGTGGAGGAAAAGTGGTTTGCCAGACAAAGCCCATGGTGACGGGGTACCTTCGCTGCTGGCTCCCAGCACTCATACCTGGCAGGTGTCCATGCCACCCCGTGGGTAGCCAGCACACAGGTTGTGGGTGTGGATGGCCCCAGCGTACCGACGGCTGCTGTTAACCAGCCGGATATCCAGGAGACGGACCTTGGCTTCCTGCAGGACATCACTCGGACCCTGAGCTGCAAGCACAGGAAGGAATGGGCACCCAGCAGCTCTTTGCCAGTTCCACTCCCCTGTCTGGGGGTGAACTCATTCCCTAGGGCTTGGCTTTGCCTCTGGAGCAGTTGTTGAAGCGCTGTGTCCTTTCTGTCTGCCTTTGGGGAGCAGGCCAGGCCCAGCTCTCCAGAGGCATACATCCTACAGCCTGACTTTGGTTTGTGCTGTCAGGAAGCCAAACCCATCTTGCTGGTGTGCCCAGCTCACCCTCAGGGCCCTTTTTGGGAACTCACCTTTTGCAGTGGCAGAACCCCAGCCAGCAATGTAGCAGGTTTTCAGCTCTGACACTGTGAGCGAGGCGTTGGGCACGCAGGCAAGCTGGACGTAGTCACTGCACTCCACGGGCTTGTCCAGCTCCAGCAGGGCGATGTCGTTCTGCTGGGAATCAGCCGTGTACTCCTGGTGGGCCAGGAGCCGCTTGATGTGGCGCACCTGAGTTTCAGGGCCCAGATGGGTCAGCTTGGTGGCCCCGATCAGCACACGCCACATGGTGACATTCCTGCAAGGCAGAGAGGGGTCTGAGGAAGAGCAGAGCCGTGTGCTGTTGATGCCTTAGGATTTTAGCTTTTGTATTTTTCATCCATTTGTAATCCTGCAGTTTTTTACTGTATAACTAAATTCTGCACACAGTGTGAGCTGCTGCTGCTTTCCCATTCTGGTCACAAAAATTCCTCTCCAGGCCTGGCAATCAAGGATACCTCACTGCCTCAGGCCTCGAGAGATGGAAACAAAAGTGAGTTGAGGGGAGCAAACTGGGGGTAAATGACTTCATTACCTGAAGCTGTAATTAGAAGATTAACCCTAAATATGCAAATGGACCAAATTTATAGGTGTGAAAACCTTTGACCCGTGGTCAATTTTGGGTTGTAGCACTTGGGGGGGTCTTTTGTTTTGCCTAAAATGGACCTGGAGGCCCTTCAATAAATATAATCACTTTTTATTCCTTGTCTGGCCTGTTTTTAGGTAGTCCTGAAAAGGCATCACTGTGGCAGCTCAGCACTTCCCTTCCTTCTGCTTCTCAAGGCAGAGAGGAAAGCAGGGCAATGAGGAGTGTGACTGCCCTAGCATGCCTTAGGCTCCAGGAATGCCACACTGGAGGCTGCTGGGCAGCAGTGGCACGAGCCCAGCCTTCTGAGCAGTCCCTCAGTTGGGCCCCGTAGTATTGAGGTGCTGCAGGCTGGGCAACTGTTTGTGTGGTGAGGATACCCTCATTCCCTGCTCCTCCTTACCTGGCCTGGAGGAAGCAATGGGCTGCTGTGAGGACCCACTGTGGGCTGATGAGGGACCCTCCACATGTATGGCCGGTGCCTATTTTCCTGGGGTCCTGGATGCTGACAATCCAGGGCCAGGCCCCTGGCAGGGCACCTGTGCCAGTCACAATTCGGTAGTCAGCATCTATGGAGTTGTAGTCAGAAGCCATGGGCCGGAGCCCACAGGTCCCTCTGGAAGCACAAAATCATTACTGCCCTTCTGTTCCAGTACCTGGGTGCTGGCAAGGAGGCTCCCACATGGGGTTTGGGGTGTGGCAATGGGGGACAAGCACCCTCCTAGAGCCTGGGGCCATACCTGCAGTTGCCCCAGGTACCATGTGCAGGTCTGTACACAGCCAGCAGGATGAAGAGGTACAGGTACAGAAGATTCATCGCTGTCAGCAGCATCTGTCAGCTGAAAGAGACAAAAGCTTGTCTCTTCCAGTGCAGTCTCTGACGAGTGCTGCAGCAACTGCACTGTCCATGGCACCTGGGGCTGATGTCACAGAGTGGGTGGTTCCAGGTTCTGGGCACAGTGTCCTCAGAGGGCAGGGAAAGGCCACAGCCTCACAGAACCACAGAATGGTTTGGGCTGGAAGGGACCTTGAAGGTTGTGAAAGGCAAAAGGGGTCCCTTGCCTCGCACATGCAAAACGACACCATGGGCAGACAAATCTGGCACAGAGGGAAAGTCACTCCAAAGGCAGTGTTTGGTCAGAGAGGGTGCTCAGAGCCACCACACGATGGAGAAAACTAGCACATCAAAGCTAGAAAGAGGACAGGAAGGAACAATGCCATGTGCAAACTACTTGGGGGGATGCTTCAAGGCACATAAGCCTTAGCTGATGGAACAAACCTGGAAACTCCTGAGTGTTGCAAGAGGAATTGCTGACCATGGCAGAGTGCGAGAAGCTGACAGGAGTTTCAATGCCATGAGGAAGCCCTTCTGAGTCTGTTTATACATTCTCCATGTCTGGAGCAGGGTGAGTACTGCAAATGCCTCAGTGCTGCCTCTTGCTTTGGAGACTGGTGCTGGAGGTCATGGCTGCAGAAAACAAGGGACTGAGATGGAGAGTGCTCATGCACTCACTTTTGTGGTTTGGGAATGGCATTCCCCAGTCTGGTGTTTCCACTGGAACACTGCAAACCACTGCTCCTCACTCCCTTCTCCCTCTCCCCTCCCTTCTCTGGTGGGCTTGAGAATAGAACTGGAAGCACAAAAGTTAAAGACTGTGGGTTGAGACAAGAACAATATAATGGAAACAGCAATGAAACAAGAAAATGAGCAGTAACCGCAACAATATTAATAATGGACTGGGACAATTCACATGCAACCATCCACCCCATAGAGCCTGGCAGTACCCAACCAGGCTGTCATGCATGTTATCCAGCGGAGATTTCTTCCCCTGTCCCTGGAAAATGTTGTGGAGTGGTTCAGAACAACCTCCACGTCCTGGCCATGCCCTGTCCTGGTTATGGCAAAAATTTACCCCATCCTGGCCAGAACCAGGACATTCACCCTCATGATCTGCCCCACAGCTTTGGAATCTGTGCCAGAGGGTCTGGCAGGGCAGGGAGGGCAGTCACCAGGGATTGGCAGACGTTGGAAACTCCTTATCCCTCTCTCTGGCCCCTGGTTTTCCTTGTTTTATGGAATGGAAGAACACATGTCCAACTCCTCCCAGTATCTCCTTCACTGGAAATCCTCCGTGCTTTGATTCCTTCTCTGACATTCTGCTGCACCTGGGGAATGCAGTGGGAAAACCCAAGGCTTTGTGTGAAGGTCACTCCCTCAGCACTTCACCTGAGGTGCACAGGAAGGCTGCCCTGGCTCTACCACACCTCATCCAGAACACCTGGAAGCTCTTCCCTCCCCATTCACACACTCCCCTGCCTTGTCCTCCTCATCCCACAGGGATGCACAGAGGGGCTACCACACTTCACGGTTTGGTAGCCCTGATACCACACTCCTGACTGGAATGGGGTGACCCTGGGGCAGTTTTGGCCTGCATCAGTTCCATGTCCTGCCTCAGCACACCCAGGTTCTCTGTTGGCGTCTGTGCTCATCTCTGCAGCTTTGCTGTCCTGCACCAGGAGTTTGCTGAATAAAATCATCCTCTAGAAAGGACATGTGACACAAGCCCAGGAGTAAGCAGCACCATGGGAGAGTTCAGCAAGGTGCCCTGGGGACAGCCAGGCCAGGCAGGGGAAGGTGGGGGGACCACGGCCTCACTGAAGCAGCCACATTGTACAGCACAAAAAATAAAGCTAAATAAATGCTGGGATGAAATACAGCACTGCTGGGACTGCTCCATTTAGCAAATAACAGTTGTGGGGGAGATTTACAGATGTACTGGGTACATCTGGGAACTGGGGCTCCTGCTGGAAGTCTTCAATCTTGAAGCTCCCAGTTCCCAAAGCTGGTAAATCCTTCCCAGCAATGGCTCCTGAGGCAGGGAGAGGGGTGGAAAGCCAAGGATGGGGCAGAGATCAGAAGGAGCTGGGGAGCTCAGAGAGGTCTTCAAGGGGAAGAGGATTTGTCTGAAAGGCCCTCACTTTTCTGGTCATCTTGGCAACTCTGGCAGGTTTAACAGGAGGTTTGTCTGGAAACAAGACAGGGACATATTGGCATGATGGGTGCTGGCATATTCCAGTCTTAGGCTTTGCAGAGAGAGATTTGCTGTTTCCCCATAGGCCACAGAGGATTTTAATATGAGGTGAACTCCCCAAGCTTGCATCCACCCTGTTCCATGGCCTCTGGCTCTGAGAAATGCTCTCCTGTGCACCCTGCTTCATTCCCTCAGATCAATGGCTGATGTGCCAGCAGCTCCTGCTCCAGAAGGGCAGCACATGATGAAGGTGCCACCCCTGCAGCTGAAAAGAAGGTTCCTTTTGCCATGGCATTCCAGGAGGTCATAAGACACATCATCAATGGAGTCTGAAAAAAAGAAAAATTAGAAGTTGAGGCAGCTGCATTTACCAGTGTGGGCAGTCCAGAGAGAACTGCCTGGACCTGACCCAGTTTGTGGATCAGAGCCAGAAATAGGTTCCCTTAGCTAGAAATGAGACCTCTCTACCCAGAGAGCCAGCTGCTTGCCATTCCATTGCTCCCTGGCCACAAGCAGCACTTCATCCATGAGCTCTCACCCCACAGAGCCCCTAGGTAACCCTGAAAAGACTCCTTCAGTATCAGGGGCTGCAAGAGACCTCTAGATGAGCAGCTAGAGGATTAGGTGAGGAGAAGAACTGAAATAAAATGCGTGTTTTTCCCTGGATTTGTGGAAGACAACAAGAAAGAAATACAGGACCCCAAAAAACAAACCCACTCGATGGGAGAGGCAGGTGAGCACCTCTGGTTCAGGAATTACAGAATGCACTCAACTGCAGCTTGCAGACAAGGATCCTGGCACGTTCCAGCAGCCAGCACTGCCACCTGATCCCAGCATCCCTCTGCCCCATGGATTTACACAGGACCCCAAAGCCCCAGTGGTCAGTGAAAGGAAAACATCCAACTGTCCACACTTGGCAACCTACTCCCGGGTTCTGCAGCCTGTGGAGAAAGACAAATTCCCTCACTAGAAAACTAAGCAGGTTTGAGCTGGGCTTTCTCAAAGCACACTAAAGGCAGAGGTGGGCTTCTCCGTGCTGTTTGGGAAGTGGCACATGAACCACACGGGAATCAGAGAGAGATTATCAACTCCAGAGGCACTGCTGAGCGCAGCCTCTCCTGACTCCAGCTGGGCTCCAGCCCCGAGGTGACCTGTGCCTCCAAACAGAGGGGCCAGAGTGACCTGCACTGACCAGGCCGGCCACAGCTCCGTGTCACACTGACCACTGCAGCGTCCAGCCAGTCCCTCCAGAGGCTCTTCCAATCTCCACCTCCACCTTACAGGGGCATGGAACGCCGCTGATCACACCTGCTGCTCCCTGACCTGCAGCCAGAGGAAGATTTCCTCATTTGCTGCTGTGGCCAGTGGCACCTCTCTGTAGCAGGTTTTGCGTCCTGCTCGGTGCCCCAGTGCTCCAGACAGGCTGGCTCCGTGCTGCTGGGCCTCTCCCGGTCCCTCTGAGCAGGGCTGCAGCCGAGTCTTCAGAACAGCCCCAATTCCCCAAAACAGCCCCCAAAACAGCCCGGCGCTGTCTGTGTGGGGAACATCAAACCCACACCAAGGAATGGCTTTGCCCAGTGCCCCGGGATGGAGCAGCCCCGGCCTGCTCCACCAGAGCCCAGGGCGGCTCTGGGAGCCCTGAGGGCACGAGAGAAGGAAACTTCAGCGTGAGGGTCTGCAGCGGCCAGGGGAACACCAGCGCCTCCGAGCCGCCCTGCCAGACATGTACGGCCCTCCACCACCCTCGCAGTGGTGCGGGAATGTGCTCGCTGCTGAGGGCGGCCTCGCGGCTCGGCGAGCAGCTCGGGCAGGGCCGCCGCTGTCCGCTCCGTGCGGAGCGCAGCCTCCTCCGGACGCGGCCGTGAGGCGGTCTGGGCCCTCGGGTGTCGCCTCCGGCAGAATCAGCGGCTCGGTGGAGCTCACACGAAGCTCTCCCTGGGGCGGGACAGCCCTTGCCCGTGGGGTGTCGGGCGGGCCCCGGGCCGGCCGAGGGTTGCCCGGCTGAGCCCGGGGCCGCCCCTGACGTGGGGCTCTGGGGCAGAGTCCGGCCCGCGGTGCCCAGCAGGGATGCGCGGTTCTGTCTGTGCTCGGGCAGCACCAGAGTAGAGTTTTTCCCTGCTACAGTACCTACGCTACCCCGCGAAAGAGCATCGCTCAGGTTTGACAGGAGGAGAAATCTGTGTGGCCGTCAGCTATCACCTATGGCCCGGTCAGGATACTGATGGATTTTCTGACCTATTCGCTAGGGTCGTGTAAAATGTTAAACTGCAGATGCTTTCTGAAAGCAACTAGTGCTTTGAATGGTACAATCTGGATTACAGAAGCTTTATGTAGTGTTAGGCTGTGAACCACAATAGGTTTATTCTACAAGTTAATAGGGATATGCCAGATCATGTTACACTTCTGTTTTATCTTCTGTTTTGACCCTATGGCAAGCATCAGTTGGGTTTATTTAGCTCTTTATTAGCCCTTTATTTAGCTCTTAGCATTTTTCACATTTTGTGTGAAAAATGAATTAACTTTTAGGTAGATATTTTTAAAGAGGAAAAATGTATTTGTGCCTATTGATGCTGCAGTGATTTGTGGTTTTGAGACCCATCTTGCAAAATACCACATGCTGAGGCTGATTGTCATAGCTCTGAAGCCAGCCCTGGGTATGGAATGCTTTTCATTCTTTGGAGTGTTCATTCCAGGCAGTTCTGTGTAACGAGATCTTTACAGAGCATGGAAGATGCCTCTAGGGGAAGTCTCCATTTTGATTGCTGTGCCTAGACTAATTCTGATACTCCTGAGTTTGCTGTCAGGTTTTTACGATGCTGAAATGTGTGTTTTCCAGGTTCCTGTGTGGGCTATTTTTCACTAAGAATCTAGAAAATATCTTGGCTTTTCGTGGGGTTTAGTGCAAAATAGGTTTGACTGTAGGAACCACATTGTTGCAAAGATGAAGCATGCAATTAAAGTTCTTTCTAATAATTTGAGATGATTTAAATATATGTCAAATGAAATGCCATAGTCAAGGAACCAAAGCAGTCGAATGAATTGCCTATAAATTCCTTTGGCATGAAGCGTGTTGAGTGAAATGTTTATTTCTTCTAAGCAATAGGTCATAAGAGTGTTTAAATAAAGGTATAGTATATATAATGCACTGGAGCACAATCCATGGATTAGAGTGAAATTTCAACACTCAGTTCCTTTACTTAGAGAAGTCCACCTATGCCCAGATGGATTAATTAATTGTAGTGGTAGAAAATACAGGGTGTAAAACACAGCTGACTGTTGAGCTTAGTATATCACTATGTTGTAGAGAAACTCAAGAATCAAGAAAATTCTAAATAAGTAAATGCTAATTTGTCATGCAGTACTATGGTATTTTCAGGCAGCTAATCAAGAAAATTTGAATTGGAAGACCGTCAAACTTGTTTCATACAATAAAACTCTGAGAGACTTATCTACAAATAGAAACACAAGGAGCATCCTTTTTTGTACTCAGCAAAGAGCTGGAGTATGTTGTGCTGTTACGGAGGTTTATTTTTATAAACTACTCCAATGAATTTTATAAGCATGTAAAAGATTGTAAGTGCCCTGAAACATGTTTATTCTTGGACTGGCAATTACATACATGGATTCAGTTTTGATTTTCTTTAAAATAAAAATAAAAATATTTCTCTGGAGTAATTTGCTCTCGGTAACAAGAGTCATCTGCAAGAGAAATATCCAAACCAATTTCTGGGCAGTGGAAGTAGCTTTATTTTTTATAACATTCTTAGTACCTGTGACCAGGGTTGGTAGAGTGCCAGTCCTGCCAGCTTTAAGGAGCTGCATGTAAGTGTACCCTCGTTTCCTCAGAATCCCAGGGATGTGGACATTTCTTTGAGATGAGCTTTTAGGAAGCCCCAGAACATCTGGTGGTGTGACATCTTCCTGCATGCTCTGTTTCTGCACGTGATGTTTTCCAGTGCTTTCAAACATCCCTTCCCTTCTGTTTTTTCAGATGGTTATTTAGACCTATCTTGAGAGCTACTCTCTTCAGCCTCAGCTTTATCCAAGATACAATATGGTTATTATATAACCTAGTATTTTTTCATTTTACTTACATTTCATTACATAACCTAGTATTTTACATTGTTACTTGCACAGCAGAATAACTGCAGAACTCTGCTCGATCCAGGTTATACTGAAAACTAAAAAAAATGCTATTTTTACATGCCTGACATTTTTCTTGCATATTTGAGCTTAGGTATTATGTTTGCTCATTTCAGGAGTGCTTCTGAACCACAGTCCAGAAAGAAGAAAAATCTTCTTGGTTGAAGTTGAACATTTGTCTCTAAGAGTAAGAACAAAGCCATGCCAGTGCTTTCAGAAGACTCAGGTAATTCAGCTGCATGCTTTCAACAGAGCAGTGACTGAAATCTTGTCATACCTGTTTCACACATAAAAATAATTTAAATAGGAGTAAAATGTAATAGAATTAAGATAATTCAACTGAAGTTTCTGAGCAATTACCTACAAGAAGGAAGGTGGAATGTAAAAGGTGAAAATTAATAAAGTTTGTCAGGATCAGTTTCCTACTAACCCTAGAGCACCCAAATATACTCTGATAGACCTGAATATACTCTGATAGACTTGAATATATTCTGATAGATCTGAATATATTCTGATAGACCTGAATATATTCTGATAGGCAGAATTGGACCCCTCAGTGTAACAGTGCCTTCTACATGTGCTTACTAAAGATCAGCCCATATATCTCTGCTGCTTGCTGTGTCATTTCTTAATATTTTCTGAACAGGGGTTGATAAACATTGTAAATATCCTTCCTTTTAACTTAAAATAAGTGTCTTTGTTCAAGGCTACTTTACTAGCTTCTCCAGTATGCTGCCCAGGAGAAGTCACAGATAATAAATGATGCTTAGGATTAAAGCAGGAGTGAGTTTGAGTCTCCTGGATCAAAATCCACTCTAAGGTTCGTGGAGAGAATAGCCACAGGAATAGATTTGAACCCCCTCCACCTTTTTATATTTCCTGTTTTGTTTTGGTCCTGTGTTCCCAGACATGGTTCACCGGGAAAAATCTGGCCTTTGTCTGGCTCTGTGTGTTGCAAAATTGGGATATTTAAATATTTTTTTAGAAAACTAGCCACAAGCTTTGATTCCACCACAATGGAAATCTACACTTTATCCTTTCTTCCTCTGGTCAGGCCTGGCTTTTTATAGGTGCCTCAGAGTGGAAGGGGCAGGATAACACTTGTAAGCAAAGCTGCTGGGGAGGTAGAGCTGCTACCTGTGCAAAAAAAGGTCATTCAATCAGTTTGAGAGTCTGCTGTGGTACTAAAATTTCAAATTTGTAAGAGGGGAAACAAAGGGTTCTGGAAACAAGGAGTAATAAACATGAAGTGTTAAATGTGAAAGATAATTTCTTAAGAAATATATATTGCTTTGTTAGATTTTGCCTTAATATGATGGTGTGCTTGACACTTATGAGGGGAGTGTTGCAAAATGAGCTGTGGATAAACACGAGATAATCACAAGTCTCTGCAAATGTGATGATCATCAATGTGATACCCAAATAAATGTAGTGACTGTTAAGACTGCAGTAGAAGGTCCTGTGAGAAATGCTGTGTAGAATGTTTTTGTTCTGTCCTGAATCTAAATTTAGGGTTGCATGAAACTTTGGCCCTTTTGACATCTCAGCTAAGACCTGATTCAAATCATAAAGAGGAAATGGGATTCCTTAGGGATGTCTTCAGTGAAAGAAGTCTCAGCTACCTGATGAAGGTAAAAGTTTGTATTTATTTATGTACATTCTCCTTACAGTTTACTTTTTCTCTGTTCCCTTGATTTATCAACCATTTACTTTGCCAAACCTTTTTTTTAAGAATTCTGTACTGACCAAAGCATATGTGTGCTTAAGAACAAACACTAATAATGTTTGACAATTAATATGTTGAACATATTAAAACCGAGATCAAGGAGTAGAATGTTGCTGGCAGAGGTTCCAAAAAGTGCAAGAGGCTCCAGGGAATGGGGAAAATATGCAGATGGGATAGAAAACCTAATATCCCATTGAGTATGGGATAGAAAACTTCATATATGGGATAGAAAACCTCACATGCCATTGAATATGGGACAGAAACCCTCACATATGGGATAGAAAACCTCACATTCCATTGCATATGGGATAGAAAACCTAACACCCAACCTATAATAAAATCCCCTAATATAACTTTAGTTGCCAAGTATTGGTTATGCAAAAGCCAGATGATGCCTCTTCACAGAGATAATCTAGTTTATGAATGTATGGGAAATTAATTCAATAGTCCAGTTTTAATTTTTTAATGTGGAGGTGGGTTTTTTTGGGGGTGTTATTTGGTGGGGGTGTTTTGTTTTAATTTTGGTTCTGAGTTTCTTTGGGGTGGGTGTGCTAGGGAAGAAGTAAAGGGTTTGGGTTTGGGTGTTTGCTTTCCAGCCTTAGCACAGGGATGTGGCTTCCTCAGAGAGGGTGGTAAGGATGCTCAGTAGGGGAACATGAGGCACTTTGCCAAAATATTCCTTATGTCTTTGACAGATGTGGAGTCAGTCTGAGTGCCAGCAGTGTCTGCAGGGGAGCTGTGGACAGTTCATCTATCACAACACTGGGGGTGGCACAAAGCTCTTCTGGTCTGCCCACTGCTCAGAAATCCTTGCTCCTGGCTGTGGAACTTCTGGCTGTGGAACTCCTCCTCAGCCTGTGTCCGGCCAATCTTCAGCCTTGAGACTTTCTAGAACGGTGTTCCCTGAGTCATGAGAGTTGAGTTTCAAGTCCCGCACCCAGGGATTCCACTGCTGGGCAGCATAAAACAGTGTTCCCAACTGCTGTCCTCAAGAGCTGTAGCCCCCTGTGACCTGTGTCCCTTCTCCCATCAGAGCTTTGTTTTGCTGGTGCCTGGCTTGGGAGTCCTTGCCTTGCACAGGAGACTGGACTGGACTACAAACACATGCTAACAGTGGTAACAGGCAACTTTATTTACACAACTAAATAAATTTCAGCATTTGTGCATGCAGAGGAGGAAGATTGGCAGGACAGAGGACGCCTTTGACCTGAGGCTGCCTTTGGACGAGCAGGCACTGCCCCAGTATGTAATGGTCATGGTCCACTGCAGCCTGCAGTGGATCCTGTTCATCCTGCTGCCCATGTCTTTTTTCTCATGAGGCCCAGCAGTATCTGGTGCACCCGAGTTAAGAATTTCACCACTATCTGGTATGGATGTGGAGCAGGCAAGAGAGGTTGCATTGACATTGGCTCCTCAGAGGGGTTTGAGGTCGACTCTGGCTCTGGTGTGGCTGTTGCAGTTGAGTGATCAGGAGTGGGAGTACAGCAGCCTGACTCTGTTGGTGCTGACTCTGGCTGCTCCAAGGGGGCTGAGCTGAAGGTTGGCTCTGGTCTTGGAGTAGCTGTTTCAGCTGACTCAGGATATGGAGTGGGAGTAGAGCAGCCTGACTCTGTTGGTGTTGGCTCTGGCTGCTCAAAAGGGGTTGAGCTGAAGGTTGGCTCTGGTGCTGGAGTGGCTGTTTCAGCTGACTCTGGACATGGAGTGGGAGTGGAGCAGCCTGACTCTGTTGGTGTTGGCTCTGGCTGCTCAAAAGGGGTTGAGCTGAAGGTTGGCTCTGGTGCTGGAGTGGCTGTTTCAGCTGACTCTGGACATGGAGTGGGAGTAGAGCAGTTTGACTCTGTTGGTGTTGGCTCTGGCTGCTCAAAAGAGGTTGAGCTGAAGGTTGGCTCTGGTGCTGGAGTGGCTGTTTCAGCTGACTCTGGACATGGAGTGGGAGTAGAGCAGCCTGACTCTGTTGGTGCTGACTCTGGCTGCTCCAAGGGGGCTGAGCTGAAGGTTGGCTCTGGTCTTGAAGTAGCTGTTTCAGCTGACTCAGGATATGGAGTGGGAGTAGAGCAGTTTGACTCTGTCAGTGTTGGCTCTGGCTGCTCAAGAGGGGTTGAGATGTAGGTTGTCTCTGGTGCTAGAGTGTCTGTTCCAGGTGGACGCATGCCCATCTGAATCAGGATCCAGTTGTAGAAGTACTGAGTGGAGGTGTAGACTCCCGGGCGTTTTGTTCTGACACAGCCTTTTCCCCAGCTGGTCACTCCAACAAGCCAAAAGTAGCCAGCATGGTTATCTTTGCACACCAGAGGCCCTCCACTGTCACCCTGCAACAGAGGAAAGAGGATTAGGGTGCTGTTGGGTGGCTGCTGTCAGCACTAGAGGCCTGTTTCTCTCTTGCAGCCCCTGCCACAGCTGTATTCATGGTACAAAAAGGCTTTGCTCAGGTGCTGGAGTCTCAAGAACCTTAGCTGGGAACAGGGTGGGTGTCTGTGAAGGCCCCCTTTTGTATCTGCACAGTGATCCTGGATGGGCAGAGCATAGATCATCCAGAATCTGGATCTGTGGGCTGCTGAGAACACTGGATGGGCTTTCTGGGCAGAGGGGCAGGCCTGGGGAACACGGTCACTTGGCAAGGAAACTCCAGCAGTGGAGGAAAAGTGGTTTGCCAGACAAAGCCCATGGTGACGGGGTACCTTCGCTGCTGGCTCCCAGCACTCATACCTGGCAGGTGTCCATGCCACCCCGTGGGTAGCCAGCACACAGGTTGTGGGTGTGGATGGCCCCAGCGTACCGACGGCTGCTGTTAACCAGCCGGATATCCAGGAGACGGACCTTGGCTTCCTGCAGGACATCACTCGGACCCTGAGCTGCAAGCACAGGAAGGAATGGGCACCCAGCAGCTCTTTGCCAGTTCCACTCCCCTGTCTGGGGGTGAACTCATTCCCTAGGGCTTGGCTTTGCCTCTGGAGCAGTTGTTGAAGCGCTGTGTCCTTTCTGTCTGCCTTTGGGGAGCAGGCCAGGCCCAGCTCTCCAGAGGCATACATCCTACAGCCTGACTTTGGTTTGTGCTGTCAGGAAGCCAAACCCATCTTGCTGGTGTGCCCAGCTCACCCTCAGGGCCTTTTTGGGAACTCACCTTTTGCAGTGGCAGAACCCCAGCCAGCAATGTAGCAGGTTTTCAGCTCTGACACTGTGAGCGAGGCGTTGGGCACGCAGGCAAGCTGGACGTAGTCACTGCACTCCACGGGCTTGTCCAGCTCCAGCAGGGCGATGTCGTTCTGCTGGGAATCAGCCGTGTACTCCTGGTGGGCCAGGAGCCGCTTGATGTGGCGCACCTGAGTTTCAGGGCCCAGATGGGTCAGCTTGGTGGCCCCGATCAGCACACGCCACATGGTGACATTCCTGCAAGGCAGAGAGGGGTCTGAGGAAGAGCAGAGCCGTGTGCTGTTGATGCCTTAGGATTTTAGCTTTTGTATTTTTCATCCATTTGTAATCCTGCAGTTTTTTACTGTATAACTAAATTCTGCACACAGTGTGAGCTGCTGCTGCTTTCCCATTCTGGTCACAAAAATTCCTCTCCAGGCCTGGCAATCAAGGATACCTCACTGCCTCAGGCCTCGAGAGATGGAAACAAAAGTGAGTTGAGGGGAGCAAACTGGGGGTAAATGACTTCATTACCTGAAGCTGTAATTAGAAGATTAACCCTAAATATGCAAATGGACCAAATTTATAGGTGTGAAAACCTTTGACCCGTGGTCAATTTTGGGTTGTAGCACTTGGGGGGGTCTTTTGTTTTGCCTAAAATGGACCTGGAGGCCCTTCAATAAATATAATCACTTTTTATTCCTTGTCTGGCCTGTTTTTAGGTAGTCCTGAAAAGGCATCACTGTGGCAGCTCAGCACTTCCCTTCCTTCTGCTTCTCAAGGCAGAGAGGAAAGCAGGGCAATGAGGAGTGTGACTGCCCTAGCATGCCTTAGGCTCCAGGAATGCCACACTGGAGGCTGCTGGGCAGCAGTGGCACGAGCCCAGCCTTCTGAGCAGTCCCTCAGTTGGGCCCCGTAGTATTGAGGTGCTGCAGGCTGGGCAACTGTTTGTGTGGTGAGGATACCCTCATTCCCTGCTCCTCCTTACCTGGCCTGGAGGAAGCAATGGGCTGCTGTGAGGACCCACTGTGGGCTGATGAGGGACCCTCCACATGTATGGCCGGTGCCTATTTTCCTGGGGTCCTGGATGCTGACAATCCAGGGCCAGGCCCCTGGCAGGGCACCTGTGCCAGTCACAATTCGGTAGTCAGCATCTATGGAGTTGTAGTCAGAAGCCATGGGCCGGAGCCCACAGGTCCCTCTGGAAGCACAAAATCATTACTGCCCTTCTGTTCCAGTACCTGGGTGCTGGCAAGGAGGCTCTCACATGGGGTTTGGGGTGTGGCAATGGGGGACAAGCACCCTCCTAGAGCCTGGGGCCATACCTGCAGTTGCCCCAGGTACCATGTGCAGGTCTGTACACAGCCAGCAGGATGAAGAGGTACAGGTACAGAAGATTCATCGCTGTCAGCAGCATCTGTCAGCTGAAAGAGACAAAAGCTTGTCTCTTCCAGTGCAGTCTCTGACGAGTGCTGCAGCAACTGCACTGTCCATGGCACCTGGGGCTGATGTCACAGAGTGGGTGGTTCCAGGTTCTGGGCACAGTGTCCTCAGAGGGCAGGGAAAGGCCACAGCCTCACAGAACCACAGAATGGTTTGGGCTGGAAGGGACCTTGAAGGTTGTGAAAGGCAGAAGGGGTCCCTTGCCTCGCACATGCAAAACGACACCATGGGCAGACAAATCTGGCACAGAGGGAAAGTCACTCCAAAGGCAGTGTTTGGTCAGAGAGGGTGCTCAGAGCCACCACACGATGGAGAAAACTAGCACATCAAAGCTAGAAAGAGGACAGGAAGGAACAATGCCATGTGCAAACTACTTGGGGGGATGCTTCAAGGCACATAAGCCTTAGCTGATGGAACAAACCTGGAAACTCCTGAGTGTTGCAAGAGGAATTGCTGACCATGGCAGAGTGCGAGAAGCTGACAGGAGTTTCAATGCCATGAGGAAGCCCTTCTGAGTCTGTTTATACATTCTCCATGTCTGGAGCAGGGTGAGTACTGCAAATGCCTCAGTGCTGCCTCTTGCTTTGGAGACTGGTGCTGGAGGTCATGGCTGCAGAAAACAAGGGACTGAGATGGAGAGTGCTCATGCACTCACTTTTGTGGTTTGGGAATGGCATTCCCCAGTCTGGTGTTTCCACTGGAACACTGCAAACCACTGCTCCTCACTCCCTTCTCCCTCTCCCCTCCCTTCTCTGGTGGGCTTGAGAATAGAACTGGAAGCACAAAAGTTAAAGACTGTGGGTTGAGACAAGAACAATATAATGGAAACAGCAATGAAACAAGAAAATGAGCAGTAACCGCAACAATATTAATAATGGACTGGGACAATTCACATGCAACCATCCACCCCATAGAGCCTGGCAGTACCCAACCAGGCTGTCATGCATGTTATCCAGCGGAGATTTCTTCCCCTGTCCCTGGAAAATGTTGTGGAGTGGTTCAGAACAACCTCCACGTCCTGGCCATGCCCTGTCCTGGTTATGGCAAAAATTTACCCCATCCTGGCCAGAACCAGGACATTCACCCTCATGATCTGCCCCACAGCTTTGGAATCTGTGCCAGAGGGTCTGGCAGGGCAGGGAGGGCAGTCACCAGGGATTGGCAGACGTTGGAAACTCCTTATCCCTCTCTCTGGCCCCTGGTTTTCCTTGTTTTATGGAATGGAAGAACACATGTCCAACTCCTCCCAGTATCTCCTTCACTGGAAATCCTCCGTGCTTTGATTCCTTCTCTGACATTCTGCTGCACCTGGGGAATGCAGTGGGAAAACCCAAGGCTTTGTGTGAAGGTCACTCCCTCAGCACTTCACCTGAGGTGCACAGGAAGGCTGCCCTGGCTCTACCACACCTCATCCAGAACACCTGGAAGCTCTTCCCTCCCCATTCACACACTCCCCTGCCTTGTCCTCCTCATCCCACAGGGATGCACAGAGGGGCTACCACACTTCACGGTTTGGTAGCCCTGATACCACACTCCTGACTGGAATGGGGTGACCCTGGGGCAGTTTTGGCCTGCATCAGTTCCATGTCCTGCCTCAGCACACCCAGGTTCTCTGTTGGCGTCTGTGCTCATCTCTGCAGCTTTGCTGTCCTGCACCAGGAGTTTGCTGAATAAAATCATCCTCTAGAAAGGACATGTGACACAAGCCCAGGAGTAAGCAGCACCATGGGAGAGTTCAGCAAGGTGCCCTGGGGACAGCCAGGCCAGGCAGGGGAAGGTGGGGGGACCACGGCCTCACTGAAGCAGCCACATTGTACAGCACAAAAAATAAAGCTAAATAAATGCTGGGATGAAATACAGCACTGCTGGGACTGCTCCATTTAGCAAATAACAGTTGTGGGGGAGATTTACAGATGTACTGGGTACATCTGGGAACTGGGGCTCCTGCTGGAAGTCTTCAATCTTGAAGCTCCCAGTTCCCAAAGCTGGTAAATCCTTCCCAGCAATGGCTCCTGAGGCAGGGAGAGGGGTGGAAAGCCAAGGATGGGGCAGAGATCAGAAGGAGCTGGGGAGCTCAGAGAGGTCTTCAAGGGGAAGAGGATTTGTCTGAAAGGCCCTCACTTTTCTGGTCATCTTGGCAACTCTGGCAGGTTTAACAGGAGGTTTGTCTGGAAACAAGACAGGGACATATTGGCATGATGGGTGCTGGCATATTCCAGTCTTAGGCTTTGCAGAGAGAGATTTGCTGTTTCCCCATAGGCCACAGAGGATTTTAATATGAGGTGAACTCCCCAAGCTTGCATCCACCCTGTTCCATGGCCTCTGGCTCTGAGAAATGCTCTCCTGTGCACCCTGCTTCATTCCCTCAGATCAATGGCTGATGTGCCAGCAGCTCCTGCTCCAGAAGGGCAGCACATGATGAAGGTGCCACCCCTGCAGCTGAAAAGAAGGTTCCTTTTGCCATGGCATTCCAGGAGGTCATAAGACACATCATCAATGGAGTCTGAAAAAAAGAAAAATTAGAAGTTGAGGCAGCTGCATTTACCAGTGTGGGCAGTCCAGAGAGAACTGCCTGGACCTGACCCAGTTTGTGGATCAGAGCCAGAAATAGGTTCCCTTAGCTAGAAATGAGACCTCTCTACCCAGAGAGCCAGCTGCTTGCCATTCCATTGCTCCCTGGCCACAAGCAGCACTTCATCCATGAGCTCTCACCCCACAGAGCCCCTAGGTAACCCTGAAAAGACTCCTTCAGTATCAGGGGCTGCAAGAGACCTCTAGATGAGCAGCTAGAGGATTAGGTGAGGAGAAGAACTGAAATAAAATGCGTGTTTTTCCCTGGATTTGTGGAAGACAACAAGAAAGAAATACAGGACCCCAAAAAACAAACCCACTCGATGGGAGAGGCAGGTGAGCACCTCTGGTTCAGGAATTACAGAATGCACTCAACTGCAGCTTGCAGACAAGGATCCTGGCACGTTCCAGCAGCCAGCACTGCCACCTGATCCCAGCATCCCTCTGCCCCATGGATTTACACAGGACCCCAAAGCCCCAGTGGTCAGTGAAAGGAAAACATCCAACTGTCCACACTTGGCAACCTACTCCTGGGTTCTGCAGCCTGTGGAGAAAGACAAATTCCCTCACTAGAAAACTAAGCAGGTTTGAGCTGGGCTTTCTCAAAGCACACTAAAGGCAGAGGTGGGCTTCTCCGTGCTGTTTGGGAAGTGGCACATGAACCACACGGGAATCAGAGAGAGATTATCAACTCCAGAGGCACTGCTGAGCGCAGCCTCTCCTGACTCCAGCTGGGCTCCAGCCCCGAGGTGACCTGTGCCTCCAAACAGAGGGGCCAGAGTGACCTGCACTGACCAGGCCGGCCACAGCTCCGTGTCACACTGACCACTGCAGCGTCCAGCCAGTCCCTCCAGAGGCTCTTCCAATCTCCACCTCCACCTTACAGGGGCATGGAACGCCGCTGATCACACCCGCTGCTCCCTGACCTGCAGCCAGAGGAAGATTTCCTCATTTGCTGCTGTGGCCAGTGGCACCTCTCTGTAGCAGGTTTTGCGTCCTGCTCGGTGCCCCAGTGCTCCAGACAGGCTGGCTCCGTGCTGCTGGGCCTCTCCCGGTCCCTCTGAGCAGGGCTGCAGCCGAGTCTTCAGAACAGCCCCAATTCCCCAAAACAGCCCCCAAAACAGCCCGGCGCTGTCTGTGTGGGGAACATCAAACCCACACCAAGGAATGGCTTTGCCCAGTGCCCCGGGATGGAGCAGCCCCGGCCTGCTCCACCAGAGCCCAGGGCGGCTCTGGGAGCCCTGAGGGCACGAGAGAAGGAAACTTCAGCGTGAGGGTCTGCAGCGGCCAGGGGAACACCAGCGCCTCCGAGCCGCCCTGCCAGACACGTACGGCCCTCCACCACCCTCGCAGTGGTGCGGGAATGTGCTCGCTGCTGAGGGCGGCCTCGCGGCTCGGCGAGCAGCTCGGGCAGGGCCGCCGCTGTCCGCTCCGTGCGGAGCGCAGCCTCCTCCGGACGCGGCCGTGAGGCGGTCTGGGCCCTCGGGTGTCGCCTCCGGCAGAATCAGCGGCTCGGTGGAGCTCACACGAAGCTCTCCCTGGGGCGGGACAGCCCTTGCCCGTGGGGTGTCGGGCGGGCCCCGGGCCGGCCGAGGGTTGCCCGGCTGAGCCCGGGGCCGCCCCTGACGTGGGGCTCTGGGGCAGAGTCCGGCCCGCGGTGCCCAGCAGGGATGCGCGGTTCTGTCTGTGCTCGGGCAGCACCAGAGTAGAGTTTTTCCCTGCTACAGTACCTACGCTACCCCGCGAAAGAGCATCGCTCAGGTTTGACAGGAGGAGAAATCTGTGTGGCCGTCAGCTATCACCTATGGCCCGGTCAGGATACTGATGGATTTTCTGACCTATTCGCTAGGGTCGTGTAAAATGTTAAACTGCAGATGCTTTCTGAAAGCAACTAGTGCTTTGAATGGTACAATCTGGATTACAGAAGCTTTATGTAGTGTTAGGCTGTGAACCACAATAGGTTTATTCTACAAGTTAATAGGGATATGCCAGATCATGTTACACTTCTGTTTTATCTTCTGTTTTGACCCTATGGCAAGCATCAGTTGGGTTTATTTAGCTCTTTATTAGCCCTTTATTTAGCTCTTAGCATTTTTCACATTTTGTGTGAAAAATGAATTAACTTTTAGGTAGATATTTTTAAAGAGGAAAAATGTATTTGTGCCTATTGATGCTGCAGTGATTTGTGGTTTTGAGACCCATCTTGCAAAATACCACATGCTGAGGCTGATTGTCATAGCTCTGAAGCCAGCCCTGGGTATGGAATGCTTTTCATTCTTTGGAGTGTTCATTCCAGGCAGTTCTGTGTAACGAGATCTTTACAGAGCATGGAAGATGCCTCTAGGGGAAGTCTCCATTTTGATTGCTGTGCCTAGACTAATTCTGATACTCCTGAGTTTGCTGTCAGGTTTTTACGATGCTGAAATGTGTGTTTTCCAGGTTCCTGTGTGGGCTATTTTTCACTAAGAATCTAGAAAATATCTTGGCTTTTCGTGGGGTTTAGTGCAAAATAGGTTTGACTGTAGGAACCACATTGTTGCAAAGATGAAGCATGCAATTAAAGTTCTTTCTAATAATTTGAGATGATTTAAATATATGTCAAATGAAATGCCATAGTCAAGGAACCAAAGCAGTCGAATGAATTGCCTATAAATTCCTTTGGCATGAAGCGTGTTGAGTGAAATGTTTATTTCTTCTAAGCAATAGGTCATAAGAGTGTTTAAATAAAGGTATAGTATATATAATGCACTGGAGCACAATCCATGGATTAGAGTGAAATTTCAACACTCAGTTCCTTTACTTAGAGAAGTCCACCTATGCCCAGATGGATTAATTAATTGTAGTGGTAGAAAATACAGGGTGTAAAACACAGCTGACTGTTGAGCTTAGTATATCACTATGTTGTAGAGAAACTCAAGAATCAAGAAAATTCTAAATAAGTAAATGCTAATTTGTCATGCAGTACTATGGTATTTTCAGGCAGCTAATCAAGAAAATTTGAATTGGAAGACCGTCAAACTTGTTTCATACAATAAAACTCTGAGAGACTTATCTACAAATAGAAACACAAGGAGCATCCTTTTTTGTACTCAGCAAAGAGCTGGAGTATGTTGTGCTGTTACGGAGGTTTATTTTTATAAACTACTCCAATGAATTTTATAAGCATGTAAAAGATTGTAAGTGCCCTGAAACATGTTTATTCTTGGACTGGCAATTACATACATGGATTCAGTTTTGATTTTCTTTAAAATAAAAATAAAAATATTTCTCTGGAGTAATTTGCTCTCGGTAACAAGAGTCATCTGCAAGAGAAATATCCAAACCAATTTCTGGGCAGTGGAAGTAGCTTTATTTTTTATAACATTCTTAGTACCTGTGACCAGGGTTGGTAGAGTGCCAGTCCTGCCAGCTTTAAGGAGCTGCATGTAAGTGTACCCTCGTTTCCTCAGAATCCCAGGGATGTGGACATTTCTTTGAGATGAGCTTTTAGGAAGCCCCAGAACATCTGGTGGTGTGACATCTTCCTGCATGCTCTGTTTCTGCACGTGATGTTTTCCAGTGCTTTCAAACATCCCTTCCCTTCTGTTTTTTCAGATGGTTATTTAGACCTATCTTGAGAGCTACTCTCTTCAGCCTCAGCTTTATCCAAGATACAATATGGTTATTATATAACCTAGTATTTTTTCATTTTACTTCCATTTCATTACATAACCTAGTATTTTACATTGTTACTTGCACAGCAGAATAACTGCAGAACTCTGCTCGATCCAGGTTATACTGAAAACTAAAAAAAATGCTATTTTTACATGCCTGACATTTTTCTTGCATATTTGAGCTTAGGTATTATGTTTGCTCATTTCAGGAGTGCTTCTGAACCACAGTCCAGAAAGAAGAAAAATCTTCTTGGTTGAAGTTGAACATTTGTCTCTAAGAGTAAGAACAAAGCCATGCCAGTGCTTTCAGAAGACTCAGGTAATTCAGCTGCATGCTTTCAACAGAGCAGTGACTGAAATCTTGTCATACCTGTTTCACACATAAAAATAATTTAAATAGGAGTAAAATGTAATAGAATTAAGATAATTCAACTGAAGTTTCTGAGCAATTACCTACAAGAAGGAAGGTGGAATGTAAAAGGTGAAAATTAATAAAGTTTGTCAGGATCAGTTTCCTACTAACCCTAGAGCACCCAAATATACTCTGATAGACCTGAATATACTCTGATAGACTTGAATATATTCTGATAGATCTGAATATATTCTGATAGACCTGGATATATTCTGATAGGCAGAATTGGACCCCTCAGTGTAACAGTGCCTTCTACATGTGCTTACTAAAGATCAGCCCATATATCTCTGCTGCTTGCTGTGTCATTTCTTAATATTTTCTGAACAGGGGTTGATAAACATTGTAAATATCCTTCCTTTTAACTTAAAATAAGTGTCTTTGTTCAAGGCTACTTTACTAGCTTCTCCAGTATGCTGCCCAGGAGAAGTCACAGATAATAAATGATGCTTAGGATTAAAGCAGGAGTGAGTTTGAGTCTCCTGGATCAAAATCCACTCTAAGGTTCGTGGAGAGAATAGCCACAGGAATAGATTTGAACCCCCTCCACCTTTTTATATTTCCTGTTTTGTTTTGGTCCTGTGTTCCCAGACATGGTTCACCGGGAAAAATCTGGCCTTTGTCTGGCTCTGTGTGTTGCAAAATTGGGATATTTAAATATTTTTTTAGAAAACTAGCCACAAGCTTTGATTCCACCACAATGGAAATCTACACTTTATCCTTTCTTCCTCTGGTCAGGCCTGGCTTTTTATAGGTGCCTCAGAGTGGAAGGGGCAGGATAACACTTGTAAGCAAAGCTGCTGGGGAGGTAGAGCTGCTACCTGTGCAAAAAAAGGTCATTCAATCAGTTTGAGAGTCTGCTGTGGTACTAAAATTTCAAATTTGTAAGAGGGGAAACAAAGGGTTCTGGAAACAAGGAGTAATAAACATGAAGTGTTAAATGTGAAAGATAATTTCTTAAGAAATATATATTGCTTTGTTAGATTTTGCCTTAATATGATGGTGTGCTTGACACTTATGAGGGGAGTGTTGCAAAATGAGCTGTGGATAAACACGAGATAATCACAAGTCTCTGCAAATGTGATGATCATCAATGTGATACCCAAATAAATGTAGTGACTGTTAAGACTGCAGTAGAAGGTCCTGTGAGAAATGCTGTGTAGAATGTTTTTGTTCTGTCCTGAATCTAAATTTAGGGTTGCATGAAACTTTGGCCCTTTTGACATCTCAGCTAAGACCTGATTCAAATCATAAAGAGGAAATGGGATTCCTTAGGGATGTCTTCAGTGAAAGAAGTCTCAGCTACCTGATGAAGGTAAAAGTTTGTATTTATTTATGTACATTCTCCTTACAGTTTACTTTTTCTCTGTTCCCTTGATTTATCAACCATTTACTTTGCCAAACCTTTTTTTTAAGAATTCTGTACTGACCAAAGCATATGTGTGCTTAAGAACAAACACTAATAATGTTTGACAATTAATATGTTGAACCTATTAAAACCGAGATCAAGGAGTAGAATGTTGCTGGCAGAGGTTCCAAAAAGTGCAAGAGGCTCCAGGGAATGGGGAAAATATGCAGATGGGATAGAAAACCTAATATCCCATTGAGTATGGGATAGAAAACTTCATATATGGGATAGAAAACCTCACATGCCATTGAATATGGGACAGAAACCCTCACATATGGGATAGAAAACCTCACATTCCATTGCATATGGGATAGAAAACCTAACACCCAACCTATAATAAAATCCCCTAATATAACTTTAGTTGCCAAGTATTGGTTATGCAAAAGCCAGATGATGCCTCTTCACAGAGATAATCTAGTTTATGAATGTATGGGAAATTAATTCAATAGTCCAGTTTTAATTTTTTAATGTGGAGGTGGGTTTTTTTGGGGGTGTTATTTGGTGGGGGTGTTTTGTTTTAATTTTGGTTCTGAGTTTCTTTGGGGTGGGTGTGCTAGGGAAGAAGTAAAGGGTTTGGGTTTGGGTGTTTGCTTTCCAGCCTTAGCACAGGGATGTGGCTTCCTCAGAGAGGGTGGTAAGGATGCTCAGTAGGGGAACATGAGGCACTTTGCCAAAATATTCCTTATGTCTTTGACAGATGTGGAGTCAGTCTGAGTGCCAGCAGTGTCTGCAGGGGAGCTGTGGACAGTTCATCTATCACAACACTGGGGGTGGCACAAAGCTCTTCTGGTCTGCCCACTGCTCAGAAATCCTTGCTCCTGGCTGTGGAACTTCTGGCTGTGGAACTCCTCCTCAGCCTGTGTCCGGCCAATCTTCAGCCTTGAGACTTTCTAGAACGGTGTTCCCTGAGTCATGAGAGTTGAGTTTCAAGTCCCGCACCCAGGGATTCCACTGCTGGGCAGCATAAAACAGTGTTCCCAACTGCTGTCCTCAAGAGCTGTAGCCCCCTGTGACCTGTGTCCCTTCTCCCATCAGAGCTTTGTTTTGCTGGTGCCTGGCTTGGGAGTCCTTGCCTTGCACAGGAGACTGGACTGGACTACAAACACATGCTAACAGTGGTAACAGGCAACTTTATTTACACAACTAAATAAATTTCAGCATTTGTGCATGCAGAGGAGGAAGATTGGCAGGACAGAGGACGCCTTTGACCTGAGGCTGCCTTTGGACGAGCAGGCACTGCCCCAGTATGTAATGGTCATGGTCCACTGCAGCCTGCAGTGGATCCTGTTCATCCTGCTGCCCATGTCTTTTTTCTCATGAGGCCCAGCAGTATCTGGTGCACGCGAGTTAAGAATTTCACCACTATCTGGTATGGATGTGGAGCAGGCAAGAGAGGTTGCATTGACATTGGCTCCTCAGAGGGGTTTGAGGTCGACTCTGGCTCTGGTGTGGCTGTTGCAGTTGAGTGATTAGGAGTGGGAGTACAGCAGCCTGACTCTGTTGGTGCTGACTCTGGCTGCTCCAAGGGGGCTGAGCTGAAGGTTGGCTCTGGTCTTGGAGTAGCTGTTTCAGCTGACTCTGGACATGGAGTGGGAGTAGAGCAGCCTGACTCTGTTGGTGTTGGCTCTGGCTGCTCAAAAGGGGTTGAGCTGAAGGTTGGCTCTGGTGCTGGAGTGGCTGTTTCAGCTGACTCTGGACATGGAGTGGGAGTAGAGCAGCCTGACTCTGTTGGTGTTGGCTCTGGCTGCTCAAAAGAGGTTGAGCTGAAGGTTGGCTCTGGTGCTGGAGTAGCTGTTTCAGCTGACTCTGGACATGGAGTGGGAGTAGAGCAGCCTGACTCTGTTGGTGTTGGCTCTGGCTGCTCAAAAGGGGTTGAGCTGAAGGTTGGCTCTGGTGCTGGAGTGGCTGTTTCAGCTGACTCTGGACATGGAGTGGGAGTAGAGCAGCCTGACTCTGTTGGTGTTGGCTCTGGCTGCTCAAAAGAGGTTGAGCTGAAGGTTGGCTCTGGTGCTGGAGTGGCTGTTTCAGCTGACTCTGGACATGGAGTGGGAGTAGAGCAGCCTGACTCTGTTGGTGCTGACTCTGGCTGCTCCAAGGGGGCTGAGCTGAAGGTTGGCTCTGGTCTTGGAGTAGCTGTTTCAGCTGACTCAGGATATGGAGTGGGAGTAGAGCAGTTTGACTCTGTCAGTGTTGGCTCTGGCTGCTCAAGAGGGGTTGAGATGTAGGTTGTCTCTGGTGCTAGAGTGTCTGTTCCAGGTGGACGCATGCCCATCTGAATCAGGATCCAGTTGTAGAAGTACTGAGTGGAGGTGTAGACTCCCGGGCGTTTTGTTCTGACACAGCCTTTTCCCCAGCTGGTCACTCCAACAAGCCAAAAGTAGCCAGCATGGTTATCTTTGCACACCAGAGGCCCTCCACTGTCACCCTGCAACAGAGGAAAGAGGATTAGGGTGCTGTTGGGTGGCTGCTGTCAGCACTAGAGGCCTGTTTCTCTCTTGCAGCCCCTGCCACAGCTGTATTCATGGTACAAAAAGGCTTTGCTCAGGTGCTGGAGTCTCAAGAACCTTAGCTGGGAACAGGGTGGGTGTCTGTGAAGGCCCCCTTTTGTATCTGCACAGTGATCCTGGATGGGCAGAGCATAGATCATCCAGAATCTGGATCTGTGGGCTGCTGAGAACACTGGATGGGCTTTCTGGGCAGAGGGGCAGGCCTGGGGAACACGGTCACTTGGCAAGGAAACTCCAGCAGTGGAGGAAAAGTGGTTTGCCAGACAAAGCCCATGGTGACGGGGTACCTTCGCTGCTGGCTCCCAGCACTCATACCTGGCAGGTGTCCATGCCACCCCGTGGGTAGCCAGCACACAGGTTGTGGGTGTGGATGGCCCCAGCGTACCGACGGCTGCTGTTAACCAGCCGGATATCCAGGAGACGGACCTTGGCTTCCTGCAGGACATCACTCGGACCCTGAGCTGCAAGCACAGGAAGGAATGGGCACCCAGCAGCTCTTTGCCAGTTCCACTCCCCTGTCTGGGGGTGAACTCATTCCCTAGGGCTTGGCTTTGCCTCTGGAGCAGTTGTTGAAGCGCTGTGTCCTTTCTGTCTGCCTTTGGGGAGCAGGCCAGGCCCAGCTCTCCAGAGGCATACATCCTACAGCCTGACTTTGGTTTGTGCTGTCAGGAAGCCAAACCCATCTTGCTGGTGTGCCCAGCTCACCCTCAGGGCCCTTTTTGGGAACTCACCTTTTGCAGTGGCAGAACCCCAGCCAGCAATGTAGCAGGTTTTCAGCTCTGACACTGTGAGCGAGGCGTTGGGCACGCAGGCAAGCTGGACGTAGTCACTGCACTCCACGGGCTTGTCCAGCTCCAGCAGGGCGATGTCGTTCTGCTGGGAATCAGCCGTGTACTCCTGGTGGGCCAGGAGCCGCTTGATGTGGCGCACCTGAGTTTCAGGGCCCAGATGGGTCAGCTTGGTGGCCCCGATCAGCACACGCCACATGGTGACATTCCTGCAAGGCAGAGAGGGGTCTGAGGAAGAGCAGAGCCGTGTGCTGTTGATGCCTTAGGATTTTAGCTTTTGTATTTTTCATCCATTTGTAATCCTGCAGTTTTTTACTGTATAACTAAATTCTGCACACAGTGTGAGCTGCTGCTGCTTTCCCATTCTGGTCACAAAAATTCCTCTCCAGGCCTGGCAATCAAGGATACCTCACTGCCTCAGGCCTCGAGAGATGGAAACAAAAGTGAGTTGAGGGGAGCAAACTGGGGGTAAATGACTTCATTACCTGAAGCTGTAATTAGAAGATTAACCCTAAATATGCAAATGGACCAAATTTATAGGTGTGAAAACCTTTGACCCGTGGTCAATTTTGGGTTGTAGCACTTGGGGGGGTCTTTTGTTTTGCCTAAAATGGACCTGGAGGCCCTTCAATAAATATAATCACTTTTTATTCCTTGTCTGGCCTGTTTTTAGGTAGTCCTGAAAAGGCATCACTGTGGCAGCTCAGCACTTCCCTTCCTTCTGCTTCTCAAGGCAGAGAGGAAAGCAGGGCAATGAGGAGTGTGACTGCCCTAGCATGCCTTAGGCTCCAGGAATGCCACACTGGAGGCTGCTGGGCAGCAGTGGCACGAGCCCAGCCTTCTGAGCAGTCCCTCAGTTGGGCCCCGTAGTATTGAGGTGCTGCAGGCTGGGCAACTGTTTGTGTGGTGAGGATACCCTCATTCCCTGCTCCTCCTTACCTGGCCTGGAGGAAGCAATGGGCTGCTGTGAGGACCCACTGTGGGCTGATGAGGGACCCTCCACATGTATGGCCGGTGCCTATTTTCCTGGGGTCCTGGATGCTGACAATCCAGGGCCAGGCCCCTGGCAGGGCACCTGTGCCAGTCACAATTCGGTAGTCAGCATCTATGGAGTTGTAGTCAGAAGCCATGGGCCGGAGCCCACAGGTCCCTCTGGAAGCACAAAATCATTACTGCCCTTCTGTTCCAGTACCTGGGTGCTGGCAAGGAGGCTCTCACATGGGGTTTGGGGTGTGGCAATGGGGGACAAGCACCCTCCTAGAGCCTGGGGCCATACCTGCAGTTGCCCCAGGTACCATGTGCAGGTCTGTACACAGCCAGCAGGATGAAGAGGTACAGGTACAGAAGATTCATCGCTGTCAGCAGCATCTGTCAGCTGAAAGAGACAAAAGCTTGTCTCTTCCAGTGCAGTCTCTGACGAGTGCTGCAGCAACTGCACTGTCCATGGCACCTGGGGCTGATGTCACAGAGTGGGTGGTTCCAGGTTCTGGGCACAGTGTCCTCAGAGGGCAGGGAAAGGCCACAGCCTCACAGAACCACAGAATGGTTTGGGCTGGAAGGGACCTTGAAGGTTGTGAAAGGCAAAAGGGGTCCCTTGCCTCGCACATGCAAAACGACACCATGGGCAGACAAATCTGGCACAGAGGGAAAGTCACTCCAAAGGCAGTGTTTGGTCAGAGAGGGTGCTCAGAGCCACCACACGATGGAGAAAACTAGCACATCAAAGCTAGAAAGAGGACAGGAAGGAACAATGCCATGTGCAAACTACTTGGGGGGATGCTTCAAGGCACATAAGCCTTAGCTGATGGAACAAACCTGGAAACTCCTGAGTGTTGCAAGAGGAATTGCTGACCATGGCAGAGTGCGAGAAGCTGACAGGAGTTTCAATGCCATGAGGAAGCCCTTCTGAGTCTGTTTATACATTCTCCATGTCTGGAGCAGGGTGAGTACTGCAAATGCCTCAGTGCTGCCTCTTGCTTTGGAGACTGGTGCTGGAGGTCATGGCTGCAGAAAACAAGGGACTGAGATGGAGAGTGCTCATGCACTCACTTTTGTGGTTTGGGAATGGCATTCCCCAGTCTGGTGTTTCCACTGGAACACTGCAAACCACTGCTCCTCACTCCCTTCTCCCTCTCCCCTCCCTTCTCTGGTGGGCTTGAGAATAGAACTGGAAGCACAAAAGTTAAAGACTGTGGGTTGAGACAAGAACAATATAGTGGAAACAGCAATGAAACAAGAAAATGAGCAGTAACCGCAACAATATGGACTGGGACAATTCACATGCAACCATCCACCCCATAGAGCCTGGCAGTACCCAACCAGGCTGTCATGCATGTTATCCAGCGGAGATTTCTTCCCCTGTCCCTGGAAAATGTTGTGGAGTGGTTCAGAACAACCTCCACGTCCTGGCCATGCCCTGTCCTGGTTATGGCAAAAATTTACCCCATCCTGGCCAGAACCAGGACATTCACCCTCATGATCTGCCCCACAGCTTTGGAATCTGTGCCAGAAGGTCTGGCAGGGCAGGGAGGGCAGTCACCAGGGATTGGCAGACGTTGGAAACTCCTTATCCCTCTCTCTGGCCCCTGGTTTTCCTTGTTTTATGGAATGGAAGAACACATGTCCAACTCCTCCCAGTATCTCCTTCACTGGAAATCCTCCGTGCTTTGATTCCTTCTCTGACATTCTGCTGCACCTGGGGAATGCAGTGGGAAAACCCAAGGCTTTGTGTGAAGGTCACTCCCTCAGCACTTCACCTGAGGTGCACAGGAAGGCTGCCCTGGCTCTACCACACCTCATCCAGAACACCTGGAAGCTCTTCCCTCCCCATTCACACACTCCCCTGCCTTGTCCTCCTCATCCCACAGGGATGCACAGAGGGGCTACCACACTTCACGGTTTGGTAGCCCTGATACCACACTCCTGACTGGAATGGGGTGACCCTGGGGCAGTTTTGGCCTGCATCAGTTCCATGTCCTGCCTCAGCACACCCAGGTTCTCTGTTGGCGTCTGTGCTCATCTCTGCAGCTTTGCTGTCCTGCACCAGGAGTTTGCTGAATAAAATCATCCTCTAGAAAGGACATGTGACACAAGCCCAGGAGTAAGCAGCACCATGGGAGAGTTCAGCAAGGTGCCCTGGGGACAGCCAGGCCAGGCAGGGGAAGGTGGGGGGACCACGGCCTCACTGAAGCAGCCACATTGTACAGCACAAAAAATAAAGCTAAATAAATGCTGGGATGAAATACAGCACTGCTGGGACTGCTCCATTTAGCAAATAACAGTTGTGGGGGAGATTTACAGATGTACTGGGTACATCTGGGAACTGGGGCTCCTGCTGGAAGTCTTCAATCTTGAAGCTCCCAGTTCCCAAAGCTGGTAAATCCTTCCCAGCAATGGCTCCTGAGGCAGGGAGAGGGGTGGAAAGCCAAGGATGGGGCAGAGATCAGAAGGAGCTGGGGAGCTCAGAGAGGTCTTCAAGGGGAAGAGGATTTGTCTGAAAGGCCCTCACTTTTCTGGTCATCTTGGCAACTCTGGCAGGTTTAACAGGAGGTTTGTCTGGAAACAAGACAGGGACATATTGGCATGATGGGTGCTGGCATATTCCAGTCTTAGGCTTTGCAGAGAGAGATTTGCTGTTTCCCCATAGGCCACAGAGGATTTTAATATGAGGTGAACTCCCCAAGCTTGCATCCACCCTGTTCCATGGCCTCTGGCTCTGAGAAATGCTCTCCTGTGCACCCTGCTTCATTCCCTCAGATCAATGGCTGATGTGCCAGCAGCTCCTGCTCCAGAAGGGCAGCACATGATGAAGGTGCCACCCCTGCAGCTGAAAAGAAGGTTCCTTTTGCCATGGCATTCCAGGAGGTCATAAGACACATCATCAATGGAGTCTGAAAAAAAGAAAAATTAGAAGTTGAGGCAGCTGCATTTACCAGTGTGGGCAGTCCAGAGAGAACTGCCTGGACCTGACCCAGTTTGTGGATCAGAGCCAGAAATAGGTTCCCTTAGCTAGAAATGAGACCTCTCTACCCAGAGAGCCAGCTGCTTGCCATTCCATTGCTCCCTGGCCACAAGCAGCACTTCATCCATGAGCTCTCACCCCACAGAGCCCCTAGGTAACCCTGAAAAGACTCCTTCAGTATCAGGGGCTGCAAGAGACCTCTAGATGAGCAGCTAGAGGATTAGGTGAGGAGAAGAACTGAAATAAAATGCGTGTTTTTCCCTGGATTTGTGGAAGACAACAAGAAAGAAATACAGGACCCCAAAAAACAAACCCACTCGATGGGAGAGGCAGGTGAGCACCTCTGGTTCAGGAATTACAGAATGCACTCAACTGCAGCTTGCAGACAAGGATCCTGGCACGTTCCAGCAGCCAGCACTGCCACCTGATCCCAGCATCCCTCTGCCCCATGGATTTACACAGGACCCCAAAGCCCCAGTGGTCAGTGAAAGGAAAACATCCAACTGTCCACACTTGGCAACCTACTCCTGGGTTCTGCAGCCTGTGGAGAAAGACAAATTCCCTCACTAGAAAACTAAGCTGGTTTGAGCTGGGCTTTCTCAAAGCACACTAAAGGCAGAGGTGGGCTTCTCCGTGCTGTTTGGGAAGTGGCACATGAACCACACGGGAATCAGAGAGAGATTATCAACTCCAGAGGCACTGCTGAGCGCAGCCTCTCCTGACTCCAGCTGGGCTCCAGCCCCGAGGTGACCTGTGCCTCCAAACAGAGGGGCCAGAGTGACCTGCACTGACCAGGCCGGCCACAGCTCCGTGTCACACTGACCACTGCAGCGTCCAGCCAGTCCCTCCAGAGGCTCTTCCAATCTCCACCTCCACCTTACAGGGGCATGGAACGCCGCTGATCACACCCGCTGCTCCCTGACCTGCAGCCAGAGGAAGATTTCCTCATTTGCTGCTGTGGCCAGTGGCACCTCTCTGTAGCAGGTTTTGCGTCCTGCTCGGTGCCCCAGTGCTCCAGACAGGCTGGCTCCGTGCTGCTGGGCCTCTCCCGGTCCCTCTGAGCAGGGCTGCAGCCGAGTCTTCAGAACAGCCCCAATTCCCCAAAACAGCCCCCAAAACAGCCCGGCGCTGTCTGTGTGGGGAACATCAAACCCACACCAAGGAATGGCTTTGCCCAGTGCCCCGGGATGGAGCAGCCCCGGCCTGCTCCACCAGAGCCCAGGGCGGCTCTGGGAGCCCTGAGGGCACGAGAGAAGGAAACTTCAGCGTGAGGGTCTGCAGCGGCCAGGGGAACACCAGCGCCTCCGAGCCGCCCTGCCAGACACGTACGGCCCTCCACCACCCTCGCAGTGGTGCGGGAATGTGCTCGCTGCTGAGGGCGGCCTCGCGGCTCGGCGAGCAGCTCGGGCAGGGCCGCCGCTGTCCGCTCCGTGCGGAGCGCAGCCTCCTCCGGACGCGGCCGTGAGGCGGTCTGGGCCCTCGGGTGTCGCCTCCGGCAGAATCAGCGGCTCGGTGGAGCTCACACGAAGCTCTCCCTGGGGCGGGACAGCCCTTGCCCGTGGGGTGTCGGGCGGGCCCCGGGCCGGCCGAGGGTTGCCCGGCTGAGCCCGGGGCCGCCCCTGACGTGGGGCTCTGGGGCAGAGTCCGGCCCGCGGTGCCCAGCAGGGATGCGCGGTTCTGTCTGTGCTCGGGCAGCACCAGAGTAGAGTTTTTCCCTGCTACAGTACCTACGCTACCCCGCGAAAGAGCATCGCTCAGGTTTGACAGGAGGAGAAATCTGTGTGGCCGTCAGCTATCACCTATGGCCCGGTCAGGATACTGATGGATTTTCTGACCTATTCGCTAGGGTCGTGTAAAATGTTAAACTGCAGATGCTTTCTGAAAGCAACTAGTGCTTTGAATGGTACAATCTGGATTACAGAAGCTTTATGTAGTGTTAGGCTGTGAACCACAATAGGTTTATTCTACAAGTTAATAGGGATATGCCAGATCATGTTACACTTCTGTTTTATCTTCTGTTTTGACCCTATGGCAAGCATCAGTTGGGTTTATTTAGCTCTTTATTAGCCCTTTATTTAGCTCTTAGCATTTTTCACATTTTGTGTGAAAAATGAATTAACTTTTAGGTAGATATTTTTAAAGAGGAAAAATGTATTTGTGCCTATTGATGCTGCAGTGATTTGTGGTTTTGAGACCCATCTTGCAAAATACCACATGCTGAGGCTGATTGTCATAGCTCTGAAGCCAGCCCTGGGTATGGAATGCTTTTCATTCTTTGGAGTGTTCATTCCAGGCAGTTCTGTGTAACGAGATCTTTACAGAGCATGGAAGATGCCTCTAGGGGAAGTCTCCATTTTGATTGCTGTGCCTAGACTAATTCTGATACTCCTGAGTTTGCTGTCAGGTTTTTACGATGCTGAAATGTGTGTTTTCCAGGTTCCTGTGTGGGCTATTTTTCACTAAGAATCTAGAAAATATCTTGGCTTTTCGTGGGGTTTAGTGCAAAATAGGTTTGACTGTAGGAACCACATTGTTGCAAAGATGAAGCATGCAATTAAAGTTCTTTCTAATAATTTGAGATGATTTAAAAATATGTCAAATGAAATGCCATAGTCAAGGAACCAAAGCAGTCGAATGAATTGCCTATAAATTCCTTTGGCATGAAGCGTGTTGAGTGAAATGTTTATTTCTTCTAAGCAATAGGTCATAAGAGTGTTTAAATAAAGGTATAGTATATATAATGCACTGGAGCACAATCCATGGATTAGAGTGAAATTTCAACACTCAGTTCCTTTACTTAGAGAAGTCCACCTATGCCCAGATGGATTAATTAATTGTAGTGGTAGAAAATACAGGGTGTAAAACACAGCTGACTGTTGAGCTTAGTATATCACTATGTTGTAGAGAAACTCAAGAATCAAGAAAATTCTAAATAAGTAAATGCTAATTTGTCATGCAGTACTATGGTATTTTCAGGCAGCTAATCAAGAAAATTTGAATTGGAAGACCGTCAAACTTGTTTCATACAATAAAACTCTGAGAGACTTATCTACAAATAGAAACACAAGGAGCATCCTTTTTTGTACTCAGCAAAGAGCTGGAGTATGTTGTGCTGTTACGGAGGTTTATTTTTATAAACTACTCCAATGAATTTTATAAGCATGTAAAAGATTGTAAGTGCCCTGAAACATGTTTATTCTTGGACTGGCAATTACATACATGGATTCAGTTTTGATTTTCTTTAAAATAAAAATAAAAATATTTCTCTGGAGTAATTTGCTCTCGGTAACAAGAGTCATCTGCAAGAGAAATATCCAAACCAATTTCTGGGCAGTGGAAGTAGCTTTATTTTTTATAACATTCTTAGTACCTGTGACCAGGGTTGGTAGAGTGCCAGTCCTGCCAGCTTTAAGGAGCTGCATGTAAGTGTACCCTCGTTTCCTCAGAATCCCAGGGATGTGGACATTTCTTTGAGATGAGCTTTTAGGAAGCCCCAGAACATCTGGTGGTGTGACATCTTCCTGCATGCTCTGTTTCTGCACGTGATGTTTTCCAGTGCTTTCAAACATCCCTTCCCTTCTGTTTTTTCAGATGGTTATTTAGACCTATCTTGAGAGCTACTCTCTTCAGCCTCAGCTTTATCCAAGATACAATATGGTTATTATATAACCTAGTATTTTTTCATTTTACTTACATTTCATTACATAACCTAGTATTTTACATTGTTACTTGCACAGCAGAATAACTGCAGAACTCTGCTCGATCCAGGTTATACTGAAAACTAAAAAAAATGCTATTTTTACATGCCTGACATTTTTCTTGCATATTTGAGCTTAGGTATTATGTTTGCTCATTTCAGGAGTGCTTCTGAACCACAGTCCAGAAAGAAGAAAAATCTTCTTGGTTGAAGTTGAACATTTGTCTCTAAGAGTAAGAACAAAGCCATGCCAGTGCTTTCAGAAGACTCAGGTAATTCAGCTGCATGCTTTCAACAGAGCAGTGACTGAAATCTTGTCATACCTGTTTCACACATAAAAATAATTTAAATAGGAGTAAAATGTAATAGAATTAAGATAATTCAACTGAAGTTTCTGAGCAATTACCTACAAGAAGGAAGGTGGAATGTAAAAGGTGAAAATTAATAAAGTTTGTCAGGATCAGTTTCCTACTAACCCTAGAGCACCCAAATATACTCTGATAGACCTGAATATACTCTGATAGACTTGAATATATTCTGATAGATCTGAATATATTCTGATAGACCTGAATATATTCTGATAGGCAGAATTGGACCCCTCAGTGTAACAGTGCCTTCTACATGTGCTTACTAAAGATCAGCCCATATATCTCTGCTGCTTGCTGTGTCATTTCTTAATATTTTCTGAACAGGGGTTGATAAACATTGTAAATATCCTTCCTTTTAACTTAAAATAAGTGTCTTTGTTCAAGGCTACTTTACTAGCTTCTCCAGTATGCTGCCCAGGAGAAGTCACAGATAATAAATGATGCTTAGGATTAAAGCAGGAGTGAGTTTGAGTCTCCTGGATCAAAATCCACTCTAAGGTTCGTGGAGAGAATAGCCACAGGAATAGATTTGAACCCCCTCCACCTTTTTATATTTCCTGTTTTGTTTTGGTCCTGTGTTCCCAGACATGGTTCACCGGGAAAAATCTGGCCTTTGTCTGGCTCTGTGTGTTGCAAAATTGGGATATTTAAATATTTTATTAGAAAACTAGCCACAAGCTTTGATTCCACCACAATGGAAATCTACACTTTATCCTTTCTTCCTCTGGTCAGGCCTGGCTTTTTATAGGTGCCTCAGAGTGGAAGGGGCAGGATAACACTTGTAAGCAAAGCTGCTGGGGAGGTAGAGCTGCTACCTGTGCAAAAAAAGGTCATTCAATCAGTTTGAGAGTCTGCTGTGGTACTAAAATTTCAAATTTGTAAGAGGGGAAACAAAGGGTTCTGGAAACAAGGAGTAATAAACATGAAGTGTTAAATGTGAAAGATAATTTCTTAAGAAATATATATTGCTTTGTTAGATTTTGCCTTAATATGATGGTGTGCTTGACACTTATGAGGGGAGTGTTGCAAAATGAGCTGTGGATAAACACGAGATAATCACAAGTCTCTGCAAATGTGATGATCATCAATGTGATACCCAAATAAATGTAGTGACTGTTAAGACTGCAGTAGAAGGTCCTGTGAGAAATGCTGTGTAGAATGTTTTTGTTCTGTCCTGAATCTAAATTTAGGGTTGCATGAAACTTTGGCCCTTTTGACATCTCAGCTAAGACCTGATTCAAATCATAAAGAGGAAATGGGATTCCTTAGGGATGTCTTCAGTGAAAGAAGTCTCAGCTACCTGATGAAGGTAAAAGTTTGTATTTATTTATGTACATTCTCCTTACAGTTTACTTTTTCTCTGTTCCCTTGATTTATCAACCATTTACTTTGCCAAACCTTTTTTTTAAGAATTCTGTACTGACCAAAGCATATGTGTGCTTAAGAACAAACACTAATAATGTTTGACAATTAATATGTTGAACCTATTAAAACCGAGATCAAGGAGTAGAATGTTGCTGGCAGAGGTTCCAAAAAGTGCAAGAGGCTCCAGGGAATGGGGAAAATATGCAGATGGGATAGAAAACCTAATATCCCATTGAGTATGGGATAGAAAACTTCATATATGGGATAGAAAACCTCACATGCCATTGAATATGGGACAGAAACCCTCACATATGGGATAGAAAACCTCACATTCCATTGCATATGGGATAGAAAACCTAACACCCAACCTATAATAAAATCCCCTAATATAACTTTAGTTGCCAAGTATTGGTTATGCAAAAGCCAGATGATGCCTCTTCACAGAGATAATCTAGTTTATGAATGTATGGGAAATTAATTCAATAGTCCAGTTTTAATTTTTTAATGTGGAGGTGGGTTTTTTTGGGGGTGTTATTTGGTGGGGGTGTTTTGTTTTAATTTTGGTTCTGAGTTTCTTTGGGGTGGGTGTGCTAGGGAAGAAGTAAAGGGTTTGGGTTTGGGTGTTTGCTTTCCAGCCTTAGCACAGGGATGTGGCTTCCTCAGAGAGGGTGGTAAGGATGCTCAGTAGGGGAACATGAGGCACTTTGCCAAAATATTCCTTATGTCTTTGACAGATGTGGAGTCAGTCTGAGTGCCAGCAGTGTCTGCAGGGGAGCTGTGGACAGTTCATCTATCACAACACTGGGGGTGGCACAAAGCTCTTCTGGTCTGCCCACTGCTCAGAAATCCTTGCTCCTGGCTGTGGAACTTCTGGCTGTGGAACTCCTCCTCAGCCTGTGTCCGGCCAATCTTCAGCCTTGAGACTTTCTAGAACGGTGTTCCCTGAGTCATGAGAGTTGAGTTTCAAGTCCCGCACCCAGGGATTCCACTGCTGGGCAGCATAAAACAGTGTTCCCAACTGCTGTCCTCAAGAGCTGTAGCCCCCTGTGACCTGTGTCCCTTCTCCCATCAGAGCTTTGTTTTGCTGGTGCCTGGCTTGGGAGTCCTTGCCTTGCACAGGAGACTGGACTGGACTACAAACACATGCTAACAGTGGTAAAAGGCAACTTTATTTACACAACTAAATAAATTTCAGCATTTGTGCATGCAGAGGAGGAAGATTGGCAGGACAGAGGACGCCTTTGACCTGAGGCTGCCTTTGGACGAGCAGGCACTGCCCCAGTATGTAATGGTCATGGTCCACTGCAGCCTGCAGTGGATCCTGTTCATCCTGCTGCCCATGTCTTTTTTCTCATGAGGCCCAGCAGTATCTGGTGCACCCGAGTTAAGAATTTCACCACTATCTGGTATGGATGTGGAGCAGGCAAGAGAGGTTGCATTGACATTGGCTCCTCAGAGGGGTTTGAGGTCGACTCTAGCTCTGGTGTGGCTGTTGCAGTTGAGTGATCAGGAGTGGGAGTACAGCAGCCTGACTCTGTTGGTGCTGACTCTGGCTGCTCCAAGGGGGCTGAGCTGAAGGTTGGCTCTGGTCTTGGAGTAGCTGTTTCAGCTGACTCAGGATATGGAGTGGGAGTAGAGCAGCCTGACTCTGTTGGTGTTGGCTCTGGCTGCTCAAAAGAGGTTGAGCTGAAGGTTGGCTCTGGTGCTGGAGTGGCTGTTTCAGCTGACTCTGGACATGGAGTGGGAGTAGAGCAGCCTGACTCTGTTGGTGTTGGCTCTGGCTGCTCAAAAGGGGTTGAGCTGAAGGTTGGCTCTGGTGCTGGAGTGGCTGTTTCAGCTGACTCTGGACATGGAGTGGGAGTGGAGCAGCCTGACTCTGTTGGTGTTGGCTCTGGCTGCTCAAAAGAGGTTGAGCTGAAGGTTGGCTCTGGTGCTGGAGTGGCTGTTTCAGCTGACTCTGGACATGGAGTGGGAGTAGAGCAGCCTGACTCTGTTGGTGCTGACTCTGGCTGCTCCAAGGGGGCTGAGCTGAAGGTTGGCTCTGGTCTTGGAGTAGCTGTTTCAGCTGACTCAGGATATGGAGTGGGAGTAGAGCAGTTTGACTCTGTCAGTGTTGGCTCTGGCTGCTCAAGAGGGGTTGAGATGTAGGTTGTCTCTGGTGCTAGAGTGTCTGTTCCAGGTGGACGCATGCCCATCTGAATCAGGATCCAGTTGTAGAAGTACTGAGTGGAGGTGTAGACTCCCGGGCGTTTTGTTCTGACACAGCCTTTTCCCCAGCTGGTCACTCCAACAAGCCAAAAGTAGCCAGCATGGTTATCTTTGCACACCAGAGGCCCTCCACTGTCACCCTGCAACAGAGGAAAGAGGATTAGGGTGCTGTTGGGTGGCTGCTGTCAGCACTAGAGGCCTGTTTCTCTCTTGCAGCCCCTGCCACAGCTGTATTCATGGTACAAAAAGGCTTTGCTCAGGTGCTGGAGTCTCAAGAACCTTAGCTGGGAACAGGGTGGGTGTCTGTGAAGGCCCCCTTTTGTATCTGCACAGTGATCCTGGATGGGCAGAGCATAGATCATCCAGAATCTGGATCTGTGGGCTGCTGAGAACACTGGATGGGCTTTCTGGGCAGAGGGGCAGGCCTGGGGAACACGGTCACTTGGCAAGGAAACTCCAGCAGTGGAGGAAAAGTGGTTTGCCAGACAAAGCCCATGGTGACGGGGTACCTTCGCTGCTGGCTCCCAGCACTCATACCTGGCAGGTGTCCATGCCACCCCGTGGGTAGCCAGCACACAGGTTGTGGGTGTGGATGGCCCCAGCGTACCGACGGCTGCTGTTAACCAGCCGGATATCCAGGAGACGGACCTTGGCTTCCTGCAGGACATCACTCGGACCCTGAGCTGCAAGCACAGGAAGGAATGGGCACCCAGCAGCTCTTTGCCAGTTCCACTCCCCTGTCTGGGGGTGAACTCATTCCCTAGGGCTTGGCTTTGCCTCTGGAGCAGTTGTTGAAGCGCTGTGTCCTTTCTGTCTGCCTTTGGGGAGCAGGCCAGGCCCAGCTCTCCAGAGGCATACATCCTACAGCCTGACTTTGGTTTGTGCTGTCAGGAAGCCAAACCCATCTTGCTGGTGTGCCCAGCTCACCCTCAGGGCCCTTTTTGGGAACTCACCTTTTGCAGTGGCAGAACCCCAGCCAGCAATGTAGCAGGTTTTCAGCTCTGACACTGTGAGCGAGGCGTTGGGCACACAGGCAAGCTGGACGTAGTCACTGCACTCCACGGGCTTGTCCAGCTCCAGCAGGGCGATGTCGTTCTGCTGGGAATCAGCCGCGTACTCCTGGTGGGCCAGGAGCCGCTTGATGTGGCGCACCTGAGTTTCAGGGCCCAGATGGGTCAGCTTGGTGGCCCCGATCAGCACACGCCACATGGTGACATTCCTGCAAGGCAGAGAGGGGTCTGAGGAAGAGCAGAGCCGTGTGCTGTTGATGCCTTAGGATTTTAGCTTTTGTATTTTTCATCCATTTGTAATCCTGCAGTTTTTTACTGTATAACTAAATTCTGCACACAGTGTGAGCTGCTGCTGCTTTCCCATTCTGGTCACAAAAATTCCTCTCCAGGCCTGGCAATCAAGGATACCTCACTGCCTCAGGCCTCGAGAGATGGAAACAAAAGTGAGTTGAGGGGAGCAAACTGGGGGTAAATGACTTCATTACCTGAAGCTGTAATTAGAAGATTAACCCTAAATATGCAAATGGACCAAATTTATAGGTGTGAAAACCTTTGACCCGTGGTCAATTTTGGGTTGTAGCACTTGGGGGGGGTCTTTTGTTTTGCCTAAAATGGACCTGGAGGCCCTTCAATAAATATAATCACTTTTTATTCCTTGTCTGGCCTGTTTTTAGGTAGTCCTGAAAAGGCATCACTGTGGCAGCTCAGCACTTCCCTTCCTTCTGCTTCTCAAGGCAGAGAGGAAAGCAGGGCAATGAGGAGTGTGACTGCCCTAGCATGCCTTAGGCTCCAGGAATGCCACACTGGAGGCTGCTGGGCAGCAGTGGCACGAGCCCAGCCTTCTGAGCAGTCCCTCAGTTGGGCCCCGTAGTATTGAGGTGCTGCAGGCTGGGCAACTGTTTGTGTGGTGAGGATACCCTCATTCCCTGCTCCTCCTTACCTGGCCTGGAGGAAGCAATGGGCTGCTGTGAGGACCCACTGTGGGCTGATGAGGGACCCTCCACATGTATGGCCGGTGCCTATTTTCCTGGGGTCCTGGATGCTGACAATCCAGGGCCAGGCCCCTGGCAGGGCACCTGTGCCAGTCACAATTCGGTAGTCAGCATCTATGGAGTTGTAGTCAGAAGCCATGGGCCGGAGCCCACAGGTCCCTCTGGAAGCACAAAATCATTACTGCCCTTCTGTTCCAGTACCTGGGTGCTGGCAAGGAGGCTCCCACATGGGGTTTGGGGTGTGGCAATGGGGGACAAGCACCCTCCTAGAGCCTGGGGCCATACCTGCAGTTGCCCCAGGTACCATGTGCAGGTCTGTACACAGCCAGCAGGATGAAGAGGTACAGGTACAGAAGATTCATCGCTGTCAGCAGCATCTGTCAGCTGAAAGAGACAAAAGCTTGTCTCTTCCAGTGCAGTCTCTGACGAGTGCTGCAGCAACTGCACTGTCCATGGCACCTGGGGCTGATGTCACAGAGTGGGTGGTTCCAGGTTCTGGGCACAGTGTCCTCAGAGGGCAGGGAAAGGCCACAGCCTCACAGAACCACAGAATGGTTTGGGCTGGAAGGGACCTTGAAGGTTGTGAAAGGCAAAAGGGGTCCCTTGCCTCGCACATGCAAAACGACACCATGGGCAGACAAATCTGGCACAGAGGGAAAGTCACTCCAAAGGCAGTGTTTGGTCAGAGAGGGTGCTCAGAGCCACCACACGATGGAGAAAACTAGCACATCAAAGCTAGAAAGAGGACAGGAAGGAACAATGCCATGTGCAAACTACTTGGGGGGATGCTTCAAGGCACATAAGCCTTAGCTGATGGAACAAACCTGGAAACTCCTGAGTGTTGCAAGAGGAATTGCTGACCATGGCAGAGTGCGAGAAGCTGACAGGAGTTTCAATGCCATGAGGAAGCCCTTCTGAGTCTGTTTATACATTCTCCATGTCTGGAGCAGGGTGAGTACTGCAAATGCCTCAGTGCTGCCTCTTGCTTTGGAGACTGGTGCTGGAGGTCATGGCTGCAGAAAACAAGGGACTGAGATGGAGAGTGCTCATGCACTCACTTTTGTGGTTTGGGAATGGCATTCCCCAGTCTGGTGTTTCCACTGGAACACTGCAAACCACTGCTCCTCACTCCCTTCTCCCTCTCCCCTCCCTTCTCTGGTGGGCTTGAGAATAGAACTGGAAGCACAAAAGTTAAAGACTGTGGGTTGAGACAAGAACAATATAATGGAAACAGCAATGAAACAAGAAAATGAGCAGTAACCGCAACAATATTAATAATGGACTGGGACAATTCACATGCAACCATCCACCCCATAGAGCCTGGCAGTACCCAACCAGGCTGTCATGCATGTTATCCAGCGGAGATTTCTTCCCCTGTCCCTGGAAAATGTTGTGGAGTGGTTCAGAACAACCTCCACGTCCTGGCCATGCCCTGTCCTGGTTATGGCAAAAATTTACCCCATCCTGGCCAGAACCAGGACATTCACCCTCATGATCTGCCCCACAGCTTTGGAATCTGTGCCAGAGGGTCTGGCAGGGCAGGGAGGGCAGTCACCAGGGATTGGCAGACGTTGGAAACTCCTTATCCCTCTCTCTGGCCCCTGGTTTTCCTTGTTTTATGGAATGGAAGAACACATGTCCAACTCCTCCCAGTATCTCCTTCACTGGAAATCCTCCGTGCTTTGATTCCTTCTCTGACATTCTGCTGCACCTGGGGAATGCAGTGGGAAAACCCAAGGCTTTGTGTGAAGGTCACTCCCTCAGCACTTCACCTGAGGTGCACAGGAAGGCTGCCCTGGCTCTACCACACCTCATCCAGAACACCTGGAAGCTCTTCCCTCCCCATTCACACACTCCCCTGCCTTGTCCTCCTCATCCCACAGGGATGCACAGAGGGGCTACCACACTTCACGGTTTGGTAGCCCTGATACCACACTCCTGACTGGAATGGGGTGACCCTGGGGCAGTTTTGGCCTGCATCAGTTCCATGTCCTGCCTCAGCACACCCAGGTTCTCTGTTGGCGTCTGTGCTCATCTCTGCAGCTTTGCTGTCCTGCACCAGGAGTTTGCTGAATAAAATCATCCTCTAGAAAGGACATGTGACACAAGCCCAGGAGTAAGCAGCACCATGGGAGAGTTCAGCAAGGTGCCCTGGGGACAGCCAGGCCAGGCAGGGGAAGGTGGGGGGACCACGGCCTCACTGAAGCAGCCACATTGTACAGCACAAAAAATAAAGCTAAATAAATGCTGGGATGAAATACAGCACTGCTGGGACTGCTCCATTTAGCAAATAACAGTTGTGGGGGAGATTTACAGATGTACTGGGTACATCTGGGAACTGGGGCTCCTGCTGGAAGTCTTCAATCTTGAAGCTCCCAGTTCCCAAAGCTGGTAAATCCTTCCCAGCAATGGCTCCTGAGGCAGGGAGAGGGGTGGAAAGCCAAGGATGGGGCAGAGATCAGAAGGAGCTGGGGAGCTCAGAGAGGTCTTCAAGGGGAAGAGGATTTGTCTGAAAGGCCCTCACTTTTCTGGTCATCTTGGCAACTCTGGCAGGTTTAACAGGAGGTTTGTCTGGAAACAAGACAGGGACATATTGGCATGATGGGTGCTGGCATATTCCAGTCTTAGGCTTTGCAGAGAGAGATTTGCTGTTTCCCCATAGGCCACAGAGGATTTTAATATGAGGTGAACTCCCCAAGCTTGCATCCACCCTGTTCCATGGCCTCTGGCTCTGAGAAATGCTCTCCTGTGCACCCTGCTTCATTCCCTCAGATCAATGGCTGATGTGCCAGCAGCTCCTGCTCCAGAAGGGCAGCACATGATGAAGGTGCCACCCCTGCAGCTGAAAAGAAGGTTCCTTTTGCCATGGCATTCCAGGAGGTCATAAGACACATCATCAATGGAGTCTGAAAAAAAGAAAAATTAGAAGTTGAGGCAGCTGCATTTACCAGTGTGGGCAGTCCAGAGAGAACTGCCTGGACCTGACCCAGTTTGTGGATCAGAGCCAGAAATAGGTTCCCTTAGCTAGAAATGAGACCTCTCTACCCAGAGAGCCAGCTGCTTGCCATTCCATTGCTCCCTGGCCACAAGCAGCACTTCATCCATGAGCTCTCACCCCACAGAGCCCCTAGGTAACCCTGAAAAGACTCCTTCAGTATCAGGGGCTGCAAGAGACCTCTAGATGAGCAGCTAGAGGATTAGGTGAGGAGAAGAACTGAAATAAAATGCGTGTTTTTCCCTGGATTTGTGGAAGACAACAAGAAAGAAATACAGGACCCCAAAAAACAAACCCACTCGATGGGAGAGGCAGGTGAGCACCTCTGGTTCAGGAATTACAGAATGCACTCAACTGCAGCTTGCAGACAAGGATCCTGGCACGTTCCAGCAGCCAGCACTGCCACCTGATCCCAGCATCCCTCTGCCCCATGGATTTACACAGGACCCCAAAGCCCCAGTGGTCAGTGAAAGGAAAACATCCAACTGTCCACACTTGGCAACCTACTCCTGGGTTCTGCAGCCTGTGGAGAAAGACAAATTCCCTCACTAGAAAACTAAGCTGGTTTGAGCTGGGCTTTCTCAAAGCACACTAAAGGCAGAGGTGGGCTTCTCCGTGCTGTTTGGGAAGTGGCACATGAACCACACGGGAATCAGAGAGAGATTATCAACTCCAGAGGCACTGCTGAGCGCAGCCTCTCCTGACTCCAGCTGGGCTCCAGCCCCGAGGTGACCTGTGCCTCCAAACAGAGGGGCCAGAGTGACCTGCACTGACCAGGCCGGCCACAGCTCCGTGTCACACTGACCACTGCAGCGTCCAGCCAGTCCCTCCAGAGGCTCTTCCAATCTCCACCTCCACCTTACAGGGGCATGGAACGCCGCTGATCACACCCGCTGCTCCCTGACCTGCAGCCAGAGGAAGATTTCCTCATTTGCTGCTGTGGCCAGTGGCACCTCTCTGTAGCAGGTTTTGCGTCCTGCTCGGTGCCCCAGTGCTCCAGACAGGCTGGCTCCGTGCTGCTGGGCCTCTCCCGGTCCCTCTGAGCAGGGCTGCAGCCGAGTCTTCAGAACAGCCCCAATTCCCCAAAACAGCCCCCAAAACAGCCCGGCGCTGTCTGTGTGGGGAACATCAAACCCACACCAAGGAATGGCTTTGCCCAGTGCCCCGGGATGGAGCAGCCCCGGCCTGCTCCACCAGAGCCCAGGGCGGCTCTGGGAGCCCTGAGGGCACGAGAGAAGGAAACTTCAGCGTGAGGGTCTGCAGCGGCCAGGGGAACACCAGCGCCTCCGAGCCGCCCTGCCAGACACGTACGGCCCTCCACCACCCTCGCAGTGGTGCGGGAATGTGCTCGCTGCTGAGGGCGGCCTCGCGGCTCGGCGAGCAGCTCGGGCAGGGCCGCCGCTGTCCGCTCCGTGCGGAGCGCAGCCTCCTCCGGACGCGGCCGTGAGGCGGTCTGGGCCCTCGGGTGTCGCCTCCGGCAGAATCAGCGGCTCGGTGGAGCTCACACGAAGCTCTCCCTGGGGCGGGACAGCCCTTGCCCGTGGGGTGTCGGGCGGGCCCCGGGCCGGCCGAGGGTTGCCCGGCTGAGCCCGGGGCCGCCCCTGACGTGGGGCTCTGGGGCAGAGTCCGGCCCGCGGTGCCCAGCAGGGATGCGCGGTTCTGTCTGTGCTCGGGCAGCACCAGAGTAGAGTTTTTCCCTGCTACAGTACCTACGCTACCCCGCGAAAGAGCATCGCTCAGGTTTGACAGGAGGAGAAATCTGTGTGGCCGTCAGCTATCACCTATGGCCCGGTCAGGATACTGATGGATTTTCTGACCTATTCGCTAGGGTCGTGTAAAATGTTAAACTGCAGATGCTTTCTGAAAGCAACTAGTGCTTTGAATGGTACAATCTGGATTACAGAAGCTTTATGTAGTGTTAGGCTGTGAACCACAATAGGTTTATTCTACAAGTTAATAGGGATATGCCAGATCATGTTACACTTCTGTTTTATCTTCTGTTTTGACCCTATGGCAAGCATCAGTTGGGTTTATTTAGCTCTTTATTAGCCCTTTATTTAGCTCTTAGCATTTTTCACATTTTGTGTGAAAAATGAATTAACTTTTAGGTAGATATTTTTAAAGAGGAAAAATGTATTTGTGCCTATTGATGCTGCAGTGATTTGTGGTTTTGAGACCCATCTTGCAAAATACCACATGCTGAGGCTGATTGTCATAGCTCTGAAGCCAGCCCTGGGTATGGAATGCTTTTCATTCTTTGGAGTGTTCATTCCAGGCAGTTCTGTGTAACGAGATCTTTACAGAGCATGGAAGATGCCTCTAGGGGAAGTCTCCATTTTGATTGCTGTGCCTAGACTAATTCTGATACTCCTGAGTTTGCTGTCAGGTTTTTACGATGCTGAAATGTGTGTTTTCCAGGTTCCTGTGTGGGCTATTTTTCACTAAGAATCTAGAAAATATCTTGGCTTTTCGTGGGGTTTAGTGCAAAATAGGTTTGACTGTAGGAACCACATTGTTGCAAAGATGAAGCATGCAATTAAAGTTCTTTCTAATAATTTGAGATGATTTAAAAATATGTCAAATGAAATGCCATAGTCAAGGAACCAAAGCAGTCGAATGAATTGCCTATAAATTCCTTTGGCATGAAGCGTGTTGAGTGAAATGTTTATTTCTTCTAAGCAATAGGTCATAAGAGTGTTTAAATAAAGGTATAGTATATATAATGCACTGGAGCACAATCCATGGATTAGAGTGAAATTTCAACACTCAGTTCCTTTACTTAGAGAAGTCCACCTATGCCCAGATGGATTAATTAATTGTAGTGGTAGAAAATACAGGGTGTAAAACACAGCTGACTGTTGAGCTTAGTATATCACTATGTTGTAGAGAAACTCAAGAATCAAGAAAATTCTAAATAAGTAAATGCTAATTTGTCATGCAGTACTATGGTATTTTCAGGCAGCTAATCAAGAAAATTTGAATTGGAAGACCGTCAAACTTGTTTCATACAATAAAACTCTGAGAGACTTATCTACAAATAGAAACACAAGGAGCATCCTTTTTTGTACTCAGCAAAGAGCTGGAGTATGTTGTGCTGTTACGGAGGTTTATTTTTATAAACTACTCCAATGAATTTTATAAGCATGTAAAAGATTGTAAGTGCCCTGAAACATGTTTATTCTTGGACTGGCAATTACATACATGGATTCAGTTTTGATTTTCTTTAAAATAAAAATAAAAATATTTCTCTGGAGTAATTTGCTCTCGGTAACAAGAGTCATCTGCAAGAGAAATATCCAAACCAATTTCTGGGCAGTGGAAGTAGCTTTATTTTTTATAACATTCTTAGTACCTGTGACCAGGGTTGGTAGAGTGCCAGTCCTGCCAGCTTTAAGGAGCTGCATGTAAGTGTACCCTCGTTTCCTCAGAATCCCAGGGATGTGGACATTTCTTTGAGATGAGCTTTTAGGAAGCCCCAGAACATCTGGTGGTGTGACATCTTCCTGCATGCTCTGTTTCTGCACGTGATGTTTTCCAGTGCTTTCAAACATCCCTTCCCTTCTGTTTTTTCAGATGGTTATTTAGACCTATCTTGAGAGCTACTCTCTTCAGCCTCAGCTTTATCCAAGATACAATATGGTTATTATATAACCTAGTATTTTTTCATTTTACTTACATTTCATTACATAACCTAGTATTTTACATTGTTACTTGCACAGCAGAATAACTGCAGAACTCTGCTCGATCCAGGTTATACTGAAAACTAAAAAAAATGCTATTTTTACATGCCTGACATTTTTCTTGCATATTTGAGCTTAGGTATTATGTTTGCTCATTTCAGGAGTGCTTCTGAACCACAGTCCAGAAAGAAGAAAAATCTTCTTGGTTGAAGTTGAACATTTGTCTCTAAGAGTAAGAACAAAGCCATGCCAGTGCTTTCAGAAGACTCAGGTAATTCAGCTGCATGCTTTCAACAGAGCAGTGACTGAAATCTTGTCATACCTGTTTCACACATAAAAATAATTTAAATAGGAGTAAAATGTAATAGAATTAAGATAATTCAACTGAAGTTTCTGAGCAATTACCTACAAGAAGGAAGGTGGAATGTAAAAGGTGAAAATTAATAAAGTTTGTCAGGATCAGTTTCCTACTAACCCTAGAGCACCCAAATATACTCTGATAGACCTGAATATACTCTGATAGACTTGAATATATTCTGATAGATCTGAATATATTCTGATAGACCTGAATATATTCTGATAGGCAGAATTGGACCCCTCAGTGTAACAGTGCCTTCTACATGTGCTTACTAAAGATCAGCCCATATATCTCTGCTGCTTGCTGTGTCATTTCTTAATATTTTCTGAACAGGGGTTGATAAACATTGTAAATATCCTTCCTTTTAACTTAAAATAAGTGTCTTTGTTCAAGGCTACTTTACTAGCTTCTCCAGTATGCTGCCCAGGAGAAGTCACAGATAATAAATGATGCTTAGGATTAAAGCAGGAGTGAGTTTGAGTCTCCTGGATCAAAATCCACTCTAAGGTTCGTGGAGAGAATAGCCACAGGAATAGATTTGAACCCCCTCCACCTTTTTATATTTCCTGTTTTGTTTTGGTCCTGTGTTCCCAGACATGGTTCACCGGGAAAAATCTGGCCTTTGTCTGGCTCTGTGTGTTGCAAAATTGGGATATTTAAATATTTTATTAGAAAACTAGCCACAAGCTTTGATTCCACCACAATGGAAATCTACACTTTATCCTTTCTTCCTCTGGTCAGGCCTGGCTTTTTATAGGTGCCTCAGAGTGGAAGGGGCAGGATAACACTTGTAAGCAAAGCTGCTGGGGAGGTAGAGCTGCTACCTGTGCAAAAAAAGGTCATTCAATCAGTTTGAGAGTCTGCTGTGGTACTAAAATTTCAAATTTGTAAGAGGGGAAACAAAGGGTTCTGGAAACAAGGAGTAATAAACATGAAGTGTTAAATGTGAAAGATAATTTCTTAAGAAATATATATTGCTTTGTTAGATTTTGCCTTAATATGATGGTGTGCTTGACACTTATGAGGGGAGTGTTGCAAAATGAGCTGTGGATAAACACGAGATAATCACAAGTCTCTGCAAATGTGATGATCATCAATGTGATACCCAAATAAATGTAGTGACTGTTAAGACTGCAGTAGAAGGTCCTGTGAGAAATGCTGTGTAGAATGTTTTTGTTCTGTCCTGAATCTAAATTTAGGGTTGCATGAAACTTTGGCCCTTTTGACATCTCAGCTAAGACCTGATTCAAATCATAAAGAGGAAATGGGATTCCTTAGGGATGTCTTCAGTGAAAGAAGTCTCAGCTACCTGATGAAGGTAAAAGTTTGTATTTATTTATGTACATTCTCCTTACAGTTTACTTTTTCTCTGTTCCCTTGATTTATCAACCATTTACTTTGCCAAACCTTTTTTTTAAGAATTCTGTACTGACCAAAGCATATGTGTGCTTAAGAACAAACACTAATAATGTTTGACAATTAATATGTTGAACCTATTAAAACCGAGATCAAGGAGTAGAATGTTGCTGGCAGAGGTTCCAAAAAGTGCAAGAGGCTCCAGGGAATGGGGAAAATATGCAGATGGGATAGAAAACCTAATATCCCATTGAGTATGGGATAGAAAACTTCATATATGGGATAGAAAACCTCACATGCCATTGAATATGGGACAGAAACCCTCACATATGGGATAGAAAACCTCACATTCCATTGCATATGGGATAGAAAACCTAACACCCAACCTATAATAAAATCCCCTAATATAACTTTAGTTGCCAAGTATTGGTTATGCAAAAGCCAGATGATGCCTCTTCACAGAGATAATCTAGTTTATGAATGTATGGGAAATTAATTCAATAGTCCAGTTTTAATTTTTTAATGTGGAGGTGGGTTTTTTTGGGGGTGTTATTTGGTGGGGGTGTTTTGTTTTAATTTTGGTTCTGAGTTTCTTTGGGGTGGGTGTGCTAGGGAAGAAGTAAAGGGTTTGGGTTTGGGTGTTTGCTTTCCAGCCTTAGCACAGGGATGTGGCTTCCTCAGAGAGGGTGGTAAGGATGCTCAGTAGGGGAACATGAGGCACTTTGCCAAAATATTCCTTATGTCTTTGACAGATGTGGAGTCAGTCTGAGTGCCAGCAGTGTCTGCAGGGGAGCTGTGGACAGTTCATCTATCACAACACTGGGGGTGGCACAAAGCTCTTCTGGTCTGCCCACTGCTCAGAAATCCTTGCTCCTGGCTGTGGAACTTCTGGCTGTGGAACTCCTCCTCAGCCTGTGTCCGGCCAATCTTCAGCCTTGAGACTTTCTAGAACGGTGTTCCCTGAGTCATGAGAGTTGAGTTTCAAGTCCCGCACCCAGGGATTCCACTGCTGGGCAGCATAAAACAGTGTTCCCAACTGCTGTCCTCAAGAGCTGTAGCCCCCTGTGACCTGTGTCCCTTCTCCCATCAGAGCTTTGTTTTGCTGGTGCCTGGCTTGGGAGTCCTTGCCTTGCACAGGAGACTGGACTGGACTACAAACACATGCTAACAGTGGTAACAGGCAACTTTATTTACACAACTAAATAAATTTCAGCATTTGTGCATGCAGAGGAGGAAGATTGGCAGGACAGAGGACGCCTTTGACCTGAGGCTGCCTTTGGACGAGCAGGCACTGCCCCAGTATGTAATGGTCATGGTCCACTGCAGCCTGCAGTGGATCCTGTTCATCCTGCTGCCCATGTCTTTTTTCTCATGAGGCCCAGCAGTATCTGGTGCACCCGAGTTAAGAATTTCACCACTATCTGGTATGGATGTGGAGCAGGCAAGAGAGGTTGCATTGACATTGGCTCCTCAGAGGGGTTTGAGGTCGACTCTAGCTCTGGTGTGGCTGTTGCAGTTGAGTGATCAGGAGTGGGAGTACAGCAGCCTGACTCTGTTGGTGCTGACTCTGGCTGCTCCAAGGGGGCTGAGCTGAAGGTTGGCTCTGGTCTTGGAGTAGCTGTTTCAGCTGACTCAGGATATGGAGTGGGAGTAGAGCAGCCTGACTCTGTTGGTGTTGGCTCTGGCTGCTCAAAAGAGGTTGAGCTGAAGGTTGGCTCTGGTGCTGGAGTGGCTGTTTCAGCTGACTCTGGACATGGAGTGGGAGTAGAGCAGCCTGACTCTGTTGGTGTTGGCTCTGGCTGCTCAAAAGGGGTTGAGCTGAAGGTTGGCTCTGGTGCTGGAGTGGCTGTTTCAGCTGACTCTGGACATGGAGTGGGAGTGGAGCAGCCTGACTCTGTTGGTGTTGGCTCTGGCTGCTCAAAAGAGGTTGAGCTGAAGGTTGGCTCTGGTGCTGGAGTGGCTGTTTCAGCTGACTCTGGACATGGAGTGGGAGTAGAGCAGCCTGACTCTGTTGGTGCTGACTCTGGCTGCTCCAAGGGGGCTGAGCTGAAGGTTGGCTCTGGTCTTGGAGTAGCTGTTTCAGCTGACTCAGGATATGGAGTGGGAGTAGAGCAGTTTGACTCTGTCAGTGTTGGCTCTGGCTGCTCAAGAGGGGTTGAGATGTAGGTTGTCTCTGGTGCTAGAGTGTCTGTTCCAGGTGGACGCATGCCCATCTGAATCAGGATCCAGTTGTAGAAGTACTGAGTGGAGGTGTAGACTCCCGGGCGTTTTGTTCTGACACAGCCTTTTCCCCAGCTGGTCACTCCAACAAGCCAAAAGTAGCCAGCATGGTTATCTTTGCACACCAGAGGCCCTCCACTGTCACCCTGCAACAGAGGAAAGAGGATTAGGGTGCTGTTGGGTGGCTGCTGTCAGCACTAGAGGCCTGTTTCTCTCTTGCAGCCCCTGCCACAGCTGTATTCATGGTACAAAAAGGCTTTGCTCAGGTGCTGGAGTCTCAAGAACCTTAGCTGGGAACAGGGTGGGTGTCTGTGAAGGCCCCCTTTTGTATCTGCACAGTGATCCTGGATGGGCAGAGCATAGATCATCCAGAATCTGGATCTGTGGGCTGCTGAGAACACTGGATGGGCTTTCTGGGCAGAGGGGCAGGCCTGGGGAACACGGTCACTTGGCAAGGAAACTCCAGCAGTGGAGGAAAAGTGGTTTGCCAGACAAAGCCCATGGTGACGGGGTACCTTCGCTGCTGGCTCCCAGCACTCATACCTGGCAGGTGTCCATGCCACCCCGTGGGTAGCCAGCACACAGGTTGTGGGTGTGGATGGCCCCAGTGTACCGACGGCTGCTGTTAACCAGCCGGATATCCAGGAGACGGACCTTGGCTTCCTGCAGGACATCACTCGGACCCTGAGCTGCAAGCACAGGAAGGAATGGGCACCCAGCAGCTCTTTGCCAGTTCCACTCCCCTGTCTGGGGGTGAACTCATTCCCTAGGGCTTGGCTTTGCCTCTGGAGCAGTTGTTGAAGCGCTGTGTCCTTTCTGTCTGCCTTTGGGGAGCAGGCCAGGCCCAGCTCTCCAGAGGCATACATCCTACAGCCTGACTTTGGTTTGTGCTGTCAGGAAGCCAAACCCATCTTGCTGGTGTGCCCAGCTCACCCTCAGGGCCCTTTTTGGGAACTCACCTTTTGCAGTGGCAGAACCCCAGCCAGCAATGTAGCAGGTTTTCAGCTCTGACACTGTGAGCGAGGCGTTGGGCACACAGGCAAGCTGGACGTAGTCACTGCACTCCACGGGCTTGTCCAGCTCCAGCAGGGCGATGTCGTTCTGCTGGGAATCAGCCGCGTACTCCTGGTGGGCCAGGAGCCGCTTGATGTGGCGCACCTGAGTTTCAGGGCCCAGATGGGTCAGCTTGGTGGCCCCGATCAGCACACGCCACATGGTGACATTCCTGCAAGGCAGAGAGGGGTCTGAGGAAGAGCAGAGCCGTGTGCTGTTGATGCCTTAGGATTTTAGCTTTTGTATTTTTCATCCATTTGTAATCCTGCAGTTTTTTACTGTATAACTAAATTCTGCACACAGTGTGAGCTGCTGCTGCTTTCCCATTCTGGTCACAAAAATTCCTCTCCAGGCCTGGCAATCAAGGATACCTCACTGCCTCAGGCCTCGAGAGATGGAAACAAAAGTGAGTTGAGGGGAGCAAACTGGGGGTAAATGACTTCATTACCTGAAGCTGTAATTAGAAGATTAACCCTAAATATGCAAATGGACCAAATTTATAGGTGTGAAAACCTTTGACCCGTGGTCAATTTTGGGTTGTAGCACTTGGGGGGGGTCTTTTGTTTTGCCTAAAATGGACCTGGAGGCCCTTCAATAAATATAATCACTTTTTATTCCTTGTCTGGCCTGTTTTTAGGTAGTCCTGAAAAGGCATCACTGTGGCAGCTCAGCACTTCCCTTCCTTCTGCTTCTCAAGGCAGAGAGGAAAGCAGGGCAATGAGGAGTGTGACTGCCCTAGCATGCCTTAGGCTCCAGGAATGCCACACTGGAGGCTGCTGGGCAGCAGTGGCACGAGCCCAGCCTTCTGAGCAGTCCCTCAGTTGGGCCCCGTAGTATTGAGGTGCTGCAGGCTGGGCAACTGTTTGTGTGGTGAGGATACCCTCATTCCCTGCTCCTCCTTACCTGGCCTGGAGGAAGCAATGGGCTGCTGTGAGGACCCACTGTGGGCTGATGAGGGACCCTCCACATGTATGGCCGGTGCCTATTTTCCTGGGGTCCTGGATGCTGACAATCCAGGGCCAGGCCCCTGGCAGGGCACCTGTGCCAGTCACAATTCGGTAGTCAGCATCTATGGAGTTGTAGTCAGAAGCCATGGGCCGGAGCCCACAGGTCCCTCTGGAAGCACAAAATCATTACTGCCCTTCTGTTCCAGTACCTGGGTGCTGGCAAGGAGGCTCCCACATGGGGTTTGGGGTGTGGCAATGGGGGACAAGCACCCTCCTAGAGCCTGGGGCCATACCTGCAGTTGCCCCAGGTACCATGTGCAGGTCTGTACACAGCCAGCAGGATGAAGAGGTACAGGTACAGAAGATTCATCGCTGTCAGCAGCATCTGTCAGCTGAAAGAGACAAAAGCTTGTCTCTTCCAGTGCAGTCTCTGACGAGTGCTGCAGCAACTGCACTGTCCATGGCACCTGGGGCTGATGTCACAGAGTGGGTGGTTCCAGGTTCTGGGCACAGTGTCCTCAGAGGGCAGGGAAAGGCCACAGCCTCACAGAACCACAGAATGGTTTGGGCTGGAAGGGACCTTGAAGGTTGTGAAAGGCAAAAGGGGTCCCTTGCCTCGCACATGCAAAACGACACCATGGGCAGACAAATCTGGCACAGAGGGAAAGTCACTCCAAAGGCAGTGTTTGGTCAGAGAGGGTGCTCAGAGCCACCACACGATGGAGAAAACTAGCACATCAAAGCTAGAAAGAGGACAGGAAGGAACAATGCCATGTGCAAACTACTTGGGGGGATGCTTCAAGGCACATAAGCCTTAGCTGATGGAACAAACCTGGAAACTCCTGAGTGTTGCAAGAGGAATTGCTGACCATGGCAGAGTGCGAGAAGCTGACAGGAGTTTCAATGCCATGAGGAAGCCCTTCTGAGTCTGTTTATACATTCTCCATGTCTGGAGCAGGGTGAGTACTGCAAATGCCTCAGTGCTGCCTCTTGCTTTGGAGACTGGTGCTGGAGGTCATGGCTGCAGAAAACAAGGGACTGAGATGGAGAGTGCTCATGCACTCACTTTTGTGGTTTGGGAATGGCATTCCCCAGTCTGGTGTTTCCACTGGAACACTGCAAACCACTGCTCCTCACTCCCTTCTCCCTCTCCCCTCCCTTCTCTGGTGGGCTTGAGAATAGAACTGGAAGCACAAAAGTTAAAGACTGTGGGTTGAGACAAGAACAATATAATGGAAACAGCAATGAAACAAGAAAATGAGCAGTAACCGCAACAATATTAATAATGGACTGGGACAATTCACATGCAACCATCCACCCCATAGAGCCTGGCAGTACCCAACCAGGCTGTCATGCATGTTATCCAGCGGAGATTTCTTCCCCTGTCCCTGGAAAATGTTGTGGAGTGGTTCAGAACAACCTCCACGTCCTGGCCATGCCCTGTCCTGGTTATGGCAAAAATTTACCCCATCCTGGCCAGAACCAGGACATTCACCCTCATGATCTGCCCCACAGCTTTGGAATCTGTGCCAGAGGGTCTGGCAGGGCAGGGAGGGCAGTCACCAGGGATTGGCAGACGTTGGAAACTCCTTATCCCTCTCTCTGGCCCCTGGTTTTCCTTGTTTTATGGAATGGAAGAACACATGTCCAACTCCTCCCAGTATCTCCTTCACTGGAAATCCTCCGTGCTTTGATTCCTTCTCTGACATTCTGCTGCACCTGGGGAATGCAGTGGGAAAACCCAAGGCTTTGTGTGAAGGTCACTCCCTCAGCACTTCACCTGAGGTGCACAGGAAGGCTGCCCTGGCTCTACCACACCTCATCCAGAACACCTGGAAGCTCTTCCCTCCCCATTCACACACTCCCCTGCCTTGTCCTCCTCATCCCACAGGGATGCACAGAGGGGCTACCACACTTCACGGTTTGGTAGCCCTGATACCACACTCCTGACTGGAATGGGGTGACCCTGGGGCAGTTTTGGCCTGCATCAGTTCCATGTCCTGCCTCAGCACACCCAGGTTCTCTGTTGGCGTCTGTGCTCATCTCTGCAGCTTTGCTGTCCTGCACCAGGAGTTTGCTGAATAAAATCATCCTCTAGAAAGGACATGTGACACAAGCCCAGGAGTAAGCAGCACCATGGGAGAGTTCAGCAAGGTGCCCTGGGGACAGCCAGGCCAGGCAGGGGAAGGTGGGGGGACCACGGCCTCACTGAAGCAGCCACATTGTACAGCACAAAAAATAAAGCTAAATAAATGCTGGGATGAAATACAGCACTGCTGGGACTGCTCCATTTAGCAAATAACAGTTGTGGGGGAGATTTACAGATGTACTGGGTACATCTGGGAACTGGGGCTCCTGCTGGAAGTCTTCAATCTTGAAGCTCCCAGTTCCCAAAGCTGGTAAATCCTTCCCAGCAATGGCTCCTGAGGCAGGGAGAGGGGTGGAAAGCCAAGGATGGGGCAGAGATCAGAAGGAGCTGGGGAGCTCAGAGAGGTCTTCAAGGGGAAGAGGATTTGTCTGAAAGGCCCTCACTTTTCTGGTCATCTTGGCAACTCTGGCAGGTTTAACAGGAGGTTTGTCTGGAAACAAGACAGGGACATATTGGCATGATGGGTGCTGGCATATTCCAGTCTTAGGCTTTGCAGAGAGAGATTTGCTGTTTCCCCATAGGCCACAGAGGATTTTAATATGAGGTGAACTCCCCAAGCTTGCATCCACCCTGTTCCATGGCCTCTGGCTCTGAGAAATGCTCTCCTGTGCACCCTGCTTCATTCCCTCAGATCAATGGCTGATGTGCCAGCAGCTCCTGCTCCAGAAGGGCAGCACATGATGAAGGTGCCACCCCTGCAGCTGAAAAGAAGGTTCCTTTTGCCATGGCATTCCAGGAGGTCATAAGACACATCATCAATGGAGTCTGAAAAAAAGAAAAATTAGAAGTTGAGGCAGCTGCATTTACCAGTGTGGGCAGTCCAGAGAGAACTGCCTGGACCTGACCCAGTTTGTGGATCAGAGCCAGAAATAGGTTCCCTTAGCTAGAAATGAGACCTCTCTACCCAGAGAGCCAGCTGCTTGCCATTCCATTGCTCCCTGGCCACAAGCAGCACTTCATCCATGAGCTCTCACCCCACAGAGCCCCTAGGTAACCCTGAAAAGACTCCTTCAGTATCAGGGGCTGCAAGAGACCTCTAGATGAGCAGCTAGAGGATTAGGTGAGGAGAAGAACTGAAATAAAATGCGTGTTTTTCCCTGGATTTGTGGAAGACAACAAGAAAGAAATACAGGACCCCAAAAAACAAACCCACTCGATGGGAGAGGCAGGTGAGCACCTCTGGTTCAGGAATTACAGAATGCACTCAACTGCAGCTTGCAGACAAGGATCCTGGCACGTTCCAGCAGCCAGCACTGCCACCTGATCCCAGCATCCCTCTGCCCCATGGATTTACACAGGACCCCAAAGCCCCAGTGGTCAGTGAAAGGAAAACATCCAACTGTCCACACTTGGCAACCTACTCCTGGGTTCTGCAGCCTGTGGAGAAAGACAAATTCCCTCACTAGAAAACTAAGCTGGTTTGAGCTGGGCTTTCTCAAAGCACACTAAAGGCAGAGGTGGGCTTCTCCGTGCTGTTTGGGAAGTGGCACATGAACCACACGGGAATCAGAGAGAGATTATCAACTCCAGAGGCACTGCTGAGCGCAGCCTCTCCTGACTCCAGCTGGGCTCCAGCCCCGAGGTGACCTGTGCCTCCAAACAGAGGGGCCAGAGTGACCTGCACTGACCAGGCCGGCCACAGCTCCGTGTCACACTGACCACTGCAGCGTCCAGCCAGTCCCTCCAGAGGCTCTTCCAATCTCCACCTCCACCTTACAGGGGCATGGAACGCCGCTGATCACACCCGCTGCTCCCTGACCTGCAGCCAGAGGAAGATTTCCTCATTTGCTGCTGTGGCCAGTGGCACCTCTCTGTAGCAGGTTTTGCGTCCTGCTCGGTGCCCCAGTGCTCCAGACAGGCTGGCTCCGTGCTGCTGGGCCTCTCCCGGTCCCTCTGAGCAGGGCTGCAGCCGAGTCTTCAGAACAGCCCCAATTCCCCAAAACAGCCCCCAAAACAGCCCGGCGCTGTCTGTGTGGGGAACATCAAACCCACACCAAGGAATGGCTTTGCCCAGTGCCCCGGGATGGAGCAGCCCCGGCCTGCTCCACCAGAGCCCAGGGCGGCTCTGGGAGCCCTGAGGGCACGAGAGAAGGAAACTTCAGCGTGAGGGTCTGCAGCGGCCAGGGGAACACCAGCGCCTCCGAGCCGCCCTGCCAGACACGTACGGCCCTCCACCACCCTCGCAGTGGTGCGGGAATGTGCTCGCTGCTGAGGGCGGCCTCGCGGCTCGGCGAGCAGCTCGGGCAGGGCCGCCGCTGTCCGCTCCGTGCGGAGCGCAGCCTCCTCCGGACGCGGCCGTGAGGCGGTCTGGGCCCTCGGGTGTCGCCTCCGGCAGAATCAGCGGCTCGGTGGAGCTCACACGAAGCTCTCCCTGGGGCGGGACAGCCCTTGCCCGTGGGGTGTCGGGCGGGCCCCGGGCCGGCCGAGGGTTGCCCGGCTGAGCCCGGGGCCGCCCCTGACGTGGGGCTCTGGGGCAGAGTCCGGCCCGCGGTGCCCAGCAGGGATGCGCGGTTCTGTCTGTGCTCGGGCAGCACCAGAGTAGAGTTTTTCCCTGCTACAGTACCTACGCTACCCCGCGAAAGAGCATCGCTCAGGTTTGACAGGAGGAGAAATCTGTGTGGCCGTCAGCTATCACCTATGGCCCGGTCAGGATACTGATGGATTTTCTGACCTATTCGCTAGGGTCGTGTAAAATGTTAAACTGCAGATGCTTTCTGAAAGCAACTAGTGCTTTGAATGGTACAATCTGGATTACAGAAGCTTTATGTAGTGTTAGGCTGTGAACCACAATAGGTTTATTCTACAAGTTAATAGGGATATGCCAGATCATGTTACACTTCTGTTTTATCTTCTGTTTTGACCCTATGGCAAGCATCAGTTGGGTTTATTTAGCTCTTTATTAGCCCTTTATTTAGCTCTTAGCATTTTTCACATTTTGTGTGAAAAATGAATTAACTTTTAGGTAGATATTTTTAAAGAGGAAAAATGTATTTGTGCCTATTGATGCTGCAGTGATTTGTGGTTTTGAGACCCATCTTGCAAAATACCACATGCTGAGGCTGATTGTCATAGCTCTGAAGCCAGCCCTGGGTATGGAATGCTTTTCATTCTTTGGAGTGTTCATTCCAGGCAGTTCTGTGTAACGAGATCTTTACAGAGCATGGAAGATGCCTCTAGGGGAAGTCTCCATTTTGATTGCTGTGCCTAGACTAATTCTGATACTCCTGAGTTTGCTGTCAGGTTTTTACGATGCTGAAATGTGTGTTTTCCAGGTTCCTGTGTGGGCTATTTTTCACTAAGAATCTAGAAAATATCTTGGCTTTTCGTGGGGTTTAGTGCAAAATAGGTTTGACTGTAGGAACCACATTGTTGCAAAGATGAAGCATGCAATTAAAGTTCTTTCTAATAATTTGAGATGATTTAAATATATGTCAAATGAAATGCCATAGTCAAGGAACCAAAGCAGTCGAATGAATTGCCTATAAATTCCTTTGGCATGAAGCGTGTTGAGTGAAATGTTTATTTCTTCTAAGCAATAGGTCATAAGAGTGTTTAAATAAAGGTATAGTATATATAATGCACTGGAGCACAATCCATGGATTAGAGTGAAATTTCAACACTCAGTTCCTTTACTTAGAGAAGTCCACCTATGCCCAGATGGATTAATTAATTGTAGTGGTAGAAAATACAGGGTGTAAAACACAGCTGACTGTTGAGCTTAGTATATCACTATGTTGTAGAGAAACTCAAGAATCAAGAAAATTCTAAATAAGTAAATGCTAATTTGTCATGCAGTACTATGGTATTTTCAGGCAGCTAATCAAGAAAATTTGAATTGGAAGACCGTCAAACTTGTTTCATACAATAAAACTCTGAGAGACTTATCTACAAATAGAAACACAAGGAGCATCCTTTTTTGTACTCAGCAAAGAGCTGGAGTATGTTGTGCTGTTACGGAGGTTTATTTTTATAAACTACTCCAATGAATTTTATAAGCATGCAAAAGATTGTAAGTGCCCTGAAACATGTTTATTCTTGGACTGGCAATTACATACATGGATTCAGTTTTGATTTTCTTTAAAATAAAAATAAAAATATTTCTCTGGAGTAATTTGCTCTCGGTAACAAGAGTCATCTGCAAGAGAAATATCCAAACCAATTTCTGGGCAGTGGAAGTAGCTTTATTTTTTATAACATTCTTAGTACCTGTGACCAGGGTTGGTAGAGTGCCAGTCCTGCCAGCTTTAAGGAGCTGCATGTAAGTGTACCCTCGTTTCCTCAGAATCCCAGGGATGTGGACATTTCTTTGAGATGAGCTTTTAGGAAGCCCCAGAACATCTGGTGGTGTGACATCTTCCTGCATGCTCTGTTTCTGCACGTGATGTTTTCCAGTGCTTTCAAACATCCCTTCCCTTCTGTTTTTTCAGATGGTTATTTAGACCTATCTTGAGAGCTACTCTCTTCAGCCTCAGCTTTATCCAAGATACAATATGGTTATTATATAACCTAGTATTTTTTCATTTTACTTACATTTCATTACATAACCTAGTATTTTACATTGTTACTTGCACAGCAGAATAACTGCAGAACTCTGCTCGATCCAGGTTATACTGAAAACTAAAAAAAATGCTATTTTTACATGCCTGACATTTTTCTTGCATATTTGAGCTTAGGTATTATGTTTGCTCATTTCAGGAGTGCTTCTGAACCACAGTCCAGAAAGAAGAAAAATCTTCTTGGTTGAAGTTGAACATTTGTCTCTAAGAGTAAGAACAAAGCCATGCCAGTGCTTTCAGAAGACTCAGGTAATTCAGCTGCATGCTTTCAACAGAGCAGTGACTGAAATCTTGTCATACCTGTTTCACACATAAAAATAATTTAAATAGGAGTAAAATGTAATAGAATTAAGATAATTCAACTGAAGTTTCTGAGCAATTACCTACAAGAAGGAAGGTGGAATGTAAAAGGTGAAAATTAATAAAGTTTGTCAGGATCAGTTTCCTACTAACCCTAGAGCACCCAAATATACTCTGATAGACCTGAATATACTCTGATAGACTTGAATATATTCTGATAGATCTGAATATATTCTGATAGACCTGAATATATTCTGATAGGCAGAATTGGACCCCTCAGTGTAACAGTGCCTTCTACATGTGCTTACTAAAGATCAGCCCATATATCTCTGCTGCTTGCTGTGTCATTTCTTAATATTTTCTGAACAGGGGTTGATAAACATTGTAAATATCCTTCCTTTTAACTTAAAATAAGTGTCTTTGTTCAAGGCTACTTTACTAGCTTCTCCAGTATGCTGCCCAGGAGAAGTCACAGATAATAAATGATGCTTAGGATTAAAGCAGGAGTGAGTTTGAGTCTCCTGGATCAAAATCCACTCTAAGGTTCGTGGAGAGAATAGCCACAGGAATAGATTTGAACCCCCTCCACCTTTTTATATTTCCTGTTTTGTTTTGGTCCTGTGTTCCCAGACATGGTTCACCGGGAAAAATCTGGCCTTTGTCTGGCTCTGTGTGTTGCAAAATTGGGATATTTAAATATTTTTTTAGAAAACTAGCCACAAGCTTTGATTCCACCACAATGGAAATCTACACTTTATCCTTTCTTCCTCTGGTCAGGCCTGGCTTTTTATAGGTGCCTCAGAGTGGAAGGGGCAGGATAACACTTGTAAGCAAAGCTGCTGGGGAGGTAGAGCTGCTACCTGTGCAAAAAAAGGTCATTCAATCAGTTTGAGAGTCTGCTGTGGTACTAAAATTTCAAATTTGTAAGAGGGGAAACAAAGGGTTCTGGAAACAAGGAGTAATAAACATGAAGTGTTAAATGTGAAAGATAATTTCTTAAGAAATATATATTGCTTTGTTAGATTTTGCCTTAATATGATGGTGTGCTTGACACTTATGAGGGGAGTGTTGCAAAATGAGCTGTGGATAAACACGAGATAATCACAAGTCTCTGCAAATGTGATGATCATCAATGTGATACCCAAATAAATGTAGTGACTGTTAAGACTGCAGTAGAAGGTCCTGTGAGAAATGCTGTGTAGAATGTTTTTGTTCTGTCCTGAATCTAAATTTAGGGTTGCATGAAACTTTGGCCCTTTTGACATCTCAGCTAAGACCTGATTCAAATCATAAAGAGGAAATGGGATTCCTTAGGGATGTCTTCAGTGAAAGAAGTCTCAGCTACCTGATGAAGGTAAAAGTTTGTATTTATTTATGTACATTCTCCTTACAGTTTACTTTTTCTCTGTTCCCTTGATTTATCAACCATTTACTTTGCCAAACCTTTTTTTTAAGAATTCTGTACTGACCAAAGCATATGTGTGCTTAAGAACAAACACTAATAATGTTTGACAATTAATATGTTGAACATATTAAAACCGAGATCAAGGAGTAGAATGTTGCTGGCAGAGGTTCCAAAAAGTGCAAGAGGCTCCAGGGAATGGGGAAAATATGCAGATGGGATAGAAAACCTAATATCCCATTGAGTATGGGATAGAAAACTTCATATATGGGATAGAAAACCTCACATGCCATTGAATATGGGACAGAAACCCTCACATATGGGATAGAAAACCTCACATTCCATTGCATATGGGATAGAAAACCTAACACCCAACCTATAATAAAATCCCCTAATATAACTTTAGTTGCCAAGTATTGGTTATGCAAAAGCCAGATGATGCCTCTTCACAGAGATAATCTAGTTTATGAATGTATGGGAAATTAATTCAATAGTCCAGTTTTAATTTTTTAATGTGGAGGTGGGTTTTTTTGGGGGTGTTATTTGGTGGGGGTGTTTTGTTTTAATTTTGGTTCTGAGTTTCTTTGGGGTGGGTGTGCTAGGGAAGAAGTAAAGGGTTTGGGTTTGGGTGTTTGCTTTCCAGCCTTAGCACATGGATGTGGCTTCCTCAGAGAGGGTGGTAAGGATGCTCAGTAGGGGAACATGAGGCACTTTGCCAAAATATTCCTTATGTCTTTGACAGATGTGGAGTCAGTCTGAGTGCCAGCAGTGTCTGCAGGGGAGCTGTGGACAGTTCATCTATCACAACACTGGGGGTGGCACAAAGCTCTTCTGGTCTGCCCACTGCTCAGAAATCCTTGCTCCTGGCTGTGGAACTTCTGGCTGTGGAACTCCTCCTCAGCCTGTGTCCGGCCAATCTTCAGCCTTGAGACTTTCTAGAACGGTGTTCCCTGAGTCATGAGAGTTGAGTTTCAAGTCCCGCACCCAGGGATTCCACTGCTGGGCAGCATAAAACAGTGTTCCCAACTGCTGTCCTCAAGAGCTGTAGCCCCCTGTGACCTGTGTCCCTTCTCCCATCAGAGCTTTGTTTTGCTGGTGCCTGGCTTGGGAGTCCTTGCCTTGCACAGGAGACTGGACTGGACTACAAACACATGCTAACAGTGGTAACAGGCAACTTTATTTACACAACTAAATAAATTTCAGCATTTGTGCATGCAGAGGAGGAAGATTGGCAGGACAGAGGACGCCTTTGACCTGAGGCTGCCTTTGGACGAGCAGGCACTGCCCCAGTATGTAATGGTCATGGTCCACTGCAGCCTGCAGTGGATCCTGTTCATCCTGCTGCCCATGTCTTTTTTCTCATGAGGCCCAGCAGTATCTGGTGCACCCGAGTTAAGAATTTCACCACTATCTGGTATGGATGTGGAGCAGGCAAGAGAGGTTGCCTTGACATTGGCTCCTCAGAGGGGTTTGAGGTCGACTCTGGCTCTGGTGTGGCTGTTGCAGTTGAGTGATCAGGAGTGGGAGTACAGCAGCCTGACTCTGTTGGTGCTGACTCTGGCTGCTCCAAGGGGGCTGAGCTGAAGGTTGGCTCTGGTCTTGGAGTAGCTGTTTCAGCTGACTCAGGATATGGAGTGGGAGTAGAGCAGCCTGACTCTGTTGGTGTTGGCTCTGGCTGCTCAAAAGAGGTTGAGCTGAAGGTTGGCTCTGGTGCTGGAGTGGCTGTTTCAGCTGACTCTGGACATGGAGTGGGAGTAGAGCAGCCTGACTCTGTTGGTGTTGGCTCTGGCTGCTCAAAAGAGGTTGAGCTGAAGGTTGGCTCTGGTGCTGGAGTAGCTGTTTCAGCTGACTCTGGACATGGAGTGGGAGTAGAGCAGCCTGACTCTGTTGGTGTTGGCTCTGGCTGCTCAAAAGGGGTTGAGCTGAAGGTTGGCTCTGGTGCTGGAGTGGCTGTTTCAGCTGACTCTGGACATGGAGTGGGAGTAGAGTGCCGCGCTCCCCAGCCCCAAGTGCCCTCTGATGTTGCGCTCAACCCCGGCTAGCTCGGCACCTGGGGTGAGGACGGGCAATGAGGCACCTCTCGCTGCGCCCTGATGGGGTTTGAGAGGTGTCCCCGTGGGTCCTGAATCAGCAGCGGCTACCCTAAGGCGGCAAGGAAAAGCCGGAACCAGCTGGGGTAAAAGTCTTCTTTAATCTGGAGCCAACGTGGCCAATGCAAAGAAGATACACCAACAGGAAACCCCCCCAAGCTGGAACCCCGAGTGGGGTTCGGGGCAGGCAATTATAGGATTTGGGAAGGGAATGGGAGTGGAAACCAGGGAGGGAAAACCAATGGGAGACGGGGAAGGGAGTGGCTCCACGGTGGGGTGATTCCGCCTGGTCCAATAGGAAGGGGACAGGGGAGTGGCCCCAGGCCCTCGTCCAATCACTCGGTGCCCTGTGGAGAAGTTTCTGGACAGAGGGGAAGGAACACCGAGTGACAGACAAGGTACCTGGGAGGGGACAGGGGGATGACTTGGCAGTTTTGGGGATGACGGACAGGTGTTGGGAAGGCGGGAAAGGGGGACCAGGCGGGAAAACAGAACAAAAGGATGTACCAATACAGCAAATAGGGGAAGACAGGAACAAACCATTGGGGAAATACAAAATTGTAAAACCGTACATAAAATAAATAAAAACGCACCACCACATCTCCCCCTTTTGTGTTTAAAAGAAAAAGAAGGAGAGGGAGGTAAACACAAGTCCTTAAACTGGGGAGACAGAGTCCTTGGCATCCTCGTCAAACCAGACATCGTTTGGGTCTTCTTTTGGCTGCTCACTGATGTTAAGTGGCTGGAGCTCACCCGGGTCGGCTACTGTAGCGTGGTTGATGTTGATGTTGTTGCTGAGGGCCTTCAGCAACAGCCGCTTGACCACCCCGAAGCCCCCGGCGAAGGCGATGAGCCCCAGCAGCAGCACGATGCCCGTCTGAATCAGGGAACGGATCCACCCAGCGAGGCCCCATCCTTCGAAGAGGGAATCCAGCCATCCTGTGGACTCCTTTTGGATGTGATGGATCATCTCCTGCATCCTTGAGATGGACGTCCGGACGTCCTCAGCCCTTGAACTCGATTTTACACAGCACACGCCAGCGAACTCCAAAGGCTGAGGAACAATCCACGAATGCAGGAGATGTGGGGCGATGGAGAGGCCCAGAAGGATGAGGTAGATTGGTGGGAACATGCTGGGTGGACCGGTGGTGGTGGATACGGCTCTGTAAAATAAACTGACACGAAAATTAATACTTAAAATTAATAGGGAGGTCCATCCTCCAAAGGAAAAGGGACTCCGTGGAGCCTAGGAAGGGGAAAGGAAGGTCATAACAAAATGGTTCGGAGTTGGGGGAAAGGGACCTCCTCCGCCTGCGGAGGGCCGCGTGCCCCACCTGAGGACTTGACGGTCTTTTGTCCGAGTTCTTAGGGACGTAGGGCCGGACGAACTTGGAAGGGACCCATCTCAGGCCTGAGGGCGTGGATACGCAAGCGTATCCCCGTCCCCAGGTGACTAAGTCATAGGGTCCCTCCTGCCGCCAGGTCTCTGGATCTTTGATGAGAACTGGCGGCCTCTCCCTGACCTTGCTCTGCTCTGATGCCCCGAAGTGTCTCACGATGGGGGGATTGAGACACTCAAATGAACAATTTAGAAAGTTCAAAGTAAACAGGGCTCTCGCCAACTGGACTTGGGGGGACTCATGCTTGGATGCTGAGAGTTGTTGTTTCAGCATCCGTTTGATGTTTTGGTGAGTCCTTTCCACCACGGCTTGACCTGAGGGGGAATAGGCGATGCCGGTCTTGTGTTCTATTCCCCATTGCTGCAGGAAGCCGGCAAATTCCCTGGAGGTATACCCGGGGGCGTTGTCGGTTTTGATCAATTTGGGGACGCCCAGCATGGAGAAGGCTTGGACTAGATGTTTCTGAACGTCCTTTGCCCTCTCCCCGGTGTGGGCAGAGGCGAAAACTGCCCCAGAGAAGGTGTCCACAGAGACATGGACGTACTTCTGCTTCCCGAAGGAAGGGACGTGAGTAACGTCCATTTGCCACACCTCACAGGATTGGAGTCCCCTGGGATTAGCCCCTGCGCTCACCGATGGCAAGGGGAGCGACTTACAGGACGGGCAAGTCGCCACGATGGCCTTGGCCTGGTCCCGGGTCAGGTGGAATTCCCGGACCAGACCAGGCGCATTCTGATGATGGAACTGGTGGCTGATCTTAGCTTGCTGGAACTTCTCCGGGAGTGGCGCCAGCTGCACGGGGGCGGCCGCAAGGGCATCGGCACGCCGATTACCTTCGGCCAAGAACCCCGGCAAGTCGGTGTGGGACCTTATGTGCATTACATAAAACGGTTGCTCTCGGTGGGAGATTAGCCTAACCAGCTTTGAGAGCAACTCATTGAGGGCCTCGTTGGGAACACCCTGCAGGATTGCATCCTGTGCCCTAGATACTACACCCGCTACATAGGCCGAATCTGTGACCAAATTGAAGGGTTCAGAGAACTTCTCAAAAGCCCTGACGACTGCGGCCAACTCAGCTAGCTGTGGGGATCCCTCCACCACAGCGACATCAGACTCCCACCGCTGAGTCTGAGGATCCCTCCAAGTCACTACGGACTTGTGGGACCCTCCGGACGCGTCAGTAAAAACTGTCAGAGCCTTTAGGGGTTTTTTGCTCTGAATCCGTGTTACTTTTAGCTCGAATTGGACGTCCGAATCAAAAATTTTGTGGGCTGGTCTCAAAACAGAAATTTCGCCCGTGTAGCTATCCAGAGCAAACTGCAAGGATTCGTTTTCTCGCAGTAGGTGTTCCAACATGGCCTTGGTGAATTGGCCCGATTCCAATTTTAAAGGTATGTAAATGCACTTAAAGTCCTCACCTGCCAACTCCCGGATCCTCATCCGCGCTTTGCGGATGAGTTCTGCCACCAGTTCTTGTGGTTTGGTCAGCCTTTTGGACCGACTGTGGCTCAGGAACACCCACTCTATGATTAAGAGGGGGTCCTTTTTGCCTTGGTCCGTGCCCTTTCCCAGGGTCTCCATCCACTGAAAGATGATGCCATGGAGGTGTGGCAGTCTGCCCATGATGATGAATTTGAAGGGCAGGCCCGGATCGCACCTGTGGGCCTGCCTGGCAGACATGGCCTCCTGGACCCTCTCTAAAGCAGCTTTGGCCTCTGGGGTGAGCTCCCTGGGAGAACTAGGCTCATCCCCCCCTTTCAATAAATTGAAAAGAGGGGCTAGGTCCTCGTTGGAAATACCTAACCAGGGTCTCACCCAATTTAAAGACCCACACAGCTGCTGGACATCTGCTAGGTTCCGAATTGTATTTTTGATGGCCAATTTCTGCGGAGCAATGGTCCGCTTAGTAATTTCCAAACCCAGGTATTTCCAGGGCGGCATCTTCTGAATTTTGTCCTTGCGCAGCTCGAACCCTGCAGCAACCAACGCACTGGTTGTCAGTTCAAGCGCATGGGTAAGCAGATCGTCATTGGGGGCACAAATTAAAATGTCATCCATGTAATGGTGGATGATCACGCCAGTTGTGGCTGCACGCACAGGGGACAACAATGAAGAAACGTACCACTGGCAAATACTTGGGCTGTTTTTCATGCCCTGAGGAAGTACTCTCCAATGGTACCTCTTCATTGGGGCTTCTCGGTTGATGGAGGGAACCGAGAAGGCAAACCGCGGCGCGTCATCAGGATGTAGGGGAATTTGGAAGAAGCAATTCTTAATATCAATTATGGCCAGATTCCAATTTTGAGGCAACATCGCCGGGGACGGCATCCCAGGTTGGGGAGAGCCCATATTTTCAATTACTGCATTGATTGCACGGAGGTCGTGAAGGAGCCGCCACTCGTCTTTGCCCGGTTTTTTGAGGACAAAGACGGGGGAATTCCAAGGAGATGTAGTTTCTTGGATATTCCCTTTGGCTAACTGCTCGTCCACGAGCTCCCGGAGCGCTTTTAATTTTTGTTTATTCAGCGGCCATTGCTCTACCCACACTGGAGTATCTGTCAGCCAATTCAGTTTCTGGGTGGGACGCTCCTCAATGGTCGCTGCCCGAAAAACCTGGGGGGTCGGTATGTCAATTGTGACCCCCCATTGGGCCATCAGGTCTCTCCCCCACAAGGGCTCCGTATAGTCTAAAACGAATGGGCGTAAATACGCCGATTGCCCATTCGGCCCCTCAATTTTGACGATGTTTTTCGATTGTTTTGCCAATTGGGTGCCTCCTACTCCTGAAATTTTTCCCGCTACGTTTTGCAACTCCCAACGCGACGGCCAATCCCGTTCGGGAATGACCGTGACGTCTGCCCCTGTGTCCAGGAGTCCATTGATGTGCTTGAACTCCTGGCCCTTCCACATGTAACAACCCAACTTCGGCCTTTCCTTCCCAATGACCTGGGCCCGGCACACCTGGTAATCCTGTTTGGCAGACTTGCGCCACAAATCTTCAGGGTGTACCGGTGGCCCAGATATCGGAATTGCTTGGGCGATGATTTGGCCCTTGGGAAGGAAAGCCGGAGGGTGGGAGCAGTGCAGCCACAAAACCACCTGGTCCGGATCCCTTGATGTTACACAGGGAGCGATGGTAATGTCTAAAGGCGTGTATTTTGTGTCCCCAAGGACGATGTACTTACTACGGATGTTCCTCCAGGTCCCTGGGTCGTCAGCATTGACAGTGACGAAATGCCAATGATCGTCTCGCAGATGCAGAGCGTCGGTCAGGGCCAACCTATATGGGGAGAAATTAGAGGTGGTGTTAAGTATTGGCTTGGGCTGGGTTGGGTCTCGACCCAGCCAAGCAGTGGAAATGAATTCCACGTCCTCCCTCATATAGGCTGGTTCGTTCGTCCGGTGCTTGGTCATGTCCTGTAAAGAAAGGTCCTCAGGCGGGGTGCGAAAGCTGGTGTTGTCCCTCCCCTCCTCCGGTGTTAATCTCCCCACCTTATTTCTGTCTGAGCGCAGGGAGGGACTGCGCTCATAGATCAGTTTTTTGGTCTAGCCCCCAAGTTGGGGGTAGACCTCCCCTGGTGTTGCCTGTAATTTAAGAACTCCTCCCTGAGGGGACACTTGTTGACCCAGTGTCCCCCCTGCCCGCAGAGGTGGCACTTTTCCGTCTGCGGGGGTCCTCTTGGGGATGCTCCTGGCGGACGACGGTTGGCCGATGGTGTGGCCGGCGGCGTCCGGGCGGCGGCGAAGGACACCCTCCTTGATGGCGGTTGAGGGGTCCTCCGCGGATCCTCCGCAGGGACCGTGACCTTCCGAGCGCAAACCTGCAACATTGCCTGCAGGGTGGGCTCAGGTTCAAGAGGGAGGCTGAGGATCGCTTGCCGACAGGGCTCGTTTGCGTTCTGCTTTGCCACTGTGGCAAGCATCCCCTCCCTCAGGCGCTCGTCCGGAACCTGAGCCTCCATCGCCCTGTGCAGGCGGTCCACGAAGGTCACGAATGGCTCGATTGGTCCCTGCTTAATAGATAAGAAATCAATGGCCGCCCCGCGCGATCGCAAGGTGACCAGTGCCTTTTCCGCCGCTCTCGCACTGACCTGCAGTGCGCCCCGTGGGATTTTTTCCGCCTGCTTTGCCCCCTCCTTCCAATCCCCCTCCCCGCACAAGTGGTCGAGGGATATCACTGCCCCATCCCCATCCCGGGAGGTCTCTGCAGAGGCCCAGAGGTCAGGGAGAACATCCCTGATCTCCCGCTTCCATTCCGACTCCCATATCAGGAACTCACCATGTGAGATGAGACATGATATGAGCGTCCGAATGTCTGCGGGGACATATTCGGCCGCAGAAAAGGTTGCTTTCAGCAACCCCCGAAAATATTCGCTTTCGCGGCCAAACTCCCTCTGAGCCTTGCACAGCTCCTTGATGACATGCTATGGGATGGGTGACCACTGTGCAAGGGGCCCGGCCCCCTGCCGCGGTGTGTAGACGACTGGCGCGGCAGAGAAGGCCGGAAGGGTTGGAGAGGGTTCCGGGTTCCCACGCCCCTCCCTTCCGGAACCGATAGCGTGGGAACCGGAAGTTAGAGCGTGGGAACCAGGGGGCGGGGCGGAAGGGGCGTGGCCAGGAGCGGGGGGAGTGGCAGGATGGGAACTCCCCTCCCCGGAGGCGGAGTCAGGGGGCGGGGAAAACCCCGCGTCAGCAGGGGCGTGGTCGGGATAGGGTGGAGGAGGGACATGGGCGGGGAGATCCGGGGAAGGGGCGGAACTTCAGGAGGCGGGAAGAAAGGGGTTGCGGGAGGGGGGAGCACAAGTGGCGGGAAAAGCCGCGCGGGCTCCGCCATCTTGTGCCCGGGAGACTGAGGGAGATGGGCGGCCATTTTGTGGCAGCCCAGGGAGAGTGGCCGAGGGAGAGGTTTTGGGTTCGGGGGATAACTTAACACGAACAGACCCTCTACGGGACAGGGCTGTACATTTGGGAGAAGCAGGGGAACGGGGAGAGGCAGAGACGGCGCCTGTCTCGCCTGGGGGAGAATTAGGAGCAGAGGGAGAGGAAAGAGGTTTAGGGTTGCTAAACCCACCCGCTGAACTGGGGATTTGTTTGTCAGTTGGCTGTGGCAGGTTTCCGTAGTTATTTTTAACAATATCGCGAATTTGGAGAGCCAATAAAGTGAATTTTGCGAGAGAAAGATCTGACTTACGCAGAATCTCCCTCCCGACTTGGTCCCAAAAGGGGACCTGGTACAATTTAGCTGCCGAAACGTCGGGAAAAGCCTGCGACAACCATCTGACAAATTTTTTAACTTCATTTTTCTTAATTTTCACCCCACCCACTAAAAGGATGCCCACAACTTGGGTATAGAGGCTTTTCTGGGGCACCGAGAGCTTAGCACCCATAGCTCGCTGTTAATTGGTGCCCCGCGAGGTAAGTTCTGAAAATCCCAAAAGAACGAAGAAGACTGCCGCTCCCCGCTCTGTCCCCACCCTCGACGCACTCCCGCCCGGGAAGGGAGGCAAACCCGGTGAGGGCTAGGGGAGAGCCGGACCGCCCCTACACCGTCTACACGGTGAGGGTCCACCAGGGGAGGGTAGAAACGAAAAAACAGAACTTACCAAACCGCCGCGGTGGAGACCGACGCCGCTGGTGCCTCCGGCACTACCGGCTCCGTCCCCTGGGAGCGCAGCTCTCTAAAACGGAGCGCGCTCTAACCAGGGGCAGTTGACGGCCACGAGGGGTAATTCCCGAGGTCTGGGGGACCTCAAACTCCTCTGCCACGGGGTCCTAGCTGCGATTCCAGGGCCCCACGTTGGGCGCCAACTTGCCGCGCTCCCCAGCCCCAAGTGCCCTCTGATGTTGCGCTCAACCCCGGCTAGCTCGGCACCTGGGGTGAGGACGGGCAATGAGGCACCTCTCGCTGCGCCCTGATGGGGTTTGAGAGGTGTCCCCGTGGGTCCTGAATCAGCAGCGGCTACCCTAAGGCGGCAAGGAAAAGCCGGAACCAGCTGGGGTAAAAGTCTTCTTTAATCTGGAGCCAACGTGGCCAACGCAAAGAAGATACACCAACAGGAAACCCCCCCAAGCTGGAACCCCGAGTGGGGTTCGGGGCAGGCAATTATAGGATTTGGGAAGGGAATGGGAGTGGAAACCAGGGAGGGAAAACCAATGGGAGACGGGGAAGGGAGTGGCTCCACGGTGGGGTGATTCCGCCTGGTCCAATGGGAAGGGGACAGGGGAGTGGCCCCAGGCCCTCGTCCAATCACTCGGTGCCCTGTGGAGAAGTTTCTGGACAGAGGGGAAGGAACACCGAGTGACAGACAAGGTACCTGGGAGGGGACAGGGGGATGACTTGGCAGTTTTGGGGATGACGGACAGGTGTTGGGAAGGCGGGAAAGGGGGACCAGGCGGGAAAACAGAACAAAAGGATGTACCAATACAGCAAATAGGGGAAGACAGGAACAAACCATTGGGGAAATACAAAATTGTAAAACCGTACATAAAATAAATAAAAACGCACCACCACAGTAGAGCAGCCTGACTCTGTTGGTGTTGGCTCTGGCTGCTCAAAAGAGGTTGAGCTGAAGGTTGGCTCTGGTGCTGGAGTAGCTGTTTCAGCTGACTCTGGACATGGAGTGGGAGTAGAGCAGCCTGACTCTGTTGGTGTTGGCTCTGGCTGCTCAAAAGGGGTTGAGCTGAAGGTTGGCTCTGGTGCTGGAGTGGCTGTTTCAGCTGACTCTGGACATGGAGTGGGAGTGGAGCAGCCTGACTCTGTTGGTGTTGGCTCTGGCTGCTCAAAAGGGGTTGAGCTGAAGGTTGGCTCTGGTGCTGGAGTGGCTGTTTCAGCTGACTCTGGACATGGAGTGGGAGTAGAGCAGTTTGACTCTGTTGGTGTTGGCTCTGGCTGCTCAAAAGAGGTTGAGCTGAAGGTTGGCTCTGGTGCTGGAGTGGCTGTTTCAGCTGACTCTGGACATGGAGTGGGAGTAGAGCAGCCTGACTCTGTTGGTGCTGACTCTGGCTGCTCCAAGGGGGCTGAGCTGAAGGTTGGCTCTGGTCTTGGAGTAGCTGTTTCAGCTGACTCAGGATATGGAGTGGGAGTAGAGCAGTTTGACTCTGTCAGTGTTGGCTCTGGCTGCTCAAGAGGGGTTGAGATGTAGGTTGTCTCTGGTGCTAGAGTGTCTGTTCCAGGTGGACGCATGCCCATCTGAATCAGGATCCAGTTGTAGAAGTACTGAGTGGAGGTGTAGACTCCCGGGCGTTTTGTTCTGACACAGCCTTTTCCCCAGCTGGTCACTCCAACAAGCCAAAAGTAGCCAGCATGGTTATCTTTGCACACCAGAGGCCCTCCACTGTCACCCTGCAACAGAGGAAAGAGGATTAGGGTGCTGTTGGGTGGCTGCTGTCAGCACTAGAGGCCTGTTTCTCTCTTGCAGCCCCTGCCACAGCTGTATTCATGGTACAAAAAGGCTTTGCTCAGGTGCTGGAGTCTCAAGAACCTTAGCTGGGAACAGGGTGGGTGTCTGTGAAGGCCCCCTTTTGTATCTGCACAGTGATCCTGGATGGGCAGAGCATAGATCATCCAGAATCTGGATCTGTGGGCTGCTGAGAACACTGGATGGGCTTTCTGGGCAGAGGGGCAGGCCTGGGGAACACGGTCACTTGGCAAGGAAACTCCAGCAGTGGAGGAAAAGTGGTTTGCCAGACAAAGCCCATGGTGACGGGGTACCTTCGCTGCTGGCTCCCAGCACTCATACCTGGCAGGTGTCCATGCCACCCCGTGGGTAGCCAGCACACAGGTTGTGGGTGTGGATGGCCCCAGCGTACCGACGGCTGCTGTTAACCAGCCGGATATCCAGGAGACGGACCTTGGCTTCCTGCAGGACATCACTCGGACCCTGAGCTGCAAGCACAGGAAGGAATGGGCACCCAGCAGCTCTTTGCCAGTTCCACTCCCCTGTCTGGGGGTGAACTCATTCCCTAGGGCTTGGCTTTGCCTCTGGAGCAGTTGTTGAAGCGCTGTGTCCTTTCTGTCTGCCTTTGGGGAGCAGGCCAGGCCCAGCTCTCCAGAGGCATACATCCTACAGCCTGACTTTGGTTTGTGCTGTCAGGAAGCCAAACCCATCTTGCTGGTGTGCCCAGCTCACCCTCAGGGCCCTTTTTGGGAACTCACCTTTTGCAGTGGCAGAACCCCAGCCAGCAATGTAGCAGGTTTTCAGCTCTGACACTGTGAGCGAGGCGTTGGGCACGCAGGCAAGCTGGACGTAGTCACTGCACTCCACGGGCTTGTCCAGCTCCAGCAGGGCGATGTCGTTCTGCTGGGAATCAGCCGTGTACTCCTGGTGGGCCAGGAGCCGCTTGATGTGGCGCACCTGAGTTTCAGGGCCCAGATGGGTCAGCTTGGTGGCCCCGATCAGCACACGCCACATGGTGACATTCCTGCAAGGCAGAGAGGGGTCTGAGGAAGAGCAGAGCCGTGTGCTGTTGATGCCTTAGGATTTTAGCTTTTGTATTTTTCATCCATTTGTAATCCTGCAGTTTTTTACTGTATAACTAAATTCTGCACACAGTGTGAGCTGCTGCTGCTTTCCCATTCTGGTCACAAAAATTCCTCTCCAGGCCTGGCAATCAAGGATACCTCACTGCCTCAGGCCTCGAGAGATGGAAACAAAAGTGAGTTGAGGGGAGCAAACTGGGGGTAAATGACTTCATTACCTGAAGCTGTAATTAGAAGATTAACCCTAAATATGCAAATGGACCAAATTTATAGGTGTGAAAACCTTTGACCCGTGGTCAATTTTGGGTTGTAGCACTTGGGGGGGTCTTTTGTTTTGCCTAAAATGGACCTGGAGGCCCTTCAATAAATATAATCACTTTTTATTCCTTGTCTGGCCTGTTTTTAGGTAGTCCTGAAAAGGCATCACTGTGGCAGCTCAGCACTTCCCTTCCTTCTGCTTCTCAAGGCAGAGAGGAAAGCAGGGCAATGAGGAGTGTGACTGCCCTAGCATGCCTTAGGCTCCAGGAATGCCACACTGGAGGCTGCTGGGCAGCAGTGGCACGAGCCCAGCCTTCTGAGCAGTCCCTCAGTTGGGCCCCGTAGTATTGAGGTGCTGCAGGCTGGGCAACTGTTTGTGTGGTGAGGATACCCTCATTCCCTGCTCCTCCTTACCTGGCCTGGAGGAAGCAATGGGCTGCTGTGAGGACCCACTGTGGGCTGATGAGGGACCCTCCACATGTATGGCCGGTGCCTATTTTCCTGGGGTCCTGGATGCTGACAATCCAGGGCCAGGCCCCTGGCAGGGCACCTGTGCCAGTCACAATTCGGTAGTCAGCATCTATGGAGTTGTAGTCAGAAGCCATGGGCCGGAGCCCACAGGTCCCTCTGGAAGCACAAAATCATTACTGCCCTTCTGTTCCAGTACCTGGGTGCTGGCAAGGAGGCTCCCACATGGGGTTTGGGGTGTGGCAATGGGGGACAAGCACCCTCCTAGAGCCTGGGGCCATACCTGCAGTTGCCCCAGGTACCATGTGCAGGTCTGTACACAGCCAGCAGGATGAAGAGGTACAGGTACAGAAGATTCATCGCTGTCAGCAGCATCTGTCAGCTGAAAGAGACAAAAGCTTGTCTCTTCCAGTGCAGTCTCTGACGAGTGCTGCAGCAACTGCACTGTCCATGGCACCTGGGGCTGATGTCACAGAGTGGGTGGTTCCAGGTTCTGGGCACAGTGTCCTCAGAGGGCAGGGAAAGGCCACAGCCTCACAGAACCACAGAATGGTTTGGGCTGGAAGGGACCTTGAAGGTTGTGAAAGGCAAAAGGGGTCCCTTGCCTCGCACATGCAAAACGACACCATGGGCAGACAAATCTGGCACAGAGGGAAAGTCACTCCAAAGGCAGTGTTTGGTCAGAGAGGGTGCTCAGAGCCACCACACGATGGAGAAAACTAGCACATCAAAGCTAGAAAGAGGACAGGAAGGAACAATGCCATGTGCAAACTACTTGGGGGGATGCTTCAAGGCACATAAGCCTTAGCTGATGGAACAAACCTGGAAACTCCTGAGTGTTGCAAGAGGAATTGCTGACCATGGCAGAGTGCGAGAAGCTGACAGGAGTTTCAATGCCATGAGGAAGCCCTTCTGAGTCTGTTTATACATTCTCCATGTCTGGAGCAGGGTGAGTACTGCAAATGCCTCAGTGCTGCCTCTTGCTTTGGAGACTGGTGCTGGAGGTCATGGCTGCAGAAAACAAGGGACTGAGATGGAGAGTGCTCATGCACTCACTTTTGTGGTTTGGGAATGGCATTCCCCAGTCTGGTGTTTCCACTGGAACACTGCAAACCACTGCTCCTCACTCCCTTCTCCCTCTCCCCTCCCTTCTCTGGTGGGCTTGAGAATAGAACTGGAAGCACAAAAGTTAAAGACTGTGGGTTGAGACAAGAACAATATAATGGAAACAGCAATGAAACAAGAAAATGAGCAGTAACCGCAACAATATTAATAATGGACTGGGACAATTCACATGCAACCATCCACCCCATAGAGCCTGGCAGTACCCAACCAGGCTGTCATGCATGTTATCCAGCGGAGATTTCTTCCCCTGTCCCTGGAAAATGTTGTGGAGTGGTTCAGAACAACCTCCACGTCCTGGCCATGCCCTGTCCTGGTTATGGCAAAAATTTACCCCATCCTGGCCAGAACCAGGACATTCACCCTCATGATCTGCCCCACAGCTTTGGAATCTGTGCCAGAGGGTCTGGCAGGGCAGGGAGGGCAGTCACCAGGGATTGGCAGACGTTGGAAACTCCTTATCCCTCTCTCTGGCCCCTGGTTTTCCTTGTTTTATGGAATGGAAGAACACATGTCCAACTCCTCCCAGTATCTCCTTCACTGGAAATCCTCCGTGCTTTGATTCCTTCTCTGACATTCTGCTGCACCTGGGGAATGCAGTGGGAAAACCCAAGGCTTTGTGTGAAGGTCACTCCCTCAGCACTTCACCTGAGGTGCACAGGAAGGCTGCCCTGGCTCTACCACACCTCATCCAGAACACCTGGAAGCTCTTCCCTCCCCATTCACACACTCCCCTGCCTTGTCCTCCTCATCCCACAGGGATGCACAGAGGGGCTACCACACTTCACGGTTTGGTAGCCCTGATACCACACTCCTGACTGGAATGGGGTGACCCTGGGGCAGTTTTGGCCTGCATCAGTTCCATGTCCTGCCTCAGCACACCCAGGTTCTCTGTTGGCGTTTGTGCTCATCTCTGCAGCTTTGCTGTCCTGCACCAGGAGTTTGCTGAATAAAATCATCCTCTAGAAAGGACATGTGACACAAGCCCAGGAGTAAGCAGCACCATGGGAGAGTTCAGCAAGGTGCCCTGGGGACAGCCAGGCCAGGCAGGGGAAGGTGGGGGGACCACGGCCTCACTGAAGCAGCCACATTGTACAGCACAAAAAATAAAGCTAAATAAATGCTGGGATGAAATACAGCACTGCTGGGACTGCTCCATTTAGCAAATAACAGTTGTGGGGGAGATTTACAGATGTACTGGGTACATCTGGGAACTGGGGCTCCTGCTGGAAGTCTTCAATCTTGAAGCTCCCAGTTCCCAAAGCTGGTAAATCCTTCCCAGCAATGGCTCCTGAGGCAGGGAGAGGGGTGGAAAGCCAAGGATGGGGCAGAGATCAGAAGGAGCTGGGGAGCTCAGAGAGGTCTTCAAGGGGAAGAGGATTTGTCTGAAAGGCCCTCACTTTTCTGGTCATCTTGGCAACTCTGGCAGGTTTAACAGGAGGTTTGTCTGGAAACAAGACAGGGACATATTGGCATGATGGGTGCTGGCATATTCCAGTCTTAGGCTTTGCAGAGAGAGATTTGCTGTTTCCCCATAGGCCACAGAGGATTTTAATATGAGGTGAACTCCCCAAGCTTGCATCCACCCTGTTCCATGGCCTCTGGCTCTGAGAAATGCTCTCCTGTGCACCCTGCTTCATTCCCTCAGATCAATGGCTGATGTGCCAGCAGCTCCTGCTCCAGAAGGGCAGCACATGATGAAGGTGCCACCCCTGCAGCTGAAAAGAAGGTTCCTTTTGCCATGGCATTCCAGGAGGTCATAAGACACATCATCAATGGAGTCTGAAAAAAAGAAAAATTAGAAGTTGAGGCAGCTGCATTTACCAGTGTGGGCAGTCCAGAGAGAACTGCCTGGACCTGACCCAGTTTGTGGATCAGAGCCAGAAATAGGTTCCCTTAGCTAGAAATGAGACCTCTCTACCCAGAGAGCCAGCTGCTTGCCATTCCATTGCTCCCTGGCCACAAGCAGCACTTCATCCATGAGCTCTCACCCCACAGAGCCCCTAGGTAACCCTGAAAAGACTCCTTCAGTATCAGGGGCTGCAAGAGACCTCTAGATGAGCAGCTAGAGGATTAGGTGAGGAGAAGAACTGAAATAAAATGCGTGTTTTTCCCTGGATTTGTGGAAGACAACAAGAAAGAAATACAGGACCCCAAAAAACAAACCCACTCGATGGGAGAGGCAGGTGAGCACCTCTGGTTCAGGAATTACAGAATGCACTCAACTGCAGCTTGCAGGCAAGGATCCTGGCACGTTCCAGCAGCCAGCACTGCCACCTGATCCCAGCATCCCTCTGCCCCATGGATTTACACAGGACCCCAAAGCCCCAGTGGTCAGTGAAAGGAAAACATCCAACTGTCCACACTTGGCAACCTACTCCTGGGTTCTGCAGCCTGTGGAGAAAGACAAATTCCCTCACTAGAAAACTAAGCAGGTTTGAGCTGGGCTTTCTCAAAGCACACTAAAGGCAGAGGTGGGCTTCTCCGTGCTGTTTGGGAAGTGGCACATGAACCACACGGGAATCAGAGAGAGATTATCAACTCCAGAGGCACTGCTGAGCGCAGCCTCTCCTGACTCCAGCTGGGCTCCAGCCCCGAGGTGACCTGTGCCTCCAAACAGAGGGGCCAGAGTGACCTGCACTGACCAGGCCGGCCACAGCTCCGTGTCACACTGACCACTGCAGCGTCCAGCCAGTCCCTCCAGAGGCTCTTCCAATCTCCACCTCCACCTTACAGGGGCATGGAACGCCGCTGATCACACCCGCTGCTCCCTGACCTGCAGCCAGAGGAAGATTTCCTCATTTGCTGCTGTGGCCAGTGGCACCTCTCTGTAGCAGGTTTTGCGTCCTGCTCGGTGCCCCAGTGCTCCAGACAGGCTGGCTCCGTGCTGCTGGGCCTCTCCCGGTCCCTCTGAGCAGGGCTGCAGCCGAGTCTTCAGAACAGCCCCAATTCCCCAAAACAGCCCCCAAAACAGCCCGGCGCTGTCTGTGTGGGGAACATCAAACCCACACCAAGGAATGGCTTTGCCCAGTGCCCCGGGATGGAGCAGCCCCGGCCTGCTCCACCAGAGCCCAGGGCGGCTCTGGGAGCCCTGAGGGCACGAGAGAAGGAAACTTCAGCGTGAGGGTCTGCAGCGGCCAGGGGAACACCAGCGCCTCCGAGCCGCCCTGCCAGACACGTACGGCCCTCCACCACCCTCGCAGTGGTGCGGGAATGTGCTCGCTGCTGAGGGCGGCCTCGCGGCTCGGCGAGCAGCTCGGGCAGGGCCGCCGCTGTCCGCTCCGTGCGGAGCGCAGCCTCCTCCGGACGCGGCCGTGAGGCGGTCTGGGCCCTCGGGTGTCGCCTCCGGCAGAATCAGCGGCTCGGTGGAGCTCACACGAAGCTCTCCCTGGGGCGGGACAGCCCTTGCCCGTGGGGTGTCGGGCGGGCCCCGGGCCGGCCGAGGGTTGCCCGGCTGAGCCCGGGGCCGCCCCTGACGTGGGGCTCTGGGGCAGAGTCCGGCCCGCGGTGCCCAGCAGGGATGCGCGGTTCTGTCTGTGCTCGGGCAGCACCAGAGTAGAGTTTTTCCCTGCTACAGTACCTACGCTACCCCGCGAAAGAGCATCGCTCAGGTTTGACAGGAGGAGAAATCTGTGTGGCCGTCAGCTATCACCTATGGCCCGGTCAGGATACTGATGGATTTTCTGACCTATTCGCTAGGGTCGTGTAAAATGTTAAACTGCAGATGCTTTCTGAAAGCAACTAGTGCTTTGAATGGTACAATCTGGATTACAGAAGCTTTATGTAGTGTTAGGCTGTGAACCACAATAGGTTTATTCTACAAGTTAATAGGGATATGCCAGATCATGTTACACTTCTGTTTTATCTTCTGTTTTGACCCTATGGCAAGCATCAGTTGGGTTTATTTAGCTCTTTATTAGCCCTTTATTTAGCTCTTAGCATTTTTCACATTTTGTGTGAAAAATGAATTAACTTTTAGGTAGATATTTTTAAAGAGGAAAAATGTATTTGTGCCTATTGATGCTGCAGTGATTTGTGGTTTTGAGACCCATCTTGCAAAATACCACATGCTGAGGCTGATTGTCATAGCTCTGAAGCCAGCCCTGGGTATGGAATGCTTTTCATTCTTTGGAGTGTTCATTCCAGGCAGTTCTGTGTAACGAGATCTTTACAGAGCATGGAAGATGCCTCTAGGGGAAGTCTCCATTTTGATTGCTGTGCCTAGACTAATTCTGATACTCCTGAGTTTGCTGTCAGGTTTTTACGATGCTGAAATGTGTGTTTTCCAGGTTCCTGTGTGGGCTATTTTTCACTAAGAATCTAGAAAATATCTTGGCTTTTCGTGGAGTTTAGTGCAAAATAGGTTTGACTGTAGGAACCACATTGTTGCAAAGATGAAGCATGCAATTAAAGTTCTTTCTAATAATTTGAGATGATTTAAATATATGTCAAATGAAATGCCATAGTCAAGGAACCAAAGCAGTCGAATGAATTGCCTATAAATTCCTTTGGCATGAAGCGTGTTGAGTGAAATGTTTATTTCTTCTAAGCAATAGGTCATAAGAGTGTTTAAATAAAGGTATAGTATATATAATGCACTGGAGCACAATCCATGGATTAGAGTGAAATTTCAACACTCAGTTCCTTTACTTAGAGAAGTCCACCTATGCCCAGATGGATTAATTAATTGTAGTGGTAGAAAATACAGGGTGTAAAACACAGCTGACTGTTGAGCTTAGTATATCACTATGTTGTAGAGAAACTCAAGAATCAAGAAAATTCTAAATAAGTAAATGCTAATTTGTCATGCAGTACTATGGTATTTTCAGGCAGCTAATCAAGAAAATTTGAATTGGAAGACCGTCAAACTTGTTTCATACAATAAAACTCTGAGAGACTTATCTACAAATAGAAACACAAGGAGCATCCTTTTTTGTACTCAGCAAAGAGCTGGAGTATGTTGTGCTGTTACGGAGGTTTATTTTTATAAACTACTCCAATGAATTTTATAAGCATGTAAAAGATTGTAAGTGCCCTGAAACATGTTTATTCTTGGACTGGCAATTACATACATGGATTCAGTTTTGATTTTCTTTAAAATAAAAATAAAAATATTTCTCTGGAGTAATTTGCTCTCGGTAACAAGAGTCATCTGCAAGAGAAATATCCAAACCAATTTCTGGGCAGTGGAAGTAGCTTTATTTTTTATAACATTCTTAGTACCTGTGACCAGGGTTGGTAGAGTGCCAGTCCTGCCAGCTTTAAGGAGCTGCATGTAAGTGTACCCTCGTTTCCTCAGAATCCCAGGGATGTGGACATTTCTTTGAGATGAGCTTTTAGGAAGCCCCAGAACATCTGGTGGTGTGACATCTTCCTGCATGCTCTGTTTCTGCACGTGATGTTTTCCAGTGCTTTCAAACATCCCTTCCCTTCTGTTTTTTCAGATGGTTATTTAGACCTATCTTGAGAGCTACTCTCTTCAGCCTCAGCTTTATCCAAGATACAATATGGTTATTATATAACCTAGTATTTTTTCATTTTACTTACATTTCATTACATAACCTAGTATTTTACATTGTTACTTGCACAGCAGAATAACTGCAGAACTCTGCTCGATCCAGGTTATACTGAAAACTAAAAAAAATGCTATTTTTACATGCCTGACATTTTTCTTGCATATTTGAGCTTAGGTATTATGTTTGCTCATTTCAGGAGTGCTTCTGAACCACAGTCCAGAAAGAAGAAAAATCTTCTTGGTTGAAGTTGAACATTTGTCTCTAAGAGTAAGAACAAAGCCATGCCAGTGCTTTCAGAAGACTCAGGTAATTCAGCTGCATGCTTTCAACAGAGCAGTGACTGAAATCTTGTCATACCTGTTTCACACATAAAAATAATTTAAATAGGAGTAAAATGTAATAGAATTAAGATAATTCAACTGAAGTTTCTGAGCAATTACCTACAAGAAGGAAGGTGGAATGTAAAAGGTGAAAATTAATAAAGTTTGTCAGGATCAGTTTCCTACTAACCCTAGAGCACCCAAATATACTCTGATAGACCTGAATATACTCTGATAGACTTGAATATATTCTGATAGATCTGAATATATTCTGATAGACCTGAATATATTCTGATAGGCAGAATTGGACCCCTCAGTGTAACAGTGCCTTCTACATGTGCTTACTAAAGATCAGCCCATATATCTCTGCTGCTTGCTGTGTCATTTCTTAATATTTTCTGAACAGGGGTTGATAAACATTGTAAATATCCTTCCTTTTAACTTAAAATAAGTGTCTTTGTTCAAGGCTACTTTACTAGCTTCTCCAGTATGCTGCCCAGGAGAAGTCACAGATAATAAATGATGCTTAGGATTAAAGCAGGAGTGAGTTTGAGTCTCCTGGATCAAAATCCACTCTAAGGTTCGTGGAGAGAATAGCCACAGGAATAGATTTGAACCCCCTCCACCTTTTTATATTTCCTGTTTTGTTTTGGTCCTGTGTTCCCAGACATGGTTCACCGGGAAAAATCTGGCCTTTGTCTGGCTCTGTGTGTTGCAAAATTGGGATATTTAAATATTTTTTTAGAAAACTAGCCACAAGCTTTGATTCCACCACAATGGAAATCTACACTTTATCCTTTCTTCCTCTGGTCAGGCCTGGCTTTTTATAGGTGCCTCAGAGTGGAAGGGGCAGGATAACACTTGTAAGCAAAGCTGCTGGGGAGGTAGAGCTGCTACCTGTGCAAAAAAAGGTCATTCAATCAGTTTGAGAGTCTGCTGTGGTACTAAAATTTCAAATTTGTAAGAGGGGAAACAAAGGGTTCTGGAAACAAGGAGTAATAAACATGAAGTGTTAAATGTGAAAGATAATTTCTTAAGAAATATATATTGCTTTGTTAGATTTTGCCTTAATATGATGGTGTGCTTGACACTTATGAGGGGAGTGTTGCAAAATGAGCTGTGGATAAACACGAGATAATCACAAGTCTCTGCAAATGTGATGATCATCAATGTGATACCCAAATAAATGTAGTGACTGTTAAGACTGCAGTAGAAGGTCCTGTGAGAAATGCTGTGTAGAATGTTTTTGTTCTGTCCTGAATCTAAATTTAGGGTTGCATGAAACTTTGGCCCTTTTGACATCTCAGCTAAGACCTGATTCAAATCATAAAGAGGAAATGGGATTCCTTAGGGATGTCTTCAGTGAAAGAAGTCTCAGCTACCTGATGAAGGTAAAAGTTTGTATTTATTTATGTACATTCTCCTTACAGTTTACTTTTTCTCTGTTCCCTTGATTTATCAACCATTTACTTTGCCAAACCTTTTTTTTAAGAATTCTGTACTGACCAAAGCATATGTGTGCTTAAGAACAAACACTAATAATGTTTGACAATTAATATGTTGAACATATTAAAACCGAGATCAAGGAGTAGAATGTTGCTGGCAGAGGTTCCAAAAAGTGCAAGAGGCTCCAGGGAATGGGGAAAATATGCAGATGGGATAGAAAACCTAATATCCCATTGAGTATGGGATAGAAAACTTCATATATGGGATAGAAAACCTCACATGCCATTGAATATGGGACAGAAACCCTCACATATGGGATAGAAAACCTCACATTCCATTGCATATGGGATAGAAAACCTAACACCCAACCTATAATAAAATCCCCTAATATAACTTTAGTTGCCAAGTATTGGTTATGCAAAAGCCAGATGATGCCTCTTCACAGAGATAATCTAGTTTATGAATGTATGGGAAATTAATTCAATAGTCCAGTTTTAATTTTTTAATGTGGAGGTGGGTTTTTTTGGGGGTGTTATTTGGTGGGGGTGTTTTGTTTTAATTTTGGTTCTGAGTTTCTTTGGGGTGGGTGTGCTAGGGAAGAAGTAAAGGGTTTGGGTTTGGGTGTTTGCTTTCCAGCCTTAGCACAGGGATGTGGCTTCCTCAGAGAGGGTGGTAAGGATGCTCAGTAGGGGAACATGAGGCACTTTGCCAAAATATTCCTTATGTCTTTGACAGATGTGGAGTCAGTCTGAGTGCCAGCAGTGTCTGCAGGGGAGCTGTGGACAGTTCATCTATCACAACACTGGGGGTGGCACAAAGCTCTTCTGGTCTGCCCACTGCTCAGAAATCCTTGCTCCTGGCTGTGGAACTTCTGGCTGTGGAACTCCTCCTCAGCCTGTGTCCGGCCAATCTTCAGCCTTGAGACTTTCTAGAACGGTGTTCCCTGAGTCATGAGAGTTGAGTTTCAAGTCCCGCACCCAGGGATTCCACTGCTGGGCAGCATAAAACAGTGTTCCCAACTGCTGTCCTCAAGAGCTGTAGCCCCCTGTGACCTGTGTCCCTTCTCCCATCAGAGCTTTGTTTTGCTGGTGCCTGGCTTGGGAGTCCTTGCCTTGCACAGGAGACTGGACTGGACTACAAACACATGCTAACAGTGGTAACAGGCAACTTTATTTACACAACTAAATAAATTTCAGCATTTGTGCATGCAGAGGAGGAAGATTGGCAGGACAGAGGACGCCTTTGACCTGAGGCTGCCTTTGGACGAGCAGGCACTGCCCCAGTATGTAATGGTCATGGTCCACTGCAGCCTGCAGTGGATCCTGTTCATCCTGCTGCCCATGTCTTTTTTCTCATGAGGCCCAGCAGTATCTGGTGCACCCGAGTTAAGAATTTCACCACTATCTCGTATGGATGTGGAGCAGGCAAGAGAGGTTGCATTGACATTGGCTCCTCAGAGGGGTTTGAGGTCGACTCTGGCTCTGGTGTGGCTGTTGCAGTTGAGTGATCAGGAGTGGGAGTACAGCAGCCTGACTCTGTTGGTGTTGGCTCTGGCTGCTCAAAAGGGGTTGAGCTGAAGGTTGGCTCTGGTGCTGGAGTGGCTGTTTCAGCTGACTCTGGACATGGAGTGGGAGTAGAGCAGCCTGACTCTGTTGGTGCTGACTCTGGCTGCTCCAAGGGGGCTGAGCTGAAGGTTGGCTCTGGTCTTGGAGTAGCTGTTTCAGCTGACTCAGGATATGGAGTGGGAGTAGAGCAGTTTGACTCTGTCAGTGTTGGCTCTGGCTGCTCAAGAGGGGTTGAGATGTAGGTTGTCTCTGGTGCTAGAGTGTCTGTTCCAGGTGGACGCATGCCCATCTGAATCAGGATCCAGTTGTAGAAGTACTGAGTGGAGGTGTAGACTCCCGGGCGTTTTGTTCTGACACAGCCTTTTCCCCAGCTGGTCACTCCAACAAGCCAAAAGTAGCCAGCATGGTTATCTTTGCACACCAGAGGCCCTCCACTGTCACCCTGCAACAGAGGAAAGAGGATTAGGGTGCTGTTGGGTGGCTGCTGTCAGCACTAGAGGCCTGTTTCTCTCTTGCAGCCCCTGCCACAGCTGTATTCATGGTACAAAAAGGCTTTGCTCAGGTGCTGGAGTCTCAAGAACCTTAGCTGGGAACAGGGTGGGTGTCTGTGAAGGCCCCCTTTTGTATCTGCACAGTGATCCTGGATGGGCAGAGCATAGATCATCCAGAATCTGGATCTGTGGGCTGCTGAGAACACTGGATGGGCTTTCTGGGCAGAGGGGCAGGCCTGGGGAACATGGTCACTTGGCAAGGAAACTCCAGCAGTGGAGGAAAAGTGGTTTGCCAGACAAAGCCCATGGTGACGGGGTACCTTCGCTGCTGGCTCCCAGCACTCATACCTGGCAGGTGTCCATGCCACCCCGTGGGTAGCCAGCACACAGGTTGTGGGTGTGGATGGCCCCAGCGTACCGACGGCTGCTGTTAACCAGCCGGATATCCAGGAGACGGACCTTGGCTTCCTGCAGGACATCACTCGGACCCTGAGCTGCAAGCACAGGAAGGAATGGGCACCCAGCAGCTCTTTGCCAGTTCCACTCCCCTGTCTGGGGGTGAACTCATTCCCTAGGGCTTGGCTTTGCCTCTGGAGCAGTTGTTGAAGCGCTGTGTCCTTTCTGTCTGCCTTTGGGGAGCAGGCCAGGCCCAGCTCTCCAGAGGCATACATCCTACAGCCTGACTTTGGTTTGTGCTGTCAGGAAGCCAAACCCATCTTGCTGGTGTGCCCAGCTCACCCTCAGGGCCCTTTTTGGGAACTCACCTTTTGCAGTGGCAGAACCCCAGCCAGCAATGTAGCAGGTTTTCAGCTCTGACACTGTGAGCGAGGCGTTGGGCACGCAGGCAAGCTGGACGTAGTCACTGCACTCCACGGGCTTGTCCAGCTCCAGCAGGGCGATGTCGTTCTGCTGGGAATCAGCCGTGTACTCCTGGTGGGCCAGGAGCCGCTTGATGTGGCGCACCTGAGTTTCAGGGCCCAGATGGGTCAGCTTGGTGGCCCCGATCAGCACACGCCACATGGTGACATTCCTGCAAGGCAGAGAGGGGTCTGAGGAAGAGCAGAGCCGTGTGCTGTTGATGCCTTAGGATTTTAGCTTTTGTATTTTTCATCCATTTGTAATCCTGCAGTTTTTTACTGTATAACTAAATTCTGCACACAGTGTGAGCTGCTGCTGCTTTCCCATTCTGGTCACAAAAATTCCTCTCCAGGCCTGGCAATCAAGGATACCTCACTGCCTCAGGCCTCGAGAGATGGAAACAAAAGTGAGTTGAGGGGAGCAAACTGGGGGTAAATGACTTCATTACCTGAAGCTGTAATTAGAAGATTAACCCTAAATATGCAAATGGACCAAATTTATAGGTGTGAAAACCTTTGACCCGTGGTCAATTTTGGGTTGTAGCACTTGGGGGGGTCTTTTGTTTTGCCTAAAATGGACCTGGAGGCCCTTCAATAAATATAATCACTTTTTATTCCTTGTCTGGCCTGTTTTTAGGTAGTCCTGAAAAGGCATCACTGTGGCAGCTCAGCACTTCCCTTCCTTCTGCTTCTCAAGGCAGAGAGGAAAGCAGGGCAATGAGGAGTGTGACTGCCCTAGCATGCCTTAGGCTCCAGGAATGCCACACTGGAGGCTGCTGGGCAGCAGTGGCACGAGCCCAGCCTTCTGAGCAGTCCCTCAGTTGGGCCCCGTAGTATTGAGGTGCTGCAGGCTGGGCAACTGTTTGTGTGGTGAGGATACCCTCATTCCCTGCTCCTCCTTACCTGGCCTGGAGGAAGCAATGGGCTGCTGTGAGGACCCACTGTGGGCTGATGAGGGACCCTCCACATGTATGGCCGGTGCCTATTTTCCTGGGGTCCTGGATGCTGACAATCCAGGGCCAGGCCCCTGGCAGGGCACCTGTGCCAGTCACAATTCGGTAGTCAGCATCTATGGAGTTGTAGTCAGAAGCCATGGGCCGGAGCCCACAGGTCCCTCTGGAAGCACAAAATCATTACTGCCCTTCTGTTCCAGTACCTGGGTGCTGGCAAGGAGGCTCCCACATGGGGTTTGGGGTGTGGCAATGGGGGACAAGCACCCTCCTAGAGCCTGGGGCCATACCTGCAGTTGCCCCAGGTACCATGTGCAGGTCTGTACACAGCCAGCAGGATGAAGAGGTACAGGTACAGAAGATTCATCGCTGTCAGCAGCATCTGTCAGCTGAAAGAGACAAAAGCTTGTCTCTTCCAGTGCAGTCTCTGACGAGTGCTGCAGCAACTGCACTGTCCATGGCACCTGGGGCTGATGTCACAGAGTGGGTGGTTCCAGGTTCTGGGCACAGTGTCCTCAGAGGGCAGGGAAAGGCCACAGCCTCACAGAACCACAGAATGGTTTGGGCTGGAAGGGACCTTGAAGGTTGTGAAAGGCAAAAGGGGTCCCTTGCCTCGCACATGCAAAACGACACCATGGGCAGACAAATCTGGCACAGAGGGAAAGTCACTCCAAAGGCAGTGTTTGGTCAGAGAGGGTGCTCAGAGCCACCACACGATGGAGAAAACTAGCACATCAAAGCTAGAAAGAGGACAGGAAGGAACAATGCCATGTGCAAACTACTTGGGGGGATGCTTCAAGGCACATAAGCCTTAGCTGATGGAACAAACCTGGAAACTCCTGAGTGTTGCAAGAGGAATTGCTGACCATGGCAGAGTGCGAGAAGCTGACAGGAGTTTCAATGCCATGAGGAAGCCCTTCTGAGTCTGTTTATACATTCTCCATGTCTGGAGCAGGGTGAGTACTGCAAATGCCTCAGTGCTGCCTCTTGCTTTGGAGACTGGTGCTGGAGGTCATGGCTGCAGAAAACAAGGGACTGAGATGGAGAGTGCTCATGCACTCACTTTTGTGGTTTGGGAATGGCATTCCCCAGTCTGGTGTTTCCACTGGAACACTGCAAACCACTGCTCCTCACTCCCTTCTCCCTCTCCCCTCCCTTCTCTGGTGGGCTTGAGAATAGAACTGGAAGCACAAAAGTTAAAGACTGTGGGTTGAGACAAGAACAATATAATGGAAACAGCAATGAAACAAGAAAATGAGCAGTAACCGCAACAATATTAATAATGGACTGGGACAATTCACATGCAACCATCCACCCCATAGAGCCTGGCAGTACCCAACCAGGCTGTCATGCATGTTATCCAGCGGAGATTTCTTCCCCTGTCCCTGGAAAATGTTGTGGAGTGGTTCAGAACAACCTCCACGTCCTGGCCATGCCCTGTCCTGGTTATGGCAAAAATTTACCCCATCCTGGCCAGAACCAGGACATTCACCCTCATGATCTGCCCCACAGCTTTGGAATCTGTGCCAGAGGGTCTGGCAGGGCAGGGAGGGCAGTCACCAGGGATTGGCAGACGTTGGAAACTCCTTATCCCTCTCTCTGGCCCCTGGTTTTCCTTGTTTTATGGAATGGAAGAACACATGTCCAACTCCTCCCAGTATCTCCTTCACTGGAAATCCTCCGTGCTTTGATTCCTTCTCTGACATTCTGCTGCACCTGGGGAATGCAGTGGGAAAACCCAAGGCTTTGTGTGAAGGTCACTCCCTCAGCACTTCACCTGAGGTGCACAGGAAGGCTGCCCTGGCTCTACCACACCTCATCCAGAACACCTGGAAGCTCTTCCCTCCCCATTCACACACTCCCCTGCCTTGTCCTCCTCATCCCACAGGGATGCACAGAGGGGCTACCACACTTCACGGTTTGGTAGCCCTGATACCACACTCCTGACTGGAATGGGGTGACCCTGGGGCAGTTTTGGCCTGCATCAGTTCCATGTCCTGCCTCAGCACACCCAGGTTCTCTGTTGGCGTCTGTGCTCATCTCTGCAGCTTTGCTGTCCTGCACCAGGAGTTTGCTGAATAAAATCATCCTCTAGAAAGGACATGTGACACAAGCCCAGGAGTAAGCAGCACCATGGGAGAGTTCAGCAAGGTGCCCTGGGGACAGCCAGGCCAGGCAGGGGAAGGTGGGGGGACCACGGCCTCACTGAAGCAGCCACATTGTACAGCACAAAAAATAAAGCTAAATAAATGCTGGGATGAAATACAGCACTGCTGGGACTGCTCCATTTAGCAAATAACAGTTGTGGGGGAGATTTACAGATGTACTGGGTACATCTGGGAACTGGGGCTCCTGCTGGAAGTCTTCAATCTTGAAGCTCCCAGTTCCCAAAGCTGGTAAATCCTTCCCAGCAATGGCTCCTGAGGCAGGGAGAGGGGTGGAAAGCCAAGGATGGGGCAGAGATCAGAAGGAGCTGGGGAGCTCAGAGAGGTCTTCAAGGGGAAGAGGATTTGTCTGAAAGGCCCTCACTTTTCTGGTCATCTTGGCAACTCTGGCAGGTTTAACAGGAGGTTTGTCTGGAAACAAGACAGGGACATATTGGCATGATGGGTGCTGGCATATTCCAGTCTTAGGCTTTGCAGAGAGAGATTTGCTGTTTCCCCATAGGCCACAGAGGATTTTAATATGAGGTGAACTCCCCAAGCTTGCATCCACCCTGTTCCATGGCCTCTGGCTCTGAGAAATGCTCTCCTGTGCACCCTGCTTCATTCCCTCAGATCAATGGCTGATGTGCCAGCAGCTCCTGCTCCAGAAGGGCAGCACATGATGAAGGTGCCACCCCTGCAGCTGAAAAGAAGGTTCCTTTTGCCATGGCATTCCAGGAGGTCATAAGACACATCATCAATGGAGTCTGAAAAAAAGAAAAATTAGAAGTTGAGGCAGCTGCATTTACCAGTGTGGGCAGTCCAGAGAGAACTGCCTGGACCTGACCCAGTTTGTGGATCAGAGCCAGAAATAGGTTCCCTTAGCTAGAAATGAGACCTCTCTACCCAGAGAGCCAGCTGCTTGCCATTCCATTGCTCCCTGGCCACAAGCAGCACTTCATCCATGAGCTCTCACCCCACAGAGCCCCTAGGTAACCCTGAAAAGACTCCTTCAGTATCAGGGGCTGCAAGAGACCTCTAGATGAGCAGCTAGAGGATTAGGTGAGGAGAAGAACTGAAATAAAATGCGTGTTTTTCCCTGGATTTGTGGAAGACAACAAGAAAGAAATACAGGACCCCAAAAAACAAACCCACTCGATGGGAGAGGCAGGTGAGCACCTCTGGTTCAGGAATTACAGAATGCACTCAACTGCAGCTTGCAGACAAGGATCCTGGCACGTTCCAGCAGCCAGCACTGCCACCTGATCCCAGCATCCCTCTGCCCCATGGATTTACACAGGACCCCAAAGCCCCAGTGGTCAGTGAAAGGAAAACATCCAACTGTCCACACTTGGCAACCTACTCCTGGGTTCTGCAGCCTGTGGAGAAAGACAAATTCCCTCACTAGAAAACTAAGCAGGTTTGAGCTGGGCTTTCTCAAAGCACACTAAAGGCAGAGGTGGGCTTCTCCGTGCTGTTTGGGAAGTGGCACATGAACCACACGGGAATCAGAGAGAGATTATCAACTCCAGAGGCACTGCTGAGCGCAGCCTCTCCTGACTCCAGCTGGGCTCCAGCCCCGAGGTGACCTGTGCCTCCAAACAGAGGGGCCAGAGTGACCTGCACTGACCAGGCCGGCCACAGCTCCGTGTCACACTGACCACTGCAGCGTCCAGCCAGTCCCTCCAGAGGCTCTTCCAATCTCCACCTCCACCTTACAGGGGCATGGAACGCCGCTGATCACACCCGCTGCTCCCTGACCTGCAGCCAGAGGAAGATTTCCTCATTTGCTGCTGTGGCCAGTGGCACCTCTCTGTAGCAGGTTTTGCGTCCTGCTCGGTGCCCCAGTGCTCCAGACAGGCTGGCTCCGTGCTGCTGGGCCTCTCCCGGTCCCTCTGAGCAGGGCTGCAGCCGAGTCTTCAGAACAGCCCCAATTCCCCAAAACAGCCCCCAAAACAGCCCGGCGCTGTCTGTGTGGGGAACATCAAACCCACACCAAGGAATGGCTTTGCCCAGTGCCCCGGGATGGAGCAGCCCCGGCCTGCTCCACCAGAGCCCAGGGCGGCTCTGGGAGCCCTGAGGGCACGAGAGAAGGAAACTTCAGCGTGAGGGTCTGCAGCGGCCAGGGGAACACCAGCGCCTCCGAGCCGCCCTGCCAGACACGTACGGCCCTCCACCACCCTCGCAGTGGTGCGGGAATGTGCTCGCTGCTGAGGGCGGCCTCGCGGCTCGGCGAGCAGCTCGGGCAGGGCCGCCGCTGTCCGCTCCGTGCGGAGCGCAGCCTCCTCCGGACGCGGCCGTGAGGCGGTCTGGGCCCTCGGGTGTCGCCTCCGGCAGAATCAGCGGCTCGGTGGAGCTCACACGAAGCTCTCCCTGGGGCGGGACAGCCCTTGCCCGTGGGGTGTCGGGCGGGCCCCGGGCCGGCCGAGGGTTGCCCGGCTGAGCCCGGGGCCGCCCCTGACGTGGGGCTCTGGGGCAGAGTCCGGCCCGCGGTGCCCAGCAGGGATGCGCGGTTCTGTCTGTGCTCGGGCAGCACCAGAGTAGAGTTTTTCCCTGCTACAGTACCTACGCTACCCCGCGAAAGAGCATCGCTCAGGTTTGACAGGAGGAGAAATCTGTGTGGCCGTCAGCTATCACCTATGGCCCGGTCAGGATACTGATGGATTTTCTGACCTATTCGCTAGGGTCGTGTAAAATGTTAAACTGCAGATGCTTTCTGAAAGCAACTAGTGCTTTGAATGGTACAATCTGGATTACAGAAGCTTTATGTAGTGTTAGGCTGTGAACCACAATAGGTTTATTCTACAAGTTAATAGGGATATGCCAGATCATGTTACACTTCTGTTTTATCTTCTGTTTTGACCCTATGGCAAGCATCAGTTGGGTTTATTTAGCTCTTTATTAGCCCTTTATTTAGCTCTTAGCATTTTTCACATTTTGTGTGAAAAATGAATTAACTTTTAGGTAGATATTTTTAAAGAGGAAAAATGTATTTGTGCCTATTGATGCTGCAGTGATTTGTGGTTTTGAGACCCATCTTGCAAAATACCACATGCTGAGGCTGATTGTCATAGCTCTGAAGCCAGCCCTGGGTATGGAATGCTTTTCATTCTTTGGAGTGTTCATTCCAGGCAGTTCTGTGTAACGAGATCTTTACAGAGCATGGAAGATGCCTCTAGGGGAAGTCTCCATTTTGATTGCTGTGCCTAGACTAATTCTGATACTCCTGAGTTTGCTGTCAGGTTTTTACGATGCTGAAATGTGTGTTTTCCAGGTTCCTGTGTGGGCTATTTTTCACTAAGAATCTAGAAAATATCTTGGCTTTTCGTGGGGTTTAGTGCAAAATAGGTTTGACTGTAGGAACCACATTGTTGCAAAGATGAAGCATGCAATTAAAGTTCTTTCTAATAATTTGAGATGATTTAAATATATGTCAAATGAAATGCCATAGTCAAGGAACCAAAGCAGTCGAATGAATTGCCTATAAATTCCTTTGGCATGAAGCGTGTTGAGTGAAATGTTTATTTCTTCTAAGCAATAGGTCATAAGAGTGTTTAAATAAAGGTATAGTATATATAATGCACTGGAGCACAATCCATGGATTAGAGTGAAATTTCAACACTCAGTTCCTTTACTTAGAGAAGTCCACCTATGCCCAGATGGATTAATTAATTGTAGTGGTAGAAAATACAGGGTGTAAAACACAGCTGACTGTTGAGCTTAGTATATCACTATGTTGTAGAGAAACTCAAGAATCAAGAAAATTCTAAATAAGTAAATGCTAATTTGTCATGCAGTACTATGGTATTTTCAGGCAGCTAATCAAGAAAATTTGAATTGGAAGACCGTCAAACTTGTTTCATACAATAAAACTCTGAGAGACTTATCTACAAATAGAAACACAAGGAGCATCCTTTTTTGTACTCAGCAAAGAGCTGGAGTATGTTGTGCTGTTACGGAGGTTTATTTTTATAAACTACTCCAATGAATTTTATAAGCATGTAAAAGATTGTAAGTGCCCTGAAACATGTTTATTCTTGGACTGGCAATTACATACATGGATTCAGTTTTGATTTTCTTTAAAATAAAAATAAAAATATTTCTCTGGAGTAATTTGCTCTCGGTAACAAGAGTCATCTGCAAGAGAAATATCCAAACCAATTTCTGGGCAGTGGAAGTAGCTTTATTTTTTATAACATTCTTAGTACCTGTGACCAGGGTTGGTAGAGTGCCAGTCCTGCCAGCTTTAAGGAGCTGCATGTAAGTGTACCCTCGTTTCCTCAGAATCCCAGGGATGTGGACATTTCTTTGAGATGAGCTTTTAGGAAGCCCCAGAACATCTGGTGGTGTGACATCTTCCTGCATGCTCTGTTTCTGCACGTGATGTTTTCCAGTGCTTTCAAACATCCCTTCCCTTCTGTTTTTTCAGATGGTTATTTAGACCTATCTTGAGAGCTACTCTCTTCAGCCTCAGCTTTATCCAAGATACAATATGGTTATTATATAACCTAGTATTTTTTCATTTTACTTACATTTCATTACATAACCTAGTATTTTACATTGTTACTTGCACAGCAGAATAACTGCAGAACTCTGCTCGATCCAGGTTATACTGAAAACTAAAAAAAATGCTATTTTTACATGCCTGACATTTTTCTTGCATATTTGAGCTTAGGTATTATGTTTGCTCATTTCAGGAGTGCTTCTGAACCACAGTCCAGAAAGAAGAAAAATCTTCTTGGTTGAAGTTGAACATTTGTCTCTAAGAGTAAGAACAAAGCCATGCCAGTGCTTTCAGAAGACTCAGGTAATTCAGCTGCATGCTTTCAACAGAGCAGTGACTGAAATCTTGTCATACCTGTTTCACACATAAAAATAATTTAAATAGGAGTAAAATGTAATAGAATTAAGATAATTCAACTGAAGTTTCTGAGCAATTACCTACAAGAAGGAAGGTGGAATGTAAAAGGTGAAAATTAATAAAGTTTGTCAGGATCAGTTTCCTACTAACCCTAGAGCACCCAAATATACTCTGATAGACCTGAATATACTCTGATAGACTTGAATATATTCTGATAGATCTGAATATATTCTGATAGACCTGGATATATTCTGATAGGCAGAATTGGACCCCTCAGTGTAACAGTGCCTTCTACATGTGCTTACTAAAGATCAGCCCATATATCTCTGCTGCTTGCTGTGTCATTTCTTAATATTTTCTGAACAGGGGTTGATAAACATTGTAAATATCCTTCCTTTTAACTTAAAATAAGTGTCTTTGTTCAAGGCTACTTTACTAGCTTCTCCAGTATGCTGCCCAGGAGAAGTCACAGATAATAAATGATGCTTAGGATTAAAGCAGGAGTGAGTTTGAGTCTCCTGGATCAAAATCCACTCTAAGGTTCGTGGAGAGAATAGCCACAGGAATAGATTTGAACCCCCTCCACCTTTTTATATTTCCTGTTTTGTTTTGGTCCTGTGTTCCCAGACATGGTTCACCGGGAAAAATCTGGCCTTTGTCTGGCTCTGTGTGTTGCAAAATTGGGATATTTAAATATTTTTTTAGAAAACTAGCCACAAGCTTTGATTCCACCACAATGGAAATCTACACTTTATCCTTTCTTCCTCTGGTCAGGCCTGGCTTTTTATAGGTGCCTCAGAGTGGAAGGGGCAGGATAACACTTGTAAGCAAAGCTGCTGGGGAGGTAGAGCTGCTACCTGTGCAAAAAAAGGTCATTCAATCAGTTTGAGAGTCTGCTGTGGTACTAAAATTTCAAATTTGTAAGAGGGGAAACAAAGGGTTCTGGAAACAAGGAGTAATAAACATGAAGTGTTAAATGTGAAAGATAATTTCTTAAGAAATATATATTGCTTTGTTAGATTTTGCCTTAATATGATGGTGTGCTTGACACTTATGAGGGGAGTGTTGCAAAATGAGCTGTGGATAAACACGAGATAATCACAAGTCTCTGCAAATGTGATGATCATCAATGTGATACCCAAATAAATGTAGTGACTGTTAAGACTGCAGTAGAAGGTCCTGTGAGAAATGCTGTGTAGAATGTTTTTGTTCTGTCCTGAATCTAAATTTAGGGTTGCATGAAACTTTGGCCCTTTTGACATCTCAGCTAAGACCTGATTCAAATCATAAAGAGGAAATGGGATTCCTTAGGGATGTCTTCAGTGAAAGAAGTCTCAGCTACCTGATGAAGGTAAAAGTTTGTATTTATTTATGTACATTCTCCTTACAGTTTACTTTTTCTCTGTTCCCTTGATTTATCAACCATTTACTTTGCCAAACCTTTTTTTTAAGAATTCTGTACTGACCAAAGCATATGTGTGCTTAAGAACAAACACTAATAATGTTTGACAATTAATATGTTGAACATATTAAAACCGAGATCAAGGAGTAGAATGTTGCTGGCAGAGGTTCCAAAAAGTGCAAGAGGCTCCAGGGAATGGGGAAAATATGCAGATGGGATAGAAAACCTAATATCCCATTGAGTATGGGATAGAAAACTTCATATATGGGATAGAAAACCTCACATGCCATTGAATATGGGACAGAAACCCTCACATATGGGATAGAAAACCTCACATTCCATTGCATATGGGATAGAAAACCTAACACCCAACCTATAATAAAATCCCCTAATATAACTTTAGTTGCCAAGTATTGGTTATGCAAAAGCCAGATGATGCCTCTTCACAGAGATAATCTAGTTTATGAATGTATGGGAAATTAATTCAATAGTCCAGTTTTAATTTTTTAATGTGGAGGTGGGTTTTTTTGGGGGTGTTATTTGGTGGGGGTGTTTTGTTTTAATTTTGGTTCTGAGTTTCTTTGGGGTGGGTGTGCTAGGGAAGAAGTAAAGGGTTTGGGTTTGGGTGTTTGCTTTCCAGCCTTAGCACAGGGATGTGGCTTCCTCAGAGAGGGTGGTAAGGATGCTCAGTAGGGGAACATGAGGCACTTTGCCAAAATATTCCTTATGTCTTTGACAGATGTGGAGTCAGTCTGAGTGCCAGCAGTGTCTGCAGGGGAGCTGTGGACAGTTCATCTATCACAACACTGGGGGTGGCACAAAGCTCTTCTGGTCTGCCCACTGCTCAGAAATCCTTGCTCCTGGCTGTGGAACTTCTGGCTGTGGAACTCCTCCTCAGCCTGTGTCCGGCCAATCTTCAGCCTTGAGACTTTCTAGAACGGTGTTCCCTGAGTCATGAGAGTTGAGTTTCAAGTCCCGCACCCAGGGATTCCACTGCTGGGCAGCATAAAACAGTGTTCCCAACTGCTGTCCTCAAGAGCTGTAGCCCCCTGTGACCTGTGTCCCTTCTCCCATCAGAGCTTTGTTTTGCTGGTGCCTGGCTTGGGAGTCCTTGCCTTGCACAGGAGACTGGACTGGACTACAAACACATGCTAACAGTGGTAACAGGCAACTTTATTTACACAACTAAATAAATTTCAGCATTTGTGCATGCAGAGGAGGAAGATTGGCAGGACAGAGGACGCCTTTGACCTGAGGCTGCCTTTGGACGAGCAGGCACTGCCCCAGTATGTAATGGTCATGGTCCACTGCAGCCTGCAGTGGATCCTGTTCATCCTGCTGCCCATGTCTTTTTTCTCATGAGGCCCAGCAGTATCTGGTGCACCCGAGTTAAGAATTTCACCACTATCTCGTATGGATGTGGAGCAGGCAAGAGAGGTTGCATTGACATTGGCTCCTCAGAGGGGTTTGAGGTCGACTCTGGCTCTGGTGTGGCTGTTGCAGTTGAGTGATCAGGAGTGGGAGTACAGCAGCCTGACTCTGTTGGTGTTGGCTCTGGCTGCTCAAAAGGGGTTGAGCTGAAGGTTGGCTCTGGTGCTGGAGTGGCTGTTTCAGCTGACTCTGGACATGGAGTGGGAGTAGAGCAGCCTGACTCTGTTGGTGCTGACTCTGGCTGCTCCAAGGGGGCTGAGCTGAAGGTTGGCTCTGGTCTTGGAGTAGCTGTTTCAGCTGACTCAGGATATGGAGTGGGAGTAGAGCAGTTTGACTCTGTCAGTGTTGGCTCTGGCTGCTCAAGAGGGGTTGAGATGTAGGTTGTCTCTGGTGCTAGAGTGTCTGTTCCAGGTGGACGCATGCCCATCTGAATCAGGATCCAGTTGTAGAAGTACTGAGTGGAGGTGTAGACTCCCGGGCGTTTTGTTCTGACACAGCCTTTTCCCCAGCTGGTCACTCCAACAAGCCAAAAGTAGCCAGCATGGTTATCTTTGCACACCAGAGGCCCTCCACTGTCACCCTGCAACAGAGGAAAGAGGATTAGGGTGCTGTTGGGTGGCTGCTGTCAGCACTAGAGGCCTGTTTCTCTCTTGCAGCCCCTGCCACAGCTGTATTCATGGTACAAAAAGGCTTTGCTCAGGTGCTGGAGTCTCAAGAACCTTAGCTGGGAACAGGGTGGGTGTCTGTGAAGGCCCCCTTTTGTATCTGCACAGTGATCCTGGATGGGCAGAGCATAGATCATCCAGAATCTGGATCTGTGGGCTGCTGAGAACACTGGATGGGCTTTCTGGGCAGAGGGGCAGGCCTGGGGAACATGGTCACTTGGCAAGGAAACTCCAGCAGTGGAGGAAAAGTGGTTTGCCAGACAAAGCCCATGGTGACGGGGTACCTTCGCTGCTGGCTCCCAGCACTCATACCTGGCAGGTGTCCATGCCACCCCGTGGGTAGCCAGCACACAGGTTGTGGGTGTGGATGGCCCCAGCGTACCGACGGCTGCTGTTAACCAGCCGGATATCCAGGAGACGGACCTTGGCTTCCTGCAGGACATCACTCGGACCCTGAGCTGCAAGCACAGGAAGGAATGGGCACCCAGCAGCTCTTTGCCAGTTCCACTCCCCTGTCTGGGGGTGAACTCATTCCCTAGGGCTTGGCTTTGCCTCTGGAGCAGTTGTTGAAGCGCTGTGTCCTTTCTGTCTGCCTTTGGGGAGCAGGCCAGGCCCAGCTCTCCAGAGGCATACATCCTACAGCCTGACTTTGGTTTGTGCTGTCAGGAAGCCAAACCCATCTTGCTGGTGTGCCCAGCTCACCCTCAGGGCCCTTTTTGGGAACTCACCTTTTGCAGTGGCAGAACCCCAGCCAGCAATGTAGCAGGTTTTCAGCTCTGACACTGTGAGCGAGGCGTTGGGCACGCAGGCAAGCTGGACGTAGTCACTGCACTCCACGGGCTTGTCCAGCTCCAGCAGGGCGATGTCGTTCTGCTGGGAATCAGCCGTGTACTCCTGGTGGGCCAGGAGCCGCTTGATGTGGCGCACCTGAGTTTCAGGGCCCAGATGGGTCAGCTTGGTGGCCCCGATCAGCACACGCCACATGGTGACATTCCTGCAAGGCAGAGAGGGGTCTGAGGAAGAGCAGAGCCGTGTGCTGTTGATGCCTTAGGATTTTAGCTTTTGTATTTTTCATCCATTTGTAATCCTGCAGTTTTTTACTGTATAACTAAATTCTGCACACAGTGTGAGCTGCTGCTGCTTTCCCATTCTGGTCACAAAAATTCCTCTCCAGGCCTGGCAATCAAGGATACCTCACTGCCTCAGGCCTCGAGAGATGGAAACAAAAGTGAGTTGAGGGGAGCAAACTGGGGGTAAATGACTTCATTACCTGAAGCTGTAATTAGAAGATTAACCCTAAATATGCAAATGGACCAAATTTATAGGTGTGAAAACCTTTGACCCGTGGTCAATTTTGGGTTGTAGCACTTGGGGGGGTCTTTTGTTTTGCCTAAAATGGACCTGGAGGCCCTTCAATAAATATAATCACTTTTTATTCCTTGTCTGGCCTGTTTTTAGGTAGTCCTGAAAAGGCATCACTGTGGCAGCTCAGCACTTCCCTTCCTTCTGCTTCTCAAGGCAGAGAGGAAAGCAGGGCAATGAGGAGTGTGACTGCCCTAGCATGCCTTAGGCTCCAGGAATGCCACACTGGAGGCTGCTGGGCAGCAGTGGCACGAGCCCAGCCTTCTGAGCAGTCCCTCAGTTGGGCCCCGTAGTATTGAGGTGCTGCAGGCTGGGCAACTGTTTGTGTGGTGAGGATACCCTCATTCCCTGCTCCTCCTTACCTGGCCTGGAGGAAGCAATGGGCTGCTGTGAGGACCCACTGTGGGCTGATGAGGGACCCTCCACATGTATGGCCGGTGCCTATTTTCCTGGGGTCCTGGATGCTGACAATCCAGGGCCAGGCCCCTGGCAGGGCACCTGTGCCAGTCACAATTCGGTAGTCAGCATCTATGGAGTTGTAGTCAGAAGCCATGGGCCGGAGCCCACAGGTCCCTCTGGAAGCACAAAATCATTACTGCCCTTCTGTTCCAGTACCTGGGTGCTGGCAAGGAGGCTCCCACATGGGGTTTGGGGTGTGGCAATGGGGGACAAGCACCCTCCTAGAGCCTGGGGCCATACCTGCAGTTGCCCCAGGTACCATGTGCAGGTCTGTACACAGCCAGCAGGATGAAGAGGTACAGGTACAGAAGATTCATCGCTGTCAGCAGCATCTGTCAGCTGAAAGAGACAAAAGCTTGTCTCTTCCAGTGCAGTCTCTGACGAGTGCTGCAGCAACTGCACTGTCCATGGCACCTGGGGCTGATGTCACAGAGTGGGTGGTTCCAGGTTCTGGGCACAGTGTCCTCAGAGGGCAGGGAAAGGCCACAGCCTCACAGAACCACAGAATGGTTTGGGCTGGAAGGGACCTTGAAGGTTGTGAAAGGCAAAAGGGGTCCCTTGCCTCGCACATGCAAAACGACACCATGGGCAGACAAATCTGGCACAGAGGGAAAGTCACTCCAAAGGCAGTGTTTGGTCAGAGAGGGTGCTCAGAGCCACCACACGATGGAGAAAACTAGCACATCAAAGCTAGAAAGAGGACAGGAAGGAACAATGCCATGTGCAAACTACTTGGGGGGATGCTTCAAGGCACATAAGCCTTAGCTGATGGAACAAACCTGGAAACTCCTGAGTGTTGCAAGAGGAATTGCTGACCATGGCAGAGTGCGAGAAGCTGACAGGAGTTTCAATGCCATGAGGAAGCCCTTCTGAGTCTGTTTATACATTCTCCATGTCTGGAGCAGGGTGAGTACTGCAAATGCCTCAGTGCTGCCTCTTGCTTTGGAGACTGGTGCTGGAGGTCATGGCTGCAGAAAACAAGGGACTGAGATGGAGAGTGCTCATGCACTCACTTTTGTGGTTTGGGAATGGCATTCCCCAGTCTGGTGTTTCCACTGGAACACTGCAAACCACTGCTCCTCACTCCCTTCTCCCTCTCCCCTCCCTTCTCTGGTGGGCTTGAGAATAGAACTGGAAGCACAAAAGTTAAAGACTGTGGGTTGAGACAAGAACAATATAATGGAAACAGCAATGAAACAAGAAAATGAGCAGTAACCGCAACAATATTAATAATGGACTGGGACAATTCACATGCAACCATCCACCCCATAGAGCCTGGCAGTACCCAACCAGGCTGTCATGCATGTTATCCAGCGGAGATTTCTTCCCCTGTCCCTGGAAAATGTTGTGGAGTGGTTCAGAACAACCTCCACGTCCTGGCCATGCCCTGTCCTGGTTATGGCAAAAATTTACCCCATCCTGGCCAGAACCAGGACATTCACCCTCATGATCTGCCCCACAGCTTTGGAATCTGTGCCAGAGGGTCTGGCAGGGCAGGGAGGGCAGTCACCAGGGATTGGCAGACGTTGGAAACTCCTTATCCCTCTCTCTGGCCCCTGGTTTTCCTTGTTTTATGGAATGGAAGAACACATGTCCAACTCCTCCCAGTATCTCCTTCACTGGAAATCCTCCGTGCTTTGATTCCTTCTCTGACATTCTGCTGCACCTGGGGAATGCAGTGGGAAAACCCAAGGCTTTGTGTGAAGGTCACTCCCTCAGCACTTCACCTGAGGTGCACAGGAAGGCTGCCCTGGCTCTACCACACCTCATCCAGAACACCTGGAAGCTCTTCCCTCCCCATTCACACACTCCCCTGCCTTGTCCTCCTCATCCCACAGGGATGCACAGAGGGGCTACCACACTTCACGGTTTGGTAGCCCTGATACCACACTCCTGACTGGAATGGGGTGACCCTGGGGCAGTTTTGGCCTGCATCAGTTCCATGTCCTGCCTCAGCACACCCAGGTTCTCTGTTGGCGTCTGTGCTCATCTCTGCAGCTTTGCTGTCCTGCACCAGGAGTTTGCTGAATAAAATCATCCTCTAGAAAGGACATGTGACACAAGCCCAGGAGTAAGCAGCACCATGGGAGAGTTCAGCAAGGTGCCCTGGGGACAGCCAGGCCAGGCAGGGGAAGGTGGGGGGACCACGGCCTCACTGAAGCAGCCACATTGTACAGCACAAAAAATAAAGCTAAATAAATGCTGGGATGAAATACAGCACTGCTGGGACTGCTCCATTTAGCAAATAACAGTTGTGGGGGAGATTTACAGATGTACTGGGTACATCTGGGAACTGGGGCTCCTGCTGGAAGTCTTCAATCTTGAAGCTCCCAGTTCCCAAAGCTGGTAAATCCTTCCCAGCAATGGCTCCTGAGGCAGGGAGAGGGGTGGAAAGCCAAGGATGGGGCAGAGATCAGAAGGAGCTGGGGAGCTCAGAGAGGTCTTCAAGGGGAAGAGGATTTGTCTGAAAGGCCCTCACTTTTCTGGTCATCTTGGCAACTCTGGCAGGTTTAACAGGAGGTTTGTCTGGAAACAAGACAGGGACATATTGGCATGATGGGTGCTGGCATATTCCAGTCTTAGGCTTTGCAGAGAGAGATTTGCTGTTTCCCCATAGGCCACAGAGGATTTTAATATGAGGTGAACTCCCCAAGCTTGCATCCACCCTGTTCCATGGCCTCTGGCTCTGAGAAATGCTCTCCTGTGCACCCTGCTTCATTCCCTCAGATCAATGGCTGATGTGCCAGCAGCTCCTGCTCCAGAAGGGCAGCACATGATGAAGGTGCCACCCCTGCAGCTGAAAAGAAGGTTCCTTTTGCCATGGCATTCCAGGAGGTCATAAGACACATCATCAATGGAGTCTGAAAAAAAGAAAAATTAGAAGTTGAGGCAGCTGCATTTACCAGTGTGGGCAGTCCAGAGAGAACTGCCTGGACCTGACCCAGTTTGTGGATCAGAGCCAGAAATAGGTTCCCTTAGCTAGAAATGAGACCTCTCTACCCAGAGAGCCAGCTGCTTGCCATTCCATTGCTCCCTGGCCACAAGCAGCACTTCATCCATGAGCTCTCACCCCACAGAGCCCCTAGGTAACCCTGAAAAGACTCCTTCAGTATCAGGGGCTGCAAGAGACCTCTAGATGAGCAGCTAGAGGATTAGGTGAGGAGAAGAACTGAAATAAAATGCGTGTTTTTCCCTGGATTTGTGGAAGACAACAAGAAAGAAATACAGGACCCCAAAAAACAAACCCACTCGATGGGAGAGGCAGGTGAGCACCTCTGGTTCAGGAATTACAGAATGCACTCAACTGCAGCTTGCAGACAAGGATCCTGGCACGTTCCAGCAGCCAGCACTGCCACCTGATCCCAGCATCCCTCTGCCCCATGGATTTACACAGGACCCCAAAGCCCCAGTGGTCAGTGAAAGGAAAACATCCAACTGTCCACACTTGGCAACCTACTCCTGGGTTCTGCAGCCTGTGGAGAAAGACAAATTCCCTCACTAGAAAACTAAGCAGGTTTGAGCTGGGCTTTCTCAAAGCACACTAAAGGCAGAGGTGGGCTTCTCCGTGCTGTTTGGGAAGTGGCACATGAACCACACGGGAATCAGAGAGAGATTATCAACTCCAGAGGCACTGCTGAGCGCAGCCTCTCCTGACTCCAGCTGGGCTCCAGCCCCGAGGTGACCTGTGCCTCCAAACAGAGGGGCCAGAGTGACCTGCACTGACCAGGCCGGCCACAGCTCCGTGTCACACTGACCACTGCAGCGTCCAGCCAGTCCCTCCAGAGGCTCTTCCAATCTCCACCTCCACCTTACAGGGGCATGGAACGCCGCTGATCACACCCGCTGCTCCCTGACCTGCAGCCAGAGGAAGATTTCCTCATTTGCTGCTGTGGCCAGTGGCACCTCTCTGTAGCAGGTTTTGCGTCCTGCTCGGTGCCCCAGTGCTCCAGACAGGCTGGCTCCGTGCTGCTGGGCCTCTCCCGGTCCCTCTGAGCAGGGCTGCAGCCGAGTCTTCAGAACAGCCCCAATTCCCCAAAACAGCCCCCAAAACAGCCCGGCGCTGTCTGTGTGGGGAACATCAAACCCACACCAAGGAATGGCTTTGCCCAGTGCCCCGGGATGGAGCAGCCCCGGCCTGCTCCACCAGAGCCCAGGGCGGCTCTGGGAGCCCTGAGGGCACGAGAGAAGGAAACTTCAGCGTGAGGGTCTGCAGCGGCCAGGGGAACACCAGCGCCTCCGAGCCGCCCTGCCAGACACGTACGGCCCTCCACCACCCTCGCAGTGGTGCGGGAATGTGCTCGCTGCTGAGGGCGGCCTCGCGGCTCGGCGAGCAGCTCGGGCAGGGCCGCCGCTGTCCGCTCCGTGCGGAGCGCAGCCTCCTCCGGACGCGGCCGTGAGGCGGTCTGGGCCCTCGGGTGTCGCCTCCGGCAGAATCAGCGGCTCGGTGGAGCTCACACGAAGCTCTCCCTGGGGCGGGACAGCCCTTGCCCGTGGGGTGTCGGGCGGGCCCCGGGCCGGCCGAGGGTTGCCCGGCTGAGCCCGGGGCCGCCCCTGACGTGGGGCTCTGGGGCAGAGTCCGGCCCGCGGTGCCCAGCAGGGATGCGCGGTTCTGTCTGTGCTCGGGCAGCACCAGAGTAGAGTTTTTCCCTGCTACAGTACCTACGCTACCCCGCGAAAGAGCATCGCTCAGGTTTGACAGGAGGAGAAATCTGTGTGGCCGTCAGCTATCACCTATGGCCCGGTCAGGATACTGATGGATTTTCTGACCTATTCGCTAGGGTCGTGTAAAATGTTAAACTGCAGATGCTTTCTGAAAGCAACTAGTGCTTTGAATGGTACAATCTGGATTACAGAAGCTTTATGTAGTGTTAGGCTGTGAACCACAATAGGTTTATTCTACAAGTTAATAGGGATATGCCAGATCATGTTACACTTCTGTTTTATCTTCTGTTTTGACCCTATGGCAAGCATCAGTTGGGTTTATTTAGCTCTTTATTAGCCCTTTATTTAGCTCTTAGCATTTTTCACATTTTGTGTGAAAAATGAATTAACTTTTAGGTAGATATTTTTAAAGAGGAAAAATGTATTTGTGCCTATTGATGCTGCAGTGATTTGTGGTTTTGAGACCCATCTTGCAAAATACCACATGCTGAGGCTGATTGTCATAGCTCTGAAGCCAGCCCTGGGTATGGAATGCTTTTCATTCTTTGGAGTGTTCATTCCAGGCAGTTCTGTGTAACGAGATCTTTACAGAGCATGGAAGATGCCTCTAGGGGAAGTCTCCATTTTGATTGCTGTGCCTAGACTAATTCTGATACTCCTGAGTTTGCTGTCAGGTTTTTACGATGCTGAAATGTGTGTTTTCCAGGTTCCTGTGTGGGCTATTTTTCACTAAGAATCTAGAAAATATCTTGGCTTTTCGTGGGGTTTAGTGCAAAATAGGTTTGACTGTAGGAACCACATTGTTGCAAAGATGAAGCATGCAATTAAAGTTCTTTCTAATAATTTGAGATGATTTAAATATATGTCAAATGAAATGCCATAGTCAAGGAACCAAAGCAGTCGAATGAATTGCCTATAAATTCCTTTGGCATGAAGCGTGTTGAGTGAAATGTTTATTTCTTCTAAGCAATAGGTCATAAGAGTGTTTAAATAAAGGTATAGTATATATAATGCACTGGAGCACAATCCATGGATTAGAGTGAAATTTCAACACTCAGTTCCTTTACTTAGAGAAGTCCACCTATGCCCAGATGGATTAATTAATTGTAGTGGTAGAAAATACAGGGTGTAAAACACAGCTGACTGTTGAGCTTAGTATATCACTATGTTGTAGAGAAACTCAAGAATCAAGAAAATTCTAAATAAGTAAATGCTAATTTGTCATGCAGTACTATGGTATTTTCAGGCAGCTAATCAAGAAAATTTGAATTGGAAGACCGTCAAACTTGTTTCATACAATAAAACTCTGAGAGACTTATCTACAAATAGAAACACAAGGAGCATCCTTTTTTGTACTCAGCAAAGAGCTGGAGTATGTTGTGCTGTTACGGAGGTTTATTTTTATAAACTACTCCAATGAATTTTATAAGCATGTAAAAGATTGTAAGTGCCCTGAAACATGTTTATTCTTGGACTGGCAATTACATACATGGATTCAGTTTTGATTTTCTTTAAAATAAAAATAAAAATATTTCTCTGGAGTAATTTGCTCTCGGTAACAAGAGTCATCTGCAAGAGAAATATCCAAACCAATTTCTGGGCAGTGGAAGTAGCTTTATTTTTTATAACATTCTTAGTACCTGTGACCAGGGTTGGTAGAGTGCCAGTCCTGCCAGCTTTAAGGAGCTGCATGTAAGTGTACCCTCGTTTCCTCAGAATCCCAGGGATGTGGACATTTCTTTGAGATGAGCTTTTAGGAAGCCCCAGAACATCTGGTGGTGTGACATCTTCCTGCATGCTCTGTTTCTGCACGTGATGTTTTCCAGTGCTTTCAAACATCCCTTCCCTTCTGTTTTTTCAGATGGTTATTTAGACCTATCTTGAGAGCTACTCTCTTCAGCCTCAGCTTTATCCAAGATACAATATGGTTATTATATAACCTAGTATTTTTTCATTTTACTTACATTTCATTACATAACCTAGTATTTTACATTGTTACTTGCACAGCAGAATAACTGCAGAACTCTGCTCGATCCAGGTTATACTGAAAACTAAAAAAAATGCTATTTTTACATGCCTGACATTTTTCTTGCATATTTGAGCTTAGGTATTATGTTTGCTCATTTCAGGAGTGCTTCTGAACCACAGTCCAGAAAGAAGAAAAATCTTCTTGGTTGAAGTTGAACATTTGTCTCTAAGAGTAAGAACAAAGCCATGCCAGTGCTTTCAGAAGACTCAGGTAATTCAGCTGCATGCTTTCAACAGAGCAGTGACTGAAATCTTGTCATACCTGTTTCACACATAAAAATAATTTAAATAGGAGTAAAATGTAATAGAATTAAGATAATTCAACTGAAGTTTCTGAGCAATTACCTACAAGAAGGAAGGTGGAATGTAAAAGGTGAAAATTAATAAAGTTTGTCAGGATCAGTTTCCTACTAACCCTAGAGCACCCAAATATACTCTGATAGACCTGAATATACTCTGATAGACTTGAATATATTCTGATAGATCTGAATATATTCTGATAGACCTGGATATATTCTGATAGGCAGAATTGGACCCCTCAGTGTAACAGTGCCTTCTACATGTGCTTACTAAAGATCAGCCCATATATCTCTGCTGCTTGCTGTGTCATTTCTTAATATTTTCTGAACAGGGGTTGATAAACATTGTAAATATCCTTCCTTTTAACTTAAAATAAGTGTCTTTGTTCAAGGCTACTTTACTAGCTTCTCCAGTATGCTGCCCAGGAGAAGTCACAGATAATAAATGATGCTTAGGATTAAAGCAGGAGTGAGTTTGAGTCTCCTGGATCAAAATCCACTCTAAGGTTCGTGGAGAGAATAGCCACAGGAATAGATTTGAACCCCCTCCACCTTTTTATATTTCCTGTTTTGTTTTGGTCCTGTGTTCCCAGACATGGTTCACCGGGAAAAATCTGGCCTTTGTCTGGCTCTGTGTGTTGCAAAATTGGGATATTTAAATATTTTTTTAGAAAACTAGCCACAAGCTTTGATTCCACCACAATGGAAATCTACACTTTATCCTTTCTTCCTCTGGTCAGGCCTGGCTTTTTATAGGTGCCTCAGAGTGGAAGGGGCAGGATAACACTTGTAAGCAAAGCTGCTGGGGAGGTAGAGCTGCTACCTGTGCAAAAAAAGGTCATTCAATCAGTTTGAGAGTCTGCTGTGGTACTAAAATTTCAAATTTGTAAGAGGGGAAACAAAGGGTTCTGGAAACAAGGAGTAATAAACATGAAGTGTTAAATGTGAAAGATAATTTCTTAAGAAATATATATTGCTTTGTTAGATTTTGCCTTAATATGATGGTGTGCTTGACACTTATGAGGGGAGTGTTGCAAAATGAGCTGTGGATAAACACGAGATAATCACAAGTCTCTGCAAATGTGATGATCATCAATGTGATACCCAAATAAATGTAGTGACTGTTAAGACTGCAGTAGAAGGTCCTGTGAGAAATGCTGTGTAGAATGTTTTTGTTCTGTCCTGAATCTAAATTTAGGGTTGCATGAAACTTTGGCCCTTTTGACATCTCAGCTAAGACCTGATTCAAATCATAAAGAGGAAATGGGATTCCTTAGGGATGTCTTCAGTGAAAGAAGTCTCAGCTACCTGATGAAGGTAAAAGTTTGTATTTATTTATGTACATTCTCCTTACAGTTTACTTTTTCTCTGTTCCCTTGATTTATCAACCATTTACTTTGCCAAACCTTTTTTTTAAGAATTCTGTACTGACCAAAGCATATGTGTGCTTAAGAACAAACACTAATAATGTTTGACAATTAATATGTTGAACCTATTAAAACCGAGATCAAGGAGTAGAATGTTGCTGGCAGAGGTTCCAAAAAGTGCAAGAGGCTCCAGGGAATGGGGAAAATATGCAGATGGGATAGAAAACCTAATATCCCATTGAGTATGGGATAGAAAACTTCATATATGGGATAGAAAACCTCACATGCCATTGAATATGGGACAGAAACCCTCACATATGGGATAGAAAACCTCACATTCCATTGCATATGGGATAGAAAACCTAACACCCAACCTATAATAAAATCCCCTAATATAACTTTAGTTGCCAAGTATTGGTTATGCAAAAGCCAGATGATGCCTCTTCACAGAGATAATCTAGTTTATGAATGTATGGGAAATTAATTCAATAGTCCAGTTTTAATTTTTTAATGTGGAGGTGGGTTTTTTGGGGGGTGTTATTTGGTGGGGGTGTTTTGTTTTAATTTTGGTTCTGAGTTTCTTTGGGGTGGGTGTGCTAGGGAAGAAGTAAAGGGTTTGGGTTTGGGTGTTTGCTTTCCAGCCTTAGCACAGGGATGTGGCTTCCTCAGAGAGGGTGGTAAGGATGCTCAGTAGGGGAACATGAGGCACTTTGCCAAAATATTCCTTATGTCTTTGACAGATGTGGAGTCAGTCTGAGTGCCAGCAGTGTCTGCAGGGGAGCTGTGGACAGTTCATCTATCACAACACTGGGGGTGGCACAAAGCTCTTCTGGTCTGCCCACTGCTCAGAAATCCTTGCTCCTGGCTGTGGAACTTCTGGCTGTGGAACTCCTCCTCAGCCTGTGTCCGGCCAATCTTCAGCCTTGAGACTTTCTAGAACGGTGTTCCCTGAGTCATGAGAGTTGAGTTTCAAGTCCCGCACCCAGGGATTCCACTGCTGGGCAGCATAAAACAGTGTTCCCAACTGCTGTCCTCAAGAGCTGTAGCCCCCTGTGACCTGTGTCCCTTCTCCCATCAGAGCTTTGTTTTGCTGGTGCCTGGCTTGGGAGTCCTTGCCTTGCACAGGAGACTGGACTGGACTACAAACACATGCTAACAGTGGTAACAGGCAACTTTATTTACACAACTAAATAAATTTCAGCATTTGTGCATGCAGAGGAGGAAGATTGGCAGGACAGAGGACGCCTTTGACCTGAGGCTGCCTTTGGACGAGCAGGCACTGCCCCAGTATGTAATGGTCATGGTCCACTGCAGCCTGCAGTGGATCCTGTTCATCCTGCTGCCCATGTCTTTTTTCTCATGAGGCCCAGCAGTATCTGGTGCACCCGAGTTAAGAATTTCACCACTATCTGGTATGGATGTGGAGCAGGCAAGAGAGGTTGCATTGACATTGGCTCCTCAGAGGGGTTTGAGGTCGACTCTGGCTCTGGTGTGGCTGTTGCAGTTGAGTGATCAGGAGTGGGAGTACAGCAGCCTGACTCTGTTGGTGCTGACTCTGGCTGCTCCAAGGGGGCTGAGCTGAAGGTTGGCTCTGGTCTTGGAGTAGCTGTTTCAGCTGACTCAGGATATGGAGTGGGAGTAGAGCAGCCTGACTCTGTTGGTGTTGGCTCTGGCTGCTCAAAAGAGGTTGAGCTGAAGGTTGGCTCTGGTGCTGGAGTGGCTGTTTCAGCTGACTCTGGACATGGAGTGGGAGTAGAGCAGCCTGACTCTGTTGGTGTTGGCTCTGGCTGCTCAAAAGGGGTTGAGCTGAAGGTTGGCTCTGGTGCTGGAGTGGCTGTTTCAGCTGACTCTGGACATGGAGTGGGAGTGGAGCAGCCTGACTCTGTTGGTGTTGGCTCTGGCTGCTCAAAAGAGGTTGAGCTGAAGGTTGGCTCTGGTGCTGGAGTGGCTGTTTCAGCTGACTCTGGACATGGAGTGGGAGTAGAGCAGCCTGACTCTGTTGGTGCTGACTCTGGCTGCTCCAAGGGGGCTGAGCTGAAGGTTGGCTCTGGTCTTGGAGTAGCTGTTTCAGCTGACTCAGGATATGGAGTGGGAGTAGAGCAGTTTGACTCTGTCAGTGTTGGCTCTGGCTGCTCAAGAGGGGTTGAGATGTAGGTTGTCTCTGGTGCTAGAGTGTCTGTTCCAGGTGGACGCATGCCCATCTGAATCAGGATCCAGTTGTAGAAGTACTGAGTGGAGGTGTAGACTCCCGGGCGTTTTGTTCTGACACAGCCTTTTCCCCAGCTGGTCACTCCAACAAGCCAAAAGTAGCCAGCATGGTTATCTTTGCACACCAGAGGCCCTCCACTGTCACCCTGCAACAGAGGAAAGAGGATTAGGGTGCTGTTGGGTGGCTGCTGTCAGCACTAGAGGCCTGTTTCTCTCTTGCAGCCCCTGCCACAGCTGTATTCATGGTACAAAAAGGCTTTGCTCAGGTGCTGGAGTCTCAAGAACCTTAGCTGGGAACAGGGTGGGTGTCTGTGAAGGCCCCCTTTTGTATCTGCACAGTGATCCTGGATGGGCAGAGCATAGATCATCCAGAATCTGGATCTGTGGGCTGCTGAGAACACTGGATGGGCTTTCTGGGCAGAGGGGCAGGCCTGGGGAACACGGTCACTTGGCAAGGAAACTCCAGCAGTGGAGGAAAAGTGGTTTGCCAGACAAAGCCCATGGTGACGGGGTACCTTCGCTGCTGGCTCCCAGCACTCATACCTGGCAGGTGTCCATGCCACCCCGTGGGTAGCCAGCACACAGGTTGTGGGTGTGGATGGCCCCAGCGTACCGACGGCTGCTGTTAACCAGCCGGATATCCAGGAGACGGACCTTGGCTTCCTGCAGGACATCACTCGGACCCTGAGCTGCAAGCACAGGAAGGAATGGGCACCCAGCAGCTCTTTGCCAGTTCCACTCCCCTGTCTGGGGGTGAACTCATTCCCTAGGGCTTGGCTTTGCCTCTGGAGCAGTTGTTGAAGCGCTGTGTCCTTTCTGTCTGCCTTTGGGGAGCAGGCCAGGCCCAGCTCTCCAGAGGCATACATCCTACAGCCTGACTTTGGTTTGTGCTGTCAGGAAGCCAAACCCATCTTGCTGGTGTGCCCAGCTCACCCTCAGGGCCCTTTTTGGGAACTCACCTTTTGCAGTGGCAGAACCCCAGCCAGCAATGTAGCAGGTTTTCAGCTCTGACACTGTGAGCGAGGCGTTGGGCACACAGGCAAGCTGGACGTAGTCACTGCACTCCACGGGCTTGTCCAGCTCCAGCAGGGCGATGTCGTTCTGCTGGGAATCAGCCGCGTACTCCTGGTGGGCCAGGAGCCGCTTGATGTGGCGCACCTGAGTTTCAGGGCCCAGATGGGTCAGCTTGGTGGCCCCGATCAGCACACGCCACATGGTGACATTCCTGCAAGGCAGAGAGGGGTCTGAGGAAGAGCAGAGCCGTGTGCTGTTGATGCCTTAGGATTTTAGCTTTTGTATTTTTCATCCATTTGTAATCCTGCAGTTTTTTACTGTATAACTAAATTCTGCACACAGTGTGAGCTGCTGCTGCTTTCCCATTCTGGTCACAAAAATTCCTCTCCAGGCCTGGCAATCAAGGATACCTCACTGCCTCAGGCCTCGAGAGATGGAAACAAAAGTGAGTTGAGGGGAGCAAACTGGGGGTAAATGACTTCATTACCTGAAGCTGTAATTAGAAGATTAACCCTAAATATGCAAATGGACCAAATTTATAGGTGTGAAAACCTTTGACCCGTGGTCAATTTTGGGTTGTAGCACTTGGGGGGGGTCTTTTGTTTTGCCTAAAATGGACCTGGAGGCCCTTCAATAAATATAATCACTTTTTATTCCTTGTCTGGCCTGTTTTTAGGTAGTCCTGAAAAGGCATCACTGTGGCAGCTCAGCACTTCCCTTCCTTCTGCTTCTCAAGGCAGAGAGGAAAGCAGGGCAATGAGGAGTGTGACTGCCCTAGCATGCCTTAGGCTCCAGGAATGCCACACTGGAGGCTGCTGGGCAGCAGTGGCACGAGCCCAGCCTTCTGAGCAGTCCCTCAGTTGGGTCCCGTAGTATTGAGGTGCTGCAGGCTGGGCAACTGTTTGTGTGGTGAGGATACCCTCATTCCCTGCTCCTCCTTACCTGGCCTGGAGGAAGCAATGGGCTGCTGTGAGGACCCACTGTGGGCTGATGAGGGACCCTCCACATGTATGGCCGGTGCCTATTTTCCTGGGGTCCTGGATGCTGACAATCCAGGGCCAGGCCCCTGGCAGGGCACCTGTGCCAGTCACAATTCGGTAGTCAGCATCTATGGAGTTGTAGTCAGAAGCCATGGGCCGGAGCCCACAGGTCCCTCTGGAAGCACAAAATCATTACTGCCCTTCTGTTCCAGTACCTGGGTGCTGGCAAGGAGGCTCCCACATGGGGTTTGGGGTGTGGCAATGGGGGACAAGCACCCTCCTAGAGCCTGGGGCCATACCTGCAGTTGCCCCAGGTACCATGTGCAGGTCTGTACACAGCCAGCAGGATGAAGAGGTACAGGTACAGAAGATTCATCGCTGTCAGCAGCATCTGTCAGCTGAAAGAGACAAAAGCTTGTCTCTTCCAGTGCAGTCTCTGACGAGTGCTGCAGCAACTGCACTGTCCATGGCACCTGGGGCTGATGTCACAGAGTGGGTGGTTCCAGGTTCTGGGCACAGTGTCCTCAGAGGGCAGGGAAAGGCCACAGCCTCACAGAACCACAGAATGGTTTGGGCTGGAAGGGACCTTGAAGGTTGTGAAAGGCAAAAGGGGTCCCTTGCCTCGCACATGCAAAACGACACCATGGGCAGACAAATCTGGCACAGAGGGAAAGTCACTCCAAAGGCAGTGTTTGGTCAGAGAGGGTGCTCAGAGCCACCACACGATGGAGAAAACTAGCACATCAAAGCTAGAAAGAGGACAGGAAGGAACAATGCCATGTGCAAACTACTTGGGGGGATGCTTCAAGGCACATAAGCCTTAGCTGATGGAACAAACCTGGAAACTCCTGAGTGTTGCAAGAGGAATTGCTGACCATGGCAGAGTGCGAGAAGCTGACAGGAGTTTCAATGCCATGAGGAAGCCCTTCTGAGTCTGTTTATACATTCTCCATGTCTGGAGCAGGGTGAGTACTGCAAATGCCTCAGTGCTGCCTCTTGCTTTGGAGACTGGTGCTGGAGGTCATGGCTGCAGAAAACAAGGGACTGAGATGGAGAGTGCTCATGCACTCACTTTTGTGGTTTGGGAATGGCATTCCCCAGTCTGGTGTTTCCACTGGAACACTGCAAACCACTGCTCCTCACTCCCTTCTCCCTCTCCCCTCCCTTCTCTGGTGGGCTTGAGAATAGAACTGGAAGCACAAAAGTTAAAGACTGTGGGTTGAGACAAGAACAATATAATGGAAACAGCAATGAAACAAGAAAATGAGCAGTAACCGCAACAATATTAATAATGGACTGGGACAATTCACATGCAACCATCCACCCCATAGAGCCTGGCAGTACCCAACCAGGCTGTCATGCATGTTATCCAGCGGAGATTTCTTCCCCTGTCCCTGGAAAATGTTGTGGAGTGGTTCAGAACAACCTCCACGTCCTGGCCATGCCCTGTCCTGGTTATGGCAAAAATTTACCCCATCCTGGCCAGAACCAGGACATTCACCCTCATGATCTGCCCCACAGCTTTGGAATCTGTGCCAGAGGGTCTGGCAGGGCAGGGAGGGCAGTCACCAGGGATTGGCAGACGTTGGAAACTCCTTATCCCTCTCTCTGGCCCCTGGTTTTCCTTGTTTTATGGAATGGAAGAACACATGTCCAACTCCTCCCAGTATCTCCTTCACTGGAAATCCTCCGTGCTTTGATTCCTTCTCTGACATTCTGCTGCACCTGGGGAATGCAGTGGGAAAACCCAAGGCTTTGTGTGAAGGTCACTCCCTCAGCACTTCACCTGAGGTGCACAGGAAGGCTGCCCTGGCTCTACCACACCTCATCCAGAACACCTGGAAGCTCTTCCCTCCCCATTCACACACTCCCCTGCCTTGTCCTCCTCATCCCACAGGGATGCACAGAGGGGCTACCACACTTCACGGTTTGGTAGCCCTGATACCACACTCCTGACTGGAATGGGGTGACCCTGGGGCAGTTTTGGCCTGCATCAGTTCCATGTCCTGCCTCAGCACACCCAGGTTCTCTGTTGGCGTCTGTGCTCATCTCTGCAGCTTTGCTGTCCTGCACCAGGAGTTTGCTGAATAAAATCATCCTCTAGAAAGGACATGTGACACAAGCCCAGGAGTAAGCAGCACCATGGGAGAGTTCAGCAAGGTGCCCTGGGGACAGCCAGGCCAGGCAGGGGAAGGTGGGGGGACCACGGCCTCACTGAAGCAGCCACATTGTACAGCACAAAAAATAAAGCTAAATAAATGCTGGGATGAAATACAGCACTGCTGGGACTGCTCCATTTAGCAAATAACAGTTGTGGGGGAGATTTACAGATGTACTGGGTACATCTGGGAACTGGGGCTCCTGCTGGAAGTCTTCAATCTTGAAGCTCCCAGTTCCCAAAGCTGGTAAATCCTTCCCAGCAATGGCTCCTGAGGCAGGGAGAGGGGTGGAAAGCCAAGGATGGGGCAGAGATCAGAAGGAGCTGGGGAGCTCAGAGAGGTCTTCAAGGGGAAGAGGATTTGTCTGAAAGGCCCTCACTTTTCTGGTCATCTTGGCAACTCTGGCAGGTTTAACAGGAGGTTTGTCTGGAAACAAGACAGGGACATATTGGCATGATGGGTGCTGGCATATTCCAGTCTTAGGCTTTGCAGAGAGAGATTTGCTGTTTCCCCATAGGCCACAGAGGATTTTAATATGAGGTGAACTCCCCAAGCTTGCATCCACCCTGTTCCATGGCCTCTGGCTCTGAGAAATGCTCTCCTGTGCACCCTGCTTCATTCCCTCAGATCAATGGCTGATGTGCCAGCAGCTCCTGCTCCAGAAGGGCAGCACATGATGAAGGTGCCACCCCTGCAGCTGAAAAGAAGGTTCCTTTTGCCATGGCATTCCAGGAGGTCATAAGACACATCATCAATGGAGTCTGAAAAAAAGAAAAATTAGAAGTTGAGGCAGCTGCATTTACCAGTGTGGGCAGTCCAGAGAGAACTGCCTGGACCTGACCCAGTTTGTGGATCAGAGCCAGAAATAGGTTCCCTTAGCTAGAAATGAGACCTCTCTACCCAGAGAGCCAGCTGCTTGCCATTCCATTGCTCCCTGGCCACAAGCAGCACTTCATCCATGAGCTCTCACCCCACAGAGCCCCTAGGTAACCCTGAAAAGACTCCTTCAGTATCAGGGGCTGCAAGAGACCTCTAGATGAGCAGCTAGAGGATTAGGTGAGGAGAAGAACTGAAATAAAATGCGTGTTTTTCCCTGGATTTGTGGAAGACAACAAGAAAGAAATACAGGACCCCAAAAAACAAACCCACTCGATGGGAGAGGCAGGTGAGCACCTCTGGTTCAGGAATTACAGAATGCACTCAACTGCAGCTTGCAGACAAGGATCCTGGCACGTTCCAGCAGCCAGCACTGCCACCTGATCCCAGCATCCCTCTGCCCCATGGATTTACACAGGACCCCAAAGCCCCAGTGGTCAGTGAAAGGAAAACATCCAACTGTCCACACTTGGCAACCTACTCCTGGGTTCTGCAGCCTGTGGAGAAAGACAAATTCCCTCACTAGAAAACTAAGCAGGTTTGAGCTGGGCTTTCTCAAAGCACACTAAAGGCAGAGGTGGGCTTCTCCGTGCTGTTTGGGAAGTGGCACATGAACCACACGGGAATCAGAGAGAGATTATCAACTCCAGAGGCACTGCTGAGCGCAGCCTCTCCTGACTCCAGCTGGGCTCCAGCCCCGAGGTGACCTGTGCCTCCAAACAGAGGGGCCAGAGTGACCTGCACTGACCAGGCCGGCCACAGCTCCGTGTCACACTGACCACTGCAGCGTCCAGCCAGTCCCTCCAGAGGCTCTTCCAATCTCCACCTCCACCTTACAGGGGCATGGAACGCCGCTGATCACACCCGCTGCTCCCTGACCTGCAGCCAGAGGAAGATTTCCTCATTTGCTGCTGTGGCCAGTGGCACCTCTCTGTAGCAGGTTTTGCGTCCTGCTCGGTGCCCCAGTGCTCCAGACAGGCTGGCTCCGTGCTGCTGGGCCTCTCCCGGTCCCTCTGAGCAGGGCTGCAGCCGAGTCTTCAGAACAGCCCCAATTCCCCAAAACAGCCCCCAAAACAGCCCGGCGCTGTCTGTGTGGGGAACATCAAACCCACACCAAGGAATGGCTTTGCCCAGTGCCCCGGGATGGAGCAGCCCCGGCCTGCTCCACCAGAGCCCAGGGCGGCTCTGGGAGCCCTGAGGGCACGAGAGAAGGAAACTTCAGCGTGAGGGTCTGCAGCGGCCAGGGGAACACCAGCGCCTCCGAGCCGCCCTGCCAGACACGTACGGCCCTCCACCACCCTCGCAGTGGTGCGGGAATGTGCTCGCTGCTGAGGGCGGCCTCGCGGCTCGGCGAGCAGCTCGGGCAGGGCCGCCGCTGTCCGCTCCGTGCGGAGCGCAGCCTCCTCCGGACGCGGCCGTGAGGCGGTCTGGGCCCTCGGGTGTCGCCTCCGGCAGAATCAGCGGCTCGGTGGAGCTCACACGAAGCTCTCCCTGGGGCGGGACAGCCCTTGCCCGTGGGGTGTCGGGCGGGCCCCGGGCCGGCCGAGGGTTGCCCGGCTGAGCCCGGGGCCGCCCCTGACGTGGGGCTCTGGGGCAGAGTCCGGCCCGCGGTGCCCAGCAGGGATGCGCGGTTCTGTCTGTGCTCGGGCAGCACCAGAGTAGAGTTTTTCCCTGCTACAGTACCTACGCTACCCCGCGAAAGAGCATCGCTCAGGTTTGACAGGAGGAGAAATCTGTGTGGCCGTCAGCTATCACCTATGGCCCGGTCAGGATACTGATGGATTTTCTGACCTATTCGCTAGGGTCGTGTAAAATGTTAAACTGCAGATGCTTTCTGAAAGCAACTAGTGCTTTGAATGGTACAATCTGGATTACAGAAGCTTTATGTAGTGTTAGGCTGTGAACCACAATAGGTTTATTCTACAAGTTAATAGGGATATGCCAGATCATGTTACACTTCTGTTTTATCTTCTGTTTTGACCCTATGGCAAGCATCAGTTGGGTTTATTTAGCTCTTTATTAGCCCTTTATTTAGCTCTTAGCATTTTTCACATTTTGTGTGAAAAATGAATTAACTTTTAGGTAGATATTTTTAAAGAGGAAAAATGTATTTGTGCCTATTGATGCTGCAGTGATTTGTGGTTTTGAGACCCATCTTGCAAAATACCACATGCTGAGGCTGATTGTCATAGCTCTGAAGCCAGCCCTGGGTATGGAATGCTTTTCATTCTTTGGAGTGTTCATTCCAGGCAGTTCTGTGTAACGAGATCTTTACAGAGCATGGAAGATGCCTCTAGGGGAAGTCTCCATTTTGATTGCTGTGCCTAGACTAATTCTGATACTCCTGAGTTTGCTGTCAGGTTTTTACGATGCTGAAATGTGTGTTTTCCAGGTTCCTGTGTGGGCTATTTTTCACTAAGAATCTAGAAAATATCTTGGCTTTTCGTGGGGTTTAGTGCAAAATAGGTTTGACTGTAGGAACCACATTGTTGCAAAGATGAAGCATGCAATTAAAGTTCTTTCTAATAATTTGAGATGATTTAAATATATGTCAAATGAAATGCCATAGTCAAGGAACCAAAGCAGTCGAATGAATTGCCTATAAATTCCTTTGGCATGAAGCGTGTTGAGTGAAATGTTTATTTCTTCTAAGCAATAGGTCATAAGAGTGTTTAAATAAAGGTATAGTATATATAATGCACTGGAGCACAATCCATGGATTAGAGTGAAATTTCAACACTCAGTTCCTTTACTTAGAGAAGTCCACCTATGCCCAGATGGATTAATTAATTGTAGTGGTAGAAAATACAGGGTGTAAAACACAGCTGACTGTTGAGCTTAGTATATCACTATGTTGTAGAGAAACTCAAGAATCAAGAAAATTCTAAATAAGTAAATGCTAATTTGTCATGCAGTACTATGGTATTTTCAGGCAGCTAATCAAGAAAATTTGAATTGGAAGACCGTCAAACTTGTTTCATACAATAAAACTCTGAGAGACTTATCTACAAATAGAAACACAAGGAGCATCCTTTTTTGTACTCAGCAAAGAGCTGGAGTATGTTGTGCTGTTACGGAGGTTTATTTTTATAAACTACTCCAATGAATTTTATAAGCATGTAAAAGATTGTAAGTGCCCTGAAACATGTTTATTCTTGGACTGGCAATTACATACATGGATTCAGTTTTGATTTTCTTTAAAATAAAAATAAAAATATTTCTCTGGAGTAATTTGCTCTCGGTAACAAGAGTCATCTGCAAGAGAAATATCCAAACCAATTTCTGGGCAGTGGAAGTAGCTTTATTTTTTATAACATTCTTAGTACCTGTGACCAGGGTTGGTAGAGTGCCAGTCCTGCCAGCTTTAAGGAGCTGCATGTAAGTGTACCCTCGTTTCCTCAGAATCCCAGGGATGTGGACATTTCTTTGAGATGAGCTTTTAGGAAGCCCCAGAACATCTGGTGGTGTGACATCTTCCTGCATGCTCTGTTTCTGCACGTGATGTTTTCCAGTGCTTTCAAACATCCCTTCCCTTCTGTTTTTTCAGATGGTTATTTAGACCTATCTTGAGAGCTACTCTCTTCAGCCTCAGCTTTATCCAAGATACAATATGGTTATTATATAACCTAGTATTTTTTCATTTTACTTACATTTCATTACATAACCTAGTATTTTACATTGTTACTTGCACAGCAGAATAACTGCAGAACTCTGCTCGATCCAGGTTATACTGAAAACTAAAAAAAATGCTATTTTTACATGCCTGACATTTTTCTTGCATATTTGAGCTTAGGTATTATGTTTGCTCATTTCAGGAGTGCTTCTGAACCACAGTCCAGAAAGAAGAAAAATCTTCTTGGTTGAAGTTGAACATTTGTCTCTAAGAGTAAGAACAAAGCCATGCCAGTGCTTTCAGAAGACTCAGGTAATTCAGCTGCATGCTTTCAACAGAGCAGTGACTGAAATCTTGTCATACCTGTTTCACACATAAAAATAATTTAAATAGGAGTAAAATGTAATAGAATTAAGATAATTCAACTGAAGTTTCTGAGCAATTACCTACAAGAAGGAAGGTGGAATGTAAAAGGTGAAAATTAATAAAGTTTGTCAGGATCAGTTTCCTACTAACCCTAGAGCACCCAAATATACTCTGATAGACCTGAATATACTCTGATAGACTTGAATATATTCTGATAGATCTGAATATATTCTGATAGACCTGGATATATTCTGATAGGCAGAATTGGACCCCTCAGTGTAACAGTGCCTTCTACATGTGCTTACTAAAGATCAGCCCATATATCTCTGCTGCTTGCTGTGTCATTTCTTAATATTTTCTGAACAGGGGTTGATAAACATTGTAAATATCCTTCCTTTTAACTTAAAATAAGTGTCTTTGTTCAAGGCTACTTTACTAGCTTCTCCAGTATGCTGCCCAGGAGAAGTCACAGATAATAAATGATGCTTAGGATTAAAGCAGGAGTGAGTTTGAGTCTCCTGGATCAAAATCCACTCTAAGGTTCGTGGAGAGAATAGCCACAGGAATAGATTTGAACCCCCTCCACCTTTTTATATTTCCTGTTTTGTTTTGGTCCTGTGTTCCCAGACATGGTTCACCGGGAAAAATCTGGCCTTTGTCTGGCTCTGTGTGTTGCAAAATTGGGATATTTAAATATTTTTTTAGAAAACTAGCCACAAGCTTTGATTCCACCACAATGGAAATCTACACTTTATCCTTTCTTCCTCTGGTCAGGCCTGGCTTTTTATAGGTGCCTCAGAGTGGAAGGGGCAGGATAACACTTGTAAGCAAAGCTGCTGGGGAGGTAGAGCTGCTACCTGTGCAAAAAAAGGTCATTCAATCAGTTTGAGAGTCTGCTGTGGTACTAAAATTTCAAATTTGTAAGAGGGGAAACAAAGGGTTCTGGAAACAAGGAGTAATAAACATGAAGTGTTAAATGTGAAAGATAATTTCTTAAGAAATATATATTGCTTTGTTAGATTTTGCCTTAATATGATGGTGTGCTTGACACTTATGAGGGGAGTGTTGCAAAATGAGCTGTGGATAAACACGAGATAATCACAAGTCTCTGCAAATGTGATGATCATCAATGTGATACCCAAATAAATGTAGTGACTGTTAAGACTGCAGTAGAAGGTCCTGTGAGAAATGCTGTGTAGAATGTTTTTGTTCTGTCCTGAATCTAAATTTAGGGTTGCATGAAACTTTGGCCCTTTTGACATCTCAGCTAAGACCTGATTCAAATCATAAAGAGGAAATGGGATTCCTTAGGGATGTCTTCAGTGAAAGAAGTCTCAGCTACCTGATGAAGGTAAAAGTTTGTATTTATTTATGTACATTCTCCTTACAGTTTACTTTTTCTCTGTTCCCTTGATTTATCAACCATTTACTTTGCCAAACCTTTTTTTTAAGAATTCTGTACTGACCAAAGCATATGTGTGCTTAAGAACAAACACTAATAATGTTTGACAATTAATATGTTGAACCTATTAAAACCGAGATCAAGGAGTAGAATGTTGCTGGCAGAGGTTCCAAAAAGTGCAAGAGGCTCCAGGGAATGGGGAAAATATGCAGATGGGATAGAAAACCTAATATCCCATTGAGTATGGGATAGAAAACTTCATATATGGGATAGAAAACCTCACATGCCATTGAATATGGGACAGAAACCCTCACATATGGGATAGAAAACCTCACATTCCATTGCATATGGGATAGAAAACCTAACACCCAACCTATAATAAAATCCCCTAATATAACTTTAGTTGCCAAGTATTGGTTATGCAAAAGCCAGATGATGCCTCTTCACAGAGATAATCTAGTTTATGAATGTATGGGAAATTAATTCAATAGTCCAGTTTTAATTTTTTAATGTGGAGGTGGGTTTTTTGGGGGGTGTTATTTGGTGGGGGTGTTTTGTTTTAATTTTGGTTCTGAGTTTCTTTGGGGTGGGTGTGCTAGGGAAGAAGTAAAGGGTTTGGGTTTGGGTGTTTGCTTTCCAGCCTTAGCACAGGGATGTGGCTTCCTCAGAGAGGGTGGTAAGGATGCTCAGTAGGGGAACATGAGGCACTTTGCCAAAATATTCCTTATGTCTTTGACAGATGTGGAGTCAGTCTGAGTGCCAGCAGTGTCTGCAGGGGAGCTGTGGACAGTTCATCTATCACAACACTGGGGGTGGCACAAAGCTCTTCTGGTCTGCCCACTGCTCAGAAATCCTTGCTCCTGGCTGTGGAACTTCTGGCTGTGGAACTCCTCCTCAGCCTGTGTCCGGCCAATCTTCAGCCTTGAGACTTTCTAGAACGGTGTTCCCTGAGTCATGAGAGTTGAGTTTCAAGTCCCGCACCCAGGGATTCCACTGCTGGGCAGCATAAAACAGTGTTCCCAACTGCTGTCCTCAAGAGCTGTAGCCCCCTGTGACCTGTGTCCCTTCTCCCATCAGAGCTTTGTTTTGCTGGTGCCTGGCTTGGGAGTCCTTGCCTTGCACAGGAGACTGGACTGGACTACAAACACATGCTAACAGTGGTAACAGGCAACTTTATTTACACAACTAAATAAATTTCAGCATTTGTGCATGCAGAGGAGGAAGATTGGCAGGACAGAGGACGCCTTTGACCTGAGGCTGCCTTTGGACGAGCAGGCACTGCCCCAGTATGTAATGGTCATGGTCCACTGCAGCCTGCAGTGGATCCTGTTCATCCTGCTGCCCATGTCTTTTTTCTCATGAGGCCCAGCAGTATCTGGTGCACCCGAGTTAAGAATTTCACCACTATCTGGTATGGATGTGGAGCAGGCAAGAGAGGTTGCATTGACATTGGCTCCTCAGAGGGGTTTGAGGTCGACTCTGGCTCTGGTGTGGCTGTTGCAGTTGAGTGATCAGGAGTGGGAGTACAGCAGCCTGACTCTGTTGGTGCTGACTCTGGCTGCTCCAAGGGGGCTGAGCTGAAGGTTGGCTCTGGTCTTGGAGTAGCTGTTTCAGCTGACTCAGGATATGGAGTGGGAGTAGAGCAGCCTGACTCTGTTGGTGTTGGCTCTGGCTGCTCAAAAGAGGTTGAGCTGAAGGTTGGCTCTGGTGCTGGAGTGGCTGTTTCAGCTGACTCTGGACATGGAGTGGGAGTAGAGCAGCCTGACTCTGTTGGTGTTGGCTCTGGCTGCTCAAAAGGGGTTGAGCTGAAGGTTGGCTCTGGTGCTGGAGTGGCTGTTTCAGCTGACTCTGGACATGGAGTGGGAGTGGAGCAGCCTGACTCTGTTGGTGTTGGCTCTGGCTGCTCAAAAGAGGTTGAGCTGAAGGTTGGCTCTGGTGCTGGAGTGGCTGTTTCAGCTGACTCTGGACATGGAGTGGGAGTAGAGCAGCCTGACTCTGTTGGTGCTGACTCTGGCTGCTCCAAGGGGGCTGAGCTGAAGGTTGGCTCTGGTCTTGGAGTAGCTGTTTCAGCTGACTCAGGATATGGAGTGGGAGTAGAGCAGTTTGACTCTGTCAGTGTTGGCTCTGGCTGCTCAAGAGGGGTTGAGATGTAGGTTGTCTCTGGTGCTAGAGTGTCTGTTCCAGGTGGACGCATGCCCATCTGAATCAGGATCCAGTTGTAGAAGTACTGAGTGGAGGTGTAGACTCCCGGGCGTTTTGTTCTGACACAGCCTTTTCCCCAGCTGGTCACTCCAACAAGCCAAAAGTAGCCAGCATGGTTATCTTTGCACACCAGAGGCCCTCCACTGTCACCCTGCAACAGAGGAAAGAGGATTAGGGTGCTGTTGGGTGGCTGCTGTCAGCACTAGAGGCCTGTTTCTCTCTTGCAGCCCCTGCCACAGCTGTATTCATGGTACAAAAAGGCTTTGCTCAGGTGCTGGAGTCTCAAGAACCTTAGCTGGGAACAGGGTGGGTGTCTGTGAAGGCCCCCTTTTGTATCTGCACAGTGATCCTGGATGGGCAGAGCATAGATCATCCAGAATCTGGATCTGTGGGCTGCTGAGAACACTGGATGGGCTTTCTGGGCAGAGGGGCAGGCCTGGGGAACACGGTCACTTGGCAAGGAAACTCCAGCAGTGGAGGAAAAGTGGTTTGCCAGACAAAGCCCATGGTGACGGGGTACCTTCGCTGCTGGCTCCCAGCACTCATACCTGGCAGGTGTCCATGCCACCCCGTGGGTAGCCAGCACACAGGTTGTGGGTGTGGATGGCCCCAGCGTACCGACGGCTGCTGTTAACCAGCCGGATATCCAGGAGACGGACCTTGGCTTCCTGCAGGACATCACTCGGACCCTGAGCTGCAAGCACAGGAAGGAATGGGCACCCAGCAGCTCTTTGCCAGTTCCACTCCCCTGTCTGGGGGTGAACTCATTCCCTAGGGCTTGGCTTTGCCTCTGGAGCAGTTGTTGAAGCACTGTGTCCTTTCTGTCTGCCTTTGGGGAGCAGGCCAGGCCCAGCTCTCCAGAGGCATACATCCTACAGCCTGACTTTGGTTTGTGCTGTCAGGAAGCCAAACCCATCTTGCTGGTGTGCCCAGCTCACCCTCAGGGCCCTTTTTGGGAACTCACCTTTTGCAGTGGCAGAACCCCAGCCAGCAATGTAGCAGGTTTTCAGCTCTGACACTGTGAGCGAGGCGTTGGGCACACAGGCAAGCTGGACGTAGTCACTGCACTCCACGGGCTTGTCCAGCTCCAGCAGGGCGATGTCGTTCTGCTGGGAATCAGCCGCGTACTCCTGGTGGGCCAGGAGCCGCTTGATGTGGCGCACCTGAGTTTCAGGGCCCAGATGGGTCAGCTTGGTGGCCCCGATCAGCACACGCCACATGGTGACATTCCTGCAAGGCAGAGAGGGGTCTGAGGAAGAGCAGAGCCGTGTGCTGTTGATGCCTTAGGATTTTAGCTTTTGTATTTTTCATCCATTTGTAATCCTGCAGTTTTTTACTGTATAACTAAATTCTGCACACAGTGTGAGCTGCTGCTGCTTTCCCATTCTGGTCACAAAAATTCCTCTCCAGGCCTGGCAATCAAGGATACCTCACTGCCTCAGGCCTCGAGAGATGGAAACAAAAGTGAGTTGAGGGGAGCAAACTGGGGGTAAATGACTTCATTACCTGAAGCTGTAATTAGAAGATTAACCCTAAATATGCAAATGGACCAAATTTATAGGTGTGAAAACCTTTGACCCGTGGTCAATTTTGGGTTGTAGCACTTGGGGGGGGTCTTTTGTTTTGCCTAAAATGGACCTGGAGGCCCTTCAATAAATATAATCACTTTTTATTCCTTGTCTGGCCTGTTTTTAGGTAGTCCTGAAAAGGCATCACTGTGGCAGCTCAGCACTTCCCTTCCTTCTGCTTCTCAAGGCAGAGAGGAAAGCAGGGCAATGAGGAGTGTGACTGCCCTAGCATGCCTTAGGCTCCAGGAATGCCACACTGGAGGCTGCTGGGCAGCAGTGGCACGAGCCCAGCCTTCTGAGCAGTCCCTCAGTTGGGTCCCGTAGTATTGAGGTGCTGCAGGCTGGGCAACTGTTTGTGTGGTGAGGATACCCTCATTCCCTGCTCCTCCTTACCTGGCCTGGAGGAAGCAATGGGCTGCTGTGAGGACCCACTGTGGGCTGATGAGGGACCCTCCACATGTATGGCCGGTGCCTATTTTCCTGGGGTCCTGGATGCTGACAATCCAGGGCCAGGCCCCTGGCAGGGCACCTGTGCCAGTCACAATTCGGTAGTCAGCATCTATGGAGTTGTAGTCAGAAGCCATGGGCCGGAGCCCACAGGTCCCTCTGGAAGCACAAAATCATTACTGCCCTTCTGTTCCAGTACCTGGGTGCTGGCAAGGAGGCTCCCACATGGGGTTTGGGGTGTGGCAATGGGGGACAAGCACCCTCCTAGAGCCTGGGGCCATACCTGCAGTTGCCCCAGGTACCATGTGCAGGTCTGTACACAGCCAGCAGGATGAAGAGGTACAGGTACAGAAGATTCATCGCTGTCAGCAGCATCTGTCAGCTGAAAGAGACAAAAGCTTGTCTCTTCCAGTGCAGTCTCTGACGAGTGCTGCAGCAACTGCACTGTCCATGGCACCTGGGGCTGATGTCACAGAGTGGGTGGTTCCAGGTTCTGGGCACAGTGTCCTCAGAGGGCAGGGAAAGGCCACAGCCTCACAGAACCACAGAATGGTTTGGGCTGGAAGGGACCTTGAAGGTTGTGAAAGGCAAAAGGGGTCCCTTGCCTCGCACATGCAAAACGACACCATGGGCAGACAAATCTGGCACAGAGGGAAAGTCACTCCAAAGGCAGTGTTTGGTCAGAGAGGGTGCTCAGAGCCACCACACGATGGAGAAAACTAGCACATCAAAGCTAGAAAGAGGACAGGAAGGAACAATGCCATGTGCAAACTACTTGGGGGGATGCTTCAAGGCACATAAGCCTTAGCTGATGGAACAAACCTGGAAACTCCTGAGTGTTGCAAGAGGAATTGCTGACCATGGCAGAGTGCGAGAAGCTGACAGGAGTTTCAATGCCATGAGGAAGCCCTTCTGAGTCTGTTTATACATTCTCCATGTCTGGAGCAGGGTGAGTACTGCAAATGCCTCAGTGCTGCCTCTTGCTTTGGAGACTGGTGCTGGAGGTCATGGCTGCAGAAAACAAGGGACTGAGATGGAGAGTGCTCATGCACTCACTTTTGTGGTTTGGGAATGGCATTCCCCAGTCTGGTGTTTCCACTGGAACACTGCAAACCACTGCTCCTCACTCCCTTCTCCCTCTCCCCTCCCTTCTCTGGTGGGCTTGAGAATAGAACTGGAAGCACAAAAGTTAAAGACTGTGGGTTGAGACAAGAACAATATAATGGAAACAGCAATGAAACAAGAAAATGAGCAGTAACCGCAACAATATTAATAATGGACTGGGACAATTCACATGCAACCATCCACCCCATAGAGCCTGGCAGTACCCAACCAGGCTGTCATGCATGTTATCCAGCGGAGATTTCTTCCCCTGTCCCTGGAAAATGTTGTGGAGTGGTTCAGAACAACCTCCACGTCCTGGCCATGCCCTGTCCTGGTTATGGCAAAAATTTACCCCATCCTGGCCAGAACCAGGACATTCACCCTCATGATCTGCCCCACAGCTTTGGAATCTGTGCCAGAGGGTCTGGCAGGGCAGGGAGGGCAGTCACCAGGGATTGGCAGACGTTGGAAACTCCTTATCCCTCTCTCTGGCCCCTGGTTTTCCTTGTTTTATGGAATGGAAGAACACATGTCCAACTCCTCCCAGTATCTCCTTCACTGGAAATCCTCCGTGCTTTGATTCCTTCTCTGACATTCTGCTGCACCTGGGGAATGCAGTGGGAAAACCCAAGGCTTTGTGTGAAGGTCACTCCCTCAGCACTTCACCTGAGGTGCACAGGAAGGCTGCCCTGGCTCTACCACACCTCATCCAGAACACCTGGAAGCTCTTCCCTCCCCATTCACACACTCCCCTGCCTTGTCCTCCTCATCCCACAGGGATGCACAGAGGGGCTACCACACTTCACGGTTTGGTAGCCCTGATACCACACTCCTGACTGGAATGGGGTGACCCTGGGGCAGTTTTGGCCTGCATCAGTTCCATGTCCTGCCTCAGCACACCCAGGTTCTCTGTTGGCGTCTGTGCTCATCTCTGCAGCTTTGCTGTCCTGCACCAGGAGTTTGCTGAATAAAATCATCCTCTAGAAAGGACATGTGACACAAGCCCAGGAGTAAGCAGCACCATGGGAGAGTTCAGCAAGGTGCCCTGGGGACAGCCAGGCCAGGCAGGGGAAGGTGGGGGGACCACGGCCTCACTGAAGCAGCCACATTGTACAGCACAAAAAATAAAGCTAAATAAATGCTGGGATGAAATACAGCACTGCTGGGACTGCTCCATTTAGCAAATAACAGTTGTGGGGGAGATTTACAGATGTACTGGGTACATCTGGGAACTGGGGCTCCTGCTGGAAGTCTTCAATCTTGAAGCTCCCAGTTCCCAAAGCTGGTAAATCCTTCCCAGCAATGGCTCCTGAGGCAGGGAGAGGGGTGGAAAGCCAAGGATGGGGCAGAGATCAGAAGGAGCTGGGGAGCTCAGAGAGGTCTTCAAGGGGAAGAGGATTTGTCTGAAAGGCCCTCACTTTTCTGGTCATCTTGGCAACTCTGGCAGGTTTAACAGGAGGTTTGTCTGGAAACAAGACAGGGACATATTGGCATGATGGGTGCTGGCATATTCCAGTCTTAGGCTTTGCAGAGAGAGATTTGCTGTTTCCCCATAGGCCACAGAGGATTTTAATATGAGGTGAACTCCCCAAGCTTGCATCCACCCTGTTCCATGGCCTCTGGCTCTGAGAAATGCTCTCCTGTGCACCCTGCTTCATTCCCTCAGATCAATGGCTGATGTGCCAGCAGCTCCTGCTCCAGAAGGGCAGCACATGATGAAGGTGCCACCCCTGCAGCTGAAAAGAAGGTTCCTTTTGCCATGGCATTCCAGGAGGTCATAAGACACATCATCAATGGAGTCTGAAAAAAAGAAAAATTAGAAGTTGAGGCAGCTGCATTTACCAGTGTGGGCAGTCCAGAGAGAACTGCCTGGACCTGACCCAGTTTGTGGATCAGAGCCAGAAATAGGTTCCCTTAGCTAGAAATGAGACCTCTCTACCCAGAGAGCCAGCTGCTTGCCATTCCATTGCTCCCTGGCCACAAGCAGCACTTCATCCATGAGCTCTCACCCCACAGAGCCCCTAGGTAACCCTGAAAAGACTCCTTCAGTATCAGGGGCTGCAAGAGACCTCTAGATGAGCAGCTAGAGGATTAGGTGAGGAGAAGAACTGAAATAAAATGCGTGTTTTTCCCTGGATTTGTGGAAGACAACAAGAAAGAAATACAGGACCCCAAAAAACAAACCCACTCGATGGGAGAGGCAGGTGAGCACCTCTGGTTCAGGAATTACAGAATGCACTCAACTGCAGCTTGCAGACAAGGATCCTGGCACGTTCCAGCAGCCAGCACTGCCACCTGATCCCAGCATCCCTCTGCCCCATGGATTTACACAGGACCCCAAAGCCCCAGTGGTCAGTGAAAGGAAAACATCCAACTGTCCACACTTGGCAACCTACTCCTGGGTTCTGCAGCCTGTGGAGAAAGACAAATTCCCTCACTAGAAAACTAAGCAGGTTTGAGCTGGGCTTTCTCAAAGCACACTAAAGGCAGAGGTGGGCTTCTCCGTGCTGTTTGGGAAGTGGCACATGAACCACACGGGAATCAGAGAGAGATTATCAACTCCAGAGGCACTGCTGAGCGCAGCCTCTCCTGACTCCAGCTGGGCTCCAGCCCCGAGGTGACCTGTGCCTCCAAACAGAGGGGCCAGAGTGACCTGCACTGACCAGGCCGGCCACAGCTCCGTGTCACACTGACCACTGCAGCGTCCAGCCAGTCCCTCCAGAGGCTCTTCCAATCTCCACCTCCACCTTACAGGGGCATGGAACGCCGCTGATCACACCCGCTGCTCCCTGACCTGCAGCCAGAGGAAGATTTCCTCATTTGCTGCTGTGGCCAGTGGCACCTCTCTGTAGCAGGTTTTGCGTCCTGCTCGGTGCCCCAGTGCTCCAGACAGGCTGGCTCCGTGCTGCTGGGCCTCTCCCGGTCCCTCTGAGCAGGGCTGCAGCCGAGTCTTCAGAACAGCCCCAATTCCCCAAAACAGCCCCCAAAACAGCCCGGCGCTGTCTGTGTGGGGAACATCAAACCCACACCAAGGAATGGCTTTGCCCAGTGCCCCGGGATGGAGCAGCCCCGGCCTGCTCCACCAGAGCCCAGGGCGGCTCTGGGAGCCCTGAGGGCACGAGAGAAGGAAACTTCAGCGTGAGGGTCTGCAGCGGCCAGGGGAACACCAGCGCCTCCGAGCCGCCCTGCCAGACACGTACGGCCCTCCACCACCCTCGCAGTGGTGCGGGAATGTGCTCGCTGCTGAGGGCGGCCTCGCGGCTCGGCGAGCAGCTCGGGCAGGGCCGCCGCTGTCCGCTCCGTGCGGAGCGCAGCCTCCTCCGGACGCGGCCGTGAGGCGGTCTGGGCCCTCGGGTGTCGCCTCCGGCAGAATCAGCGGCTCGGTGGAGCTCACACGAAGCTCTCCCTGGGGCGGGACAGCCCTTGCCCGTGGGGTGTCGGGCGGGCCCCGGGCCGGCCGAGGGTTGCCCGGCTGAGCCCGGGGCCGCCCCTGACGTGGGGCTCTGGGGCAGAGTCCGGCCCGCGGTGCCCAGCAGGGATGCGCGGTTCTGTCTGTGCTCGGGCAGCACCAGAGTAGAGTTTTTCCCTGCTACAGTACCTACGCTACCCCGCGAAAGAGCATCGCTCAGGTTTGACAGGAGGAGAAATCTGTGTGGCCGTCAGCTATCACCTATGGCCCGGTCAGGATACTGATGGATTTTCTGACCTATTCGCTAGGGTCGTGTAAAATGTTAAACTGCAGATGCTTTCTGAAAGCAACTAGTGCTTTGAATGGTACAATCTGGATTACAGAAGCTTTATGTAGTGTTAGGCTGTGAACCACAATAGGTTTATTCTACAAGTTAATAGGGATATGCCAGATCATGTTACACTTCTGTTTTATCTTCTGTTTTGACCCTATGGCAAGCATCAGTTGGGTTTATTTAGCTCTTTATTAGCCCTTTATTTAGCTCTTAGCATTTTTCACATTTTGTGTGAAAAATGAATTAACTTTTAGGTAGATATTTTTAAAGAGGAAAAATGTATTTGTGCCTATTGATGCTGCAGTGATTTGTGGTTTTGAGACCCATCTTGCAAAATACCACATGCTGAGGCTGATTGTCATAGCTCTGAAGCCAGCCCTGGGTATGGAATGCTTTTCATTCTTTGGAGTGTTCATTCCAGGCAGTTCTGTGTAACGAGATCTTTACAGAGCATGGAAGATGCCTCTAGGGGAAGTCTCCATTTTGATTGCTGTGCCTAGACTAATTCTGATACTCCTGAGTTTGCTGTCAGGTTTTTACGATGCTGAAATGTGTGTTTTCCAGGTTCCTGTGTGGGCTATTTTTCACTAAGAATCTAGAAAATATCTTGGCTTTTCGTGGGGTTTAGTGCAAAATAGGTTTGACTGTAGGAACCACATTGTTGCAAAGATGAAGCATGCAATTAAAGTTCTTTCTAATAATTTGAGATGATTTAAATATATGTCAAATGAAATGCCATAGTCAAGGAACCAAAGCAGTCGAATGAATTGCCTATAAATTCCTTTGGCATGAAGCGTGTTGAGTGAAATGTTTATTTCTTCTAAGCAATAGGTCATAAGAGTGTTTAAATAAAGGTATAGTATATATAATGCACTGGAGCACAATCCATGGATTAGAGTGAAATTTCAACACTCAGTTCCTTTACTTAGAGAAGTCCACCTATGCCCAGATGGATTAATTAATTGTAGTGGTAGAAAATACAGGGTGTAAAACACAGCTGACTGTTGAGCTTAGTATATCACTATGTTGTAGAGAAACTCAAGAATCAAGAAAATTCTAAATAAGTAAATGCTAATTTGTCATGCAGTACTATGGTATTTTCAGGCAGCTAATCAAGAAAATTTGAATTGGAAGACCGTCAAACTTGTTTCATACAATAAAACTCTGAGAGACTTATCTACAAATAGAAACACAAGGAGCATCCTTTTTTGTACTCAGCAAAGAGCTGGAGTATGTTGTGCTGTTACGGAGGTTTATTTTTATAAACTACTCCAATGAATTTTATAAGCATGTAAAAGATTGTAAGTGCCCTGAAACATGTTTATTCTTGGACTGGCAATTACATACATGGATTCAGTTTTGATTTTCTTTAAAATAAAAATAAAAATATTTCTCTGGAGTAATTTGCTCTCGGTAACAAGAGTCATCTGCAAGAGAAATATCCAAACCAATTTCTGGGCAGTGGAAGTAGCTTTATTTTTTATAACATTCTTAGTACCTGTGACCAGGGTTGGTAGAGTGCCAGTCCTGCCAGCTTTAAGGAGCTGCATGTAAGTGTACCCTCGTTTCCTCAGAATCCCAGGGATGTGGACATTTCTTTGAGATGAGCTTTTAGGAAGCCCCAGAACATCTGGTGGTGTGACATCTTCCTGCATGCTCTGTTTCTGCACGTGATGTTTTCCAGTGCTTTCAAACATCCCTTCCCTTCTGTTTTTTCAGATGGTTATTTAGACCTATCTTGAGAGCTACTCTCTTCAGCCTCAGCTTTATCCAAGATACAATATGGTTATTATATAACCTAGTATTTTTTCATTTTACTTACATTTCATTACATAACCTAGTATTTTACATTGTTACTTGCACAGCAGAATAACTGCAGAACTCTGCTCGATCCAGGTTATACTGAAAACTAAAAAAAATGCTATTTTTACATGCCTGACATTTTTCTTGCATATTTGAGCTTAGGTATTATGTTTGCTCATTTCAGGAGTGCTTCTGAACCACAGTCCAGAAAGAAGAAAAATCTTCTTGGTTGAAGTTGAACATTTGTCTCTAAGAGTAAGAACAAAGCCATGCCAGTGCTTTCAGAAGACTCAGGTAATTCAGCTGCATGCTTTCAACAGAGCAGTGACTGAAATCTTGTCATACCTGTTTCACACATAAAAATAATTTAAATAGGAGTAAAATGTAATAGAATTAAGATAATTCAACTGAAGTTTCTGAGCAATTACCTACAAGAAGGAAGGTGGAATGTAAAAGGTGAAAATTAATAAAGTTTGTCAGGATCAGTTTCCTACTAACCCTAGAGCACCCAAATATACTCTGATAGACCTGAATATACTCTGATAGACTTGAATATATTCTGATAGATCTGAATATATTCTGATAGACCTGGATATATTCTGATAGGCAGAATTGGACCCCTCAGTGTAACAGTGCCTTCTACATGTGCTTACTAAAGATCAGCCCATATATCTCTGCTGCTTGCTGTGTCATTTCTTAATATTTTCTGAACAGGGGTTGATAAACATTGTAAATATCCTTCCTTTTAACTTAAAATAAGTGTCTTTGTTCAAGGCTACTTTACTAGCTTCTCCAGTATGCTGCCCAGGAGAAGTCACAGATAATAAATGATGCTTAGGATTAAAGCAGGAGTGAGTTTGAGTCTCCTGGATCAAAATCCACTCTAAGGTTCGTGGAGAGAATAGCCACAGGAATAGATTTGAACCCCCTCCACCTTTTTATATTTCCTGTTTTGTTTTGGTCCTGTGTTCCCAGACATGGTTCACCGGGAAAAATCTGGCCTTTGTCTGGCTCTGTGTGTTGCAAAATTGGGATATTTAAATATTTTTTTAGAAAACTAGCCACAAGCTTTGATTCCACCACAATGGAAATCTACACTTTATCCTTTCTTCCTCTGGTCAGGCCTGGCTTTTTATAGGTGCCTCAGAGTGGAAGGGGCAGGATAACACTTGTAAGCAAAGCTGCTGGGGAGGTAGAGCTGCTACCTGTGCAAAAAAAGGTCATTCAATCAGTTTGAGAGTCTGCTGTGGTACTAAAATTTCAAATTTGTAAGAGGGGAAACAAAGGGTTCTGGAAACAAGGAGTAATAAACATGAAGTGTTAAATGTGAAAGATAATTTCTTAAGAAATATATATTGCTTTGTTAGATTTTGCCTTAATATGATGGTGTGCTTGACACTTATGAGGGGAGTGTTGCAAAATGAGCTGTGGATAAACACGAGATAATCACAAGTCTCTGCAAATGTGATGATCATCAATGTGATACCCAAATAAATGTAGTGACTGTTAAGACTGCAGTAGAAGGTCCTGTGAGAAATGCTGTGTAGAATGTTTTTGTTCTGTCCTGAATCTAAATTTAGGGTTGCATGAAACTTTGGCCCTTTTGACATCTCAGCTAAGACCTGATTCAAATCATAAAGAGGAAATGGGATTCCTTAGGGATGTCTTCAGTGAAAGAAGTCTCAGCTACCTGATGAAGGTAAAAGTTTGTATTTATTTATGTACATTCTCCTTACAGTTTACTTTTTCTCTGTTCCCTTGATTTATCAACCATTTACTTTGCCAAACCTTTTTTTTAAGAATTCTGTACTGACCAAAGCATATGTGTGCTTAAGAACAAACACTAATAATGTTTGACAATTAATATGTTGAACCTATTAAAACCGAGATCAAGGAGTAGAATGTTGCTGGCAGAGGTTCCAAAAAGTGCAAGAGGCTCCAGGGAATGGGGAAAATATGCAGATGGGATAGAAAACCTAATATCCCATTGAGTATGGGATAGAAAACTTCATATATGGGATAGAAAACCTCACATGCCATTGAATATGGGACAGAAACCCTCACATATGGGATAGAAAACCTCACATTCCATTGCATATGGGATAGAAAACCTAACACCCAACCTATAATAAAATCCCCTAATATAACTTTAGTTGCCAAGTATTGGTTATGCAAAAGCCAGATGATGCCTCTTCACAGAGATAATCTAGTTTATGAATGTATGGGAAATTAATTCAATAGTCCAGTTTTAATTTTTTAATGTGGAGGTGGGTTTTTTTGGGGGTGTTATTTGGTGGGGGTGTTTTGTTTTAATTTTGGTTCTGAGTTTCTTTGGGGTGGGTGTGCTAGGGAAGAAGTAAAGGGTTTGGGTTTGGGTGTTTGCTTTCCAGCCTTAGCACAGGGATGTGGCTTCCTCAGAGAGGGTGGTAAGGATGCTCAGTAGGGGAACATGAGGCACTTTGCCAAAATATTCCTTATGTCTTTGACAGATGTGGAGTCAGTCTGAGTGCCAGCAGTGTCTGCAGGGGAGCTGTGGACAGTTCATCTATCACAACACTGGGGGTGGCACAAAGCTCTTCTGGTCTGCCCACTGCTCAGAAATCCTTGCTCCTGGCTGTGGAACTTCTGGCTGTGGAACTCCTCCTCAGCCTGTGTCCGGCCAATCTTCAGCCTTGAGACTTTCTAGAACGGTGTTCCCTGAGTCATGAGAGTTGAGTTTCAAGTCCCGCACCCAGGGATTCCACTGCTGGGCAGCATAAAACAGTGTTCCCAACTGCTGTCCTCAAGAGCTGTAGCCCCCTGTGACCTGTGTCCCTTCTCCCATCAGAGCTTTGTTTTGCTGGTGCCTGGCTTGGGAGTCCTTGCCTTGCACAGGAGACTGGACTGGACTACAAACACATGCTAACAGTGGTAACAGGCAACTTTATTTACACAACTAAATAAATTTCAGCATTTGTGCATGCAGAGGAGGAAGATTGGCAGGACAGAGGACGCCTTTGACCTGAGGCTGCCTTTGGACGAGCAGGCACTGCCCCAGTATGTAATGGTCATGGTCCACTGCAGCCTGCAGTGGATCCTGTTCATCCTGCTGCCCATGTCTTTTTTCTCATGAGGCCCAGCAGTATCTGGTGCACCCGAGTTAAGAATTTCACCACTATCTGGTATGGATGTGGAGCAGGCAAGAGAGGTTGCCTTGACATTGGCTCCTCAGAGGGGTTTGAGGTCGACTCTGGCTCTGGTGTGGCTGTTGCAGTTGAGTGATCAGGAGTGGGAGTAGAGCAGCCTGACTCTGTTGGTGCTGACTCTGGCTGCTCCAAGGGGGCTGAGCTGAAGGTTGGCTCTGGTCTTGGAGTAGCTGTTTCAGCTGACTCAGGATATGGAGTGGGAGTAGAGCAGCCTGACTCTGTTGGTGTTGGCTCTGGCTGCTCAAAAGAGGTTGAGCTGAAGGTTGGCTCTGGTGCTGGAGTGGCTGTTTCAGCTGACTCTGGACATGGAGTGGGAGTAGAGCAGCCTGACTCTGTTGGTGTTGGCTCTGGCTGCTCAAAAGAGGTTGAGCTGAAGGTTGGCTCTGGTGCTGGAGTAGCTGTTTCAGCTGACTCTGGACATGGAGTGGGAGTAGAGCAGCCTGACTCTGTTGGTGTTGGCTCTGGCTGCTCAAAAGGGGTTGAGCTGAAGGTTGGCTCTGGTGCTGGAGTGGCTGTTTCAGCTGACTCTGGACATGGAGTGGGAGTAGAGTGCCGCGCTCCCCAGCCCCAAGTGCCCTCTGATGTTGCGCTCAACCCCGGCTAGCTCGGCACCTGGGGTGAGGACGGGCAATGAGGCACCTCTCGCTGCGCCCTGATGGGGTTTGAGAGGTGTCCCCGTGGGTCCTGAATCAGCAGCGGCTACCCTAAGGCGGCAAGGAAAAGCCGGAACCAGCTGGGGTAAAAGTCTTCTTTAATCTGGAGCCAACGTGGCCAATGCAAAGAAGATACACCAACAGGAAACCCCCCCAAGCTGGAACCCCGAGTGGGGTTCGGGGCAGGCAATTATAGGATTTGGGAAGGGAATGGGAGTGGAAACCAGGGAGGGAAAACCAATGGGAGACGGGGAAGGGAGTGGCTCCACGGTGGGGTGATTCCGCCTGGTCCAATGGGAAGGGGACAGGGGAGTGGCCCCAGGCCCTCGTCCAATCACTCGGTGCCCTGTGGAGAAGTTTCTGGACAGAGGGGAAGGAACACCGAGTGACAGACAAGGTACCTGGGAGGGGACAGGGGGATGACTTGGCAGTTTTGGGGATGACGGACAGGTGTTGGGAAGGCGGGAAAGGGGGACCAGGCGGGAAAACAGAACAAAAGGATGTACCAATACAGCAAATAGGGGAAGACAGGAACAAACCATTGGGGAAATACAAAATTGTAAAACCGTACATAAAATAAATAAAAACGCACCACCACATCTCCCCCTTTTGTGTTTAAAAGAAAAAGAAGGAGAGGGAGGTAAACACAAGTCCTTAAACTGGGGAGACAGAGTCCTTGGCATCCTCGTCAAACCAGACATCGTTTGGGTCTTCTTTTGGCTGCTCACTGATGTTAAGTGGCTGGAGCTCACCCGGGTCGGCTACTGTAGCGTGGTTGATGTTGATGTTGTTGCTGAGGGCCTTCAGCAACAGCCGCTTGACCACCCCGAAGCCCCCGGCGAAGGCGATGAGCCCCAGCAGCAGCACGATGCCCGTCTGAATCAGGGAACGGATCCACCCAGCGAGGCCCCATCCTTCGAAGAGGGAATCCAGCCATCCTGTGGACTCCTTTTGGATGTGATGGATCATCTCCTGCATCCTTGAGATGGACGTCCGGACGTCCTCAGCCCTTGAACTCGATTTTACACAGCACACGCCAGCGAACTCCAAAGGCTGAGGAACAATCCACGAATGCAGGAGATGTGGGGCGATGGAGAGGCCCAGAAGGATGAGGTAGATTGGTGGGAACATGCTGGGTGGACCGGTGGTGGTGGATACGGCTCTGTAAAATAAACTGACACGAAAATTAATACTTAAAATTAATAGGGAGGTCCATCCTCCAAAGGAAAAGGGACTCCGTGGAGCCTAGGAAGGGGAAAGGAAGGTCATAACAAAATGGTTCGGAGTTGGGGGAAAGGGACCTCCTCCGCCTGCGGAGGGCCGCGTGCCCCACCTGAGGACTTGACGGTCTTTTGTCCGAGTTCTTAGGGACGTAGGGCCGGACGAACTTGGAAGGGACCCATCTCAGGCCTGAGGGCGTGGATACGCAAGCGTATCCCCGTCCCCAGGTGACTAAGTCATAGGGTCCCTCCTGCCGCCAGGTCTCTGGATCTTTGATGAGAACTGGCGGCCTCTCCCTGACCTTGCTCTGCTCTGATGCCCCGAAGTGTCTCACGATGGGGGGATTGAGACACTCAAATGAACAATTTAGAAAGTTCAAAGTAAACAGGGCTCTCGCCAACTGGACTTGGGGGGACTCATGCTTGGATGCTGAGAGTTGTTGTTTCAGCATCCGTTTGATGTTTTGGTGAGTCCTTTCCACCACGGCTTGACCTGAGGGGGAATAGGCGATGCCGGTCTTGTGTTCTATTCCCCATTGCTGCAGGAAGCCGGCAAATTCCCTGGAGGTATACCCGGGGGCGTTGTCGGTTTTGATCAATTTGGGGACGCCCAGCATGGAGAAGGCTTGGACTAGATGTTTCTGAACGTCCTTTGCCCTCTCCCCGGTGTGGGCAGAGGCGAAAACTGCCCCAGAGAAGGTGTCCACAGAGACATGGACGTACTTCTGCTTCCCGAAGGAAGGGACGTGAGTAACGTCCATTTGCCACACCTCACAGGATTGGAGTCCCCTGGGATTAGCCCCTGCGCTCACCGATGGCAAGGGGAGCGACTTACAGGACGGGCAAGTCGCCACGATGGCCTTGGCCTGGTCCCGGGTCAGGTGGAATTCCCGGACCAGACCAGGCGCATTCTGATGATGGAACTGGTGGCTGATCTTAGCTTGCTGGAACTTCTCCGGGAGTGGCGCCAGCTGCACGGGGGCGGCCGCAAGGGCATCGGCACGCCGATTACCTTCGGCCAAGAACCCCGGCAAGTCGGTGTGGGACCTTATGTGCATTACATAAAACGGTTGCTCTCGGTGGGAGATTAGCCTAACCAGCTTTGAGAGCAACTCATTGAGGGCCTCGTTGGGAACACCCTGCAGGATTGCATCCTGTGCCCTAGATACTACACCCGCTACATAGGCCGAATCTGTGACCAAATTGAAGGGTTCAGAGAACTTCTCAAAAGCCCTGACGACTGCGGCCAACTCAGCTAGCTGTGGGGATCCCTCCACCACAGCGACATCAGACTCCCACCGCTGAGTCTGAGGATCCCTCCAAGTCACTACGGACTTGTGGGACCCTCCGGACGCGTCAGTAAAAACTGTCAGAGCCTTTAGGGGTTTTTTGCTCTGAATCCGTGTTACTTTTAGCTCGAATTGGACGTCCGAATCAAAAATTTTGTGGGCTGGTCTCAAAACAGAAATTTCGCCCGTGTAGCTATCCAGAGTAAACTGCAAGGATTCGTTTTCTCGCAGTAGGTGTTCCAACATGGCCTTGGTGAATTGGCCCGATTCCAATTTTAAAGGTATGTAAATGCACTTAAAGTCCTCACCTGCCAACTCCCGGATCCTCATCCGCGCTTTGCGGATGAGTTCTGCCACCAGTTCTTGTGGTTTGGTCAGCCTTTTGGACCGACTGTGGCTCAGGAACACCCACTCTATGATTAAGAGGGGGTCCTTTTTGCCTTGGTCCGTGCCCTTTCCCAGGGTCTCCATCCACTGAAAGATGATGCCATGGAGGTGTGGCAGTCTGCCCATGATGATGAATTTGAAGGGCAGGCCCGGATCGCACCTGTGGGCCTGCCTGGCAGACATGGCCTCCTGGACCCTCTCTAAAGCAGCTTTGGCCTCTGGGGTGAGCTCCCTGGGAGAACTAGGCTCATCCCCCCCTTTCAATAAATTGAAAAGAGGGGCTAGGTCCTCGTTGGAAATACCTAACCAGGGTCTCACCCAATTTAAAGACCCACACAGCTGCTGGACATCTGCTAGGTTCCGAATTGTATTTTTGATGGCCAATTTCTGCGGAGCAATGGTCCGCTTAGTAATTTCCAAACCCAGGTATTTCCAGGGCGGCATCTTCTGAATTTTGTCCTTGCGCAGCTCGAACCCTGCAGCAACCAACGCACTGGTTGTCAGTTCAAGCGCATGGGTAAGCAGATCGTCATTGGGGGCACAAATTAAAATGTCATCCATGTAATGGTGGATGATCACGCCAGTTGTGGCTGCACGCACAGGGGACAACAATGAAGAAACGTACCACTGGCAAATACTTGGGCTGTTTTTCATGCCCTGAGGAAGTACTCTCCAATGGTACCTCTTCATTGGGGCTTCTCGGTTGATGGAGGGAACCGAGAAGGCAAACCGCGGCGCGTCATCAGGATGTAGGGGAATTTGGAAGAAGCAATTCTTAATATCAATTATGGCCAGATTCCAATTTTGAGGCAACATCGCCGGGGACGGCATCCCAGGTTGGGGAGAGCCCATATTTTCAATTACTGCATTGATTGCACGGAGGTCGTGAAGGAGCCGCCACTCGTCTTTGCCCGGTTTTTTGAGGACAAAGACGGGGGAATTCCAAGGAGATGTAGTTTCTTGGATATTCCCTTTGGCTAACTGCTCGTCCACGAGCTCCCGGAGCGCTTTTAATTTTTGTTTATTCAGCGGCCATTGCTCCACCCACACTGGAGTATCTGTCAGCCAATTCAGTTTCTGGGTGGGACGCTCCTCAATGGTCGCTGCCCGAAAAACCTGGGGGGTCGGTATGTCAATTGTGACCCCCCATTGGGCCATCAGGTCTCTCCCCCACAAGGGCTCCGTATAGTCTAAAACGAATGGGCGTAAATACGCCGATTGCCCATTCGGCCCCTCAATTTTGACGATGTTTTTCGATTGTTTTGCCAATTGGGTGCCTCCTACTCCTGAAATTTTTCCCGCTACGTTTTGCAACTCCCAACGCGACGGCCAATCCCGTTCGGGAATGACCGTGACGTCTGCCCCTGTGTCCAGGAGTCCATTGATGTGCTTGAACTCCTGGCCCTTCCACATGTAACAACCCAACTTCGGCCTTTCCTTCCCAATGACCTGGGCCCGGCACACCTGGTAATCCTGTTTGGCAGACTTGCGCCACAAATCTTCAGGGTGTACCGGTGGCCCAGATATCGGAATTGCTTGGGCGATGATTTGGCCCTTGGGAAGGAAAGCCGGAGGGTGGGAGCAGTGCAGCCACAAAACCACCTGGTCCGGATCCCTTGATGTTACACAGGGAGCGATGGTAATGTCTAAAGGCGTGTATTTTGTGTCCCCAAGGACGATGTACTTACTACGGATGTTCCTCCAGGTCCCTGGGTCGTCAGCATTGACAGTGACGAAATGCCAATGATCGTCTCGCAGATGCAGAGCGTCGGTCAGGGCCAACCTATATGGGGAGAAATTAGAGGTGGTGTTAAGTATTGGCTTGGGCTGGGTTGGGTCTCGACCCAGCCAAGCAGTGGAAATGAATTCCACGTCCTCCCTCATATAGGCTGGTTCGTTCGTCCGGTGCTTGGTCATGTCCTGTAAAGAAAGGTCCTCAGGCGGGGTGCGAAAGCTGGTGTTGTCCCTCCCCTCCTCCGGTGTTAATCTCCCCACCTTATTTCTGTCTGAGCGCAGGGAGGGACTGCGCTCATAGATCAGTTTTTTGGTCTAGCCCCCAAGTTGGGGGTAGACCTCCCCTGGTGTTGCCTGTAATTTAAGAACTCCTCCCTGAGGGGACACTTGTTGACCCAGTGTCCCCCCTGCCCGCAGAGGTGGCACTTTTCCGTCTGCGGGGGTCCTCTTGGGGATGCTCCTGGCGGACGACGGTTGGCCGATGGTGTGGCCGGCGGCGTCCGGGCGGCGGCGAAGGACACCCTCCTTGATGGCGGTTGAGGGGTCCTCCGCGGATCCTCCGCAGGGACCGTGACCTTCCGAGCGCAAACCTGCAACATTGCCTGCAGGGTGGGCTCAGGTTCAAGAGGGAGGCTGAGGATCGCTTGCCGACAGGGCTCGTTTGCGTTCTGCTTTGCCACTGTGGCAAGCATCCCCTCCCTCAGGCGCTCGTCCGGAACCTGAGCCTCCATCGCCCTGTGCAGGCGGTCCACGAAGGTCACGAATGGCTCGATTGGTCCCTGCTTAATAGATAAGAAATCAATGGCCGCCCCGCGCGATCGCAAGGTGACCAGTGCCTTTTCCGCCGCTCTCGCACTGACCTGCAGTGCGCCCCGTGGGATTTTTTCCGCCTGCTTTGCCCCCTCCTTCCAATCCCCCTCCCCGCACAAGTGGTCGAGGGATATCACTGCCCCATCCCCATCCCGGGAGGTCTCTGCAGAGGCCCAGAGGTCAGGGAGAACATCCCTGATCTCCCGCTTCCATTCCGACTCCCATATCAGGAACTCACCATGTGAGATGAGACATGATATGAGCGTCCGAATGTCTGCGGGGACATATTCGGCCGCAGAAAAGGTTGCTTTCAGCAACCCCCGAAAATATTCGCTTTCGCGGCCAAACTCCCTCTGAGCCTTGCACAGCTCCTTGATGACATGCTATGGGATGGGTGACCACTGTGCAAGGGGCCCGGCCCCCTGCCGCGGTGTGTAGACGACTGGCGCGGCAGAGAAGGCCGGAAGGGTTGGAGAGGGTTCCGGGTTCCCACGCCCCTCCCTTCCGGAACCGATAGCGTGGGAACCGGAAGTTAGAGCGTGGGAACCAGGGGGCGGGGCGGAAGGGGCGTGGCCAGGAGCGGGGGGAGTGGCAGGATGGGAACTCCCCTCCCCGGAGGCGGAGTCAGGGGGCGGGGAAAACCCCGCGTCAGCAGGGGCGTGGTCGGGATAGGGTGGAGGAGGGACATGGGCGGGGAGATCCGGGGAAGGGGCGGAACTTCAGGAGGCGGGAAGAAAGGGGTTGCGGGAGGGGGGAGCACAAGTGGCGGGAAAAGCCGCGCGGGCTCCGCCATCTTGTGCCCGGGAGACTGAGGGAGATGGGCGGCCATTTTGTGGCAGCCCAGGGAGAGTGGCCGAGGGAGAGGTTTTGGGTTCGGGGGATAACTTAACACGAACAGACCCTCTACGGGACAGGGCTGTACATTTGGGAGAAGCAGGGGAACGGGGAGAGGCAGAGACGGCGCCTGTCTCGCCTGGGGGAGAATTAGGAGCAGAGGGAGAGGAAAGAGGTTTAGGGTTGCTAAACCCACCCGCTGAACTGGGGATTTGTTTGTCAGTTGGCTGTGGCAGGTTTCCGTAGTTATTTTTAACAATATCGCGAATTTGGAGAGCCAATAAAGTGAATTTTGCGAGAGAAAGATCTGACTTACGCAGAATCTCCCTCCCGACTTGGTCCCAAAAGGGGACCTGGTACAATTTAGCTGCCGAAACGTCGGGAAAAGCCTGCGACAACCATCTGACAAATTTTTTAACTTCATTTTTCTTAATTTTCACCCCACCCACTAAAAGGATGCCCACAACTTGGGTATAGAGGCTTTTCTGGGGCACCGAGAGCTTAGCACCCATAGCTCGCTGTTAATTGGTGCCCCGCGAGGTAAGTTCTGAAAATCCCAAAAGAACGAAGAAGACTGCCGCTCCCCGCTCTGTCCCCACCCTCGACGCACTCCCGCCCGGGAAGGGAGGCAAACCCGGTGAGGGCTAGGGGAGAGCCGGACCGCCCCTACACCGTCTACACGGTGAGGGTCCACCAGGGGAGGGTAGAAACGAAAAAACAGAACTTACCAAACCGCCGCGGTGGAGACCGACGCCGCTGGTGCCTCCGGCACTACCGGCTCCGTCCCCTGGGAGCGCAGCTCTCTAAAACGGAGCGCGCTCTAACCAGGGGCAGTTGACGGCCACGAGGGGTAATTCCCGAGGTCTGGGGGACCTCAAACTCCTCTGCCACGGGGTCCTAGCTGCGATTCCAGGGCCCCACGTTGGGCGCCAACTTGCCGCGCTCCCCAGCCCCAAGTGCCCTCTGATGTTGCGCTCAACCCCGGCTAGCTCGGCACCTGGGGTGAGGACGGGCAATGAGGCACCTCTCGCTGCGCCCTGATGGGGTTTGAGAGGTGTCCCCGTGGGTCCTGAATCAGCAGCAGCTACCCTAAGGCGGCAAGGAAAAGCCGGAACCAGCTGGGGTAAAAGTCTTCTTTAATCTGGAGCCAACGTGGCCAACGCAAAGAAGATACACCAACAGGAAACCCCCCCAAGCTGGAACCCCGAGTGGGGTTCGGGGCAGGCAATTATAGGATTTGGGAAGGGAATGGGAGTGGAAACCAGGGAGGGAAAACCAATGGGAGACGGGGAAGGGAGTGGCTCCACGGTGGGGTGATTCCGCCTGGTCCAATGGGAAGGGGACAGGGGAGTGGCCCCAGGCCCTCGTCCAATCACTCGGTGCCCTGTGGAGAAGTTTCTGGACAGAGGGGAAGGAACACCGAGTGACAGACAAGGTACCTGGGAGGGGACAGGGGGATGACTTGGCAGTTTTGGGGATGACGGACAGGTGTTGGGAAGGCGGGAAAGGGGGACCAGGCGGGAAAACAGAACAAAAGGATGTACCAATACAGCAAATAGGGGAAGACAGGAACAAACCATTGGGGAAATACAAAATTGTAAAACCGTACATAAAATAAATAAAAACGCACCACCACAGTAGAGCAGCCTGACTCTGTTGGTGTTGGCTCTGGCTGCTCAAAAGAGGTTGAGCTGAAGGTTGGCTCTGGTGCTGGAGTAGCTGTTTCAGCTGACTCTGGACATGGAGTGGGAGTAGAGCAGCCTGACTCTGTTGGTGTTGGCTCTGGCTGCTCAAAAGGGGTTGAGCTGAAGGTTGGCTCTGGTGCTGGAGTGGCTGTTTCAGCTGACTCTGGACATGGAGTGGGAGTGGAGCAGCCTGACTCTGTTGGTGTTGGCTCTGGCTGCTCAAAAGGGGTTGAGCTGAAGGTTGGCTCTGGTGCTGGAGTGGCTGTTTCAGCTGACTCTGGACATGGAGTGGGAGTAGAGCAGTTTGACTCTGTTGGTGTTGGCTCTGGCTGCTCAAAAGAGGTTGAGCTGAAGGTTGGCTCTGGTGCTGGAGTGGCTGTTTCAGCTGACTCTGGACATGGAGTGGGAGTAGAGCAGCCTGACTCTGTTGGTGCTGACTCTGGCTGCTCCAAGGGGGCTGAGCTGAAGGTTGGCTCTGGTCTTGGAGTAGCTGTTTCAGCTGACTCAGGATATGGAGTGGGAGTAGAGCAGTTTGACTCTGTCAGTGTTGGCTCTGGCTGCTCAAGAGGGGTTGAGATGTAGGTTGTCTCTGGTGCTAGAGTGTCTGTTCCAGGTGGACGCATGCCCATCTGAATCAGGATCCAGTTGTAGAAGTACTGAGTGGAGGTGTAGACTCCCGGGCGTTTTGTTCTGACACAGCCTTTTCCCCAGCTGGTCACTCCAACAAGCCAAAAGTAGCCAGCATGGTTATCTTTGCACACCAGAGGCCCTCCACTGTCACCCTGCAACAGAGGAAAGAGGATTAGGGTGCTGTTGGGTGGCTGCTGTCAGCACTAGAGGCCTGTTTCTCTCTTGCAGCCCCTGCCACAGCTGTATTCATGGTACAAAAAGGCTTTGCTCAGGTGCTGGAGTCTCAAGAACCTTAGCTGGGAACAGGGTGGGTGTCTGTGAAGGCCCCCTTTTGTATCTGCACAGTGATCCTGGATGGGCAGAGCATAGATCATCCAGAATCTGGATCTGTGGGCTGCTGAGAACACTGGATGGGCTTTCTGGGCAGAGGGGCAGGCCTGGGGAACACGGTCACTTGGCAAGGAAACTCCAGCAGTGGAGGAAAAGTGGTTTGCCAGACAAAGCCCATGGTGACGGGGTACCTTCGCTGCTGGCTCCCAGCACTCATACCTGGCAGGTGTCCATGCCACCCCGTGGGTAGCCAGCACACAGGTTGTGGGTGTGGATGGCCCCAGCGTACCGACGGCTGCTGTTAACCAGCCGGATATCCAGGAGACGGACCTTGGCTTCCTGCAGGACATCACTCGGACCCTGAGCTGCAAGCACAGGAAGGAATGGGCACCCAGCAGCTCTTTGCCAGTTCCACTCCCCTGTCTGGGGGTGAACTCATTCCCTAGGGCTTGGCTTTGCCTCTGGAGCAGTTGTTGAAGCGCTGTGTCCTTTCTGTCTGCCTTTGGGGAGCAGGCCAGGCCCAGCTCTCCAGAGGCATACATCCTACAGCCTGACTTTGGTTTGTGCTGTCAGGAAGCCAAACCCATCTTGCTGGTGTGCCCAGCTCACCCTCAGGGCCCTTTTTGGGAACTCACCTTTTGCAGTGGCAGAACCCCAGCCAGCAATGTAGCAGGTTTTCAGCTCTGACACTGTGAGCGAGGCGTTGGGCACGCAGGCAAGCTGGACGTAGTCACTGCACTCCACGGGCTTGTCCAGCTCCAGCAGGGCGATGTCGTTCTGCTGGGAATCAGCCGTGTACTCCTGGTGGGCCAGGAGCCGCTTGATGTGGCGCACCTGAGTTTCAGGGCCCAGATGGGTCAGCTTGGTGGCCCCGATCAGCACACGCCACATGGTGACATTCCTGCAAGGCAGAGAGGGGTCTGAGGAAGAGCAGAGCCGTGTGCTGTTGATGCCTTAGGATTTTAGCTTTTGTATTTTTCATCCATTTGTAATCCTGCAGTTTTTTACTGTATAACTAAATTCTGCACACAGTGTGAGCTGCTGCTGCTTTCCCATTCTGGTCACAAAAATTCCTCTCCAGGCCTGGCAATCAAGGATACCTCACTGCCTCAGGCCTCGAGAGATGGAAACAAAAGTGAGTTGAGGGGAGCAAACTGGGGGTAAATGACTTCATTACCTGAAGCTGTAATTAGAAGATTAACCCTAAATATGCAAATGGACCAAATTTATAGGTGTGAAAACCTTTGACCCGTGGTCAATTTTGGGTTGTAGCACTTGGGGGGGTCTTTTGTTTTGCCTAAAATGGACCTGGAGGCCCTTCAATAAATATAATCACTTTTTATTCCTTGTCTGGCCTGTTTTTAGGTAGTCCTGAAAAGGCATCACTGTGGCAGCTCAGCACTTCCCTTCCTTCTGCTTCTCAAGGCAGAGAGGAAAGCAGGGCAATGAGGAGTGTGACTGCCCTAGCATGCCTTAGGCTCCAGGAATGCCACACTGGAGGCTGCTGGGCAGCAGTGGCACGAGCCCAGCCTTCTGAGCAGTCCCTCAGTTGGGCCCCGTAGTATTGAGGTGCTGCAGGCTGGGCAACTGTTTGTGTGGTGAGGATACCCTCATTCCCTGCTCCTCCTTACCTGGCCTGGAGGAAGCAATGGGCTGCTGTGAGGACCCACTGTGGGCTGATGAGGGACCCTCCACATGTATGGCCGGTGCCTATTTTCCTGGGGTCCTGGATGCTGACAATCCAGGGCCAGGCCCCTGGCAGGGCACCTGTGCCAGTCACAATTCGGTAGTCAGCATCTATGGAGTTGTAGTCAGAAGCCATGGGCCGGAGCCCACAGGTCCCTCTGGAAGCACAAAATCATTACTGCCCTTCTGTTCCAGTACCTGGGTGCTGGCAAGGAGGCTCCCACATGGGGTTTGGGGTGTGGCAATGGGGGACAAGCACCCTCCTAGAGCCTGGGGCCATACCTGCAGTTGCCCCAGGTACCATGTGCAGGTCTGTACACAGCCAGCAGGATGAAGAGGTACAGGTACAGAAGATTCATCGCTGTCAGCAGCATCTGTCAGCTGAAAGAGACAAAAGCTTGTCTCTTCCAGTGCAGTCTCTGACGAGTGCTGCAGCAACTGCACTGTCCATGGCACCTGGGGCTGATGTCACAGAGTGGGTGGTTCCAGGTTCTGGGCACAGTGTCCTCAGAGGGCAGGGAAAGGCCACAGCCTCACAGAACCACAGAATGGTTTGGGCTGGAAGGGACCTTGAAGGTTGTGAAAGGCAAAAGGGGTCCCTTGCCTCGCACATGCAAAACGACACCATGGGCAGACAAATCTGGCACAGAGGGAAAGTCACTCCAAAGGCAGTGTTTGGTCAGAGAGGGTGCTCAGAGCCACCACACGATGGAGAAAACTAGCACATCAAAGCTAGAAAGAGGACAGGAAGGAACAATGCCATGTGCAAACTACTTGGGGGGATGCTTCAAGGCACATAAGCCTTAGCTGATGGAACAAACCTGGAAACTCCTGAGTGTTGCAAGAGGAATTGCTGACCATGGCAGAGTGCGAGAAGCTGACAGGAGTTTCAATGCCATGAGGAAGCCCTTCTGAGTCTGTTTATACATTCTCCATGTCTGGAGCAGGGTGAGTACTGCAAATGCCTCAGTGCTGCCTCTTGCTTTGGAGACTGGTGCTGGAGGTCATGGCTGCAGAAAACAAGGGACTGAGATGGAGAGTGCTCATGCACTCACTTTTGTGGTTTGGGAATGGCATTCCCCAGTCTGGTGTTTCCACTGGAACACTGCAAACCACTGCTCCTCACTCCCTTCTCCCTCTCCCCTCCCTTCTCTGGTGGGCTTGAGAATAGAACTGGAAGCACAAAAGTTAAAGACTGTGGGTTGAGACAAGAACAATATAATGGAAACAGCAATGAAACAAGAAAATGAGCAGTAACCGCAACAATATTAATAATGGACTGGGACAATTCACATGCAACCATCCACCCCATAGAGCCTGGCAGTACCCAACCAGGCTGTCATGCATGTTATCCAGCGGAGATTTCTTCCCCTGTCCCTGGAAAATGTTGTGGAGTGGTTCAGAACAACCTCCACGTCCTGGCCATGCCCTGTCCTGGTTATGGCAAAAATTTACCCCATCCTGGCCAGAACCAGGACATTCACCCTCATGATCTGCCCCACAGCTTTGGAATCTGTGCCAGAGGGTCTGGCAGGGCAGGGAGGGCAGTCACCAGGGATTGGCAGACGTTGGAAACTCCTTATCCCTCTCTCTGGCCCCTGGTTTTCCTTGTTTTATGGAATGGAAGAACACATGTCCAACTCCTCCCAGTATCTCCTTCACTGGAAATCCTCCGTGCTTTGATTCCTTCTCTGACATTCTGCTGCACCTGGGGAATGCAGTGGGAAAACCCAAGGCTTTGTGTGAAGGTCACTCCCTCAGCACTTCACCTGAGGTGCACAGGAAGGCTGCCCTGGCTCTACCACACCTCATCCAGAACACCTGGAAGCTCTTCCCTCCCCATTCACACACTCCCCTGCCTTGTCCTCCTCATCCCACAGGGATGCACAGAGGGGCTACCACACTTCACGGTTTGGTAGCCCTGATACCACACTCCTGACTGGAATGGGGTGACCCTGGGGCAGTTTTGGCCTGCATCAGTTCCATGTCCTGCCTCAGCACACCCAGGTTCTCTGTTGGCGTCTGTGCTCATCTCTGCAGCTTTGCTGTCCTGCACCAGGAGTTTGCTGAATAAAATCATCCTCTAGAAAGGACATGTGACACAAGCCCAGGAGTAAGCAGCACCATGGGAGAGTTCAGCAAGGTGCCCTGGGGACAGCCAGGCCAGGCAGGGGAAGGTGGGGGGACCACGGCCTCACTGAAGCAGCCACATTGTACAGCACAAAAAATAAAGCTAAATAAATGCTGGGATGAAATACAGCACTGCTGGGACTGCTCCATTTAGCAAATAACAGTTGTGGGGGAGATTTACAGATGTACTGGGTACATCTGGGAACTGGGGCTCCTGCTGGAAGTCTTCAATCTTGAAGCTCCCAGTTCCCAAAGCTGGTAAATCCTTCCCAGCAATGGCTCCTGAGGCAGGGAGAGGGGTGGAAAGCCAAGGATGGGGCAGAGATCAGAAGGAGCTGGGGAGCTCAGAGAGGTCTTCAAGGGGAAGAGGATTTGTCTGAAAGGCCCTCACTTTTCTGGTCATCTTGGCAACTCTGGCAGGTTTAACAGGAGGTTTGTCTGGAAACAAGACAGGGACATATTGGCATGATGGGTGCTGGCATATTCCAGTCTTAGGCTTTGCAGAGAGAGATTTGCTGTTTCCCCATAGGCCACAGAGGATTTTAATATGAGGTGAACTCCCCAAGCTTGCATCCACCCTGTTCCATGGCCTCTGGCTCTGAGAAATGCTCTCCTGTGCACCCTGCTTCATTCCCTCAGATCAATGGCTGATGTGCCAGCAGCTCCTGCTCCAGAAGGGCAGCACATGATGAAGGTGCCACCCCTGCAGCTGAAAAGAAGGTTCCTTTGGCCATGGCATTCCAGGAGGTCATAAGACACATCATCAATGGAGTCTGAAAAAAAGAAAAATTAGAAGTTGAGGCAGCTGCATTTACCAGTGTGGGCAGTCCAGAGAGAACTGCCTGGACCTGACCCAGTTTGTGGATCAGAGCCAGAAATAGGTTCCCTTAGCTAGAAATGAGACCTCTCTACCCAGAGAGCCAGCTGCTTGCCATTCCATTGCTCCCTGGCCACAAGCAGCACTTCATCCATGAGCTCTCACCCCACAGAGCCCCTAGGTAACCCTGAAAAGACTCCTTCAGTATCAGGGGCTGCAAGAGACCTCTAGATGAGCAGCTAGAGGATTAGGTGAGGAGAAGAACTGAAATAAAATGCGTGTTTTTCCCTGGATTTGTGGAAGACAACAAGAAAGAAATACAGGACCCCAAAAAACAAACCCACTCGATGGGAGAGGCAGGTGAGCACCTCTGGTTCAGGAATTACAGAATGCACTCAACTGCAGCTTGCAGACAAGGATCCTGGCACGTTCCAGCAGCCAGCACTGCCACCTGATCCCAGCATCCCTCTGCCCCATGGATTTACACAGGACCCCAAAGCCCCAGTGGTCAGTGAAAGGAAAACATCCAACTGTCCACACTTGGCAACCTACTCCTGGGTTCTGCAGCCTGTGGAGAAAGACAAATTCCCTCACTAGAAAACTAAGCAGGTTTGAGCTGGGCTTTCTCAAAGCACACTAAAGGCAGAGGTGGGCTTCTCCGTGCTGTTTGGGAAGTGGCACATGAACCACACGGGAATCAGAGAGAGATTATCAACTCCAGAGGCACTGCTGAGCGCAGCCTCTCCTGACTCCAGCTGGGCTCCAGCCCCGAGGTGACCTGTGCCTCCAAACAGAGGGGCCAGAGTGACCTGCACTGACCAGGCCGGCCACAGCTCCGTGTCACACTGACCACTGCAGCGTCCAGCCAGTCCCTCCAGAGGCTCTTCCAATCTCCACCTCCACCTTACAGGGGCATGGAACGCCGCTGATCACACCCGCTGCTCCCTGACCTGCAGCCAGAGGAAGATTTCCTCATTTGCTGCTGTGGCCAGTGGCACCTCTCTGTAGCAGGTTTTGCGTCCTGCTCGGTGCCCCAGTGCTCCAGACAGGCTGGCTCCGTGCTGCTGGGCCTCTCCCGGTCCCTCTGAGCAGGGCTGCAGCCGAGTCTTCAGAACAGCCCCAATTCCCCAAAACAGCCCCCAAAACAGCCCGGCGCTGTCTGTGTGGGGAACATCAAACCCACACCAAGGAATGGCTTTGCCCAGTGCCCCGGGATGGAGCAGCCCCGGCCTGCTCCACCAGAGCCCAGGGCGGCTCTGGGAGCCCTGAGGGCACGAGAGAAGGAAACTTCAGCGTGAGGGTCTGCAGCGGCCAGGGGAACACCAGCGCCTCCGAGCCGCCCTGCCAGACACGTACGGCCCTCCACCACCCTCGCAGTGGTGCGGGAATGTGCTCGCTGCTGAGGGCGGCCTCGCGGCTCGGCGAGCAGCTCGGGCAGGGCCGCCGCTGTCCGCTCCGTGCGGAGCGCAGCCTCCTCCGGACGCGGCCGTGAGGCGGTCTGGGCCCTCGGGTGTCGCCTCCGGCAGAATCAGCGGCTCGGTGGAGCTCACACGAAGCTCTCCCTGGGGCGGGACAGCCCTTGCCCGTGGGGTGTCGGGCGGGCCCCGGGCCGGCCGAGGGTTGCCCGGCTGAGCCCGGGGCCGCCCCTGACGTGGGGCTCTGGGGCAGAGTCCGGCCCGCGGTGCCCAGCAGGGATGCGCGGTTCTGTCTGTGCTCGGGCAGCACCAGAGTAGAGTTTTTCCCTGCTACAGTACCTACGCTACCCCGCGAAAGAGCATCGCTCAGGTTTGACAGGAGGAGAAATCTGTGTGGCCGTCAGCTATCACCTATGGCCCGGTCAGGATACTGATGGATTTTCTGACCTATTCGCTAGGGTCGTGTAAAATGTTAAACTGCAGATGCTTTCTGAAAGCAACTAGTGCTTTGAATGGTACAATCTGGATTACAGAAGCTTTATGTAGTGTTAGGCTGTGAACCACAATAGGTTTATTCTACAAGTTAATAGGGATATGCCAGATCATGTTACACTTCTGTTTTATCTTCTGTTTTGACCCTATGGCAAGCATCAGTTGGGTTTATTTAGCTCTTTATTAGCCCTTTATTTAGCTCTTAGCATTTTTCACATTTTGTGTGAAAAATGAATTAACTTTTAGGTAGATATTTTTAAAGAGGAAAAATGTATTTGTGCCTATTGATGCTGCAGTGATTTGTGGTTTTGAGACCCATCTTGCAAAATACCACATGCTGAGGCTGATTGTCATAGCTCTGAAGCCAGCCCTGGGTATGGAATGCTTTTCATTCTTTGGAGTGTTCATTCCAGGCAGTTCTGTGTAACGAGATCTTTACAGAGCATGGAAGATGCCTCTAGGGGAAGTCTCCATTTTGATTGCTGTGCCTAGACTAATTCTGATACTCCTGAGTTTGCTGTCAGGTTTTTACGATGCTGAAATGTGTGTTTTCCAGGTTCCTGTGTGGGCTATTTTTCACTAAGAATCTAGAAAATATCTTGGCTTTTCGTGGGGTTTAGTGCAAAATAGGTTTGACTGTAGGAACCACATTGTTGCAAAGATGAAGCATGCAATTAAAGTTCTTTCTAATAATTTGAGATGATTTAAAAATATGTCAAATGAAATGCCATAGTCAAGGAACCAAAGCAGTCGAATGAATTGCCTATAAATTCCTTTGGCATGAAGCGTGTTGAGTGAAATGTTTATTTCTTCTAAGCAATAGGTCATAAGAGTGTTTAAATAAAGGTATAGTATATATAATGCACTGGAGCACAATCCATGGATTAGAGTGAAATTTCAACACTCAGTTCCTTTACTTAGAGAAGTCCACCTATGCCCAGATGGATTAATTAATTGTAGTGGTAGAAAATACAGGGTGTAAAACACAGCTGACTGTTGAGCTTAGTATATCACTATGTTGTAGAGAAACTCAAGAATCAAGAAAATTCTAAATAAGTAAATGCTAATTTGTCATGCAGTACTATGGTATTTTCAGGCAGCTAATCAAGAAAATTTGAATTGGAAGACCGTCAAACTTGTTTCATACAATAAAACTCTGAGAGACTTATCTACAAATAGAAACACAAGGAGCATCCTTTTTTGTACTCAGCAAAGAGCTGGAGTATGTTGTGCTGTTACGGAGGTTTATTTTTATAAACTACTCCAATGAATTTTATAAGCATGTAAAAGATTGTAAGTGCCCTGAAACATGTTTATTCTTGGACTGGCAATTACATACATGGATTCAGTTTTGATTTTCTTTAAAATAAAAATAAAAATATTTCTCTGGAGTAATTTGCTCTCGGTAACAAGAGTTATCTGCAAGAGAAATATCCAAACCAATTTCTGGGCAGTGGAAGTAGCTTTATTTTTTATAACATTCTTAGTACCTGTGACCAGGGTTGGTAGAGTGCCAGTCCTGCCAGCTTTAAGGAGCTGCATGTAAGTGTACCCTCGTTTCCTCAGAATCCCAGGGATGTGGACATTTCTTTGAGATGAGCTTTTAGGAAGCCCCAGAACATCTGGTGGTGTGACATCTTCCTGCATGCTCTGTTTCTGCACGTGATGTTTTCCAGTGCTTTCAAACATCCCTTCCCTTCTGTTTTTTCAGATGGTTATTTAGACCTATCTTGAGAGCTACTCTCTTCAGCCTCAGCTTTATCCAAGATACAATATGGTTATTATATAACCTAGTATTTTTTCATTTTACTTACATTTCATTACATAACCTAGTATTTTACATTGTTACTTGCACAGCAGAATAACTGCAGAACTCTGCTCGATCCAGGTTATACTGAAAACTAAAAAAAATGCTATTTTTACATGCCTGACATTTTTCTTGCATATTTGAGCTTAGGTATTATGTTTGCTCATTTCAGGAGTGCTTCTGAACCACAGTCCAGAAAGAAGAAAAATCTTCTTGGTTGAAGTTGAACATTTGTCTCTAAGAGTAAGAACAAAGCCATGCCAGTGCTTTCAGAAGACTCAGGTAATTCAGCTGCATGCTTTCAACAGAGCAGTGACTGAAATCTTGTCATACCTGTTTCACACATAAAAATAATTTAAATAGGAGTAAAATGTAATAGAATTAAGATAATTCAACTGAAGTTTCTGAGCAATTACCTACAAGAAGGAAGGTGGAATGTAAAAGGTGAAAATTAATAAAGTTTGTCAGGATCAGTTTCCTACTAACCCTAGAGCACCCAAATATACTCTGATAGACCTGAATATACTCTGATAGACTTGAATATATTCTGATAGATCTGAATATATTCTGATAGACCTGAATATATTCTGATAGGCAGAATTGGACCCCTCAGTGTAACAGTGCCTTCTACATGTGCTTACTAAAGATCAGCCCATATATCTCTGCTGCTTGCTGTGTCATTTCTTAATATTTTCTGAACAGGGGTTGATAAACATTGTAAATATCCTTCCTTTTAACTTAAAATAAGTGTCTTTGTTCAAGGCTACTTTACTAGCTTCTCCAGTATGCTGCCCAGGAGAAGTCACAGATAATAAATGATGCTTAGGATTAAAGCAGGAGTGAGTTTGAGTCTCCTGGATCAAAATCCACTCTAAGGTTCGTGGAGAGAATAGCCACAGGAATAGATTTGAACCCCCTCCACCTTTTTATATTTCCTGTTTTGTTTTGGTCCTGTGTTCCCAGACATGGTTCACCGGGAAAAATCTGGCCTTTGTCTGGCTCTGTGTGTTGCAAAATTGGGATATTTAAATATTTTTTTAGAAAACTAGCCACAAGCTTTGATTCCACCACAATGGAAATCTACACTTTATCCTTTCTTCCTCTGGTCAGGCCTGGCTTTTTATAGGTGCCTCAGAGTGGAAGGGGCAGGATAACACTTGTAAGCAAAGCTGCTGGGGAGGTAGAGCTGCTACCTGTGCAAAAAAAGGTCATTCAATCAGTTTGAGAGTCTGCTGTGGTACTAAAATTTCAAATTTGTAAGAGGGGAAACAAAGGGTTCTGGAAACAAGGAGTAATAAACATGAAGTGTTAAATGTGAAAGATAATTTCTTAAGAAATATATATTGCTTTGTTAGATTTTGCCTTAATATGATGGTGTGCTTGACACTTATGAGGGGAGTGTTGCAAAATGAGCTGTGGATAAACACGAGATAATCACAAGTCTCTGCAAATGTGATGATCATCAATGTGATACCCAAATAAATGTAGTGACTGTTAAGACTGCAGTAGAAGGTCCTGTGAGAAATGCTGTGTAGAATGTTTTTGTTCTGTCCTGAATCTAAATTTAGGGTTGCATGAAACTTTGGCCCTTTTGACATCTCAGCTAAGACCTGATTCAAATCATAAAGAGGAAATGGGATTCCTTAGGGATGTCTTCAGTGAAAGAAGTCTCAGCTACCTGATGAAGGTAAAAGTTTGTATTTATTTATGTACATTCTCCTTACAGTTTACTTTTTCTCTGTTCCCTTGATTTATCAACCATTTACTTTGCCAAACCTTTTTTTTAAGAATTCTGTACTGACCAAAGCATATGTGTGCTTAAGAACAAACACTAATAATGTTTGACAATTAATATGTTGAACATATTAAAACCGAGATCAAGGAGTAGAATGTTGCTGGCAGAGGTTCCAAAAAGTGCAAGAGGCTCCAGGGAATGGGGAAAATATGCAGATGGGATAGAAAACCTAATATCCCATTGAGTATGGGATAGAAAACTTCATATATGGGATAGAAAACCTCACATGCCATTGAATATGGGACAGAAACCCTCACATATGGGATAGAAAACCTCACATTCCATTGCATATGGGATAGAAAACCTAACACCCAACCTATAATAAAATCCCCTAATATAACTTTAGTTGCCAAGTATTGGTTATGCAAAAGCCAGATGATGCCTCTTCACAGAGATAATCTAGTTTATGAATGTATGGGAAATTAATTCAATAGTCCAGTTTTAATTTTTTAATGTGGAGGTGGGTTTTTTTGGGGGTGTTATTTGGTGGGGGTGTTTTGTTTTAATTTTGGTTCTGAGTTTCTTTGGGGTGGGTGTGCTAGGGAAGAAGTAAAGGGTTTGGGTTTGGGTGTTTGCTTTCCAGCCTTAGCACAGGGATGTGGCTTCCTCAGAGAGGGTGGTAAGGATGCTCAGTAGGGGAACATGAGGCACTTTGCCAAAATATTCCTTATGTCTTTGACAGATGTGGAGTCAGTCTGAGTGCCAGCAGTGTCTGCAGGGGAGCTGTGGACAGTTCATCTATCACAACACTGGGGGTGGCACAAAGCTCTTCTGGTCTGCCCACTGCTCAGAAATCCTTGCTCCTGGCTGTGGAACTTCTGGCTGTGGAACTCCTCCTCAGCCTGTGTCCGGCCAATCTTCAGCCTTGAGACTTTCTAGAACGGTGTTCCCTGAGTCATGAGAGTTGAGTTTCAAGTCCCGCACCCAGGGATTCCACTGCTGGGCAGCATAAAACAGTGTTCCCAACTGCTGTCCTCAAGAGCTGTAGCCCCCTGTGACCTGTGTCCCTTCTCCCATCAGAGCTTTGTTTTGCTGGTGCCTGGCTTGGGAGTCCTTGCCTTGCACAGGAGACTGGACTGGACTACAAACACATGCTAACAGTGGTAACAGGCAACTTTATTTACACAACTAAATAAATTTCAGCATTTGTGCATGCAGAGGAGGAAGATTGGCAGGACAGAGGACGCCTTTGACCTGAGGCTGCCTTTGGACGAGCAGGCACTGCCCCAGTATGTAATGGTCATGGTCCACTGCAGCCTGCAGTGGATCCTGTTCATCCTGCTGCCCATGTCTTTTTTCTCATGAGGCCCAGCAGTATCTGGTGCACCCGAGTTAAGAATTTCACCACTATCTGGTATGGATGTGGAGCAGGCAAGAGAGGTTGCCTTGACATTGGCTCCTCAGAGGGGTTTGAGGTCGACTCTGGCTCTGGTGTGGCTGTTGCAGTTGAGTGATCAGGAGTGGGAGTACAGCAGCCTGACTCTGTTGGTGCTGACTCTGGCTGCTCCAAGGGGGCTGAGCTGAAGGTTGGCTCTGGTCTTGGAGTAGCTGTTTCAGCTGACTCAGGATATGGAGTGGGAGTAGAGCAGCCTGACTCTGTTGGTGTTGGCTCTGGCTGCTCAAAAGAGGTTGAGCTGAAGGTTGGCTCTGGTGCTGGAGTGGCTGTTTCAGCTGACTCTGGACATGGAGTGGGAGTAGAGCAGCCTGACTCTGTTGGTGTTGGCTCTGGCTGCTCAAAAGAGGTTGAGCTGAAGGTTGGCTCTGGTGCTGGAGTAGCTGTTTCAGCTGACTCTGGACATGGAGTGGGAGTAGAGCAGCCTGACTCTGTTGGTGTTGGCTCTGGCTGCTCAAAAGGGGTTGAGCTGAAGGTTGGCTCTGGTGCTGGAGTGGCTGTTTCAGCTGACTCTGGACATGGAGTGGGAGTGGAGCAGCCTGACTCTGTTGGTGTTGGCTCTGGCTGCTCAAAAGGGGTTGAGCTGAAGGTTGGCTCTGGTGCTGGAGTGGCTGTTTCAGCTGACTCTGGACATGGAGTGGGAGTAGAGCAGTTTGACTCTGTTGGTGTTGGCTCTGGCTGCTCAAAAGAGGTTGAGCTGAAGGTTGGCTCTGGTGCTGGAGTGGCTGTTTCAGCTGACTCTGGACATGGAGTGGGAGTAGAGCAGCCTGACTCTGTTGGTGCTGACTCTGGCTGCTCCAAGGGGGCTGAGCTGAAGGTTGGCTCTGGTCTTGGAGTAGCTGTTTCAGCTGACTCAGGATATGGAGTGGGAGTAGAGCAGTTTGACTCTGTCAGTGTTGGCTCTGGCTGCTCAAGAGGGGTTGAGATGTAGGTTGTCTCTGGTGCTAGAGTGTCTGTTCCAGGTGGACGCATGCCCATCTGAATCAGGATCCAGTTGTAGAAGTACTGAGTGGAGGTGTAGACTCCCGGGCGTTTTGTTCTGACACAGCCTTTTCCCCAGCTGGTCACTCCAACAAGCCAAAAGTAGCCAGCATGGTTATCTTTGCACACCAGAGGCCCTCCACTGTCACCCTGCAACAGAGGAAAGAGGATTAGGGTGCTGTTGGGTGGCTGCTGTCAGCACTAGAGGCCTGTTTCTCTCTTGCAGCCCCTGCCACAGCTGTATTCATGGTACAAAAAGGCTTTGCTCAGGTGCTGGAGTCTCAAGAACCTTAGCTGGGAACAGGGTGGGTGTCTGTGAAGGCCCCCTTTTGTATCTGCACAGTGATCCTGGATGGGCAGAGCATAGATCATCCAGAATCTGGATCTGTGGGCTGCTGAGAACACTGGATGGGCTTTCTGGGCAGAGGGGCAGGCCTGGGGAACACGGTCACTTGGCAAGGAAACTCCAGCAGTGGAGGAAAAGTGGTTTGCCAGACAAAGCCCATGGTGACGGGGTACCTTCGCTGCTGGCTCCCAGCACTCATACCTGGCAGGTGTCCATGCCACCCCGTGGGTAGCCAGCACACAGGTTGTGGGTGTGGATGGCCCCAGCGTACCGACGGCTGCTGTTAACCAGCCGGATATCCAGGAGACGGACCTTGGCTTCCTGCAGGACATCACTCGGACCCTGAGCTGCAAGCACAGGAAGGAATGGGCACCCAGCAGCTCTTTGCCAGTTCCACTCCCCTGTCTGGGGGTGAACTCATTCCCTAGGGCTTGGCTTTGCCTCTGGAGCAGTTGTTGAAGCGCTGTGTCCTTTCTGTCTGCCTTTGGGGAGCAGGCCAGGCCCAGCTCTCCAGAGGCATACATCCTACAGCCTGACTTTGGTTTGTGCTGTCAGGAAGCCAAACCCATCTTGCTGGTGTGCCCAGCTCACCCTCAGGGCCCTTTTTGGGAACTCACCTTTTGCAGTGGCAGAACCCCAGCCAGCAATGTAGCAGGTTTTCAGCTCTGACACTGTGAGCGAGGCGTTGGGCACGCAGGCAAGCTGGACGTAGTCACTGCACTCCACGGGCTTGTCCAGCTCCAGCAGGGCGATGTCGTTCTGCTGGGAATCAGCCGTGTACTCCTGGTGGGCCAGGAGCCGCTTGATGTGGCGCACCTGAGTTTCAGGGCCCAGATGGGTCAGCTTGGTGGCCCCGATCAGCACACGCCACATGGTGACATTCCTGCAAGGCAGAGAGGGGTCTGAGGAAGAGCAGAGCCGTGTGCTGTTGATGCCTTAGGATTTTAGCTTTTGTATTTTTCATCCATTTGTAATCCTGCAGTTTTTTACTGTATAACTAAATTCTGCACACAGTGTGAGCTGCTGCTGCTTTCCCATTCTGGTCACAAAAATTCCTCTCCAGGCCTGGCAATCAAGGATACCTCACTGCCTCAGGCCTCGAGAGATGGAAACAAAAGTGAGTTGAGGGGAGCAAACTGGGGGTAAATGACTTCATTACCTGAAGCTGTAATTAGAAGATTAACCCTAAATATGCAAATGGACCAAATTTATAGGTGTGAAAACCTTTGACCCGTGGTCAATTTTGGGTTGTAGCACTTGGGGGGGGTCTTTTGTTTTGCCTAAAATGGACCTGGAGGCCCTTCAATAAATATAATCACTTTTTATTCCTTGTCTGGCCTGTTTTTAGGTAGTCCTGAAAAGGCATCACTGTGGCAGCTCAGCACTTCCCTTCCTTCTGCTTCTCAAGGCAGAGAGGAAAGCAGGGCAATGAGGAGTGTGACTGCCCTAGCATGCCTTAGGCTCCAGGAATGCCACACTGGAGGCTGCTGGGCAGCAGTGGCACGAGCCCAGCCTTCTGAGCAGTCCCTCAGTTGGGCCCCGTAGTATTGAGGTGCTGCAGGCTGGGCAACTGTTTGTGTGGTGAGGATACCCTCATTCCCTGCTCCTCCTTACCTGGCCTGGAGGAAGCAATGGGCTGCTGTGAGGACCCACTGTGGGCTGATGAGGGACCCTCCACATGTATGGCCGGTGCCTATTTTCCTGGGGTCCTGGATGCTGACAATCCAGGGCCAGGCCCCTGGCAGGGCACCTGTGCCAGTCACAATTCGGTAGTCAGCATCTATGGAGTTGTAGTCAGAAGCCATGGGCCGGAGCCCACAGGTCCCTCTGGAAGCACAAAATCATTACTGCCCTTCTGTTCCAGTACCTGGGTGCTGGCAAGGAGGCTCCCACATGGGGTTTGGGGTGTGGCAATGGGGGACAAGCACCCTCCTAGAGCCTGGGGCCATACCTGCAGTTGCCCCAGGTACCATGTGCAGGTCTGTACACAGCCAGCAGGATGAAGAGGTACAGGTACAGAAGATTCATCGCTGTCAGCAGCATCTGTCAGCTGAAAGAGACAAAAGCTTGTCTCTTCCAGTGCAGTCTCTGACGAGTGCTGCAGCAACTGCACTGTCCATGGCACCTGGGGCTGATGTCACAGAGTGGGTGGTTCCAGGTTCTGGGCACAGTGTCCTCAGAGGGCAGGGAAAGGCCACAGCCTCACAGAACCACAAAATGGTTTGGGCTGGAAGGGACCTTGAAGGTTGTGAAAGGCAAAAGGGGTCCCTTGCCTCGCACATGCAAAACGACACCATGGGCAGACAAATCTGGCACAGAGGGAAAGTCACTCCAAAGGCAGTGTTTGGTCAGAGAGGGTGCTCAGAGCCACCACACGATGGAGAAAACTAGCACATCAAAGCTAGAAAGAGGACAGGAAGGAACAATGCCATGTGCAAACTACTTGGGGGGATGCTTCAAGGCACATAAGCCTTAGCTGATGGAACAAACCTGGAAACTCCTGAGTGTTGCAAGAGGAATTGCTGACCATGGCAGAGTGCGAGAAGCTGACAGGAGTTTCAATGCCATGAGGAAGCCCTTCTGAGTCTGTTTATACATTCTCCATGTCTGGAGCAGGGTGAGTACTGCAAATGCCTCAGTGCTGCCTCTTGCTTTGGAGACTGGTGCTGGAGGTCATGGCTGCAGAAAACAAGGGACTGAGATGGAGAGTGCTCATGCACTCACTTTTGTGGTTTGGGAATGGCATTCCCCAGTCTGGTGTTTCCACTGGAACACTGCAAACCACTGCTCCTCACTCCCTTCTCCCTCTCCCCTCCCTTCTCTGGTGGGCTTGAGAATAGAACTGGAAGCACAAAAGTTAAAGACTGTGGGTTGAGACAAGAACAATATAATGGAAACAGCAATGAAACAAGAAAATGAGCAGTAACCGCAACAATATTAATAATGGACTGGGACAATTCACATGCAACCATCCACCCCATAGAGCCTGGCAGTACCCAACCAGGCTGTCATGCATGTTATCCAGCGGAGATTTCTTCCCCTGTCCCTGGAAAATGTTGTGGAGTGGTTCAGAACAACCTCCACGTCCTGGCCATGCCCTGTCCTGGTTATGGCAAAAATTTACCCCATCCTGGCCAGAACCAGGACATTCACCCTCATGATCTGCCCCACAGCTTTGGAATCTGTGCCAGAGGGTCTGGCAGGGCAGGGAGGGCAGTCACCAGGGATTGGCAGACGTTGGAAACTCCTTATCCCTCTCTCTGGCCCCTGGTTTTCCTTGTTTTATGGAATGGAAGAACACATGTCCAACTCCTCCCAGTATCTCCTTCACTGGAAATCCTCCGTGCTTTGATTCCTTCTCTGACATTCTGCTGCACCTGGGGAATGCAGTGGGAAAACCCAAGGCTTTGTGTGAAGGTCACTCCCTCAGCACTTCACCTGAGGTGCACAGGAAGGCTGCCCTGGCTCTACCACACCTCATCCAGAACACCTGGAAGCTCTTCCCTCCCCATTCACACACTCCCCTGCCTTGTCCTCCTCATCCCACAGGGATGCACAGAGGGGCTACCACACTTCACGGTTTGGTAGCCCTGATACCACACTCCTGACTGGAATGGGGTGACCCTGGGGCAGTTTTGGCCTGCATCAGTTCCATGTCCTGCCTCAGCACACCCAGGTTCTCTGTTGGCGTCTGTGCTCATCTCTGCAGCTTTGCTGTCCTGCACCAGGAGTTTGCTGAATAAAATCATCCTCTAGAAAGGACATGTGACACAAGCCCAGGAGTAAGCAGCACCATGGGAGAGTTCAGCAAGGTGCCCTGGGGACAGCCAGGCCAGGCAGGGGAAGGTGGGGGGACCACGGCCTCACTGAAGCAGCCACATTGTACAGCACAAAAAATAAAGCTAAATAAATGCTGGGATGAAATACAGCACTGCTGGGACTGCTCCATTTAGCAAATAACAGTTGTGGGGGAGATTTACAGATGTACTGGGTACATCTGGGAACTGGGGCTCCTGCTGGAAGTCTTCAATCTTGAAGCTCCCAGTTCCCAAAGCTGGTAAATCCTTCCCAGCAATGGCTCCTGAGGCAGGGAGAGGGGTGGAAAGCCAAGGATGGGGCAGAGATCAGAAGGAGCTGGGGAGCTCAGAGAGGTCTTCAAGGGGAAGAGGATTTGTCTGAAAGGCCCTCACTTTTCTGGTCATCTTGGCAACTCTGGCAGGTTTAACAGGAGGTTTGTCTGGAAACAAGACAGGGACATATTGGCATGATGGGTGCTGGCATATTCCAGTCTTAGGCTTTGCAGAGAGAGATTTGCTGTTTCCCCATAGGCCACAGAGGATTTTAATATGAGGTGAACTCCCCAAGCTTGCATCCACCCTGTTCCATGGCCTCTGGCTCTGAGAAATGCTCTCCTGTGCACCCTGCTTCATTCCCTCAGATCAATGGCTGATGTGCCAGCAGCTCCTGCTCCAGAAGGGCAGCACATGATGAAGGTGCCACCCCTGCAGCTGAAAAGAAGGTTCCTTTGGCCATGGCATTCCAGGAGGTCATAAGACACATCATCAATGGAGTCTGAAAAAAAGAAAAATTAGAAGTTGAGGCAGCTGCATTTACCAGTGTGGGCAGTCCAGAGAGAACTGCCTGGACCTGACCCAGTTTGTGGATCAGAGCCAGAAATAGGTTCCCTTAGCTAGAAATGAGACCTCTCTACCCAGAGAGCCAGCTGCTTGCCATTCCATTGCTCCCTGGCCACAAGCAGCACTTCATCCATGAGCTCTCACCCCACAGAGCCCCTAGGTAACCCTGAAAAGACTCCTTCAGTATCAGGGGCTGCAAGAGACCTCTAGATGAGCAGCTAGAGGATTAGGTGAGGAGAAGAACTGAAATAAAATGCGTGTTTTTCCCTGGATTTGTGGAAGACAACAAGAAAGAAATACAGGACCCCAAAAAACAAACCCACTCGATGGGAGAGGCAGGTGAGCACCTCTGGTTCAGGAATTACAGAATGCACTCAACTGCAGCTTGCAGACAAGGATCCTGGCACGTTCCAGCAGCCAGCACTGCCACCTGATCCCAGCATCCCTCTGCCCCATGGATTTACACAGGACCCCAAAGCCCCAGTGGTCAGTGAAAGGAAAACATCCAACTGTCCACACTTGGCAACCTACTCCTGGGTTCTGCAGCCTGTGGAGAAAGACAAATTCCCTCACTAGAAAACTAAGCAGGTTTGAGCTGGGCTTTCTCAAAGCACACTAAAGGCAGAGGTGGGCTTCTCCGTGCTGTTTGGGAAGTGGCACATGAACCACACGGGAATCAGAGAGAGATTATCAACTCCAGAGGCACTGCTGAGCGCAGCCTCTCCTGACTCCAGCTGGGCTCCAGCCCCGAGGTGACCTGTGCCTCCAAACAGAGGGGCCAGAGTGACCTGCACTGACCAGGCCGGCCACAGCTCCGTGTCACACTGACCACTGCAGCGTCCAGCCAGTCCCTCCAGAGGCTCTTCCAATCTCCACCTCCACCTTACAGGGGCATGGAACGCCGCTGATCACACCCGCTGCTCCCTGACCTGCAGCCAGAGGAAGATTTCCTCATTTGCTGCTGTGGCCAGTGGCACCTCTCTGTAGCAGGTTTTGCGTCCTGCTCGGTGCCCCAGTGCTCCAGACAGGCTGGCTCCGTGCTGCTGGGCCTCTCCCGGTCCCTCTGAGCAGGGCTGCAGCCGAGTCTTCAGAACAGCCCCAATTCCCCAAAACAGCCCCCAAAACAGCCCGGCGCTGTCTGTGTGGGGAACATCAAACCCACACCAAGGAATGGCTTTGCCCAGTGCCCCGGGATGGAGCAGCCCCGGCCTGCTCCACCAGAGCCCAGGGCGGCTCTGGGAGCCCTGAGGGCACGAGAGAAGGAAACTTCAGCGTGAGGGTCTGCAGCGGCCAGGGGAACACCAGCGCCTCCGAGCCGCCCTGCCAGACACGTACGGCCCTCCACCACCCTCGCAGTGGTGCGGGAATGTGCTCGCTGCTGAGGGCGGCCTCGCGGCTCGGCGAGCAGCTCGGGCAGGGCCGCCGCTGTCCGCTCCGTGCGGAGCGCAGCCTCCTCCGGACGCGGCCGTGAGGCGGTCTGGGCCCTCGGGTGTCGCCTCCGGCAGAATCAGCGGCTCGGTGGAGCTCACACGAAGCTCTCCCTGGGGCGGGACAGCCCTTGCCCGTGGGGTGTCGGGCGGGCCCCGGGCCGGCCGAGGGTTGCCCGGCTGAGCCCGGGGCCGCCCCTGACGTGGGGCTCTGGGGCAGAGTCCGGCCCGCGGTGCCCAGCAGGGATGCGCGGTTCTGTCTGTGCTCGGGCAGCACCAGAGTAGAGTTTTTCCCTGCTACAGTACCTACGCTACCCCGCGAAAGAGCATCGCTCAGGTTTGACAGGAGGAGAAATCTGTGTGGCCGTCAGCTATCACCTATGGCCCGGTCAGGATACTGATGGATTTTCTGACCTATTCGCTAGGGTCGTGTAAAATGTTAAACTGCAGATGCTTTCTGAAAGCAACTAGTGCTTTGAATGGTACAATCTGGATTACAGAAGCTTTATGTAGTGTTAGGCTGTGAACCACAATAGGTTTATTCTACAAGTTAATAGGGATATGCCAGATCATGTTACACTTCTGTTTTATCTTCTGTTTTGACCCTATGGCAAGCATCAGTTGGGTTTATTTAGCTCTTTATTAGCCCTTTATTTAGCTCTTAGCATTTTTCACATTTTGTGTGAAAAATGAATTAACTTTTAGGTAGATATTTTTAAAGAGGAAAAATGTATTTGTGCCTATTGATGCTGCAGTGATTTGTGGTTTTGAGACCCATCTTGCAAAATACCACATGCTGAGGCTGATTGTCATAGCTCTGAAGCCAGCCCTGGGTATGGAATGCTTTTCATTCTTTGGAGTGTTCATTCCAGGCAGTTCTGTGTAACGAGATCTTTACAGAGCATGGAAGATGCCTCTAGGGGAAGTCTCCATTTTGATTGCTGTGCCTAGACTAATTCTGATACTCCTGAGTTTGCTGTCAGGTTTTTACGATGCTGAAATGTGTGTTTTCCAGGTTCCTGTGTGGGCTATTTTTCACTAAGAATCTAGAAAATATCTTGGCTTTTCGTGGGGTTTAGTGCAAAATAGGTTTGACTGTAGGAACCACATTGTTGCAAAGATGAAGCATGCAATTAAAGTTCTTTCTAATAATTTGAGATGATTTAAAAATATGTCAAATGAAATGCCATAGTCAAGGAACCAAAGCAGTCGAATGAATTGCCTATAAATTCCTTTGGCATGAAGCGTGTTGAGTGAAATGTTTATTTCTTCTAAGCAATAGGTCATAAGAGTGTTTAAATAAAGGTATAGTATATATAATGCACTGGAGCACAATCCATGGATTAGAGTGAAATTTCAACACTCAGTTCCTTTACTTAGAGAAGTCCACCTATGCCCAGATGGATTAATTAATTGTAGTGGTAGAAAATACAGGGTGTAAAACACAGCTGACTGTTGAGCTTAGTATATCACTATGTTGTAGAGAAACTCAAGAATCAAGAAAATTCTAAATAAGTAAATGCTAATTTGTCATGCAGTACTATGGTATTTTCAGGCAGCTAATCAAGAAAATTTGAATTGGAAGACCGTCAAACTTGTTTCATACAATAAAACTCTGAGAGACTTATCTACAAATAGAAACACAAGGAGCATCCTTTTTTGTACTCAGCAAAGAGCTGGAGTATGTTGTGCTGTTACGGAGGTTTATTTTTATAAACTACTCCAATGAATTTTATAAGCATGTAAAAGATTGTAAGTGCCCTGAAACATGTTTATTCTTGGACTGGCAATTACATACATGGATTCAGTTTTGATTTTCTTTAAAATAAAAATAAAAATATTTCTCTGGAGTAATTTGCTCTCGGTAACAAGAGTCATCTGCAAGAGAAATATCCAAACCAATTTCTGGGCAGTGGAAGTAGCTTTATTTTTTATAACATTCTTAGTACCTGTGACCAGGGTTGGTAGAGTGCCAGTCCTGCCAGCTTTAAGGAGCTGCATGTAAGTGTACCCTCGTTTCCTCAGAATCCCAGGGATGTGGACATTTCTTTGAGATGAGCTTTTAGGAAGCCCCAGAACATCTGGTGGTGTGACATCTTCCTGCATGCTCTGTTTCTGCACGTGATGTTTTCCAGTGCTTTCAAACATCCCTTCCCTTCTGTTTTTTCAGATGGTTATTTAGACCTATCTTGAGAGCTACTCTCTTCAGCCTCAGCTTTATCCAAGATACAATATGGTTATTATATAACCTAGTATTTTTTCATTTTACTTACATTTCATTACATAACCTAGTATTTTACATTGTTACTTGCACAGCAGAATAACTGCAGAACTCTGCTCGATCCAGGTTATACTGAAAACTAAAAAAAATGCTATTTTTACATGCCTGACATTTTTCTTGCATATTTGAGCTTAGGTATTATGTTTGCTCATTTCAGGAGTGCTTCTGAACCACAGTCCAGAAAGAAGAAAAATCTTCTTGGTTGAAGTTGAACATTTGTCTCTAAGAGTAAGAACAAAGCCATGCCAGTGCTTTCAGAAGACTCAGGTAATTCAGCTGCATGCTTTCAACAGAGCAGTGACTGAAATCTTGTCATACCTGTTTCACACATAAAAATAATTTAAATAGGAGTAAAATGTAATAGAATTAAGATAATTCAACTGAAGTTTCTGAGCAATTACCTACAAGAAGGAAGGTGGAATGTAAAAGGTGAAAATTAATAAAGTTTGTCAGGATCAGTTTCCTACTAACCCTAGAGCACCCAAATATACTCTGATAGACCTGAATATACTCTGATAGACTTGAATATATTCTGATAGATCTGAATATATTCTGATAGACCTGAATATATTCTGATAGGCAGAATTGGACCCCTCAGTGTAACAGTGCCTTCTACATGTGCTTACTAAAGATCAGCCCATATATCTCTGCTGCTTGCTGTGTCATTTCTTAATATTTTCTGAACAGGGGTTGATAAACATTGTAAATATCCTTCCTTTTAACTTAAAATAAGTGTCTTTGTTCAAGGCTACTTTACTAGCTTCTCCAGTATGCTGCCCAGGAGAAGTCACAGATAATAAATGATGCTTAGGATTAAAGCAGGAGTGAGTTTGAGTCTCCTGGATCAAAATCCACTCTAAGGTTCGTGGAGAGAATAGCCACAGGAATAGATTTGAACCCCCTCCACCTTTTTATATTTCCTGTTTTGTTTTGGTCCTGTGTTCCCAGACATGGTTCACCGGGAAAAATCTGGCCTTTGTCTGGCTCTGTGTGTTGCAAAATTGGGATATTTAAATATTTTTTTAGAAAACTAGCCACAAGCTTTGATTCCACCACAATGGAAATCTACACTTTATCCTTTCTTCCTCTGGTCAGGCCTGGCTTTTTATAGGTGCCTCAGAGTGGAAGGGGCAGGATAACACTTGTAAGCAAAGCTGCTGGGGAGGTAGAGCTGCTACCTGTGCAAAAAAAGGTCATTCAATCAGTTTGAGAGTCTGCTGTGGTACTAAAATTTCAAATTTGTAAGAGGGGAAACAAAGGGTTCTGGAAACAAGGAGTAATAAACATGAAGTGTTAAATGTGAAAGATAATTTCTTAAGAAATATATATTGCTTTGTTAGATTTTGCCTTAATATGATGGTGTGCTTGACACTTATGAAGGGAGTGTTGCAAAATGAGCTGTGGATAAACACGAGATAATCACAAGTCTCTGCAAATGTGATGATCATCAATGTGATACCCAAATAAATGTAGTGACTGTTAAGACTGCAGTAGAAGGTCCTGTGAGAAATGCTGTGTAGAATGTTTTTGTTCTGTCCTGAATCTAAATTTAGGGTTGCATGAAACTTTGGCCCTTTTGACATCTCAGCTAAGACCTGATTCAAATCATAAAGAGGAAATGGGATTCCTTAGGGATGTCTTCAGTGAAAGAAGTCTCAGCTACCTGATGAAGGTAAAAGTTTGTATTTATTTATGTACATTCTCCTTACAGTTTACTTTTTCTCTGTTCCCTTGATTTATCAACCATTTACTTTGCCAAACCTTTTTTTTAAGAATTCTGTACTGACCAAAGCATATGTGTGCTTAAGAACAAACACTAATAATGTTTGACAATTAATATGTTGAACATATTAAAACCGAGATCAAGGAGTAGAATGTTGCTGGCAGAGGTTCCAAAAAGTGCAAGAGGCTCCAGGGAATGGGGAAAATATGCAGATGGGATAGAAAACCTAATATCCCATTGAGTATGGGATAGAAAACTTCATATATGGGATAGAAAACCTCACATGCCATTGAATATGGGACAGAAACCCTCACATATGGGATAGAAAACCTCACATTCCATTGCATATGGGATAGAAAACCTAACACCCAACCTATAATAAAATCCCCTAATATAACTTTAGTTGCCAAGTATTGGTTATGCAAAAGCCAGATGATGCCTCTTCACAGAGATAATCTAGTTTATGAATGTATGGGAAATTAATTCAATAGTCCAGTTTTAATTTTTTAATGTGGAGGTGGGTTTTTTTGGGGGTGTTATTTGGTGGGGGTGTTTTGTTTTAATTTTGGTTCTGAGTTTCTTTGGGGTGGGTGTGCTAGGGAAGAAGTAAAGGGTTTGGGTTTGGGTGTTTGCTTTCCAGCCTTAGCACAGGGATGTGGCTTCCTCAGAGAGGGTGGTAAGGATGCTCAGTAGGGGAACATGAGGCACTTTGCCAAAATATTCCTTATGTCTTTGACAGATGTGGAGTCAGTCTGAGTGCCAGCAGTGTCTGCAGGGGAGCTGTGGACAGTTCATCTATCACAACACTGGGGGTGGCACAAAGCTCTTCTGGTCTGCCCACTGCTCAGAAATCCTTGCTCCTGGCTGTGGAACTTCTGGCTGTGGAACTCCTCCTCAGCCTGTGTCCGGCCAATCTTCAGCCTTGAGACTTTCTAGAACGGTGTTCCCTGAGTCATGAGAGTTGAGTTTCAAGTCCCGCACCCAGGGATTCCACTGCTGGGCAGCATAAAACAGTGTTCCCAACTGCTGTCCTCAAGAGCTGTAGCCCCCTGTGACCTGTGTCCCTTCTCCCATCAGAGCTTTGTTTTGCTGGTGCCTGGCTTGGGAGTCCTTGCCTTGCACAGGAGACTGGACTGGACTACAAACACATGCTAACAGTGGTAACAGGCAACTTTATTTACACAACTAAATAAATTTCAGCATTTGTGCATGCAGAGGAGGAAGATTGGCAGGACAGAGGACGCCTTTGACCTGAGGCTGCCTTTGGACGAGCAGGCACTGCCCCAGTATGTAATGGTCATGGTCCACTGCAGCCTGCAGTGGATCCTGTTCATCCTGCTGCCCATGTCTTTTTTCTCATGAGGCCCAGCAGTATCTGGTGCACCCGAGTTAAGAATTTCACCACTATCTGGTATGGATGTGGAGCAGGCAAGAGAGGTTGCATTGACATTGGCTCCTCAGAGGGGTTTGAGGTCGACTCTGGCTCTGGTGTGGCTGTTGCAGTTGAGTGATCAGGAGTGGGAGTACAGCAGCCTGACTCTGTTGGTGCTGACTCTGGCTGCTCCAAGGGGGCTGAGCTGAAGGTTGGCTCTGGTGCTGGAGTAGCTGTTTCAGCTGACTCTGGACATGGAGTGGGAGTAGAGCAGCCTGACTCTGTTGGTGTTGGCTCTGGCTGCTCAAAAGGGGTTGAGCTGAAGGTTGGCTCTGGTGCTGGAGTGGCTGTTTCAGCTGACTCTGGACATGGAGTGGGAGTGGAGCAGCCTGACTCTGTTGGTGTTGGCTCTGGCTGCTCAAAAGGGGTTGAGCTGAAGGTTGGCTCTGGTGCTGGAGTGGCTGTTTCAGCTGACTCTGGACATGGAGTGGGAGTAGAGCAGTTTGACTCTGTTGGTGTTGGCTCTGGCTGCTCAAAAGAGGTTGAGCTGAAGGTTGGCTCTGGTGCTGGAGTGGCTGTTTCAGCTGACTCTGGACATGGAGTGGGAGTAGAGCAGCCTGACTCTGTTGGTGCTGACTCTGGCTGCTCCAAGGGGGCTGAGCTGAAGGTTGGCTCTGGTCTTGGAGTAGCTGTTTCAGCTGACTCAGGATATGGAGTGGGAGTAGAGCAGTTTGACTCTGTCAGTGTTGGCTCTGGCTGCTCAAGAGGGGTTGAGATGTAGGTTGTCTCTGGTGCTAGAGTGTCTGTTCCAGGTGGACGCATGCCCATCTGAATCAGGATCCAGTTGTAGAAGTACTGAGTGGAGGTGTAGACTCCCGGGCGTTTTGTTCTGACACAGCCTTTTCCCCAGCTGGTCACTCCAACAAGCCAAAAGTAGCCAGCATGGTTATCTTTGCACACCAGAGGCCCTCCACTGTCACCCTGCAACAGAGGAAAGAGGATTAGGGTGCTGTTGGGTGGCTGCTGTCAGCACTAGAGGCCTGTTTCTCTCTTGCAGCCCCTGCCACACTGTATTCATGGTACAAAAAGGCTTTGCTCAGGTGCTGGAGTCTCAAGAACCTTAGCTGGGAACAGGGTGGGTGTCTGTGAAGGCCCCCTTTTGTATCTGCACAGTGATCCTGGATGGGCAGAGCATAGATCATCCAGAATCTGGATCTGTGGGCTGCTGAGAACACTGGATGGGCTTTCTGGGCAGAGGGGCAGGCCTGGGGAACACGGTCACTTGGCAAGGAAACTCCAGCAGTGGAGGAAAAGTGGTTTGCCAGACAAAGCCCATGGTGACGGGGTACCTTCGCTGCTGGCTCCCAGCACTCATACCTGGCAGGTGTCCATGCCACCCCGTGGGTAGCCAGCACACAGGTTGTGGGTGTGGATGGCCCCAGCGTACCGACGGCTGCTGTTAACCAGCCGGATATCCAGGAGACGGACCTTGGCTTCCTGCAGGACATCACTCGGACCCTGAGCTGCAAGCACAGGAAGGAATGGGCACCCAGCAGCTCTTTGCCAGTTCCACTCCCCTGTCTGGGGGTGAACTCATTCCCTAGGGCTTGGCTTTGCCTCTGGAGCAGTTGTTGAAGCGCTGTGTCCTTTCTGTCTGCCTTTGGGGAGCAGGCCAGGCCCAGCTCTCCAGAGGCATACATCCTACAGCCTGACTTTGGTTTGTGCTGTCAGGAAGCCAAACCCATCTTGCTGGTGTGCCCAGCTCACCCTCAGGGCCCTTTTTGGGAACTCACCTTTTGCAGTGGCAGAACCCCAGCCAGCAATGTAGCAGGTTTTCAGCTCTGACACTGTGAGCGAGGCGTTGGGCACGCAGGCAAGCTGGACGTAGTCACTGCACTCCACGGGCTTGTCCAGCTCCAGCAGGGCGATGTCGTTCTGCTGGGAATCAGCCGTGTACTCCTGGTGGGCCAGGAGCCGCTTGATGTGGCGCACCTGAGTTTCAGGGCCCAGATGGGTCAGCTTGGTGGCCCCGATCAGCACACGCCACATGGTGACATTCCTGCAAGGCAGAGAGGGGTCTGAGGAAGAGCAGAGCCGTGTGCTGTTGATGCCTTAGGATTTTAGCTTTTGTATTTTTCATCCATTTGTAATCCTGCAGTTTTTTACTGTATAACTAAATTCTGCACACAGTGTGAGCTGCTGCTGCTTTCCCATTCTGGTCACAAAAATTCCTCTCCAGGCCTGGCAATCAAGGATACCTCACTGCCTCAGGCCTCGAGAGATGGAAACAAAAGTGAGTTGAGGGGAGCAAACTGGGGGTAAATGACTTCATTACCTGAAGCTGTAATTAGAAGATTAACCCTAAATATGCAAATGGTCCAAATTTATAGGTGTGAAAACCTTTGACCCGTGGTCAATTTTGGGTTGTAGCACTTGGGGGGGTCTTTTGTTTTGCCTAAAATGGACCTGGAGGCCCTTCAATAAATATAATCACTTTTTATTCCTTGTCTGGCCTGTTTTTAGGTAGTCCTGAAAAGGCATCACTGTGGCAGCTCAGCACTTCCCTTCCTTCTGCTTCTCAAGGCAGAGAGGAAAGCAGGGCAATGAGGAGTGTGACTGCCCTAGCATGCCTTAGGCTCCAGGAATGCCACACTGGAGGCTGCTGGGCAGCAGTGGCACGAGCCCAGCCTTCTGAGCAGTCCCTCAGTTGGGCCCCGTAGTATTGAGGTGCTGCAGGCTGGGCAACTGTTTGTGTGGTGAGGATACCCTCATTCCCTGCTCCTCCTTACCTGGCCTGGAGGAAGCAATGGGCTGCTGTGAGGACCCACTGTGGGCTGATGAGGGACCCTCCACATGTATGGCCGGTGCCTATTTTCCTGGGGTCCTGGATGCTGACAATCCAGGGCCAGGCCCCTGGCAGGGCACCTGTGCCAGTCACAATTCGGTAGTCAGCATCTATGGAGTTGTAGTCAGAAGCCATGGGCCGGAGCCCACAGGTCCCTCTGGAAGCACAAAATCATTACTGCCCTTCTGTTCCAGTACCTGGGTGCTGGCAAGGAGGCTCCCACATGGGGTTTGGGGTATGGCAATGGGGGACAAGCACCCTCCTAGAGCCTGGGGCCATACCTGCAGTTGCCCCAGGTACCATGTGCAGGTCTGTACACAGCCAGCAGGATGAAGAGGTACAGGTACAGAAGATTCATCGCTGTCAGCAGCATCTGTCAGCTGAAAGAGACAAAAGCTTGTCTCTTCCAGTGCAGTCTCTGACGAGTGCTGCAGCAACTGCACTGTCCATGGCACCTGGGGCTGATGTCACAGAGTGGGTGGTTCCAGGTTCTGGGCACAGTGTCCTCAGAGGGCAGGGAAAGGCCACAGCCTCACAGAACCACAGAATGGTTTGGGCTGGAAGGGACCTTGAAGGTTGTGAAAGGCAAAAGGGGTCCCTTGCCTCGCACATGCAAAACGACACCATGGGCAGACAAATCTGGCACAGAGGGAAAGTCACTCCAAAGGCAGTGTTTGGTCAGAGAGGGTGCTCAGAGCCACCACACGATGGAGAAAACTAGCACATCAAAGCTAGAAAGAGGACAGGAAGGAACAATGCCATGTGCAAACTACTTGGGGGGATGCTTCAAGGCACATAAGCCTTAGCTGATGGAACAAACCTGGAAACTCCTGAGTGTTGCAAGAGGAATTGCTGACCATGGCAGAGTGCGAGAAGCTGACAGGAGTTTCAATGCCATGAGGAAGCCCTTCTGAGTCTGTTTATACATTCTCCATGTCTGGAGCAGGGTGAGTACTGCAAATGCCTCAGTGCTGCCTCTTGCTTTGGAGACTGGTGCTGGAGGTCATGGCTGCAGAAAACAAGGGACTGAGATGGAGAGTGCTCATGCACTCACTTTTGTGGTTTGGGAATGGCATTCCCCAGTCTGGTGTTTCCACTGGAACACTGCAAACCACTGCTCCTCACTCCCTTCTCCCTCTCCCCTCCCTTCTCTGGTGGGCTTGAGAATAGAACTGGAAGCACAAAAGTTAAAGACTGTGGGTTGAGACAAGAACAATATAATGGAAACAGCAATGAAACAAGAAAATGAGCAGTAACCGCAACAATATTAATAATGGACTGGGACAATTCACATGCAACCATCCACCCCATAGAGCCTGGCAGTACCCAACCAGGCTGTCATGCATGTTATCCAGCGGAGATTTCTTCCCCTGTCCCTGGAAAATGTTGTGGAGTGGTTCAGAACAACCTCCACGTCCTGGCCATGCCCTGTCCTGGTTATGGCAAAAATTTACCCCATCCTGGCCAGAACCAGGACATTCACCCTCATGATCTGCCCCACAGCTTTGGAATCTGTGCCAGAGGGTCTGGCAGGGCAGGGAGGGCAGTCACCAGGGATTGGCAGACGTTGGAAACTCCTTATCCCTCTCTCTGGCCCCTGGTTTTCCTTGTTTTATGGAATGGAAGAACACATGTCCAACTCCTCCCAGTATCTCCTTCACTGGAAATCCTCCGTGCTTTGATTCCTTCTCTGACATTCTGCTGCACCTGGGGAATGCAGTGGGAAAACCCAAGGCTTTGTGTGAAGGTCACTCCCTCAGCACTTCACCTGAGGTGCACAGGAAGGCTGCCCTGGCTCTACCACACCTCATCCAGAACACCTGGAAGCTCTTCCCTCCCCATTCACACACTCCCCTGCCTTGTCCTCCTCATCCCACAGGGATGCACAGAGGGGCTACCACACTTCACGGTTTGGTAGCCCTGATACCACACTCCTGACTGGAATGGGGTGACCCTGGGGCAGTTTTGGCCTGCATCAGTTCCATGTCCTGCCTCAGCACACCCAGGTTCTCTGTTGGCGTCTGTGCTCATCTCTGCAGCTTTGCTGTCCTGCACCAGGAGTTTGCTGAATAAAATCATCCTCTAGAAAGGACATGTGACACAAGCCCAGGAGTAAGCAGCACCATGGGAGAGTTCAGCAAGGTGCCCTGGGGACAGCCAGGCCAGGCAGGGGAAGGTGGGGGGACCACGGCCTCACTGAAGCAGCCACATTGTACAGCACAAAAAATAAAGCTAAATAAATGCTGGGATGAAATACAGCACTGCTGGGACTGCTCCATTTAGCAAATAACAGTTGTGGGGGAGATTTACAGATGTACTGGGTACATCTGGGAACTGGGGCTCCTGCTGGAAGTCTTCAATCTTGAAGCTCCCAGTTCCCAAAGCTGGTAAATCCTTCCCAGCAATGGCTCCTGAGGCAGGGAGAGGGGTGGAAAGCCAAGGATGGGGCAGAGATCAGAAGGAGCTGGGGAGCTCAGAGAGGTCTTCAAGGGGAAGAGGATTTGTCTGAAAGGCCCTCACTTTTCTGGTCATCTTGGCAACTCTGGCAGGTTTAACAGGAGGTTTGTCTGGAAACAAGACAGGGACATATTGGCATGATGGGTGCTGGCATATTCCAGTCTTAGGCTTTGCAGAGAGAGATTTGCTGTTTCCCCATAGGCCACAGAGGATTTTAATATGAGGTGAACTCCCCAAGCTTGCATCCACCCTGTTCCATGGCCTCTGGCTCTGAGAAATGCTCTCCTGTGCACCCTGCTTCATTCCCTCAGATCAATGGCTGATGTGCCAGCAGCTCCTGCTCCAGAAGGGCAGCACATGATGAAGGTGCCACCCCTGCAGCTGAAAAGAAGGTTCCTTTGGCCATGGCATTCCAGGAGGTCATAAGACACATCATCAATGGAGTCTGAAAAAAAGAAAAATTAGAAGTTGAGGCAGCTGCATTTACCAGTGTGGGCAGTCCAGAGAGAACTGCCTGGACCTGACCCAGTTTGTGGATCAGAGCCAGAAATAGGTTCCCTTAGCTAGAAATGAGACCTCTCTACCCAGAGAGCCAGCTGCTTGCCATTCCATTGCTCCCTGGCCACAAGCAGCACTTCATCCATGAGCTCTCACCCCACAGAGCCCCTAGGTAACCCTGAAAAGACTCCTTCAGTATCAGGGGCTGCAAGAGACCTCTAGATGAGCAGCTAGAGGATTAGGTGAGGAGAAGAACTGAAATAAAATGCGTGTTTTTCCCTGGATTTGTGGAAGACAACAAGAAAGAAATACAGGACCCCAAAAAACAAACCCACTCGATGGGAGAGGCAGGTGAGCACCTCTGGTTCAGGAATTACAGAATGCACTCAACTGCAGCTTGCAGACAAGGATCCTGGCACGTTCCAGCAGCCAGCACTGCCACCTGATCCCAGCATCCCTCTGCCCCATGGATTTACACAGGACCCCAAAGCCCCAGTGGTCAGTGAAAGGAAAACATCCAACTGTCCACACTTGGCAACCTACTCCTGGGTTCTGCAGCCTGTGGAGAAAGACAAATTCCCTCACTAGAAAACTAAGCAGGTTTGAGCTGGGCTTTCTCAAAGCACACTAAAGGCAGAGGTGGGCTTCTCCGTGCTGTTTGGGAAGTGGCACATGAACCACACGGGAATCAGAGAGAGATTATCAACTCCAGAGGCACTGCTGAGCGCAGCCTCTCCTGACTCCAGCTGGGCTCCAGCCCCGAGGTGACCTGTGCCTCCAAACAGAGGGGCCAGAGTGACCTGCACTGACCAGGCCGGCCACAGCTCCGTGTCACACTGACCACTGCAGCGTCCAGCCAGTCCCTCCAGAGGCTCTTCCAATCTCCACCTCCACCTTACAGGGGCATGGAACGCCGCTGATCACACCCGCTGCTCCCTGACCTGCAGCCAGAGGAAGATTTCCTCATTTGCTGCTGTGGCCAGTGGCACCTCTCTGTAGCAGGTTTTGCGTCCTGCTCGGTGCCCCAGTGCTCCAGACAGGCTGGCTCCGTGCTGCTGGGCCTCTCCCGGTCCCTCTGAGCAGGGCTGCAGCCGAGTCTTCAGAACAGCCCCAATTCCCCAAAACAGCCCCCAAAACAGCCCGGCGCTGTCTGTGTGGGGAACATCAAACCCACACCAAGGAATGGCTTTGCCCAGTGCCCCGGGATGGAGCAGCCCCGGCCTGCTCCACCAGAGCCCAGGGCGGCTCTGGGAGCCCTGAGGGCACGAGAGAAGGAAACTTCAGCGTGAGGGTCTGCAGCGGCCAGGGGAACACCAGCGCCTCCGAGCCGCCCTGCCAGACACGTACGGCCCTCCACCACCCTCGCAGTGGTGCGGGAATGTGCTCGCTGCTGAGGGCGGCCTCGCGGCTCGGCGAGCAGCTCGGGCAGGGCCGCCGCTGTCCGCTCCGTGCGGAGCGCAGCCTCCTCCGGACGCGGCCGTGAGGCGGTCTGGGCCCTCGGGTGTCGCCTCCGGCAGAATCAGCGGCTCGGTGGAGCTCACACGAAGCTCTCCCTGGGGCGGGACAGCCCTTGCCCGTGGGGTGTCGGGCGGGCCCCGGGCCGGCCGAGGGTTGCCCGGCTGAGCCCGGGGCCGCCCCTGACGTGGGGCTCTGGGGCAGAGTCCGGCCCGCGGTGCCCAGCAGGGATGCGCGGTTCTGTCTGTGCTCGGGCAGCACCAGAGTAGAGTTTTTCCCTGCTACAGTACCTACGCTACCCCGCGAAAGAGCATCGCTCAGGTTTGACAGGAGGAGAAATCTGTGTGGCCGTCAGCTATCACCTATGGCCCGGTCAGGATACTGATGGATTTTCTGACCTATTCGCTAGGGTCGTGTAAAATGTTAAACTGCAGATGCTTTCTGAAAGCAACTAGTGCTTTGAATGGTACAATCTGGATTACAGAAGCTTTATGTAGTGTTAGGCTGTGAACCACAATAGGTTTATTCTACAAGTTAATAGGGATATGCCAGATCATGTTACACTTCTGTTTTATCTTCTGTTTTGACCCTATGGCAAGCATCAGTTGGGTTTATTTAGCTCTTTATTAGCCCTTTATTTAGCTCTTAGCATTTTTCACATTTTGTGTGAAAAATGAATTAACTTTTAGGTAGATATTTTTAAAGAGGAAAAATGTATTTGTGCCTATTGATGCTGCAGTGATTTGTGGTTTTGAGACCCATCTTGCAAAATACCACATGCTGAGGCTGATTGTCATAGCTCTGAAGCCAGCCCTGGGTATGGAATGCTTTTCATTCTTTGGAGTGTTCATTCCAGGCAGTTCTGTGTAACGAGATCTTTACAGAGCATGGAAGATGCCTCTAGGGGAAGTCTCCATTTTGATTGCTGTGCCTAGACTAATTCTGATACTCCTGAGTTTGCTGTCAGGTTTTTACGATGCTGAAATGTGTGTTTTCCAGGTTCCTGTGTGGGCTATTTTTCACTAAGAATCTAGAAAATATCTTGGCTTTTCGTGGGGTTTAGTGCAAAATAGGTTTGACTGTAGGAACCACATTGTTGCAAAGATGAAGCATGCAATTAAAGTTCTTTCTAATAATTTGAGATGATTTAAATATATGTCAAATGAAATGCCATAGTCAAGGAACCAAAGCAGTCGAATGAATTGCCTATAAATTCCTTTGGCATGAAGCGTGTTGAGTGAAATGTTTATTTCTTCTAAGCAATAGGTCATAAGAGTGTTTAAATAAAGGTATAGTATATATAATGCACTGGAGCACAATCCATGGATTAGAGTGAAATTTCAACACTCAGTTCCTTTACTTAGAGAAGTCCACCTATGCCCAGATGGATTAATTAATTGTAGTGGTAGAAAATACAGGGTGTAAAACACAGCTGACTGTTGAGCTTAGTATATCACTATGTTGTAGAGAAACTCAAGAATCAAGAAAATTCTAAATAAGTAAATGCTAATTTGTCATGCAGTACTATGGTATTTTCAGGCAGCTAATCAAGAAAATTTGAATTGGAAGACCGTCAAACTTGTTTCATACAATAAAACTCTGAGAGACTTATCTACAAATAGAAACACAAGGAGCATCCTTTTTTGTACTCAGCAAAGAGCTGGAGTATGTTGTGCTGTTACGGAGGTTTATTTTTATAAACTACTCCAATGAATTTTATAAGCATGTAAAAGATTGTAAGTGCCCTGAAACATGTTTATTCTTGGACTGGCAATTACATACATGGATTCAGTTTTGATTTTCTTTAAAATAAAAATAAAAATATTTCTCTGGAGTAATTTGCTCTCGGTAACAAGAGTCATCTGCAAGAGAAATATCCAAACCAATTTCTGGGCAGTGGAAGTAGCTTTATTTTTTATAACATTCTTAGTACCTGTGACCAGGGTTGGTAGAGTGCCAGTCCTGCCAGCTTTAAGGAGCTGCATGTAAGTGTACCCTCGTTTCCTCAGAATCCCAGGGATGTGGACATTTCTTTGAGATGAGCTTTTAGGAAGCCCCAGAACATCTGGTGGTGTGACATCTTCCTGCATGCTCTGTTTCTGCACGTGATGTTTTCCAGTGCTTTCAAACATCCCTTCCCTTCTGTTTTTTCAGATGGTTATTTAGACCTATCTTGAGAGCTACTCTCTTCAGCCTCAGCTTTATCCAAGATACAATATGGTTATTATATAACCTAGTATTTTTTCATTTTACTTACATTTCATTACATAACCTAGTATTTTACATTGTTACTTGCACAGCAGAATAACTGCAGAACTCTGCTCGATCCAGGTTATACTGAAAACTAAAAAAAATGCTATTTTTACATGCCTGACATTTTTCTTGCATATTTGAGCTTAGGTATTATGTTTGCTCATTTCAGGAGTGCTTCTGAACCACAGTCCAGAAAGAAGAAAAATCTTCTTGGTTGAAGTTGAACATTTGTCTCTAAGAGTAAGAACAAAGCCATGCCAGTGCTTTCAGAAGACTCAGGTAATTCAGCTGCATGCTTTCAACAGAGCAGTGACTGAAATCTTGTCATACCTGTTTCACACATAAAAATAATTTAAATAGGAGTAAAATGTAATAGAATTAAGATAATTCAACTGAAGTTTCTGAGCAATTACCTACAAGAAGGAAGGTGGAATGTAAAAGGTGAAAATTAATAAAGTTTGTCAGGATCAGTTTCCTACTAACCCTAGAGCACCCAAATATACTCTGATAGACCTGAATATACTCTGATAGACTTGAATATATTCTGATAGATCTGAATATATTCTGATAGACCTGAATATATTCTGATAGGCAGAATTGGACCCCTCAGTGTAACAGTGCCTTCTACATGTGCTTACTAAAGATCAGCCCATATATCTCTGCTGCTTGCTGTGTCATTTCTTAATATTTTCTGAACAGGGGTTGATAAACATTGTAAATATCCTTCCTTTTAACTTAAAATAAGTGTCTTTGTTCAAGGCTACTTTACTAGCTTCTCCAGTATGCTGCCCAGGAGAAGTCACAGATAATAAATGATGCTTAGGATTAAAGCAGGAGTGAGTTTGAGTCTCCTGGATCAAAAGCCACTCTAAGGTTCGTGGAGAGAATAGCCACAGGAATAGATTTGAACCCCCTCCACCTTTTTATATTTCCTGTTTTGTTTTGGTCCTGTGTTCCCAGACATGGTTCACCGGGAAAAATCTGGCCTTTGTCTGGCTCTGTGTGTTGCAAAATTGGGATATTTAAATATTTTTTTAGAAAACTAGCCACAAGCTTTGATTCCACCACAATGGAAATCTACACTTTATCCTTTCTTCCTCTGGTCAGGCCTGGCTTTTTATAGGTGCCTCAGAGTGGAAGGGGCAGGATAACACTTGTAAGCAAAGCTGCTGGGGAGGTAGAGCTGCTACCTGTGCAAAAAAAGGTCATTCAATCAGTTTGAGAGTCTGCTGTGGTACTAAAATTTCAAATTTGTAAGAGGGGAAACAAAGGGTTCTGGAAACAAGGAGTAATAAACATGAAGTGTTAAATGTGAAAGATAATTTCTTAAGAAATATATATTGCTTTGTTAGATTTTGCCTTAATATGATGGTGTGCTTGACACTTATGAGGGGAGTGTTGCAAAATGAGCTGTGGATAAACACGAGATAATCACAAGTCTCTGCAAATGTGATGATCATCAATGTGATACCCAAATAAATGTAGTGACTGTTAAGACTGCAGTAGAAGGTCCTGTGAGAAATGCTGTGTAGAATGTTTTTGTTCTGTCCTGAATCTAAATTTAGGGTTGCATGAAACTTTGGCCCTTTTGACATCTCAGCTAAGACCTGATTCAAATCATAAAGAGGAAATGGGATTCCTTAGGGATGTCTTCAGTGAAAGAAGTCTCAGCTACCTGATGAAGGTAAAAGTTTGTATTTATTTATGTACATTCTCCTTACAGTTTACTTTTTCTCTGTTCCCTTGATTTATCAACCATTTACTTTGCCAAACCTTTTTTTTAAGAATTCTGTACTGACCAAAGCATATGTGTGCTTAAGAACAAACACTAATAATGTTTGACAATTAATATGTTGAACATATTAAAACCGAGATCAAGGAGTAGAATGTTGCTGGCAGAGGTTCCAAAAAGTGCAAGAGGCTCCAGGGAATGGGGAAAATATGCAGATGGGATAGAAAACCTAATATCCCATTGAGTATGGGATAGAAAACTTCATATATGGGATAGAAAACCTCACATGCCATTGAATATGGGACAGAAACCCTCACATATGGGATAGAAAACCTCACATTCCATTGCATATGGGATAGAAAACCTAACACCCAACCTATAATAAAATCCCCTAATATAACTTTAGTTGCCAAGTATTGGTTATGCAAAAGCCAGATGATGCCTCTTCACAGAGATAATCTAGTTTATGAATGTATGGGAAATTAATTCAATAGTCCAGTTTTAATTTTTTAATGTGGAGGTGGGTTTTTTTGGGGGTGTTATTTGGTGGGGGTGTTTTGTTTTAATTTTGGTTCTGAGTTTCTTTGGGGTGGGTGTGCTAGGGAAGAAGTAAAGGGTTTGGGTTTGGGTGTTTGCTTTCCAGCCTTAGCACAGGGATGTGGCTTCCTCAGAGAGGGTGGTAAGGATGCTCAGTAGGGGAACATGAGGCACTTTGCCAAAATATTCCTTATGTCTTTGACAGATGTGGAGTCAGTCTGAGTGCCAGCAGTGTCTGCAGGGGAGCTGTGGACAGTTCATCTATCACAACACTGGGGGTGGCACAAAGCTCTTCTGGTCTGCCCACTGCTCAGAAATCCTTGCTCCTGGCTGTGGAACTTCTGGCTGTGGAACTCCTCCTCAGCCTGTGTCCGGCCAATCTTCAGCCTTGAGACTTTCTAGAACGGTGTTCCCTGAGTCATGAGAGTTGAGTTTCAAGTCCCGCACCCAGGGATTCCACTGCTGGGCAGCATAAAACAGTGTTCCCAACTGCTGTCCTCAAGAGCTGTAGCCCCCTGTGACCTGTGTCCCTTCTCCCATCAGAGCTTTGTTTTGCTGGTGCCTGGCTTGGGAGTCCTTGCCTTGCACAGGAGACTGGACTGGACTACAAACACATGCTAACAGTGGTAACAGGCAACTTTATTTACACAACTAAATAAATTTCAGCATTTGTGCATGCAGAGGAGGAAGATTGGCAGGACAGAGGACGCCTTTGACCTGAGGCTGCCTTTGGACGAGCAGGCACTGCCCCAGTATGTAATGGTCATGGTCCACTGCAGCCTGCAGTGGATCCTGTTCATCCTGCTGCCCATGTCTTTTTTCTCATGAGGCCCAGCAGTATCTGGTGCACCCGAGTTAAGAATTTCACCACTATCTGGTATGGATGTGGAGCAGGCAAGAGAGGTTGCATTGACATTGGCTCCTCAGAGGGGTTTGAGGTCGACTCTGGCTCTGGTGTGGCTGTTGCAGTTGAGTGATCAGGAGTGGGAGTACAGCAGCCTGACTCTGTTGGTGCTGACTCTGGCTGCTCCAAGGGGGCTGAGCTGAAGGTTGGCTCTGGTCTTGGAGTAGCTGTTTCAGCTGACTCAGGATATGGAGTGGGAGTAGAGCAGCCTGACTCTGTTGGTGTTGGCTCTGGCTGCTCAAAAGAGGTTGAGCTGAAGGTTGGCTCTGGTGCTGGAGTAGCTGTTTCAGCTGACTCTGGACATGGAGTGGGAGTAGAGCAGCCTGACTCTGTTGGTGTTGGCTCTGGCTGCTCAAAAGAGGTTGAGCTGAAGGTTGGCTCTGGTGCTGGAGTGGCTGTTTCAGCTGACTCTGGACATGGAGTGGGAGTAGAGCAGCCTGACTCTGTTGGTGTTGGCTCTGGCTGCTCAAAAGGGGTTGAGCTGAAGGTTGGCTCTGGTGCTGGAGTGGCTGTTTCAGCTGACTCTGGACATGGAGTGGGAGTAGAGTGCCGCGCTCCCCAGCCCCAAGTGCCCTCTGATGTTGCGCTCAACCCCGGCTAGCTCGGCACCTGGGGTGAGGACGGGCAATGAGGCACCTCTCGCTGCGCCCTGATGGGGTTTGAGAGGTGTCCCCGTGGGTCCTGAATCAGCAGCGGCTACCCTAAGGCGGCAAGGAAAAGCCGGAACCAGCTGGGGTAAAAGTCTTCTTTAATCTGGAGCCAACGTGGCCAACGCAAAGAAGATACACCAACAGGAAACCCCCCCAAGCTGGAACCCCGAGTGGGGTTCGGGGCAGGCAATTATAGGATTTGGGAAGGGAATGGGAGTGGAAACCAGGGAGGGAAAACCAATGGGAGACGGGGAAGGGAGTGGCTCCACGGTGGGGTGATTCCGCCTGGTCCAATGGGAAGGGGACAGGGGAGTGGCCCCAGGCCCTCGTCCAATCACTCGGTGCCCTGTGGAGAAGTTTCTGGACAGAGGGGAAGGAACACCGAGTGACAGACAAGGTACCTGGGAGGGGACAGGGGGATGACTTGGCAGTTTTGGGGATGACGGACAGGTGTTGGGAAGGCGGGAAAGGGGGACCAGGCGGGAAAACAGAACAAAAGGATGTACCAATACAGCAAATAGGGGAAGACAGGAACAAACCATTGGGGAAATACAAAATTGTAAAACCGTACATAAAATAAATAAAAACGCACCACCACAGTAGAGCAGCCTGACTCTGTTGGTGTTGGCTCTGGCTGCTCAAAAGAGGTTGAGCTGAAGGTTGGCTCTGGTGCTGGAGTGGCTGTTTCAGCTGACTCTGGACATGGAGTGGGAGTGGAGCAGCCTGACTCTGTTGGTGTTGGCTCTGGCTGCTCAAAAGGGGTTGAGCTGAAGGTTGGCTCTGGTGCTGGAGTGGCTGTTTCAGCTGACTCTGGACATGGAGTGGGAGTAGAGCAGTTTGACTCTGTTGGTGTTGGCTCTGGCTGCTCAAAAGAGGTTGAGCTGAAGGTTGGCTCTGGTGCTGGAGTGGCTGTTTCAGCTGACTCTGGACATGGAGTGGGAGTAGAGCAGCCTGACTCTGTTGGTGCTGACTCTGGCTGCTCCAAGGGGGCTGAGCTGAAGGTTGGCTCTGGTCTTGGAGTAGCTGTTTCAGCTGACTCAGGATATGGAGTGGGAGTAGAGCAGTTTGACTCTGTCAGTGTTGGCTCTGGCTGCTCAAGAGGGGTTGAGATGTAGGTTGTCTCTGGTGCTAGAGTGTCTGTTCCAGGTGGACGCATGCCCATCTGAATCAGGATCCAGTTGTAGAAGTACTGAGTGGAGGTGTAGACTCCCGGGCGTTTTGTTCTGACACAGCCTTTTCCCCAGCTGGTCACTCCAACAAGCCAAAAGTAGCCAGCATGGTTATCTTTGCACACCAGAGGCCCTCCACTGTCACCCTGCAACAGAGGAAAGAGGATTAGGGTGCTGTTGGGTGGCTGCTGTCAGCACTAGAGGCCTGTTTCTCTCTTGCAGCCCCTGCCACAGCTGTATTCATGGTACAAAAAGGCTTTGCTCAGGTGCTGGAGTCTCAAGAACCTTAGCTGGGAACAGGGTGGGTGTCTGTGAAGGCCCCCTTTTGTATCTGCACAGTGATCCTGGATGGGCAGAGCATAGATCATCCAGAATCTGGATCTGTGGGCTGCTGAGAACACTGGATGGGCTTTCTGGGCAGAGGGGCAGGCCTGGGGAACACGGTCACTTGGCAAGGAAACTCCAGCAGTGGAGGAAAAGTGGTTTGCCAGACAAAGCCCATGGTGACGGGGTACCTTCGCTGCTGGCTCCCAGCACTCATACCTGGCAGGTGTCCATGCCACCCCGTGGGTAGCCAGCACACAGGTTGTGGGTGTGGATGGCCCCAGCGTACCGACGGCTGCTGTTAACCAGCCGGATATCCAGGAGACGGACCTTGGCTTCCTGCAGGACATCACTCGGACCCTGAGCTGCAAGCACAGGAAGGAATGGGCACCCAGCAGCTCTTTGCCAGTTCCACTCCCCTGTCTGGGGGTGAACTCATTCCCTAGGGCTTGGCTTTGCCTCTGGAGCAGTTGTTGAAGCGCTGTGTCCTTTCTGTCTGCCTTTGGGGAGCAGGCCAGGCCCAGCTCTCCAGAGGCATACATCCTACAGCCTGACTTTGGTTTGTGCTGTCAGGAAGCCAAACCCATCTTGCTGGTGTGCCCAGCTCACCCTCAGGGCCCTTTTTGGGAACTCACCTTTTGCAGTGGCAGAACCCCAGCCAGCAATGTAGCAGGTTTTCAGCTCTGACACTGTGAGCGAGGCGTTGGGCACGCAGGCAAGCTGGACGTAGTCACTGCACTCCACGGGCTTGTCCAGCTCCAGCAGGGCGATGTCGTTCTGCTGGGAATCAGCCGTGTACTCCTGGTGGGCCAGGAGCCGCTTGATGTGGCGCACCTGAGTTTCAGGGCCCAGATGGGTCAGCTTGGTGGCCCCGATCAGCACACGCCACATGGTGACATTCCTGCAAGGCAGAGAGGGGTCTGAGGAAGAGCAGAGCCGTGTGCTGTTGATGCCTTAGGATTTTAGCTTTTGTATTTTTCATCCATTTGTAATCCTGCAGTTTTTTACTGTATAACTAAATTCTGCACACAGTGTGAGCTGCTGCTGCTTTCCCATTCTGGTCACAAAAATTCCTCTCCAGGCCTGGCAATCAAGGATACCTCACTGCCTCAGGCCTCGAGAGATGGAAACAAAAGTGAGTTGAGGGGAGCAAACTGGGGGTAAATGACTTCATTACCTGAAGCTGTAATTAGAAGATTAACCCTAAATATGCAAATGGACCAAATTTATAGGTGTGAAAACCTTTGACCCGTGGTCAATTTTGGGTTGTAGCACTTGGGGGGGTCTTTTGTTTTGCCTAAAATGGACCTGGAGGCCCTTCAATAAATATAATCACTTTTTATTCCTTGTCTGGCCTGTTTTTAGGTAGTCCTGAAAAGGCATCACTGTGGCAGCTCAGCACTTCCCTTCCTTCTGCTTCTCAAGGCAGAGAGGAAAGCAGGGCAATGAGGAGTGTGACTGCCCTAGCATGCCTTAGGCTCCAGGAATGCCACACTGGAGGCTGCTGGGCAGCAGTGGCACGAGCCCAGCCTTCTGAGCAGTCCCTCAGTTGGGCCCCGTAGTATTGAGGTGCTGCAGGCTGGGCAACTGTTTGTGTGGTGAGGATACCCTCATTCCCTGCTCCTCCTTACCTGGCCTGGAGGAAGCAATGGGCTGCTGTGAGGACCCACTGTGGGCTGATGAGGGACCCTCCACATGTATGGCCGGTGCCTATTTTCCTGGGGTCCTGGATGCTGACAATCCAGGGCCAGGCCCCTGGCAGGGCACCTGTGCCAGTCACAATTCGGTAGTCAGCATCTATGGAGTTGTAGTCAGAAGCCATGGGCCGGAGCCCACAGGTCCCTCTGGAAGCACAAAATCATTACTGCCCTTCTGTTCCAGTACCTGGGTGCTGGCAAGGAGGCTCCCACATGGGGTTTGGGGTGTGGCAATGGGGGACAAGCACCCTCCTAGAGCCTGGGGCCATACCTGCAGTTGCCCCAGGTACCATGTGCAGGTCTGTACACAGCCAGCAGGATGAAGAGGTACAGGTACAGAAGATTCATCGCTGTCAGCAGCATCTGTCAGCTGAAAGAGACAAAAGCTTGTCTCTTCCAGTGCAGTCTCTGACGAGTGCTGCAGCAACTGCACTGTCCATGGCACCTGGGGCTGATGTCACAGAGTGGGTGGTTCCAGGTTCTGGGCACAGTGTCCTCAGAGGACAGGGAAAGGCCACAGCCTCACAGAACCACAGAATGGTTTGGGCTGGAAGGGACCTTGAAGGTTGTGAAAGGCAAAAGGGGTCCCTTGCCTCGCACATGCAAAACGACACCATGGGCAGACAAATCTGGCACAGAGGGAAAGTCACTCCAAAGGCAGTGTTTGGTCAGAGAGGGTGCTCAGAGCCACCACACGATGGAGAAAACTAGCACATCAAAGCTAGAAAGAGGACAGGAAGGAACAATGCCATGTGCAAACTACTTGGGGGGATGCTTCAAGGCACATAAGCCTTAGCTGATGGAACAAACCTGGAAACTCCTGAGTGTTGCAAGAGGAATTGCTGACCATGGCAGAGTGCGAGAAGCTGACAGGAGTTTCAATGCCATGAGGAAGCCCTTCTGAGTCTGTTTATACATTCTCCATGTCTGGAGCAGGGTGAGTACTGCAAATGCCTCAGTGCTGCCTCTTGCTTTGGAGACTGGTGCTGGAGGTCATGGCTGCAGAAAACAAGGGACTGAGATGGAGAGTGCTCATGCACTCACTTTTGTGGTTTGGGAATGGCATTCCCCAGTCTGGTGTTTCCACTGGAACACTGCAAACCACTGCTCCTCACTCCCTTCTCCCTCTCCCCTCCCTTCTCTGGTGGGCTTGAGAATAGAACTGGAAGCACAAAAGTTAAAGACTGTGGGTTGAGACAAGAACAATATAATGGAAACAGCAATGAAACAAGAAAATGAGCAGTAACCGCAACAATATTAATAATGGACTGGGACAATTCACATGCAACCATCCACCCCATAGAGCCTGGCAGTACCCAACCAGGCTGTCATGCATGTTATCCAGCGGAGATTTCTTCCCCTGTCCCTGGAAAATGTTGTGGAGTGGTTCAGAACAACCTCCACGTCCTGGCCATGCCCTGTCCTGGTTATGGCAAAAATTTACCCCATCCTGGCCAGAACCAGGACATTCACCCTCATGATCTGCCCCACAGCTTTGGAATCTGTGCCAGAGGGTCTGGCAGGGCAGGGAGGGCAGTCACCAGGGATTGGCAGACGTTGGAAACTCCTTATCCCTCTCTCTGGCCCCTGGTTTTCCTTGTTTTATGGAATGGAAGAACACATGTCCAACTCCTCCCAGTATCTCCTTCACTGGAAATCCTCCGTGCTTTGATTCCTTCTCTGACATTCTGCTGCACCTGGGGAATGCAGTGGGAAAACCCAAGGCTTTGTGTGAAGGTCACTCCCTCAGCACTTCACCTGAGGTGCACAGGAAGGCTGCCCTGGCTCTACCACACCTCATCCAGAACACCTGGAAGCTCTTCCCTCCCCATTCACACACTCCCCTGCCTTGTCCTCCTCATCCCACAGGGATGCACAGAGGGGCTACCACACTTCACGGTTTGGTAGCCCTGATACCACACTCCTGACTGGAATGGGGTGACCCTGGGGCAGTTTTGGCCTGCATCAGTTCCATGTCCTGCCTCAGCACACCCAGGTTCTCTGTTGGCGTCTGTGCTCATCTCTGCAGCTTTGCTGTCCTGCACCAGGAGTTTGCTGAATAAAATCATCCTCTAGAAAGGACATGTGACACAAGCCCAGGAGTAAGCAGCACCATGGGAGAGTTCAGCAAGGTGCCCTGGGGACAGCCAGGCCAGGCAGGGGAAGGTGGGGGGACCACGGCCTCACTGAAGCAGCCACATTGTACAGCACAAAAAATAAAGCTAAATAAATGCTGGGATGAAATACAGCACTGCTGGGACTGCTCCATTTAGCAAATAACAGTTGTGGGGGAGATTTACAGATGTACTGGGTACATCTGGGAACTGGGGCTCCTGCTGGAAGTCTTCAATCTTGAAGCTCCCAGTTCCCAAAGCTGGTAAATCCTTCCCAGCAATGGCTCCTGAGGCAGGGAGAGGGGTGGAAAGCCAAGGATGGGGCAGAGATCAGAAGGAGCTGGGGAGCTCAGAGAGGTCTTCAAGGGGAAGAGGATTTGTCTGAAAGGCCCTCACTTTTCTGGTCATCTTGGCAACTCTGGCAGGTTTAACAGGAGGTTTGTCTGGAAACAAGACAGGGACATATTGGCATGATGGGTGCTGGCATATTCCAGTCTTAGGCTTTGCAGAGAGAGATTTGCTGTTTCCCCATAGGCCACAGAGGATTCTAATATGAGGTGAACTCCCCAAGCTTGCATCCACCCTGTTCCATGGCCTCTGGCTCTGAGAAATGCTCTCCTGTGCACCCTGCTTCATTCCCTCAGATCAATGGCTGATGTGCCAGCAGCTCCTGCTCCAGAAGGGCAGCACATGATGAAGGTGCCACCCCTGCAGCTGAAAAGAAGGTTCCTTTGGCCATGGCATTCCAGGAGGTCATAAGACACATCATCAATGGAGTCTGAAAAAAAGAAAAATTAGAAGTTGAGGCAGCTGCATTTACCAGTGTGGGCAGTCCAGAGAGAACTGCCTGGACCTGACCCAGTTTGTGGATCAGAGCCAGAAATAGGTTCCCTTAGCTAGAAATGAGACCTCTCTACCCAGAGAGCCAGCTGCTTGCCATTCCATTGCTCCCTGGCCACAAGCAGCACTTCATCCATGAGCTCTCACCCCACAGAGCCCCTAGGTAACCCTGAAAAGACTCCTTCAGTATCAGGGGCTGCAAGAGACCTCTAGATGAGCAGCTAGAGGATTAGGTGAGGAGAAGAACTGAAATAAAATGCGTGTTTTTCCCTGGATTTGTGGAAGACAACAAGAAAGAAATACAGGACCCCAAAAAACAAACCCACTCGATGGGAGAGGCAGGTGAGCACCTCTGGTTCAGGAATTACAGAATGCACTCAACTGCAGCTTGCAGACAAGGATCCTGGCACGTTCCAGCAGCCAGCACTGCCACCTGATCCCAGCATCCCTCTGCCCCATGGATTTACACAGGACCCCAAAGCCCCAGTGGTCAGTGAAAGGAAAACATCCAACTGTCCACACTTGGCAACCTACTCCCGGGTTCTGCAGCCTGTGGAGAAAGACAAATTCCCTCACTAGAAAACTAAGCAGGTTTGAGCTGGGCTTTCTCAAAGCACACTAAAGGCAGAGGTGGGCTTCTCCGTGCTGTTTGGGAAGTGGCACATGAACCACACGGGAATCAGAGAGAGATTATCAACTCCAGAGGCACTGCTGAGCGCAGCCTCTCCTGACTCCAGCTGGGCTCCAGCCCCGAGGTGACCTGTGCCTCCAAACAGAGGGGCCAGAGTGACCTGCACTGACCAGGCCGGCCACAGCTCCGTGTCACACTGACCACTGCAGCGTCCAGCCAGTCCCTCCAGAGGCTCTTCCAATCTCCACCTCCACCTTACAGGGGCATGGAACGCCGCTGATCACACCCGCTGCTCCCTGACCTGCAGCCAGAGGAAGATTTCCTCATTTGCTGCTGTGGCCAGTGGCACCTCTCTGTAGCAGGTTTTGCGTCCTGCTCGGTGCCCCAGTGCTCCAGACAGGCTGGCTCCGTGCTGCTGGGCCTCTCCCGGTCCCTCTGAGCAGGGCTGCAGCCGAGTCTTCAGAACAGCCCCAATTCCCCAAAACAGCCCCCAAAACAGCCCGGCGCTGTCTGTGTGGGGAACATCAAACCCACACCAAGGAATGGCTTTGCCCAGTGCCCCGGGATGGAGCAGCCCCGGCCTGCTCCACCAGAGCCCAGGGCGGCTCTGGGAGCCCTGAGGGCACGAGAGAAGGAAACTTCAGCGTGAGGGTCTGCAGCGGCCAGGGGAACACCAGCGCCTCCGAGCCGCCCTGCCAGACACGTACGGCCCTCCACCACCCTCGCAGTGGTGCGGGAATGTGCTCGCTGCTGAGGGCGGCCTCGCGGCTCGGCGAGCAGCTCGGGCAGGGCCGCCGCTGTCCGCTCCGTGCGGAGCGCAGCCTCCTCCGGACGCGGCCGTGAGGCGGTCTGGGCCCTCAGGTGTCGCCTCCGGCAGAATCAGCGGCTCGGTGGAGCTCACACGAAGCTCTCCCTGGGGCGGGACAGCCCTTGCCCGTGGGGTGTCGGGCGGGCCCCGGGCCGGCCGAGGGTTGCCCGGCTGAGCCCGGGGCCGCCCCTGACGTGGGGCTCTGGGGCAGAGTCCGGCCCGCGGTGCCCAGCAGGGATGCGCGGTTCTGTCTGTGCTCGGGCAGCACCAGAGTAGAGTTTTTCCCTGCTACAGTACCTACGCTACCCCGCGAAAGAGCATCGCTCAGGTTTGACAGGAGGAGAAATCTGTGTGGCCGTCAGCTATCACCTATGGCCCGGTCAGGATACTGATGGATTTTCTGACCTATTCGCTAGGGTCGTGTAAAATGTTAAACTGCAGATGCTTTCTGAAAGCAACTAGTGCTTTGAATGGTACAATCTGGATTACAGAAGCTTTATGTAGTGTTAGGCTGTGAACCACAATAGGTTTATTCTACAAGTTAATAGGGATATGCCAGATCATGTTACACTTCTGTTTTATCTTCTGTTTTGACCCTATGGCAAGCATCAGTTGGGTTTATTTAGCTCTTTATTAGCCCTTTATTTAGCTCTTAGCATTTTTCACATTTTGTGTGAAAAATGAATTAACTTTTAGGTAGATATTTTTAAAGAGGAAAAATGTATTTGTGCCTATTGATGCTGCAGTGATTTGTGGTTTTGAGACCCATCTTGCAAAATACCACATGCTGAGGCTGATTGTCATAGCTCTGAAGCCAGCCCTGGGTATGGAATGCTTTTCATTCTTTGGAGTGTTCATTCCAGGCAGTTCTGTGTAACGAGATCTTTACAGAGCATGGAAGATGCCTCTAGGGGAAGTCTCCATTTTGATTGCTGTGCCTAGACTAATTCTGATACTCCTGAGTTTGCTGTCAGGTTTTTACGATGCTGAAATGTGTGTTTTCCAGGTTCCTGTGTGGGCTATTTTTCACTAAGAATCTAGAAAATATCTTGGCTTTTCGTGGGGTTTAGTGCAAAATAGGTTTGACTGTAGGAACCACATTGTTGCAAAGATGAAGCATGCAATTAAAGTTCTTTCTAATAATTTGAGATGATTTAAATATATGTCAAATGAAATGCCATAGTCAAGGAACCAAAGCAGTCGAATGAATTGCCTATAAATTCCTTTGGCATGAAGCGTGTTGAGTGAAATGTTTATTTCTTCTAAGCAATAGGTCATAAGAGTGTTTAAATAAAGGTATAGTATATATAATGCACTGGAGCACAATCCATGGATTAGAGTGAAATTTCAACACTCAGTTCCTTTACTTAGAGAAGTCCACCTATGCCCAGATGGATTAATTAATTGTAGTGGTAGAAAATACAGGGTGTAAAACACAGCTGACTGTTGAGCTTAGTATATCACTATGTTGTAGAGAAACTCAAGAATCAAGAAAATTCTAAATAAGTAAATGCTAATTTGTCATGCAGTACTATGGTATTTTCAGGCAGCTAATCAAGAAAATTTGAATTGGAAGACCGTCAAACTTGTTTCATACAATAAAACTCTGAGAGACTTATCTACAAATAGAAACACAAGGAGCATCCTTTTTTGTACTCAGCAAAGAGCTGGAGTATGTTGTGCTGTTACGGAGGTTTATTTTTATAAACTACTCCAATGAATTTTATAAGCATGTAAAAGATTGTAAGTGCCCTGAAACATGTTTATTCTTGGACTGGCAATTACATACATGGATTCAGTTTTGATTTTCTTTAAAATAAAAATAAAAATATTTCTCTGGAGTAATTTGCTCTCGGTAACAAGAGTCATCTGCAAGAGAAATATCCAAACCAATTTCTGGGCAGTGGAAGTAGCTTTATTTTTTATAACATTCTTAGTACCTGTGACCAGGGTTGGTAGAGTGCCAGTCCTGCCAGCTTTAAGGAGCTGCATGTAAGTGTACCCTCGTTTCCTCAGAATCCCAGGGATGTGGACATTTCTTTGAGATGAGCTTTTAGGAAGCCCCAGAACATCTGGTGGTGTGACATCTTCCTGCATGCTCTGTTTCTGCACGTGATGTTTTCCAGTGCTTTCAAACATCCCTTCCCTTCTGTTTTTTCAGATGGTTATTTAGACCTATCTTGAGAGCTACTCTCTTCAGCCTCAGCTTTATCCAAGATACAATATGGTTATTATATAACCTAGTATTTTTTCATTTTACTTACATTTCATTACATAACCTAGTATTTTACATTGTTACTTGCACAGCAGAATAACTGCAGAACTCTGCTCGATCCAGGTTATACTGAAAACTAAAAAAAATGCTATTTTTACATGCCTGACATTTTTCTTGCATATGTGAGCTTAGGTATTATGTTTGCTCATTTCAGGAGTGCTTCTGAACCACAGTCCAGAAAGAAGAAAAATCTTCTTGGTTGAAGTTGAACATTTGTCTCTAAGAGTAAGAACAAAGCCATGCCAGTGCTTTCAGAAGACTCAGGTAATTCAGCTGCATGCTTTCAACAGAGCAGTGACTGAAATCTTGTCATACCTGTTTCACACATAAAAATAATTTAAATAGGAGTAAAATGTAATAGAATTAAGATAATTCAACTGAAGTTTCTGAGCAATTACCTACAAGAAGGAAGGTGGAATGTAAAAGGTGAAAATTAATAAAGTTTGTCAGGATCAGTTTCCTACTAACCCTAGAGCACCCAAATATACTCTGATAGACCTGAATATACTCTGATAGACTTGAATATATTCTGATAGATCTGAATATATTCTGATAGACCTGAATATATTCTGATAGGCAGAATTGGACCCCTCAGTGTAACAGTGCCTTCTACATGTGCTTACTAAAGATCAGCCCATATATCTCTGCTGCTTGCTGTGTCATTTCTTAATATTTTCTGAACAGGGGTTGATAAACATTGTAAATATCCTTCCTTTTAACTTAAAATAAGTGTCTTTGTTCAAGGCTACTTTACTAGCTTCTCCAGTATGCTGCCCAGGAGAAGTCACAGATAATAAATGATGCTTAGGATTAAAGCAGGAGTGAGTTTGAGTCTCCTGGATCAAAATCCACTCTAAGGTTCGTGGAGAGAATAGCCACAGGAATAGATTTGAACCCCCTCCGCCTTTTTATATTTCCTGTTTTGTTTTGGTCCTGTGTTCCCAGACATGGTTCACCGGGAAAAATCTGGCCTTTGTCTGGCTCTGTGTGTTGCAAAATTGGGATATTTAAATATTTTTTTAGAAAACTAGCCACAAGCTTTGATTCCACCACAATGGAAATCTACACTTTATCCTTTCTTCCTCTGGTCAGGCCTGGCTTTTTATAGGTGCCTCAGAGTGGAAGGGGCAGGATAACACTTGTAAGCAAAGCTGCTGGGGAGGTAGAGCTGCTACCTGTGCAAAAAAAGGTCATTCAATCAGTTTGAGAGTCTGCTGTGGTACTAAAATTTCAAATTTGTAAGAGGGGAAACAAAGGGTTCTGGAAACAAGGAGTAATAAACATGAAGTGTTAAATGTGAAAGATAATTTCTTAAGAAATATATATTGCTTTGTTAGATTTTGCCTTAATATGATGGTGTGCTTGACACTTATGAGGGGAGTGTTGCAAAATGAGCTGTGGATAAACACGAGATAATCACAAGTCTCTGCAAATGTGATGATCATCAATGTGATACCCAAATAAATGTAGTGACTGTTAAGACTGCAGTAGAAGGTCCTGTGAGAAATGCTGTGTAGAATGTTTTTGTTCTGTCCTGAATCTAAATTTAGGGTTGCATGAAACTTTGGCCCTTTTGACATCTCAGCTAAGACCTGATTCAAATCATAAAGAGGAAATGGGATTCCTTAGGGATGTCTTCAGTGAAAGAAGTCTCAGCTACCTGATGAAGGTAAAAGTTTGTATTTATTTATGTACATTCTCCTTACAGTTTACTTTTTCTCTGTTCCCTTGATTTATCAACCATTTACTTTGCCAAACCTTTTTTTTAAGAATTCTGTACTGACCAAAGCATATGTGTGCTTAAGAACAAACACTAATAATGTTTGACAATTAATATGTTGAACCTATTAAAACCGAGATCAAGGAGTAGAATGTTGCTGGCAGAGGTTCCAAAAAGTGCAAGAGGCTCCAGGGAATGGGGAAAATATGCAGATGGGATAGAAAACCTAATATCCCATTGAGTATGGGATAGAAAACTTCATATATGGGATAGAAAACCTCACATGCCATTGAATATGGGACAGAAACCCTCACATATGGGATAGAAAACCTCACATTCCATTGCATATGGGATAGAAAACCTAACACCCAACCTATAATAAAATCCCCTAATATAACTTTAGTTGCCAAGTATTGGTTATGCAAAAGCCAGATGATGCCTCTTCACAGAGATAATCTAGTTTATGAATGTATGGGAAATTAATTCAATAGTCCAGTTTTAATTTTTTAATGTGGAGGTGGGTTTTTTTGGGGGTGTTATTTGGTGGGGGTGTTTTGTTTTAATTTTGGTTCTGAGTTTCTTTGGGGTGGGTGTGCTAGGGAAGAAGTAAAGGGTTTGGGTTTGGGTGTTTGCTTTCCAGCCTTAGCACAGGGATGTGGCTTCCTCAGAGAGGGTGGTAAGGATGCTCAGTAGGGGAACATGAGGCACTTTGCCAAAATATTCCTTATGTCTTTGACAGATGTGGAGTCAGTCTGAGTGCCAGCAGTGTCTGCAGGGGAGCTGTGGACAGTTCATCTATCACAACACTGGGGGTGGCACAAAGCTCTTCTGGTCTGCCCACTGCTCAGAAATCCTTGCTCCTGGCTGTGGAACTTCTGGCTGTGGAACTCCTCCTCAGCCTGTGTCCGGCCAATCTTCAGCCTTGAGACTTTCTAGAACGGTGTTCCCTGAGTCATGAGAGTTGAGTTTCAAGTCCCGCACCCAGGGATTCCACTGCTGGGCAGCATAAAACAGTGTTCCCAACTGCTGTCCTCAAGAGCTGTAGCCCCCTGTGACCTGTGTCCCTTCTCCCATCAGAGCTTTGTTTTGCTGGTGCCTGGCTTGGGAGTCCTTGCCTTGCACAGGAGACTGGACTGGACTACAAACACATGCTAACAGTGGTAACAGGCAACTTTATTTACACAACTAAATAAATTTCAGCATTTGTGCATGCAGAGGAGGAAGATTGGCAGGACAGAGGACGCCTTTGACCTGAGGCTGCCTTTGGACGAGCAGGCACTGCCCCAGTATGTAATGGTCATGGTCCACTGCAGCCTGCAGTGGATCCTGTTCATCCTGCTGCCCATGTCTTTTTTCTCATGAGGCCCAGCAGTATCTGGTGCACCCGAGTTAAGAATTTCACCACTATCTGGTATGGATGTGGAGCAGGCAAGAGAGGTTGCCTTGACATTGGCTCCTCAGAGGGGTTTGAGGTCGACTCTGGCTCTGGTGTGGCTGTTGCAGTTGAGTGATCAGGAGTGGGAGTACAGCAGCCTGACTCTGTTGGTGCTGACTCTGGCTGCTCCAAGGGGGCTGAGCTGAAGGTTGGCTCTGGTCTTGGAGTAGCTGTTTCAGCTGACTCAGGATATGGAGTGGGAGTAGAGCAGCCTGACTCTGTTGGTGTTGGCTCTGGCTGCTCAAAAGAGGTTGAGCTGAAGGTTGGCTCTGGTGCTGGAGTAGCTGTTTCAGCTGACTCTGGACATGGAGTGGGAGTAGAGCAGCCTGACTCTGTTGGTGTTGGCTCTGGCTGCTCAAAAGAGGTTGAGCTGAAGGTTGGCTCTGGTGCTGGAGTAGCTGTTTCAGCTGACTCTGGACATGGAGTGGGAGTAGAGCAGCCTGACTCTGTTGGTGTTGGCTCTGGCTGCTCAAAAGGGGTTGAGCTGAAGGTTGGCTCTGGTGCTGGAGTGGCTGTTTCAGCTGACTCTGGACATGGAGTGGGAGTAGAGTGCCGCGCTCCCCAGCCCCAAGTGCCCTCTGATGTTGCGCTCAACCCCGGCTAGCTCGGCACCTGGGGTGAGGACGGGCAATGAGGCACCTCTCGCTGCGCCCTGATGGGGTTTGAGAGGTGTCCCCGTGGGTCCTGAATCAGCAGCGGCTACCCTAAGGCGGCAAGGAAAAGCCGGAATCTGCTGGGGTAAAAGTCTTCTTTAATCTGGAGCCAACGTGGCCAACGCAAAGAAGATACACCAACAGGAAACCCCCCCAAGCTGGAACCCCGAGTGGGGTTCGGGGCAGGCAATTATAGGATTTGGGAAGGGAATGGGAGTGGAAACCAGGGAGGGAAAACCAATGGGAGACGGGGAAGGGAGTGGCTCCACGGTGGGGTGATTCCGCCTGGTCCAATGGGAAGGGGACAGGGGAGTGGCCCCAGGCCCTCGTCCAATCACTCGGTGCCCTGTGGAGAAGTTTCTGGACAGAGGGGAAGGAACACCGAGTGACAGACAAGGTACCTGGGAGGGGACAGGGGGATGACTTGGCAGTTTTGGGGATGACGGACAGGTGTTGGGAAGGCGGGAAAGGGGGACCAGGCGGGAAAACAGAACAAAAGGATGTACCAATACAGCAAATAGGGGAAGACAGGAACAAACCATTGGGGAAATACAAAATTGTAAAACCGTACATAAAATAAATAAAAACGCACCACCACATCTCCCCCTTTTGTGTTTAAAAGAAAAAGAAGGAGAGGGAGGTAAACACAAGTCCTTAAACTGGGGAGACAGAGTCCTTGGCATCCTCGTCAAACCAGACATCGTTTGGGTCTTCTTTTGGCTGCTCACTGATGTTAAGTGGCTGGAGCTCACCCGGGTCGGCTACTGTAGCGTGGTTGATGTTGATGTTGTTGCTGAGGGCCTTCAGCAACAGCCGCTTGACCACCCCGAAGCCCCCGGCGAAGGCGATGAGCCCCAGCAGCAGCACGATGCCCGTCTGAATCAGGGAACGGATCCACCCAGCGAGGCCCCATCCTTCGAAGAGGGAATCCAGCCATCCTGTGGACTCCTTTTGGATGTGATGGATCATCTCCTGCATCCTTGAGATGGACGTCCGGACGTCCTCAGCCCTTGAACTCGATTTTACACAGCACACGCCAGCGAACTCCAAAGGCTGAGGAACAATCCACGAATGCAGGAGATGTGGGGCGATGGAGAGGCCCAGAAGGATGAGGTAGATTGGTGGGAACATGCTGGGTGGACCGGTGGTGGTGGATACGGCTCTGTAAAATAAACTGACACGAAAATTAATACTTAAAATTAATAGGGAGGTCCATCCTCCAAAGGAAAAGGGACTCCGTGGAGCCTAGGAAGGGGAAAGGAAGGTCATAACAAAATGGTTCGGAGTTGGGGGAAAGGGACCTCCTCCGCCTGCGGAGGGCCGCGTGCCCCACCTGAGGACTTGACGGTCTTTTGTCCGAGTTCTTAGGGACGTAGGGCCGGACGAACTTGGAAGGGACCCATCTCAGGCCTGAGGGCGTGGATACGCAAGCGTATCCCCGTCCCCAGGTGACTAAGTCATAGGGTCCCTCCTGCCGCCAGGTCTCTGGATCTTTGATGAGAACTGGCGGCCTCTCCCTGACCTTGCTCTGCTCTGATGCCCCGAAGTGTCTCACGATGGGGGGATTGAGACACTCAAATGAACAATTTAGAAAGTTCAAAGTAAACAGGGCTCTCGCCAACTGGACTTGGGGGGACTCATGCTTGGATGCTGAGAGTTGTTGTTTCAGCATCCGTTTGATGTTTTGGTGAGTCCTTTCCACCACGGCTTGACCTGAGGGGGAATAGGCGATGCCGGTCTTGTGTTCTATTCCCCATTGCTGCAGGAAGCCGGCAAATTCCCTGGAGGTATACCCGGGGGCGTTGTCGGTTTTGATCAATTTGGGGACGCCCAGCATGGAGAAGGCTTGGACTAGATGTTTCTGAACGTCCTTTGCCCTCTCCCCGGTGTGGGCAGAGGCGAAAACTGCCCCAGAGAAGGTGTCCACAGAGACATGGACGTACTTCTGCTTCCCGAAGGAAGGGACGTGAGTAACGTCCATTTGCCACACCTCACAGGATTGGAGTCCCCTGGGATTAGCCCCTGCGCTCACCGATGGCAAGGGGAGCGACTTACAGGACGGGCAAGTCGCCACGATGGCCTTGGCCTGGTCCCGGGTCAGGTGGAATTCCCGGACCAGACCAGGCGCATTCTGATGATGGAACTGGTGGCTGATCTTAGCTTGCTGGAACTTCTCCGGGAGTGGCGCCAGCTGCACGGGGGCGGCCGCAAGGGCATCGGCACGCCGATTACCTTCGGCCAAGAACCCCGGCAAGTCGGTGTGGGACCTTATGTGCATTACATAAAACGGTTGCTCTCGGTGGGAGATTAGCCTAACCAGCTTTGAGAGCAACTCATTGAGGGCCTCGTTGGGAACACCCTGCAGGATTGCATCCTGTGCCCTAGATACTACACCCGCTACATAGGCCGAATCTGTGACCAAATTGAAGGGTTCAGAGAACTTCTCAAAAGCCCTGACGACTGCGGCCAACTCAGCTAGCTGTGGGGATCCCTCCACCACAGCGACATCAGACTCCCACCGCTGAGTCTGAGGATCCCTCCAAGTCACTACGGACTTGTGGGACCCTCCGGACGCGTCAGTAAAAACTGTCAGAGCCTTTAGGGGTTTTTTGCTCTGAATCCGTGTTACTTTTAGCTCGAATTGGACGTCCGAATCAAAAATTTTGTGGGCTGGTCTCAAAACAGAAATTTCGCCCGTGTAGCTATCCAGAGCAAACTGCAAGGATTCGTTTTCTCGCAGTAGGTGTTCCAACATGGCCTTGGTGAATTGGCCCGATTCCAATTTTAAAGGTATGTAAATGCACTTAAAGTCCTCACCTGCCAACTCCCGGATCCTCATCCGCGCTTTGCGGATGAGTTCCGCCACCAGTTCTTGTGGTTTGGTCAGCCTTTTGGACCGACTGTGGCTCAGGAACACCCACTCTATGATTAAGAGGGGGTCCTTTTTGCCTTGGTCCGTGCCCTTTCCCAGGGTCTCCATCCACTGAAAGATGATGCCATGGAGGTGTGGCAGTCTGCCCATGATGATGAATTTGAAGGGCAGGCCCGGATCGCACCTGTGGGCCTGCCTGGCAGACATGGCCTCCTGGACCCTCTCTAAAGCAGCTTTGGCCTCTGGGGTGAGCTCCCTGGGAGAACTAGGCTCATCCCCCCCTTTCAATAAATTGAAAAGAGGGGCTAGGTCCTCGTTGGAAATACCTAACCAGGGTCTCACCCAATTTAAAGACCCACACAGCTGCTGGACATCTGCTAGGTTCCGAATTGTATTTTTGATGGCCAATTTCTGCGGAGCAATGGTCCGCTTAGTAATTTCCAAACCCAGGTATTTCCAGGGCGGCATCTTCTGAATTTTGTCCTTGCGCAGCTCGAACCCTGCAGCAACCAACGCACTGGTTGTCAGTTCAAGCGCGTGGGTAAGCAGATCGTCATTGGGGGCACAAATTAAAATGTCATCCATGTAATGGTGGATGATCACGCCAGTTGTGGCTGCACGCACAGGGGACAACAATGAAGAAACGTACCACTGGCAAATACTTGGGCTGTTTTTCATGCCCTGAGGAAGTACTCTCCAATGGTACCTCTTCATTGGGGCTTCTCGGTTGATGGAGGGAACCGAGAAGGCAAACCGCGGCGCGTCATCAGGATGTAGGGGAATTTGGAAGAAGCAATTCTTAATATCAATTATGGCCAGATTCCAATTTTGAGGCAACATCGCCGGGGACGGCATCCCAGGTTGGGGAGAGCCCATATTTTCAATTACTGCATTGATTGCACGGAGGTCGTGAAGGAGCCGCCACTCGTCTTTGCCCGGTTTTTTGAGGACAAAGACGGGGGAATTCCAAGGAGATGTAGTTTCTTGGATATTCCCTTTGGCTAACTGCTCGTCCACGAGCTCCCGGAGCGCTTTTAATTTTTGTTTATTCAGCGGCCATTGCTCCACCCACACTGGAGTATCTGTCAGCCAATTCAGTTTCTGGGTGGGACGCTCCTCAATGGTCGCTGCCCGAAAAACCTGGGGGGTCGGTATGTCAATTGTGACCCCCCATTGGGCCATCAGGTCTCTCCCCCACAAGGGCTCCGTATAGTCTAAAACGAATGGGCGTAAATACGCCGATTGCCCATTCGGCCCCTCAATTTTGACGATGTTTTTCGATTGTTTTGCCAATTGGGTGCCTCCTACTCCTGAAATTTTTCCCGCTACGTTTTGCAACTCCCAACGCGACGGCCAATCCCGTTCGGGAATGACCGTGACGTCTGCCCCTGTGTCCAGGAGTCCATTGATGTGCTTGAACTCCTGGCCCTTCCACATGTAACAACCCAACTTCGGCCTTTCCTTCCCAATGACCTGGGCCCGGCACACCTGGTAATCCTGTTTGGCAGACTTGCGCCACAAATCTTCAGGGTGTACCGGTGGCCCAGATATCGGAATTGCTTGGGCGATGATTTGGCCCTTGGGAAGGAAAGCCGGAGGGTGGGAGCAGTGCAGCCACAAAACCACCTGGTCCGGATCCCTTGATGTTACACAGGGAGCGATGGTAATGTCTAAAGGCGTGTATTTTGTGTCCCCAAGGACGATGTACTTACTACGGATGTTCCTCCAGGTCCCTGGGTCGTCAGCGTTGACAGTGACGAAATGCCAATGATCGTCTCGCAGATGCAGAGCGTCGGTCAGGGCCAACCTATATGGGGAGAAATTAGAGGTGGTGTTAAGTATTGGCTTGGGCTGGGTTGGGTCTCGACCCAGCCAAGCAGTGGAAATGAATTCCACGTCCTCCCTCATATAGGCTGGTTCGTTCGTCCGGTGCTTGGTCATGTCCTGTAAAGAAAGGTCCTCAGGCGGGGTGCGAAAGCTGGTGTTGTCCCTCCCCTCCTCCGGTGTTAATCTCCCCACCTTATTTCTGTCTGAGCGCAGGGAGGGACTGCGCTCATAGATCAGTTTTTTGGTCTAGCCCCCAAGTTGGGGGTAGACCTCCCCTGGTGTTGCCTGTAATTTAAGAACTCCTCCCTGAGGGGACACTTGTTGACCCAGTGTCCCCCCTGCCCGCAGAGGTGGCACTTTTCCGTCTGCGGGGGTCCTCTTGGGGATGCTCCTGGCGGACGACGGTTGGCCGATGGTGTGGCCGGCGGCGTCCGGGCGGCGGCGAAGGACACCCTCCTTGATGGCGGTTGAGGGGTCCTCTGCGGATCCTCCGCAGGGACCGTGACCTTCCGAGCGCAAACCTGCAACATTGCCTGCAGGGTGGGCTCAGGTTCAAGAGGGAGGCTGAGGATCGCTTGCCGACAGGGCTCGTTTGCGTTCTGCTTTGCCACTGTGGCAAGCATCCCCTCCCTCAGGCGCTCGTCCGGAACCTGAGCCTCCATCGCCCTGTGCAGGCGGTCCACGAAGGTCACGAATGGCTCGATTGGTCCCTGCTTAATAGATAAGAAATCAATGGCCGCCCCGCGCGATCGCAAGGTGACCAGTGCCTTTTCCGCCGCTCTCGCACTGACCTGCAGTGCGCCCCGTGGGATTTTTTCCGCCTGCTTTGCCCCCTCCTTCCAATCCCCCTCCCCGCACAAGTGGTCGAGGGATATCACTGCCCCATCCCCATCCCGGGAGGTCTCTGCAGAGGCCCAGAGGTCAGGGAGAACATCCCTGATCTCCCGCTTCCATTCCGACTCCCATATCAGGAACTCACCATGTGAGATGAGACATGATATGAGCGTCCGAATGTCTGCGGGGACATATTCGGCCGCAGAAAAGGTTGCTTTCAGCAACCCCCGAAAATATTCGCTTTCGCGGCCAAACTCCCTCTGAGCCTTGCACAGCTCCTTGATGACATGCTGTGGGATGGGTGACCACTGTGCAAGGGGCCCGGCCCCCTGCCGCGGTGTGTAGACGACTGGCGCGGCAGAGAAGGCCGGAAGGGTTGGAGAGGGTTCCGGGTTCCCACGCCCCTCCCTTCCGGAACCGATAGCGTGGGAACCGGAAGTTAGAGCGTGGGAACCAGGGGGCGGGGCGGAAGGGGCGTGGCCAGGAGCGGGGGGAGTGGCAGGATGGGAACTCCCCTCCCCGGAGGCGGAGTCAGGGGGCGGGGAAAACCCCGCGTCAGCAGGGGCGTGGTCGGGATAGGGTGGAGGAGGGACATGGGCGGGGAGATCCGGGGAAGGGGCGGAACTTCAGGAGGCGGGAAGAAAGGGGTTGCGGGAGGGGGGAGCACAAGTGGCGGGAAAAGCCGCGCGGGCTCCGCCATCTTGTGCCCGGGAGACTGAGGGAGATGGGCGGCCATTTTGTGGCAGCCCAGGGAGAGTGGCCGAGGGAGAGGTTTTGGGTTCGGGGGATAACTTAACACGAACAGACCCTCTACGGGACAGGGCTGTACATTTGGGAGAAGCAGGGGAACGGGGAGAGGCAGAGACGGCGCCTGTCTCGCCTGGGGGAGAATTAGGAGCAGAGGGAGAGGAAAGAGGTTTAGGGTTGCTAAACCCACCCGCTGAACTGGGGATTTGTTTGTCAGTTGGCTGTGGCAGGTTTCCGTAGTTATTTTTAACAATATCGCGAATTTGGAGAGCCAATAAAGTGAATTTTGCGAGAGAAAGATCTGACTTACGCAGAATCTCCCTCCCGACTTGGTCCCAAAAGGGGACCTGGTACAATTTAGCTGCCGAAACGTCGGGAAAAGCCTGCGACAACCATCTGACAAATTTTTTAACTTCATTTTTCTTAATTTTCACCCCACCCACTAAAAGGATGCCCACAACTTGGGTATAGAGGCTTTTCTGGGGCACCGAGAGCTTAGCACCCATAGCTCGCTGTTAATTGGTGCCCCGCGAGGTAAGTTCTGAAAATCCCAAAAGAACGAAGAAGACTGCCGCTCCCCGCTCTGTCCCCACCCTCGACGCACTCCCGCCCGGGAAGGGAGGCAAACCCGGTGAGGGCTAGGGGAGAGCCGGACCGCCCCTACACCGTCTACACGGTGAGGGTCCACCAGGGGAGGGTAGAAACGAAAAAACAGAACTTACCAAACCGCCGCGGTGGAGACCGACGCCGCTGGTGCCTCCGGCACTACCGGCTCCGTCCCCTGGGAGCGCAGCTCTCTAAAACGGAGCGCGCTCTAACCAGGGGCAGTTGACGGCCACGAGGGGTAATTCCCGAGGTCTGGGGGACCTCAAACTCCTCTGCCACGGGGTCCTAGCTGCGATTCCAGGGCCCCACGTTGGGCGCCAACTTGCCGCGCTCCCCAGCCCCAAGTGCCCTCTGATGTTGCGCTCAACCCCGGCTAGCTCGGCACCTGGGGTGAGGACGGGCAATGAGGCACCTCTCGCTGCGCCCTGATGGGGTTTGAGAGGTGTCCCCGTGGGTCCTGAATCAGCAGCAGCTACCCTAAGGCGGCAAGGAAAAGCCGGAACCAGCTGGGGTAAAAGTCTTCTTTAATCTGGAGCCAACGTGGCCAACGCAAAGAAGATACACCAACAGGAAACCCCCCCAAGCTGGAACCCCGAGTGGGGTTCGGGGCAGGCAATTATAGGATTTGGGAAGGGAATGGGAGTGGAAACCAGGGAGGGAAAACCAATGGGAGACGGGGAAGGGAGTGGCTCCACGGTGGGGTGATTCCGCCTGGTCCAATGGGAAGGGGACAGGGGAGTGGCCCCAGGCCCTCGTCCAATCACTCGGTGCCCTGTGGAGAAGTTTCTGGACAGAGGGGAAGGAACACCGAGTGACAGACAAGGTACCTGGGAGGGGACAGGGGGATGACTTGGCAGTTTTGGGGATGACGGACAGGTGTTGGGAAGGCGGGAAAGGGGGACCAGGCGGGAAAACAGAACAAAAGGATGTACCAATACAGCAAATAGGGGAAGACAGGAACAAACCATTGGGGAAATACAAAATTGTAAAACCGTACATAAAATAAATAAAAACGCACCACCACAGTAGAGCAGCCTGACTCTGTTGGTGTTGGCTCTGGCTGCTCAAAAGAGGTTGAGCTGAAGGTTGGCTCTGGTGCTGGAGTAGCTGTTTCAGCTGACTCTGGACATGGAGTGGGAGTAGAGCAGCCTGACTCTGTTGGTGTTGGCTCTGGCTGCTCAAAAGGGGTTGAGCTGAAGGTTGGCTCTGGTGCTGGAGTGGCTGTTTCAGCTGACTCTGGACATGGAGTGGGAGTGGAGCAGCCTGACTCTGTTGGTGTTGGCTCTGGCTGCTCAAAAGGGGTTGAGCTGAAGGTTGGCTCTGGTGCTGGAGTGGCTGTTTCAGCTGACTCTGGACATGGAGTGGGAGTAGAGCAGTTTGACTCTGTTGGTGTTGGCTCTGGCTGCTCAAAAGAGGTTGAGCTGAAGGTTGGCTCTGGTGCTGGAGTGGCTGTTTCAGCTGACTCTGGACATGGAGTGGGAGTAGAGCAGCCTGACTCTGTTGGTGCTGACTCTGGCTGCTCCAAGGGGGCTGAGCTGAAGGTTGGCTCTGGTCTTGGAGTAGCTGTTTCAGCTGACTCAGGATATGGAGTGGGAGTAGAGCAGTTTGACTCTGTCAGTGTTGGCTCTGGCTGCTCAAGAGGGGTTGAGATGTAGGTTGTCTCTGGTGCTAGAGTGTCTGTTCCAGGTGGACGCATGCCCATCTGAATCAGGATCCAGTTGTAGAAGTACTGAGTGGAGGTGTAGACTCCCGGGCGTTTTGTTCTGACACAGCCTTTTCCCCAGCTGGTCACTCCAACAAGCCAAAAGTAGCCAGCATGGTTATCTTTGCACACCAGAGGCCCTCCACTGTCACCCTGCAACAGAGGAAAGAGGATTAGGGTGCTGTTGGGTGGCTGCTGTCAGCACTAGAGGCCTGTTTCTCTCTTGCAGCCCCTGCCACAGCTGTATTCATGGTACAAAAAGGCTTTGCTCAGGTGCTGGAGTCTCAAGAACCTTAGCTGGGAACAGGGTGGGTGTCTGTGAAGGCCCCCTTTTGTATCTGCACAGTGATCCTGGATGGGCAGAGCATAGATCATCCAGAATCTGGATCTGTGGGCTGCTGAGAACACTGGATGGGCTTTCTGGGCAGAGGGGCAGGCCTGGGGAACACGGTCACTTGGCAAGGAAACTCCAGCAGTGGAGGAAAAGTGGTTTGCCAGACAAAGCCCATGGTGACGGGGTACCTTCGCTGCTGGCTCCCAGCACTCATACCTGGCAGGTGTCCATGCCACCCCGTGGGTAGCCAGCACACAGGTTGTGGGTGTGGATGGCCCCAGCGTACCGACGGCTGCTGTTAACCAGCCGGATATCCAGGAGACGGACCTTGGCTTCCTGCAGGACATCACTCGGACCCTGAGCTGCAAGCACAGGAAGGAATGGGCACCCAGCAGCTCTTTGCCAGTTCCACTCCCCTGTCTGGGGGTGAACTCATTCCCTAGGGCTTGGCTTTGCCTCTGGAGCAGTTGTTGAAGCGCTGTGTCCTTTCTGTCTGCCTTTGGGGAGCAGGCCAGGCCCAGCTCTCCAGAGGCATACATCCTACAGCCTGACTTTGGTTTGTGCTGTCAGGAAGCCAAACCCATCTTGCTGGTGTGCCCAGCTCACCCTCAGGGCCCTTTTTGGGAACTCACCTTTTGCAGTGGCAGAACCCCAGCCAGCAATGTAGCAGGTTTTCAGCTCTGACACTGTGAGCGAGGCGTTGGGCACGCAGGCAAGCTGGACGTAGTCACTGCACTCCACGGGCTTGTCCAGCTCCAGCAGGGCGATGTCGTTCTGCTGGGAATCAGCCGTGTACTCCTGGTGGGCCAGGAGCCGCTTGATGTGGCGCACCTGAGTTTCAGGGCCCAGATGGGTCAGCTTGGTGGCCCCGATCAGCACACGCCACATGGTGACATTCCTGCAAGGCAGAGAGGGGTCTGAGGAAGAGCAGAGCCGTGTGCTGTTGATGCCTTAGGATTTTAGCTTTTGTATTTTTCATCCATTTGTAATCCTGCAGTTTTTTACTGTATAACTAAATTCTGCACACAGTGTGAGCTGCTGCTGCTTTCCCATTCTGGTCACAAAAATTCCTCTCCAGGCCTGGCAATCAAGGATACCTCACTGCCTCAGGCCTCGAGAGATGGAAACAAAAGTGAGTTGAGGGGAGCAAACTGGGGGTAAATGACTTCATTACCTGAAGCTGTAATTAGAAGATTAACCCTAAATATGCAAATGGACCAAATTTATAGGTGTGAAAACCTTTGACCCGTGGTCAATTTTGGGTTGTAGCACTTGGGGGGGTCTTTTGTTTTGCCTAAAATGGACCTGGAGGCCCTTCAATAAATATAATCACTTTTTATTCCTTGTCTGGCCTGTTTTTAGGTAGTCCTGAAAAGGCATCACTGTGGCAGCTCAGCACTTCCCTTCCTTCTGCTTCTCAAGGCAGAGAGGAAAGCAGGGCAATGAGGAGTGTGACTGCCCTAGCATGCCTTAGGCTCCAGGAATGCCACACTGGAGGCTGCTGGGCAGCAGTGGCACGAGCCCAGCCTTCTGAGCAGTCCCTCAGTTGGGCCCCGTAGTATTGAGGTGCTGCAGGCTGGGCAACTGTTTGTGTGGTGAGGATACCCTCATTCCCTGCTCCTCCTTACCTGGCCTGGAGGAAGCAATGGGCTGCTGTGAGGACCCACTGTGGGCTGATGAGGGACCCTCCACATGTATGGCCGGTGCCTATTTTCCTGGGGTCCTGGATGCTGACAATCCAGGGCCAGGCCCCTGGCAGGGCACCTGTGCCAGTCACAATTCGGTAGTCAGCATCTATGGAGTTGTAGTCAGAAGCCATGGGCCGGAGCCCACAGGTCCCTCTGGAAGCACAAAATCATTACTGCCCTTCTGTTCCAGTACCTGGGTGCTGGCAAGGAGGCTCCCACATGGGGTTTGGGGTGTGGCAATGGGGGACAAGCACCCTCCTAGAGCCTGGGGCCATACCTGCAGTTGCCCCAGGTACCATGTGCAGGTCTGTACACAGCCAGCAGGATGAAGAGGTACAGGTACAGAAGATTCATCGCTGTCAGCAGCATCTGTCAGCTGAAAGAGACAAAAGCTTGTCTCTTCCAGTGCAGTCTCTGACGAGTGCTGCAGCAACTGCACTGTCCATGGCACCTGGGGCTGATGTCACAGAGTGGGTGGTTCCAGGTTCTGGGCACAGTGTCCTCAGAGGACAGGGAAAGGCCACAGCCTCACAGAACCACAGAATGGTTTGGGCTGGAAGGGACCTTGAAGGTTGTGAAAGGCAAAAGGGGTCCCTTGCCTCGCACATGCAAAACGACACCATGGGCAGACAAATCTGGCACAGAGGGAAAGTCACTCCAAAGGCAGTGTTTGGTCAGAGAGGGTGCTCAGAGCCACCACACGATGGAGAAAACTAGCACATCAAAGCTAGAAAGAGGACAGGAAGGAACAATGCCATGTGCAAACTACTTGGGGGGATGCTTCAAGGCACATAAGCCTTAGCTGATGGAACAAACCTGGAAACTCCTGAGTGTTGCAAGAGGAATTGCTGACCATGGCAGAGTGCGAGAAGCTGACAGGAGTTTCAATGCCATGAGGAAGCCCTTCTGAGTCTGTTTATACATTCTCCATGTCTGGAGCAGGGTGAGTACTGCAAATGCCTCAGTGCTGCCTCTTGCTTTGGAGACTGGTGCTGGAGGTCATGGCTGCAGAAAACAAGGGACTGAGATGGAGAGTGCTCATGCACTCACTTTTGTGGTTTGGGAATGGCATTCCCCAGTCTGGTGTTTCCACTGGAACACTGCAAACCACTGCTCCTCACTCCCTTCTCCCTCTCCCCTCCCTTCTCTGGTGGGCTTGAGAATAGAACTGGAAGCACAAAAGTTAAAGACTGTGGGTTGAGACAAGAACAATATAATGGAAACAGCAATGAAACAAGAAAATGAGCAGTAACCGCAACAATATTAATAATGGACTGGGACAATTCACATGCAACCATCCACCCCATAGAGCCTGGCAGTACCCAACCAGGCTGTCATGCATGTTATCCAGCGGAGATTTCTTCCCCTGTCCCTGGAAAATGTTGTGGAGTGGTTCAGAACAACCTCCACGTCCTGGCCATGCCCTGTCCTGGTTATGGCAAAAATTTACCCCATCCTGGCCAGAACCAGGACATTCACCCTCATGATCTGCCCCACAGCTTTGGAATCTGTGCCAGAGGGTCTGGCAGGGCAGGGAGGGCAGTCACCAGGGATTGGCAGACGTTGGAAACTCCTTATCCCTCTCTCTGGCCCCTGGTTTTCCTTGTTTTATGGAATGGAAGAACACATGTCCAACTCCTCCCAGTATCTCCTTCACTGGAAATCCTCCGTGCTTTGATTCCTTCTCTGACATTCTGCTGCACCTGGGGAATGCAGTGGGAAAACCCAAGGCTTTGTGTGAAGGTCACTCCCTCAGCACTTCACCTGAGGTGCACAGGAAGGCTGCCCTGGCTCTACCACACCTCATCCAGAACACCTGGAAGCTCTTCCCTCCCCATTCACACACTCCCCTGCCTTGTCCTCCTCATCCCACAGGGATGCACAGAGGGGCTACCACACTTCACGGTTTGGTAGCCCTGATACCACACTCCTGACTGGAATGGGGTGACCCTGGGGCAGTTTTGGCCTGCATCAGTTCCATGTCCTGCCTCAGCACACCCAGGTTCTCTGTTGGCGTCTGTGCTCATCTCTGCAGCTTTGCTGTCCTGCACCAGGAGTTTGCTGAATAAAATCATCCTCTAGAAAGGACATGTGACACAAGCCCAGGAGTAAGCAGCACCATGGGAGAGTTCAGCAAGGTGCCCTGGGGACAGCCAGGCCAGGCAGGGGAAGGTGGGGGGACCACGGCCTCACTGAAGCAGCCACATTGTACAGCACAAAAAATAAAGCTAAATAAATGCTGGGATGAAATACAGCACTGCTGGGACTGCTCCATTTAGCAAATAACAGTTGTGGGGGAGATTTACAGATGTACTGGGTACATCTGGGAACTGGGGCTCCTGCTGGAAGTCTTCAATCTTGAAGCTCCCAGTTCCCAAAGCTGGTAAATCCTTCCCAGCAATGGCTCCTGAGGCAGGGAGAGGGGTGGAAAGCCAAGGATGGGGCAGAGATCAGAAGGAGCTGGGGAGCTCAGAGAGGTCTTCAAGGGGAAGAGGATTTGTCTGAAAGGCCCTCACTTTTCTGGTCATCTTGGCAACTCTGGCAGGTTTAACAGGAGGTTTGTCTGGAAACAAGACAGGGACATATTGGCATGATGGGTGCTGGCATATTCCAGTCTTAGGCTTTGCAGAGAGAGATTTGCTGTTTCCCCATAGGCCACAGAGGATTTTAATATGAGGTGAACTCCCCAAGCTTGCATCCACCCTGTTCCATGGCCTCTGGCTCTGAGAAATGCTCTCCTGTGCACCCTGCTTCATTCCCTCAGATCAATGGCTGATGTGCCAGCAGCTCCTGCTCCAGAAGGGCAGCACATGATGAAGGTGCCACCCCTGCAGCTGAAAAGAAGGTTCCTTTTGCCATGGCATTCCAGGAGGTCATAAGACACATCATCAATGGAGTCTGAAAAAAAGAAAAATTAGAAGTTGAGGCAGCTGCATTTACCAGTGTGGGCAGTCCAGAGAGAACTGCCTGGACCTGACCCAGTTTGTGGATCAGAGCCAGAAATAGGTTCCCTTAGCTAGAAATGAGACCTCTCTACCCAGAGAGCCAGCTGCTTGCCATTCCATTGCTCCCTGGCCACAAGCAGCACTTCATCCATGAGCTCTCACCCCACAGAGCCCCTAGGTAACCCTGAAAAGACTCCTTCAGTATCAGGGGCTGCAAGAGACCTCTAGATGAGCAGCTAGAGGATTAGGTGAGGAGAAGAACTGAAATAAAATGCGTGTTTTTCCCTGGATTTGTGGAAGACAACAAGAAAGAAATACAGGACCCCAAAAAACAAACCCACTCGATGGGAGAGGCAGGTGAGCACCTCTGGTTCAGGAATTACAGAATGCACTCAACTGCAGCTTGCAGACAAGGATCCTGGCACGTTCCAGCAGCCAGCACTGCCACCTGATCCCAGCATCCCTCTGCCCCATGGATTTACACAGGACCCCAAAGCCCCAGTGGTCAGTGAAAGGAAAACATCCAACTGTCCACACTTGGCAACCTACTCCCGGGTTCTGCAGCCTGTGGAGAAAGACAAATTCCCTCACTAGAAAACTAAGCAGGTTTGAGCTGGGCTTTCTCAAAGCACACTAAAGGCAGAGGTGGGCTTCTCCGTGCTGTTTGGGAAGTGGCACATGAACCACACGGGAATCAGAGAGAGATTATCAACTCCAGAGGCACTGCTGAGCGCAGCCTCTCCTGACTCCAGCTGGGCTCCAGCCCCGAGGTGACCTGTGCCTCCAAACAGAGGGGCCAGAGTGACCTGCACTGACCAGGCCAGCCACAGCTCCGTGTCACACTGACCACTGCAGCGTCCAGCCAGTCCCTCCAGAGGCTCTTCCAATCTCCACCTCCACCTTACAGGGGCATGGAACGCCGCTGATCACACCTGCTGCTCCCTGACCTGCAGCCAGAGGAAGATTTCCTCATTTGCTGCTGTGGCCAGTGGCACCTCTCTGTAGCAGGTTTTGCGTCCTGCTCGGTGCCCCAGTGCTCCAGACAGGCTGGCTCCGTGCTGCTGGGCCTCTCCCGGTCCCTCTGAGCAGGGCTGCAGCCGAGTCTTCAGAACAGCCCCAATTCCCCAAAACAGCCCCCAAAACAGCCCGGCGCTGTCTGTGTGGGGAACATCAAACCCACACCAAGGAATGGCTTTGCCCAGTGCCCCGGGATGGAGCAGCCCCGGCCTGCTCCACCAGAGCCCAGGGCGGCTCTGGGAGCCCTGAGGGCACGAGAGAAGGAAACTTCAGCGTGAGGGTCTGCAGCGGCCAGGGGAACACCAGCGCCTCCGAGCCGCCCTGCCAGACACGTACGGCCCTCCACCACCCTCGCAGTGGTGCGGGAATGTGCTCGCTGCTGAGGGCGGCCTCGCGGCTCGGCGAGCAGCTCGGGCAGGGCCGCCGCTGTCCGCTCCGTGCGGAGCGCAGCCTCCTCCGGACGCGGCCGTGAGGCGGTCTGGGCCCTCGGGTGTCGCCTCCGGCAGAATCAGCGGCTCGGTGGAGCTCACACGAAGCTCTCCCTGGGGCGGGACAGCCCTTGCCCGTGGGGTGTCGGGCGGGCCCCGGGCCGGCCGAGGGTTGCCCGGCTGAGCCCGGGGCCGCCCCTGACGTGGGGCTCTGGGGCAGAGTCCGGCCCGCGGTGCCCAGCAGGGATGCGCGGTTCTGTCTGTGCTCGGGCAGCACCAGAGTAGAGTTTTTCCCTGCTACAGTACCTACGCTACCCCGCGAAAGAGCATCGCTCAGGTTTGACAGGAGGAGAAATCTGTGTGGCCGTCAGCTATCACCTATGGCCCGGTCAGGATACTGATGGATTTTCTGACCTATTCGCTAGGGTCGTGTAAAATGTTAAACTGCAGATGCTTTCTGAAAGCAACTAGTGCTTTGAATGGTACAATCTGGATTACAGAAGCTTTATGTAGTGTTAGGCTGTGAACCACAATAGGTTTATTCTACAAGTTAATAGGGATATGCCAGATCATGTTACACTTCTGTTTTATCTTCTGTTTTGACCCTATGGCAAGCATCAGTTGGGTTTATTTAGCTCTTTATTAGCCCTTTATTTAGCTCTTAGCATTTTTCACATTTTGTGTGAAAAATGAATTAACTTTTAGGTAGATATTTTTAAAGAGGAAAAATGTATTTGTGCCTATTGATGCTGCAGTGATTTGTGGTTTTGAGACCCATCTTGCAAAATACCACATGCTGAGGCTGATTGTCATAGCTCTGAAGCCAGCCCTGGGTATGGAATGCTTTTCATTCTTTGGAGTGTTCATTCCAGGCAGTTCTGTGTAACGAGATCTTTACAGAGCATGGAAGATGCCTCTAGGGGAAGTCTCCATTTTGATTGCTGTGCCTAGACTAATTCTGATACTCCTGAGTTTGCTGTCAGGTTTTTACGATGCTGAAATGTGTGTTTTCCAGGTTCCTGTGTGGGCTATTTTTCACTAAGAATCTAGAAAATATCTTGGCTTTTCGTGGGGTTTAGTGCAAAATAGGTTTGACTGTAGGAACCATGAAGAGAGCCTGACAGAGGAATGGTTGAACGACAAGGGACATGATACTGTAAAATTAATCCAAATAGGGAGGGCTACGTGACTGCTGCAAAGTTTGCATGGCCCTGAAGAGTAGATAGTGTGCAGAAAACAGGATATTGAAACTGCTTGGTATGTAGAAGTAGATAGAGAAGAACAAAAGAGTACTAAGCTGTTCTAACTGCAAGGCCAGCTGGACAGGCATGTATCGATCATAAAGATACTTTTAAGATAATAGTACAAGTCACATAGCAACCAATCATGAGCTTGGCTTTTGCAATATGTATGAGCTAATTAACGAACATATATAAACTGTGTAATCTGTCACAATAAACTGAGACTTGATGATCATGATATCATGAGTCTTGTCTCCCGCGGCATTTTCCCTCTAACAACTGGCGCCCGAAAGCAGGGACCTGATCCGAGCCTAAGGCGAGAGGGGTGCTGCGTTGGAGTGCGGGTCCTGCGGCTGGAAGGACGGCGAAAATAAAGAGAAGAGGCGAAACGCTCTGCTCCGCGCCCTGAGTGACCGTAGAAGCGGGCTCAGCCGATACGTGCTGCCGAAGCCTGAAGGAGCCAGCAACGGTACGGACGTAATCATGGAAAGGCAAGCAGCATATGATTTATTTAGTGCTTCTCTTAGAAAAAGGCAGATTAGGGGGATTGACTTAGATAAGGATCTCCCTTCGCTATTGCATCATGCTGAGTCTTACGGCTTTTTCGTTAACCCCCATAGTGTTCATAAACTTTCAAAATGGAGAAGATATAGGGATAAGTTGTGGGAATTAGTGTTAGATGAGGATAAACCGGGCAAGAAAATGAGTAAACTTTGGAGAGTGGTTGATAACGAATTGTTAATGTGTCAGGCAGAAAAGAGGGCGGTGGAAGTGATACGGACAGCTCTGGAGAAAAATAAGGAATGTAAACCCTCGCTTCTCTCCAGTGAGCCAAACCCTCCGGTTCTCACAAATTTTCCCATTCCCATCTCTGCTTCTGAAATGCCTGTACCTCCCATAGACACTAGTAGCATTGAGGTGCTGGAAATTGAGATCCAAATTGCTTTATGGCAACGGGACTGGGATCCCAAATTCACTTTTTGTGAACGGGAATCAGGTAGAACGAAGCGGGCGCGGGGCCAGACAGACCGGGGCCGGCCAGCACCGAGCCGGAGGCGAGCCCGGGGCGGAGCGGACATCAGCCGAGAGACGGAAGGCTCCTTGCTGCCGAGCAGCAGCGCAAGGGGGGAGAGGGGCGTTCCTGGGGCTCAGCCGCGCTGGAGCCGGAGCAGGCGGGGCGCGGCCGTGGCGGGGGTGTCTCTTCTCCCATCCACAAGGTGACACAACAAGGACGGGAGCGAGGCGGCGCCGCCCCTCATCTCCCCGCAGCGCCCAGCAATGGCGGCGGAGATGGCGGCACAGTCCTGGTTGCCATGGCAGCGACAACGCCGAGAGCAGCAGCGCCACCGGTGGCGGGATCGCAACACTACAGCAAAAATTTCAACAGCATCTTCCCAATTTCTTACAAGAGTCAGAGACGTAATGAAAAAGTACAGCAATACCGAGTGTTTTCCAAGATACCAAGAAGGATGAACATTATGTGAATCAATGTTATTTCAAATATGATATAGATAAAAATCACTGTATAAAGATAGAAATTTTAGTAATTATTTAATTACCAAAAATGTCTCTGAAAACAAAGAGTTAAGAAAATGTCATCTGATGGAATTTTAGTATTGAGTTTGTAATCTCCGTCTTTGGGTTTTTATAGATAATAATATAAGTAATAGTAATTTTTAAGTTTTATAGATAATACGATAAATAGTGATTGTTAAGTTTTTGTAAGTAATGATAAGTAGTGATTGTTACTAATGTTATATGAGTGCTTTAAAAGGATTGTCTTAAACTATTTTAAACATTTCTTGTTAATAGGTTGATCATAAAATGCGAGTTGTCTGATTTTTGTGATAAGAATTATTATTAAGGTATTAAGGTATTAAGGTGTTGTTATAGTATTTACAGTCAGTTTTCATATGTTTTATTGTCTCTTTAGGTGATTGATTACAAGATATTTTTTCAGGATCCTGTGTTTTTGATTTTTTAACTACTCATGTGTTTTCTTTATCCAATATTTTATGCAGCTGCAATTCATCTTCCTTTAAAAATTCATTGTCCGAATTTTAGTTCAAGATTTCAGACTTCAAATTTTCAGATTTCTGAAGAAAGGGTTTGTTGTATTTAGAGAATTTTTGTCTTGAAAGAGATTTTAGACAGGTTCAATTATTTGATAGTTTGATAAAGTTTTAATAATAAGGTTTTTTACTTATAACTGTTATTTCTAGGACTTTTGTTTTATAATGTGTTAAAACATATCCTCCAATTAGAGTTTGAGCTCTGGCCAAGCTCTGGCTCTACGTGGATGGTGTGATTGACCCAGGTGTTTTCTGCATCAAAAAGTATTCAAGTCCTTTTGGCTTGACAATTTGACCATGTAGGGCAGCTGAGCCTCAAAGGGAGTTTTGGAGAGACATGATCCGGACATGTTTTATCCAAATCTCTGTTGTTTTAAGGTTTATCAGCTGCTGCAGACTCTGGGATGACAATTTGATAGTGTAGCACTTGGTAACTGTGATTTTATATGTAATATTAATTGTGTATTATCTGATTGATTTTTATTTGTTGTTAGTTTCTTTACTATATGCATTGTTTTGTTCTTGATGTTTTTTCATGTTTATTATAAAGATGTTGATATTTCCATTTCTTCATGCAAATTTTAGGAAACAGAATTGAGAGAGGACCCTCCAGTCCCTGTGGGGAGTGTTGAGTTTGTTTGTGTTTTAGCAGGTGCAGAATCTGGATAGATTTCATTGAAGAATGTTAAACTTATCAATTTCAAGAGAACACTAATCTCTCCACAAGTAAATCAGAGGATGCACAGCAAAAGTGGATTGTGCAAAGATTTGTGTTTCACCCACAGAAAATTGTAGACTTTAGGTTTTTTCATAAGTGTGTTTTTAATTATGTTATAGACTTTTTTTACTAAGTTTTAATGAGTTTTAGTAATGCCTGTGATTTTTCTGTTCATTTTACCATTGCTTTTCAATGGCAAAAGAAAAAGAGGGACAATCAATTAAATAATCAAAAGCATAACATTAAGTTTATCATAAATATAGTTTGTATTTAGAATTAAGTTTGTTCCTTTCATGTTAAACAGAACAATCAAAACCATGAGAAATATGAAGTGGGGTGCACTTCTGTAATACTAACCTCATTTTTCACCCCACGAGTTGCTTCAGTGCAAGCTCTCACACAATTAAAAATCCTAGCCTACTGGACAGAAAAATAAATTAATATTTCATCTAAAATGTTAAGTGAGCTTGCCACAAATATAGGTAGTATCTGTCATGCAGTTCTGCAAAACAGAGCAGCTGCCACTAATTTACTTCTTCTAGCCCAAGGTCATAGTTGTGAAGAATTTGAAAGAATGTGCTGTATGAACTTATCTGATCACGCTACATCTATCCATAAGCAAATACGAAAATTGACCGAGCTAACTCAACAGTTAAAGGTAGAGGATAGATTAGGTTTAAAAAGATAGCTAAAAGGATTGGGGATCGGACCATAGTTAAGAGACATTATCAAATACGGCATAATAGTTCTAAGCATAATTGTGATACTTTTGCTTGTTTTGCCCTGTGTGTTTACTTGCTTGCAAGGCTTGATGCAGCAGCTTTTGCAGAAAATGCTGAATGCACACCTTCTTGTACAAAAGGAAAACGGGAGAGATGAAGAGAGCCTGACAGAGGAATGGTTGAACGACAAGGGACATGATACTGTAAAATTAATCCAAATAGGGAGGGCTACGTGACTGCTGCAAAGTTTGCATGGCCCTGAAGAGTAGATAGTGTGCAGAAAACAGGATATTGAAACTGCTTGGTATGTAGAAGTAGATAGAGAAGAACAAAAGAGTACTAAGCTGTTCTAACTGCAAGGCCAGCTGGACAGGCATGTATCGATCATAAAGATACTTTTAAGATAATAGTACAAGTCACATAGCAACCAATCATGAGCTTGGCTTTTGCAATATGTATGAGCTAATTAACGAACATATATAAACTGTGTAATCTGTCACAATAAACTGAGACTTGATGATCATGATATCATGAGTCTTGTCTCCCGCGGCATTTTCCCTCTAACAGAACCACATTGTTGCAAAGATGAAGCATGCAATTAAAGTTCTTTCTAATAATTTGAGATGATTTAAATATATGTCAAATGAAATGCTATAGTCAAGGAACCAAAGCAGTCGAATGAATTGCCTATAAATTCCTTTGGCATGAAGCGTGTTGAGTGAAATGTTTATTTCTTCTAAGCAATAGGTCATAAGAGTGTTTAAATAAAGGTATAGTATATATAATGCACTGGAGCACAATCCATGGATTAGAGTGAAATTTCAACACTCAGTTCCTTTACTTAGAGAAGTCCACCTATGCCCAGATGGATTAATTAATTGTAGTGGTAGAAAATACAGGGTGTAAAACACAGCTGACTGTTGAGCTTAGTATATCACTATGTTGTAGAGAAACTCAAGAATCAAGAAAATTCTAAATAAGTAAATGCTAATTTGTCATGCAGTACTATGGTATTTTCAGGCAGCTAATCAAGAAAATTTGAATTGGAAGACCGTCAAACTTGTTTCATACAATAAAACTCTGAGAGACTTATCTACAAATAGAAACACAAGGAGCATCCTTTTTTGTACTCAGCAAAGAGCTGGAGTATGTTGTGCTGTTACGGAGGTTTATTTTTATAAACTACTCCAATGAATTTTATAAGCATGTAAAAGATTGTAAGTGCCCTGAAACATGTTTATTCTTGGACTGGCAATTACATACATGGATTCAGTTTTGATTTTCTTTAAAATAAAAATAAAAATATTTCTCTGGAGTAATTTGCTCTCGGTAACAAGAGTCATCTGCAAGAGAAATATCCAAACCAATTTCTGGGCAGTGGAAGTAGCTTTATTTTTTATAACATTCTTAGTACCTGTGACCAGGGTTGGTAGAGTGCCAGTCCTGCCAGCTTTAAGGAGCTGCATGTAAGTGTACCCTCGTTTCCTCAGAATCCCAGGGATGTGGACATTTCTTTGAGATGAGCTTTTAGGAAGCCCCAGAACATCTGGTGGTGTGACATCTTCCTGCATGCTCTGTTTCTGCACGTGATGTTTTCCAGTGCTTTCAAACATCCCTTCCCTTCTGTTTTTTCAGATGGTTATTTAGACCTATCTTGAGAGCTACTCTCTTCAGCCTCAGCTTTATCCAAGATACAATATGGTTATTATATAACCTAGTATTTTTTCATTTTACTTACATTTCATTACATAACCTAGTATTTTACATTGTTACTTGCACAGCAGAATAACTGCAGAACTCTGCTCGATCCAGGTTATACTGAAAACTAAAAAAAATGCTATTTTTACATGCCTGACATTTTTCTTGCATATTTGAGCTTAGGTATTATGTTTGCTCATTTCAGGAGTGCTTCTGAACCACAGTCCAGAAAGAAGAAAAATCTTCTTGGTTGAAGTTGAACATTTGTCTCTAAGAGTAAGAACAAAGCCATGCCAGTGCTTTCAGAAGACTCAGGTAATTCAGCTGCATGCTTTCAACAGAGCAGTGACTGAAATCTTGTCATACCTGTTTCACACATAAAAATAATTTAAATAGGAGTAAAATGTAATAGAATTAAGATAATTCAACTGAAGTTTCTGAGCAATTACCTACAAGAAGGAAGGTGGAATGTAAAAGGTGAAAATTAATAAAGTTTGTCAGGATCAGTTTCCTACTAACCCTAGAGCACCCAAATATACTCTGATAGACCTGAATATACTCTGATAGACTTGAATATATTCTGATAGATCTGAATATATTCTGATAGACCTGAATATATTCTGATAGGCAGAATTGGACCCCTCAGTGTAACAGTGCCTTCTACATGTGCTTACTAAAGATCAGCCCATATATCTCTGCTGCTTGCTGTGTCATTTCTTAATATTTTCTGAACAGGGGTTGATAAACATTGTAAATATCCTTCCTTTTAACTTAAAATAAGTGTCTTTGTTCAAGGCTACTTTACTAGCTTCTCCAGTATGCTGCCCAGGAGAAGTCACAGATAATAAATGATGCTTAGGATTAAAGCAGGAGTGAGTTTGAGTCTCCTGGATCAAAATCCACTCTAAGGTTCGTGGAGAGAATAGCCACAGGAATAGATTTGAACCCCCTCCACCTTTTTATATTTCCTGTTTTGTTTTGGTCCTGTGTTCCCAGACATGGTTCACCGGGAAAAATCTGGCCTTTGTCTGGCTCTGTGTGTTGCAAAATTGGGATATTTAAATATTTTTTTAGAAAACTAGCCACAAGCTTTGATTCCACCACAATGGAAATCTACACTTTATCCTTTCTTCCTCTGGTCAGGCCTGGCTTTTTATAGGTGCCTCAGAGTGGAAGGGGCAGGATAACACTTGTAAGCAAAGCTGCTGGGGAGGTAGAGCTGCTACCTGTGCAAAAAAAGGTCATTCAATCAGTTTGAGAGTCTGCTGTGGTACTAAAATTTCAAATTTGTAAGAGGGGAAACAAAGGGTTCTGGAAACAAGGAGTAATAAACATGAAGTGTTAAATGTGAAAGATAATTTCTTAAGAAATATATATTGCTTTGTTAGATTTTGCCTTAATATGATGGTGTGCTTGACACTTATGAGGGGAGTGTTGCAAAATGAGCTGTGGATAAACACGAGATAATCACAAGTCTCTGCAAATGTGATGATCATCAATGTGATACCCAAATAAATGTAGTGACTGTTAAGACTGCAGTAGAAGGTCCTGTGAGAAATGCTGTGTAGAATGTTTTTGTTCTGTCCTGAATCTAAATTTAGGGTTGCATGAAACTTTGGCCCTTTTGACATCTCAGCTAAGACCTGATTCAAATCATAAAGAGGAAATGGGATTCCTTAGGGATGTCTTCAGTGAAAGAAGTCTCAGCTACCTGATGAAGGTAAAAGTTTGTATTTATTTATGTACATTCTCCTTACAGTTTACTTTTTCTCTGTTCCCTTGATTTATCAACCATTTACTTTGCCAAACCTTTTTTTTAAGAATTCTGTACTGACCAAAGCATATGTGTGCTTAAGAACAAACACTAATAATGTTTGACAATTAATATGTTGAACATATTAAAACCGAGATCAAGGAGTAGAATGTTGCTGGCAGAGGTTCCAAAAAGTGCAAGAGGCTCCAGGGAATGGGGAAAATATGCAGATGGGATAGAAAACCTAATATCCCATTGAGTATGGGATAGAAAACTTCATATATGGGATAGAAAACCTCACATGCCATTGAATATGGGACAGAAACCCTCACATATGGGATAGAAAACCTCACATTCCATTGCATATGGGATAGAAAACCTAACACCCAACCTATAATAAAATCCCCTAATATAACTTTAGTTGCCAAGTATTGGTTATGCAAAAGCCAGATGATGCCTCTTCACAGAGATAATCTAGTTTATGAATGTATGGGAAATTAATTCAATAGTCCAGTTTTAATTTTTTAATGTGGAGGTGGGTTTTTTTGGGGGTGTTATTTGGTGGGGGTGTTTTGTTTTAATTTTGGTTCTGAGTTTCTTTGGGGTGGGTGTGCTAGGGAAGAAGTAAAGGGTTTGGGTTTGGGTGTTTGCTTTCCAGCCTTAGCACAGGGATGTGGCTTCCTCAGAGAGGGTGGTAAGGATGCTCAGTAGGGGAACATGAGGCACTTTGCCAAAATATTCCTTATGTCTTTGACAGATGTGGAGTCAGTCTGAGTGCCAGCAGTGTCTGCAGGGGAGCTGTGGACAGTTCATCTATCACAACACTGGGGGTGGCACAAAGCTCTTCTGGTCTGCCCACTGCTCAGAAATCCTTGCTCCTGGCTGTGGAACTTCTGGCTGTGGAACTCCTCCTCAGCCTGTGTCCGGCCAATCTTCAGCCTTGAGACTTTCTAGAACGGTGTTCCCTGAGTCATGAGAGTTGAGTTTCAAGTCCCGCACCCAGGGATTCCACTGCTGGGCAGCATAAAACAGTGTTCCCAACTGCTGTCCTCAAGAGCTGTAGCCCCCTGTGACCTGTGTCCCTTCTCCCATCAGAGCTTTGTTTTGCTGGTGCCTGGCTTGGGAGTCCTTGCCTTGCACAGGAGACTGGACTGGACTACAAACACATGCTAACAGTGGTAACAGGCAACTTTATTTACACAACTAAATAAATTTCAGCATTTGTGCATGCAGAGGAGGAAGATTGGCAGGACAGAGGACGCCTTTGACCTGAGGCTGCCTTTGGACGAGCAGGCACTGCCCCAGTATGTAATGGTCATGGTCCACTGCAGCCTGCAGTGGATCCTGTTCATCCTGCTGCCCATGTCTTTTTTCTCATGAGGCCCAGCAGTATCTGGTGCACCCGAGTTAAGAATTTCACCACTATCTGGTATGGATGTGGAGCAGGCAAGAGAGGTTGCCTTGACATTGGCTCCTCAGAGGGGTTTGAGGTCGACTCTGGCTCTGGTGTGGCTGTTGCAGTTGAGTGATCAGGAGTGGGAGTACAGCAGCCTGACTCTGTTGGTGCTGACTCTGGCTGCTCCAAGGGGGCTGAGCTGAAGGTTGGCTCTGGTCTTGGAGTAGCTGTTTCAGCTGACTCAGGATATGGAGTGGGAGTAGAGCAGCCTGACTCTGTTGGTGTTGGCTCTGGCTGCTCAAAAGAGGTTGAGCTGAAGGTTGGCTCTGGTGCTGGAGTGGCTGTTTCAGCTGACTCTGGACATGGAGTGGGAGTGGAGCAGCCTGACTCTGTTGGTGTTGGCTCTGGCTGCTCAAAAGGGGTTGAGCTGAAGGTTGGCTCTGGTGCTGGAGTGGCTGTTTCAGCTGACTCTGGACATGGAGTGGGAGTGGAGCAGCCTGACTCTGTTGGTGTTGGCTCTGGCTGCTCAAAAGGGGTTGAGCTGAAGGTTGGCTCTGGTGCTGGAGTGGCTGTTTCAGCTGACTCTGGACATGGAGTGGGAGTAGAGCAGTTTGACTCTGTTGGTGTTGGCTCTGGCTGCTCAAAAGAGGTTGAGCTGAAGGTTGGCTCTGGTGCTGGAGTGGCTGTTTCAGCTGACTCTGGACATGGAGTGGGAGTGGAGCAGCCTGACTCTGTTGGTGTTGGCTCTGGCTGCTCAAAAGGGGTTGAGCTGAAGGTTGGCTCTGGTGCTGGAGTGGCTGTTTCAGCTGACTCTGGACATGGAGTGGGAGTAGAGCAGTTTGACTCTGTTGGTGCTGACTCTGGCTGCTCCAAGGGGGCTGAGCTGAAGGTTGGCTCTGGTCTTGGAGTAGCTGTTTCAGCTGACTCTGGACATGGAGTGGGAGTAGAGCAGCCTGACTCTGTTGGTGCTGACTCTGGCTGCTCCAAGGGGGCTGAGCTGAAGGTTGGCTCTGGTCTTGGAGTAGCTGTTTCAGCTGACTCAGGATATGGAGTGGGAGTAGAGCAGTTTGACTCTGTCAGTGTTGGCTCTGGCTGCTCAAGAGGGGTTGAGATGTAGGTTGTCTCTGGTGCTAGAGTGTCTGTTCCAGGTGGACGCATGCCCATCTGAATCAGGATCCAGTTGTAGAAGTACTGAGTGGAGGTGTAGACTCCCGGGCGTTTTGTTCTGACACAGCCTTTTCCCCAGCTGGTCACTCCAACAAGCCAAAAGTAGCCAGCATGGTTATCTTTGCACACCAGAGGCCCTCCACTGTCACCCTGCAACAGAGGAAAGAGGATTAGGGTGCTGTTGGGTGGCTGCTGTGCCGCGCTCCCGCCCCGGTTCCCTTTGTCTCAGCCCCGGCTAGCTCTCATCCTGGGGCGAGGGCGGGCGATGGAGGCACCCTCCGCCGCTCCCAGCTGGGGTTTGGAGAGTGCCTTTGTGGGTTCTGGGCAGCGCTAGCAAGCCTCGCGGTGGTAAATGAAGAGCGGATCCTGCTGGGGGCTAAGTCCGAGTTTATTGTAGCCCAACAGGGCCAAATGTCCTAGAACGGTGCCAGCCAACAGGAACAAGCACAAGCTGCTTGCACTGGCTTATAAACTGTAAGGGAGGGGTATCCAACGACCAATGGGGATAGGGATAGGGGGTGGCTCCGGGATGGGGGGATATGGTGGGGTCCAATGGGGGAAGGATATGGGGGGAGCCCCAGGTCCTCGCCCAATCACCCGGTGCCCTGAGTGGAAGCTTCTGGATGGATGGGAAGGGACACCGAGTGATAGACAAGGCACCCGGGGGGGGGTAAAATGCCTCTTTCAGGGTGATGGATAGATACTGGGAAGGCGGGAAGGGCGGACAAGGCGGGAAAACTGGGGATAAACCAAGTTGCACACGGGGGTACAAAGGAATAAACCAATACATAATACAGGGATAATAAAACATATACATAACGCAACTCCACATCTCCTCCTTTTTTTGTTTAAAAAGAAAGAAAGGTGAAGAGGATAAAGTAAGTCTTTAAACGGGGGCTTCACAGTCACTGGGCTCATTTTGAAACTAGATGTTTCCTTTTTCTGGAAATTCTTCTTCTTGAAACCCTTCTTTGTTCAAGGGTTTCAGTTCATCACTATGTTAAAGCTTGTAATAAACACAATGAGTCCCAGCAGCAGCAAAAGTCCTGTTTCTTTAGAAAGTAACTGAAATTAATAGTTGAGGTAGGGGAGGTCTAACTCAAAGGGGAACAGAGAATCCCAGGAGCCAGGGAGGGAAGAGGGGGGACCAGGTGAGGGGGACCTTTTCCGCCGTCGGAGGGCGGCGTACCCAACTTGAGGACTGTCCGGTTTTTTCTTCTGGGTCTTAGGGACATATGGTCTGACGAATTTGGAAGGGACCCATCTCAGGCCTGAGGGCGTGGATACGCAAGCGTACCCCCGTCCCCAGGTGACCAAGTCATAGGGTCCTTCCTGCCGCCAGGTCTCAGGGTTTTTAATGAGAACTGGCGGCTTTTCCTTGACCTTGCTCTGCTCGTAGGAATTAAAGTGCCTCGCGATGGGGGGGTTGAGGCACTCGAAGGAACAGTTTAAGAAATTGATGGTAAAAAGGGCTCGCGCTAACTGAACCTGGGGGGACTCATTTTTAGCTGACGACTGTTGTTGTTTAAGCATCCTTTTGATGCTTTGATGAGTCCTCTCTACCACGGCTTGACCTGTCGGGGAATAGGCGATGCCAGTTTTATGTTCTATTCCCCATTGCTGCAGGAAGCCTGCGAATTCCTTGGATGTGTACCCGGGGGCATTGTCTGTTTTTATCTGTTTTGGGACGCCTAGCATGGAGAAGGCTTGTATCAGGTGTTTCTCTACTTCCTTGGCCTTCTCCCCTGTGTGGGCAGAGGCGAAAACTGCTCCAGAGAAGGTGTCCACGGAGACATGGACGTACTTCATCCTCCCGAAGGAGGGGATATGAGTAACGTCCATCTGCCACACCTCACAGGACTTTAGACCCCTAGGGTTAGCCCCTGCGCTCACCGATGGTAGTGGGAGCGACTTACAGGACGGGCATGTGGCCACAATGGCCTTGGCCTGGTCCCGGGTTAGATGGAACTGCCGGACCAGACCAGGCGCATTTTGATGGTAAAGCTGGTGGCTTATTTTGGCTTGCTGGAACTTGTCCGGGAGCGGCGCCAGCTGTGCGGGGGCGGCAGCGAGGGAATCGGCACGCCGATTGCCCTCGGCCAAGAACCCCGGCAGGTCGGTGTGTGACCTGATATGCATCACATAAAACGGTTGCTCTCGGTGGGAGACTAGCCTTATCAGCTTAGAGAGCAACTTGTTAAGGGCATCGTTGGAGACACCTTGCAGGATTGCATCCTGTGCTCTAGACACTACACCCGCTACATAGGCCGAATCAGTTACTAAATTAAAAGGTTCAGAGAACCGCTCAAAAGCTCGAACGACTGCGGCCAACTCAGCTACTTGAGGGGATCCTTCTACTTCAACAACATCTGCCTCCCACTGCTGAGTTTGAGGATCTTTCCAAGTCACTACTGACTTGTGGGACCCTCCGGACGCGTCTGTAAAAACTGTTAGAGCCTTTAAGGGTTTTTTGCTCTGAATTTGTTTTGTTGACAGAGTGAATTGGATTTCGGAATTGAAAATTTTGTGGGCCGGTCTCAAAACAGAAATTTTTCCGGTGTAGCTGTCCAGTGCAAACTGCAATGATTCATTCTCTTGCAGCAGGTGTTCTAACATTGCCTTTGTGAATTGGCCCGATTCTAATTTCAAAGGAATGTGGATGTGATCAAAGTCACACCCCGCCAGCTCCCGAATCCGCGTTCTCGCTTTGCGGATTAGCTCTGCCACCAGCTCTTGTGGCCGTGTCAACCTTTTGGATCGTGAATGACTCAGGAATACCCACTCTATGATGGAGAGTGGGTCCCTTTTGTCCTGATCCTTGCCCTTTCCTAGGGTGTCTGCCCATTGGAAGATGACACCGTGGAGGTGTGGCAGTCTGCCCAATATGATGAATCTGAAGGGCAGGCCCGGATCGTACCTGTGGGCCTGCCTGGCAGACATTGCCTCCTGAACCTTCTGCAAAGCAGCTTTGGCCTCTGGAGTGAGTTCCCTGGGAGAACTAGGCTCTTCCCCCCCTTTCAATAAATTGAAAAGAGGGGCTAGGTCTTCGTTGTTAATACCTAACCAGGGTCTCACCCAGTTTAAAGACCCACACAGCTGCTGTACGTCGGCTAGAGTCCGAATTGAATTTTTTATGGTCAATTTCTGCGGAACAATGGTCCGCTTGTTTATTTCTAAACCCAGGTACTTCCAAGGTGGCATTTTTTGAATCTTATCCTCTCGCAGCTCGAACCCTACAGCAACCAACGCACTGGTTGTCAGTTCAAGCGCGTGTGTAAGTAGATCGCTGTTGGGGGCACAAATAAGAATATCATCCATATAGTGCTGGATGATCACGCCCTCGGTGGCTGCACGCACAGGGGACAGCAATGAAGAGACGTACCACTGGCAAATGCTTGGGCTGACTTTCATGCCTTGGGGAAGAACTTTCCAGTGGTATCTCTCCATTGGGGCTTCTCGGTTGATGGAAGGAACCGAGAAGGCGAACCGTGGTGCGTCATCAGGGTGTAGGGGAATTTGGAAAAAACAATTTTTGATGTCAATGACAGCTAATTCCCAATTTTCTGGTAACATCGTGGGGGACGGCATCCCTGGCTGGAGAGGACCCATGTCTTCTATTACATTGTTGATGGCGCGAAGGTCATGAAGGAGGCGCCACTCGTCTTTGCCAGGTTTTTTCAGGACAAAGACAGGGGAATTCCAGGGGGATGTTGTTTCCTGGATATTCCCTTTGGCAAGTTGCTCCTTCATGAGCTCCCGAAGCGCTTTTAATTTCTGTTTATTGAGCGGCCACTGCTCTACCCACACTGGTGTATCTGTGAGCCAATTAAGTTTTCGGGTAGGACGCTTTTCAGTGACTGTTGCCCGAAAAACCTGGGGGGTCGGGATGTTAATTGTGACCCCCCACTGGGCCATCAGGTCTCTCCCCCATAAGGGTTCTGTGTAATCTAATACGAACGGGCGTAAATAGGCCGATTGTCCGTTCGGCCCCTCAAATTTTACGATGTTTTTTGATTGCTTTGCCAATTGAGAACCCCCTACACCTTGAATTTTCCCCGCCACGTTTTGCAATTCCCAGCGTGACGGCCAATCCCGTGCGGGAATGACTGTCACGTCTGCTCCTGTATCTAGGAGACCGCTTAGGTGTTTGTACTCCCCATCCTTCCGCATATAGCAGGAGAGCTTTGGTCTTTCCTTCCCTATGACCTGGGCCTGGCACACCTGGTAGCTTTTCTTCGCTGACTTCTTCCATAGATCCTCAGGGTGTGCCGGAGGCCCAGATGCTGGAATGGCTTGGGCGATGATTTGGCCCTTGGGAAGGAAGACTGGAGGATGGGGGCAGTACAGCCACACTACTAATCGCTCGGTGTTCCTGGATGTCAGGGATGGTGCAATAGTGACTTCGAGAGGCGTGAATTTTGTGTCCCCAAGAACGATGTACTTACTGTGGAGGTTCCTCCAGGTTCCTGGGTCCTCTGTGTCGACAGCGATGGAGTGCCAGTCGCTGTCCCTTAGGTGCAGAGCCTCAGTCAGGGCCAACCTATATGGGGAGAAACCAGATACGATGTTAAGTATCGGCTTGGGCTGGTTCGGGCCTCGACCCAGCCAAGCAGTGGGAATGAAATCCACATCTTCTCTCATATAGGCTGGTTTGTCAGCCATAATCTGGTGTGTCAAGTCCAGTGAAATGTCCTTAGGTGGGCATTGCAGGTAGTCGTCCCTCCCCTCCTCTGATGTTATAGAACCCACCATATTTATGTCCTCGCGCAGGCAGGGACTGCGCTGATGACTCAGTTTTTTTGTTTTCCCCCCGAGTTGGGGGCACTCTTTTCTTGTCGCTGCTGTTTAAACCTAAAAAACTCGTCCCTCAGCGGGCATTGGGAAGCCCAATGTCCCTTCTGCCTACATAGATTGCAGGCCTGATGGTGCTGTTGTCCCCTCGGGGGTGCTCCTGTAGGGCGGCGATCTGGAGAAGGGGTGGCTGGCGGTGTCACGGCTTCAACGAAGGCTACTCTCTTTGTTGGTGGTTTAGGAGTTTCTGGAATGTCTTTAGCAGGAACTGTCACCTTCTTCGCACAGACTTGTAGCATGCTTTGAAGGGTAGGCTCAGGGTCCAGGGGCAGACTGAGGATTGCTTGCTGGCACGTGTCGTTAGCGTTCTGCCTCGCAACTGTGGCAAGCATCCCCTCTCGCAGCCTCTCGTCTGGGACCTGAGCCTCCATCGTGTAATGCAAGCGATCCACGAACGTGACAAAAGGTTCTAGGGATTCCTGCTTTAGGGACAAGAAGTTAATAACCGTACCGCTGGGTCTTAACTTAAAAAACGCCTTTTCTGCTGCCCTAGTGCTGACTTGCAGCGCCTCTCTGGGGATTTTTTCCGCCTGCTTGGTCCCCATTTTCCAATCCCCCTCCCCGCACAAGTGGTCTAGCGATATTACAGCCCCATCCTCATCCCTAGAGCTATCTGCATTGGCCCAGAGGTCAGGTAACACCTCTCTGATCTCCCGCTTCCACTCGGACTCCCAGATGAGGAATTCTCCGTGGGTAATTAAACAGGAGAAGAGAGTTCGCATGTCTGCTGGGACATATTCTTTGGAGGAGAGGGTTGCTTTTAATAAGCCTCGGAAGTATTCGCTTTCCATCCCGAACCCCTTCTTGGCCTTGCAGAGCTCTTTGATGGTCTGCTGGGGGATGGGGGACCACTGTGCAAGGGGCCTACCCCCCTGCCGCGGGGTACAGGTGACAGGTGCGGCCGAGAAGGCAGGTAGGGACTGGGGTGGATCGGGGTTCCCACGCTCCCCCCCCCCGGAACCGAAAGCGTGGGAACTGGAAGTGGGGTCGTGGGAACCAGGGGACGAGGCGTGGTCTGGAGCAGGGGGAGTGGTATGGTGGGGACTCCCCTCCCCGGGGGTGGAGCTGAGGGGTGGGGTGTTGAATAATTCAAGGAAGGGGGAGTTGACGGGGGGTGGAGGAGGGAGGTGGGCGGAGAAATCCGGGGAGCAGAAGGGGTTGGTCTGCCGGAAGGGATTATAGGAGGGGGGAGGACAGGGATCATGGGAAGAAGGAGCACGAGTGGCGGGAAAACCCACGCGGTCACCTCCATCTTGTGTCCTGGGGAAGGGGGAAGAAGGGGAGCCATTTCGTGGGGTTTGGGGATGGAGGATGGGGGATGAGGGATCTTCGGGGGTCTGGGATAACTGAAAACGAACGGAGTCTCTACGGGACGGGGCTGTACAGTGCGGGGAAGAAGGGGAACGGGTAGAAGCAGAGACAGTGCCTGCACCGCTCTGCGGGGTGTCTAGGGTATTCTCAGAGGGGCCAGAATCTGCCTGCGGGCAATGCCGGGATGCCTGTCTGATAATACCCGACTTCGGGAGAGAGGGAGAGTTTTGCCGCAGTTTTCCCGCAGCGCCCACCGCAGCCGCAGCCTCGGGAGCAGCGACAGCAGCTGCCCTGCACCCCGCCGCAGCGGCGGCCGCATCGTACTGCAGCGACCGGGCTGAGGGACAGGGAAGCGGAGTAGGGTTATATGAACTACCCGCCGAACTGGGGATCGGTTTGTTTGCGGCTGGCTGTGGCAGACTTTCGTAGCGATATTTAATTATATCGCGAATTTGGAGAGCCAAATGGGTGAATATGGAGAGAGAGAGATCTGACTGTCGCAGGATCTTCCCCGCTACCTGTTCCCAAAAAGGGGCTTGGTATAATTTAGCTGGCGAAATGTCAGGGAAAGTTTGCGACAACCACTGAACGAACCGTTTTACTTCAGATTTTTTAACCTTAATTCCCCCCACTAAAAGGATACCCACAACTTGGGAATAAATGCTCTTCTGTGGCACGGACAGCCTTGCACCCATGGCTGTTAGATGTTAAATCGTGCCGCAGCGCCTACGATTGGGAAAACACGAACGAAAAACAAAAGACCACACTTCCGGCTTTGTCGCGGTCCTTAAGCTTCCCGCCCGGAAAGGGAAGCACCAAAAACAGGAATTTTTTCCCCGAACCCCGGGGAAAAAGAAACCCACCAAAAAGGGATCCTTCCCCTAAAACCTAGGGGAAAGGAACCAACCAAAAAAAAAGGACCGGGAAAGCCCCAGGGGCCCCTATACTCACAAACCACAGGGGTCCGAGAGGGAAGGGTGGAAAAGAAAAACCAATCGCAGGGCTTCTCCGCGAGAGAATCGACTCCGGAGGTGCTTTCCAGAGCTGCCGATCCTGTCCCCAAGAGTGCCACCCACTAAAACGTGGGTCTGCTCTCGCCGGGGTAGCTGACGGCCAGGAGGACGATTCTTCAGGTCTGCGCGACCCTAAAATCCTCAAACGAGGGTCCAACGCCGCGAAAACGGGGCCCCACGTTGGGCGCCAGCTGCCGCGCTCCCGCCCCGGTTCCCTTTGTCTCAGCCCCGGCTAGCTCTCATCCTGGGGCGAGGGCGGGCGATGGAGGCACCCTCCGCCGCTCCCAGCTGGGGTTTGGAGAGTGCCTTTGTGGGTTCTGGGCAGCGCTAGCAAGCCTCGCGGTGGTAAATGAAGAGCGGATCCTGCTGGGGGCTAAGTCCGAGTTTATTGTAGCCCAACGGGGCCAAATGTCCTAGAACGGTGCCAGCCAACAGGAACAAGCACAAGCTGCTTGCACTGGCTTATAAACTGTAAGGGAGGGGTATCCAACGACCAATGGGGATAGGGATAGGGGGTGGCTCCGGGATGGGGGGATATGGTGGGGTCCAATGGGGGAAGGATATGGGGGGAGCCCCAGGTCCTCGCCCAATCACCCGGTGCCCTGAGTGGAAGCTTCTGGATGGATGGGAAGGGACACCGAGTGATAGACAAGGCACCCGGGGGGGGGTAAAATGCCTCTTTCAGGGTGATGGATAGATACTGGGAAGGCGGGAAGGGCGGACAAGGCGGGAAAACTGGGGATAAACCAAGTTGCACACGGGGGTACAAAGGAATAAACCAATACATAATACAGGGATAATAAAACATATACATAACGCAACTCCACACTGCTGTCAGCACTAGAGGCCTGTTTCTCTCTTGCAGCCCCTGCCACAGCTGTATTCATGGTACAAAAAGGCTTTGCTCAGGTGCTGGAGTCTCAAGAACCTTAGCTGGGAACAGGGTGGGTGTCTGTGAAGGCCCCCTTTTGTATCTGCACAGTGATCCTGGATGGGCAGAGCATAGATCATCCAGAATCTGGATCTGTGGGCTGCTGAGAACACTGGATGGGCTTTCTGGGCAGAGGGGCAGGCCTGGGGAACACGGTCACTTGGCAAGGAAACTCCAGCAGTGGAGGAAAAGTGGTTTGCCAGACAAAGCCCATGGTGACGGGGTACCTTCGCTGCTGGCTCCCAGCACTCATACCTGGCAGGTGTCCATGCCACCCCGTGGGTAGCCAGCACACAGGTTGTGGGTGTGGATGGCCCCAGCGTACCGACGGCTGCTGTTAACCAGCCGGATATCCAGGAGACGGACCTTGGCTTCCTGCAGGACATCACTCGGACCCTGAGCTGCAAGCACAGGAAGGAATGGGCACCCAGCAGCTCTTTGCCAGTTCCACTCCCCTGTCTGGGGGTGAACTCATTCCCTAGGGCTTGGCTTTGCCTCTGGAGCAGTTGTTGAAGCGCTGTGTCCTTTCTGTCTGCCTTTGGGGAGCAGGCCAGGCCCAGCTCTCCAGAGGCATACATCCTACAGCCTGACTTTGGTTTGTGCTGTCAGGAAGCCAAACCCATCTTGCTGGTGTGCCCAGCTCACCCTCAGGGCCCTTTTTGGGAACTCACCTTTTGCAGTGGCAGAACCCCAGCCAGCAATGTAGCAGGTTTTCAGCTCTGACACTGTGAGCGAGGCGTTGGGCACACAGGCAAGCTGGACGTAGTCACTGCACTCCACGGGCTTGTCCAGCTCCAGCAGGGCGATGTCGTTCTGCTGGGAATCAGCCGTGTACTCCTGGTGGGCCAGGAGCCGCTTGATGTGGCGCACCTGAGTTTCAGGGCCCAGATGGGTCAGCTTGGTGGCCCCGATCAGCACACGCCACATGGTGACATTCCTGCAAGGCAGAGAGGGGTCTGAGGAAGAGCAGAGCCGTGTGCTGTTGATGCCTTAGGATTTTAGCTTTTGTATTTTTCATCCATTTGTAATCCTGCAGTTTTTTACTGTATAACTAAATTCTGCACACAGTGTGAGCTGCTGCTGCTTTCCCATTCTGGTCACAAAAATTCCTCTCCAGGCCTGGCAATCAAGGATACCTCACTGCCTCAGGCCTCGAGAGATGGAAACAAAAGTGAGTTGAGGGGAGCAAACTGGGGGTAAATGACTTCATTACCTGAAGCTGTAATTAGAAGATTAACCCTAAATATGCAAATGGACCAAATTTATAGGTGTGAAAACCTTTGACCCGTGGTCAATTTTGGGTTGTAGCACTTGGGGGGGTCTTTTGTTTTGCCTAAAATGGACCTGGAGGCCCTTCAATAAATATAATCACTTTTTATTCCTTGTCTGGCCTGTTTTTAGGTAGTCCTGAAAAGGCATCACTGTGGCAGCTCAGCACTTCCCTTCCTTCTGCTTCTCAAGGCAGAGAGGAAAGCAGGGCAATGAGGAGTGTGACTGCCCTAGCATGCCTTAGGCTCCAGGAATGCCACACTGGAGGCTGCTGGGCAGCAGTGGCACGAGCCCAGCCTTCTGAGCAGTCCCTCAGTTGGGCCCCGTAGTATTGAGGTGCTGCAGGCTGGGCAACTGTTTGTGTGGTGAGGATACCCTCATTCCCTGCTCCTCCTTACCTGGCCTGGAGGAAGCAATGGGCTGCTGTGAGGACCCACTGTGGGCTGATGAGGGACCCTCCACATGTATGGCCGGTGCCTATTTTCCTGGGGTCCTGGATGCTGACAATCCAGGGCCAGGCCCCTGGCAGGGCACCTGTGCCAGTCACAATTCGGTAGTCAGCATCTATGGAGTTGTAGTCAGAAGCCATGGGCCGGAGCCCACAGGTCCCTCTGGAAGCACAAAATCATTACTGCCCTTCTGTTCCAGTACCTGGGTGCTGGCAAGGAGGCTCCCACATGGGGTTTGGGGTATGGCAATGGGGGACAAGCACCCTCCTAGAGCCTGGGGCCATACCTGCAGTTGCCCCAGGTACCATGTGCAGGTCTGTACACAGCCAGCAGGATGAAGAGGTACAGGTACAGAAGATTCATCGCTGTCAGCAGCATCTGTCAGCTGAAAGAGACAAAAGCTTGTCTCTTCCAGTGCAGTCTCTGACGAGTGCTGCAGCAACTGCACTGTCCATGGCACCTGGGGCTGATGTCACAGAGTGGGTGGTTCCAGGTTCTGGGCACAGTGTCCTCAGAGGGCAGGGAAAGGCCACAGCCTCACAGAACCACAGAATGGTTTGGGCTGGAAGGGACCTTGAAGGTTGTGAAAGGCAAAAGGGGTCCCTTGCCTCGCACATGCAAAACGACACCATGGGCAGACAAATCTGGCACAGAGGGAAAGTCACTCCAAAGGCAGTGTTTGGTCAGAGAGGGTGCTCAGAGCCACCACACGATGGAGAAAACTAGCACATCAAAGCTAGAAAGAGGACAGGAAGGAACAATGCCATGTGCAAACTACTTGGGGGGATGCTTCAAGGCACATAAGCCTTAGCTGATGGAACAAACCTGGAAACTCCTGAGTGTTGCAAGAGGAATTGCTGACCATGGCAGAGTGCGAGAAGCTGACAGGAGTTTCAATGCCATGAGGAAGCCCTTCTGAGTCTGTTTATACATTCTCCATGTCTGGAGCAGGGTGAGTACTGCAAATGCCTCAGTGCTGCCTCTTGCTTTGGAGACTGGTGCTGGAGGTCATGGCTGCAGAAAACAAGGGACTGAGATGGAGAGTGCTCATGCACTCACTTTTGTGGTTTGGGAATGGCATTCCCCAGTCTGGTGTTTCCACTGGAACACTGCAAACCACTGCTCCTCACTCCCTTCTCCCTCTCCCCTCCCTTCTCTGGTGGGCTTGAGAATAGAACTGGAAGCACAAAAGTTAAAGACTGTGGGTTGAGACAAGAACAATATAATGGAAACAGCAATGAAACAAGAAAATGAGCAGTAACCGCAACAATATTAATAATGGACTGGGACAATTCACATGCAACCATCCACCCCATAGAGCCTGGCAGTACCCAACCAGGCTGTCATGCATGTTATCCAGCGGAGATTTCTTCCCCTGTCCCTGGAAAATGTTGTGGAGTGGTTCAGAACAACCTCCACGTCCTGGCCATGCCCTGTCCTGGTTATGGCAAAAATTTACCCCATCCTGGCCAGAACCAGGACATTCACCCTCATGATCTGCCCCACAGCTTTGGAATCTGTGCCAGAAGGTCTGGCAGGGCAGGGAGGGCAGTCACCAGGGATTGGCAGACGTTGGAAACTCCTTATCCCTCTCTCTGGCCCCTGGTTTTCCTTGTTTTATGGAATGGAAGAACACATGTCCAACTCCTCCCAGTATCTCCTTCACTGGAAATCCTCCGTGCTTTGATTCCTTCTCTGACATTCTGCTGCACCTGGGGAATGCAGTGGGAAAACCCAAGGCTTTGTGTGAAGGTCACTCCCTCAGCACTTCACCTGAGGTGCACAGGAAGGCTGCCCTGGCTCTACCACACCTCATCCAGAACACCTGGAAGCTCTTCCCTCCCCATTCACACACTCCCCTGCCTTGTCCTCCTCATCCCACAGGGATGCACAGAGGGGCTACCACACTTCACGGTTTGGTAGCCCTGATACCACACTCCTGACTGGAATGGGGTGACCCTGGGGCAGTTTTGGCCTGCATCAGTTCCATGTCCTGCCTCAGCACACCCAGGTTCTCTGTTGGCGTCTGTGCTCATCTCTGCAGCTTTGCTGTCCTGCACCAGGAGTTTGCTGAATAAAATCATCCTCTAGAAAGGACATGTGACACAAGCCCAGGAGTAAGCAGCACCATGGGAGAGTTCAGCAAGGTGCCCTGGGGACAGCCAGGCCAGGCAGGGGAAGGTGGGGGGACCACGGCCTCACTGAAGCAGCCACATTGTACAGCACAAAAAATAAAGCTAAATAAATGCTGGGATGAAATACAGCACTGCTGGGACTGCTCCATTTAGCAAATAACAGTTGTGGGGGAGATTTACAGATGTACTGGGTACATCTGGGAACTGGGGCTCCTGCTGGAAGTCTTCAATCTTGAAGCTCCCAGTTCCCAAAGCTGGTAAATCCTTCCCAGCAATGGCTCCTGAGGCAGGGAGAGGGGTGGAAAGCCAAGGATGGGGCAGAGATCAGAAGGAGCTGGGGAGCTCAGAGAGGTCTTCAAGGGGAAGAGGATTTGTCTGAAAGGCCCTCACTTTTCTGGTCATCTTGGCAACTCTGGCAGGTTTAACAGGAGGTTTGTCTGGAAACAAGACAGGGACATATTGGCATGATGGGTGCTGGCATATTCCAGTCTTAGGCTTTGCAGAGAGAGATTTGCTGTTTCCCCATAGGCCACAGAGGATTTTAATATGAGGTGAACTCCCCAAGCTTGCATCCACCCTGTTCCATGGCCTCTGGCTCTGAGAAATGCTCTCCTGTGCACCCTGCTTCATTCCCTCAGATCAATGGCTGATGTGCCAGCAGCTCCTGCTCCAGAAGGGCAGCACATGATGAAGGTGCCACCCCTGCAGCTGAAAAGAAGGTTCCTTTTGCCATGGCATTCCAGGAGGTCATAAGACACATCATCAATGGAGTCTGAAAAAAAGAAAAATTAGAAGTTGAGGCAGCTGCATTTACCAGTGTGGGCAGTCCAGAGAGAACTGCCTGGACCTGACCCAGTTTGTGGATCAGAGCCAGAAATAGGTTCCCTTAGCTAGAAATGAGACCTCTCTACCCAGAGAGCCAGCTGCTTGCCATTCCATTGCTCCCTGGCCACAAGCAGCACTTCATCCATGAGCTCTCACCCCACAGAGCCCCTAGGTAACCCTGAAAAGACTCCTTCAGTATCAGGGGCTGCAAGAGACCTCTAGATGAGCAGCTAGAGGATTAGGTGAGGAGAAGAACTGAAATAAAATGCGTGTTTTTCCCTGGATTTGTGGAAGACAACAAGAAAGAAATACAGGACCCCAAAAAACAAACCCACTCGATGGGAGAGGCAGGTGAGCACCTCTGGTTCAGGAATTACAGAATGCACTCAACTGCAGCTTGCAGACAAGGATCCTGGCACGTTCCAGCAGCCAGCACTGCCACCTGATCCCAGCATCCCTCTGCCCCATGGATTTACACAGGACCCCAAAGCCCCAGTGGTCAGTGAAAGGAAAACATCCAACTGTCCACACTTGGCAACCTACTCCCGGGTTCTGCAGCCTGTGGAGAAAGACAAATTCCCTCACTAGAAAACTAAGCAGGTTTGAGCTGGGCTTTCTCAAAGCACACTAAAGGCAGAGGTGGGCTTCTCCGTGCTGTTTGGGAAGTGGCACATGAACCACACGGGAATCAGAGAGAGATTATCAACTCCAGAGGCACTGCTGAGCGCAGCCTCTCCTGACTCCAGCTGGGCTCCAGCCCCGAGGTGACCTGTGCCTCCAAACAGAGGGGCCAGAGTGACCTGCACTGACCAGGCCGGCCACAGCTCCGTGTCACACTGACCACTGCAGCGTCCAGCCAGTCCCTCCAGAGGCTCTTCCAATCTCCACCTCCACCTTACAGGGGCATGGAACGCCGCTGATCACACCCGCTGCTCCCTGACCTGCAGCCAGAGGAAGATTTCCTCATTTGCTGCTGTGGCCAGTGGCACCTCTCTGTAGCAGGTTTTGCGTCCTGCTCGGTGCCCCAGTGCTCCAGACAGGCTGGCTCCGTGCTGCTGGGCCTCTCCCGGTCCCTCTGAGCAGGGCTGCAGCCGAGTCTTCAGAACAGCCCCAATTCCCCAAAACAGCCCCCAAAACAGCCCGGCGCTGTCTGTGTGGGGAACATCAAACCCACACCAAGGAATGGCTTTGCCCAGTGCCCCGGGATGGAGCAGCCCCGGCCTGCTCCACCAGAGCCCAGGGCGGCTCTGGGAGCCCTGAGGGCACGAGAGAAGGAAACTTCAGCGTGAGGGTCTGCAGCGGCCAGGGGAACACCAGCGCCTCCGAGCCGCCCTGCCAGACACGTACGGCCCTCCACCACCCTCGCAGTGGTGCGGGAATGTGCTCGCTGCTGAGGGCGGCCTCGCGGCTCGGCGAGCAGCTCGGGCAGGGCCGCCGCTGTCCGCTCCGTGCGGAGCGCAGCCTCCTCCGGACGCGGCCGTGAGGCGGTCTGGGCCCTCGGGTGTCGCCTCCGGCAGAATCAGCGGCTCGGTGGAGCTCACACGAAGCTCTCCCTGGGGCGGGACAGCCCTTGCCCGTGGGGTGTCGGGCGGGCCCCGGGCCGGCCGAGGGTTGCCCGGCTGAGCCCGGGGCCGCCCCTGACGTGGGGCTCTGGGGCAGAGTCCGGCCCGCGGTGCCCAGCAGGGATGCGCGGTTCTGTCTGTGCTCGGGCAGCACCAGAGTAGAGTTTTTCCCTGCTACAGTACCTACGCTACCCCGCGAAAGAGCATCGCTCAGGTTTGACAGGAGGAGAAATCTGTGTGGCCGTCAGCTATCACCTATGGCCCGGTCAGGATACTGATGGATTTTCTGACCTATTCGCTAGGGTCGTGTAAAATGTTAAACTGCAGATGCTTTCTGAAAGCAACTAGTGCTTTGAATGGTACAATCTGGATTACAGAAGCTTTATGTAGTGTTAGGCTGTGAACCACAATAGGTTTATTCTACAAGTTAATAGGGATATGCCAGATCATGTTACACTTCTGTTTTATCTTCTGTTTTGACCCTATGGCAAGCATCAGTTGGGTTTATTTAGCTCTTTATTAGCCCTTTATTTAGCTCTTAGCATTTTTCACATTTTGTGTGAAAAATGAATTAACTTTTAGGTAGATATTTTTAAAGAGGAAAAATGTATTTGTGCCTATTGATGCTGCAGTGATTTGTGGTTTTGAGACCCATCTTGCAAAATACCACATGCTGAGGCTGATTGTCATAGCTCTGAAGCCAGCCCTGGGTATGGAATGCTTTTCATTCTTTGGAGTGTTCATTCCAGGCAGTTCTGTGTAACGAGATCTTTACAGAGCATGGAAGATGCCTCTAGGGGAAGTCTCCATTTTGATTGCTGTGCCTAGACTAATTCTGATACTCCTGAGTTTGCTGTCAGGTTTTTACGATGCTGAAATGTGTGTTTTCCAGGTTCCTGTGTGGGCTATTTTTCACTAAGAATCTAGAAAATATCTTGGCTTTTCGTGGGGTTTAGTGCAAAATAGGTTTGACTGTAGGAACCATGAAGAGAGCCTGACAGAGGAATGGTTGAACGACAAGGGACATGATACTGTAAAATTAATCCAAATAGGGAGGGCTACGTGACTGCTGCAAAGTTTGCATGGCCCTGAAGAGTAGATAGTGTGCAGAAAACAGGATATTGAAACTGCTTGGTATGTAGAAGTAGATAGAGAAGAACAAAAGAGTACTAAGCTGTTCTAACTGCAAGGCCAGCTGGACAGGCATGTATCGATCATAAAGATACTTTTAAGATAATAGTACAAGTCACATAGCAACCAATCATGAGCTTGGCTTTTGCAATATGTATGAGCTAATTAACGAACATATATAAACTGTGTAATCTGTCACAATAAACTGAGACTTGATGATCATGATATCATGAGTCTTGTCTCCCGCGGCATTTTCCCTCTAACAACTGGCGCCCGAAAGCAGGGACCTGATCCGAGCCTAAGGCGAGAGGGGTGCTGCGTTGGAGTGCGGGTCCTGCGGCTGGAAGGACGGCGAAAATAAAGAGAAGAGGCGAAACGCTCTGCTCCGCGCCCTGAGTGACCGTAGAAGCGGGCTCAGCCGATACGTGCTGCCGAAGCCTGAAGGAGCCAGCAACGGTACGGACGTAATCATGGAAAGGCAAGCAGCATATGATTTATTTAGTGCTTCTCTTAGAAAAAGGCAGATTAGGGGGATTGACTTAGATAAGGATCTCCCTTCGCTATTGCATCATGCTGAGTCTTACGGCTTTTTCGTTAACCCCCATAGTGTTCATAAACTTTCAAAATGGAGAAGATATAGGGATAAGTTGTGGGAATTAGTGTTAGATGAGGATAAACCGGGCAAGAAAATGAGTAAACTTTGGAGAGTGGTTGATAACGAATTGTTAATGTGTCAGGCAGAAAAGAGGGCGGTGGAAGTGATACGGACAGCTCTGGAGAAAAATAAGGAATGTAAACCCTCGCTTCTCTCCAGTGAGCCAAACCCTCCGGTTCTCACAAATTTTCCCATTCCCATCTCTGCTTCTGAAATGCCTGTACCTCCCATAGACACTAGTAGCATTGAGGTGCTGGAAATTGAGATCCAAATTGCTTTATGGCAACGGGACTGGGATCCCAAATTCACTTTTTGTGAACGGGAATCAGGTAGAACGAAGCGGGCGCGGGGCCAGACAGAGCGGGGCCGGCCAGCACCGAGCCGGAGGCGAGCCCGGGGCGGAGCGGACATCAGCCGAGAGACGGAAGGCTCCTTGCTGCCGAGCAGCAGCGCAAGGGGGGAGAGGGGCGTTCCTGGGGCTCAGCCGCGCTGGAGCCGGAGCAGGCGGGGCGCGGCCGTGGCGGGGGTGTCTCTTCTCCCATCCACAAGGTGACACAACAAGGACGGGAGCGAGGCGGCGCCGCCCCTCATCTCCCCGCAGCGCCCAGCAATGGCGGCGGAGATGGCGGCACAGTCCTGGTTGCCATGGCAGCGACAACGCCGAGAGCAGCAGCGCCACCGGTGGCGGGATCGCAACACTACAGCAAAAATTTCAACAGCATCTTCCCAATTTCTTACAAGAGTCAGAGACGTAATGAAAAAGTACAGCAATACCGAGTGTTTTCCAAGATACCAAGAAGGATGAACATTATGTGAATCAATGTTATTTCAAATATGATATAGATAAAAATCACTGTATAAAGATAGAAATTTTAGTAATTATTTAATTACCAAAAATGTCTCTGAAAACAAAGAGTTAAGAAAATGTCATCTGATGGAATTTTAGTATTGAGTTTGTAATCTCCGTCTTTGGGTTTTTATAGATAATAATATAAGTAATAGTAATTTTTAAGTTTTATAGATAATACGATAAATAGTGATTGTTAAGTTTTTGTAAGTAATGATAAGTAGTGATTGTTACTAATGTTATATGAGTGCTTTAAAAGGATTGTCTTAAACTATTTTAAACATTTCTTGTTAATAGGTTGATCATAAAATGCGAGTTGTCTGATTTTTGTGATAAGAATTATTATTAAGGTATTAAGGTATTAAGGTGTTGTTATAGTATTTACAGTCAGTTTTCATATGTTTTATTGTCTCTTTAGGTGATTGATTACAAGATATTTTTTCAGGATCCTGTGTTTTTGATTTTTTAACTACTCATGTGTTTTCTTTATCCAATATTTTATGCAGCTGCAATTCATCTTCCTTTAAAAATTCATTGTCCGAATTTTAGTTCAAGATTTCAGACTTCAAATTTTCAGATTTCTGAAGAAAGGGTTTGTTGTATTTAGAGAATTTTTGTCTTGAAAGAGATTTTAGACAGGTTCAATTATTTGATAGTTTGATAAAGTTTTAATAATAAGGTTTTTTACTTATAACTGTTATTTCTAGGACTTTTGTTTTATAATGTGTTAAAACATATCCTCCAATTAGAGTTTGAGCTCTGGCCAAGCTCTGGCTCTACGTGGATGGTGTGATTGACCCAGGTGTTTTCTGCATCAAAAAGTATTCAAGTCCTTTTGGCTTGACAATTTGACCATGTAGGGCAGCTGAGCCTCAAAGGGAGTTTTGGAGAGACATGATCCGGACATGTTTTATCCAAATCTCTGTTGTTTTAAGGTTTATCAGCTGCTGCAGACTCTGGGATGACAATTTGATAGTGTAGCACTTGGTAACTGTGATTTTATATGTAATATTAATTGTGTATTATCTGATTGATTTTTATTTGTTGTTAGTTTCTTTACTATATGCATTGTTTTGTTCTTGATGTTTTTTCATGTTTATTATAAAGATGTTGATATTTCCATTTCTTCATGCAAATTTTAGGAAACAGAATTGAGAGAGGACCCTCCAGTCCCTGTGGGGAGTGTTGAGTTTGTTTGTGTTTTAGCAGGTGCAGAATCTGGATAGATTTCATTGAAGAATGTTAAACTTATCAATTTCAAGAGAACACTAATCTCTCCACAAGTAAATCAGAGGATGCACAGCAAAAGTGGATTGTGCAAAGATTTGTGTTTCACCCACAGAAAATTGTAGACTTTAGGTTTTTTCATAAGTGTGTTTTTAATTATGTTATAGACTTTTTTTACTAAGTTTTAATGAGTTTTAGTAATGCCTGTGATTTTTCTGTTCATTTTACCATTGCTTTTCAATGGCAAAAGAAAAAGAGGGACAATCAATTAAATAATCAAAAGCATAACATTAAGTTTATCATAAATATAGTTTGTATTTAGAATTAAGTTTGTTCCTTTCATGTTAAACAGAACAATCAAAACCATGAGAAATATGAAGTGGGGTGCACTTCTGTAATACTAACCTCATTTTTCACCCCACGAGTTGCTTCAGTGCAAGCTCTCACACAATTAAAAATCCTAGCCTACTGGACAGAAAAATAAATTAATATTTCATCTAAAATGTTAAGTGAGCTTGCCACAAATATAGGTAGTATCTGTCATGCAGTTCTGCAAAACAGAGCAGCTGCCACTAATTTACTTCTTCTAGCCCAAGGTCATAGTTGTGAAGAATTTGAAAGAATGTGCTGTATGAACTTATCTGATCACGCTACATCTATCCATAAGCAAATACGAAAATTGACCGAGCTAACTCAACAGTTAAAGGTAGAGGATAGATTAGGTTTAAAAAGATAGCTAAAAGGATTGGGGATCGGACCATAGTTAAGAGACATTATCAAATACGGCATAATAGTTCTAAGCATAATTGTGATACTTTTGCTTGTTTTGCCCTGTGTGTTTACTTGCTTGCAAGGCTTGATGCAGCAGCTTTTGCAGAAAATGCTGAATGCACACCTTCTTGTACAAAAGGAAAACGGGAGAGATGAAGAGAGCCTGACAGAGGAATGGTTGAACGACAAGGGACATGATACTGTAAAATTAATCCAAATAGGGAGGGCTACGTGACTGCTGCAAAGTTTGCATGGCCCTGAAGAGTAGATAGTGTGCAGAAAACAGGATATTGAAACTGCTTGGTATGTAGAAGTAGATAGAGAAGAACAAAAGAGTACTAAGCTGTTCTAACTGCAAGGCCAGCTGGACAGGCATGTATCGATCATAAAGATACTTTTAAGATAATAGTACAAGTCACATAGCAACCAATCATGAGCTTGGCTTTTGCAATATGTATGAGCTAATTAACGAACATATATAAACTGTGTAATCTGTCACAATAAACTGAGACTTGATGATCATGATATCATGAGTCTTGTCTCCCGCGGCATTTTCCCTCTAACAGAACCACATTGTTGCAAAGATGAAGCATGCAATTAAAGTTCTTTCTAATAATTTGAGATGATTTAAATATATGTCAAATGAAATGCCATAGTCAAGGAACCAAAGCAGTCGAATGAATTGCCTATAAATTCCTTTGGCATGAAGCGTGTTGAGTGAAATGTTTATTTCTTCTAAGCAATAGGTCATAAGAGTGTTTAAATAAAGGTATAGTATATATAATGCACTGGAGCACAATCCATGGATTAGAGTGAAATTTCAACACTCAGTTCCTTTACTTAGAGAAGTCCACCTATGCCCAGATGGATTAATTAATTGTAGTGGTAGAAAATACAGGGTGTAAAACACAGCTGACTGTTGAGCTTAGTATATCACTATGTTGTAGAGAAACTCAAGAATCAAGAAAATTCTAAATAAGTAAATGCTAATTTGTCATGCAGTACTATGGTATTTTCAGGCAGCTAATCAAGAAAATTTGAATTGGAAGACCGTCAAACTTGTTTCATACAATAAAACTCTGAGAGACTTATCTACAAATAGAAACACAAGGAGCATCCTTTTTTGTACTCAGCAAAGAGCTGGAGTATGTTGTGCTGTTACGGAGGTTTATTTTTATAAACTACTCCAATGAATTTTATAAGCATGTAAAAGATTGTAAGTGCCCTGAAACATGTTTATTCTTGGACTGGCAATTACATACATGGATTCAGTTTTGATTTTCTTTAAAATAAAAATAAAAATATTTCTCTGGAGTAATTTGCTCTCGGTAACAAGAGTCATCTGCAAGAGAAATATCCAAACCAATTTCTGGGCAGTGGAAGTAGCTTTATTTTTTATAACATTCTTAGTACCTGTGACCAGGGTTGGTAGAGTGCCAGTCCTGCCAGCTTTAAGGAGCTGCATGTAAGTGTACCCTCGTTTCCTCAGAATCCCAGGGATGTGGACATTTCTTTGAGATGAGCTTTTAGGAAGCCCCAGAACATCTGGTGGTGTGACATCTTCCTGCATGCTCTGTTTCTGCACGTGATGTTTTCCAGTGCTTTCAAACATCCCTTCCCTTCTGTTTTTTCAGATGGTTATTTAGACCTATCTTGAGAGCTACTCTCTTCAGCCTCAGCTTTATCCAAGATACAATATGGTTATTATATAACCTAGTATTTTTTCATTTTACTTACATTTCATTACATAACCTAGTATTTTACATTGTTACTTGCACAGCAGAATAACTGCAGAACTCTGCTCGATCCAGGTTATACTGAAAACTAAAAAAAATGCTATTTTTACATGCCTGACATTTTTCTTGCATATTTGAGCTTAGGTATTATGTTTGCTCATTTCAGGAGTGCTTCTGAACCACAGTCCAGAAAGAAGAAAAATCTTCTTGGTTGAAGTTGAACATTTGTCTCTAAGAGTAAGAACAAAGCCATGCCAGTGCTTTCAGAAGACTCAGGTAATTCAGCTGCATGCTTTCAACAGAGCAGTGACTGAAATCTTGTCATACCTGTTTCACACATAAAAATAATTTAAATAGGAGTAAAATGTAATAGAATTAAGATAATTCAACTGAAGTTTCTGAGCAATTACCTACAAGAAGGAAGGTGGAATGTAAAAGGTGAAAATTAATAAAGTTTGTCAGGATCAGTTTCCTACTAACCCTAGAGCACCCAAATATACTCTGATAGACCTGAATATACTCTGATAGACTTGAATATATTCTGATAGATCTGAATATATTCTGATAGACCTGAATATATTCTGATAGGCAGAATTGGACCCCTCAGTGTAACAGTGCCTTCTACATGTGCTTACTAAAGATCAGCCCATATATCTCTGCTGCTTGCTGTGTCATTTCTTAATATTTTCTGAACAGGGGTTGATAAACATTGTAAATATCCTTCCTTTTAACTTAAAATAAGTGTCTTTGTTCGAGGCTACTTTACTAGCTTCTCCAGTATGCTGCCCAGGAGAAGTCACAGATAATAAATGATGCTTAGGATTAAAGCAGGAGTGAGTTTGAGTCTCCTGGATCAAAATCCACTCTAAGGTTCGTGGAGAGAATAGCCACAGGAATAGATTTGAACCCCCTCCACCTTTTTATATTTCCTGTTTTGTTTTGGTCCTGTGTTCCCAGACATGGTTCACCGGGAAAAATCTGGCCTTTGTCTGGCTCTGTGTGTTGCAAAATTGGGATATTTAAATATTTTTTTAGAAAACTAGCCACAAGCTTTGATTCCACCACAATGGAAATCTACACTTTATCCTTTCTTCCTCTGGTCAGGCCTGGCTTTTTATAGGTGCCTCAGAGTGGAAGGGGCAGGATAACACTTGTAAGCAAAGCTGCTGGGGAGGTAGAGCTGCTACCTGTGCAAAAAAAGGTCATTCAATCAGTTTGAGAGTCTGCTGTGGTACTAAAATTTCAAATTTGTAAGAGGGGAAACAAAGGGTTCTGGAAACAAGGAGTAATAAACATGAAGTGTTAAATGTGAAAGATAATTTCTTAAGAAATATATATTGCTTTGTTAGATTTTGCCTTAATATGATGGTGTGCTTGACACTTATGAGGGGAGTGTTGCAAAATGAGCTGTGGATAAACACGAGATAATCACAAGTCTCTGCAAATGTGATGATCATCAATGTGATACCCAAATAAATGTAGTGACTGTTAAGACTGCAGTAGAAGGTCCTGTGAGAAATGCTGTGTAGAATGTTTTTGTTCTGTCCTGAATCTAAATTTAGGGTTGCATGAAACTTTGGCCCTTTTGACATCTCAGCTAAGACCTGATTCAAATCATAAAGAGGAAATGGGATTCCTTAGGGATGTCTTCAGTGAAAGAAGTCTCAGCTACCTGATGAAGGTAAAAGTTTGTATTTATTTATGTACATTCTCCTTACAGTTTACTTTTTCTCTGTTCCCTTGATTTATCAACCATTTACTTTGCCAAACCTTTTTTTTAAGAATTCTGTACTGACCAAAGCATATGTGTGCTTAAGAACAAACACTAATAATGTTTGACAATTAATATGTTGAACATATTAAAACCGAGATCAAGGAGTAGAATGTTGCTGGCAGAGGTTCCAAAAAGTGCAAGAGGCTCCAGGGAATGGGGAAAATATGCAGATGGGATAGAAAACCTAATATCCCATTGAGTATGGGATAGAAAACTTCATATATGGGATAGAAAACCTCACATGCCATTGAATATGGGACAGAAACCCTCACATATGGGATAGAAAACCTCACATTCCATTGCATATGGGATAGAAAACCTAACACCCAACCTATAATAAAATCCCCTAATATAACTTTAGTTGCCAAGTATTGGTTATGCAAAAGCCAGATGATGCCTCTTCACAGAGATAATCTAGTTTATGAATGTATGGGAAATTAATTCAATAGTCCAGTTTTAATTTTTTAATGTGGAGGTGGGTTTTTTTGGGGGTGTTATTTGGTGGGGGTGTTTTGTTTTAATTTTGGTTCTGAGTTTCTTTGGGGTGGGTGTGCTAGGGAAGAAGTAAAGGGTTTGGGTTTGGGTGTTTGCTTTCCAGCCTTAGCACAGGGATGTGGCTTCCTCAGAGAGGGTGGTAAGGATGCTCAGTAGGGGAACATGAGGCACTTTGCCAAAATATTCCTTATGTCTTTGACAGATGTGGAGTCAGTCTGAGTGCCAGCAGTGTCTGCAGGGGAGCTGTGGACAGTTCATCTATCACAACACTGGGGGTGGCACAAAGCTCTTCTGGTCTGCCCACTGCTCAGAAATCCTTGCTCCTGGCTGTGGAACTTCTGGCTGTGGAACTCCTCCTCAGCCTGTGTCCGGCCAATCTTCAGCCTTGAGACTTTCTAGAACGGTGTTCCCTGAGTCATGAGAGTTGAGTTTCAAGTCCCGCACCCAGGGATTCCACTGCTGGGCAGCATAAAACAGTGTTCCCAACTGCTGTCCTCAAGAGCTGTAGCCCCCTGTGACCTGTGTCCCTTCTCCCATCAGAGCTTTGTTTTGCTGGTGCCTGGCTTGGGAGTCCTTGCCTTGCACAGGAGACTGGACTGGACTACAAACACATGCTAACAGTGGTAACAGGCAACTTTATTTACACAACTAAATAAATTTCAGCATTTGTGCATGCAGAGGAGGAAGATTGGCAGGACAGAGGACGCCTTTGACCTGAGGCTGCCTTTGGACGAGCAGGCACTGCCCCAGTATGTAATGGTCATGGTCCACTGCAGCCTGCAGTGGATCCTGTTCATCCTGCTGCCCATGTCTTTTTTCTCATGAGGCCCAGCAGTATCTGGTGCACCCGAGTTAAGAATTTCACCACTATCTGGTATGGATGTGGAGCAGGCAAGAGAGGTTGCATTGACATTGGCTCCTCAGAGGGGTTTGAGGTCGACTCTGGCTCTGGTGTGGCTGTTGCAGTTGAGTGATTAGGAGTGGGAGTACAGCAGCCTGACTCTGTTGGTGCTGACTCTGGCTGCTCCAAGGGGGCTGAGCTGAAGGTTGGCTCTGGTCTTGGAGTAGCTGTTTCAGCTGACTCTGGACATGGAGTGGGAGTAGAGCAGCCTGACTCTGTTGGTGTTGGCTCTGGCTGCTCAAAAGGGGTTGAGCTGAAGGTTGGCTCTGGTGCTGGAGTGGCTGTTTCAGCTGACTCTGGACATGGAGTGGGAGTAGAGCAGCCTGACTCTGTTGGTGTTGGCTCTGGCTGCTCAAAAGAGGTTGAGCTGAAGGTTGGCTCTGGTGCTGGAGTAGCTGTTTCAGCTGACTCTGGACATGGAGTGGGAGTAGAGCAGCCTGACTCTGTTGGTGTTGGCTCTGGCTGCTCAAAAGGGGTTGAGCTGAAGGTTGGCTCTGGTGCTGGAGTGGCTGTTTCAGCTGACTCTGGACATGGAGTGGGAGTAGAGCAGCCTGACTCTGTTGGTGTTGGCTCTGGCTGCTCAAAAGAGGTTGAGCTGAAGGTTGGCTCTGGTGCTGGAGTGGCTGTTTCAGCTGACTCTGGACATGGAGTGGGAGTAGAGCAGCCTGACTCTGTTGGTGCTGACTCTGGCTGCTCCAAGGGGGCTGAGCTGAAGGTTGGCTCTGGTCTTGGAGTAGCTGTTTCAGCTGACTCAGGATATGGAGTGGGAGTAGAGCAGTTTGACTCTGTCAGTGTTGGCTCTGGCTGCTCAAGAGGGGTTGAGATGTAGGTTGTCTCTGGTGCTAGAGTGTCTGTTCCAGGTGGACGCATGCCCATCTGAATCAGGATCCAGTTGTAGAAGTACTGAGTGGAGGTGTAGACTCCCGGGCGTTTTGTTCTGACACAGCCTTTTCCCCAGCTGGTCACTCCAACAAGCCAAAAGTAGCCAGCATGGTTATCTTTGCACACCAGAGGCCCTCCACTGTCACCCTGCAACAGAGGAAAGAGGATTAGGGTGCTGTTGGGTGGCTGCTGTCAGCACTAGAGGCCTGTTTCTCTCTTGCAGCCCCTGCCACAGCTGTATTCATGGTACAAAAAGGCTTTGCTCAGGTGCTGGAGTCTCAAGAACCTTAGCTGGGAACAGGGTGGGTGTCTGTGAAGGCCCCCTTTTGTATCTGCACAGTGATCCTGGATGGGCAGAGCATAGATCATCCAGAATCTGGATCTGTGGGCTGCTGAGAACACTGGATGGGCTTTCTGGGCAGAGGGGCAGGCCTGGGGAACACGGTCACTTGGCAAGGAAACTCCAGCAGTGGAGGAAAAGTGGTTTGCCAGACAAAGCCCATGGTGACGGGGTACCTTCGCTGCTGGCTCCCAGCACTCATACCTGGCAGGTGTCCATGCCACCCCGTGGGTAGCCAGCACACAGGTTGTGGGTGTGGATGGCCCCAGCGTACCGACGGCTGCTGTTAACCAGCCGGATATCCAGGAGACGGACCTTGGCTTCCTGCAGGACATCACTCGGACCCTGAGCTGCAAGCACAGGAAGGAATGGGCACCCAGCAGCTCTTTGCCAGTTCCACTCCCCTGTCTGGGGGTGAACTCATTCCCTAGGGCTTGGCTTTGCCTCTGGAGCAGTTGTTGAAGCGCTGTGTCCTTTCTGTCTGCCTTTGGGGAGCAGGCCAGGCCCAGCTCTCCAGAGGCATACATCCTACAGCCTGACTTTGGTTTGTGCTGTCAGGAAGCCAAACCCATCTTGCTGGTGTGCCCAGCTCACCCTCAGGGCCCTTTTTGGGAACTCACCTTTTGCAGTGGCAGAACCCCAGCCAGCAATGTAGCAGGTTTTCAGCTCTGACACTGTGAGCGAGGCGTTGGGCACGCAGGCAAGCTGGACGTAGTCACTGCACTCCACGGGCTTGTCCAGCTCCAGCAGGGCGATGTCGTTCTGCTGGGAATCAGCCGTGTACTCCTGGTGGGCCAGGAGCCGCTTGATGTGGCGCACCTGAGTTTCAGGGCCCAGATGGGTCAGCTTGGTGGCCCCGATCAGCACACGCCACATGGTGACATTCCTGCAAGGCAGAGAGGGGTCTGAGGAAGAGCAGAGCCGTGTGCTGTTGATGCCTTAGGATTTTAGCTTTTGTATTTTTCATCCATTTGTAATCCTGCAGTTTTTTACTGTATAACTAAATTCTGCACACAGTGTGAGCTGCTGCTGCTTTCCCATTCTGGTCACAAAAATTCCTCTCCAGGCCTGGCAATCAAGGATACCTCACTGCCTCAGGCCTCGAGAGATGGAAACAAAAGTGAGTTGAGGGGAGCAAACTGGGGGTAAATGACTTCATTACCTGAAGCTGTAATTAGAAGATTAACCCTAAATATGCAAATGGACCAAATTTATAGGTGTGAAAACCTTTGACCCGTGGTCAATTTTGGGTTGTAGCACTTGGGGGGGTCTTTTGTTTTGCCTAAAATGGACCTGGAGGCCCTTCAATAAATATAATCACTTTTTATTCCTTGTCTGGCCTGTTTTTAGGTAGTCCTGAAAAGGCATCACTGTGGCAGCTCAGCACTTCCCTTCCTTCTGCTTCTCAAGGCAGAGAGGAAAGCAGGGCAATGAGGAGTGTGACTGCCCTAGCATGCCTTAGGCTCCAGGAATGCCACACTGGAGGCTGCTGGGCAGCAGTGGCACGAGCCCAGCCTTCTGAGCAGTCCCTCAGTTGGGCCCCGTAGTATTGAGGTGCTGCAGGCTGGGCAACTGTTTGTGTGGTGAGGATACCCTCATTCCTTGCTCCTCCTTACCTGGCCTGGAGGAAGCAATGGGCTGCTGTGAGGACCCACTGTGGGCTGATGAGGGACCCTCCACATGTATGGCCGGTGCCTATTTTCCTGGGGTCCTGGATGCTGACAATCCAGGGCCAGGCCCCTGGCAGGGCACCTGTGCCAGTCACAATTCGGTAGTCAGCATCTATGGAGTTGTAGTCAGAAGCCATGGGCCGGAGCCCACAGGTCCCTCTGGAAGCACAAAATCATTACTGCCCTTCTGTTCCAGTTCTGTACCTGGGTGCTGGCAAGGAGGCTCCCACATGGGGTTTGGGGTGTGGCAATGGGGGACAAGCACCCTCCTAGAGCCTGGGGCCATACCTGCAGTTGCCCCAGGTACCATGTGCAGGTCTGTACACAGCCAGCAGGATGAAGAGGTACAGGTACAGAAGATTCATCGCTGTCAGCAGCATCTGTCAGCTGAAAGAGACAAAAGCTTGTCTCTTCCAGTGCAGTCTCTGACGAGTGCTGCAGCAACTGCACTGTCCATGGCACCTGGGGCTGATGTCACAGAGTGGGTGGTTCCAGGTTCTGGGCACAGTGTCCTCAGAGGGCAGGGAAAGGCCACAGCCTCACAGAACCACAGAATGGTTTGGGCTGGAAGGGACCTTGAAGGTTGTGAAAGGCAAAAGGGGTCCCTTGCCTCGCACATGCAAAACGACACCATGGGCAGACAAATCTGGCACAGAGGGAAAGTCACTCCAAAGGCAGTGTTTGGTCAGAGAGGGTGCTCAGAGCCACCACACGATGGAGAAAACTAGCACATCAAAGTTAGAAAGAGGACAGGAAGGAACAATGCCATGTGCAAACTACTTGGGGGGATGCTTCAAGGCACATAAGCCTTAGCTGATGGAACAAACCTGGAAACTCCTGAGTGTTGCAAGAGGAATTGCTGACCATGGCAGAGTGCGAGAAGCTGACAGGAGTTTCAATGCCATGAGGAAGCCCTTCTGAGTCTGTTTATACATTCTCCATGTCTGGAGCAGGGTGAGTACTGCAAATGCCTCAGTGCTGCCTCTTGCTTTGGAGACTGGTGCTGGAGGTCATGGCTGCAGAAAACAAGGGACTGAGATGGAGAGTGCTCATGCACTCACTTTTGTGGTTTGGGAATGGCATTCCCCAGTCTGGTGTTTCCACTGGAACACTGCAAACCACTGCTCCTCACTCCCTTCTCCCTCTCCCCTCCCTTCTCTGGTGGGCTTGAGAATAGAACTGGAAGCACAAAAGTTAAAGACTGTGGGTTGAGACAAGAACAATATAGTGGAAACAGCAATGAAACAAGAAAATGAGCAGTAACCGCAACAATATGGACTGGGACAATTCACATGCAACCATCCACCCCATAGAGCCTGGCAGTACCCAACCAGGCTGTCATGCATGTTATCCAGCGGAGATTTCTTCCCCTGTCCCTGGAAAATGTTGTGGAGTGGTTCAGAACAACCTCCACGTCCTGGCCATGCCCTGTCCTGGTTATGGCAAAAATTTACCCCATCCTGGCCAGAACCAGGACATTCACCCTCATGATCTGCCCCACAGCTTTGGAATCTGTGCCAGAAGGTCTGGCAGGGCAGGGAGGGCAGTCACCAGGGATTGGCAGACGTTGGAAACTCCTTATCCCTCTCTCTGGCCCCTGGTTTTCCTTGTTTTATGGAATGGAAGAACACATGTCCAACTCCTCCCAGTATCTCCTTCACTGGAAATCCTCCGTGCTTTGATTCCTTCTCTGACATTCTGCTGCACCTGGGGAATGCAGTGGGAAAACCCAAGGCTTTGTGTGAAGGTCACTCCCTCAGCACTTCACCTGAGGTGCACAGGAAGGCTGCCCTGGCTCTACCACACCTCATCCAGAACACCTGGAAGCTCTTCCCTCCCCATTCACACACTCCCCTGCCTTGTCCTCCTCATCCCACAGGGATGCACAGAGGGGCTACCACACTTCACGGTTTGGTAGCCCTGATACCACACTCCTGACTGGAATGGGGTGACCCTGGGGCAGTTTTGGCCTGCATCAGTTCCATGTCCTGCCTCAGCACACCCAGGTTCTCTGTTGGCGTCTGTGCTCATCTCTGCAGCTTTGCTGTCCTGCACCAGGAGTTTGCTGAATAAAATCATCCTCTAGAAAGGACATGTGACACAAGCCCAGGAGTAAGCAGCACCATGGGAGAGTTCAGCAAGGTGCCCTGGGGACAGCCAGGCCAGGCAGGGGAAGGTGGGGGGACCACGGCCTCACTGAAGCAGCCACATTGTACAGCACAAAAAATAAAGCTAAATAAATGCTGGGATGAAATACAGCACTGCTGGGACTGCTCCATTTAGCAAATAACAGTTGTGGGGGAGATTTACAGATGTACTGGGTACATCTGGGAACTGGGGCTCCTGCTGGAAGTCTTCAATCTTGAAGCTCCCAGTTCCCAAAGCTGGTAAATCCTTCCCAGCAATGGCTCCTGAGGCAGGGAGAGGGGTGGAAAGCCAAGGATGGGGCAGAGATCAGAAGGAGCTGGGGAGCTCAGAGAGGTCTTCAAGGGGAAGAGGATTTGTCTGAAAGGCCCTCACTTTTCTGGTCATCTTGGCAACTCTGGCAGGTTTAACAGGAGGTTTGTCTGGAAACAAGACAGGGACATATTGGCATGATGGGTGCTGGCATATTCCAGTCTTAGGCTTTGCAGAGAGAGATTTGCTGTTTCCCCATAGGCCACAGAGGATTTTAATATGAGGTGAACTCCCCAAGCTTGCATCCACCCTGTTCCATGGCCTCTGGCTCTGAGAAATGCTCTCCTGTGCACCCTGCTTCATTCCCTCAGATCAATGGCTGATGTGCCAGCAGCTCCTGCTCCAGAAGGGCAGCACATGATGAAGGTGCCACCCCTGCAGCTGAAAAGAAGGTTCCTTTTGCCATGGCATTCCAGGACGTCATAAGACACATCATCAATGGAGTCTGAAAAAAAGAAAAATTAGAAGTTGAGGCAGCTGCATTTACCAGTGTGGGCAGTCCAGAGAGAACTGCCTGGACCTGACCCAGTTTGTGGATCAGAGCCAGAAATAGGTTCCCTTAGCTAGAAATGAGACCTCTCTACCCAGAGAGCCAGCTGCTTGCCATTCCATTGCTCCCTGGCCACAAGCAGCACTTCATCCATGAGCTCTCACCCCACAGAGCCCCTAGGTAACCCTGAAAAGACTCCTTCAGTATCAGGGGCTGCAAGAGACCTCTAGATGAGCAGCTAGAGGATTAGGTGAGGAGAAGAACTGAAATAAAATGCGTGTTTTTCCCTGGATTTGTGGAAGACAACAAGAAAGAAATACAGGACCCCAAAAAACAAACCCACTCGATGGGAGAGGCAGGTGAGCACCTCTGGTTCAGGAATTACAGAATGCACTCAACTGCAGCTTGCAGACAAGGATCCTGGCACGTTCCAGCAGCCAGCACTGCCACCTGATCCCAGCATCCCTCTGCCCCATGGATTTACACAGGACCCCAAAGCCCCAGTGGTCAGTGAAAGGAAAACATCCAACTGTCCACACTTGGCAACCTACTCCTGGGTTCTGCAGCCTGTGGAGAAAGACAAATTCCCTCACTAGAAAACTAAGCAGGTTTGAGCTGGGCTTTCTCAAAGCACACTAAAGGCAGAGGTGGGCTTCTCCGTGCTGTTTGGGAAGTGGCACATGAACCACACGGGAATCAGAGAGAGATTATCAACTCCAGAGGCACTGCTGAGCGCAGCCTCTCCTGACTCCAGCTGGGCTCCAGCCCCGAGGTGACCTGTGCCTCCAAACAGAGGGGCCAGAGTGACCTGCACTGACCAGGCCGGCCACAGCTCCGTGTCACACTGACCACTGCAGCGTCCAGCCAGTCCCTCCAGAGGCTCTTCCAATCTCCACCTCCACCTTACAGGGGCATGGAACGCCGCTGATCACACCCGCTGCTCCCTGACCTGCAGCCAGAGGAAGATTTCCTCATTTGCTGCTGTGGCCAGTGGCACCTCTCTGTAGCAGGTTTTGCGTCCTGCTCGGTGCCCCAGTGCTCCAGACAGGCTGGCTCCGTGCTGCTGGGCCTCTCCCGGTCCCTCTGAGCAGGGCTGCAGCCGAGTCTTCAGAACAGCCCCAATTCCCCAAAACAGCCCCCAAAACAGCCCGGCGCTGTCTGTGTGGGGAACATCAAACCCACACCAAGGAATGGCTTTGCCCAGTGCCCCGGGATGGAGCAGCCCCGGCCTGCTCCACCAGAGCCCAGGGCGGCTCTGGGAGCCCTGAGGGCACGAGAGAAGGAAACTTCAGCGTGAGGGTCTGCAGCGGCCAGGGGAACACCAGCGCCTCCGAGCCGCCCTGCCAGACACGTACGGCCCTCCACCACCCTCGCAGTGGTGCGGGAATGTGCTCGCTGCTGAGGGCGGCCTCGCGGCTCGGCGAGCAGCTCGGGCAGGGCCGCCGCTGTCCGCTCCGTGCGGAGCGCAGCCTCCTCCGGACGCGGCCGTGAGGCGGTCTGGGCCCTCGGGTGTCGCCTCCGGCAGAATCAGCGGCTCGGTGGAGCTCACACGAAGCTCTCCCTGGGGCGGGACAGCCCTTGCCCGTGGGGTGTCGGGCGGGCCCCGGGCCGGCCGAGGGTTGCCCGGCTGAGCCCGGGGCCGCCCCTGACGTGGGGCTCTGGGGCAGAGTCCGGCCCGCGGTGCCCAGCAGGGATGCGCGGTTCTGTCTGTGCTCGGGCAGCACCAGAGTAGAGTTTTTCCCTGCTACAGTACCTACGCTACCCCGCGAAAGAGCATCGCTCAGGTTTGACAGGAGGAGAAATCTGTGTGGCCGTCAGCTATCACCTATGGCCCGGTCAGGATACTGATGGATTTTCTGACCTATTCGCTAGGGTCGTGTAAAATGTTAAACTGCAGATGCTTTCTGAAAGCAACTAGTGCTTTGAATGGTACAATCTGGATTACAGAAGCTTTATGTAGTGTTAGGCTGTGAACCACAATAGGTTTATTCTACAAGTTAATAGGGATATGCCAGATCATGTTACACTTCTGTTTTATCTTCTGTTTTGACCCTATGGCAAGCATCAGTTGGGTTTATTTAGCTCTTTATTAGCCCTTTATTTAGCTCTTAGCATTTTTCACATTTTGTGTGAAAAATGAATTAACTTTTAGGTAGATATTTTTAAAGAGGAAAAATGTATTTGTGCCTATTGATGCTGCAGTGATTTGTGGTTTTGAGACCCATCTTGCAAAATACCACATGCTGAGGCTGATTGTCATAGCTCTGAAGCCAGCCCTGGGTATGGAATGCTTTTCATTCTTTGGAGTGTTCATTCCAGGCAGTTCTGTGTAACGAGATCTTTACAGAGCATGGAAGATGCCTCTAGGGGAAGTCTCCATTTTGATTGCTGTGCCTAGACTAATTCTGATACTCCTGAGTTTGCTGTCAGGTTTTTACGATGCTGAAATGTGTGTTTTCCAGGTTCCTGTGTGGGCTATTTTTCACTAAGAATCTAGAAAATATCTTGGCTTTTCGTGGGGTTTAGTGCAAAATAGGTTTGACTGTAGGAACCACATTGTTGCAAAGATGAAGCATGCAATTAAAGTTCTTTCTAATAATTTGAGATGATTTAAATATATGTCAAATGAAATGCCATAGTCAAGGAACCAAAGCAGTCGAATGAATTGCCTATAAATTCCTTTGGCATGAAGCGTGTTGAGTGAAATGTTTATTTCTTCTAAGCAATAGGTCATAAGAGTGTTTAAATAAAGGTATAGTATATATAATGCACTGGAGCACAATCCATGGATTAGAGTGAAATTTCAACACTCAGTTCCTTTACTTAGAGAAGTCCACCTATGCCCAGATGGATTAATTAATTGTAGTGGTAGAAAATACAGGGTGTAAAACACAGCTGACTGTTGAGCTTAGTATATCACTATGTTGTAGAGAAACTCAAGAATCAAGAAAATTCTAAATAAGTAAATGCTAATTTGTCATGCAGTACTATGGTATTTTCAGGCAGCTAATCAAGAAAATTTGAATTGGAAGACCGTCAAACTTGTTTCATACAATAAAACTCTGAGAGACTTATCTACAAATAGAAACACAAGGAGCATCCTTTTTTGTACTCAGCAAAGAGCTGGAGTATGTTGTGCTGTTACGGAGGTTTATTTTTATAAACTACTCCAATGAATTTTATAAGCATGTAAAAGATTGTAAGTGCCCTGAAACATGTTTATTCTTGGACTGGCAATTACATACATGGATTCAGTTTTGATTTTCTTTAAAATAAAAATAAAAATATTTCTCTGGAGTAATTTGCTCTCGGTAACAAGAGTCATCTGCAAGAGAAATATCCAAACCAATTTCTGGGCAGTGGAAGTAGCTTTATTTTTTATAACATTCTTAGTACCTGTGACCAGGGTTGGTAGAGTGCCAGTCCTGCCAGCTTTAAGGAGCTGCATGTAAGTGTACCCTCGTTTCCTCAGAATCCCAGGGATGTGGACATTTCTTTGAGATGAGCTTTTAGGAAGCCCCAGAACATCTGGTGGTGTGACATCTTCCTGCATGCTCTGTTTCTGCACGTGATGTTTTCCAGTGCTTTCAAACATCCCTTCCCTTCTGTTTTTTCAGATGGTTATTTAGACCTATCTTGAGAGCTACTCTCTTCAGCCTCAGCTTTATCCAAGATACAATATGGTTATTATATAACCTAGTATTTTTTCATTTTACTTACATTTCATTACATAACCTAGTATTTTACATTGTTACTTGCACAGCAGAATAACTGCAGAACTCTGCTCGATCCAGGTTATACTGAAAACTAAAAAAAATGCTATTTTTACATGCCTGACATTTTTCTTGCATATTTGAGCTTAGGTATTATGTTTGCTCATTTCAGGAGTGCTTCTGAACCACAGTCCAGAAAGAAGAAAAATCTTCTTGGTTGAAGTTGAACATTTGTCTCTAAGAGTAAGAACAAAGCCATGCCAGTGCTTTCAGAAGACTCAGGTAATTCAGCTGCATGCTTTCAACAGAGCAGTGACTGAAATCTTGTCATACCTGTTTCACACATAAAAATAATTTAAATAGGAGTAAAATGTAATAGAATTAAGATAATTCAACTGAAGTTTCTGAGCAATTACCTACAAGAAGGAAGGTGGAATGTAAAAGGTGAAAATTAATAAAGTTTGTCAGGATCAGTTTCCTACTAACCCTAGAGCACCCAAATATACTCTGATAGACCTGAATATACTCTGATAGACTTGAATATATTCTGATAGATCTGAATATATTCTGATAGACCTGAATATATTCTGATAGGCAGAATTGGACCCCTCAGTGTAACAGTGCCTTCTACATGTGCTTACTAAAGATCAGCCCATATATCTCTGCTGCTTGCTGTGTCATTTCTTAATATTTTCTGAACAGGGGTTGATAAACATTGTAAATATCCTTCCTTTTAACTTAAAATAAGTGTCTTTGTTCAAGGCTACTTTACTAGCTTCTCCAGTATGCTGCCCAGGAGAAGTCACAGATAATAAATGATGCTTAGGATTAAAGCAGGAGTGAGTTTGAGTCTCCTGGATCAAAATCCACTCTAAGGTTCGTGGAGAGAATAGCCACAGGAATAGATTTGAACCCCCTCCGCCTTTTTATATTTCCTGTTTTGTTTTGGTCCTGTGTTCCCAGACATGGTTCACCGGGAAAAATCTGGCCTTTGTCTGGCTCTGTGTGTTGCAAAATTGGGATATTTAAATATTTTTTTAGAAAACTAGCCACAAGCTTTGATTCCACCACAATGGAAATCTACACTTTATCCTTTCTTCCTCTGGTCAGGCCTGGCTTTTTATAGGTGCCTCAGAGTGGAAGGGGCAGGATAACACTTGTAAGCAAAGCTGCTGGGGAGGTAGAGCTGCTACCTGTGCAAAAAAAGGTCATTCAATCAGTTTGAGAGTCTGCTGTGGTACTAAAATTTCAAATTTGTAAGAGGGGAAACAAAGGGTTCTGGAAACAAGGAGTAATAAACATGAAGTGTTAAATGTGAAAGATAATTTCTTAAGAAATATATATTGCTTTGTTAGATTTTGCCTTAATATGATGGTGTGCTTGACACTTATGAGGGGAGTGTTGCAAAATGAGCTGTGGATAAACACGAGATAATCACAAGTCTCTGCAAATGTGATGATCATCAATGTGATACCCAAATAAATGTAGTGACTGTTAAGACTGCAGTAGAAGGTCCTGTGAGAAATGCTGTGTAGAATGTTTTTGTTCTGTCCTGAATCTAAATTTAGGGTTGCATGAAACTTTGGCCCTTTTGACATCTCAGCTAAGACCTGATTCAAATCATAAAGAGGAAATGGGATTCCTTAGGGATGTCTTCAGTGAAAGAAGTCTCAGCTACCTGATGAAGGTAAAAGTTTGTATTTATTTATGTACATTCTCCTTACAGTTTACTTTTTCTCTGTTCCCTTGATTTATCAACCATTTACTTTGCCAAACCTTTTTTTTAAGAATTCTGTACTGACCAAAGCATATGTGTGCTTAAGAACAAACACTAATAATGTTTGACAATTAATATGTTGAACATATTAAAACCGAGATCAAGGAGTAGAATGTTGCTGGCAGAGGTTCCAAAAAGTGCAAGAGGCTCCAGGGAATGGGGAAAATATGCAGATGGGATAGAAAACCTAATATCCCATTGAGTATGGGATAGAAAACTTCATATATGGGATAGAAAACCTCACATGCCATTGAATATGGGACAGAAACCCTCACATATGGGATAGAAAACCTCACATTCCATTGCATATGGGATAGAAAACCTAACACCCAACCTATAATAAAATCCCCTAATATAACTTTAGTTGCCAAGTATTGGTTATGCAAAAGCCAGATGATGCCTCTTCACAGAGATAATCTAGTTTATGAATGTATGGGAAATTAATTCAATAGTCCAGTTTTAATTTTTTAATGTGGAGGTGGGTTTTTTTGGGGGTGTTATTTGGTGGGGGTGTTTTGTTTTAATTTTGGTTCTGAGTTTCTTTGGGGTGGGTGTGCTAGGGAAGAAGTAAAGGGTTTGGGTTTGGGTGTTTGCTTTCCAGCCTTAGCACAGGGATGTGGCTTCCTCAGAGAGGGTGGTAAGGATGCTCAGTAGGGGAACATGAGGCACTTTGCCAAAATATTCCTTATGTCTTTGACAGATGTGGAGTCAGTCTGAGTGCCAGCAGTGTCTGCAGGGGAGCTGTGGACAGTTCATCTATCACAACACTGGGGGTGGCACAAAGCTCTTCTGGTCTGCCCACTGCTCAGAAATCCTTGCTCCTGGCTGTGGAACTTCTGGCTGTGGAACTCCTCCTCAGCCTGTGTCCGGCCAATCTTCAGCCTTGAGACTTTCTAGAACGGTGTTCCCTGAGTCATGAGAGTTGAGTTTCAAGTCCCGCACCCAGGGATTCCACTGCTGGGCAGCATAAAACAGTGTTCCCAACTGCTGTCCTCAAGAGCTGTAGCCCCCTGTGACCTGTGTCCCTTCTCCCATCAGAGCTTTGTTTTGCTGGTGCCTGGCTTGGGAGTCCTTGCCTTGCACAGGAGACTGGACTGGACTACAAACACATGCTAACAGTGGTAACAGGCAACTTTATTTACACAACTAAATAAATTTCAGCATTTGTGCATGCAGAGGAGGAAGATTGGCAGGACAGAGGACGCCTTTGACCTGAGGCTGCCTTTGGACGAGCAGGCACTGCCCCAGTATGTAATGGTCATGGTCCACTGCAGCCTGCAGTGGATCCTGTTCATCCTGCTGCCCATGTCTTTTTTCTCATGAGGCCCAGCAGTATCTGGTGCACCCGAGTTAAGAATTTCACCACTATCTGGTATGGATGTGGAGCAGGCAAGAGAGGTTGCATTGACATTGGCTCCTCAGAGGGGTTTGAGGTCGACTCTGGCTCTGGTGTGGCTGTTGCAGTTGAGTGATCAGGAGTGGGAGTACAGCAGCCTGACTCTGTTGGTGCTGACTCTGGCTGCTCCAAGGGGGCTGAGCTGAAGGTTGGCTCTGGTCTTGGAGTAGCTGTTTCAGCTGACTCAGGATATGGAGTGGGAGTAGAGCAGCCTGACTCTGTTGGTGTTGGCTCTGGCTGCTCAAAAGAGGTTGAGCTGAAGGTTGGCTCTGGTGCTGGAGTGGCTGTTTCAGCTGACTCTGGACATGGAGTGGGAGTAGAGCAGCCTGACTCTGTTGGTGTTGGCTCTGGCTGCTCAAAAGGGGTTGAGCTGAAGGTTGGCTCTGGTGCTGGAGTGGCTGTTTCAGCTGACTCTGGACATGGAGTGGGAGTAGAGTGCCGCGCTCCCCAGCCCCAAGTGCCCTCTGATGTTGCGCTCAACCCCGGCTAGCTCGGCACCTGGGGTGAGGACGGGCAATGAGGCACCTCTCGCTGCGCCCTGATGGGGTTTGAGAGGTGTCCCCGTGGGTCCTGAATCAGCAGTGGCTACCCTAAGGCGGCAAGGAAAAGCCGGAACCAGCTGGGGTAAAAGTCTTCTTTAATCTGGAGCCAACGTGGCCAACGCAAAGAAGATACACCAACAGGAAACCCCCCCAAGCTGGAACCCCGAGTGGGGTTCGGGGCAGGCAATTATAGGATTTGGGAAGGGAATGGGAGTGGAAACCAGGGAGGGAAAACCAATGGGAGACGGGGAAGGGAGTGGCTCCACGGTGGGGTGATTCCGCCTGGTCCAATGGGAAGGGGACAGGGGAGTGGCCCCAGGCCCTCGTCCAATCACTCGGTGCCCTGTGGAGAAGTTTCTGGACAGAGGGGAAGGAACACCGAGTGACAGACAAGGTACCTGGGAGGGGACAGGGGGATGACTTGGCAGTTTTGGGGATGACGGACAGGTGTTGGGAAGGCGGGAAAGGGGGACCAGGCGGGAAAACAGAACAAAAGGATGTACCAATACAGCAAATAGGGGAAGACAGGAACAAACCATTGGGGAAATACAAAATTGTAAAACCGTACATAAAATAAATAAAAACGCACCACCACATCTCCCCCTTTTGTGTTTAAAAGAAAAAGAAGGAGAGGGAGGTAAACACAAGTCCTTAAACTGGGGAGACAGAGTCCTTGGCATCCTCGTCAAACCAGACATCGTTTGGGTCTTCTTTTGGCTGCTCACTGATGTTAAGTGGCTGGAGCTCACCCGGGTCGGCTACTGTAGCGTGGTTGATGTTGATGTTGTTGCTGAGGGCCTTCAGCAACAGCCGCTTGACCACCCCGAAGCCCCCGGCGAAGGCGATGAGCCCCAGCAGCAGCACGATGCCCGTCTGAATCAGGGAACGGATCCACCCAGCGAGGCCCCATCCTTCGAAGAGGGAATCCAGCCATCCTGTGGACTCCTTTTGGATGTGATGGATCATCTCCTGCATCCTTGAGATGGACGTCCGGACGTCCTCAGCCCTTGAACTCGATTTTACACAGCACACGCCAGCGAACTCCAAAGGCTGAGGAACAATCCACGAATGCAGGAGATGTGGGGCGATGGAGAGGCCCAGAAGGATGAGGTAGATTGGTGGGAACATGCTGGGTGGACCGGTGGTGGTGGATACGGCTCTGTAAAATAAACTGACACGAAAATTAATACTTAAAATTAATAGGGAGGTCCATCCTCCAAAGGAAAAGGGACTCCGTGGAGCCTAGGAAGGGGAAAGGAAGGTCATAACAAAATGGTTCGGAGTTGGGGGAAAGGGACCTCCTCCGCCTGCGGAGGGCCGCGTGCCCCACCTGAGGACTTGACGGTCTTTTGTCCGAGTTCTTAGGGACGTAGGGCCGGACGAACTTGGAAGGGACCCATCTCAGGCCTGAGGGCGTGGATACGCAAGCGTATCCCCGTCCCCAGGTGACTAAGTCATAGGGTCCCTCCTGCCGCCAGGTCTCTGGATCTTTGATGAGAACTGGCGGCCTCTCCCTGACCTTGCTCTGCTCTGATGCCCCGAAGTGTCTCACGATGGGGGGATTGAGACACTCAAATGAACAATTTAGAAAGTTCAAAGTAAACAGGGCTCTCGCCAACTGGACTTGGGGGGACTCATGCTTGGATGCTGAGAGTTGTTGTTTCAGCATCCGTTTGATGTTTTGGTGAGTCCTTTCCACCACGGCTTGACCTGAGGGGGAATAGGCGATGCCGGTCTTGTGTTCTATTCCCCATTGCTGCAGGAAGCCGGCAAATTCCCTGGAGGTATACCCGGGGGCGTTGTCGGTTTTGATCAATTTGGGGACGCCCAGCATGGAGAAGGCTTGGACTAGATGTTTCTGAACGTCCTTTGCCCTCTCCCCGGTGTGGGCAGAGGCGAAAACTGCCCCAGAGAAGGTGTCCACAGAGACATGGACGTACTTCTGCTTCCCGAAGGAAGGGACGTGAGTAACGTCCATTTGCCACACCTCACAGGATTGGAGTCCCCTGGGATTAGCCCCTGCGCTCACCGATGGCAAGGGGAGCGACTTACAGGACGGGCAAGTCGCCACGATGGCCTTGGCCTGGTCCCGGGTCAGGTGGAATTCCCGGACCAGACCAGGCGCATTCTGATGATGGAACTGGTGGCTGATCTTAGCTTGCTGGAACTTCTCCGGGAGTGGCGCCAGCTGCACGGGGGCGGCCGCAAGGGCATCGGCACGCCGATTACCTTCGGCCAAGAACCCCGGCAAGTCGGTGTGGGACCTTATGTGCATTACATAAAACGGTTGCTCTCGGTGGGAGATTAGCCTAACCAGCTTTGAGAGCAACTCATTGAGGGCCTCGTTGGGAACACCCTGCAGGATTGCATCCTGTGCCCTAGATACTACACCCGCTACATAGGCCGAATCTGTGACCAAATTGAAGGGTTCAGAGAACTTCTCAAAAGCCCTGACGACTGCGGCCAACTCAGCTAGCTGTGGGGATCCCTCCACCACAGCGACATCAGACTCCCACCGCTGAGTCTGAGGATCCCTCCAAGTCACTACGGACTTGTGGGACCCTCCGGACGCGTCAGTAAAAACTGTCAGAGCCTTTAGGGGTTTTTTGCTCTGAATCCGTGTTACTTTTAGCTCGAATTGGACGTCCGAATCAAAAATTTTGTGGGCTGGTCTCAAAACAGAAATTTCGCCCGTGTAGCTATCCAGAGCAAACTGCAAGGATTCGTTTTCTCGCAGTAGGTGTTCCAACATGGCCTTGGTGAATTGGCCCGATTCCAATTTTAAAGGTATGTAAATGCACTTAAAGTCCTCACCTGCCAACTCCCGGATCCTCATCCGCGCTTTGCGGATGAGTTCCGCCACCAGTTCTTGTGGTTTGGTCAGCCTTTTGGACCGACTGTGGCTCAGGAACACCCACTCTATGATTAAGAGGGGGTCCTTTTTGCCTTGGTCCGTGCCCTTTCCCAGGGTCTCCATCCACTGAAAGATGATGCCATGGAGGTGTGGCAGTCTGCCCATGATGATGAATTTGAAGGGCAGGCCCGGATCGCACCTGTGGGCCTGCCTGGCAGACATGGCCTCCTGGACCCTCTCTAAAGCAGCTTTGGCCTCTGGGGTGAGCTCCCTGGGAGAACTAGGCTCATCCCCCCCTTTCAATAAATTGAAAAGAGGGGCTAGGTCCTCGTTGGAAATACCTAACCAGGGTCTCACCCAATTTAAAGACCCACACAGCTGCTGGACATCTGCTAGGTTCCGAATTGTATTTTTGATGGCCAATTTCTGCGGAGCAATGGTCCGCTTAGTAATTTCCAAACCCAGGTATTTCCAGGGCGGCATCTTCTGAATTTTGTCCTTGCGCAGCTCGAACCCTGCAGCAACCAACGCACTGGTTGTCAGTTCAAGCGCGTGGGTAAGCAGATCGTCATTGGGGGCACAAATTAAAATGTCATCCATGTAATGGTGGATGATCACGCCAGTTGTGGCTGCACGCACAGGGGACAACAATGAAGAAACGTACCACTGGCAAATACTTGGGCTGTTTTTCATGCCCTGAGGAAGTACTCTCCAATGGTACCTCTTCATTGGGGCTTCTCGGTTGATGGAGGGAACCGAGAAGGCAAACCGCGGCGCGTCATCAGGATGTAGGGGAATTTGGAAGAAGCAATTCTTAATATCAATTATGGCCAGATTCCAATTTTGAGGCAACATCGCCGGGGACGGCATCCCAGGTTGGGGAGAGCCCATATTTTCAATTACTGCATTGATTGCACGGAGGTCGTGAAGGAGCCGCCACTCGTCTTTGCCCGGTTTTTTGAGGACAAAGACGGGGGAATTCCAAGGAGATGTAGTTTCTTGGATATTCCCTTTGGCTAACTGCTCGTCCACGAGCTCCCGGAGCGCTTTTAATTTTTGTTTATTCAGCGGCCATTGCTCCACCCACACTGGAGTATCTGTCAGCCAATTCAGTTTCTGGGTGGGACGCTCCTCAATGGTCGCTGCCCGAAAAACCTGGGGGGTCGGTATGTCAATTGTGACCCCCCATTGGGCCATCAGGTCTCTCCCCCACAAGGGCTCCGTATAGTCTAAAACGAATGGGCGTAAATACGCCGATTGCCCATTCGGCCCCTCAATTTTGACGATGTTTTTCGATTGTTTTGCCAATTGGGTGCCTCCTACTCCTGAAATTTTTCCCGCTACGTTTTGCAACTCCCAACGCGACGGCCAATCCCGTTCGGGAATGACCGTGACGTCTGCCCCTGTGTCCAGGAGTCCATTGATGTGCTTGAACTCCTGGCCCTTCCACATGTAACAACCCAACTTCGGCCTTTCCTTCCCAATGACCTGGGCCCGGCACACCTGGTAATCCTGTTTGGCAGACTTGCGCCACAAATCTTCAGGGTGTACCGGTGGCCCAGATATCGGAATTGCTTGGGCGATGATTTGGCCCTTGGGAAGGAAAGCCGGAGGGTGGGAGCAGTGCAGCCACAAAACCACCTGGTCCGGATCCCTTGATGTTACACAGGGAGCGATGGTAATGTCTAAAGGCGTGTATTTTGTGTCCCCAAGGACGATGTACTTACTACGGATGTTCCTCCAGGTCCCTGGGTCGTCAGCGTTGACAGTGACGAAATGCCAATGATCGTCTCGCAGATGCAGAGCGTCGGTCAGGGCCAACCTATATGGGGAGAAATTAGAGGTGGTGTTAAGTATTGGCTTGGGCTGGGTTGGGTCTCGACCCAGCCAAGCAGTGGAAATGAATTCCACGTCCTCCCTCATATAGGCTGGTTCGTTCGTCCGGTGCTTGGTCATGTCCTGTAAAGAAAGGTCCTCAGGCGGGGTGCGAAAGCTGGTGTTGTCCCTCCCCTCCTCCGGTGTTAATCTCCCCACCTTATTTCTGTCTGAGCGCAGGGAGGGACTGCGCTCATAGATCAGTTTTTTGGTCTAGCCCCCAAGTTGGGGGTAGACCTCCCCTGGTGTTGCCTGTAATTTAAGAACTCCTCCCTGAGGGGACACTTGTTGACCCAGTGTCCCCCCTGCCCGCAGAGGTGGCACTTTTCCGTCTGCGGGGGTCCTCTTGGGGATGCTCCTGGCGGACGACGGTTGGCCGATGGTGTGGCCGGCGGCGTCCGGGCGGCGGCGAAGGACACCCTCCTTGATGGCGGTTGAGGGGTCCTCCGCGGATCCTCCGCAGGGACCGTGACCTTCCGAGCGCAAACCTGCAACATTGCCTGCAGGGCGGGCTCAGGTTCAAGAGGGAGGCTGAGGATCGCTTGCCGACAGGGCTCGTTTGCGTTCTGCTTTGCCACTGTGGCAAGCATCCCCTCCCTCAGGCGCTCGTCCGGAACCTGAGCCTCCATCGCCCTGTGCAGGCGGTCCACGAAGGTCACGAATGGCTCGATTGGTCCCTGCTTAATAGATAAGAAATCAATGGCCGCCCCGCGCGATCGCAAGGTGACCAGTGCCTTTTCCGCCGCTCTCGCACTGACCTGCAGTGCGCCCCGTGGGATTTTTTCCGCCTGCTTTGCCCCCTCCTTCCAATCCCCCTCCCCGCACAAGTGGTCGAGGGATATCACTGCCCCATCCCCATCCCGGGAGGTCTCTGCAGAGGCCCAGAGGTCAGGGAGAACATCCCTGATCTCCCGCTTCCATTCCGACTCCCATATCAGGAACTCACCATGTGAGATGAGACATGATATGAGCGTCCGAATGTCTGCGGGGACATATTCGGCCGCAGAAAAGGTTGCTTTCAGCAACCCCCGAAAATATTCGCTTTCGCGGCCAAACTCCCTCTGAGCCTTGCACAGCTCCTTGATGACATGCTGTGGGATGGGTGACCACTGTGCAAGGGGCCCGGCCCCCTGCCGCGGTGTGTAGACGACTGGCGCGGCAGAGAAGGCCGGAAGGGTTGGAGAGGGTTCCGGGTTCCCACGCCCCTCCCTTCCGGAACCGATAGCGTGGGAACCGGAAGTTAGAGCGTGGGAACCAGGGGGCGGGGCGGAAGGGGCGTGGCCAGGAGCGGGGGGAGTGGCAGGATGGGAACTCCCCTCCCCGGAGGCGGAGTCAGGGGGCGGGGAAAACCCCGCGTCAGCAGGGGCGTGGTCGGGATAGGGTGGAGGAGGGACATGGGCGGGGAGATCCGGGGAAGGGGCGGAACTTCAGGAGGCGGGAAGAAAGGGGTTGCGGGAGGGGGGAGCACAAGTGGCGGGAAAAGCCGCGCGGGCTCCGCCATCTTGTGCCCGGGAGACTGAGGGAGATGGGCGGCCATTTTGTGGCAGCCCAGGGAGAGTGGCCGAGGGAGAGGTTTTGGGTTCGGGGGATAACTTAACACGAACAGACCCTCTACGGGACAGGGCTGTACATTTGGGAGAAGCAGGGGAACGGGGAGAGGCAGAGACGGCGCCTGTCTCGCCTGGGGGAGAATTAGGAGCAGAGGGAGAGGAAAGAGGTTTAGGGTTGCTAAACCCACCCGCTGAACTGGGGATTTGTTTGTCAGTTGGCTGTGGCAGGTTTCCGTAGTTATTTTTAACAATATCGCGAATTTGGAGAGCCAATAAAGTGAATTTTGCGAGAGAAAGATCTGACTTACGCAGAATCTCCCTCCCGACTTGGTCCCAAAAGGGGACCTGGTACAATTTAGCTGCCGAAACGTCGGGAAAAGCCTGCGACAACCATCTGACAAATTTTTTAACTTCATTTTTCTTAATTTTCACCCCACCCACTAAAAGGATGCCCACAACTTGGGTATAGAGGCTTTTCTGGGGCACCGAGAGCTTAGCACCCATAGCTCGCTGTTAATTGGTGCCCCGCGAGGTAAGTTCTGAAAATCCCAAAAGAACGAAGAAGACTGCCGCTCCCCGCTCTGTCCCCACCCTCGACGCACTCCCGCCCGGGAAGGGAGGCAAACCCGGTGAGGGCTAGGGGAGAGCCGGACCGCCCCTACACCGTCTACACGGTGAGGGTCCACCAGGGGAGGGTAGAAACGAAAAAACAGAACTTACCAAACCGCCGCGGTGGAGACCGACGCCGCTGGTGCCTCCGGCGCTACCGGCTCCGTCCCCTGGGAGCGCAGCTCTCTAAAACGGAGCGCGCTCTAACCAGGGGCAGTTGACGGCCACGAGGGGTAATTCCCGAGGTCTGGGGGACCTCAAACTCCTCTGCCACGGGGTCCTAGCTGCGATTCCAGGGCCCCACGTTGGGCGCCAACTTGCCGCGCTCCCCAGCCCCAAGTGCCCTCTGATGTTGCGCTCAACCCCGGCTAGCTCGGCACCTGGGGTGAGGACGGGCAATGAGGCACCTCTCGCTGCGCCCTGATGGGGTTTGAGAGGTGTCCCCGTGGGTCCTGAATCAGCAGCGGCTACCCTAAGGCGGCAAGGAAAAGCCGGAACCAGCTGGGGTAAAAGTCTTCTTTAATCTGGAGCCAACGTGGCCAACGCAAAGAAGATACACCAACAGGAAACCCCCCCAAGCTGGAACCCCGAGTGGGGTTCGGGGCAGGCAATTATAGGATTTGGGAAGGGAATGGGAGTGGAAACCAGGGAGGGAAAACCAATGGGAGACGGGGAAGGGAGTGGCTCCACGGTGGGGTGATTCCGCCTGGTCCAATGGGAAGGGGACAGGGGAGTGGCCCCAGGCCCTCGTCCAATCACTCGGTGCCCTGTGGAGAAGTTTCTGGACAGAGGGGAAGGAACACCGAGTGACAGACAAGGTACCTGGGAGGGGACAGGGGGATGACTTGGCAGTTTTGGGGATGACGGACAGGTGTTGGGAAGGAGGGAAAGGGGGACCAGGCGGGAAAACAGAACAAAAGGATGTACCAATACAGCAAATAGGGGAAGACAGGAACAAACCATTGGGGAAATACAAAATTGTAAAACCGTACATAAAATAAATAAAAACGCACCACCACAGTAGAGCAGCCTGACTCTGTTGGTGTTGGCTCTGGCTGCTCAAAAGAGGTTGAGCTGAAGGTTGGCTCTGGTGCTGGAGTAGCTGTTTCAGCTGACTCTGGACATGGAGTGGGAGTAGAGCAGCCTGACTCTGTTGGTGTTGGCTCTGGCTGCTCAAAAGGGGTTGAGCTGAAGGTTGGCTCTGGTGCTGGAGTGGCTGTTTCAGCTGACTCTGGACATGGAGTGGGAGTGGAGCAGCCTGACTCTGTTGGTGTTGGCTCTGGCTGCTCAAAAGGGGTTGAGCTGAAGGTTGGCTCTGGTGCTGGAGTGGCTGTTTCAGCTGACTCTGGACATGGAGTGGGAGTAGAGCAGTTTGACTCTGTTGGTGTTGGCTCTGGCTGCTCAAAAGAGGTTGAGCTGAAGGTTGGCTCTGGTGCTGGAGTGGCTGTTTCAGCTGACTCTGGACATGGAGTGGGAGTAGAGCAGCCTGACTCTGTTGGTGCTGACTCTGGCTGCTCCAAGGGGGCTGAGCTGAAGGTTGGCTCTGGTCTTGGAGTAGCTGTTTCAGCTGACTCAGGATATGGAGTGGGAGTAGAGCAGTTTGACTCTGTCAGTGTTGGCTCTGGCTGCTCAAGAGGGGTTGAGATGTAGGTTGTCTCTGGTGCTAGAGTGTCTGTTCCAGGTGGACGCATGCCCATCTGAATCAGGATCCAGTTGTAGAAGTACTGAGTGGAGGTGTAGACTCCCGGGCGTTTTGTTCTGACACAGCCTTTTCCCCAGCTGGTCACTCCAACAAGCCAAAAGTAGCCAGCATGGTTATCTTTGCACACCAGAGGCCCTCCACTGTCACCCTGCAACAGAGGAAAGAGGATTAGGGTGCTGTTGGGTGGCTGCTGTCAGCACTAGAGGCCTGTTTCTCTCTTGCAGCCCCTGCCACAGCTGTATTCATGGTACAAAAAGGCTTTGCTCAGGTGCTGGAGTCTCAAGAACCTTAGCTGGGAACAGGGTGGGTGTCTGTGAAGGCCCCCTTTTGTATCTGCACAGTGATCCTGGATGGGCAGAGCATAGATCATCCAGAATCTGGATCTGTGGGCTGCTGAGAACACTGGATGGGCTTTCTGGGCAGAGGGGCAGGCCTGGGGAACACGGTCACTTGGCAAGGAAACTCCAGCAGTGGAGGAAAAGTGGTTTGCCAGACAAAGCCCATGGTGACGGGGTACCTTCGCTGCTGGCTCCCAGCACTCATACCTGGCAGGTGTCCATGCCACCCCGTGGGTAGCCAGCACACAGGTTGTGGGTGTGGATGGCCCCAGCGTACCGACGGCTGCTGTTAACCAGCCGGATATCCAGGAGACGGACCTTGGCTTCCTGCAGGACATCACTCGGACCCTGAGCTGCAAGCACAGGAAGGAATGGGCACCCAGCAGCTCTTTGCCAGTTCCACTCCCCTGTCTGGGGGTGAACTCATTCCCTAGGGCTTGGCTTTGCCTCTGGAGCAGTTGTTGAAGCGCTGTGTCCTTTCTGTCTGCCTTTGGGGAGCAGGCCAGGCCCAGCTCTCCAGAGGCATACATCCTACAGCCTGACTTTGGTTTGTGCTGTCAGGAAGCCAAACCCATCTTGCTGGTGTGCCCAGCTCACCCTCAGGGCCCTTTTTGGGAACTCACCTTTTGCAGTGGCAGAACCCCAGCCAGCAATGTAGCAGGTTTTCAGCTCTGACACTGTGAGCGAGGCGTTGGGCACGCAGGCAAGCTGGACGTAGTCACTGCACTCCACGGGCTTGTCCAGCTCCAGCAGGGCGATGTCGTTCTGCTGGGAATCAGCCGTGTACTCCTGGTGGGCCAGGAGCCGCTTGATGTGGCGCACCTGAGTTTCAGGGCCCAGATGGGTCAACTTGGTGGCCCCGATCAGCACACGCCACATGGTGACATTCCTGCAAGGCAGAGAGGGGTCTGAGGAAGAGCAGAGCCGTGTGCTGTTGATGCCTTAGGATTTTAGCTTTTGTATTTTTCATCCATTTGTAATCCTGCAGTTTTTTACTGTATAACTAAATTCTGCACACAGTGTGAGCTGCTGCTGCTTTCCCATTCTGGTCACAAAAATTCCTCTCCAGGCCTGGCAATCAAGGATACCTCACTGCCTCAGGCCTCGAGAGATGGAAACAAAACTGAGTTGAGGGGAGCAAACTGGGGGTAAATGACTTCATTACCTGAAGCTGTAATTAGAAGATTAACCCTAAATATGCAAATGGACCAAATTTATAGGTGTGAAAACCTTTGACCCGTGGTCAATTTTGGGTTGTAGCACTTGGGGGGGTCTTTTGTTTTGCCTAAAATGGACCTGGAGGCCCTTCAATAAATATAATCACTTTTTATTCCTTGTCTGGCCTGTTTTTAGGTAGTCCTGAAAAGGCATCACTGTGGCAGCTCAGCACTTCCCTTCCTTCTGCTTCTCAAGGCAGAGAGGAAAGCAGGGCAATGAGGAGTGTGACTGCCCTAGCATGCCTTAGGCTCCAGGAATGCCACACTGGAGGCTGCTGGGCAGCAGTGGCACGAGCCCAGCCTTCTGAGCAGTCCCTCAGTTGGGCCCCGTAGTATTGAGGTGCTGCAGGCTGGGCAACTGTTTGTGTGGTGAGGATACCCTCATTCCCTGCTCCTCCTTACCTGGCCTGGAGGAAGCAATGGGCTGCTGTGAGGACCCACTGTGGGCTGATGAGGGACCCTCCACATGTATGGCCGGTGCCTATTTTCCTGGGGTCCTGGATGCTGACAATCCAGGGCCAGGCCCCTGGCAGGGCACCTGTGCCAGTCACAATTCGGTAGTCAGCATCTATGGAGTTGTAGTCAGAAGCCATGGGCCGGAGCCCACAGGTCCCTCTGGAAGCACAAAATCATTACTGCCCTTCTGTTCCAGTACCTGGGTGCTGGCAAGGAGGCTCCCACATGGGGTTTGGGGTGTGGCAATGGGGGACAAGCACCCTCCTAGAGCCTGGGGCCATACCTGCAGTTGCCCCAGGTACCATGTGCAGGTCTGTACACAGCCAGCAGGATGAAGAGGTACAGGTACAGAAGATTCATCGCTGTCAGCAGCATCTGTCAGCTGAAAGAGACAAAAGCTTGTCTCTTCCAGTGCAGTCTCTGACGAGTGCTGCAGCAACTGCACTGTCCATGGCACCTGGGGCTGATGTCACAGAGTGGGTGGTTCCAGGTTCTGGGCACAGTGTCCTCAGAGGGCAGGGAAAGGCCACAGCCTCACAGAACCACAGAATGGTTTGGGCTGGAAGGGACCTTGAAGGTTGTGAAAGGCAAAAGGGGTCCCTTGCCTCGCACATGCAAAACGACACCATGGGCAGACAAATCTGGCACAGAGGGAAAGTCACTCCAAAGGCAGTGTTTGGTCAGAGAGGGTGCTCAGAGCCACCACACGATGGAGAAAACTAGCACATCAAAGCTAGAAAGAGGACAGGAAGGAACAATGCCATGTGCAAACTACTTGGGGGGATGCTTCAAGGCACATAAGCCTTAGCTGATGGAACAAACCTGGAAACTCCTGAGTGTTGCAAGAGGAATTGCTGACCATGGCAGAGTGCGAGAAGCTGACAGGAGTTTCAATGCCATGAGGAAGCCCTTCTGAGTCTGTTTATACATTCTCCATGTCTGGAGCAGGGTGAGTACTGCAAATGCCTCAGTGCTGCCTCTTGCTTTGGAGACTGGTGCTGGAGGTCATGGCTGCAGAAAACAAGGGACTGAGATGGAGAGTGCTCATGCACTCACTTTTGTGGTTTGGGAATGGCATTCCCCAGTCTGGTGTTTCCACTGGAACACTGCAAACCACTGCTCCTCACTCCCTTCTCCCTCTCCCCTCCCTTCTCTGGTGGGCTTGAGAATAGAACTGGAAGCACAAAAGTTAAAGACTGTGGGTTGAGACAAGAACAATATAATGGAAACAGCAATGAAACAAGAAAATGAGCAGTAACCGCAACAATATTAATAATGGACTGGGACAATTCACATGCAACCATCCACCCCATAGAGCCTGGCAGTACCCAACCAGGCTGTCATGCATGTTATCCAGCGGAGATTTCTTCCCCTGTCCCTGGAAAATGTTGTGGAGTGGTTCAGAACAACCTCCACGTCCTGGCCATGCCCTGTCCTGGTTATGGCAAAAATTTACCCCATCCTGGCCAGAACCAGGACATTCACCCTCATGATCTGCCCCACAGCTTTGGAATCTGTGCCAGAGGGTCTGGCAGGGCAGGGAGGGCAGTCACCAGGGATTGGCAGACGTTGGAAACTCCTTATCCCTCTCTCTGGCCCCTGGTTTTCCTTGTTTTATGGAATGGAAGAACACATGTCCAACTCCTCCCAGTATCTCCTTCACTGGAAATCCTCCGTGCTTTGATTCCTTCTCTGACATTCTGCTGCACCTGGGGAATGCAGTGGGAAAACCCAAGGCTTTGTGTGAAGGTCACTCCCTCAGCACTTCACCTGAGGTGCACAGGAAGGCTGCCCTGGCTCTACCACACCTCATCCAGAACACCTGGAAGCTCTTCCCTCCCCATTCACACACTCCCCTGCCTTGTCCTCCTCATCCCACAGGGATGCACAGAGGGGCTACCACACTTCACGGTTTGGTAGCCCTGATACCACACTCCTGACTGGAATGGGGTGACCCTGGGGCAGTTTTGGCCTGCATCAGTTCCATGTCCTGCCTCAGCACACCCAGGTTCTCTGTTGGCGTCTGTGCTCATCTCTGCAGCTTTGCTGTCCTGCACCAGGAGTTTGCTGAATAAAATCATCCTCTAGAAAGGACATGTGACACAAGCCCAGGAGTAAGCAGCACCATGGGAGAGTTCAGCAAGGTGCCCTGGGGACAGCCAGGCCAGGCAGGGGAAGGTGGGGGGACCACGGCCTCACTGAAGCAGCCACATTGTACAGCACAAAAAATAAAGCTAAATAAATGCTGGGATGAAATACAGCACTGCTGGGACTGCTCCATTTAGCAAATAACAGTTGTGGGGGAGATTTACAGATGTACTGGGTACATCTGGGAACTGGGGCTCCTGCTGGAAGTCTTCAATCTTGAAGCTCCCAGTTCCCAAAGCTGGTAAATCCTTCCCAGCAATGGCTCCTGAGGCAGGGAGAGGGGTGGAAAGCCAAGGATGGGGCAGAGATCAGAAGGAGCTGGGGAGCTCAGAGAGGTCTTCAAGGGGAAGAGGATTTGTCTGAAAGGCCCTCACTTTTCTGGTCATCTTGGCAACTCTGGCAGGTTTAACAGGAGGTTTGTCTGGAAACAAGACAGGGACATATTGGCATGATGGGTGCTGGCATATTCCAGTCTTAGGCTTTGCAGAGAGAGATTTGCTGTTTCCCCATAGGCCACAGAGGATTTTAATATGAGGTGAACTCCCCAAGCTTGCATCCACCCTGTTCCATGGCCTCTGGCTCTGAGAAATGCTCTCCTGTGCACCCTGCTTCATTCCCTCAGATCAATGGCTGATGTGCCAGCAGCTCCTGCTCCAGAAGGGCAGCACATGATGAAGGTGCCACCCCTGCAGCTGAAAAGAAGGTTCCTTTTGCCATGGCATTCCAGGAGGTCATAAGACACATCATCAATGGAGTCTGAAAAAAAGAAAAATTAGAAGTTGAGGCAGCTGCATTTACCAGTGTGGGCAGTCCAGAGAGAACTGCCTGGACCTGACCCAGTTTGTGGATCAGAGCCAGAAATAGGTTCCCTTAGCTAGAAATGAGACCTCTCTACCCAGAGAGCCAGCTGCTTGCCATTCCATTGCTCCCTGGCCACAAGCAGCACTTCATCCATGAGCTCTCACCCCACAGAGCCCCTAGGTAACCCTGAAAAGACTCCTTCAGTATCAGGGGCTGCAAGAGACCTCTAGATGAGCAGCTAGAGGATTAGGTGAGGAGAAGAACTGAAATAAAATGCGTGTTTTTCCCTGGATTTGTGGAAGACAACAAGAAAGAAATACAGGACCCCAAAAAACAAACCCACTCGATGGGAGAGGCAGGTGAGCACCTCTGGTTCAGGAATTACAGAATGCACTCAACTGCAGCTTGCAGACAAGGATCCTGGCACGTTCCAGCAGCCAGCACTGCCACCTGATCCCAGCATCCCTCTGCCCCATGGATTTACACAGGACCCCAAAGCCCCAGTGGTCAGTGAAAGGAAAACATCCAACTGTCCACACTTGGCAACCTACTCCTGGGTTCTGCAGCCTGTGGAGAAAGACAAATTCCCTCACTAGAAAACTAAGCAGGTTTGAGCTGGGCTTTCTCAAAGCACACTAAAGGCAGAGGTGGGCTTCTCCGTGCTGTTTGGGAAGTGGCACATGAACCACACGGGAATCAGAGAGAGATTATCAACTCCAGAGGCACTGCTGAGCGCAGCCTCTCCTGACTCCAGCTGGGCTCCAGCCCCGAGGTGACCTGTGCCTCCAAACAGAGGGGCCAGAGTGACCTGCACTGACCAGGCCGGCCACAGCTCCGTGTCACACTGACCACTGCAGCGTCCAGCCAGTCCCTCCAGAGGCTCTTCCAATCTCCACCTCCACCTTACAGGGGCATGGAACGCCGCTGATCACACCCGCTGCTCCCTGACCTGCAGCCAGAGGAAGATTTCCTCATTTGCTGCTGTGGCCAGTGGCACCTCTCTGTAGCAGGTTTTGCGTCCTGCTCGGTGCCCCAGTGCTCCAGACAGGCTGGCTCCGTGCTGCTGGGCCTCTCCCGGTCCCTCTGAGCAGGGCTGCAGCCGAGTCTTCAGAACAGCCCCAATTCCCCAAAACAGCCCCCAAAACAGCCCGGCGCTGTCTGTGTGGGGAACATCAAACCCACACCAAGGAATGGCTTTGCCCAGTGCCCCGGGATGGAGCAGCCCCGGCCTGCTCCACCAGAGCCCAGGGCGGCTCTGGGAGCCCTGAGGGCACGAGAGAAGGAAACTTCAGCGTGAGGGTCTGCAGCGGCCAGGGGAACACCAGCGCCTCCGAGCCGCCCTGCCAGACACGTACGGCCCTCCACCACCCTCGCAGTGGTGCGGGAATGTGCTCGCTGCTGAGGGCGGCCTCGCGGCTCGGCGAGCAGCTCGGGCAGGGCCGCCGCTGTCCGCTCCGTGCGGAGCGCAGCCTCCTCCGGACGCGGCCGTGAGGCGGTCTGGGCCCTCGGGTGTCGCCTCCGGCAGAATCAGCGGCTCGGTGGAGCTCACACGAAGCTCTCCCTGGGGCGGGACAGCCCTTGCCCGTGGGGTGTCGGGCGGGCCCCGGGCCGGCCGAGGGTTGCCCGGCTGAGCCCGGGGCCGCCCCTGACGTGGGGCTCTGGGGCAGAGTCCGGCCCGCGGTGCCCAGCAGGGATGCGCGGTTCTGTCTGTGCTCGGGCAGCACCAGAGTAGAGTTTTTCCCTGCTACAGTACCTACGCTACCCCGCGAAAGAGCATCGCTCAGGTTTGACAGGAGGAGAAATCTGTGTGGCCGTCAGCTATCACCTATGGCCCGGTCAGGATACTGATGGATTTTCTGACCTATTCGCTAGGGTCGTGTAAAATGTTAAACTGCAGATGCTTTCTGAAAGCAACTAGTGCTTTGAATGGTACAATCTGGATTACAGAAGCTTTATGTAGTGTTAGGCTGTGAACCACAATAGGTTTATTCTACAAGTTAATAGGGATATGCCAGATCATGTTACACTTCTGTTTTATCTTCTGTTTTGACCCTATGGCAAGCATCAGTTGGGTTTATTTAGCTCTTTATTAGCCCTTTATTTAGCTCTTAGCATTTTTCACATTTTGTGTGAAAAATGAATTAACTTTTAGGTAGATATTTTTAAAGAGGAAAAATGTATTTGTGCCTATTGATGCTGCAGTGATTTGTGGTTTTGAGACCCATCTTGCAAAATACCACATGCTGAGGCTGATTGTCATAGCTCTGAAGCCAGCCCTGGGTATGGAATGCTTTTCATTCTTTGGAGTGTTCATTCCAGGCAGTTCTGTGTAACGAGATCTTTACAGAGCATGGAAGATGCCTCTAGGGGAAGTCTCCATTTTGATTGCTGTGCCTAGACTAATTCTGATACTCCTGAGTTTGCTGTCAGGTTTTTACGATGCTGAAATGTGTGTTTTCCAGGTTCCTGTGTGGGCTATTTTTCACTAAGAATCTAGAAAATATCTTGGCTTTTCGTGGGGTTTAGTGCAAAATAGGTTTGACTGTAGGAACCACATTGTTGCAAAGATGAAGCATGCAATTAAAGTTCTTTCTAATAATTTGAGATGATTTAAATATATGTCAAATGAAATGCCATAGTCAAGGAACCAAAGCAGTCGAATGAATTGCCTATAAATTCCTTTGGCATGAAGCGTGTTGAGTGAAATGTTTATTTCTTCTAAGCAATAGGTCATAAGAGTGTTTAAATAAAGGTATAGTATATATAATGCACTGGAGCACAATCCATGGATTAGAGTGAAATTTCAACACTCAGTTCCTTTACTTAGAGAAGTCCACCTATGCCCAGATGGATTAATTAATTGTAGTGGTAGAAAATACAGGGTGTAAAACACAGCTGACTGTTGAGCTTAGTATATCACTATGTTGTAGAGAAACTCAAGAATCAAGAAAATTCTAAATAAGTAAATGCTAATTTGTCATGCAGTACTATGGTATTTTCAGGCAGCTAATCAAGAAAATTTGAATTGGAAGACCGTCAAACTTGTTTCATACAATAAAACTCTGAGAGACTTATCTACAAATAGAAACACAAGGAGCATCCTTTTTTGTACTCAGCAAAGAGCTGGAGTATGTTGTGCTGTTACGGAGGTTTATTTTTATAAACTACTCCAATGAATTTTATAAGCATGTAAAAGATTGTAAGTGCCCTGAAACATGTTTATTCTTGGACTGGCAATTACATACATGGATTCAGTTTTGATTTTCTTTAAAATAAAAATAAAAATATTTCTCTGGAGTAATTTGCTCTCGGTAACAAGAGTCATCTGCAAGAGAAATATCCAAACCAATTTCTGGGCAGTGGAAGTAGCTTTATTTTTTATAACATTCTTAGTACCTGTGACCAGGGTTGGTAGAGTGCCAGTCCTGCCAGCTTTAAGGAGCTGCATGTAAGTGTACCCTCGTTTCCTCAGAATCCCAGGGATGTGGACATTTCTTTGAGATGAGCTTTTAGGAAGCCCCAGAACATCTGGTGGTGTGACATCTTCCTGCATGCTCTGTTTCTGCACGTGATGTTTTCCAGTGCTTTCAAACATCCCTTCCCTTCTGTTTTTTCAGATGGTTATTTAGACCTATCTTGAGAGCTACTCTCTTCAGCCTCAGCTTTATCCAAGATACAATATGGTTATTATATAACCTAGTATTTTTTCATTTTACTTCCATTTCATTACATAACCTAGTATTTTACATTGTTACTTGCACAGCAGAATAACTGCAGAACTCTGCTCGATCCAGGTTATACTGAAAACTAAAAAAAATGCTATTTTTACATGCCTGACATTTTTCTTGCATATTTGAGCTTAGGTATTATGTTTGCTCATTTCAGGAGTGCTTCTGAACCACAGTCCAGAAAGAAGAAAAATCTTCTTGGTTGAAGTTGAACATTTGTCTCTAAGAGTAAGAACAAAGCCATGCCAGTGCTTTCAGAAGACTCAGGTAATTCAGCTGCATGCTTTCAACAGAGCAGTGACTGAAATCTTGTCATACCTGTTTCACACATAAAAATAATTTAAATAGGAGTAAAATGTAATAGGATTAAGATAATTCAACTGAAGTTTCTGAGCAATTACCTACAAGAAGGAAGGTGGAATGTAAAAGGTGAAAATTAATAAAGTTTGTCAGGATCAGTTTCCTACTAACCCTAGAGCACCCAAATATACTCTGATAGACCTGAATATACTCTGATAGACTTGAATATATTCTGATAGATCTGAATATATTCTGATAGACCTGAATATATTCTGATAGGCAGAATTGGACCCCTCAGTGTAACAGTGCCTTCTACATGTGCTTACTAAAGATCAGCCCATATATCTCTGCTGCTTGCTGTGTCATTTCTTAATATTTTCTGAACAGGAGTTGATAAACATTGTAAATATCCTTCCTTTTAACTTAAAATAAGTGTCTTTGTTCAAGGCTACTTTACTAGCTTCTCCAGTATGCTGCCCAGGAGAAGTCACAGATAATAAATGATGCTTAGGATTAAAGCAGGAGTGAGTTTGAGTCTCCTGGATCAAAAGCCACTCTAAGGTTCGTGGAGAGAATAGCCACAGGAATAGATTTGAACCCCCTCCGCCTTTTTATATTTCCTGTTTTGTTTTGGTCCTGTGTTCCCAGACATGGTTCACCGGGAAAAATCTGGCCTTTGTCTGGCTCTGTGTGTTGCAAAATTGGGATATTTAAATATTTTTTTAGAAAACTAGCCACAAGCTTTGATTCCACCACAATGGAAATCTACACTTTATCCTTTCTTCCTCTGGTCAGGCCTGGCTTTTTATAGGTGCCTCAGAGTGGAAGGGGCAGGATAACACTTGTAAGCAAAGCTGCTGGGGAGGTAGAGCTGCTACCTGTGCAAAAAAAGGTCATTCAATCAGTTTGAGAGTCTGCTGTGGTACTAAAATTTCAAATTTGTAAGAGGGGAAACAAAGGGTTCTGGAAACAAGGAGTAATAAACATGAAGTGTTAAATGTGAAAGATAATTTCTTAAGAAATATATATTGCTTTGTTAGATTTTGCCTTAATATGATGGTGTGCTTGACACTTATGAGGGGAGTGTTGCAAAATGAGCTGTGGATAAACACGAGATAATCACAAGTCTCTGCAAATGTGATGATCATCAATGTGATACCCAAATAAATGTAGTGACTGTTAAGACTGCAGTAGAAGGTCCTGTGAGAAATGCTGTGTAGAATGTTTTTGTTCTGTCCTGAATCTAAATTTAGGGTTGCATGAAACTTTGGCCCTTTTGACATCTCAGCTAAGACCTGATTCAAATCATAAAGAGGAAATGGGATTCCTTAGGGATGTCTTCAGTGAAAGAAGTCTCAGCTACCTGATGAAGGTAAAAGTTTGTATTTATTTATGTACATTCTCCTTACAGTTTACTTTTTCTCTGTTCCCTTGATTTATCAACCATTTACTTTGCCAAACCTTTTTTTTAAGAATTCTGTACTGACCAAAGCATATGTGTGCTTAAGAACAAACACTAATAATGTTTGACAATTAATATGTTGAACATATTAAAACCGAGATCAAGGAGTAGAATGTTGCTGGCAGAGGTTCCAAAAAGTGCAAGAGGCTCCAGGGAATGGGGAAAATATGCAGATGGGATAGAAAACCTAATATCCCATTGAGTATGGGATAGAAAACTTCATATATGGGATAGAAAACCTCACATGCCATTGAATATGGGACAGAAACCCTCACATATGGGATAGAAAACCTCACATTCCATTGCATATGGGATAGAAAACCTAACACCCAACCTATAATAAAATCCCCTAATATAACTTTAGTTGCCAAGTATTGGTTATGCAAAAGCCAGATGATGCCTCTTCACAGAGATAATCTAGTTTATGAATGTATGGGAAATTAATTCAATAGTCCAGTTTTAATTTTTTAATGTGGAGGTGGGTTTTTTTGGGGGTGTTATTTGGTGGGGGTGTTTTGTTTTAATTTTGGTTCTGAGTTTCTTTGGGGTGGGTGTGCTAGGGAAGAAGTAAAGGGTTTGGGTTTGGGTGTTTGCTTTCCAGCCTTAGCACAGGGATGTGGCTTCCTCAGAGAGGGTGGTAAGGATGCTCAGTAGGGGAACATGAGGCACTTTGCCAAAATATTCCTTATGTCTTTGACAGATGTGGAGTCAGTCTGAGTGCCAGCAGTGTCTGCAGGGGAGCTGTGGACAGTTCATCTATCACAACACTGGGGGTGGCACAAAGCTCTTCTGGTCTGCCCACTGCTCAGAAATCCTTGCTCCTGGCTGTGGAACTTCTGGCTGTGGAACTCCTCCTCAGCCTGTGTCCGGCCAATCTTCAGCCTTGAGACTTTCTAGAACGGTGTTCCCTGAGTCATGAGAGTTGAGTTTCAAGTCCCGCACCCAGGGATTCCACTGCTGGGCAGCATAAAACAGTGTTCCCAACTGCTGTCCTCAAGAGCTGTAGCCCCCTGTGACCTGTGTCCCTTCTCCCATCAGAGCTTTGTTTTGCTGGTGCCTGGCTTGGGAGTCCTTGCCTTGCACAGGAGACTGGACTGGACTACAAACACATGCTAACAGTGGTAACAGGCAACTTTATTTACACAACTAAATAAATTTCAGCATTTGTGCATGCAGAGGAGGAAGATTGGCAGGACAGAGGACGCCTTTGACCTGAGGCTGCCTTTGGACGAGCAGGCACTGCCCCAGTATGTAATGGTCATGGTCCACTGCAGCCTGCAGTGGATCCTGTTCATCCTGCTGCCCATGTCTTTTTTCTCATGAGGCCCAGCAGTATCTGGTGCACCCGAGTTAAGAATTTCACCACTATCTGGTATGGATGTGGAGCAGGCAAGAGAGGTTGCATTGACATTGGCTCCTCAGAGGGGTTTGAGGTCGACTCTGGCTCTGGTGTGGCTGTTGCAGTTGAGTGATCAGGAGTGGGAGTACAGCAGCCTGACTCTGTTGGTGCTGACTCTGGCTGCTCCAAGGGGGCTGAGCTGAAGGTTGGCTCTGGTCTTGGAGTAGCTGTTTCAGCTGACTCAGGATATGGAGTGGGAGTAGAGCAGCCTGACTCTGTTGGTGTTGGCTCTGGCTGCTCAAAAGAGGTTGAGCTGAAGGTTGGCTCTGGTGCTGGAGTGGCTGTTTCAGCTGACTCTGGACATGGAGTGGGAGTAGAGCAGCCTGACTCTGTTGGTGTTGGCTCTGGCTGCTCAAAAGGGGTTGAGCTGAAGGTTGGCTCTGGTGCTGGAGTGGCTGTTTCAGCTGACTCTGGACATGGAGTGGGAGTAGAGTGCCGCGCTCCCCAGCCCCAAGTGCCCTCTGATGTTGCGCTCAACCCCGGCTAGCTCGGCACCTGGGGTGAGGACGGGCAATGAGGCACCTCTCGCTGCGCCCTGATGGGGTTTGAGAGGTGTCCCCGTGGGTCCTGAATCAGCAGCGGCTACCCTAAGGCGGCAAGGAAAAGCCGGAACCAGCTGGGGTAAAAGTCTTCTTTAATCTGGAGCCAACGTGGCCAACGCAAAGAAGATACACCAACAGGAAACCCCCCCAAGCTGGAACCCCGAGTGGGGTTCGGGGCAGGCAATTATAGGATTTGGGAAGGGAATGGGAGTGGAAACCAGGGAGGGAAAACCAATGGGAGACGGGGAAGGGAGTGGCTCCACGGTGGGGTGATTCCGCCTGGTCCAATGGGAAGGGGACAGGGGAGTGGCCCCAGGCCCTCGTCCAATCACTCGGTGCCCTGTGGAGAAGTTTCTGGACAGAGGGGAAGGAACACCGAGTGACAGACAAGGTACCTGGGAGGGGACAGGGGGATGACTTGGCAGTTTTGGGGATGACGGACAGGTGTTGGGAAGGCGGGAAAGGGGGACCAGGCGGGAAAACAGAACAAAAGGATGTACCAATACAGCAAATAGGGGAAGACAGGAACAAACCATTGGGGAAATACAAAATTGTAAAACCGTACATAAAATAAATAAAAACGCACCACCACATCTCCCCCTTTTGTGTTTAAAAGAAAAAGAAGGAGAGGGAGGTAAACACAAGTCCTTAAACTGGGGAGACAGAGTCCTTGGCATCCTCGTCAAACCAGACATCGTTTGGGTCTTCTTTTGGCTGCTCACTGATGTTAAGTGGCTGGAGCTCACCCGGGTCGGCTACTGTAGCGTGGTTGATGTTGATGTTGTTGCTGAGGGCCTTCAGCAACAGCCGCTTGACCACCCCGAAGCCCCCGGCGAAGGCGATGAGCCCCAGCAGCAGCACGATGCCCGTCTGAATCAGGGAACGGATCCACCCAGCGAGGCCCCATCCTTCGAAGAGGGAATCCAGCCATCCTGTGGACTCCTTTTGGATGTGATGGATCATCTCCTGCATCCTTGAGATGGACGTCCGGACGTCCTCAGCCCTTGAACTCGATTTTACACAGCACACGCCAGCGAACTCCAAAGGCTGAGGAACAATCCACGAATGCAGGAGATGTGGGGCGATGGAGAGGCCCAGAAGGATGAGGTAGATTGGTGGGAACATGCTGGGTGGACCGGTGGTGGTGGATACGGCTCTGTAAAATAAACTGACACGAAAATTAATACTTAAAATTAATAGGGAGGTCCATCCTCCAAAGGAAAAGGGACTCCGTGGAGCCTAGGAAGGGGAAAGGAAGGTCATAACAAAATGGTTCGGAGTTGGGGGAAAGGGACCTCCTCCGCCTGCGGAGGGCCGCGTGCCCCACCTGAGGACTTGACGGTCTTTTGTCCGAGTTCTTAGGGACGTAGGGCCGGACGAACTTGGAAGGGACCCATCTCAGGCCTGAGGGCGTGGATACGCAAGCGTATCCCCGTCCCCAGGTGACTAAGTCATAGGGTCCCTCCTGCCGCCAGGTCTCTGGATCTTTGATGAGAACTGGCGGCCTCTCCCTGACCTTGCTCTGCTCTGATGCCCCGAAGTGTCTCACGATGGGGGGATTGAGACACTCAAATGAACAATTTAGAAAGTTCAAAGTAAACAGGGCTCTCGCCAACTGGACTTGGGGGGACTCATGCTTGGATGCTGAGAGTTGTTGTTTCAGCATCCGTTTGATGTTTTGGTGAGTCCTTTCCACCACGGCTTGACCTGAGGGGGAATAGGCGATGCCGGTCTTGTGTTCTATTCCCCATTGCTGCAGGAAGCCGGCAAATTCCCTGGAGGTATACCCGGGGGCGTTGTCGGTTTTGATCAATTTGGGGACGCCCAGCATGGAGAAGGCTTGGACTAGATGTTTCTGAACGTCCTTTGCCCTCTCCCCGGTGTGGGCAGAGGCGAAAACTGCCCCAGAGAAGGTGTCCACAGAGACATGGACGTACTTCTGCTTCCCGAAGGAAGGGACGTGAGTAACGTCCATTTGCCACACCTCACAGGATTGGAGTCCCCTGGGATTAGCCCCTGCGCTCACCGATGGCAAGGGGAGCGACTTACAGGACGGGCAAGTCGCCACGATGGCCTTGGCCTGGTCCCGGGTCAGGTGGAATTCCCGGACCAGACCAGGCGCATTCTGATGATGGAACTGGTGGCTGATCTTAGCTTGCTGGAACTTCTCCGGGAGTGGCGCCAGCTGCACGGGGGCGGCCGCAAGGGCATCGGCACGCCGATTACCTTCGGCCAAGAACCCCGGCAAGTCGGTGTGGGACCTTATGTGCATTACATAAAACGGTTGCTCTCGGTGGGAGATTAGCCTAACCAGCTTTGAGAGCAACTCATTGAGGGCCTCGTTGGGAACACCCTGCAGGATTGCATCCTGTGCCCTAGATACTACACCCGCTACATAGGCCGAATCTGTGACCAAATTGAAGGGTTCAGAGAACTTCTCAAAAGCCCTGACGACTGCGGCCAACTCAGCTAGCTGTGGGGATCCCTCCACCACAGCGACATCAGACTCCCACCGCTGAGTCTGAGGATCCCTCCAAGTCACTACGGACTTGTGGGACCCTCCGGACGCGTCAGTAAAAACTGTCAGAGCCTTTAGGGGTTTTTTGCTCTGAATCCGTGTTACTTTTAGCTCGAATTGGACGTCCGAATCAAAAATTTTGTGGGCTGGTCTCAAAACAGAAATTTCGCCCGTGTAGCTATCCAGAGCAAACTGCAAGGATTCGTTTTCTCGCAGTAGGTGTTCCAACATGGCCTTGGTGAATTGGCCCGATTCCAATTTTAAAGGTATGTAAATGCACTTAAAGTCCTCACCTGCCAACTCCCGGATCCTCATCCGCGCTTTGCGGATGAGTTCCGCCACCAGTTCTTGTGGTTTGGTCAGCCTTTTGGACCGACTGTGGCTCAGGAACACCCACTCTATGATTAAGAGGGGGTCCTTTTTGCCTTGGTCCGTGCCCTTTCCCAGGGTCTCCATCCACTGAAAGATGATGCCATGGAGGTGTGGCAGTCTGCCCATGATGATGAATTTGAAGGGCAGGCCCGGATCGCACCTGTGGGCCTGCCTGGCAGACATGGCCTCCTGGACCCTCTCTAAAGCAGCTTTGGCCTCTGGGGTGAGCTCCCTGGGAGAACTAGGCTCATCCCCCCCTTTCAATAAATTGAAAAGAGGGGCTAGGTCCTCGTTGGAAATACCTAACCAGGGTCTCACCCAATTTAAAGACCCACACAGCTGCTGGACATCTGCTAGGTTCCGAATTGTATTTTTGATGGCCAATTTCTGCGGAGCAATGGTCCGCTTAGTAATTTCCAAACCCAGGTATTTCCAGGGCGGCATCTTCTGAATTTTGTCCTTGCGCAGCTCGAACCCTGCAGCAACCAACGCACTGGTTGTCAGTTCAAGCGCGTGGGTAAGCAGATCGTCATTGGGGGCACAAATTAAAATGTCATCCATGTAATGGTGGATGATCACGCCAGTTGTGGCTGCACGCACAGGGGACAACAATGAAGAAACGTACCACTGGCAAATACTTGGGCTGTTTTTCATGCCCTGAGGAAGTACTCTCCAATGGTACCTCTTCATTGGGGCTTCTCGGTTGATGGAGGGAACCGAGAAGGCAAACCGCGGCGCGTCATCAGGATGTAGGGGAATTTGGAAGAAGCAATTCTTAATATCAATTATGGCCAGATTCCAATTTTGAGGCAACATCGCCGGGGACGGCATCCCAGGTTGGGGAGAGCCCATATTTTCAATTACTGCATTGATTGCACGGAGGTCGTGAAGGAGCCGCCACTCGTCTTTGCCCGGTTTTTTGAGGACAAAGACGGGGGAATTCCAAGGAGATGTAGTTTCTTGGATATTCCCTTTGGCTAACTGCTCGTCCACGAGCTCCCGGAGCGCTTTTAATTTTTGTTTATTCAGCGGCCATTGCTCCACCCACACTGGAGTATCTGTCAGCCAATTCAGTTTCTGGGTGGGACGCTCCTCAATGGTCGCTGCCCGAAAAACCTGGGGGGTCGGTATGTCAATTGTGACCCCCCATTGGGCCATCAGGTCTCTCCCCCACAAGGGCTCCGTATAGTCTAAAACGAATGGGCGTAAATACGCCGATTGCCCATTCGGCCCCTCAATTTTGACGATGTTTTTCGATTGTTTTGCCAATTGGGTGCCTCCTACTCCTGAAATTTTTCCCGCTACGTTTTGCAACTCCCAACGCGACGGCCAATCCCGTTCGGGAATGACCGTGACGTCTGCCCCTGTGTCCAGGAGTCCATTGATGTGCTTGAACTCCTGGCCCTTCCACATGTAACAACCCAACTTCGGCCTTTCCTTCCCAATGACCTGGGCCCGGCACACCTGGTAATCCTGTTTGGCAGACTTGCGCCACAAATCTTCAGGGTGTACCGGTGGCCCAGATATCGGAATTGCTTGGGCGATGATTTGGCCCTTGGGAAGGAAAGCCGGAGGGTGGGAGCAGTGCAGCCACAAAACCACCTGGTCCGGATCCCTTGATGTTACACAGGGAGCGATGGTAATGTCTAAAGGCGTGTATTTTGTGTCCCCAAGGACGATGTACTTACTACGGATGTTCCTCCAGGTCCCTGGGTCGTCAGCGTTGACAGTGACGAAATGCCAATGATCGTCTCGCAGATGCAGAGCGTCGGTCAGGGCCAACCTATATGGGGAGAAATTAGAGGTGGTGTTAAGTATTGGCTTGGGCTGGGTTGGGTCTCGACCCAGCCAAGCAGTGGAAATGAATTCCACGTCCTCCCTCATATAGGCTGGTTCGTTCGTCCGGTGCTTGGTCATGTCCTGTAAAGAAAGGTCCTCAGGCGGGGTGCGAAAGCTGGTGTTGTCCCTCCCCTCCTCCGGTGTTAATCTCCCCACCTTATTTCTGTCTGAGCGCAGGGAGGGACTGCGCTCATAGATCAGTTTTTTGGTCTAGCCCCCAAGTTGGGGGTAGACCTCCCCTGGTGTTGCCTGTAATTTAAGAACTCCTCCCTGAGGGGACACTTGTTGACCCAGTGTCCCCCCTGCCCGCAGAGGTGGCACTTTTCCGTCTGCGGGGGTCCTCTTGGGGATGCTCCTGGCGGACGACGGTTGGCCGATGGTGTGGCCGGCGGCGTCCGGGCGGCGGCGAAGGACACCCTCCTTGATGGCGGTTGAGGGGTCCTCCGCGGATCCTCCGCAGGGACCGTGACCTTCCGAGCGCAAACCTGCAACATTGCCTGCAGGGCGGGCTCAGGTTCAAGAGGGAGGCTGAGGATCGCTTGCCGACAGGGCTCGTTTGCGTTCTGCTTTGCCACTGTGGCAAGCATCCCCTCCCTCAGGCGCTCGTCCGGAACCTGAGCCTCCATCGCCCTGTGCAGGCGGTCCACGAAGGTCACGAATGGCTCGATTGGTCCCTGCTTAATAGATAAGAAATCAATGGCCGCCCCGCGCGATCGCAAGGTGACCAGTGCCTTTTCCGCCGCTCTCGCACTGACCTGCAGTGCGCCCCGTGGGATTTTTTCCGCCTGCTTTGCCCCCTCCTTCCAATCCCCCTCCCCGCACAAGTGGTCGAGGGATATCACTGCCCCATCCCCATCCCGGGAGGTCTCTGCAGAGGCCCAGAGGTCAGGGAGAACATCCCTGATCTCCCGCTTCCATTCCGACTCCCATATCAGGAACTCACCATGTGAGATGAGACATGATATGAGCGTCCGAATGTCTGCGGGGACATATTCGGCCGCAGAAAAGGTTGCTTTCAGCAACCCCCGAAAATATTCGCTTTCGCGGCCAAACTCCCTCTGAGCCTTGCACAGCTCCTTGATGACATGCTGTGGGATGGGTGACCACTGTGCAAGGGGCCCGGCCCCCTGCCGCGGTGTGTAGACGACTGGCGCGGCAGAGAAGGCCGGAAGGGTTGGAGAGGGTTCCGGGTTCCCACGCCCCTCCCTTCCGGAACCGATAGCGTGGGAACCGGAAGTTAGAGCGTGGGAACCAGGGGGCGGGGCGGAAGGGGCGTGGCCAGGAGCGGGGGGAGTGGCAGGATGGGAACTCCCCTCCCCGGAGGCGGAGTCAGGGGGCGGGGAAAACCCCGCGTCAGCAGGGGCGTGGTCGGGATAGGGTGGAGGAGGGACATGGGCGGGGAGATCCGGGGAAGGGGCGGAACTTCAGGAGGCGGGAAGAAAGGGGTTGCGGGAGGGGGGAGCACAAGTGGCGGGAAAAGCCGCGCGGGCTCCGCCATCTTGTGCCCGGGAGACTGAGGGAGATGGGCGGCCATTTTGTGGCAGCCCAGGGAGAGTGGCCGAGGGAGAGGTTTTGGGTTCGGGGGATAACTTAACACGAACAGACCCTCTACGGGACAGGGCTGTACATTTGGGAGAAGCAGGGGAACGGGGAGAGGCAGAGACGGCGCCTGTCTCGCCTGGGGGAGAATTAGGAGCAGAGGGAGAGGAAAGAGGTTTAGGGTTGCTAAACCCACCCGCTGAACTGGGGATTTGTTTGTCAGTTGGCTGTGGCAGGTTTCCGTAGTTATTTTTAACAATATCGCGAATTTGGAGAGCCAATAAAGTGAATTTTGCGAGAGAAAGATCTGACTTACGCAGAATCTCCCTCCCGACTTGGTCCCAAAAGGGGACCTGGTACAATTTAGCTGCCGAAACGTCGGGAAAAGCCTGCGACAACCATCTGACAAATTTTTTAACTTCATTTTTCTTAATTTTCACCCCACCCACTAAAAGGATGCCCACAACTTGGGTATAGAGGCTTTTCTGGGGCACCGAGAGCTTAGCACCCATAGCTCGCTGTTAATTGGTGCCCCGCGAGGTAAGTTCTGAAAATCCCAAAAGAACGAAGAAGACTGCCGCTCCCCGCTCTGTCCCCACCCTCGACGCACTCCCGCCCGGGAAGGGAGGCAAACCCGGTGAGGGCTAGGGGAGAGCCGGACCGCCCCTACACCGTCTACACGGTGAGGGTCCACCAGGGGAGGGTAGAAACGAAAAAACAGAACTTACCAAACCGCCGCGGTGGAGACCGACGCCGCTGGTGCCTCCGGCGCTACCGGCTCCGTCCCCTGGGAGCGCAGCTCTCTAAAACGGAGCGCGCTCTAACCAGGGGCAGTTGACGGCCACGAGGGGTAATTCCCGAGGTCTGGGGGACCTCAAACTCCTCTGCCACGGGGTCCTAGCTGCGATTCCAGGGCCCCACGTTGGGCGCCAACTTGCCGCGCTCCCCAGCCCCAAGTGCCCTCTGATGTTGCGCTCAACCCCGGCTAGCTCGGCACCTGGGGTGAGGACGGGCAATGAGGCACCTCTCGCTGCGCCCTGATGGGGTTTGAGAGGTGTCCCCGTGGGTCCTGAATCAGCAGCGGCTACCCTAAGGCGGCAAGGAAAAGCCGGAACCAGCTGGGGTAAAAGTCTTCTTTAATCTGGAGCCAACGTGGCCAACGCAAAGAAGATACACCAACAGGAAACCCCCCCAAGCTGGAACCCCGAGTGGGGTTCGGGGCAGGCAATTATAGGATTTGGGAAGGGAATGGGAGTGGAAACCAGGGAGGGAAAACCAATGGGAGACGGGGAAGGGAGTGGCTCCACGGTGGGGTGATTCCGCCTGGTCCAATGGGAAGGGGACAGGGGAGTGGCCCCAGGCCCTCGTCCAATCACTCGGTGCCCTGTGGAGAAGATTCTGGACAGAGGGGAAGGAACACCGAGTGACAGACAAGGTACCTGGGAGGGGACAGGGGGATGACTTGGCAGTTTTGGGGATGACGGACAGGTGTTGGGAAGGCGGGAAAGGGGGACCAGGCGGGAAAACAGAACAAAAGGATGTACCAATACAGCAAATAGGGGAAGACAGGAACAAACCATTGGGGAAATACAAAATTGTAAAACCGTACATAAAATAAATAAAAACGCACCACCACAGTAGAGCAGCCTGACTCTGTTGGTGTTGGCTCTGGCTGCTCAAAAGAGGTTGAGCTGAAGGTTGGCTCTGGTGCTGGAGTAGCTGTTTCAGCTGACTCTGGACATGGAGTGGGAGTAGAGCAGCCTGACTCTGTTGGTGTTGGCTCTGGCTGCTCAAAAGGGGTTGAGCTGAAGGTTGGCTCTGGTGCTGGAGTGGCTGTTTCAGCTGACTCTGGACATGGAGTGGGAGTGGAGCAGCCTGACTCTGTTGGTGTTGGCTCTGGCTGCTCAAAAGGGGTTGAGCTGAAGGTTGGCTCTGGTGCTGGAGTGGCTGTTTCAGCTGACTCTGGACATGGAGTGGGAGTAGAGCAGTTTGACTCTGTTGGTGTTGGCTCTGGCTGCTCAAAAGAGGTTGAGCTGAAGGTTGGCTCTGGTGCTGGAGTGGCTGTTTCAGCTGACTCTGGACATGGAGTGGGAGTAGAGCAGCCTGACTCTGTTGGTGCTGACTCTGGCTGCTCCAAGGGGGCTGAGCTGAAGGTTGGCTCTGGTCTTGGAGTAGCTGTTTCAGCTGACTCAGGATATGGAGTGGGAGTAGAGCAGTTTGACTCTGTCAGTGTTGGCTCTGGCTGCTCAAGAGGGGTTGAGATGTAGGTTGTCTCTGGTGCTAGAGTGTCTGTTCCAGGTGGACGCATGCCCATCTGAATCAGGATCCAGTTGTAGAAGTACTGAGTGGAGGTGTAGACTCCCGGGCGTTTTGTTCTGACACAGCCTTTTCCCCAGCTGGTCACTCCAACAAGCCAAAAGTAGCCAGCATGGTTATCTTTGCACACCAGAGGCCCTCCACTGTCACCCTGCAACAGAGGAAAGAGGATTAGGGTGCTGTTGGGTGGCTGCTGTCAGCACTAGAGGCCTGTTTCTCTCTTGCAGCCCCTGCCACAGCTGTATTCATGGTACAAAAAGGCTTTGCTCAGGTGCTGGAGTCTCAAGAACCTTAGCTGGGAACAGGGTGGGTGTCTGTGAAGGCCCCCTTTTGTATCTGCACAGTGATCCTGGATGGGCAGAGCATAGATCATCCAGAATCTGGATCTGTGGGCTGCTGAGAACACTGGATGGGCTTTCTGGGCAGAGGGGCAGGCCTGGGGAACACGGTCACTTGGCAAGGAAACTCCAGCAGTGGAGGAAAAGTGGTTTGCCAGACAAAGCCCATGGTGACGGGGTACCTTCGCTGCTGGCTCCCAGCACTCATACCTGGCAGGTGTCCATGCCACCCCGTGGGTAGCCAGCACACAGGTTGTGGGTGTGGATGGCCCCAGCGTACCGACGGCTGCTGTTAACCAGCCGGATATCCAGGAGACGGACCTTGGCTTCCTGCAGGACATCACTCGGACCCTGAGCTGCAAGCACAGGAAGGAATGGGCACCCAGCAGCTCTTTGCCAGTTCCACTCCCCTGTCTGGGGGTGAACTCATTCCCTAGGGCTTGGCTTTGCCTCTGGAGCAGTTGTTGAAGCGCTGTGTCCTTTCTGTCTGCCTTTGGGGAGCAGGCCAGGCCCAGCTCTCCAGAGGCATACATCCTACAGCCTGACTTTGGTTTGTGCTGTCAGGAAGCCAAACCCATCTTGCTGGTGTGCCCAGCTCACCCTCAGGGCCCTTTTTGGGAACTCACCTTTTGCAGTGGCAGAACCCCAGCCAGCAATGTAGCAGGTTTTCAGCTCTGACACTGTGAGCGAGGCGTTGGGCACGCAGGCAAGCTGGACGTAGTCACTGCACTCCACGGGCTTGTCCAGCTCCAGCAGGGCGATGTCGTTCTGCTGGGAATCAGCCGTGTACTCCTGGTGGGCCAGGAGCCGCTTGATGTGGCGCACCTGAGTTTCAGGGCCCAGATGGGTCAGCTTGGTGGCCCCGATCAGCACACGCCACATGGTGACATTCCTGCAAGGCAGAGAGGGGTCTGAGGAAGAGCAGAGCCGTGTGCTGTTGATGCCTTAGGATTTTAGCTTTTGTATTTTTCATCCATTTGTAATCCTGCAGTTTTTTACTGTATAACTAAATTCTGCACACAGTGTGAGCTGCTGCTGCTTTCCCATTCTGGTCACAAAAATTCCTCTCCAGGCCTGGCAATCAAGGATACCTCACTGCCTCAGGCCTCGAGAGATGGAAACAAAAGTGAGTTGAGGGGAGCAAACTGGGGGTAAATGACTTCATTACCTGAAGCTGTAATTAGAAGATTAACCCTAAATATGCAAATGGACCAAATTTATAGGTGTGAAAACCTTTGACCCGTGGTCAATTTTGGGTTGTAGCACTTGGGGGGGTCTTTTGTTTTGCCTAAAATGGACCTGGAGGCCCTTCAATAAATATAATCACTTTTTATTCCTTGTCTGGCCTGTTTTTAGGTAGTCCTGAAAAGGCATCACTGTGGCAGCTCAGCACTTCCCTTCCTTCTGCTTCTCAAGGCAGAGAGGAAAGCAGGGCAATGAGGAGTGTGACTGCCCTAGCATGCCTTAGGCTCCAGGAATGCCACACTGGAGGCTGCTGGGCAGCAGTGGCACGAGCCCAGCCTTCTGAGCAGTCCCTCAGTTGGGCCCCGTAGTATTGAGGTGCTGCAGGCTGGGCAACTGTTTGTGTGGTGAGGATACCCTCATTCCCTGCTCCTCCTTACCTGGCCTGGAGGAAGCAATGGGCTGCTGTGAGGACCCACTGTGGGCTGATGAGGGACCCTCCACATGTATGGCCGGTGCCTATTTTCCTGGGGTCCTGGATGCTGACAATCCAGGGCCAGGCCCCTGGCAGGGCACCTGTGCCAGTCACAATTCGGTAGTCAGCATCTATGGAGTTGTAGTCAGAAGCCATGGGCCGGAGCCCACAGGTCCCTCTGGAAGCACAAAATCATTACTGCCCTTCTGTTCCAGTACCTGGGTGCTGGCAAGGAGGCTCCCACATGGGGTTTGGGGTGTGGCAATGGGGGACAAGCACCCTCCTAGAGCCTGGGGCCATACCTGCAGTTGCCCCAGGTACCATGTGCAGGTCTGTACACAGCCAGCAGGATGAAGAGGTACAGGTACAGAAGATTCATCGCTGTCAGCAGCATCTGTCAGCTGAAAGAGACAAAAGCTTGTCTCTTCCAGTGCAGTCTCTGACGAGTGCTGCAGCAACTGCACTGTCCATGGCACCTGGGGCTGATGTCACAGAGTGGGTGGTTCCAGGTTCTGGGCACAGTGTCCTCAGAGGGCAGGGAAAGGCCACAGCCTCACAGAACCACAGAATGGTTTGGGCTGGAAGGGACCTTGAAGGTTGTGAAAGGCAAAAGGGGTCCCTTGCCTCGCACATGCAAAACGACACCATGGGCAGACAAATCTGGCACAGAGGGAAAGTCACTCCAAAGGCAGTGTTTGGTCAGAGAGGGTGCTCAGAGCCACCACACGATGGAGAAAACTAGCACATCAAAGCTAGAAAGAGGACAGGAAGGAACAATGCCATGTGCAAACTACTTGGGGGGATGCTTCAAGGCACATAAGCCTTAGCTGATGGAACAAACCTGGAAACTCCTGAGTGTTGCAAGAGGAATTGCTGACCATGGCAGAGTGCGAGAAGCTGACAGGAGTTTCAATGCCATGAGGAAGCCCTTCTGAGTCTGTTTATACATTCTCCATGTCTGGAGCAGGGTGAGTACTGCAAATGCCTCAGTGCTGCCTCTTGCTTTGGAGACTGGTGCTGGAGGTCATGGCTGCAGAAAACAAGGGACTGAGATGGAGAGTGCTCATGCACTCACTTTTGTGGTTTGGGAATGGCATTCCCCAGTCTGGTGTTTCCACTGGAACACTGCAAACCACTGCTCCTCACTCCCTTCTCCCTCTCCCCTCCCTTCTCTGGTGGGCTTGAGAATAGAACTGGAAGCACAAAAGTTAAAGACTGTGGGTTGAGACAAGAACAATATAATGGAAACAGCAATGAAACAAGAAAATGAGCAGTAACCGCAACAATATTAATAATGGACTGGGACAATTCACATGCAACCATCCACCCCATAGAGCCTGGCAGTACCCAACCAGGCTGTCATGCATGTTATCCAGCGGAGATTTCTTCCCCTGTCCCTGGAAAATGTTGTGGAGTGGTTCAGAACAACCTCCACGTCCTGGCCATGCCCTGTCCTGGTTATGGCAAAAATTTACCCCATCCTGGCCAGAACCAGGACATTCACCCTCATGATCTGCCCCACAGCTTTGGAATCTGTGCCAGAGGGTCTGGCAGGGCAGGGAGGGCAGTCACCAGGGATTGGCAGACGTTGGAAACTCCTTATCCCTCTCTCTGGCCCCTGGTTTTCCTTGTTTTATGGAATGGAAGAACACATGTCCAACTCCTCCCAGTATCTCCTTCACTGGAAATCCTCCGTGCTTTGATTCCTTCTCTGACATTCTGCTGCACCTGGGGAATGCAGTGGGAAAACCCAAGGCTTTGTGTGAAGGTCACTCCCTCAGCACTTCACCTGAGGTGCACAGGAAGGCTGCCCTGGCTCTACCACACCTCATCCAGAACACCTGGAAGCTCTTCCCTCCCCATTCACACACTCCCCTGCCTTGTCCTCCTCATCCCACAGGGATGCACAGAGGGGCTACCACACTTCACGGTTTGGTAGCCCTGATACCACACTCCTGACTGGAATGGGGTGACCCTGGGGCAGTTTTGGCCTGCATCAGTTCCATGTCCTGCCTCAGCACACCCAGGTTCTCTGTTGGCGTCTGTGCTCATCTCTGCAGCTTTGCTGTCCTGCACCAGGAGTTTGCTGAATAAAATCATCCTCTAGAAAGGACATGTGACACAAGCCCAGGAGTAAGCAGCACCATGGGAGAGTTCAGCAAGGTGCCCTGGGGACAGCCAGGCCAGGCAGGGGAAGGTGGGGGGACCACGGCCTCACTGAAGCAGCCACATTGTACAGCACAAAAAATAAAGCTAAATAAATGCTGGGATGAAATACAGCACTGCTGGGACTGCTCCATTTAGCAAATAACAGTTGTGGGGGAGATTTACAGATGTACTGGGTACATCTGGGAACTGGGGCTCCTGCTGGAAGTCTTCAATCTTGAAGCTCCCAGTTCCCAAAGCTGGTAAATCCTTCCCAGCAATGGCTCCTGAGGCAGGGAGAGGGGTGGAAAGCCAAGGATGGGGCAGAGATCAGAAGGAGCTGGGGAGCTCAGAGAGGTCTTCAAGGGGAAGAGGATTTGTCTGAAAGGCCCTCACTTTTCTGGTCATCTTGGCAACTCTGGCAGGTTTAACAGGAGGTTTGTCTGGAAACAAGACAGGGACATATTGGCATGATGGGTGCTGGCATATTCCAGTCTTAGGCTTTGCAGAGAGAGATTTGCTGTTTCCCCATAGGCCACAGAGGATTTTAATATGAGGTGAACTCCCCAAGCTTGCATCCACCCTGTTCCATGGCCTCTGGCTCTGAGAAATGCTCTCCTGTGCACCCTGCTTCATTCCCTCAGATCAATGGCTGATGTGCCAGCAGCTCCTGCTCCAGAAGGGCAGCACATGATGAAGGTGCCACCCCTGCAGCTGAAAAGAAGGTTCCTTTTGCCATGGCATTCCAGGAGGTCATAAGACACATCATCAATGGAGTCTGAAAAAAAGAAAAATTAGAAGTTGAGGCAGCTGCATTTACCAGTGTGGGCAGTCCAGAGAGAACTGCCTGGACCTGACCCAGTTTGTGGATCAGAGCCAGAAATAGGTTCCCTTAGCTAGAAATGAGACCTCTCTACCCAGAGAGCCAGCTGCTTGCCATTCCATTGCTCCCTGGCCACAAGCAGCACTTCATCCATGAGCTCTCACCCCACAGAGCCCCTAGGTAACCCTGAAAAGACTCCTTCAGTATCAGGGGCTGCAAGAGACCTCTAGATGAGCAGCTAGAGGATTAGGTGAGGAGAAGAACTGAAATAAAATGCGTGTTTTTCCCTGGATTTGTGGAAGACAACAAGAAAGAAATACAGGACCCCAAAAAACAAACCCACTCGATGGGAGAGGCAGGTGAGCACCTCTGGTTCAGGAATTACAGAATGCACTCAACTGCAGCTTGCAGACAAGGATCCTGGCACGTTCCAGCAGCCAGCACTGCCACCTGATCCCAGCATCCCTCTGCCCCATGGATTTACACAGGACCCCAAAGCCCCAGTGGTCAGTGAAAGGAAAACATCCAACTGTCCACACTTGGCAACCTACTCCCGGGTTCTGCAGCCTGTGGAGAAAGACAAATTCCCTCACTAGAAAACTAAGCAGGTTTGAGCTGGGCTTTCTCAAAGCACACTAAAGGCAGAGGTGGGCTTCTCCGTGCTGTTTGGGAAGTGGCACATGAACCACACGGGAATCAGAGAGAGATTATCAACTCCAGAGGCACTGCTGAGCGCAGCCTCTCCTGACTCCAGCTGGGCTCCAGCCCCGAGGTGACCTGTGCCTCCAAACAGAGGGGCCAGAGTGACCTGCACTGACCAGGCCGGCCACAGCTCCGTGTCACACTGACCACTGCAGCGTCCAGCCAGTCCCTCCAGAGGCTCTTCCAATCTCCACCTCCACCTTACAGGGGCATGGAACGCCGCTGATCACACCTGCTGCTCCCTGACCTGCAGCCAGAGGAAGATTTCCTCATTTGCTGCTGTGGCCAGTGGCACCTCTCTGTAGCAGGTTTTGCGTCCTGCTCGGTGCCCCAGTGCTCCAGACAGGCTGGCTCCGTGCTGCTGGGCCTCTCCCGGTCCCTCTGAGCAGGGCTGCAGCCGAGTCTTCAGAACAGCCCCAATTCCCCAAAACAGCCCCCAAAACAGCCCGGCGCTGTCTGTGTGGGGAACATCAAACCCACACCAAGGAATGGCTTTGCCCAGTGCCCCGGGATGGAGCAGCCCCGGCCTGCTCCACCAGAGCCCAGGGCGGCTCTGGGAGCCCTGAGGGCACGAGAGAAGGAAACTTCAGCGTGAGGGTCTGCAGCGGCCAGGGGAACACCAGCGCCTCCGAGCCGCCCTGCCAGACATGTACGGCCCTCCACCACCCTCGCAGTGGTGCGGGAATGTGCTCGCTGCTGAGGGCGGCCTCGCGGCTCGGCGAGCAGCTCGGGCAGGGCCGCCGCTGTCCGCTCCGTGCGGAGCGCAGCCTCCTCCGGACGCGGCCGTGAGGCGGTCTGGGCCCTCGGGTGTCGCCTCCGGCAGAATCAGCGGCTCGGTGGAGCTCACACGAAGCTCTCCCTGGGGCGGGACAGCCCTTGCCCGTGGGGTGTCGGGCGGGCCCCGGGCCGGCCGAGGGTTGCCCGGCTGAGCCCAGGGCCGCCCCTGACGTGGGGCTCTGGGGCAGAGTCCGGCCCGCGGTGCCCAGCAGGGATGCGCGGTTCTGTCTGTGCTCGGGCAGCACCAGAGTAGAGTTTTTCCCTGCTACAGTACCTACGCTACCCCGCGAAAGAGCATCGCTCAGGTTTGACAGGAGGAGAAATCTGTGTGGCCGTCAGCTATCACCTATGGCCCGGTCAGGATACTGATGGATTTTCTGACCTATTCGCTAGGGTCGTGTAAAATGTTAAACTGCAGATGCTTTCTGAAAGCAACTAGTGCTTTGAATGGTACAATCTGGATTACAGAAGCTTTATGTAGTGTTAGGCTGTGAACCACAATAGGTTTATTCTACAAGTTAATAGGGATATGCCAGATCATGTTACACTTCTGTTTTATCTTCTGTTTTGACCCTATGGCAAGCATCAGTTGGGTTTATTTAGCTCTTTATTAGCCCTTTATTTAGCTCTTAGCATTTTTCACATTTTGTGTGAAAAATGAATTAACTTTTAGGTAGATATTTTTAAAGAGGAAAAATGTATTTGTGCCTATTGATGCTGCAGTGATTTGTGGTTTTGAGACCCATCTTGCAAAATACCACATGCTGAGGCTGATTGTCATAGCTCTGAAGCCAGCCCTGGGTATGGAATGCTTTTCATTCTTTGGAGTGTTCATTCCAGGCAGTTCTGTGTAACGAGATCTTTACAGAGCATGGAAGATGCCTCTAGGGGAAGTCTCCATTTTGATTGCTGTGCCTAGACTAATTCTGATACTCCTGAGTTTGCTGTCAGGTTTTTACGATGCTGAAATGTGTGTTTTCCAGGTTCCTGTGTGGGCTATTTTTCACTAAGAATCTAGAAAATATCTTGGCTTTTCGTGGGGTTTAGTGCAAAATAGGTTTGACTGTAGGAACCACATTGTTGCAAAGATGAAGCATGCAATTAAAGTTCTTTCTAATAATTTGAGATGATTTAAATATATGTCAAATGAAATGCCATAGTCAAGGAACCAAAGCAGTCGAATGAATTGCCTATAAATTCCTTTGGCATGAAGCGTGTTGAGTGAAATGTTTATTTCTTCTAAGCAATAGGTCATAAGAGTGTTTAAATAAAGGTATAGTATATATAATGCACTGGAGCACAATCCATGGATTAGAGTGAAATTTCAACACTCAGTTCCTTTACTTAGAGAAGTCCACCTATGCCCAGATGGATTAATTAATTGTAGTGGTAGAAAATACAGGGTGTAAAACACAGCTGACTGTTGAGCTTAGTATATCACTATGTTGTAGAGAAACTCAAGAATCAAGAAAATTCTAAATAAGTAAATGCTAATTTGTCATGCAGTACTATGGTATTTTCAGGCAGCTAATCAAGAAAATTTGAATTGGAAGACCGTCAAACTTGTTTCATACAATAAAACTCTGAGAGACTTATCTACAAATAGAAACACAAGGAGCATCCTTTTTTGTACTCAGCAAAGAGCTGGAGTATGTTGTGCTGTTACGGAGGTTTATTTTTATAAACTACTCCAATGAATTTTATAAGCATGTAAAAGATTGTAAGTGCCCTGAAACATGTTTATTCTTGGACTGGCAATTACATACATGGATTCAGTTTTGATTTTCTTTAAAATAAAAATAAAAATATTTCTCTGGAGTAATTTGCTCTCGGTAACAAGAGTCATCTGCAAGAGAAATATCCAAACCAATTTCTGGGCAGTGGAAGTAGCTTTATTTTTTATAACATTCTTAGTACCTGTGACCAGGGTTGGTAGAGTGCCAGTCCTGCCAGCTTTAAGGAGCTGCATGTAAGTGTACCCTCGTTTCCTCAGAATCCCAGGGATGTGGACATTTCTTTGAGATGAGCTTTTAGGAAGCCCCAGAACATCTGGTGGTGTGACATCTTCCTGCATGCTCTGTTTCTGCACGTGATGTTTTCCAGTGCTTTCAAACATCCCTTCCCTTCTGTTTTTTCAGATGGTTATTTAGACCTATCTTGAGAGCTACTCTCTTCAGCCTCAGCTTTATCCAAGATACAATATGGTTATTATATAACCTAGTATTTTTTCATTTTACTTACATTTCATTACATAACCTAGTATTTTACATTGTTACTTGCACAGCAGAATAACTGCAGAACTCTGCTCGATCCAGGTTATACTGAAAACTAAAAAAAATGCTATTTTTACATGCCTGACATTTTTCTTGCATATTTGAGCTTAGGTATTATGTTTGCTCATTTCAGGAGTGCTTCTGAACCACAGTCCAGAAAGAAGAAAAATCTTCTTGGTTGAAGTTGAACATTTGTCTCTAAGAGTAAGAACAAAGCCATGCCAGTGCTTTCAGAAGACTCAGGTAATTCAGCTGCATGCTTTCAACAGAGCAGTGACTGAAATCTTGTCATACCTGTTTCACACATAAAAATAATTTAAATAGGAGTAAAATGTAATAGAATTAAGATAATTCAACTGAAGTTTCTGAGCAATTACCTACAAGAAGGAAGGTGGAATGTAAAAGGTGAAAATTAATAAAGTTTGTCAGGATCAGTTTCCTACTAACCCTAGAGCACCCAAATATACTCTGATAGACCTGAATATACTCTGATAGACTTGAATATATTCTGATAGATCTGAATATATTCTGATAGACCTGAATATATTCTGATAGGCAGAATTGGACCCCTCAGTGTAACAGTGCCTTCTACATGTGCTTACTAAAGATCAGCCCATATATCTCTGCTGCTTGCTGTGTCATTTCTTAATATTTTCTGAACAGGGGTTGATAAACATTGTAAATATCCTTCCTTTTAACTTAAAATAAGTGTCTTTGTTCAAGGCTACTTTACTAGCTTCTCCAGTATGCTGCCCAGGAGAAGTCACAGATAATAAATGATGCTTAGGATTAAAGCAGGAGTGAGTTTGAGTCTCCTGGATCAAAATCCACTCTAAGGTTCGTGGAGAGAATAGCCACAGGAATAGATTTGAACCCCCTCCACCTTTTTATATTTCCTGTTTTGTTTTGGTCCTGTGTTCCCAGACATGGTTCACCGGGAAAAATCTGGCCTTTGTCTGGCTCTGTGTGTTGCAAAATTGGGATATTTAAATATTTTTTTAGAAAACTAGCCACAAGCTTTGATTCCACCACAATGGAAATCTACACTTTATCCTTTCTTCCTCTGGTCAGGCCTGGCTTTTTATAGGTGCCTCAGAGTGGAAGGGGCAGGATAACACTTGTAAGCAAAGCTGCTGGGGAGGTAGAGCTGCTACCTGTGCAAAAAAAGGTCATTCAATCAGTTTGAGAGTCTGCTGTGGTACTAAAATTTCAAATTTGTAAGAGGGGAAACAAAGGGTTCTGGAAACAAGGAGTAATAAACATGAAGTGTTAAATGTGAAAGATAATTTCTTAAGAAATATATATTGCTTTGTTAGATTTTGCCTTAATATGATGGTGTGCTTGACACTTATGAGGGGAGTGTTGCAAAATGAGCTGTGGATAAACACGAGATAATCACAAGTCTCTGCAAATGTGATGATCATCAATGTGATACCCAAATAAATGTAGTGACTGTTAAGACTGCAGTAGAAGGTCCTGTGAGAAATGCTGTGTAGAATGTTTTTGTTCTGTCCTGAATCTAAATTTAGGGTTGCATGAAACTTTGGCCCTTTTGACATCTCAGCTAAGACCTGATTCAAATCATAAAGAGGAAATGGGATTCCTTAGGGATGTCTTCAGTGAAAGAAGTCTCAGCTACCTGATGAAGGTAAAAGTTTGTATTTATTTATGTACATTCTCCTTACAGTTTACTTTTTCTCTGTTCCCTTGATTTATCAACCATTTACTTTGCCAAACCTTTTTTTTAAGAATTCTGTACTGACCAAAGCATATGTGTGCTTAAGAACAAACACTAATAATGTTTGACAATTAATATGTTGAACATATTAAAACCGAGATCAAGGAGTAGAATGTTGCTGGCAGAGGTTCCAAAAAGTGCAAGAGGCTCCAGGGAATGGGGAAAATATGCAGATGGGATAGAAAACCTAATATCCCATTGAGTATGGGATAGAAAACTTCATATATGGGATAGAAAACCTCACATGCCATTGAATATGGGACAGAAACCCTCACATATGGGATAGAAAACCTCACATTCCATTGCATATGGGATAGAAAACCTAACACCCAACCTATAATAAAATCCCCTAATATAACTTTAGTTGCCAAGTATTGGTTATGCAAAAGCCAGATGATGCCTCTTCACAGAGATAATCTAGTTTATGAATGTATGGGAAATTAATTCAATAGTCCAGTTTTAATTTTTTAATGTGGAGGTGGGTTTTTTTGGGGGTGTTATTTGGTGGGGGTGTTTTGTTTTAATTTTGGTTCTGAGTTTCTTTGGGGTGGGTGTGCTAGGGAAGAAGTAAAGGGTTTGGGTTTGGGTGTTTGCTTTCCAGCCTTAGCACAGGGATGTGGCTTCCTCAGAGAGGGTGGTAAGGATGCTCAGTAGGGGAACATGAGGCACTTTGCCAAAATATTCCTTATGTCTTTGACAGATGTGGAGTCAGTCTGAGTGCCAGCAGTGTCTGCAGGGGAGCTGTGGACAGTTCATCTATCACAACACTGGGGGTGGCACAAAGCTCTTCTGGTCTGCCCACTGCTCAGAAATCCTTGCTCCTGGCTGTGGAACTTCTGGCTGTGGAACTCCTCCTCAGCCTGTGTCCGGCCAATCTTCAGCCTTGAGACTTTCTAGAACGGTGTTCCCTGAGTCATGAGAGTTGAGTTTCAAGTCCCGCACCCAGGGATTCCACTGCTGGGCAGCATAAAACAGTGTTCCCAACTGCTGTCCTCAAGAGCTGTAGCCCCCTGTGACCTGTGTCCCTTCTCCCATCAGAGCTTTGTTTTGCTGGTGCCTGGCTTGGGAGTCCTTGCCTTGCACAGGAGACTGGACTGGACTACAAACACATGCTAACAGTGGTAACAGGCAACTTTATTTACACAACTAAATAAATTTCAGCATTTGTGCATGCAGAGGAGGAAGATTGGCAGGACAGAGGACGCCTTTGACCTGAGGCTGCCTTTGGACGAGCAGGCACTGCCCCAGTATGTAATGGTCATGGTCCACTGCAGCCTGCAGTGGATCCTGTTCATCCTGCTGCCCATGTCTTTTTTCTCATGAGGCCCAGCAGTATCTGGTGCACCCGAGTTAAGAATTTCACCACTATCTGGTATGGATGTGGAGCAGGCAAGAGAGGTTGCATTGACATTGGCTCCTCAGAGGGGTTTGAGGTCGACTCTGGCTCTGGTGTGGCTGTTGCAGTTGAGTGATCAGGAGTGGGAGTACAGCAGCCTGACTCTGTTGGTGCTGACTCTGGCTGCTCCAAGGGGGCTGAGCTGAAGGTTGGCTCTGGTCTTGGAGTAGCTGTTTCAGCTGACTCAGGATATGGAGTGGGAGTAGAGCAGCCTGACTCTGTTGGTGTTGGCTCTGGCTGCTCAAAAGGGGTTGAGCTGAAGGTTGGCTCTGGTGCTGGAGTGGCTGTTTCAGCTGACTCTGGACATGGAGTGGGAGTGGAGCAGCCTGACTCTGTTGGTGTTGGCTCTGGCTGCTCAAAAGGGGTTGAGCTGAAGGTTGGCTCTGGTGCTGGAGTGGCTGTTTCAGCTGACTCTGGACATGGAGTGGGAGTAGAGCAGTTTGACTCTGTTGGTGTTGGCTCTGGCTGCTCAAAAGAGGTTGAGCTGAAGGTTGGCTCTGGTGCTGGAGTGGCTGTTTCAGCTGACTCTGGACATGGAGTGGGAGTAGAGCAGCCTGACTCTGTTGGTGCTGACTCTGGCTGCTCCAAGGGGGCTGAGCTGAAGGTTGGCTCTGGTCTTGAAGTAGCTGTTTCAGCTGACTCAGGATATGGAGTGGGAGTAGAGCAGTTTGACTCTGTCAGTGTTGGCTCTGGCTGCTCAAGAGGGGTTGAGATGTAGGTTGTCTCTGGTGCTAGAGTGTCTGTTCCAGGTGGACGCATGCCCATCTGAATCAGGATCCAGTTGTAGAAGTACTGAGTGGAGGTGTAGACTCCCGGGCGTTTTGTTCTGACACAGCCTTTTCCCCAGCTGGTCACTCCAACAAGCCAAAAGTAGCCAGCATGGTTATCTTTGCACACCAGAGGCCCTCCACTGTCACCCTGCAACAGAGGAAAGAGGATTAGGGTGCTGTTGGGTGGCTGCTGTCAGCACTAGAGGCCTGTTTCTCTCTTGCAGCCCCTGCCACAGCTGTATTCATGGTACAAAAAGGCTTTGCTCAGGTGCTGGAGTCTCAAGAACCTTAGCTGGGAACAGGGTGGGTGTCTGTGAAGGCCCCCTTTTGTATCTGCACAGTGATCCTGGATGGGCAGAGCATAGATCATCCAGAATCTGGATCTGTGGGCTGCTGAGAACACTGGATGGGCTTTCTGGGCAGAGGGGCAGGCCTGGGGAACACGGTCACTTGGCAAGGAAACTCCAGCAGTGGAGGAAAAGTGGTTTGCCAGACAAAGCCCATGGTGACGGGGTACCTTCGCTGCTGGCTCCCAGCACTCATACCTGGCAGGTGTCCATGCCACCCCGTGGGTAGCCAGCACACAGGTTGTGGGTGTGGATGGCCCCAGCGTACCGACGGCTGCTGTTAACCAGCCGGATATCCAGGAGACGGACCTTGGCTTCCTGCAGGACATCACTCGGACCCTGAGCTGCAAGCACAGGAAGGAATGGGCACCCAGCAGCTCTTTGCCAGTTCCACTCCCCTGTCTGGGGGTGAACTCATTCCCTAGGGCTTGGCTTTGCCTCTGGAGCAGTTGTTGAAGCGCTGTGTCCTTTCTGTCTGCCTTTGGGGAGCAGGCCAGGCCCAGCTCTCCAGAGGCATACATCCTACAGCCTGACTTTGGTTTGTGCTGTCAGGAAGCCAAACCCATCTTGCTGGTGTGCCCAGCTCACCCTCAGGGCCTTTTTGGGAACTCACCTTTTGCAGTGGCAGAACCCCAGCCAGCAATGTAGCAGGTTTTCAGCTCTGACACTGTGAGCGAGGCGTTGGGCACGCAGGCAAGCTGGACGTAGTCACTGCACTCCACGGGCTTGTCCAGCTCCAGCAGGGCGATGTCGTTCTGCTGGGAATCAGCCGTGTACTCCTGGTGGGCCAGGAGCCGCTTGATGTGGCGCACCTGAGTTTCAGGGCCCAGATGGGTCAGCTTGGTGGCCCCGATCAGCACACGCCACATGGTGACATTCCTGCAAGGCAGAGAGGGGTCTGAGGAAGAGCAGAGCCGTGTGCTGTTGATGCCTTAGGATTTTAGCTTTTGTATTTTTCATCCATTTGTAATCCTGCAGTTTTTTACTGTATAACTAAATTCTGCACACAGTGTGAGCTGCTGCTGCTTTCCCATTCTGGTCACAAAAATTCCTCTCCAGGCCTGGCAATCAAGGATACCTCACTGCCTCAGGCCTCGAGAGATGGAAACAAAAGTGAGTTGAGGGGAGCAAACTGGGGGTAAATGACTTCATTACCTGAAGCTGTAATTAGAAGATTAACCCTAAATATGCAAATGGACCAAATTTATAGGTGTGAAAACCTTTGACCCGTGGTCAATTTTGGGTTGTAGCACTTGGGGGGGTCTTTTGTTTTGCCTAAAATGGACCTGGAGGCCCTTCAATAAATATAATCACTTTTTATTCCTTGTCTGGCCTGTTTTTAGGTAGTCCTGAAAAGGCATCACTGTGGCAGCTCAGCACTTCCCTTCCTTCTGCTTCTCAAGGCAGAGAGGAAAGCAGGGCAATGAGGAGTGTGACTGCCCTAGCATGCCTTAGGCTCCAGGAATGCCACACTGGAGGCTGCTGGGCAGCAGTGGCACGAGCCCAGCCTTCTGAGCAGTCCCTCAGTTGGGCCCCGTAGTATTGAGGTGCTGCAGGCTGGGCAACTGTTTGTGTGGTGAGGATACCCTCATTCCCTGCTCCTCCTTACCTGGCCTGGAGGAAGCAATGGGCTGCTGTGAGGACCCACTGTGGGCTGATGAGGGACCCTCCACATGTATGGCCGGTGCCTATTTTCCTGGGGTCCTGGATGCTGACAATCCAGGGCCAGGCCCCTGGCAGGGCACCTGTGCCAGTCACAATTCGGTAGTCAGCATCTATGGAGTTGTAGTCAGAAGCCATGGGCCGGAGCCCACAGGTCCCTCTGGAAGCACAAAATCATTACTGCCCTTCTGTTCCAGTACCTGGGTGCTGGCAAGGAGGCTCTCACATGGGGTTTGGGGTGTGGCAATGGGGGACAAGCACCCTCCTAGAGCCTGGGGCCATACCTGCAGTTGCCCCAGGTACCATGTGCAGGTCTGTACACAGCCAGCAGGATGAAGAGGTACAGGTACAGAAGATTCATCGCTGTCAGCAGCATCTGTCAGCTGAAAGAGACAAAAGCTTGTCTCTTCCAGTGCAGTCTCTGACGAGTGCTGCAGCAACTGCACTGTCCATGGCACCTGGGGCTGATGTCACAGAGTGGGTGGTTCCAGGTTCTGGGCACAGTGTCCTCAGAGGGCAGGGAAAGGCCACAGCCTCACAGAACCACAGAATGGTTTGGGCTGGAAGGGACCTTGAAGGTTGTGAAAGGCAGAAGGGGTCCCTTGCCTCGCACATGCAAAACGACACCATGGGCAGACAAATCTGGCACAGAGGGAAAGTCACTCCAAAGGCAGTGTTTGGTCAGAGAGGGTGCTCAGAGCCACCACACGATGGAGAAAACTAGCACATCAAAGCTAGAAAGAGGACAGGAAGGAACAATGCCATGTGCAAACTACTTGGGGGGATGCTTCAAGGCACATAAGCCTTAGCTGATGGAACAAACCTGGAAACTCCTGAGTGTTGCAAGAGGAATTGCTGACCATGGCAGAGTGCGAGAAGCTGACAGGAGTTTCAATGCCATGAGGAAGCCCTTCTGAGTCTGTTTATACATTCTCCATGTCTGGAGCAGGGTGAGTACTGCAAATGCCTCAGTGCTGCCTCTTGCTTTGGAGACTGGTGCTGGAGGTCATGGCTGCAGAAAACAAGGGACTGAGATGGAGAGTGCTCATGCACTCACTTTTGTGGTTTGGGAATGGCATTCCCCAGTCTGGTGTTTCCACTGGAACACTGCAAACCACTGCTCCTCACTCCCTTCTCCCTCTCCCCTCCCTTCTCTGGTGGGCTTGAGAATAGAACTGGAAGCACAAAAGTTAAAGACTGTGGGTTGAGACAAGAACAATATAATGGAAACAGCAATGAAACAAGAAAATGAGCAGTAACCGCAACAATATTAATAATGGACTGGGACAATTCACATGCAACCATCCACCCCATAGAGCCTGGCAGTACCCAACCAGGCTGTCATGCATGTTATCCAGCGGAGATTTCTTCCCCTGTCCCTGGAAAATGTTGTGGAGTGGTTCAGAACAACCTCCACGTCCTGGCCATGCCCTGTCCTGGTTATGGCAAAAATTTACCCCATCCTGGCCAGAACCAGGACATTCACCCTCATGATCTGCCCCACAGCTTTGGAATCTGTGCCAGAGGGTCTGGCAGGGCAGGGAGGGCAGTCACCAGGGATTGGCAGACGTTGGAAACTCCTTATCCCTCTCTCTGGCCCCTGGTTTTCCTTGTTTTATGGAATGGAAGAACACATGTCCAACTCCTCCCAGTATCTCCTTCACTGGAAATCCTCCGTGCTTTGATTCCTTCTCTGACATTCTGCTGCACCTGGGGAATGCAGTGGGAAAACCCAAGGCTTTGTGTGAAGGTCACTCCCTCAGCACTTCACCTGAGGTGCACAGGAAGGCTGCCCTGGCTCTACCACACCTCATCCAGAACACCTGGAAGCTCTTCCCTCCCCATTCACACACTCCCCTGCCTTGTCCTCCTCATCCCACAGGGATGCACAGAGGGGCTACCACACTTCACGGTTTGGTAGCCCTGATACCACACTCCTGACTGGAATGGGGTGACCCTGGGGCAGTTTTGGCCTGCATCAGTTCCATGTCCTGCCTCAGCACACCCAGGTTCTCTGTTGGCGTCTGTGCTCATCTCTGCAGCTTTGCTGTCCTGCACCAGGAGTTTGCTGAATAAAATCATCCTCTAGAAAGGACATGTGACACAAGCCCAGGAGTAAGCAGCACCATGGGAGAGTTCAGCAAGGTGCCCTGGGGACAGCCAGGCCAGGCAGGGGAAGGTGGGGGGACCACGGCCTCACTGAAGCAGCCACATTGTACAGCACAAAAAATAAAGCTAAATAAATGCTGGGATGAAATACAGCACTGCTGGGACTGCTCCATTTAGCAAATAACAGTTGTGGGGGAGATTTACAGATGTACTGGGTACATCTGGGAACTGGGGCTCCTGCTGGAAGTCTTCAATCTTGAAGCTCCCAGTTCCCAAAGCTGGTAAATCCTTCCCAGCAATGGCTCCTGAGGCAGGGAGAGGGGTGGAAAGCCAAGGATGGGGCAGAGATCAGAAGGAGCTGGGGAGCTCAGAGAGGTCTTCAAGGGGAAGAGGATTTGTCTGAAAGGCCCTCACTTTTCTGGTCATCTTGGCAACTCTGGCAGGTTTAACAGGAGGTTTGTCTGGAAACAAGACAGGGACATATTGGCATGATGGGTGCTGGCATATTCCAGTCTTAGGCTTTGCAGAGAGAGATTTGCTGTTTCCCCATAGGCCACAGAGGATTCTAATATGAGGTGAACTCCCCAAGCTTGCATCCACCCTGTTCCATGGCCTCTGGCTCTGAGAAATGCTCTCCTGTGCACCCTGCTTCATTCCCTCAGATCAATGGCTGATGTGCCAGCAGCTCCTGCTCCAGAAGGGCAGCACATGATGAAGGTGCCACCCCTGCAGCTGAAAAGAAGGTTCCTTTGGCCATGGCATTCCAGGAGGTCATAAGACACATCATCAATGGAGTCTGAAAAAAAGAAAAATTAGAAGTTGAGGCAGCTGCATTTACCAGTGTGGGCAGTCCAGAGAGAACTGCCTGGACCTGACCCAGTTTGTGGATCAGAGCCAGAAATAGGTTCCCTTAGCTAGAAATGAGACCTCTCTACCCAGAGAGCCAGCTGCTTGCCATTCCATTGCTCCCTGGCCACAAGCAGCACTTCATCCATGAGCTCTCACCCCACAGAGCCCCTAGGTAACCCTGAAAAGACTCCTTCAGTATCAGGGGCTGCAAGAGACCTCTAGATGAGCAGCTAGAGGATTAGGTGAGGAGAAGAACTGAAATAAAATGCGTGTTTTTCCCTGGATTTGTGGAAGACAACAAGAAAGAAATACAGGACCCCAAAAAACAAACCCACTCGATGGGAGAGGCAGGTGAGCACCTCTGGTTCAGGAATTACAGAATGCACTCAACTGCAGCTTGCAGACAAGGATCCTGGCACGTTCCAGCAGCCAGCACTGCCACCTGATCCCAGCATCCCTCTGCCCCATGGATTTACACAGGACCCCAAAGCCCCAGTGGTCAGTGAAAGGAAAACATCCAACTGTCCACACTTGGCAACCTACTCCTGGGTTCTGCAGCCTGTGGAGAAAGACAAATTCCCTCACTAGAAAACTAAGCAGGTTTGAGCTGGGCTTTCTCAAAGCACACTAAAGGCAGAGGTGGGCTTCTCCGTGCTGTTTGGGAAGTGGCACATGAACCACACGGGAATCAGAGAGAGATTATCAACTCCAGAGGCACTGCTGAGCGCAGCCTCTCCTGACTCCAGCTGGGCTCCAGCCCCGAGGTGACCTGTGCCTCCAAACAGAGGGGCCAGAGTGACCTGCACTGACCAGGCCGGCCACAGCTCCGTGTCACACTGACCACTGCAGCGTCCAGCCAGTCCCTCCAGAGGCTCTTCCAATCTCCACCTCCACCTTACAGGGGCATGGAACGCCGCTGATCACACCCGCTGCTCCCTGACCTGCAGCCAGAGGAAGATTTCCTCATTTGCTGCTGTGGCCAGTGGCACCTCTCTGTAGCAGGTTTTGCGTCCTGCTCGGTGCCCCAGTGCTCCAGACAGGCTGGCTCCGTGCTGCTGGGCCTCTCCCGGTCCCTCTGAGCAGGGCTGCAGCCGAGTCTTCAGAACAGCCCCAATTCCCCAAAACAGCCCCCAAAACAGCCCGGCGCTGTCTGTGTGGGGAACATCAAACCCACACCAAGGAATGGCTTTGCCCAGTGCCCCGGGATGGAGCAGCCCCGGCCTGCTCCACCAGAGCCCAGGGCGGCTCTGGGAGCCCTGAGGGCACGAGAGAAGGAAACTTCAGCGTGAGGGTCTGCAGCGGCCAGGGGAACACCAGCGCCTCCGAGCCGCCCTGCCAGACACGTACGGCCCTCCACCACCCTCGCAGTGGTGCGGGAATGTGCTCGCTGCTGAGGGCGGCCTCGCGGCTCGGCGAGCAGCTCGGGCAGGGCCGCCGCTGTCCGCTCCGTGCGGAGCGCAGCCTCCTCCGGACGCGGCCGTGAGGCGGTCTGGGCCCTCGGGTGTCGCCTCCGGCAGAATCAGCGGCTCGGTGGAGCTCACACGAAGCTCTCCCTGGGGCGGGACAGCCCTTGCCCGTGGGGTGTCGGGCGGGCCCCGGGCCGGCCGAGGGTTGCCCGGCTGAGCCCGGGGCCGCCCCTGACGTGGGGCTCTGGGGCAGAGTCCGGCCCGCGGTGCCCAGCAGGGATGCGCGGTTCTGTCTGTGCTCGGGCAGCACCAGAGTAGAGTTTTTCCCTGCTACAGTACCTACGCTACCCCGCGAAAGAGCATCGCTCAGGTTTGACAGGAGGAGAAATCTGTGTGGCCGTCAGCTATCACCTATGGCCCGGTCAGGATACTGATGGATTTTCTGACCTATTCGCTAGGGTCGTGTAAAATGTTAAACTGCAGATGCTTTCTGAAAGCAACTAGTGCTTTGAATGGTACAATCTGGATTACAGAAGCTTTATGTAGTGTTAGGCTGTGAACCACAATAGGTTTATTCTACAAGTTAATAGGGATATGCCAGATCATGTTACACTTCTGTTTTATCTTCTGTTTTGACCCTATGGCAAGCATCAGTTGGGTTTATTTAGCTCTTTATTAGCCCTTTATTTAGCTCTTAGCATTTTTCACATTTTGTGTGAAAAATGAATTAACTTTTAGGTAGATATTTTTAAAGAGGAAAAATGTATTTGTGCCTATTGATGCTGCAGTGATTTGTGGTTTTGAGACCCATCTTGCAAAATACCACATGCTGAGGCTGATTGTCATAGCTCTGAAGCCAGCCCTGGGTATGGAATGCTTTTCATTCTTTGGAGTGTTCATTCCAGGCAGTTCTGTGTAACGAGATCTTTACAGAGCATGGAAGATGCCTCTAGGGGAAGTCTCCATTTTGATTGCTGTGCCTAGACTAATTCTGATACTCCTGAGTTTGCTGTCAGGTTTTTACGATGCTGAAATGTGTGTTTTCCAGGTTCCTGTGTGGGCTATTTTTCACTAAGAATCTAGAAAATATCTTGGCTTTTCGTGGGGTTTAGTGCAAAATAGGTTTGACTGTAGGAACCACATTGTTGCAAAGATGAAGCATGCAATTAAAGTTCTTTCTAATAATTTGAGATGATTTAAATATATGTCAAATGAAATGCCATAGTCAAGGAACCAAAGCAGTCGAATGAATTGCCTATAAATTCCTTTGGCATGAAGCGTGTTGAGTGAAATGTTTATTTCTTCTAAGCAATAGGTCATAAGAGTGTTTAAATAAAGGTATAGTATATATAATGCACTGGAGCACAATCCATGGATTAGAGTGAAATTTCAACACTCAGTTCCTTTACTTAGAGAAGTCCACCTATGCCCAGATGGATTAATTAATTGTAGTGGTAGAAAATACAGGGTGTAAAACACAGCTGACTGTTGAGCTTAGTATATCACTATGTTGTAGAGAAACTCAAGAATCAAGAAAATTCTAAATAAGTAAATGCTAATTTGTCATGCAGTACTATGGTATTTTCAGGCAGCTAATCAAGAAAATTTGAATTGGAAGACCGTCAAACTTGTTTCATACAATAAAACTCTGAGAGACTTATCTACAAATAGAAACACAAGGAGCATCCTTTTTTGTACTCAGCAAAGAGCTGGAGTATGTTGTGCTGTTACGGAGGTTTATTTTTATAAACTACTCCAATGAATTTTATAAGCATGTAAAAGATTGTAAGTGCCCTGAAACATGTTTATTCTTGGACTGGCAATTACATACATGGATTCAGTTTTGATTTTCTTTAAAATAAAAATAAAAATATTTCTCTGGAGTAATTTGCTCTCGGTAACAAGAGTCATCTGCAAGAGAAATATCCAAACCAATTTCTGGGCAGTGGAAGTAGCTTTATTTTTTATAACATTCTTAGTACCTGTGACCAGGGTTGGTAGAGTGCCAGTCCTGCCAGCTTTAAGGAGCTGCATGTAAGTGTACCCTCGTTTCCTCAGAATCCCAGGGATGTGGACATTTCTTTGAGATGAGCTTTTAGGAAGCCCCAGAACATCTGGTGGTGTGACATCTTCCTGCATGCTCTGTTTCTGCACGTGATGTTTTCCAGTGCTTTCAAACATCCCTTCCCTTCTGTTTTTTCAGATGGTTATTTAGACCTATCTTGAGAGCTACTCTCTTCAGCCTCAGCTTTATCCAAGATACAATATGGTTATTATATAACCTAGTATTTTTTCATTTTACTTCCATTTCATTACATAACCTAGTATTTTACATTGTTACTTGCACAGCAGAATAACTGCAGAACTCTGCTCGATCCAGGTTATACTGAAAACTAAAAAAAATGCTATTTTTACATGCCTGACATTTTTCTTGCATATTTGAGCTTAGGTATTATGTTTGCTCATTTCAGGAGTGCTTCTGAACCACAGTCCAGAAAGAAGAAAAATCTTCTTGGTTGAAGTTGAACATTTGTCTCTAAGAGTAAGAACAAAGCCATGCCAGTGCTTTCAGAAGACTCAGGTAATTCAGCTGCATGCTTTCAACAGAGCAGTGACTGAAATCTTGTCATACCTGTTTCACACATAAAAATAATTTAAATAGGAGTAAAATGTAATAGAATTAAGATAATTCAACTGAAGTTTCTGAGCAATTACCTACAAGAAGGAAGGTGGAATGTAAAAGGTGAAAATTAATAAAGTTTGTCAGGATCAGTTTCCTACTAACCCTAGAGCACCCAAATATACTCTGATAGACCTGAATATACTCTGATAGACTTGAATATATTCTGATAGATCTGAATATATTCTGATAGACCTGAATATATTCTGATAGGCAGAATTGGACCCCTCAGTGTAACAGTGCCTTCTACATGTGCTTACTAAAGATCAGCCCATATATCTCTGCTGCTTGCTGTGTCATTTCTTAATATTTTCTGAACAGGGGTTGATAAACATTGTAAATATCCTTCCTTTTAACTTAAAATAAGTGTCTTTGTTCAAGGCTACTTTACTAGCTTCTCCAGTATGCTGCCCAGGAGAAGTCACAGATAATAAATGATGCTTAGGATTAAAGCAGGAGTGAGTTTGAGTCTCCTGGATCAAAATCCACTCTAAGGTTCGTGGAGAGAATAGCCACAGGAATAGATTTGAACCCCCTCCACCTTTTTATATTTCCTGTTTTGTTTTGGTCCTGTGTTCCCAGACATGGTTCACCGGGAAAAATCTGGCCTTTGTCTGGCTCTGTGTGTTGCAAAATTGGGATATTTAAATATTTTTTTAGAAAACTAGCCACAAGCTTTGATTCCACCACAATGGAAATCTACACTTTATCCTTTCTTCCTCTGGTCAGGCCTGGCTTTTTATAGGTGCCTCAGAGTGGAAGGGGCAGGATAACACTTGTAAGCAAAGCTGCTGGGGAGGTAGAGCTGCTACCTGTGCAAAAAAAGGTCATTCAATCAGTTTGAGAGTCTGCTGTGGTACTAAAATTTCAAATTTGTAAGAGGGGAAACAAAGGGTTCTGGAAACAAGGAGTAATAAACATGAAGTGTTAAATGTGAAAGATAATTTCTTAAGAAATATATATTGCTTTGTTAGATTTTGCCTTAATATGATGGTGTGCTTGACACTTATGAGGGGAGTGTTGCAAAATGAGCTGTGGATAAACACGAGATAATCACAAGTCTCTGCAAATGTGATGATCATCAATGTGATACCCAAATAAATGTAGTGACTGTTAAGACTGCAGTAGAAGGTCCTGTGAGAAATGCTGTGTAGAATGTTTTTGTTCTGTCCTGAATCTAAATTTAGGGTTGCATGAAACTTTGGCCCTTTTGACATCTCAGCTAAGACCTGATTCAAATCATAAAGAGGAAATGGGATTCCTTAGGGATGTCTTCAGTGAAAGAAGTCTCAGCTACCTGATGAAGGTAAAAGTTTGTATTTATTTATGTACATTCTCCTTACAGTTTACTTTTTCTCTGTTCCCTTGATTTATCAACCATTTACTTTGCCAAACCTTTTTTTTAAGAATTCTGTACTGACCAAAGCATATGTGTGCTTAAGAACAAACACTAATAATGTTTGACAATTAATATGTTGAACATATTAAAACCGAGATCAAGGAGTAGAATGTTGCTGGCAGAGGTTCCAAAAAGTGCAAGAGGCTCCAGGGAATGGGGAAAATATGCAGATGGGATAGAAAACCTAATATCCCATTGAGTATGGGATAGAAAACTTCATATATGGGATAGAAAACCTCACATGCCATTGAATATGGGACAGAAACCCTCACATATGGGATAGAAAACCTCACATTCCATTGCATATGGGATAGAAAACCTAACACCCAACCTATAATAAAATCCCCTAATATAACTTTAGTTGCCAAGTATTGGTTATGCAAAAGCCAGATGATGCCTCTTCACAGAGATAATCTAGTTTATGAATGTATGGGAAATTAATTCAATAGTCCAGTTTTAATTTTTTAATGTGGAGGTGGGTTTTTTTGGGGGTGTTATTTGGTGGGGGTGTTTTGTTTTAATTTTGGTTCTGAGTTTCTTTGGGGTGGGTGTGCTAGGGAAGAAGTAAAGGGTTTGGGTTTGGGTGTTTGCTTTCCAGCCTTAGCACAGGGATGTGGCTTCCTCAGAGAGGGTGGTAAGGATGCTCAGTAGGGGAACATGAGGCACTTTGCCAAAATATTCCTTATGTCTTTGACAGATGTGGAGTCAGTCTGAGTGCCAGCAGTGTCTGCAGGGGAGCTGTGGACAGTTCATCTATCACAACACTGGGGGTGGCACAAAGCTCTTCTGGTCTGCCCACTGCTCAGAAATCCTTGCTCCTGGCTGTGGAACTTCTGGCTGTGGAACTCCTCCTCAGCCTGTGTCCGGCCAATCTTCAGCCTTGAGACTTTCTAGAACGGTGTTCCCTGAGTCATGAGAGTTGAGTTTCAAGTCCCGCACCCAGGGATTCCACTGCTGGGCAGCATAAAACAGTGTTCCCAACTGCTGTCCTCAAGAGCTGTAGCCCCCTGTGACCTGTGTCCCTTCTCCCATCAGAGCTTTGTTTTGCTGGTGCCTGGCTTGGGAGTCCTTGCCTTGCACAGGAGACTGGACTGGACTACAAACACATGCTAACAGTGGTAACAGGCAACTTTATTTACACAACTAAATAAATTTCAGCATTTGTGCATGCAGAGGAGGAAGATTGGCAGGACAGAGGACGCCTTTGACCTGAGGCTGCCTTTGGACGAGCAGGCACTGCCCCAGTATGTAATGGTCATGGTCCACTGCAGCCTGCAGTGGATCCTGTTCATCCTGCTGCCCATGTCTTTTTTCTCATGAGGCCCAGCAGTATCTGGTGCACCCGAGTTAAGAATTTCACCACTATCTGGTATGGATGTGGAGCAGGCAAGAGAGGTTGCCTTGACATTGGCTCCTCAGAGGGGTTTGAGGTCGACTCTGGCTCTGGTGTGGCTGTTGCAGTTGAGTGATCAGGAGTGGGAGTACAGCAGCCTGACTCTGTTGGTGCTGACTCTGGCTGCTCCAAGGGGGCTGAGCTGAAGGTTGGCTCTGGTCTTGGAGTAGCTGTTTCAGCTGACTCAGGATATGGAGTGGGAGTAGAGCAGCCTGACTCTGTTGGTGTTGGCTCTGGCTGCTCAAAAGAGGTTGAGCTGAAGGTTGGCTCTGGTGCTGGAGTGGCTGTTTCAGCTGACTCTGGACATGGAGTGGGAGTAGAGCAGCCTGACTCTGTTGGTGTTGGCTCTGGCTGCTCAAAAGAGGTTGAGCTGAAGGTTGGCTCTGGTGCTGGAGTAGCTGTTTCAGCTGACTCTGGACATGGAGTGGGAGTAGAGCAGCCTGACTCTGTTGGTGTTGGCTCTGGCTGCTCAAAAGGGGTTGAGCTGAAGGTTGGCTCTGGTGCTGGAGTGGCTGTTTCAGCTGACTCTGGACATGGAGTGGGAGTAGAGCAGCCTGACTCTGTTGGTGCTGACTCTGGCTGCTCCAAGGGGGCTGAGCTGAAGGTTGGCTCTGGTCTTGGAGTAGCTGTTTCAGCTGACTCAGGATATGGAGTGGGAGTAGAGCAGTTTGACTCTGTCAGTGTTGGCTCTGGCTGCTCAAGAGGGGTTGAGATGTAGGTTGTCTCTGGTGCTAGAGTGTCTGTTCCAGGTGGACGCATGCCCATCTGAATCAGGATCCAGTTGTAGAAGTACTGAGTGGAGGTGTAGACTCCCGGGCGTTTTGTTCTGACACAGCCTTTTCCCCAGCTGGTCACTCCAACAAGCCAAAAGTAGCCAGCATGGTTATCTTTGCACACCAGAGGCCCTCCACTGTCACCCTGCAACAGAGGAAAGAGGATTAGGGTGCTGTTGGGTGGCTGCTGTCAGCACTAGAGGCCTGTTTCTCTCTTGCAGCCCCTGCCACAGCTGTATTCATGGTACAAAAAGGCTTTGCTCAGGTGCTGGAGTCTCAAGAACCTTAGCTGGGAACAGGGTGGGTGTCTGTGAAGGCCCCCTTTTGTATCTGCACAGTGATCCTGGATGGGCAGAGCATAGATCATCCAGAATCTGGATCTGTGGGCTGCTGAGAACACTGGATGGGCTTTCTGGGCAGAGGGGCAGGCCTGGGGAACACGGTCACTTGGCAAGGAAACTCCAGCAGTGGAGGAAAAGTGGTTTGCCAGACAAAGCCCATGGTGACGGGGTACCTTCGCTGCTGGCTCCCAGCACTCATACCTGGCAGGTGTCCATGCCACCCCGTGGGTAGCCAGCACACAGGTTGTGGGTGTGGATGGCCCCAGCGTACCGACGGCTGCTGTTAACCAGCCGGATATCCAGGAGACGGACCTTGGCTTCCTGCAGGACATCACTCGGACCCTGAGCTGCAAGCACAGGAAGGAATGGGCACCCAGCAGCTCTTTGCCAGTTCCACTCCCCTGTCTGGGGGTGAACTCATTCCCTAGGGCTTGGCTTTGCCTCTGGAGCAGTTGTTGAAGCGCTGTGTCCTTTCTGTCTGCCTTTGGGGAGCAGGCCAGGCCCAGCTCTCCAGAGGCATACATCCTACAGCCTGACTTTGGTTTGTGCTGTCAGGAAGCCAAACCCATCTTGCTGGTGTGCCCAGCTCACCCTCAGGGCCCTTTTTGGGAACTCACCTTTTGCAGTGGCAGAACCCCAGCCAGCAATGTAGCAGGTTTTCAGCTCTGACACTGTGAGCGAGGCGTTGGGCACGCAGGCAAGCTGGACGTAGTCACTGCACTCCACGGGCTTGTCCAGCTCCAGCAGGGCGATGTCGTTCTGCTGGGAATCAGCCGTGTACTCCTGGTGGGCCAGGAGCCGCTTGATGTGGCGCACCTGAGTTTCAGGGCCCAGATGGGTCAGCTTGGTGGCCCCGATCAGCACACGCCACATGGTGACATTCCTGCAAGGCAGAGAGGGGTCTGAGGAAGAGCAGAGCCGTGTGCTGTTGATGCCTTAGGATTTTAGCTTTTGTATTTTTCATCCATTTGTAATCCTGCAGTTTTTTACTGTATAACTAAATTCTGCACACAGTGTGAGCTGCTGCTGCTTTCCCATTCTGGTCACAAAAATTCCTCTCCAGGCCTGGCAATCAAGGATACCTCACTGCCTCAGGCCTCGAGAGATGGAAACAAAAGTGAGTTGAGGGGAGCAAACTGGGGGTAAATGACTTCATTACCTGAAGCTGTAATTAGAAGATTAACCCTAAATATGCAAATGGACCAAATTTATAGGTGTGAAAACCTTTGACCCGTGGTCAATTTTGGGTTGTAGCACTTGGGGGGGGTCTTTTGTTTTGCCTAAAATGGACCTGGAGGCCCTTCAATAAATATAATCACTTTTTATTCCTTGTCTGGCCTGTTTTTAGGTAGTCCTGAAAAGGCATCACTGTGGCAGCTCAGCACTTCCCTTCCTTCTGCTTCTCAAGGCAGAGAGGAAAGCAGGGCAATGAGGAGTGTGACTGCCCTAGCATGCCTTAGGCTCCAGGAATGCCACACTGGAGGCTGCTGGGCAGCAGTGGCACGAGCCCAGCCTTCTGAGCAGTCCCTCAGTTGGGCCCCGTAGTATTGAGGTGCTGCAGGCTGGGCAACTGTTTGTGTGGTGAGGATACCCTCATTCCCTGCTCCTCCTTACCTGGCCTGGAGGAAGCAATGGGCTGCTGTGAGGACCCACTGTGGGCTGATGAGGGACCCTCCACATGTATGGCCGGTGCCTATTTTCCTGGGGTCCTGGATGCTGACAATCCAGGGCCAGGCCCCTGGCAGGGCACCTGTGCCAGTCACAATTCGGTAGTCAGCATCTATGGAGTTGTAGTCAGAAGCCATGGGCCGGAGCCCACAGGTCCCTCTGGAAGCACAAAATCATTACTGCCCTTCTGTTCCAGTACCTGGGTGCTGGCAAGGAGGCTCCCACATGGGGTTTGGGGTGTGGCAATGGGGGACAAGCACCCTCCTAGAGCCTGGGGCCATACCTGCAGTTGCCCCAGGTACCATGTGCAGGTCTGTACACAGCCAGCAGGATGAAGAGGTACAGGTACAGAAGATTCATCGCTGTCAGCAGCATCTGTCAGCTGAAAGAGACAAAAGCTTGTCTCTTCCAGTGCAGTCTCTGACGAGTGCTGCAGCAACTGCACTGTCCATGGCACCTGGGGCTGATGTCACAGAGTGGGTGGTTCCAGGTTCTGGGCACAGTGTCCTCAGAGGGCAGGGAAAGGCCACAGCCTCACAGAACCACAGAATGGTTTGGGCTGGAAGGGACCTTGAAGGTTGTGAAAGGCAAAAGGGGTCCCTTGCCTCGCACATGCAAAACGACACCATGGGCAGACAAATCTGGCACAGAGGGAAAGTCACTCCAAAGGCAGTGTTTGGTCAGAGAGGGTGCTCAGAGCCACCACACGATGGAGAAAACTAGCACATCAAAGCTAGAAAGAGGACAGGAAGGAACAATGCCATGTGCAAACTACTTGGGGGGATGCTTCAAGGCACATAAGCCTTAGCTGATGGAACAAACCTGGAAACTCCTGAGTGTTGCAAGAGGAATTGCTGACCATGGCAGAGTGCGAGAAGCTGACAGGAGTTTCAATGCCATGAGGAAGCCCTTCTGAGTCTGTTTATACATTCTCCATGTCTGGAGCAGGGTGAGTACTGCAAATGCCTCAGTGCTGCCTCTTGCTTTGGAGACTGGTGCTGGAGGTCATGGCTGCAGAAAACAAGGGACTGAGATGGAGAGTGCTCATGCACTCACTTTTGTGGTTTGGGAATGGCATTCCCCAGTCTGGTGTTTCCACTGGAACACTGCAAACCACTGCTCCTCACTCCCTTCTCCCTCTCCCCTCCCTTCTCTGGTGGGCTTGAGAATAGAACTGGAAGCACAAAAGTTAAAGACTGTGGGTTGAGACAAGAACAATATAATGGAAACAGCAATGAAACAAGAAAATGAGCAGTAACCGCAACAATATTAATAATGGACTGGGACAATTCACATGCAACCATCCACCCCATAGAGCCTGGCAGTACCCAACCAGGCTGTCATGCATGTTATCCAGCGGAGATTTCTTCCCCTGTCCCTGGAAAATGTTGTGGAGTGGTTCAGAACAACCTCCACGTCCTGGCCATGCCCTGTCCTGGTTATGGCAAAAATTTACCCCATCCTGGCCAGAACCAGGACATTCACCCTCATGATCTGCCCCACAGCTTTGGAATCTGTGCCAGAGGGTCTGGCAGGGCAGGGAGGGCAGTCACCAGGGATTGGCAGACGTTGGAAACTCCTTATCCCTCTCTCTGGCCCCTGGTTTTCCTTGTTTTATGGAATGGAAGAACACATGTCCAACTCCTCCCAGTATCTCCTTCACTGGAAATCCTCCGTGCTTTGATTCCTTCTCTGACATTCTGCTGCACCTGGGGAATGCAGTGGGAAAACCCAAGGCTTTGTGTGAAGGTCACTCCCTCAGCACTTCACCTGAGGTGCACAGGAAGGCTGCCCTGGCTCTACCACACCTCATCCAGAACACCTGGAAGCTCTTCCCTCCCCATTCACACACTCCCCTGCCTTGTCCTCCTCATCCCACAGGGATGCACAGAGGGGCTACCACACTTCACGGTTTGGTAGCCCTGATACCACACTCCTGACTGGAATGGGGTGACCCTGGGGCAGTTTTGGCCTGCATCAGTTCCATGTCCTGCCTCAGCACACCCAGGTTCTCTGTTGGCGTCTGTGCTCATCTCTGCAGCTTTGCTGTCCTGCACCAGGAGTTTGCTGAATAAAATCATCCTCTAGAAAGGACATGTGACACAAGCCCAGGAGTAAGCAGCACCATGGGAGAGTTCAGCAAGGTGCCCTGGGGACAGCCAGGCCAGGCAGGGGAAGGTGGGGGGACCACGGCCTCACTGAAGCAGCCACATTGTACAGCACAAAAAATAAAGCTAAATAAATGCTGGGATGAAATACAGCACTGCTGGGACTGCTCCATTTAGCAAATAACAGTTGTGGGGGAGATTTACAGATGTACTGGGTACATCTGGGAACTGGGGCTCCTGCTGGAAGTCTTCAATCTTGAAGCTCCCAGTTCCCAAAGCTGGTAAATCCTTCCCAGCAATGGCTCCTGAGGCAGGGAGAGGGGTGGAAAGCCAAGGATGGGGCAGAGATCAGAAGGAGCTGGGGAGCTCAGAGAGGTCTTCAAGGGGAAGAGGATTTGTCTGAAAGGCCCTCACTTTTCTGGTCATCTTGGCAACTCTGGCAGGTTTAACAGGAGGTTTGTCTGGAAACAAGACAGGGACATATTGGCATGATGGGTGCTGGCATATTCCAGTCTTAGGCTTTGCAGAGAGAGATTTGCTGTTTCCCCATAGGCCACAGAGGATTTTAATATGAGGTGAACTCCCCAAGCTTGCATCCACCCTGTTCCATGGCCTCTGGCTCTGAGAAATGCTCTCCTGTGCACCCTGCTTCATTCCCTCAGATCAATGGCTGATGTGCCAGCAGCTCCTGCTCCAGAAGGGCAGCACATGATGAAGGTGCCACCCCTGCAGCTGAAAAGAAGGTTCCTTTTGCCATGGCATTCCAGGACGTCATAAGACACATCATCAATGGAGTCTGAAAAAAAGAAAAATTAGAAGTTGAGGCAGCTGCATTTACCAGTGTGGGCAGTCCAGAGAGAACTGCCTGGACCTGACCCAGTTTGTGGATCAGAGCCAGAAATAGGTTCCCTTAGCTAGAAATGAGACCTCTCTACCCAGAGAGCCAGCTGCTTGCCATTCCATTGCTCCCTGGCCACAAGCAGCACTTCATCCATGAGCTCTCACCCCACAGAGCCCCTAGGTAACCCTGAAAAGACTCCTTCAGTATCAGGGGCTGCAAGAGACCTCTAGATGAGCAGCTAGAGGATTAGGTGAGGAGAAGAACTGAAATAAAATGCGTGTTTTTCCCTGGATTTGTGGAAGACAACAAGAAAGAAATACAGGACCCCAAAAAACAAACCCACTCGATGGGAGAGGCAGGTGAGCACCTCTGGTTCAGGAATTACAGAATGCACTCAACTGCAGCTTGCAGGCAAGGATCCTGGCACGTTCCAGCAGCCAGCACTGCCACCTGATCCCAGCATCCCTCTGCCCCATGGATTTACACAGGACCCCAAAGCCCCAGTGGTCAGTGAAAGGAAAACATCCAACTGTCCACACTTGGCAACCTACTCCTGGGTTCTGCAGCCTGTGGAGAAAGACAAATTCCCTCACTAGAAAACTAAGCAGGTTTGAGCTGGGCTTTCTCAAAGCACACTAAAGGCAGAGGTGGGCTTCTCCGTGCTGTTTGGGAAGTGGCACATGAACCACACGGGAATCAGAGAGAGATTATCAACTCCAGAGGCACTGCTGAGCGCAGCCTCTCCTGACTCCAGCTGGGCTCCAGCCCCGAGGTGACCTGTGCCTCCAAACAGAGGGGCCAGAGTGACCTGCACTGACCAGGCCGGCCACAGCTCCGTGTCACACTGACCACTGCAGCGTCCAGCCAGTCCCTCCAGAGGCTCTTCCAATCTCCACCTCCACCTTACAGGGGCATGGAACGCCGCTGATCACACCCGCTGCTCCCTGACCTGCAGCCAGAGGAAGATTTCCTCATTTGCTGCTGTGGCCAGTGGCACCTCTCTGTAGCAGGTTTTGCGTCCTGCTCGGTGCCCCAGTGCTCCAGACAGGCTGGCTCCGTGCTGCTGGGCCTCTCCCGGTCCCTCTGAGCAGGGCTGCAGCCGAGTCTTCAGAACAGCCCCAATTCCCCAAAACAGCCCCCAAAACAGCCCGGCGCTGTCTGTGTGGGGAACATCAAACCCACACCAAGGAATGGCTTTGCCCAGTGCCCCGGGATGGAGCAGCCCCGGCCTGCTCCACCAGAGCCCAGGGCGGCTCTGGGAGCCCTGAGGGCACGAGAGAAGGAAACTTCAGCGTGAGGGTCTGCAGCGGCCAGGGGAACACCAGCGCCTCCGAGCCGCCCTGCCAGACACGTACGGCCCTCCACCACCCTCGCAGTGGTGCGGGAATGTGCTCGCTGCTGAGGGCGGCCTCGCGGCTCGGCGAGCAGCTCGGGCAGGGCCGCCGCTGTCCGCTCCGTGCGGAGCGCAGCCTCCTCCGGACGCGGCCGTGAGGCGGTCTGGGCCCTCGGGTGTCGCCTCCGGCAGAATCAGCGGCTCGGTGGAGCTCACACGAAGCTCTCCCTGGGGCGGGACAGCCCTTGCCCGTGGGGTGTCGGGCGGGCCCCGGGCCGGCCGAGGGTTGCCCGGCTGAGCCCGGGGCCGCCCCTGACGTGGGGCTCTGGGGCAGAGTCCGGCCCGCGGTGCCCAGCAGGGATGCGCGGTTCTGTCTGTGCTCGGGCAGCACCAGAGTAGAGTTTTTCCCTGCTACAGTACCTACGCTACCCCGCGAAAGAGCATCGCTCAGGTTTGACAGGAGGAGAAATCTGTGTGGCCGTCAGCTATCACCTATGGCCCGGTCAGGATACTGATGGATTTTCTGACCTATTCGCTAGGGTCGTGTAAAATGTTAAACTGCAGATGCTTTCTGAAAGCAACTAGTGCTTTGAATGGTACAATCTGGATTACAGAAGCTTTATGTAGTGTTAGGCTGTGAACCACAATAGGTTTATTCTACAAGTTAATAGGGATATGCCAGATCATGTTACACTTCTGTTTTATCTTCTGTTTTGACCCTATGGCAAGCATCAGTTGGGTTTATTTAGCTCTTTATTAGCCCTTTATTTAGCTCTTAGCATTTTTCACATTTTGTGTGAAAAATGAATTAACTTTTAGGTAGATATTTTTAAAGAGGAAAAATGTATTTGTGCCTATTGATGCTGCAGTGATTTGTGGTTTTGAGACCCATCTTGCAAAATACCACATGCTGAGGCTGATTGTCATAGCTCTGAAGCCAGCCCTGGGTATGGAATGCTTTTCATTCTTTGGAGTGTTCATTCCAGGCAGTTCTGTGTAACGAGATCTTTACAGAGCATGGAAGATGCCTCTAGGGGAAGTCTCCATTTTGATTGCTGTGCCTAGACTAATTCTGATACTCCTGAGTTTGCTGTCAGGTTTTTACGATGCTGAAATGTGTGTTTTCCAGGTTCCTGTGTGGGCTATTTTTCACTAAGAATCTAGAAAATATCTTGGCTTTTCGTGGGGTTTAGTGCAAAATAGGTTTGACTGTAGGAACCACATTGTTGCAAAGATGAAGCATGCAATTAAAGTTCTTTCTAATAATTTGAGATGATTTAAATATATGTCAAATGAAATGCCATAGTCAAGGAACCAAAGCAGTCGAATGAATTGCCTATAAATTCCTTTGGCATGAAGCGTGTTGAGTGAAATGTTTATTTCTTCTAAGCAATAGGTCATAAGAGTGTTTAAATAAAGGTATAGTATATATAATGCACTGGAGCACAATCCATGGATTAGAGTGAAATTTCAACACTCAGTTCCTTTACTTAGAGAAGTCCACCTATGCCCAGATGGATTCATTAATTGTAGTGGTAGAAAATACAGGGTGTAAAACACAGCTGACTGTTGAGCTTAGTATATCACTATGTTGTAGAGAAACTCAAGAATCAAGAAAATTCTAAATAAGTAAATGCTAATTTGTCATGCAGTACTATGGTATTTTCAGGCAGCTAATCAAGAAAATTTGAATTGGAAGACCGTCAAACTTGTTTCATACAATAAAACTCTGAGAGACTTATCTACAAATAGAAACACAAGGAGCATCCTTTTTTGTACTCAGCAAAGAGCTGGAGTATGTTGTGCTGTTACGGAGGTTTATTTTTATAAACTACTCCAATGAATTTTATAAGCATGTAAAAGATTGTAAGTGCCCTGAAACATGTTTATTCTTGGACTGGCAATTACATACATGGATTCAGTTTTGATTTTCTTTAAAATAAAAATAAAAATATTTCTCTGGAGTAATTTGCTCTCGGTAACAAGAGTCATCTGCAAGAGAAATATCCAAACCAATTTCTGGGCAGTGGAAGTAGCTTTATTTTTTATAACATTCTTAGTACCTGTGACCAGGGTTGGTAGAGTGCCAGTCCTGCCAGCTTTAAGGAGCTGCATGTAAGTGTACCCTCGTTTCCTCAGAATCCCAGGGATGTGGACATTTCTTTGAGATGAGCTTTTAGGAAGCCCCAGAACATCTGGTGGTGTGACATCTTCCTGCATGCTCTGTTTCTGCACGTGATGTTTTCCAGTGCTTTCAAACATCCCTTCCCTTCTGTTTTTTCAGATGGTTATTTAGACCTATCTTGAGAGCTACTCTCTTCAGCCTCAGCTTTATCCAAGATACAATATGGTTATTATATAACCTAGTATTTTTTCATTTTACTTCCATTTCATTACATAACCTAGTATTTTACATTGTTACTTGCACAGCAGAATAACTGCAGAACTCTGCTCGATCCAGGTTATACTGAAAACTAAAAAAAATGCTATTTTTACATGCCTGACATTTTTCTTGCATATTTGAGCTTAGGTATTATGTTTGCTCATTTCAGGAGTGCTTCTGAACCACAGTCCAGAAAGAAGAAAAATCTTCTTGGTTGAAGTTGAACATTTGTCTCTAAGAGTAAGAACAAAGCCATGCCAGTGCTTTCAGAAGACTCAGGTAATTCAGCTGCATGCTTTCAACAGAGCAGTGACTGAAATCTTGTCATACCTGTTTCACACATAAAAATAATTTAAATAGGAGTAAAATGTAATAGAATTAAGATAATTCAACTGAAGTTTCTGAGCAATTACCTACAAGAAGGAAGGTGGAATGTAAAAGGTGAAAATTAATAAAGTTTGTCAGGATCAGTTTCCTACTAACCCTAGAGCACCCAAATATACTCTGATAGACCTGAATATACTCTGATAGACTTGAATATATTCTGATAGATCTGAATATATTCTGATAGACCTGAATATATTCTGATAGGCAGAATTGGACCCCTCAGTGTAACAGTGCCTTCTACATGTGCTTACTAAAGATCAGCCCATATATCTCTGCTGCTTGCTGTGTCATTTCTTAATATTTTCTGAACAGGGGTTGATAAACATTGTAAATATCCTTCCTTTTAACTTAAAATAAGTGTCTTTGTTCAAGGCTACTTTACTAGCTTCTCCAGTATGCTGCCCAGGAGAAGTCACAGATAATAAATGATGCTTAGGATTAAAGCAGGAGTGAGTTTGAGTCTCCTGGATCAAAATCCACTCTAAGGTTCGTGGAGAGAATAGCCACAGGAATAGATTTGAACCCCCTCCACCTTTTTATATTTCCTGTTTTGTTTTGGTCCTGTGTTCCCAGACATGGTTCACCGGGAAAAATCTGGCCTTTGTCTGGCTCTGTGTGTTGCAAAATTGGGATATTTAAATATTTTTTTAGAAAACTAGCCACAAGCTTTGATTCCACCACAATGGAAATCTACACTTTATCCTTTCTTCCTCTGGTCAGGCCTGGCTTTTTATAGGTGCCTCAGAGTGGAAGGGGCAGGATAACACTTGTAAGCAAAGCTGCTGGGGAGGTAGAGCTGCTACCTGTGCAAAAAAAGGTCATTCAATCAGTTTGAGAGTCTGCTGTGGTACTAAAATTTCAAATTTGTAAGAGGGGAAACAAAGGGTTCTGGAAACAAGGAGTAATAAACATGAAGTGTTAAATGTGAAAGATAATTTCTTAAGAAATATATATTGCTTTGTTAGATTTTGCCTTAATATGATGGTGTGCTTGACACTTATGAGGGGAGTGTTGCAAAATGAGCTGTGGATAAACACGAGATAATCACAAGTCTCTGCAAATGTGATGATCATCAATGTGATACCCAAATAAATGTAGTGACTGTTAAGACTGCAGTAGAAGGTCCTGTGAGAAATGCTGTGTAGAATGTTTTTGTTCTGTCCTGAATCTAAATTTAGGGTTGCATGAAACTTTGGCCCTTTTGACATCTCAGCTAAGACCTGATTCAAATCATAAAGAGGAAATGGGATTCCTTAGGGATGTCTTCAGTGAAAGAAGTCTCAGCTACCTGATGAAGGTAAAAGTTTGTATTTATTTATGTACATTCTCCTTACAGTTTACTTTTTCTCTGTTCCCTTGATTTATCAACCATTTACTTTGCCAAACCTTTTTTTTAAGAATTCTGTACTGACCAAAGCATATGTGTGCTTAAGAACAAACACTAATAATGTTTGACAATTAATATGTTGAACATATTAAAACCGAGATCAAGGAGTAGAATGTTGCTGGCAGAGGTTCCAAAAAGTGCAAGAGGCTCCAGGGAATGGGGAAAATATGCAGATGGGATAGAAAACCTAATATCCCATTGAGTATGGGATAGAAAACTTCATATATGGGATAGAAAACCTCACATGCCATTGAATATGGGACAGAAACCCTCACATATGGGATAGAAAACCTCACATTCCATTGCATATGGGATAGAAAACCTAACACCCAACCTATAATAAAATCCCCTAATATAACTTTAGTTGCCAAGTATTGGTTATGCAAAAGCCAGATGATGCCTCTTCACAGAGATAATCTAGTTTATGAATGTATGGGAAATTAATTCAATAGTCCAGTTTTAATTTTTTAATGTGGAGGTGGGTTTTTTTGGGGGTGTTATTTGGTGGGGGTGTTTTGTTTTAATTTTGGTTCTGAGTTTCTTTGGGGTGGGTGTGCTAGGGAAGAAGTAAAGGGTTTGGGTTTGGGTGTTTGCTTTCCAGCCTTAGCACAGGGATGTGGCTTCCTCAGAGAGGGTGGTAAGGATGCTCAGTAGGGGAACATGAGGCACTTTGCCAAAATATTCCTTATGTCTTTGACAGATGTGGAGTCAGTCTGAGTGCCAGCAGTGTCTGCAGGGGAGCTGTGGACAGTTCATCTATCACAACACTGGGGGTGGCACAAAGCTCTTCTGGTCTGCCCACTGCTCAGAAATCCTTGCTCCTGGCTGTGGAACTTCTGGCTGTGGAACTCCTCCTCAGCCTGTGTCCGGCCAATCTTCAGCCTTGAGACTTTCTAGAACGGTGTTCCCTGAGTCATGAGAGTTGAGTTTCAAGTCCCGCACCCAGGGATTCCACTGCTGGGCAGCATAAAACAGTGTTCCCAACTGCTGTCCTCAAGAGCTGTAGCCCCCTGTGACCTGTGTCCCTTCTCCCATCAGAGCTTTGTTTTGCTGGTGCCTGGCTTGGGAGTCCTTGCCTTGCACAGGAGACTGGACTGGACTACAAACACATGCTAACAGTGGTAACAGGCAACTTTATTTACACAACTAAATAAATTTCAGCATTTGTGCATGCAGAGGAGGAAGATTGGCAGGACAGAGGACGCCTTTGACCTGAGGCTGCCTTTGGACGAGCAGGCACTGCCCCAGTATGTAATGGTCATGGTCCACTGCAGCCTGCAGTGGATCCTGTTCATCCTGCTGCCCATGTCTTTTTTCTCATGAGGCCCAGCAGTATCTGGTGCACGCGAGTTAAGAATTTCACCACTATCTGGTATGGATGTGGAGCAGGCAAGAGAGGTTGCATTGACATTGGCTCCTCAGAGGGGTTTGAGGTCGACTCTGGCTCTGGTGTGGCTGTTGCAGTTGAGTGATTAGGAGTGGGAGTACAGCAGCCTGACTCTGTTGGTGCTGACTCTGGCTGCTCCAAGGGGGCTGAGCTGAAGGTTGGCTCTGGTCTTGGAGTAGCTGTTTCAGCTGACTCTGGACATGGAGTGGGAGTAGAGCAGCCTGACTCTGTTGGTGTTGGCTCTGGCTGCTCAAAAGGGGTTGAGCTGAAGGTTGGCTCTGGTGCTGGAGTGGCTGTTTCAGCTGACTCTGGACATGGAGTGGGAGTAGAGCAGCCTGACTCTGTTGGTGTTGGCTCTGGCTGCTCAAAAGAGGTTGAGCTGAAGGTTGGCTCTGGTGCTGGAGTAGCTGTTTCAGCTGACTCTGGACATGGAGTGGGAGTAGAGCAGCCTGACTCTGTTGGTGTTGGCTCTGGCTGCTCAAAAGGGGTTGAGCTGAAGGTTGGCTCTGGTGCTGGAGTGGCTGTTTCAGCTGACTCTGGACATGGAGTGGGAGTAGAGCAGCCTGACTCTGTTGGTGTTGGCTCTGGCTGCTCAAAAGAGGTTGAGCTGAAGGTTGGCTCTGGTGCTGGAGTGGCTGTTTCAGCTGACTCTGGACATGGAGTGGGAGTAGAGCAGCCTGACTCTGTTGGTGCTGACTCTGGCTGCTCCAAGGGGGCTGAGCTGAAGGTTGGCTCTGGTCTTGGAGTAGCTGTTTCAGCTGACTCAGGATATGGAGTGGGAGTAGAGCAGTTTGACTCTGTCAGTGTTGGCTCTGGCTGCTCAAGAGGGGTTGAGATGTAGGTTGTCTCTGGTGCTAGAGTGTCTGTTCCAGGTGGACGCATGCCCATCTGAATCAGGATCCAGTTGTAGAAGTACTGAGTGGAGGTGTAGACTCCCGGGCGTTTTGTTCTGACACAGCCTTTTCCCCAGCTGGTCACTCCAACAAGCCAAAAGTAGCCAGCATGGTTATCTTTGCACACCAGAGGCCCTCCACTGTCACCCTGCAACAGAGGAAAGAGGATTAGGGTGCTGTTGGGTGGCTGCTGTCAGCACTAGAGGCCTGTTTCTCTCTTGCAGCCCCTGCCACAGCTGTATTCATGGTACAAAAAGGCTTTGCTCAGGTGCTGGAGTCTCAAGAACCTTAGCTGGGAACAGGGTGGGTGTCTGTGAAGGCCCCCTTTTGTATCTGCACAGTGATCCTGGATGGGCAGAGCATAGATCATCCAGAATCTGGATCTGTGGGCTGCTGAGAACACTGGATGGGCTTTCTGGGCAGAGGGGCAGGCCTGGGGAACACGGTCACTTGGCAAGGAAACTCCAGCAGTGGAGGAAAAGTGGTTTGCCAGACAAAGCCCATGGTGACGGGGTACCTTCGCTGCTGGCTCCCAGCACTCATACCTGGCAGGTGTCCATGCCACCCCGTGGGTAGCCAGCACACAGGTTGTGGGTGTGGATGGCCCCAGCGTACCGACGGCTGCTGTTAACCAGCCGGATATCCAGGAGACGGACCTTGGCTTCCTGCAGGACATCACTCGGACCCTGAGCTGCAAGCACAGGAAGGAATGGGCACCCAGCAGCTCTTTGCCAGTTCCACTCCCCTGTCTGGGGGTGAACTCATTCCCTAGGGCTTGGCTTTGCCTCTGGAGCAGTTGTTGAAGCGCTGTGTCCTTTCTGTCTGCCTTTGGGGAGCAGGCCAGGCCCAGCTCTCCAGAGGCATACATCCTACAGCCTGACTTTGGTTTGTGCTGTCAGGAAGCCAAACCCATCTTGCTGGTGTGCCCAGCTCACCCTCAGGGCCCTTTTTGGGAACTCACCTTTTGCAGTGGCAGAACCCCAGCCAGCAATGTAGCAGGTTTTCAGCTCTGACACTGTGAGCGAGGCGTTGGGCACGCAGGCAAGCTGGACGTAGTCACTGCACTCCACGGGCTTGTCCAGCTCCAGCAGGGCGATGTCGTTCTGCTGGGAATCAGCCGTGTACTCCTGGTGGGCCAGGAGCCGCTTGATGTGGCGCACCTGAGTTTCAGGGCCCAGATGGGTCAGCTTGGTGGCCCCGATCAGCACACGCCACATGGTGACATTCCTGCAAGGCAGAGAGGGGTCTGAGGAAGAGCAGAGCCGTGTGCTGTTGATGCCTTAGGATTTTAGCTTTTGTATTTTTCATCCATTTGTAATCCTGCAGTTTTTTACTGTATAACTAAATTCTGCACACAGTGTGAGCTGCTGCTGCTTTCCCATTCTGGTCACAAAAATTCCTCTCCAGGCCTGGCAATCAAGGATACCTCACTGCCTCAGGCCTCGAGAGATGGAAACAAAAGTGAGTTGAGGGGAGCAAACTGGGGGTAAATGACTTCATTACCTGAAGCTGTAATTAGAAGATTAACCCTAAATATGCAAATGGACCAAATTTATAGGTGTGAAAACCTTTGACCCGTGGTCAATTTTGGGTTGTAGCACTTGGGGGGGTCTTTTGTTTTGCCTAAAATGGACCTGGAGGCCCTTCAATAAATATAATCACTTTTTATTCCTTGTCTGGCCTGTTTTTAGGTAGTCCTGAAAAGGCATCACTGTGGCAGCTCAGCACTTCCCTTCCTTCTGCTTCTCAAGGCAGAGAGGAAAGCAGGGCAATGAGGAGTGTGACTGCCCTAGCATGCCTTAGGCTCCAGGAATGCCACACTGGAGGCTGCTGGGCAGCAGTGGCACGAGCCCAGCCTTCTGAGCAGTCCCTCAGTTGGGCCCCGTAGTATTGAGGTGCTGCAGGCTGGGCAACTGTTTGTGTGGTGAGGATACCCTCATTCCCTGCTCCTCCTTACCTGGCCTGGAGGAAGCAATGGGCTGCTGTGAGGACCCACTGTGGGCTGATGAGGGACCCTCCACATGTATGGCCGGTGCCTATTTTCCTGGGGTCCTGGATGCTGACAATCCAGGGCCAGGCCCCTGGCAGGGCACCTGTGCCAGTCACAATTCGGTAGTCAGCATCTATGGAGTTGTAGTCAGAAGCCATGGGCCGGAGCCCACAGGTCCCTCTGGAAGCACAAAATCATTACTGCCCTTCTGTTCCAGTACCTGGGTGCTGGCAAGGAGGCTCTCACATGGGGTTTGGGGTGTGGCAATGGGGGACAAGCACCCTCCTAGAGCCTGGGGCCATACCTGCAGTTGCCCCAGGTACCATGTGCAGGTCTGTACACAGCCAGCAGGATGAAGAGGTACAGGTACAGAAGATTCATCGCTGTCAGCAGCATCTGTCAGCTGAAAGAGACAAAAGCTTGTCTCTTCCAGTGCAGTCTCTGACGAGTGCTGCAGCAACTGCACTGTCCATGGCACCTGGGGCTGATGTCACAGAGTGGGTGGTTCCAGGTTCTGGGCACAGTGTCCTCAGAGGGCAGGGAAAGGCCACAGCCTCACAGAACCACAGAATGGTTTGGGCTGGAAGGGACCTTGAAGGTTGTGAAAGGCAAAAGGGGTCCCTTGCCTCGCACATGCAAAACGACACCATGGGCAGACAAATCTGGCACAGAGGGAAAGTCACTCCAAAGGCAGTGTTTGGTCAGAGAGGGTGCTCAGAGCCACCACACGATGGAGAAAACTAGCACATCAAAGCTAGAAAGAGGACAGGAAGGAACAATGCCATGTGCAAACTACTTGGGGGGATGCTTCAAGGCACATAAGCCTTAGCTGATGGAACAAACCTGGAAACTCCTGAGTGTTGCAAGAGGAATTGCTGACCATGGCAGAGTGCGAGAAGCTGACAGGAGTTTCAATGCCATGAGGAAGCCCTTCTGAGTCTGTTTATACATTCTCCATGTCTGGAGCAGGGTGAGTACTGCAAATGCCTCAGTGCTGCCTCTTGCTTTGGAGACTGGTGCTGGAGGTCATGGCTGCAGAAAACAAGGGACTGAGATGGAGAGTGCTCATGCACTCACTTTTGTGGTTTGGGAATGGCATTCCCCAGTCTGGTGTTTCCACTGGAACACTGCAAACCACTGCTCCTCACTCCCTTCTCCCTCTCCCCTCCCTTCTCTGGTGGGCTTGAGAATAGAACTGGAAGCACAAAAGTTAAAGACTGTGGGTTGAGACAAGAACAATATAGTGGAAACAGCAATGAAACAAGAAAATGAGCAGTAACCGCAACAATATGGACTGGGACAATTCACATGCAACCATCCACCCCATAGAGCCTGGCAGTACCCAACCAGGCTGTCATGCATGTTATCCAGCGGAGATTTCTTCCCCTGTCCCTGGAAAATGTTGTGGAGTGGTTCAGAACAACCTCCACGTCCTGGCCATGCCCTGTCCTGGTTATGGCAAAAATTTACCCCATCCTGGCCAGAACCAGGACATTCACCCTCATGATCTGCCCCACAGCTTTGGAATCTGTGCCAGAAGGTCTGGCAGGGCAGGGAGGGCAGTCACCAGGGATTGGCAGACGTTGGAAACTCCTTATCCCTCTCTCTGGCCCCTGGTTTTCCTTGTTTTATGGAATGGAAGAACACATGTCCAACTCCTCCCAGTATCTCCTTCACTGGAAATCCTCCGTGCTTTGATTCCTTCTCTGACATTCTGCTGCACCTGGGGAATGCAGTGGGAAAACCCAAGGCTTTGTGTGAAGGTCACTCCCTCAGCACTTCACCTGAGGTGCACAGGAAGGCTGCCCTGGCTCTACCACACCTCATCCAGAACACCTGGAAGCTCTTCCCTCCCCATTCACACACTCCCCTGCCTTGTCCTCCTCATCCCACAGGGATGCACAGAGGGGCTACCACACTTCACGGTTTGGTAGCCCTGATACCACACTCCTGACTGGAATGGGGTGACCCTGGGGCAGTTTTGGCCTGCATCAGTTCCATGTCCTGCCTCAGCACACCCAGGTTCTCTGTTGGCGTCTGTGCTCATCTCTGCAGCTTTGCTGTCCTGCACCAGGAGTTTGCTGAATAAAATCATCCTCTAGAAAGGACATGTGACACAAGCCCAGGAGTAAGCAGCACCATGGGAGAGTTCAGCAAGGTGCCCTGGGGACAGCCAGGCCAGGCAGGGGAAGGTGGGGGGACCACGGCCTCACTGAAGCAGCCACATTGTACAGCACAAAAAATAAAGCTAAATAAATGCTGGGATGAAATACAGCACTGCTGGGACTGCTCCATTTAGCAAATAACAGTTGTGGGGGAGATTTACAGATGTACTGGGTACATCTGGGAACTGGGGCTCCTGCTGGAAGTCTTCAATCTTGAAGCTCCCAGTTCCCAAAGCTGGTAAATCCTTCCCAGCAATGGCTCCTGAGGCAGGGAGAGGGGTGGAAAGCCAAGGATGGGGCAGAGATCAGAAGGAGCTGGGGAGCTCAGAGAGGTCTTCAAGGGGAAGAGGATTTGTCTGAAAGGCCCTCACTTTTCTGGTCATCTTGGCAACTCTGGCAGGTTTAACAGGAGGTTTGTCTGGAAACAAGACAGGGACATATTGGCATGATGGGTGCTGGCATATTCCAGTCTTAGGCTTTGCAGAGAGAGATTTGCTGTTTCCCCATAGGCCACAGAGGATTTTAATATGAGGTGAACTCCCCAAGCTTGCATCCACCCTGTTCCATGGCCTCTGGCTCTGAGAAATGCTCTCCTGTGCACCCTGCTTCATTCCCTCAGATCAATGGCTGATGTGCCAGCAGCTCCTGCTCCAGAAGGGCAGCACATGATGAAGGTGCCACCCCTGCAGCTGAAAAGAAGGTTCCTTTTGCCATGGCATTCCAGGAGGTCATAAGACACATCATCAATGGAGTCTGAAAAAAAGAAAAATTAGAAGTTGAGGCAGCTGCATTTACCAGTGTGGGCAGTCCAGAGAGAACTGCCTGGACCTGACCCAGTTTGTGGATCAGAGCCAGAAATAGGTTCCCTTAGCTAGAAATGAGACCTCTCTACCCAGAGAGCCAGCTGCTTGCCATTCCATTGCTCCCTGGCCACAAGCAGCACTTCATCCATGAGCTCTCACCCCACAGAGCCCCTAGGTAACCCTGAAAAGACTCCTTCAGTATCAGGGGCTGCAAGAGACCTCTAGATGAGCAGCTAGAGGATTAGGTGAGGAGAAGAACTGAAATAAAATGCGTGTTTTTCCCTGGATTTGTGGAAGACAACAAGAAAGAAATACAGGACCCCAAAAAACAAACCCACTCGATGGGAGAGGCAGGTGAGCACCTCTGGTTCAGGAATTACAGAATGCACTCAACTGCAGCTTGCAGACAAGGATCCTGGCACGTTCCAGCAGCCAGCACTGCCACCTGATCCCAGCATCCCTCTGCCCCATGGATTTACACAGGACCCCAAAGCCCCAGTGGTCAGTGAAAGGAAAACATCCAACTGTCCACACTTGGCAACCTACTCCTGGGTTCTGCAGCCTGTGGAGAAAGACAAATTCCCTCACTAGAAAACTAAGCTGGTTTGAGCTGGGCTTTCTCAAAGCACACTAAAGGCAGAGGTGGGCTTCTCCGTGCTGTTTGGGAAGTGGCACATGAACCACACGGGAATCAGAGAGAGATTATCAACTCCAGAGGCACTGCTGAGCGCAGCCTCTCCTGACTCCAGCTGGGCTCCAGCCCCGAGGTGACCTGTGCCTCCAAACAGAGGGGCCAGAGTGACCTGCACTGACCAGGCCGGCCACAGCTCCGTGTCACACTGACCACTGCAGCGTCCAGCCAGTCCCTCCAGAGGCTCTTCCAATCTCCACCTCCACCTTACAGGGGCATGGAACGCCGCTGATCACACCCGCTGCTCCCTGACCTGCAGCCAGAGGAAGATTTCCTCATTTGCTGCTGTGGCCAGTGGCACCTCTCTGTAGCAGGTTTTGCGTCCTGCTCGGTGCCCCAGTGCTCCAGACAGGCTGGCTCCGTGCTGCTGGGCCTCTCCCGGTCCCTCTGAGCAGGGCTGCAGCCGAGTCTTCAGAACAGCCCCAATTCCCCAAAACAGCCCCCAAAACAGCCCGGCGCTGTCTGTGTGGGGAACATCAAACCCACACCAAGGAATGGCTTTGCCCAGTGCCCCGGGATGGAGCAGCCCCGGCCTGCTCCACCAGAGCCCAGGGCGGCTCTGGGAGCCCTGAGGGCACGAGAGAAGGAAACTTCAGCGTGAGGGTCTGCAGCGGCCAGGGGAACACCAGCGCCTCCGAGCCGCCCTGCCAGACACGTACGGCCCTCCACCACCCTCGCAGTGGTGCGGGAATGTGCTCGCTGCTGAGGGCGGCCTCGCGGCTCGGCGAGCAGCTCGGGCAGGGCCGCCGCTGTCCGCTCCGTGCGGAGCGCAGCCTCCTCCGGACGCGGCCGTGAGGCGGTCTGGGCCCTCGGGTGTCGCCTCCGGCAGAATCAGCGGCTCGGTGGAGCTCACACGAAGCTCTCCCTGGGGCGGGACAGCCCTTGCCCGTGGGGTGTCGGGCGGGCCCCGGGCCGGCCGAGGGTTGCCCGGCTGAGCCCGGGGCCGCCCCTGACGTGGGGCTCTGGGGCAGAGTCCGGCCCGCGGTGCCCAGCAGGGATGCGCGGTTCTGTCTGTGCTCGGGCAGCACCAGAGTAGAGTTTTTCCCTGCTACAGTACCTACGCTACCCCGCGAAAGAGCATCGCTCAGGTTTGACAGGAGGAGAAATCTGTGTGGCCGTCAGCTATCACCTATGGCCCGGTCAGGATACTGATGGATTTTCTGACCTATTCGCTAGGGTCGTGTAAAATGTTAAACTGCAGATGCTTTCTGAAAGCAACTAGTGCTTTGAATGGTACAATCTGGATTACAGAAGCTTTATGTAGTGTTAGGCTGTGAACCACAATAGGTTTATTCTACAAGTTAATAGGGATATGCCAGATCATGTTACACTTCTGTTTTATCTTCTGTTTTGACCCTATGGCAAGCATCAGTTGGGTTTATTTAGCTCTTTATTAGCCCTTTATTTAGCTCTTAGCATTTTTCACATTTTGTGTGAAAAATGAATTAACTTTTAGGTAGATATTTTTAAAGAGGAAAAATGTATTTGTGCCTATTGATGCTGCAGTGATTTGTGGTTTTGAGACCCATCTTGCAAAATACCACATGCTGAGGCTGATTGTCATAGCTCTGAAGCCAGCCCTGGGTATGGAATGCTTTTCATTCTTTGGAGTGTTCATTCCAGGCAGTTCTGTGTAACGAGATCTTTACAGAGCATGGAAGATGCCTCTAGGGGAAGTCTCCATTTTGATTGCTGTGCCTAGACTAATTCTGATACTCCTGAGTTTGCTGTCAGGTTTTTACGATGCTGAAATGTGTGTTTTCCAGGTTCCTGTGTGGGCTATTTTTCACTAAGAATCTAGAAAATATCTTGGCTTTTCGTGGGGTTTAGTGCAAAATAGGTTTGACTGTAGGAACCACATTGTTGCAAAGATGAAGCATGCAATTAAAGTTCTTTCTAATAATTTGAGATGATTTAAATATATGTCAAATGAAATGCCATAGTCAAGGAACCAAAGCAGTCGAATGAATTGCCTATAAATTCCTTTGGCATGAAGCGTGTTGAGTGAAATGTTTATTTCTTCTAAGCAATAGGTCATAAGAGTGTTTAAATAAAGGTATAGTATATATAATGCACTGGAGCACAATCCATGGATTAGAGTGAAATTTCAACACTCAGTTCCTTTACTTAGAGAAGTCCACCTATGCCCAGATGGATTAATTAATTGTAGTGGTAGAAAATACAGGGTGTAAAACACAGCTGACTGTTGAGCTTAGTATATCACTATGTTGTAGAGAAACTCAAGAATCAAGAAAATTCTAAATAAGTAAATGCTAATTTGTCATGCAGTACTATGGTATTTTCAGGCAGCTAATCAAGAAAATTTGAATTGGAAGACCGTCAAACTTGTTTCATACAATAAAACTCTGAGAGACTTATCTACAAATAGAAACACAAGGAGCATCCTTTTTTGTACTCAGCAAAGAGCTGGAGTATGTTGTGCTGTTACGGAGGTTTATTTTTATAAACTACTCCAATGAATTTTATAAGCATGTAAAAGATTGTAAGTGCCCTGAAACATGTTTATTCTTGGACTGGCAATTACATACATGGATTCAGTTTTGATTTTCTTTAAAATAAAAATAAAAATATTTCTCTGGAGTAATTTGCTCTCGGTAACAAGAGTCATCTGCAAGAGAAATATCCAAACCAATTTCTGGGCAGTGGAAGTAGCTTTATTTTTTATAACATTCTTAGTACCTGTGACCAGGGTTGGTAGAGTGCCAGTCCTGCCAGCTTTAAGGAGCTGCATGTAAGTGTACCCTCGTTTCCTCAGAATCCCAGGGATGTGGACATTTCTTTGAGATGAGCTTTTAGGAAGCCCCAGAACATCTGGTGGTGTGACATCTTCCTGCATGCTCTGTTTCTGCACGTGATGTTTTCCAGTGCTTTCAAACATCCCTTCCCTTCTGTTTTTTCAGATGGTTATTTAGACCTATCTTGAGAGCTACTCTCTTCAGCCTCAGCTTTATCCAAGATACAATATGGTTATTATATAACCTAGTATTTTTTCATTTTACTTACATTTCATTACATAACCTAGTATTTTACATTGTTACTTGCACAGCAGAATAACTGCAGAACTCTGCTCGATCCAGGTTATACTGAAAACTAAAAAAAATGCTATTTTTACATGCCTGACATTTTTCTTGCATATTTGAGCTTAGGTATTATGTTTGCTCATTTCAGGAGTGCTTCTGAACCACAGTCCAGAAAGAAGAAAAATCTTCTTGGTTGAAGTTGAACATTTGTCTCTAAGAGTAAGAACAAAGCCATGCCAGTGCTTTCAGAAGACTCAGGTAATTCAGCTGCATGCTTTCAACAGAGCAGTGACTGAAATCTTGTCATACCTGTTTCACACATAAAAATAATTTAAATAGGAGTAAAATGTAATAGAATTAAGATAATTCAACTGAAGTTTCTGAGCAATTACCTACAAGAAGGAAGGTGGAATGTAAAAGGTGAAAATTAATAAAGTTTGTCAGGATCAGTTTCCTACTAACCCTAGAGCACCCAAATATACTCTGATAGACCTGAATATACTCTGATAGACTTGAATATATTCTGATAGATCTGAATATATTCTGATAGACCTGAATATATTCTGATAGGCAGAATTGGACCCCTCAGTGTAACAGTGCCTTCTACATGTGCTTACTAAAGATCAGCCCATATATCTCTGCTGCTTGCTGTGTCATTTCTTAATATTTTCTGAACAGGGGTTGATAAACATTGTAAATATCCTTCCTTTTAACTTAAAATAAGTGTCTTTGTTCAAGGCTACTTTACTAGCTTCTCCAGTATGCTGCCCAGGAGAAGTCACAGATAATAAATGATGCTTAGGATTAAAGCAGGAGTGAGTTTGAGTCTCCTGGATCAAAATCCACTCTAAGGTTCGTGGAGAGAATAGCCACAGGAATAGATTTGAACCCCCTCCACCTTTTTATATTTCCTGTTTTGTTTTGGTCCTGTGTTCCCAGACATGGTTCACCGGGAAAAATCTGGCCTTTGTCTGGCTCTGTGTGTTGCAAAATTGGGATATTTAAATATTTTATTAGAAAACTAGCCACAAGCTTTGATTCCACCACAATGGAAATCTACACTTTATCCTTTCTTCCTCTGGTCAGGCCTGGCTTTTTATAGGTGCCTCAGAGTGGAAGGGGCAGGATAACACTTGTAAGCAAAGCTGCTGGGGAGGTAGAGCTGCTACCTGTGCAAAAAAAGGTCATTCAATCAGTTTGAGAGTCTGCTGTGGTACTAAAATTTCAAATTTGTAAGAGGGGAAACAAAGGGTTCTGGAAACAAGGAGTAATAAACATGAAGTGTTAAATGTGAAAGATAATTTCTTAAGAAATATATATTGCTTTGTTAGATTTTGCCTTAATATGATGGTGTGCTTGACACTTATGAGGGGAGTGTTGCAAAATGAGCTGTGGATAAACACGAGATAATCACAAGTCTCTGCAAATGTGATGATCATCAATGTGATACCCAAATAAATGTAGTGACTGTTAAGACTGCAGTAGAAGGTCCTGTGAGAAATGCTGTGTAGAATGTTTTTGTTCTGTCCTGAATCTAAATTTAGGGTTGCATGAAACTTTGGCCCTTTTGACATCTCAGCTAAGACCTGATTCAAATCATAAAGAGGAAATGGGATTCCTTAGGGATGTCTTCAGTGAAAGAAGTCTCAGCTACCTGATGAAGGTAAAAGTTTGTATTTATTTATGTACATTCTCCTTACAGTTTACTTTTTCTCTGTTCCCTTGATTTATCAACCATTTACTTTGCCAAACCTTTTTTTTAAGAATTCTGTACTGACCAAAGCATATGTGTGCTTAAGAACAAACACTAATAATGTTTGACAATTAATATGTTGAACCTATTAAAACCGAGATCAAGGAGTAGAATGTTGCTGGCAGAGGTTCCAAAAAGTGCAAGAGGCTCCAGGGAATGGGGAAAATATGCAGATGGGATAGAAAACCTAATATCCCATTGAGTATGGGATAGAAAACTTCATATATGGGATAGAAAACCTCACATGCCATTGAATATGGGACAGAAACCCTCACATATGGGATAGAAAACCTCACATTCCATTGCATATGGGATAGAAAACCTAACACCCAACCTATAATAAAATCCCCTAATATAACTTTAGTTGCCAAGTATTGGTTATGCAAAAGCCAGATGATGCCTCTTCACAGAGATAATCTAGTTTATGAATGTATGGGAAATTAATTCAATAGTCCAGTTTTAATTTTTTAATGTGGAGGTGGGTTTTTTTGGGGGTGTTATTTGGTGGGGGTGTTTTGTTTTAATTTTGGTTCTGAGTTTCTTTGGGGTGGGTGTGCTAGGGAAGAAGTAAAGGGTTTGGGTTTGGGTGTTTGCTTTCCAGCCTTAGCACAGGGATGTGGCTTCCTCAGAGAGGGTGGTAAGGATGCTCAGTAGGGGAACATGAGGCACTTTGCCAAAATATTCCTTATGTCTTTGACAGATGTGGAGTCAGTCTGAGTGCCAGCAGTGTCTGCAGGGGAGCTGTGGACAGTTCATCTATCACAACACTGGGGGTGGCACAAAGCTCTTCTGGTCTGCCCACTGCTCAGAAATCCTTGCTCCTGGCTGTGGAACTTCTGGCTGTGGAACTCCTCCTCAGCCTGTGTCCGGCCAATCTTCAGCCTTGAGACTTTCTAGAACGGTGTTCCCTGAGTCATGAGAGTTGAGTTTCAAGTCCCGCACCCAGGGATTCCACTGCTGGGCAGCATAAAACAGTGTTCCCAACTGCTGTCCTCAAGAGCTGTAGCCCCCTGTGACCTGTGTCCCTTCTCCCATCAGAGCTTTGTTTTGCTGGTGCCTGGCTTGGGAGTCCTTGCCTTGCACAGGAGACTGGACTGGACTACAAACACATGCTAACAGTGGTAACAGGCAACTTTATTTACACAACTAAATAAATTTCAGCATTTGTGCATGCAGAGGAGGAAGATTGGCAGGACAGAGGACGCCTTTGACCTGAGGCTGCCTTTGGACGAGCAGGCACTGCCCCAGTATGTAATGGTCATGGTCCACTGCAGCCTGCAGTGGATCCTGTTCATCCTGCTGCCCATGTCTTTTTTCTCATGAGGCCCAGCAGTATCTGGTGCACCCGAGTTAAGAATTTCACCACTATCTGGTATGGATGTGGAGCAGGCAAGAGAGGTTGCATTGACATTGGCTCCTCAGAGGGGTTTGAGGTCGACTCTAGCTCTGGTGTGGCTGTTGCAGTTGAGTGATCAGGAGTGGGAGTACAGCAGCCTGACTCTGTTGGTGCTGACTCTGGCTGCTCCAAGGGGGCTGAGCTGAAGGTTGGCTCTGGTCTTGGAGTAGCTGTTTCAGCTGACTCAGGATATGGAGTGGGAGTAGAGCAGCCTGACTCTGTTGGTGTTGGCTCTGGCTGCTCAAAAGAGGTTGAGCTGAAGGTTGGCTCTGGTGCTGGAGTGGCTGTTTCAGCTGACTCTGGACATGGAGTGGGAGTAGAGCAGCCTGACTCTGTTGGTGTTGGCTCTGGCTGCTCAAAAGGGGTTGAGCTGAAGGTTGGCTCTGGTGCTGGAGTGGCTGTTTCAGCTGACTCTGGACATGGAGTGGGAGTGGAGCAGCCTGACTCTGTTGGTGTTGGCTCTGGCTGCTCAAAAGAGGTTGAGCTGAAGGTTGGCTCTGGTGCTGGAGTGGCTGTTTCAGCTGACTCTGGACATGGAGTGGGAGTAGAGCAGCCTGACTCTGTTGGTGCTGACTCTGGCTGCTCCAAGGGGGCTGAGCTGAAGGTTGGCTCTGGTCTTGGAGTAGCTGTTTCAGCTGACTCAGGATATGGAGTGGGAGTAGAGCAGTTTGACTCTGTCAGTGTTGGCTCTGGCTGCTCAAGAGGGGTTGAGATGTAGGTTGTCTCTGGTGCTAGAGTGTCTGTTCCAGGTGGACGCATGCCCATCTGAATCAGGATCCAGTTGTAGAAGTACTGAGTGGAGGTGTAGACTCCCGGGCGTTTTGTTCTGACACAGCCTTTTCCCCAGCTGGTCACTCCAACAAGCCAAAAGTAGCCAGCATGGTTATCTTTGCACACCAGAGGCCCTCCACTGTCACCCTGCAACAGAGGAAAGAGGATTAGGGTGCTGTTGGGTGGCTGCTGTCAGCACTAGAGGCCTGTTTCTCTCTTGCAGCCCCTGCCACAGCTGTATTCATGGTACAAAAAGGCTTTGCTCAGGTGCTGGAGTCTCAAGAACCTTAGCTGGGAACAGGGTGGGTGTCTGTGAAGGCCCCCTTTTGTATCTGCACAGTGATCCTGGATGGGCAGAGCATAGATCATCCAGAATCTGGATCTGTGGGCTGCTGAGAACACTGGATGGGCTTTCTGGGCAGAGGGGCAGGCCTGGGGAACACGGTCACTTGGCAAGGAAACTCCAGCAGTGGAGGAAAAGTGGTTTGCCAGACAAAGCCCATGGTGACGGGGTACCTTCGCTGCTGGCTCCCAGCACTCATACCTGGCAGGTGTCCATGCCACCCCGTGGGTAGCCAGCACACAGGTTGTGGGTGTGGATGGCCCCAGTGTACCGACGGCTGCTGTTAACCAGCCGGATATCCAGGAGACGGACCTTGGCTTCCTGCAGGACATCACTCGGACCCTGAGCTGCAAGCACAGGAAGGAATGGGCACCCAGCAGCTCTTTGCCAGTTCCACTCCCCTGTCTGGGGGTGAACTCATTCCCTAGGGCTTGGCTTTGCCTCTGGAGCAGTTGTTGAAGCGCTGTGTCCTTTCTGTCTGCCTTTGGGGAGCAGGCCAGGCCCAGCTCTCCAGAGGCATACATCCTACAGCCTGACTTTGGTTTGTGCTGTCAGGAAGCCAAACCCATCTTGCTGGTGTGCCCAGCTCACCCTCAGGGCCCTTTTTGGGAACTCACCTTTTGCAGTGGCAGAACCCCAGCCAGCAATGTAGCAGGTTTTCAGCTCTGACACTGTGAGCGAGGCGTTGGGCACACAGGCAAGCTGGACGTAGTCACTGCACTCCACGGGCTTGTCCAGCTCCAGCAGGGCGATGTCGTTCTGCTGGGAATCAGCCGCGTACTCCTGGTGGGCCAGGAGCCGCTTGATGTGGCGCACCTGAGTTTCAGGGCCCAGATGGGTCAGCTTGGTGGCCCCGATCAGCACACGCCACATGGTGACATTCCTGCAAGGCAGAGAGGGGTCTGAGGAAGAGCAGAGCCGTGTGCTGTTGATGCCTTAGGATTTTAGCTTTTGTATTTTTCATCCATTTGTAATCCTGCAGTTTTTTACTGTATAACTAAATTCTGCACACAGTGTGAGCTGCTGCTGCTTTCCCATTCTGGTCACAAAAATTCCTCTCCAGGCCTGGCAATCAAGGATACCTCACTGCCTCAGGCCTCGAGAGATGGAAACAAAAGTGAGTTGAGGGGAGCAAACTGGGGGTAAATGACTTCATTACCTGAAGCTGTAATTAGAAGATTAACCCTAAATATGCAAATGGACCAAATTTATAGGTGTGAAAACCTTTGACCCGTGGTCAATTTTGGGTTGTAGCACTTGGGGGGGGTCTTTTGTTTTGCCTAAAATGGACCTGGAGGCCCTTCAATAAATATAATCACTTTTTATTCCTTGTCTGGCCTGTTTTTAGGTAGTCCTGAAAAGGCATCACTGTGGCAGCTCAGCACTTCCCTTCCTTCTGCTTCTCAAGGCAGAGAGGAAAGCAGGGCAATGAGGAGTGTGACTGCCCTAGCATGCCTTAGGCTCCAGGAATGCCACACTGGAGGCTGCTGGGCAGCAGTGGCACGAGCCCAGCCTTCTGAGCAGTCCCTCAGTTGGGCCCCGTAGTATTGAGGTGCTGCAGGCTGGGCAACTGTTTGTGTGGTGAGGATACCCTCATTCCCTGCTCCTCCTTACCTGGCCTGGAGGAAGCAATGGGCTGCTGTGAGGACCCACTGTGGGCTGATGAGGGACCCTCCACATGTATGGCCGGTGCCTATTTTCCTGGGGTCCTGGATGCTGACAATCCAGGGCCAGGCCCCTGGCAGGGCACCTGTGCCAGTCACAATTCGGTAGTCAGCATCTATGGAGTTGTAGTCAGAAGCCATGGGCCGGAGCCCACAGGTCCCTCTGGAAGCACAAAATCATTACTGCCCTTCTGTTCCAGTACCTGGGTGCTGGCAAGGAGGCTCCCACATGGGGTTTGGGGTGTGGCAATGGGGGACAAGCACCCTCCTAGAGCCTGGGGCCATACCTGCAGTTGCCCCAGGTACCATGTGCAGGTCTGTACACAGCCAGCAGGATGAAGAGGTACAGGTACAGAAGATTCATCGCTGTCAGCAGCATCTGTCAGCTGAAAGAGACAAAAGCTTGTCTCTTCCAGTGCAGTCTCTGACGAGTGCTGCAGCAACTGCACTGTCCATGGCACCTGGGGCTGATGTCACAGAGTGGGTGGTTCCAGGTTCTGGGCACAGTGTCCTCAGAGGGCAGGGAAAGGCCACAGCCTCACAGAACCACAGAATGGTTTGGGCTGGAAGGGACCTTGAAGGTTGTGAAAGGCAAAAGGGGTCCCTTGCCTCGCACATGCAAAACGACACCATGGGCAGACAAATCTGGCACAGAGGGAAAGTCACTCCAAAGGCAGTGTTTGGTCAGAGAGGGTGCTCAGAGCCACCACACGATGGAGAAAACTAGCACATCAAAGCTAGAAAGAGGACAGGAAGGAACAATGCCATGTGCAAACTACTTGGGGGGATGCTTCAAGGCACATAAGCCTTAGCTGATGGAACAAACCTGGAAACTCCTGAGTGTTGCAAGAGGAATTGCTGACCATGGCAGAGTGCGAGAAGCTGACAGGAGTTTCAATGCCATGAGGAAGCCCTTCTGAGTCTGTTTATACATTCTCCATGTCTGGAGCAGGGTGAGTACTGCAAATGCCTCAGTGCTGCCTCTTGCTTTGGAGACTGGTGCTGGAGGTCATGGCTGCAGAAAACAAGGGACTGAGATGGAGAGTGCTCATGCACTCACTTTTGTGGTTTGGGAATGGCATTCCCCAGTCTGGTGTTTCCACTGGAACACTGCAAACCACTGCTCCTCACTCCCTTCTCCCTCTCCCCTCCCTTCTCTGGTGGGCTTGAGAATAGAACTGGAAGCACAAAAGTTAAAGACTGTGGGTTGAGACAAGAACAATATAATGGAAACAGCAATGAAACAAGAAAATGAGCAGTAACCGCAACAATATTAATAATGGACTGGGACAATTCACATGCAACCATCCACCCCATAGAGCCTGGCAGTACCCAACCAGGCTGTCATGCATGTTATCCAGCGGAGATTTCTTCCCCTGTCCCTGGAAAATGTTGTGGAGTGGTTCAGAACAACCTCCACGTCCTGGCCATGCCCTGTCCTGGTTATGGCAAAAATTTACCCCATCCTGGCCAGAACCAGGACATTCACCCTCATGATCTGCCCCACAGCTTTGGAATCTGTGCCAGAGGGTCTGGCAGGGCAGGGAGGGCAGTCACCAGGGATTGGCAGACGTTGGAAACTCCTTATCCCTCTCTCTGGCCCCTGGTTTTCCTTGTTTTATGGAATGGAAGAACACATGTCCAACTCCTCCCAGTATCTCCTTCACTGGAAATCCTCCGTGCTTTGATTCCTTCTCTGACATTCTGCTGCACCTGGGGAATGCAGTGGGAAAACCCAAGGCTTTGTGTGAAGGTCACTCCCTCAGCACTTCACCTGAGGTGCACAGGAAGGCTGCCCTGGCTCTACCACACCTCATCCAGAACACCTGGAAGCTCTTCCCTCCCCATTCACACACTCCCCTGCCTTGTCCTCCTCATCCCACAGGGATGCACAGAGGGGCTACCACACTTCACGGTTTGGTAGCCCTGATACCACACTCCTGACTGGAATGGGGTGACCCTGGGGCAGTTTTGGCCTGCATCAGTTCCATGTCCTGCCTCAGCACACCCAGGTTCTCTGTTGGCGTCTGTGCTCATCTCTGCAGCTTTGCTGTCCTGCACCAGGAGTTTGCTGAATAAAATCATCCTCTAGAAAGGACATGTGACACAAGCCCAGGAGTAAGCAGCACCATGGGAGAGTTCAGCAAGGTGCCCTGGGGACAGCCAGGCCAGGCAGGGGAAGGTGGGGGGACCACGGCCTCACTGAAGCAGCCACATTGTACAGCACAAAAAATAAAGCTAAATAAATGCTGGGATGAAATACAGCACTGCTGGGACTGCTCCATTTAGCAAATAACAGTTGTGGGGGAGATTTACAGATGTACTGGGTACATCTGGGAACTGGGGCTCCTGCTGGAAGTCTTCAATCTTGAAGCTCCCAGTTCCCAAAGCTGGTAAATCCTTCCCAGCAATGGCTCCTGAGGCAGGGAGAGGGGTGGAAAGCCAAGGATGGGGCAGAGATCAGAAGGAGCTGGGGAGCTCAGAGAGGTCTTCAAGGGGAAGAGGATTTGTCTGAAAGGCCCTCACTTTTCTGGTCATCTTGGCAACTCTGGCAGGTTTAACAGGAGGTTTGTCTGGAAACAAGACAGGGACATATTGGCATGATGGGTGCTGGCATATTCCAGTCTTAGGCTTTGCAGAGAGAGATTTGCTGTTTCCCCATAGGCCACAGAGGATTTTAATATGAGGTGAACTCCCCAAGCTTGCATCCACCCTGTTCCATGGCCTCTGGCTCTGAGAAATGCTCTCCTGTGCACCCTGCTTCATTCCCTCAGATCAATGGCTGATGTGCCAGCAGCTCCTGCTCCAGAAGGGCAGCACATGATGAAGGTGCCACCCCTGCAGCTGAAAAGAAGGTTCCTTTTGCCATGGCATTCCAGGAGGTCATAAGACACATCATCAATGGAGTCTGAAAAAAAGAAAAATTAGAAGTTGAGGCAGCTGCATTTACCAGTGTGGGCAGTCCAGAGAGAACTGCCTGGACCTGACCCAGTTTGTGGATCAGAGCCAGAAATAGGTTCCCTTAGCTAGAAATGAGACCTCTCTACCCAGAGAGCCAGCTGCTTGCCATTCCATTGCTCCCTGGCCACAAGCAGCACTTCATCCATGAGCTCTCACCCCACAGAGCCCCTAGGTAACCCTGAAAAGACTCCTTCAGTATCAGGGGCTGCAAGAGACCTCTAGATGAGCAGCTAGAGGATTAGGTGAGGAGAAGAACTGAAATAAAATGCGTGTTTTTCCCTGGATTTGTGGAAGACAACAAGAAAGAAATACAGGACCCCAAAAAACAAACCCACTCGATGGGAGAGGCAGGTGAGCACCTCTGGTTCAGGAATTACAGAATGCACTCAACTGCAGCTTGCAGACAAGGATCCTGGCACGTTCCAGCAGCCAGCACTGCCACCTGATCCCAGCATCCCTCTGCCCCATGGATTTACACAGGACCCCAAAGCCCCAGTGGTCAGTGAAAGGAAAACATCCAACTGTCCACACTTGGCAACCTACTCCTGGGTTCTGCAGCCTGTGGAGAAAGACAAATTCCCTCACTAGAAAACTAAGCAGGTTTGAGCTGGGCTTTCTCAAAGCACACTAAAGGCAGAGGTGGGCTTCTCCGTGCTGTTTGGGAAGTGGCACATGAACCACACGGGAATCAGAGAGAGATTATCAACTCCAGAGGCACTGCTGAGCGCAGCCTCTCCTGACTCCAGCTGGGCTCCAGCCCCGAGGTGACCTGTGCCTCCAAACAGAGGGGCCAGAGTGACCTGCACTGACCAGGCCGGCCACAGCTCCGTGTCACACTGACCACTGCAGCGTCCAGCCAGTCCCTCCAGAGGCTCTTCCAATCTCCACCTCCACCTTACAGGGGCATGGAACGCCGCTGATCACACCCGCTGCTCCCTGACCTGCAGCCAGAGGAAGATTTCCTCATTTGCTGCTGTGGCCAGTGGCACCTCTCTGTAGCAGGTTTTGCGTCCTGCTCGGTGCCCCAGTGCTCCAGACAGGCTGGCTCCGTGCTGCTGGGCCTCTCCCGGTCCCTCTGAGCAGGGCTGCAGCCGAGTCTTCAGAACAGCCCCAATTCCCCAAAACAGCCCCCAAAACAGCCCGGCGCTGTCTGTGTGGGGAACATCAAACCCACACCAAGGAATGGCTTTGCCCAGTGCCCCGGGATGGAGCAGCCCCGGCCTGCTCCACCAGAGCCCAGGGCGGCTCTGGGAGCCCTGAGGGCACGAGAGAAGGAAACTTCAGCGTGAGGGTCTGCAGCGGCCAGGGGAACACCAGCGCCTCCGAGCCGCCCTGCCAGACACGTACGGCCCTCCACCACCCTCGCAGTGGTGCGGGAATGTGCTCGCTGCTGAGGGCGGCCTCGCGGCTCGGCGAGCAGCTCGGGCAGGACCGCCGCTGTCCGCTCCGTGCGGAGCGCAGCCTCCTCCGGACGCGGCCGTGAGGCGGTCTGGGCCCTCGGGTGTCGCCTCCGGCAGAATCAGCGGCTCGGTGGAGCTCACACGAAGCTCTCCCTGGGGCGGGACAGCCCTTGCCCGTGGGGTGTCGGGCGGGCCCCGGGCCGGCCGAGGGTTGCCCGGCTGAGCCCAGGGCCGCCCCTGACGTGGGGCTCTGGGGCAGAGTCCGGCCCGCGGTGCCCAGCAGGGATGCGCGGTTCTGTCTGTGCTCGGGCAGCACCAGAGTAGAGTTTTTCCCTGCTACAGTACCTACGCTACCCCGCGAAAGAGCATCGCTCAGGTTTGACAGGAGGAGAAATCTGTGTGGCCGTCAGCTATCACCTATGGCCCGGTCAGGATACTGATGGATTTTCTGACCTATTCGCTAGGGTCGTGTAAAATGTTAAACTGCAGATGCTTTCTGAAAGCAACTAGTGCTTTGAATGGTACAATCTGGATTACAGAAGCTTTATGTAGTGTTAGGCTGTGAACCACAATAGGTTTATTCTACAAGTTAATAGGGATATGCCAGATCATGTTACACTTCTGTTTTATCTTCTGTTTTGACCCTATGGCAAGCATCAGTTGGGTTTATTTAGCTCTTTATTAGCCCTTTATTTAGCTCTTAGCATTTTTCACATTTTGTGTGAAAAATGAATTAACTTTTAGGTAGATATTTTTAAAGAGGAAAAATGTATTTGTGCCTATTGATGCTGCAGTGATTTGTGGTTTTGAGACCCATCTTGCAAAATACCACATGCTGAGGCTGATTGTCATAGCTCTGAAGCCAGCCCTGGGTATGGAATGCTTTTCATTCTTTGGAGTGTTCATTCCAGGCAGTTCTGTGTAACGAGATCTTTACAGAGCATGGAAGATGCCTCTAGGGGAAGTCTCCATTTTGATTGCTGTGCCTAGACTAATTCTGATACTCCTGAGTTTGCTGTCAGGTTTTTACGATGCTGAAATGTGTGTTTTCCAGGTTCCTGTGTGGGCTATTTTTCACTAAGAATCTAGAAAATATCTTGGCTTTTCGTGGGGTTTAGTGCAAAATAGGTTTGACTGTAGGAACCACATTGTTGCAAAGATGAAGCATGCAATTAAAGTTCTTTCTAATAATTTGAGATGATTTAAATATATGTCAAATGAAATGCCATAGTCAAGGAACCAAAGCAGTCGAATGAATTGCCTATAAATTCCTTTGGCATGAAGCGTGTTGAGTGAAATGTTTATTTCTTCTAAGCAATAGGTCATAAGAGTGTTTAAATAAAGGTATAGTATATATAATGCACTGGAGCACAATCCATGGATTAGAGTGAAATTTCAACACTCAGTTCCTTTACTTAGAGAAGTCCACCTATGCCCAGATGGATTAATTAATTGTAGTGGTAGAAAATACAGGGTGTAAAACACAGCTGACTGTTGAGCTTAGTATATCACTATGTTGTAGAGAAACTCAAGAATCAAGAAAATTCTAAATAAGTAAATGCTAATTTGTCATGCAGTACTATGGTATTTTCAGGCAGCTAATCAAGAAAATTTGAATTGGAAGACCGTCAAACTTGTTTCATACAATAAAACTCTGAGAGACTTATCTACAAATAGAAACACAAGGAGCATCCTTTTTTGTACTCAGCAAAGAGCTGGAGTATGTTGTGCTGTTACGGAGGTTTATTTTTATAAACTACTCCAATGAATTTTATAAGCATGCAAAAGATTGTAAGTGCCCTGAAACATGTTTATTCTTGGACTGGCAATTACATACATGGATTCAGTTTTGATTTTCTTTAAAATAAAAATAAAAATATTTCTCTGGAGTAATTTGCTCTCGGTAACAAGAGTCATCTGCAAGAGAAATATCCAAACCAATTTCTGGGCAGTGGAAGTAGCTTTATTTTTTATAACATTCTTAGTACCTGTGACCAGGGTTGGTAGAGTGCCAGTCCTGCCAGCTTTAAGGAGCTGCATGTAAGTGTACCCTCGTTTCCTCAGAATCCCAGGGATGTGGACATTTCTTTGAGATGAGCTTTTAGGAAGCCCCAGAACATCTGGTGGTGTGACATCTTCCTGCATGCTCTGTTTCTGCACGTGATGTTTTCCAGTGCTTTCAAACATCCCTTCCCTTCTGTTTTTTCAGATGGTTATTTAGACCTATCTTGAGAGCTACTCTCTTCAGCCTCAGCTTTATCCAAGATACAATATGGTTATTATATAACCTAGTATTTTTTCATTTTACTTACATTTCATTACATAACCTAGTATTTTACATTGTTACTTGCACAGCAGAATAACTGCAGAACTCTGCTCGATCCAGGTTATACTGAAAACTAAAAAAAATGCTATTTTTACATGCCTGACATTTTTCTTGCATATTTGAGCTTAGGTATTATGTTTGCTCATTTCAGGAGTGCTTCTGAACCACAGTCCAGAAAGAAGAAAAATCTTCTTGGTTGAAGTTGAACATTTGTCTCTAAGAGTAAGAACAAAGCCATGCCAGTGCTTTCAGAAGACTCAGGTAATTCAGCTGCATGCTTTCAACAGAGCAGTGACTGAAATCTTGTCATACCTGTTTCACACATAAAAATAATTTAAATAGGAGTAAAATGTAATAGAATTAAGATAATTCAACTGAAGTTTCTGAGCAATTACCTACAAGAAGGAAGGTGGAATGTAAAAGGTGAAAATTAATAAAGTTTGTCAGGATCAGTTTCCTACTAACCCTAGAGCACCCAAATATACTCTGATAGACCTGAATATACTCTGATAGACTTGAATATATTCTGATAGATCTGAATATATTCTGATAGACCTGAATATATTCTGATAGGCAGAATTGGACCCCTCAGTGTAACAGTGCCTTCTACATGTGCTTACTAAAGATCAGCCCATATATCTCTGCTGCTTGCTGTGTCATTTCTTAATATTTTCTGAACAGGGGTTGATAAACATTGTAAATATCCTTCCTTTTAACTTAAAATAAGTGTCTTTGTTCAAGGCTACTTTACTAGCTTCTCCAGTATGCTGCCCAGGAGAAGTCACAGATAATAAATGATGCTTAGGATTAAAGCAGGAGTGAGTTTGAGTCTCCTGGATCAAAATCCACTCTAAGGTTCGTGGAGAGAATAGCCACAGGAATAGATTTGAACCCCCTCCACCTTTTTATATTTCCTGTTTTGTTTTGGTCCTGTGTTCCCAGACATGGTTCACCGGGAAAAATCTGGCCTTTGTCTGGCTCTGTGTGTTGCAAAATTGGGATATTTAAATATTTTTTTAGAAAACTAGCCACAAGCTTTGATTCCACCACAATGGAAATCTACACTTTATCCTTTCTTCCTCTGGTCAGGCCTGGCTTTTTATAGGTGCCTCAGAGTGGAAGGGGCAGGATAACACTTGTAAGCAAAGCTGCTGGGGAGGTAGAGCTGCTACCTGTGCAAAAAAAGGTCATTCAATCAGTTTGAGAGTCTGCTGTGGTACTAAAATTTCAAATTTGTAAGAGGGGAAACAAAGGGTTCTGGAAACAAGGAGTAATAAACATGAAGTGTTAAATGTGAAAGATAATTTCTTAAGAAATATATATTGCTTTGTTAGATTTTGCCTTAATATGATGGTGTGCTTGACACTTATGAGGGGAGTGTTGCAAAATGAGCTGTGGATAAACACGAGATAATCACAAGTCTCTGCAAATGTGATGATCATCAATGTGATACCCAAATAAATGTAGTGACTGTTAAGACTGCAGTAGAAGGTCCTGTGAGAAATGCTGTGTAGAATGTTTTTGTTCTGTCCTGAATCTAAATTTAGGGTTGCATGAAACTTTGGCCCTTTTGACATCTCAGCTAAGACCTGATTCAAATCATAAAGAGGAAATGGGATTCCTTAGGGATGTCTTCAGTGAAAGAAGTCTCAGCTACCTGATGAAGGTAAAAGTTTGTATTTATTTATGTACATTCTCCTTACAGTTTACTTTTTCTCTGTTCCCTTGATTTATCAACCATTTACTTTGCCAAACCTTTTTTTTAAGAATTCTGTACTGACCAAAGCATATGTGTGCTTAAGAACAAACACTAATAATGTTTGACAATTAATATGTTGAACATATTAAAACCGAGATCAAGGAGTAGAATGTTGCTGGCAGAGGTTCCAAAAAGTGCAAGAGGCTCCAGGGAATGGGGAAAATATGCAGATGGGATAGAAAACCTAATATCCCATTGAGTATGGGATAGAAAACTTCATATATGGGATAGAAAACCTCACATGCCATTGAATATGGGACAGAAACCCTCACATATGGGATAGAAAACCTCACATTCCATTGCATATGGGATAGAAAACCTAACACCCAACCTATAATAAAATCCCCTAATATAACTTTAGTTGCCAAGTATTGGTTATGCAAAAGCCAGATGATGCCTCTTCACAGAGATAATCTAGTTTATGAATGTATGGGAAATTAATTCAATAGTCCAGTTTTAATTTTTTAATGTGGAGGTGGGTTTTTTTGGGGGTGTTATTTGGTGGGGGTGTTTTGTTTTAATTTTGGTTCTGAGTTTCTTTGGGGTGGGTGTGCTAGGGAAGAAGTAAAGGGTTTGGGTTTGGGTGTTTGCTTTCCAGCCTTAGCACATGGATGTGGCTTCCTCAGAGAGGGTGGTAAGGATGCTCAGTAGGGGAACATGAGGCACTTTGCCAAAATATTCCTTATGTCTTTGACAGATGTGGAGTCAGTCTGAGTGCCAGCAGTGTCTGCAGGGGAGCTGTGGACAGTTCATCTATCACAACACTGGGGGTGGCACAAAGCTCTTCTGGTCTGCCCACTGCTCAGAAATCCTTGCTCCTGGCTGTGGAACTTCTGGCTGTGGAACTCCTCCTCAGCCTGTGTCCGGCCAATCTTCAGCCTTGAGACTTTCTAGAACGGTGTTCCCTGAGTCATGAGAGTTGAGTTTCAAGTCCCGCACCCAGGGATTCCACTGCTGGGCAGCATAAAACAGTGTTCCCAACTGCTGTCCTCAAGAGCTGTAGCCCCCTGTGACCTGTGTCCCTTCTCCCATCAGAGCTTTGTTTTGCTGGTGCCTGGCTTGGGAGTCCTTGCCTTGCACAGGAGACTGGACTGGACTACAAACACATGCTAACAGTGGTAACAGGCAACTTTATTTACACAACTAAATAAATTTCAGCATTTGTGCATGCAGAGGAGGAAGATTGGCAGGACAGAGGACGCCTTTGACCTGAGGCTGCCTTTGGACGAGCAGGCACTGCCCCAGTATGTAATGGTCATGGTCCACTGCAGCCTGCAGTGGATCCTGTTCATCCTGCTGCCCATGTCTTTTTTCTCATGAGGCCCAGCAGTATCTGGTGCACCCGAGTTAAGAATTTCACCACTATCTGGTATGGATGTGGAGCAGGCAAGAGAGGTTGCCTTGACATTGGCTCCTCAGAGGGGTTTGAGGTCGACTCTGGCTCTGGTGTGGCTGTTGCAGTTGAGTGATCAGGAGTGGGAGTACAGCAGCCTGACTCTGTTGGTGCTGACTCTGGCTGCTCCAAGGGGGCTGAGCTGAAGGTTGGCTCTGGTCTTGGAGTAGCTGTTTCAGCTGACTCAGGATATGGAGTGGGAGTAGAGCAGCCTGACTCTGTTGGTGTTGGCTCTGGCTGCTCAAAAGAGGTTGAGCTGAAGGTTGGCTCTGGTGCTGGAGTGGCTGTTTCAGCTGACTCTGGACATGGAGTGGGAGTAGAGCAGCCTGACTCTGTTGGTGTTGGCTCTGGCTGCTCAAAAGAGGTTGAGCTGAAGGTTGGCTCTGGTGCTGGAGTAGCTGTTTCAGCTGACTCTGGACATGGAGTGGGAGTAGAGCAGCCTGACTCTGTTGGTGTTGGCTCTGGCTGCTCAAAAGGGGTTGAGCTGAAGGTTGGCTCTGGTGCTGGAGTGGCTGTTTCAGCTGACTCTGGACATGGAGTGGGAGTAGAGTGCCGCGCTCCCCAGCCCCAAGTGCCCTCTGATGTTGCGCTCAACCCCGGCTAGCTCGGCACCTGGGGTGAGGACGGGCAATGAGGCACCTCTCGCTGCGCCCTGATGGGGTTTGAGAGGTGTCCCCGTGGGTCCTGAATCAGCAGCGGCTACCCTAAGGCGGCAAGGAAAAGCCGGAACCAGCTGGGGTAAAAGTCTTCTTTAATCTGGAGCCAACGTGGCCAATGCAAAGAAGATACACCAACAGGAAACCCCCCCAAGCTGGAACCCCGAGTGGGGTTCGGGGCAGGCAATTATAGGATTTGGGAAGGGAATGGGAGTGGAAACCAGGGAGGGAAAACCAATGGGAGACGGGGAAGGGAGTGGCTCCACGGTGGGGTGATTCCGCCTGGTCCAATAGGAAGGGGACAGGGGAGTGGCCCCAGGCCCTCGTCCAATCACTCGGTGCCCTGTGGAGAAGTTTCTGGACAGAGGGGAAGGAACACCGAGTGACAGACAAGGTACCTGGGAGGGGACAGGGGGATGACTTGGCAGTTTTGGGGATGACGGACAGGTGTTGGGAAGGCGGGAAAGGGGGACCAGGCGGGAAAACAGAACAAAAGGATGTACCAATACAGCAAATAGGGGAAGACAGGAACAAACCATTGGGGAAATACAAAATTGTAAAACCGTACATAAAATAAATAAAAACGCACCACCACATCTCCCCCTTTTGTGTTTAAAAGAAAAAGAAGGAGAGGGAGGTAAACACAAGTCCTTAAACTGGGGAGACAGAGTCCTTGGCATCCTCGTCAAACCAGACATCGTTTGGGTCTTCTTTTGGCTGCTCACTGATGTTAAGTGGCTGGAGCTCACCCGGGTCGGCTACTGTAGCGTGGTTGATGTTGATGTTGTTGCTGAGGGCCTTCAGCAACAGCCGCTTGACCACCCCGAAGCCCCCGGCGAAGGCGATGAGCCCCAGCAGCAGCACGATGCCCGTCTGAATCAGGGAACGGATCCACCCAGCGAGGCCCCATCCTTCGAAGAGGGAATCCAGCCATCCTGTGGACTCCTTTTGGATGTGATGGATCATCTCCTGCATCCTTGAGATGGACGTCCGGACGTCCTCAGCCCTTGAACTCGATTTTACACAGCACACGCCAGCGAACTCCAAAGGCTGAGGAACAATCCACGAATGCAGGAGATGTGGGGCGATGGAGAGGCCCAGAAGGATGAGGTAGATTGGTGGGAACATGCTGGGTGGACCGGTGGTGGTGGATACGGCTCTGTAAAATAAACTGACACGAAAATTAATACTTAAAATTAATAGGGAGGTCCATCCTCCAAAGGAAAAGGGACTCCGTGGAGCCTAGGAAGGGGAAAGGAAGGTCATAACAAAATGGTTCGGAGTTGGGGGAAAGGGACCTCCTCCGCCTGCGGAGGGCCGCGTGCCCCACCTGAGGACTTGACGGTCTTTTGTCCGAGTTCTTAGGGACGTAGGGCCGGACGAACTTGGAAGGGACCCATCTCAGGCCTGAGGGCGTGGATACGCAAGCGTATCCCCGTCCCCAGGTGACTAAGTCATAGGGTCCCTCCTGCCGCCAGGTCTCTGGATCTTTGATGAGAACTGGCGGCCTCTCCCTGACCTTGCTCTGCTCTGATGCCCCGAAGTGTCTCACGATGGGGGGATTGAGACACTCAAATGAACAATTTAGAAAGTTCAAAGTAAACAGGGCTCTCGCCAACTGGACTTGGGGGGACTCATGCTTGGATGCTGAGAGTTGTTGTTTCAGCATCCGTTTGATGTTTTGGTGAGTCCTTTCCACCACGGCTTGACCTGAGGGGGAATAGGCGATGCCGGTCTTGTGTTCTATTCCCCATTGCTGCAGGAAGCCGGCAAATTCCCTGGAGGTATACCCGGGGGCGTTGTCGGTTTTGATCAATTTGGGGACGCCCAGCATGGAGAAGGCTTGGACTAGATGTTTCTGAACGTCCTTTGCCCTCTCCCCGGTGTGGGCAGAGGCGAAAACTGCCCCAGAGAAGGTGTCCACAGAGACATGGACGTACTTCTGCTTCCCGAAGGAAGGGACGTGAGTAACGTCCATTTGCCACACCTCACAGGATTGGAGTCCCCTGGGATTAGCCCCTGCGCTCACCGATGGCAAGGGGAGCGACTTACAGGACGGGCAAGTCGCCACGATGGCCTTGGCCTGGTCCCGGGTCAGGTGGAATTCCCGGACCAGACCAGGCGCATTCTGATGATGGAACTGGTGGCTGATCTTAGCTTGCTGGAACTTCTCCGGGAGTGGCGCCAGCTGCACGGGGGCGGCCGCAAGGGCATCGGCACGCCGATTACCTTCGGCCAAGAACCCCGGCAAGTCGGTGTGGGACCTTATGTGCATTACATAAAACGGTTGCTCTCGGTGGGAGATTAGCCTAACCAGCTTTGAGAGCAACTCATTGAGGGCCTCGTTGGGAACACCCTGCAGGATTGCATCCTGTGCCCTAGATACTACACCCGCTACATAGGCCGAATCTGTGACCAAATTGAAGGGTTCAGAGAACTTCTCAAAAGCCCTGACGACTGCGGCCAACTCAGCTAGCTGTGGGGATCCCTCCACCACAGCGACATCAGACTCCCACCGCTGAGTCTGAGGATCCCTCCAAGTCACTACGGACTTGTGGGACCCTCCGGACGCGTCAGTAAAAACTGTCAGAGCCTTTAGGGGTTTTTTGCTCTGAATCCGTGTTACTTTTAGCTCGAATTGGACGTCCGAATCAAAAATTTTGTGGGCTGGTCTCAAAACAGAAATTTCGCCCGTGTAGCTATCCAGAGCAAACTGCAAGGATTCGTTTTCTCGCAGTAGGTGTTCCAACATGGCCTTGGTGAATTGGCCCGATTCCAATTTTAAAGGTATGTAAATGCACTTAAAGTCCTCACCTGCCAACTCCCGGATCCTCATCCGCGCTTTGCGGATGAGTTCCGCCACCAGTTCTTGTGGTTTGGTCAGCCTTTTGGACCGACTGTGGCTCAGGAACACCCACTCTATGATTAAGAGGGGGTCCTTTTTGCCTTGGTCCGTGCCCTTTCCCAGGGTCTCCATCCACTGAAAGATGATGCCATGGAGGTGTGGCAGTCTGCCCATGATGATGAATTTGAAGGGCAGGCCCGGATCGCACCTGTGGGCCTGCCTGGCAGACATGGCCTCCTGGACCCTCTCTAAAGCAGCTTTGGCCTCTGGGGTGAGCTCCCTGGGAGAACTAGGCTCATCCCCCCCTTTCAATAAATTGAAAAGAGGGGCTAGGTCCTCGTTGGAAATACCTAACCAGGGTCTCACCCAATTTAAAGACCCACACAGCTGCTGGACATCTGCTAGGTTCCGAATTGTATTTTTGATGGCCAATTTCTGCGGAGCAATGGTCCGCTTAGTAATTTCCAAACCCAGGTATTTCCAGGGCGGCATCTTCTGAATTTTGTCCTTGCGCAGCTCGAACCCTGCAGCAACCAACGCACTGGTTGTCAGTTCAAGCGCGTGGGTAAGCAGATCGTCATTGGGGGCACAAATTAAAATGTCATCCATGTAATGGTGGATGATCACGCCAGTTGTGGCTGCACGCACAGGGGACAACAATGAAGAAACGTACCACTGGCAAATACTTGGGCTGTTTTTCATGCCCTGAGGAAGTACTCTCCAATGGTACCTCTTCATTGGGGCTTCTCGGTTGATGGAGGGAACCGAGAAGGCAAACCGCGGCGCGTCATCAGGATGTAGGGGAATTTGGAAGAAGCAATTCTTAATATCAATTATGGCCAGATTCCAATTTTGAGGCAACATCGCCGGGGACGGCATCCCAGGTTGGGGAGAGCCCATATTTTCAATTACTGCATTGATTGCACGGAGGTCGTGAAGGAGCCGCCACTCGTCTTTGCCCGGTTTTTTGAGGACAAAGACGGGGGAATTCCAAGGAGATGTAGTTTCTTGGATATTCCCTTTGGCTAACTGCTCGTCCACGAGCTCCCGGAGCGCTTTTAATTTTTGTTTATTCAGCGGCCATTGCTCCACCCACACTGGAGTATCTGTCAGCCAATTCAGTTTCTGGGTGGGACGCTCCTCAATGGTCGCTGCCCGAAAAACCTGGGGGGTCGGTATGTCAATTGTGACCCCCCATTGGGCCATCAGGTCTCTCCCCCACAAGGGCTCCGTATAGTCTAAAACGAATGGGCGTAAATACGCCGATTGCCCATTCGGCCCCTCAATTTTGACGATGTTTTTCGATTGTTTTGCCAATTGGGTGCCTCCTACTCCTGAAATTTTTCCCGCTACGTTTTGCAACTCCCAACGCGACGGCCAATCCCGTTCGGGAATGACCGTGACGTCTGCCCCTGTGTCCAGGAGTCCATTGATGTGCTTGAACTCCTGGCCCTTCCACATGTAACAACCCAACTTCGGCCTTTCCTTCCCAATGACCTGGGCCCGGCACACCTGGTAATCCTGTTTGGCAGACTTGCGCCACAAATCTTCAGGGTGTACCGGTGGCCCAGATATCGGAATTGCTTGGGCGATGATTTGGCCCTTGGGAAGGAAAGCCGGAGGGTGGGAGCAGTGCAGCCACAAAACCACCTGGTCCGGATCCCTTGATGTTACACAGGGAGCGATGGTAATGTCTAAAGGCGTGTATTTTGTGTCCCCAAGGACGATGTACTTACTACGGATGTTCCTCCAGGTCCCTGGGTCGTCAGCGTTGACAGTGACGAAATGCCAATGATCGTCTCGCAGATGCAGAGCGTCGGTCAGGGCCAACCTATATGGGGAGAAATTAGAGGTGGTGTTAAGTATTGGCTTGGGCTGGGTTGGGTCTCGACCCAGCCAAGCAGTGGAAATGAATTCCACGTCCTCCCTCATATAGGCTGGTTCGTTCGTCCGGTGCTTGGTCATGTCCTGTAAAGAAAGGTCCTCAGGCGGGGTGCGAAAGCTGGTGTTGTCCCTCCCCTCCTCCGGTGTTAATCTCCCCACCTTATTTCTGTCTGAGCGCAGGGAGGGACTGCGCTCATAGATCAGTTTTTTGGTCTAGCCCCCAAGTTGGGGGTAGACCTCCCCTGGTGTTGCCTGTAATTTAAGAACTCCTCCCTGAGGGGACACTTGTTGACCCAGTGTCCCCCCTGCCCGCAGAGGTGGCACTTTTCCGTCTGCGGGGGTCCTCTTGGGGATGCTCCTGGCGGACGACGGTTGGCCGATGGTGTGGCCGGCGGCGTCCGGGCGGCGGCGAAGGACACCCTCCTTGATGGCGGTTGAGGGGTCCTCCGCGGATCCTCCGCAGGGACCGTGACCTTCCGAGCGCAAACCTGCAACATTGCCTGCAGGGCGGGCTCAGGTTCAAGAGGGAGGCTGAGGATCGCTTGCCGACAGGGCTCGTTTGCGTTCTGCTTTGCCACTGTGGCAAGCATCCCCTCCCTCAGGCGCTCGTCCGGAACCTGAGCCTCCATCGCCCTGTGCAGGCGGTCCACGAAGGTCACGAATGGCTCGATTGGTCCCTGCTTAATAGATAAGAAATCAATGGCCGCCCCGCGCGATCGCAAGGTGACCAGTGCCTTTTCCGCCGCTCTCGCACTGACCTGCAGTGCGCCCCGTGGGATTTTTTCCGCCTGCTTTGCCCCCTCCTTCCAATCCCCCTCCCCGCACAAGTGGTCGAGGGATATCACTGCCCCATCCCCATCCCGGGAGGTCTCTGCAGAGGCCCAGAGGTCAGGGAGAACATCCCTGATCTCCCGCTTCCATTCCGACTCCCATATCAGGAACTCACCATGTGAGATGAGACATGATATGAGCGTCCGAATGTCTGCGGGGACATATTCGGCCGCAGAAAAGGTTGCTTTCAGCAACCCCCGAAAATATTCGCTTTCGCGGCCAAACTCCCTCTGAGCCTTGCACAGCTCCTTGATGACATGCTGTGGGATGGGTGACCACTGTGCAAGGGGCCCGGCCCCCTGCCGCGGTGTGTAGACGACTGGCGCGGCAGAGAAGGCCGGAAGGGTTGGAGAGGGTTCCGGGTTCCCACGCCCCTCCCTTCCGGAACCGATAGCGTGGGAACCGGAAGTTAGAGCGTGGGAACCAGGGGGCGGGGCGGAAGGGGCGTGGCCAGGAGCGGGGGGAGTGGCAGGATGGGAACTCCCCTCCCCGGAGGCGGAGTCAGGGGGCGGGGAAAACCCCGCGTCAGCAGGGGCGTGGTCGGGATAGGGTGGAGGAGGGACATGGGCGGGGAGATCCGGGGAAGGGGCGGAACTTCAGGAGGCGGGAAGAAAGGGGTTGCGGGAGGGGGGAGCACAAGTGGCGGGAAAAGCCGCGCGGGCTCCGCCATCTTGTGCCCGGGAGACTGAGGGAGATGGGCGGCCATTTTGTGGCAGCCCAGGGAGAGTGGCCGAGGGAGAGGTTTTGGGTTCGGGGGATAACTTAACACGAACAGACCCTCTACGGGACAGGGCTGTACATTTGGGAGAAGCAGGGGAACGGGGAGAGGCAGAGACGGCGCCTGTCTCGCCTGGGGGAGAATTAGGAGCAGAGGGAGAGGAAAGAGGTTTAGGGTTGCTAAACCCACCCGCTGAACTGGGGATTTGTTTGTCAGTTGGCTGTGGCAGGTTTCCGTAGTTATTTTTAACAATATCGCGAATTTGGAGAGCCAATAAAGTGAATTTTGCGAGAGAAAGATCTGACTTACGCAGAATCTCCCTCCCGACTTGGTCCCAAAAGGGGACCTGGTACAATTTAGCTGCCGAAACGTCGGGAAAAGCCTGCGACAACCATCTGACAAATTTTTTAACTTCATTTTTCTTAATTTTCACCCCACCCACTAAAAGGATGCCCACAACTTGGGTATAGAGGCTTTTCTGGGGCACCGAGAGCTTAGCACCCATAGCTCGCTGTTAATTGGTGCCCCGCGAGGTAAGTTCTGAAAATCCCAAAAGAACGAAGAAGACTGCCGCTCCCCGCTCTGTCCCCACCCTCGACGCACTCCCGCCCGGGAAGGGAGGCAAACCCGGTGAGGGCTAGGGGAGAGCCGGACCGCCCCTACACCGTCTACACGGTGAGGGTCCACCAGGGGAGGGTAGAAACGAAAAAACAGAACTTACCAAACCGCCGCGGTGGAGACCGACGCCGCTGGTGCCTCCGGCGCTACCGGCTCCGTCCCCTGGGAGCGCAGCTCTCTAAAACGGAGCGCGCTCTAACCAGGGGCAGTTGACGGCCACGAGGGGTAATTCCCGAGGTCTGGGGGACCTCAAACTCCTCTGCCACGGGGTCCTAGCTGCGATTCCAGGGCCCCACGTTGGGCGCCAACTTGCCGCGCTCCCCAGCCCCAAGTGCCCTCTGATGTTGCGCTCAACCCCGGCTAGCTCGGCACCTGGGGTGAGGACGGGCAATGAGGCACCTCTCGCTGCGCCCTGATGGGGTTTGAGAGGTGTCCCCGTGGGTCCTGAATCAGCAGCGGCTACCCTAAGGCGGCAAGGAAAAGCCGGAACCAGCTGGGGTAAAAGTCTTCTTTAATCTGGAGCCAACGTGGCCAACGCAAAGAAGATACACCAACAGGAAACCCCCCCAAGCTGGAACCCCGAGTGGGGTTCGGGGCAGGCAATTATAGGATTTGGGAAGGGAATGGGAGTGGAAACCAGGGAGGGAAAACCAATGGGAGACGGGGAAGGGAGTGGCTCCACGGTGGGGTGATTCCGCCTGGTCCAATGGGAAGGGGACAGGGGAGTGGCCCCAGGCCCTCGTCCAATCACTCGGTGCCCTGTGGAGAAGTTTCTGGACAGAGGGGAAGGAACACCGAGTGACAGACAAGGTACCTGGGAGGGGACAGGGGGATGACTTGGCAGTTTTGGGGATGACGGACAGGTGTTGGGAAGGAGGGAAAGGGGGACCAGGCGGGAAAACAGAACAAAAGGATGTACCAATACAGCAAATAGGGGAAGACAGGAACAAACCATTGGGGAAATACAAAATTGTAAAACCGTACATAAAATAAATAAAAACGCACCACCACAGTAGAGCAGCCTGACTCTGTTGGTGTTGGCTCTGGCTGCTCAAAAGAGGTTGAGCTGAAGGTTGGCTCTGGTGCTGGAGTAGCTGTTTCAGCTGACTCTGGACATGGAGTGGGAGTAGAGCAGCCTGACTCTGTTGGTGTTGGCTCTGGCTGCTCAAAAGGGGTTGAGCTGAAGGTTGGCTCTGGTGCTGGAGTGGCTGTTTCAGCTGACTCTGGACATGGAGTGGGAGTGGAGCAGCCTGACTCTGTTGGTGTTGGCTCTGGCTGCTCAAAAGGGGTTGAGCTGAAGGTTGGCTCTGGTGCTGGAGTGGCTGTTTCAGCTGACTCTGGACATGGAGTGGGAGTAGAGCAGTTTGACTCTGTTGGTGTTGGCTCTGGCTGCTCAAAAGAGGTTGAGCTGAAGGTTGGCTCTGGTGCTGGAGTGGCTGTTTCAGCTGACTCTGGACATGGAGTGGGAGTAGAGCAGCCTGACTCTGTTGGTGCTGACTCTGGCTGCTCCAAGGGGGCTGAGCTGAAGGTTGGCTCTGGTCTTGGAGTAGCTGTTTCAGCTGACTCAGGATATGGAGTGGGAGTAGAGCAGTTTGACTCTGTCAGTGTTGGCTCTGGCTGCTCAAGAGGGGTTGAGATGTAGGTTGTCTCTGGTGCTAGAGTGTCTGTTCCAGGTGGACGCATGCCCATCTGAATCAGGATCCAGTTGTAGAAGTACTGAGTGGAGGTGTAGACTCCCGGGCGTTTTGTTCTGACACAGCCTTTTCCCCAGCTGGTCACTCCAACAAGCCAAAAGTAGCCAGCATGGTTATCTTTGCACACCAGAGGCCCTCCACTGTCACCCTGCAACAGAGGAAAGAGGATTAGGGTGCTGTTGGGTGGCTGCTGTCAGCACTAGAGGCCTGTTTCTCTCTTGCAGCCCCTGCCACAGCTGTATTCATGGTACAAAAAGGCTTTGCTCAGGTGCTGGAGTCTCAAGAACCTTAGCTGGGAACAGGGTGGGTGTCTGTGAAGGCCCCCTTTTGTATCTGCACAGTGATCCTGGATGGGCAGAGCATAGATCATCCAGAATCTGGATCTGTGGGCTGCTGAGAACACTGGATGGGCTTTCTGGGCAGAGGGGCAGGCCTGGGGAACACGGTCACTTGGCAAGGAAACTCCAGCAGTGGAGGAAAAGTGGTTTGCCAGACAAAGCCCATGGTGACGGGGTACCTTCGCTGCTGGCTCCCAGCACTCATACCTGGCAGGTGTCCATGCCACCCCGTGGGTAGCCAGCACACAGGTTGTGGGTGTGGATGGCCCCAGCGTACCGACGGCTGCTGTTAACCAGCCGGATATCCAGGAGACGGACCTTGGCTTCCTGCAGGACATCACTCGGACCCTGAGCTGCAAGCACAGGAAGGAATGGGCACCCAGCAGCTCTTTGCCAGTTCCACTCCCCTGTCTGGGGGTGAACTCATTCCCTAGGGCTTGGCTTTGCCTCTGGAGCAGTTGTTGAAGCGCTGTGTCCTTTCTGTCTGCCTTTGGGGAGCAGGCCAGGCCCAGCTCTCCAGAGGCATACATCCTACAGCCTGACTTTGGTTTGTGCTGTCAGGAAGCCAAACCCATCTTGCTGGTGTGCCCAGCTCACCCTCAGGGCCCTTTTTGGGAACTCACCTTTTGCAGTGGCAGAACCCCAGCCAGCAATGTAGCAGGTTTTCAGCTCTGACACTGTGAGCGAGGCGTTGGGCACGCAGGCAAGCTGGACGTAGTCACTGCACTCCACGGGCTTGTCCAGCTCCAGCAGGGCGATGTCGTTCTGCTGGGAATCAGCCGTGTACTCCTGGTGGGCCAGGAGCCGCTTGATGTGGCGCACCTGAGTTTCAGGGCCCAGATGGGTCAACTTGGTGGCCCCGATCAGCACACGCCACATGGTGACATTCCTGCAAGGCAGAGAGGGGTCTGAGGAAGAGCAGAGCCGTGTGCTGTTGATGCCTTAGGATTTTAGCTTTTGTATTTTTCATCCATTTGTAATCCTGCAGTTTTTTACTGTATAACTAAATTCTGCACACAGTGTGAGCTGCTGCTGCTTTCCCATTCTGGTCACAAAAATTCCTCTCCAGGCCTGGCAATCAAGGATACCTCACTGCCTCAGGCCTCGAGAGATGGAAACAAAACTGAGTTGAGGGGAGCAAACTGGGGGTAAATGACTTCATTACCTGAAGCTGTAATTAGAAGATTAACCCTAAATATGCAAATGGACCAAATTTATAGGTGTGAAAACCTTTGACCCGTGGTCAATTTTGGGTTGTAGCACTTGGGGGGGTCTTTTGTTTTGCCTAAAATGGACCTGGAGGCCCTTCAATAAATATAATCACTTTTTATTCCTTGTCTGGCCTGTTTTTAGGTAGTCCTGAAAAGGCATCACTGTGGCAGCTCAGCACTTCCCTTCCTTCTGCTTCTCAAGGCAGAGAGGAAAGCAGGGCAATGAGGAGTGTGACTGCCCTAGCATGCCTTAGGCTCCAGGAATGCCACACTGGAGGCTGCTGGGCAGCAGTGGCACGAGCCCAGCCTTCTGAGCAGTCCCTCAGTTGGGCCCCGTAGTATTGAGGTGCTGCAGGCTGGGCAACTGTTTGTGTGGTGAGGATACCCTCATTCCCTGCTCCTCCTTACCTGGCCTGGAGGAAGCAATGGGCTGCTGTGAGGACCCACTGTGGGCTGATGAGGGACCCTCCACATGTATGGCCGGTGCCTATTTTCCTGGGGTCCTGGATGCTGACAATCCAGGGCCAGGCCCCTGGCAGGGCACCTGTGCCAGTCACAATTCGGTAGTCAGCATCTATGGAGTTGTAGTCAGAAGCCATGGGCCGGAGCCCACAGGTCCCTCTGGAAGCACAAAATCATTACTGCCCTTCTGTTCCAGTACCTGGGTGCTGGCAAGGAGGCTCCCACATGGGGTTTGGGGTGTGGCAATGGGGGACAAGCACCCTCCTAGAGCCTGGGGCCATACCTGCAGTTGCCCCAGGTACCATGTGCAGGTCTGTACACAGCCAGCAGGATGAAGAGGTACAGGTACAGAAGATTCATCGCTGTCAGCAGCATCTGTCAGCTGAAAGAGACAAAAGCTTGTCTCTTCCAGTGCAGTCTCTGACGAGTGCTGCAGCAACTGCACTGTCCATGGCACCTGGGGCTGATGTCACAGAGTGGGTGGTTCCAGGTTCTGGGCACAGTGTCCTCAGAGGGCAGGGAAAGGCCACAGCCTCACAGAACCACAGAATGGTTTGGGCTGGAAGGGACCTTGAAGGTTGTGAAAGGCAAAAGGGGTCCCTTGCCTCGCACATGCAAAACGACACCATGGGCAGACAAATCTGGCACAGAGGGAAAGTCACTCCAAAGGCAGTGTTTGGTCAGAGAGGGTGCTCAGAGCCACCACACGATGGAGAAAACTAGCACATCAAAGCTAGAAAGAGGACAGGAAGGAACAATGCCATGTGCAAACTACTTGGGGGGATGCTTCAAGGCACATAAGCCTTAGCTGATGGAACAAACCTGGAAACTCCTGAGTGTTGCAAGAGGAATTGCTGACCATGGCAGAGTGCGAGAAGCTGACAGGAGTTTCAATGCCATGAGGAAGCCCTTCTGAGTCTGTTTATACATTCTCCATGTCTGGAGCAGGGTGAGTACTGCAAATGCCTCAGTGCTGCCTCTTGCTTTGGAGACTGGTGCTGGAGGTCATGGCTGCAGAAAACAAGGGACTGAGATGGAGAGTGCTCATGCACTCACTTTTGTGGTTTGGGAATGGCATTCCCCAGTCTGGTGTTTCCACTGGAACACTGCAAACCACTGCTCCTCACTCCCTTCTCCCTCTCCCCTCCCTTCTCTGGTGGGCTTGAGAATAGAACTGGAAGCACAAAAGTTAAAGACTGTGGGTTGAGACAAGAACAATATAATGGAAACAGCAATGAAACAAGAAAATGAGCAGTAACCGCAACAATATTAATAATGGACTGGGACAATTCACATGCAACCATCCACCCCATAGAGCCTGGCAGTACCCAACCAGGCTGTCATGCATGTTATCCAGCGGAGATTTCTTCCCCTGTCCCTGGAAAATGTTGTGGAGTGGTTCAGAACAACCTCCACGTCCTGGCCATGCCCTGTCCTGGTTATGGCAAAAATTTACCCCATCCTGGCCAGAACCAGGACATTCACCCTCATGATCTGCCCCACAGCTTTGGAATCTGTGCCAGAGGGTCTGGCAGGGCAGGGAGGGCAGTCACCAGGGATTGGCAGACGTTGGAAACTCCTTATCCCTCTCTCTGGCCCCTGGTTTTCCTTGTTTTATGGAATGGAAGAACACATGTCCAACTCCTCCCAGTATCTCCTTCACTGGAAATCCTCCGTGCTTTGATTCCTTCTCTGACATTCTGCTGCACCTGGGGAATGCAGTGGGAAAACCCAAGGCTTTGTGTGAAGGTCACTCCCTCAGCACTTCACCTGAGGTGCACAGGAAGGCTGCCCTGGCTCTACCACACCTCATCCAGAACACCTGGAAGCTCTTCCCTCCCCATTCACACACTCCCCTGCCTTGTCCTCCTCATCCCACAGGGATGCACAGAGGGGCTACCACACTTCACGGTTTGGTAGCCCTGATACCACACTCCTGACTGGAATGGGGTGACCCTGGGGCAGTTTTGGCCTGCATCAGTTCCATGTCCTGCCTCAGCACACCCAGGTTCTCTGTTGGCGTCTGTGCTCATCTCTGCAGCTTTGCTGTCCTGCACCAGGAGTTTGCTGAATAAAATCATCCTCTAGAAAGGACATGTGACACAAGCCCAGGAGTAAGCAGCACCATGGGAGAGTTCAGCAAGGTGCCCTGGGGACAGCCAGGCCAGGCAGGGGAAGGTGGGGGGACCACGGCCTCACTGAAGCAGCCACATTGTACAGCACAAAAAATAAAGCTAAATAAATGCTGGGATGAAATACAGCACTGCTGGGACTGCTCCATTTAGCAAATAACAGTTGTGGGGGAGATTTACAGATGTACTGGGTACATCTGGGAACTGGGGCTCCTGCTGGAAGTCTTCAATCTTGAAGCTCCCAGTTCCCAAAGCTGGTAAATCCTTCCCAGCAATGGCTCCTGAGGCAGGGAGAGGGGTGGAAAGCCAAGGATGGGGCAGAGATCAGAAGGAGCTGGGGAGCTCAGAGAGGTCTTCAAGGGGAAGAGGATTTGTCTGAAAGGCCCTCACTTTTCTGGTCATCTTGGCAACTCTGGCAGGTTTAACAGGAGGTTTGTCTGGAAACAAGACAGGGACATATTGGCATGATGGGTGCTGGCATATTCCAGTCTTAGGCTTTGCAGAGAGAGATTTGCTGTTTCCCCATAGGCCACAGAGGATTTTAATATGAGGTGAACTCCCCAAGCTTGCATCCACCCTGTTCCATGGCCTCTGGCTCTGAGAAATGCTCTCCTGTGCACCCTGCTTCATTCCCTCAGATCAATGGCTGATGTGCCAGCAGCTCCTGCTCCAGAAGGGCAGCACATGATGAAGGTGCCACCCCTGCAGCTGAAAAGAAGGTTCCTTTTGCCATGGCATTCCAGGAGGTCATAAGACACATCATCAATGGAGTCTGAAAAAAAGAAAAATTAGAAGTTGAGGCAGCTGCATTTACCAGTGTGGGCAGTCCAGAGAGAACTGCCTGGACCTGACCCAGTTTGTGGATCAGAGCCAGAAATAGGTTCCCTTAGCTAGAAATGAGACCTCTCTACCCAGAGAGCCAGCTGCTTGCCATTCCATTGCTCCCTGGCCACAAGCAGCACTTCATCCATGAGCTCTCACCCCACAGAGCCCCTAGGTAACCCTGAAAAGACTCCTTCAGTATCAGGGGCTGCAAGAGACCTCTAGATGAGCAGCTAGAGGATTAGGTGAGGAGAAGAACTGAAATAAAATGCGTGTTTTTCCCTGGATTTGTGGAAGACAACAAGAAAGAAATACAGGACCCCAAAAAACAAACCCACTCGATGGGAGAGGCAGGTGAGCACCTCTGGTTCAGGAATTACAGAATGCACTCAACTGCAGCTTGCAGACAAGGATCCTGGCACGTTCCAGCAGCCAGCACTGCCACCTGATCCCAGCATCCCTCTGCCCCATGGATTTACACAGGACCCCAAAGCCCCAGTGGTCAGTGAAAGGAAAACATCCAACTGTCCACACTTGGCAACCTACTCCTGGGTTCTGCAGCCTGTGGAGAAAGACAAATTCCCTCACTAGAAAACTAAGCAGGTTTGAGCTGGGCTTTCTCAAAGCACACTAAAGGCAGAGGTGGGCTTCTCCGTGCTGTTTGGGAAGTGGCACATGAACCACACGGGAATCAGAGAGAGATTATCAACTCCAGAGGCACTGCTGAGCGCAGCCTCTCCTGACTCCAGCTGGGCTCCAGCCCCGAGGTGACCTGTGCCTCCAAACAGAGGGGCCAGAGTGACCTGCACTGACCAGGCCGGCCACAGCTCCGTGTCACACTGACCACTGCAGCGTCCAGCCAGTCCCTCCAGAGGCTCTTCCAATCTCCACCTCCACCTTACAGGGGCATGGAACGCCGCTGATCACACCCGCTGCTCCCTGACCTGCAGCCAGAGGAAGATTTCCTCATTTGCTGCTGTGGCCAGTGGCACCTCTCTGTAGCAGGTTTTGCGTCCTGCTCGGTGCCCCAGTGCTCCAGACAGGCTGGCTCCGTGCTGCTGGGCCTCTCCCGGTCCCTCTGAGCAGGGCTGCAGCCGAGTCTTCAGAACAGCCCCAATTCCCCAAAACAGCCCCCAAAACAGCCCGGCGCTGTCTGTGTGGGGAACATCAAACCCACACCAAGGAATGGCTTTGCCCAGTGCCCCGGGATGGAGCAGCCCCGGCCTGCTCCACCAGAGCCCAGGGCGGCTCTGGGAGCCCTGAGGGCACGAGAGAAGGAAACTTCAGCGTGAGGGTCTGCAGCGGCCAGGGGAACACCAGCGCCTCCGAGCCGCCCTGCCAGACACGTACGGCCCTCCACCACCCTCGCAGTGGTGCGGGAATGTGCTCGCTGCTGAGGGCGGCCTCGCGGCTCGGCGAGCAGCTCGGGCAGGGCCGCCGCTGTCCGCTCCGTGCGGAGCGCAGCCTCCTCCGGACGCGGCCGTGAGGCGGTCTGGGCCCTCGGGTGTCGCCTCCGGCAGAATCAGCGGCTCGGTGGAGCTCACACGAAGCTCTCCCTGGGGCGGGACAGCCCTTGCCCGTGGGGTGTCGGGCGGGCCCCGGGCCGGCCGAGGGTTGCCCGGCTGAGCCCGGGGCCGCCCCTGACGTGGGGCTCTGGGGCAGAGTCCGGCCCGCGGTGCCCAGCAGGGATGCGCGGTTCTGTCTGTGCTCGGGCAGCACCAGAGTAGAGTTTTTCCCTGCTACAGTACCTACGCTACCCCGCGAAAGAGCATCGCTCAGGTTTGACAGGAGGAGAAATCTGTGTGGCCGTCAGCTATCACCTATGGCCCGGTCAGGATACTGATGGATTTTCTGACCTATTCGCTAGGGTCGTGTAAAATGTTAAACTGCAGATGCTTTCTGAAAGCAACTAGTGCTTTGAATGGTACAATCTGGATTACAGAAGCTTTATGTAGTGTTAGGCTGTGAACCACAATAGGTTTATTCTACAAGTTAATAGGGATATGCCAGATCATGTTACACTTCTGTTTTATCTTCTGTTTTGACCCTATGGCAAGCATCAGTTGGGTTTATTTAGCTCTTTATTAGCCCTTTATTTAGCTCTTAGCATTTTTCACATTTTGTGTGAAAAATGAATTAACTTTTAGGTAGATATTTTTAAAGAGGAAAAATGTATTTGTGCCTATTGATGCTGCAGTGATTTGTGGTTTTGAGACCCATCTTGCAAAATACCACATGCTGAGGCTGATTGTCATAGCTCTGAAGCCAGCCCTGGGTATGGAATGCTTTTCATTCTTTGGAGTGTTCATTCCAGGCAGTTCTGTGTAACGAGATCTTTACAGAGCATGGAAGATGCCTCTAGGGGAAGTCTCCATTTTGATTGCTGTGCCTAGACTAATTCTGATACTCCTGAGTTTGCTGTCAGGTTTTTACGATGCTGAAATGTGTGTTTTCCAGGTTCCTGTGTGGGCTATTTTTCACTAAGAATCTAGAAAATATCTTGGCTTTTCGTGGGGTTTAGTGCAAAATAGGTTTGACTGTAGGAACCACATTGTTGCAAAGATGAAGCATGCAATTAAAGTTCTTTCTAATAATTTGAGATGATTTAAATATATGTCAAATGAAATGCCATAGTCAAGGAACCAAAGCAGTCGAATGAATTGCCTATAAATTCCTTTGGCATGAAGCGTGTTGAGTGAAATGTTTATTTCTTCTAAGCAATAGGTCATAAGAGTGTTTAAATAAAGGTATAGTATATATAATGCACTGGAGCACAATCCATGGATTAGAGTGAAATTTCAACACTCAGTTCCTTTACTTAGAGAAGTCCACCTATGCCCAGATGGATTAATTAATTGTAGTGGTAGAAAATACAGGGTGTAAAACACAGCTGACTGTTGAGCTTAGTATATCACTATGTTGTAGAGAAACTCAAGAATCAAGAAAATTCTAAATAAGTAAATGCTAATTTGTCATGCAGTACTATGGTATTTTCAGGCAGCTAATCAAGAAAATTTGAATTGGAAGACCGTCAAACTTGTTTCATACAATAAAACTCTGAGAGACTTATCTACAAATAGAAACACAAGGAGCATCCTTTTTTGTACTCAGCAAAGAGCTGGAGTATGTTGTGCTGTTACGGAGGTTTATTTTTATAAACTACTCCAATGAATTTTATAAGCATGTAAAAGATTGTAAGTGCCCTGAAACATGTTTATTCTTGGACTGGCAATTACATACATGGATTCAGTTTTGATTTTCTTTAAAATAAAAATAAAAATATTTCTCTGGAGTAATTTGCTCTCGGTAACAAGAGTCATCTGCAAGAGAAATATCCAAACCAATTTCTGGGCAGTGGAAGTAGCTTTATTTTTTATAACATTCTTAGTACCTGTGACCAGGGTTGGTAGAGTGCCAGTCCTGCCAGCTTTAAGGAGCTGCATGTAAGTGTACCCTCGTTTCCTCAGAATCCCAGGGATGTGGACATTTCTTTGAGATGAGCTTTTAGGAAGCCCCAGAACATCTGGTGGTGTGACATCTTCCTGCATGCTCTGTTTCTGCACGTGATGTTTTCCAGTGCTTTCAAACATCCCTTCCCTTCTGTTTTTTCAGATGGTTATTTAGACCTATCTTGAGAGCTACTCTCTTCAGCCTCAGCTTTATCCAAGATACAATATGGTTATTATATAACCTAGTATTTTTTCATTTTACTTCCATTTCATTACATAACCTAGTATTTTACATTGTTACTTGCACAGCAGAATAACTGCAGAACTCTGCTCGATCCAGGTTATACTGAAAACTAAAAAAAATGCTATTTTTACATGCCTGACATTTTTCTTGCATATTTGAGCTTAGGTATTATGTTTGCTCATTTCAGGAGTGCTTCTGAACCACAGTCCAGAAAGAAGAAAAATCTTCTTGGTTGAAGTTGAACATTTGTCTCTAAGAGTAAGAACAAAGCCATGCCAGTGCTTTCAGAAGACTCAGGTAATTCAGCTGCATGCTTTCAACAGAGCAGTGACTGAAATCTTGTCATACCTGTTTCACACATAAAAATAATTTAAATAGGAGTAAAATGTAATAGGATTAAGATAATTCAACTGAAGTTTCTGAGCAATTACCTACAAGAAGGAAGGTGGAATGTAAAAGGTGAAAATTAATAAAGTTTGTCAGGATCAGTTTCCTACTAACCCTAGAGCACCCAAATATACTCTGATAGACCTGAATATACTCTGATAGACTTGAATATATTCTGATAGATCTGAATATATTCTGATAGACCTGAATATATTCTGATAGGCAGAATTGGACCCCTCAGTGTAACAGTGCCTTCTACATGTGCTTACTAAAGATCAGCCCATATATCTCTGCTGCTTGCTGTGTCATTTCTTAATATTTTCTGAACAGGAGTTGATAAACATTGTAAATATCCTTCCTTTTAACTTAAAATAAGTGTCTTTGTTCAAGGCTACTTTACTAGCTTCTCCAGTATGCTGCCCAGGAGAAGTCACAGATAATAAATGATGCTTAGGATTAAAGCAGGAGTGAGTTTGAGTCTCCTGGATCAAAAGCCACTCTAAGGTTCGTGGAGAGAATAGCCACAGGAATAGATTTGAACCCCCTCCGCCTTTTTATATTTCCTGTTTTGTTTTGGTCCTGTGTTCCCAGACATGGTTCACCGGGAAAAATCTGGCCTTTGTCTGGCTCTGTGTGTTGCAAAATTGGGATATTTAAATATTTTTTTAGAAAACTAGCCACAAGCTTTGATTCCACCACAATGGAAATCTACACTTTATCCTTTCTTCCTCTGGTCAGGCCTGGCTTTTTATAGGTGCCTCAGAGTGGAAGGGGCAGGATAACACTTGTAAGCAAAGCTGCTGGGGAGGTAGAGCTGCTACCTGTGCAAAAAAAGGTCATTCAATCAGTTTGAGAGTCTGCTGTGGTACTAAAATTTCAAATTTGTAAGAGGGGAAACAAAGGGTTCTGGAAACAAGGAGTAATAAACATGAAGTGTTAAATGTGAAAGATAATTTCTTAAGAAATATATATTGCTTTGTTAGATTTTGCCTTAATATGATGGTGTGCTTGACACTTATGAGGGGAGTGTTGCAAAATGAGCTGTGGATAAACACGAGATAATCACAAGTCTCTGCAAATGTGATGATCATCAATGTGATACCCAAATAAATGTAGTGACTGTTAAGACTGCAGTAGAAGGTCCTGTGAGAAATGCTGTGTAGAATGTTTTTGTTCTGTCCTGAATCTAAATTTAGGGTTGCATGAAACTTTGGCCCTTTTGACATCTCAGCTAAGACCTGATTCAAATCATAAAGAGGAAATGGGATTCCTTAGGGATGTCTTCAGTGAAAGAAGTCTCAGCTACCTGATGAAGGTAAAAGTTTGTATTTATTTATGTACATTCTCCTTACAGTTTACTTTTTCTCTGTTCCCTTGATTTATCAACCATTTACTTTGCCAAACCTTTTTTTTAAGAATTCTGTACTGACCAAAGCATATGTGTGCTTAAGAACAAACACTAATAATGTTTGACAATTAATATGTTGAACATATTAAAACCGAGATCAAGGAGTAGAATGTTGCTGGCAGAGGTTCCAAAAAGTGCAAGAGGCTCCAGGGAATGGGGAAAATATGCAGATGGGATAGAAAACCTAATATCCCATTGAGTATGGGATAGAAAACTTCATATATGGGATAGAAAACCTCACATGCCATTGAATATGGGACAGAAACCCTCACATATGGGATAGAAAACCTCACATTCCATTGCATATGGGATAGAAAACCTAACACCCAACCTATAATAAAATCCCCTAATATAACTTTAGTTGCCAAGTATTGGTTATGCAAAAGCCAGATGATGCCTCTTCACAGAGATAATCTAGTTTATGAATGTATGGGAAATTAATTCAATAGTCCAGTTTTAATTTTTTAATGTGGAGGTGGGTTTTTTTGGGGGTGTTATTTGGTGGGGGTGTTTTGTTTTAATTTTGGTTCTGAGTTTCTTTGGGGTGGGTGTGCTAGGGAAGAAGTAAAGGGTTTGGGTTTGGGTGTTTGCTTTCCAGCCTTAGCACAGGGATGTGGCTTCCTCAGAGAGGGTGGTAAGGATGCTCAGTAGGGGAACATGAGGCACTTTGCCAAAATATTCCTTATGTCTTTGACAGATGTGGAGTCAGTCTGAGTGCCAGCAGTGTCTGCAGGGGAGCTGTGGACAGTTCATCTATCACAACACTGGGGGTGGCACAAAGCTCTTCTGGTCTGCCCACTGCTCAGAAATCCTTGCTCCTGGCTGTGGAACTTCTGGCTGTGGAACTCCTCCTCAGCCTGTGTCCGGCCAATCTTCAGCCTTGAGACTTTCTAGAACGGTGTTCCCTGAGTCATGAGAGTTGAGTTTCAAGTCCCGCACCCAGGGATTCCACTGCTGGGCAGCATAAAACAGTGTTCCCAACTGCTGTCCTCAAGAGCTGTAGCCCCCTGTGACCTGTGTCCCTTCTCCCATCAGAGCTTTGTTTTGCTGGTGCCTGGCTTGGGAGTCCTTGCCTTGCACAGGAGACTGGACTGGACTACAAACACATGCTAACAGTGGTAACAGGCAACTTTATTTACACAACTAAATAAATTTCAGCATTTGTGCATGCAGAGGAGGAAGATTGGCAGGACAGAGGACGCCTTTGACCTGAGGCTGCCTTTGGACGAGCAGGCACTGCCCCAGTATGTAATGGTCATGGTCCACTGCAGCCTGCAGTGGATCCTGTTCATCCTGCTGCCCATGTCTTTTTTCTCATGAGGCCCAGCAGTATCTGGTGCACCCGAGTTAAGAATTTCACCACTATCTGGTATGGATGTGGAGCAGGCAAGAGAGGTTGCATTGACATTGGCTCCTCAGAGGGGTTTGAGGTCGACTCTGGCTCTGGTGTGGCTGTTGCAGTTGAGTGATCAGGAGTGGGAGTACAGCAGCCTGACTCTGTTGGTGCTGACTCTGGCTGCTCCAAGGGGGCTGAGCTGAAGGTTGGCTCTGGTCTTGGAGTAGCTGTTTCAGCTGACTCAGGATATGGAGTGGGAGTAGAGCAGCCTGACTCTGTTGGTGTTGGCTCTGGCTGCTCAAAAGAGGTTGAGCTGAAGGTTGGCTCTGGTGCTGGAGTGGCTGTTTCAGCTGACTCTGGACATGGAGTGGGAGTAGAGCAGCCTGACTCTGTTGGTGTTGGCTCTGGCTGCTCAAAAGGGGTTGAGCTGAAGGTTGGCTCTGGTGCTGGAGTGGCTGTTTCAGCTGACTCTGGACATGGAGTGGGAGTAGAGTGCCGCGCTCCCCAGCCCCAAGTGCCCTCTGATGTTGCGCTCAACCCCGGCTAGCTCGGCACCTGGGGTGAGGACGGGCAATGAGGCACCTCTCGCTGCGCCCTGATGGGGTTTGAGAGGTGTCCCCGTGGGTCCTGAATCAGCAGCGGCTACCCTAAGGCGGCAAGGAAAAGCCGGAACCAGCTGGGGTAAAAGTCTTCTTTAATCTGGAGCCAACGTGGCCAACGCAAAGAAGATACACCAACAGGAAACCCCCCCAAGCTGGAACCCCGAGTGGGGTTCGGGGCAGGCAATTATAGGATTTGGGAAGGGAATGGGAGTGGAAACCAGGGAGGGAAAACCAATGGGAGACGGGGAAGGGAGTGGCTCCACGGTGGGGTGATTCCGCCTGGTCCAATGGGAAGGGGACAGGGGAGTGGCCCCAGGCCCTCGTCCAATCACTCGGTGCCCTGTGGAGAAGTTTCTGGACAGAGGGGAAGGAACACCGAGTGACAGACAAGGTACCTGGGAGGGGACAGGGGGATGACTTGGCAGTTTTGGGGATGACGGACAGGTGTTGGGAAGGCGGGAAAGGGGGACCAGGCGGGAAAACAGAACAAAAGGATGTACCAATACAGCAAATAGGGGAAGACAGGAACAAACCATTGGGGAAATACAAAATTGTAAAACCGTACATAAAATAAATAAAAACGCACCACCACATCTCCCCCTTTTGTGTTTAAAAGAAAAAGAAGGAGAGGGAGGTAAACACAAGTCCTTAAACTGGGGAGACAGAGTCCTTGGCATCCTCGTCAAACCAGACATCGTTTGGGTCTTCTTTTGGCTGCTCACTGATGTTAAGTGGCTGGAGCTCACCCGGGTCGGCTACTGTAGCGTGGTTGATGTTGATGTTGTTGCTGAGGGCCTTCAGCAACAGCCGCTTGACCACCCCGAAGCCCCCGGCGAAGGCGATGAGCCCCAGCAGCAGCACGATGCCCGTCTGAATCAGGGAACGGATCCACCCAGCGAGGCCCCATCCTTCGAAGAGGGAATCCAGCCATCCTGTGGACTCCTTTTGGATGTGATGGATCATCTCCTGCATCCTTGAGATGGACGTCCGGACGTCCTCAGCCCTTGAACTCGATTTTACACAGCACACGCCAGCGAACTCCAAAGGCTGAGGAACAATCCACGAATGCAGGAGATGTGGGGCGATGGAGAGGCCCAGAAGGATGAGGTAGATTGGTGGGAACATGCTGGGTGGACCGGTGGTGGTGGATACGGCTCTGTAAAATAAACTGACACGAAAATTAATACTTAAAATTAATAGGGAGGTCCATCCTCCAAAGGAAAAGGGACTCCGTGGAGCCTAGGAAGGGGAAAGGAAGGTCATAACAAAATGGTTCGGAGTTGGGGGAAAGGGACCTCCTCCGCCTGCGGAGGGCCGCGTGCCCCACCTGAGGACTTGACGGTCTTTTGTCCGAGTTCTTAGGGACGTAGGGCCGGACGAACTTGGAAGGGACCCATCTCAGGCCTGAGGGCGTGGATACGCAAGCGTATCCCCGTCCCCAGGTGACTAAGTCATAGGGTCCCTCCTGCCGCCAGGTCTCTGGATCTTTGATGAGAACTGGCGGCCTCTCCCTGACCTTGCTCTGCTCTGATGCCCCGAAGTGTCTCACGATGGGGGGATTGAGACACTCAAATGAACAATTTAGAAAGTTCAAAGTAAACAGGGCTCTCGCCAACTGGACTTGGGGGGACTCATGCTTGGATGCTGAGAGTTGTTGTTTCAGCATCCGTTTGATGTTTTGGTGAGTCCTTTCCACCACGGCTTGACCTGAGGGGGAATAGGCGATGCCGGTCTTGTGTTCTATTCCCCATTGCTGCAGGAAGCCGGCAAATTCCCTGGAGGTATACCCGGGGGCGTTGTCGGTTTTGATCAATTTGGGGACGCCCAGCATGGAGAAGGCTTGGACTAGATGTTTCTGAACGTCCTTTGCCCTCTCCCCGGTGTGGGCAGAGGCGAAAACTGCCCCAGAGAAGGTGTCCACAGAGACATGGACGTACTTCTGCTTCCCGAAGGAAGGGACGTGAGTAACGTCCATTTGCCACACCTCACAGGATTGGAGTCCCCTGGGATTAGCCCCTGCGCTCACCGATGGCAAGGGGAGCGACTTACAGGACGGGCAAGTCGCCACGATGGCCTTGGCCTGGTCCCGGGTCAGGTGGAATTCCCGGACCAGACCAGGCGCATTCTGATGATGGAACTGGTGGCTGATCTTAGCTTGCTGGAACTTCTCCGGGAGTGGCGCCAGCTGCACGGGGGCGGCCGCAAGGGCATCGGCACGCCGATTACCTTCGGCCAAGAACCCCGGCAAGTCGGTGTGGGACCTTATGTGCATTACATAAAACGGTTGCTCTCGGTGGGAGATTAGCCTAACCAGCTTTGAGAGCAACTCATTGAGGGCCTCGTTGGGAACACCCTGCAGGATTGCATCCTGTGCCCTAGATACTACACCCGCTACATAGGCCGAATCTGTGACCAAATTGAAGGGTTCAGAGAACTTCTCAAAAGCCCTGACGACTGCGGCCAACTCAGCTAGCTGTGGGGATCCCTCCACCACAGCGACATCAGACTCCCACCGCTGAGTCTGAGGATCCCTCCAAGTCACTACGGACTTGTGGGACCCTCCGGACGCGTCAGTAAAAACTGTCAGAGCCTTTAGGGGTTTTTTGCTCTGAATCCGTGTTACTTTTAGCTCGAATTGGACGTCCGAATCAAAAATTTTGTGGGCTGGTCTCAAAACAGAAATTTCGCCCGTGTAGCTATCCAGAGCAAACTGCAAGGATTCGTTTTCTCGCAGTAGGTGTTCCAACATGGCCTTGGTGAATTGGCCCGATTCCAATTTTAAAGGTATGTAAATGCACTTAAAGTCCTCACCTGCCAACTCCCGGATCCTCATCCGCGCTTTGCGGATGAGTTCCGCCACCAGTTCTTGTGGTTTGGTCAGCCTTTTGGACCGACTGTGGCTCAGGAACACCCACTCTATGATTAAGAGGGGGTCCTTTTTGCCTTGGTCCGTGCCCTTTCCCAGGGTCTCCATCCACTGAAAGATGATGCCATGGAGGTGTGGCAGTCTGCCCATGATGATGAATTTGAAGGGCAGGCCCGGATCGCACCTGTGGGCCTGCCTGGCAGACATGGCCTCCTGGACCCTCTCTAAAGCAGCTTTGGCCTCTGGGGTGAGCTCCCTGGGAGAACTAGGCTCATCCCCCCCTTTCAATAAATTGAAAAGAGGGGCTAGGTCCTCGTTGGAAATACCTAACCAGGGTCTCACCCAATTTAAAGACCCACACAGCTGCTGGACATCTGCTAGGTTCCGAATTGTATTTTTGATGGCCAATTTCTGCGGAGCAATGGTCCGCTTAGTAATTTCCAAACCCAGGTATTTCCAGGGCGGCATCTTCTGAATTTTGTCCTTGCGCAGCTCGAACCCTGCAGCAACCAACGCACTGGTTGTCAGTTCAAGCGCATGGGTAAGCAGATCGTCATTGGGGGCACAAATTAAAATGTCATCCATGTAATGGTGGATGATCACGCCAGTTGTGGCTGCACGCACAGGGGACAACAATGAAGAAACGTACCACTGGCAAATACTTGGGCTGTTTTTCATGCCCTGAGGAAGTACTCTCCAATGGTACCTCTTCATTGGGGCTTCTCGGTTGATGGAGGGAACCGAGAAGGCAAACCGCGGCGCGTCATCAGGATGTAGGGGAATTTGGAAGAAGCAATTCTTAATATCAATTATGGCCAGATTCCAATTTTGAGGCAACATCGCCGGGGACGGCATCCCAGGTTGGGGAGAGCCCATATTTTCAATTACTGCATTGATTGCACGGAGGTCGTGAAGGAGCCGCCACTCGTCTTTGCCCGGTTTTTTGAGGACAAAGACGGGGGAATTCCAAGGAGATGTAGTTTCTTGGATATTCCCTTTGGCTAACTGCTCGTCCACGAGCTCCCGGAGCGCTTTTAATTTTTGTTTATTCAGCGGCCATTGCTCCACCCACACTGGAGTATCTGTCAGCCAATTCAGTTTCTGGGTGGGACGCTCCTCAATGGTCGCTGCCCGAAAAACCTGGGGGGTCGGTATGTCAATTGTGACCCCCCATTGGGCCATCAGGTCTCTCCCCCACAAGGGCTCCGTATAGTCTAAAACGAATGGGCGTAAATACGCCGATTGCCCATTCGGCCCCTCAATTTTGACGATGTTTTTCGATTGTTTTGCCAATTGGGTGCCTCCTACTCCTGAAATTTTTCCCGCTACGTTTTGCAACTCCCAACGCGACGGCCAATCCCGTTCGGGAATGACCGTGACGTCTGCCCCTGTGTCCAGGAGTCCATTGATGTGCTTGAACTCCTGGCCCTTCCACATGTAACAACCCAACTTCGGCCTTTCCTTCCCAATGACCTGGGCCCGGCACACCTGGTAATCCTGTTTGGCAGACTTGCGCCACAAATCTTCAGGGTGTACCGGTGGCCCAGATATCGGAATTGCTTGGGCGATGATTTGGCCCTTGGGAAGGAAAGCCGGAGGGTGGGAGCAGTGCAGCCACAAAACCACCTGGTCCGGATCCCTTGATGTTACACAGGGAGCGATGGTAATGTCTAAAGGCGTGTATTTTGTGTCCCCAAGGACGATGTACTTACTACGGATGTTCCTCCAGGTCCCTGGGTCGTCAGCGTTGACAGTGACGAAATGCCAATGATCGTCTCGCAGATGCAGAGCGTCGGTCAGGGCCAACCTATATGGGGAGAAATTAGAGGTGGTGTTAAGTATTGGCTTGGGCTGGGTTGGGTCTCGACCCAGCCAAGCAGTGGAAATGAATTCCACGTCCTCCCTCATATAGGCTGGTTCGTTCGTCCGGTGCTTGGTCATGTCCTGTAAAGAAAGGTCCTCAGGCGGGGTGCGAAAGCTGGTGTTGTCCCTCCCCTCCTCCGGTGTTAATCTCCCCACCTTATTTCTGTCTGAGCGCAGGGAGGGACTGCGCTCATAGATCAGTTTTTTGGTCTAGCCCCCAAGTTGGGGGTAGACCTCCCCTGGTGTTGCCTGTAATTTAAGAACTCCTCCCTGAGGGGACACTTGTTGACCCAGTGTCCCCCCTGCCCGCAGAGGTGGCACTTTTCCGTCTGCGGGGGTCCTCTTGGGGATGCTCCTGGCGGACGACGGTTGGCCGATGGTGTGGCCGGCGGCGTCCGGGCGGCGGCGAAGGACACCCTCCTTGATGGCGGTTGAGGGGTCCTCCGCGGATCCTCCGCAGGGACCGTGACCTTCCGAGCGCAAACCTGCAACATTGCCTGCAGGGCGGGCTCAGGTTCAAGAGGGAGGCTGAGGATCGCTTGCCGACAGGGCTCGTTTGCGTTCTGCTTTGCCACTGTGGCAAGCATCCCCTCCCTCAGGCGCTCGTCCGGAACCTGAGCCTCCATCGCCCTGTGCAGGCGGTCCACGAAGGTCACGAATGGCTCGATTGGTCCCTGCTTAATAGATAAGAAATCAATGGCCGCCCCGCGCGATCGCAAGGTGACCAGTGCCTTTTCCGCCGCTCTCGCACTGACCTGCAGTGCGCCCCGTGGGATTTTTTCCGCCTGCTTTGCCCCCTCCTTCCAATCCCCCTCCCCGCACAAGTGGTCGAGGGATATCACTGCCCCATCCCCATCCCGGGAGGTCTCTGCAGAGGCCCAGAGGTCAGGGAGAACATCCCTGATCTCCCGCTTCCATTCCGACTCCCATATCAGGAACTCACCATGTGAGATGAGACATGATATGAGCGTCCGAATGTCTGCGGGGACATATTCGGCCGCAGAAAAGGTTGCTTTCAGCAACCCCCGAAAATATTCGCTTTCGCGGCCAAACTCCCTCTGAGCCTTGCACAGCTCCTTGATGACATGCTGTGGGATGGGTGACCACTGTGCAAGGGGCCCGGCCCCCTGCCGCGGTGTGTAGACGACTGGCGCGGCAGAGAAGGCCGGAAGGGTTGGAGAGGGTTCCGGGTTCCCACGCCCCTCCCTTCCGGAACCGATAGCGTGGGAACCGGAAGTTAGAGCGTGGGAACCAGGGGGCGGGGCGGAAGGGGCGTGGCCAGGAGCGGGGGGAGTGGCAGGATGGGAACTCCCCTCCCCGGAGGCGGAGTCAGGGGGCGGGGAAAACCCCGCGTCAGCAGGGGCGTGGTCGGGATAGGGTGGAGGAGGGACATGGGCGGGGAGATCCGGGGAAGGGGCGGAACTTCAGGAGGCGGGAAGAAAGGGGTTGCGGGAGGGGGGAGCACAAGTGGCGGGAAAAGCCGCGCGGGCTCCGCCATCTTGTGCCCGGGAGACTGAGGGAGATGGGCGGCCATTTTGTGGCAGCCCAGGGAGAGTGGCCGAGGGAGAGGTTTTGGGTTCGGGGGATAACTTAACACGAACAGACCCTCTACGGGACAGGGCTGTACATTTGGGAGAAGCAGGGGAACGGGGAGAGGCAGAGACGGCGCCTGTCTCGCCTGGGGGAGAATTAGGAGCAGAGGGAGAGGAAAGAGGTTTAGGGTTGCTAAACCCACCCGCTGAACTGGGGATTTGTTTGTCAGTTGGCTGTGGCAGGTTTCCGTAGTTATTTTTAACAATATCGCGAATTTGGAGAGCCAATAAAGTGAATTTTGCGAGAGAAAGATCTGACTTACGCAGAATCTCCCTCCCGACTTGGTCCCAAAAGGGGACCTGGTACAATTTAGCTGCCGAAACGTCGGGAAAAGCCTGCGACAACCATCTGACAAATTTTTTAACTTCATTTTTCTTAATTTTCACCCCACCCACTAAAAGGATGCCCACAACTTGGGTATAGAGGCTTTTCTGGGGCACCGAGAGCTTAGCACCCATAGCTCGCTGTTAATTGGTGCCCCGCGAGGTAAGTTCTGAAAATCCCAAAAGAACGAAGAAGACTGCCGCTCCCCGCTCTGTCCCCACCCTCGACGCACTCCCGCCCGGGAAGGGAGGCAAACCCGGTGAGGGCTAGGGGAGAGCCGGACCGCCCCTACACCGTCTACACGGTGAGGGTCCACCAGGGGAGGGTAGAAACGAAAAAACAGAACTTACCAAACCGCCGCGGTGGAGACCGACGCCGCTGGTGCCTCCGGCGCTACCGGCTCCGTCCCCTGGGAGCGCAGCTCTCTAAAACGGAGCGCGCTCTAACCAGGGGCAGTTGACGGCCACGAGGGGTAATTCCCGAGGTCTGGGGGACCTCAAACTCCTCTGCCACGGGGTCCTAGCTGCGATTCCAGGGCCCCACGTTGGGCGCCAACTTGCCGCGCTCCCCAGCCCCAAGTGCCCTCTGATGTTGCGCTCAACCCCGGCTAGCTCGGCACCTGGGGTGAGGACGGGCAATGAGGCACCTCTCGCTGCGCCCTGATGGGGTTTGAGAGGTGTCCCCGTGGGTCCTGAATCAGCAGCGGCTACCCTAAGGCGGCAAGGAAAAGCCGGAACCAGCTGGGGTAAAAGTCTTCTTTAATCTGGAGCCAACGTGGCCAACGCAAAGAAGATACACCAACAGGAAACCCCCCCAAGCTGGAACCCCGAGTGGGGTTCGGGGCAGGCAATTATAGGATTTGGGAAGGGAATGGGAGTGGAAACCAGGGAGGGAAAACCAATGGGAGACGGGGAAGGGAGTGGCTCCACGGTGGGGTGATTCCGCCTGGTCCAATGGGAAGGGGACAGGGGAGTGGCCCCAGGCCCTCGTCCAATCACTCGGTGCCCTGTGGAGAAGATTCTGGACAGAGGGGAAGGAACACCGAGTGACAGACAAGGTACCTGGGAGGGGACAGGGGGATGACTTGGCAGTTTTGGGGATGACGGACAGGTGTTGGGAAGGCGGGAAAGGGGGACCAGGCGGGAAAACAGAACAAAAGGATGTACCAATACAGCAAATAGGGGAAGACAGGAACAAACCATTGGGGAAATACAAAATTGTAAAACCGTACATAAAATAAATAAAAACGCACCACCACAGTAGAGCAGCCTGACTCTGTTGGTGTTGGCTCTGGCTGCTCAAAAGAGGTTGAGCTGAAGGTTGGCTCTGGTGCTGGAGTAGCTGTTTCAGCTGACTCTGGACATGGAGTGGGAGTAGAGCAGCCTGACTCTGTTGGTGTTGGCTCTGGCTGCTCAAAAGGGGTTGAGCTGAAGGTTGGCTCTGGTGCTGGAGTGGCTGTTTCAGCTGACTCTGGACATGGAGTGGGAGTGGAGCAGCCTGACTCTGTTGGTGTTGGCTCTGGCTGCTCAAAAGGGGTTGAGCTGAAGGTTGGCTCTGGTGCTGGAGTGGCTGTTTCAGCTGACTCTGGACATGGAGTGGGAGTAGAGCAGTTTGACTCTGTTGGTGTTGGCTCTGGCTGCTCAAAAGAGGTTGAGCTGAAGGTTGGCTCTGGTGCTGGAGTGGCTGTTTCAGCTGACTCTGGACATGGAGTGGGAGTAGAGCAGCCTGACTCTGTTGGTGCTGACTCTGGCTGCTCCAAGGGGGCTGAGCTGAAGGTTGGCTCTGGTCTTGGAGTAGCTGTTTCAGCTGACTCAGGATATGGAGTGGGAGTAGAGCAGTTTGACTCTGTCAGTGTTGGCTCTGGCTGCTCAAGAGGGGTTGAGATGTAGGTTGTCTCTGGTGCTAGAGTGTCTGTTCCAGGTGGACGCATGCCCATCTGAATCAGGATCCAGTTGTAGAAGTACTGAGTGGAGGTGTAGACTCCCGGGCGTTTTGTTCTGACACAGCCTTTTCCCCAGCTGGTCACTCCAACAAGCCAAAAGTAGCCAGCATGGTTATCTTTGCACACCAGAGGCCCTCCACTGTCACCCTGCAACAGAGGAAAGAGGATTAGGGTGCTGTTGGGTGGCTGCTGTCAGCACTAGAGGCCTGTTTCTCTCTTGCAGCCCCTGCCACAGCTGTATTCATGGTACAAAAAGGCTTTGCTCAGGTGCTGGAGTCTCAAGAACCTTAGCTGGGAACAGGGTGGGTGTCTGTGAAGGCCCCCTTTTGTATCTGCACAGTGATCCTGGATGGGCAGAGCATAGATCATCCAGAATCTGGATCTGTGGGCTGCTGAGAACACTGGATGGGCTTTCTGGGCAGAGGGGCAGGCCTGGGGAACACGGTCACTTGGCAAGGAAACTCCAGCAGTGGAGGAAAAGTGGTTTGCCAGACAAAGCCCATGGTGACGGGGTACCTTCGCTGCTGGCTCCCAGCACTCATACCTGGCAGGTGTCCATGCCACCCCGTGGGTAGCCAGCACACAGGTTGTGGGTGTGGATGGCCCCAGCGTACCGACGGCTGCTGTTAACCAGCCGGATATCCAGGAGACGGACCTTGGCTTCCTGCAGGACATCACTCGGACCCTGAGCTGCAAGCACAGGAAGGAATGGGCACCCAGCAGCTCTTTGCCAGTTCCACTCCCCTGTCTGGGGGTGAACTCATTCCCTAGGGCTTGGCTTTGCCTCTGGAGCAGTTGTTGAAGCGCTGTGTCCTTTCTGTCTGCCTTTGGGGAGCAGGCCAGGCCCAGCTCTCCAGAGGCATACATCCTACAGCCTGACTTTGGTTTGTGCTGTCAGGAAGCCAAACCCATCTTGCTGGTGTGCCCAGCTCACCCTCAGGGCCCTTTTTGGGAACTCACCTTTTGCAGTGGCAGAACCCCAGCCAGCAATGTAGCAGGTTTTCAGCTCTGACACTGTGAGCGAGGCGTTGGGCACGCAGGCAAGCTGGACGTAGTCACTGCACTCCACGGGCTTGTCCAGCTCCAGCAGGGCGATGTCGTTCTGCTGGGAATCAGCCGTGTACTCCTGGTGGGCCAGGAGCCGCTTGATGTGGCGCACCTGAGTTTCAGGGCCCAGATGGGTCAGCTTGGTGGCCCCGATCAGCACACGCCACATGGTGACATTCCTGCAAGGCAGAGAGGGGTCTGAGGAAGAGCAGAGCCGTGTGCTGTTGATGCCTTAGGATTTTAGCTTTTGTATTTTTCATCCATTTGTAATCCTGCAGTTTTTTACTGTATAACTAAATTCTGCACACAGTGTGAGCTGCTGCTGCTTTCCCATTCTGGTCACAAAAATTCCTCTCCAGGCCTGGCAATCAAGGATACCTCACTGCCTCAGGCCTCGAGAGATGGAAACAAAAGTGAGTTGAGGGGAGCAAACTGGGGGTAAATGACTTCATTACCTGAAGCTGTAATTAGAAGATTAACCCTAAATATGCAAATGGACCAAATTTATAGGTGTGAAAACCTTTGACCCGTGGTCAATTTTGGGTTGTAGCACTTGGGGGGGTCTTTTGTTTTGCCTAAAATGGACCTGGAGGCCCTTCAATAAATATAATCACTTTTTATTCCTTGTCTGGCCTGTTTTTAGGTAGTCCTGAAAAGGCATCACTGTGGCAGCTCAGCACTTCCCTTCCTTCTGCTTCTCAAGGCAGAGAGGAAAGCAGGGCAATGAGGAGTGTGACTGCCCTAGCATGCCTTAGGCTCCAGGAATGCCACACTGGAGGCTGCTGGGCAGCAGTGGCACGAGCCCAGCCTTCTGAGCAGTCCCTCAGTTGGGCCCCGTAGTATTGAGGTGCTGCAGGCTGGGCAACTGTTTGTGTGGTGAGGATACCCTCATTCCCTGCTCCTCCTTACCTGGCCTGGAGGAAGCAATGGGCTGCTGTGAGGACCCACTGTGGGCTGATGAGGGACCCTCCACATGTATGGCCGGTGCCTATTTTCCTGGGGTCCTGGATGCTGACAATCCAGGGCCAGGCCCCTGGCAGGGCACCTGTGCCAGTCACAATTCGGTAGTCAGCATCTATGGAGTTGTAGTCAGAAGCCATGGGCCGGAGCCCACAGGTCCCTCTGGAAGCACAAAATCATTACTGCCCTTCTGTTCCAGTACCTGGGTGCTGGCAAGGAGGCTCCCACATGGGGTTTGGGGTGTGGCAATGGGGGACAAGCACCCTCCTAGAGCCTGGGGCCATACCTGCAGTTGCCCCAGGTACCATGTGCAGGTCTGTACACAGCCAGCAGGATGAAGAGGTACAGGTACAGAAGATTCATCGCTGTCAGCAGCATCTGTCAGCTGAAAGAGACAAAAGCTTGTCTCTTCCAGTGCAGTCTCTGACGAGTGCTGCAGCAACTGCACTGTCCATGGCACCTGGGGCTGATGTCACAGAGTGGGTGGTTCCAGGTTCTGGGCACAGTGTCCTCAGAGGGCAGGGAAAGGCCACAGCCTCACAGAACCACAGAATGGTTTGGGCTGGAAGGGACCTTGAAGGTTGTGAAAGGCAAAAGGGGTCCCTTGCCTCGCACATGCAAAACGACACCATGGGCAGACAAATCTGGCACAGAGGGAAAGTCACTCCAAAGGCAGTGTTTGGTCAGAGAGGGTGCTCAGAGCCACCACACGATGGAGAAAACTAGCACATCAAAGCTAGAAAGAGGACAGGAAGGAACAATGCCATGTGCAAACTACTTGGGGGGATGCTTCAAGGCACATAAGCCTTAGCTGATGGAACAAACCTGGAAACTCCTGAGTGTTGCAAGAGGAATTGCTGACCATGGCAGAGTGCGAGAAGCTGACAGGAGTTTCAATGCCATGAGGAAGCCCTTCTGAGTCTGTTTATACATTCTCCATGTCTGGAGCAGGGTGAGTACTGCAAATGCCTCAGTGCTGCCTCTTGCTTTGGAGACTGGTGCTGGAGGTCATGGCTGCAGAAAACAAGGGACTGAGATGGAGAGTGCTCATGCACTCACTTTTGTGGTTTGGGAATGGCATTCCCCAGTCTGGTGTTTCCACTGGAACACTGCAAACCACTGCTCCTCACTCCCTTCTCCCTCTCCCCTCCCTTCTCTGGTGGGCTTGAGAATAGAACTGGAAGCACAAAAGTTAAAGACTGTGGGTTGAGACAAGAACAATATAATGGAAACAGCAATGAAACAAGAAAATGAGCAGTAACCGCAACAATATTAATAATGGACTGGGACAATTCACATGCAACCATCCACCCCATAGAGCCTGGCAGTACCCAACCAGGCTGTCATGCATGTTATCCAGCGGAGATTTCTTCCCCTGTCCCTGGAAAATGTTGTGGAGTGGTTCAGAACAACCTCCACGTCCTGGCCATGCCCTGTCCTGGTTATGGCAAAAATTTACCCCATCCTGGCCAGAACCAGGACATTCACCCTCATGATCTGCCCCACAGCTTTGGAATCTGTGCCAGAGGGTCTGGCAGGGCAGGGAGGGCAGTCACCAGGGATTGGCAGACGTTGGAAACTCCTTATCCCTCTCTCTGGCCCCTGGTTTTCCTTGTTTTATGGAATGGAAGAACACATGTCCAACTCCTCCCAGTATCTCCTTCACTGGAAATCCTCCGTGCTTTGATTCCTTCTCTGACATTCTGCTGCACCTGGGGAATGCAGTGGGAAAACCCAAGGCTTTGTGTGAAGGTCACTCCCTCAGCACTTCACCTGAGGTGCACAGGAAGGCTGCCCTGGCTCTACCACACCTCATCCAGAACACCTGGAAGCTCTTCCCTCCCCATTCACACACTCCCCTGCCTTGTCCTCCTCATCCCACAGGGATGCACAGAGGGGCTACCACACTTCACGGTTTGGTAGCCCTGATACCACACTCCTGACTGGAATGGGGTGACCCTGGGGCAGTTTTGGCCTGCATCAGTTCCATGTCCTGCCTCAGCACACCCAGGTTCTCTGTTGGCGTCTGTGCTCATCTCTGCAGCTTTGCTGTCCTGCACCAGGAGTTTGCTGAATAAAATCATCCTCTAGAAAGGACATGTGACACAAGCCCAGGAGTAAGCAGCACCATGGGAGAGTTCAGCAAGGTGCCCTGGGGACAGCCAGGCCAGGCAGGGGAAGGTGGGGGGACCACGGCCTCACTGAAGCAGCCACATTGTACAGCACAAAAAATAAAGCTAAATAAATGCTGGGATGAAATACAGCACTGCTGGGACTGCTCCATTTAGCAAATAACAGTTGTGGGGGAGATTTACAGATGTACTGGGTACATCTGGGAACTGGGGCTCCTGCTGGAAGTCTTCAATCTTGAAGCTCCCAGTTCCCAAAGCTGGTAAATCCTTCCCAGCAATGGCTCCTGAGGCAGGGAGAGGGGTGGAAAGCCAAGGATGGGGCAGAGATCAGAAGGAGCTGGGGAGCTCAGAGAGGTCTTCAAGGGGAAGAGGATTTGTCTGAAAGGCCCTCACTTTTCTGGTCATCTTGGCAACTCTGGCAGGTTTAACAGGAGGTTTGTCTGGAAACAAGACAGGGACATATTGGCATGATGGGTGCTGGCATATTCCAGTCTTAGGCTTTGCAGAGAGAGATTTGCTGTTTCCCCATAGGCCACAGAGGATTTTAATATGAGGTGAACTCCCCAAGCTTGCATCCACCCTGTTCCATGGCCTCTGGCTCTGAGAAATGCTCTCCTGTGCACCCTGCTTCATTCCCTCAGATCAATGGCTGATGTGCCAGCAGCTCCTGCTCCAGAAGGGCAGCACATGATGAAGGTGCCACCCCTGCAGCTGAAAAGAAGGTTCCTTTTGCCATGGCATTCCAGGAGGTCATAAGACACATCATCAATGGAGTCTGAAAAAAAGAAAAATTAGAAGTTGAGGCAGCTGCATTTACCAGTGTGGGCAGTCCAGAGAGAACTGCCTGGACCTGACCCAGTTTGTGGATCAGAGCCAGAAATAGGTTCCCTTAGCTAGAAATGAGACCTCTCTACCCAGAGAGCCAGCTGCTTGCCATTCCATTGCTCCCTGGCCACAAGCAGCACTTCATCCATGAGCTCTCACCCCACAGAGCCCCTAGGTAACCCTGAAAAGACTCCTTCAGTATCAGGGGCTGCAAGAGACCTCTAGATGAGCAGCTAGAGGATTAGGTGAGGAGAAGAACTGAAATAAAATGCGTGTTTTTCCCTGGATTTGTGGAAGACAACAAGAAAGAAATACAGGACCCCAAAAAACAAACCCACTCGATGGGAGAGGCAGGTGAGCACCTCTGGTTCAGGAATTACAGAATGCACTCAACTGCAGCTTGCAGACAAGGATCCTGGCACGTTCCAGCAGCCAGCACTGCCACCTGATCCCAGCATCCCTCTGCCCCATGGATTTACACAGGACCCCAAAGCCCCAGTGGTCAGTGAAAGGAAAACATCCAACTGTCCACACTTGGCAACCTACTCCCGGGTTCTGCAGCCTGTGGAGAAAGACAAATTCCCTCACTAGAAAACTAAGCAGGTTTGAGCTGGGCTTTCTCAAAGCACACTAAAGGCAGAGGTGGGCTTCTCCGTGCTGTTTGGGAAGTGGCACATGAACCACACGGGAATCAGAGAGAGATTATCAACTCCAGAGGCACTGCTGAGCGCAGCCTCTCCTGACTCCAGCTGGGCTCCAGCCCCGAGGTGACCTGTGCCTCCAAACAGAGGGGCCAGAGTGACCTGCACTGACCAGGCCGGCCACAGCTCCGTGTCACACTGACCACTGCAGCGTCCAGCCAGTCCCTCCAGAGGCTCTTCCAATCTCCACCTCCACCTTACAGGGGCATGGAACGCCGCTGATCACACCTGCTGCTCCCTGACCTGCAGCCAGAGGAAGATTTCCTCATTTGCTGCTGTGGCCAGTGGCACCTCTCTGTAGCAGGTTTTGCGTCCTGCTCGGTGCCCCAGTGCTCCAGACAGGCTGGCTCCGTGCTGCTGGGCCTCTCCCGGTCCCTCTGAGCAGGGCTGCAGCCGAGTCTTCAGAACAGCCCCAATTCCCCAAAACAGCCCCCAAAACAGCCCGGCGCTGTCTGTGTGGGGAACATCAAACCCACACCAAGGAATGGCTTTGCCCAGTGCCCCGGGATGGAGCAGCCCCGGCCTGCTCCACCAGAGCCCAGGGCGGCTCTGGGAGCCCTGAGGGCACGAGAGAAGGAAACTTCAGCGTGAGGGTCTGCAGCGGCCAGGGGAACACCAGCGCCTCCGAGCCGCCCTGCCAGACATGTACGGCCCTCCACCACCCTCGCAGTGGTGCGGGAATGTGCTCGCTGCTGAGGGCGGCCTCGCGGCTCGGCGAGCAGCTCGGGCAGGGCCGCCGCTGTCCGCTCCGTGCGGAGCGCAGCCTCCTCCGGACGCGGCCGTGAGGCGGTCTGGGCCCTCGGGTGTCGCCTCCGGCAGAATCAGCGGCTCGGTGGAGCTCACACGAAGCTCTCCCTGGGGCGGGACAGCCCTTGCCCGTGGGGTGTCGGGCGGGCCCCGGGCCGGCCGAGGGTTGCCCGGCTGAGCCCAGGGCCGCCCCTGACGTGGGGCTCTGGGGCAGAGTCCGGCCCGCGGTGCCCAGCAGGGATGCGCGGTTCTGTCTGTGCTCGGGCAGCACCAGAGTAGAGTTTTTCCCTGCTACAGTACCTACGCTACCCCGCGAAAGAGCATCGCTCAGGTTTGACAGGAGGAGAAATCTGTGTGGCCGTCAGCTATCACCTATGGCCCGGTCAGGATACTGATGGATTTTCTGACCTATTCGCTAGGGTCGTGTAAAATGTTAAACTGCAGATGCTTTCTGAAAGCAACTAGTGCTTTGAATGGTACAATCTGGATTACAGAAGCTTTATGTAGTGTTAGGCTGTGAACCACAATAGGTTTATTCTACAAGTTAATAGGGATATGCCAGATCATGTTACACTTCTGTTTTATCTTCTGTTTTGACCCTATGGCAAGCATCAGTTGGGTTTATTTAGCTCTTTATTAGCCCTTTATTTAGCTCTTAGCATTTTTCACATTTTGTGTGAAAAATGAATTAACTTTTAGGTAGATATTTTTAAAGAGGAAAAATGTATTTGTGCCTATTGATGCTGCAGTGATTTGTGGTTTTGAGACCCATCTTGCAAAATACCACATGCTGAGGCTGATTGTCATAGCTCTGAAGCCAGCCCTGGGTATGGAATGCTTTTCATTCTTTGGAGTGTTCATTCCAGGCAGTTCTGTGTAACGAGATCTTTACAGAGCATGGAAGATGCCTCTAGGGGAAGTCTCCATTTTGATTGCTGTGCCTAGACTAATTCTGATACTCCTGAGTTTGCTGTCAGGTTTTTACGATGCTGAAATGTGTGTTTTCCAGGTTCCTGTGTGGGCTATTTTTCACTAAGAATCTAGAAAATATCTTGGCTTTTCGTGGGGTTTAGTGCAAAATAGGTTTGACTGTAGGAACCACATTGTTGCAAAGATGAAGCATGCAATTAAAGTTCTTTCTAATAATTTGAGATGATTTAAATATATGTCAAATGAAATGCCATAGTCAAGGAACCAAAGCAGTCGAATGAATTGCCTATAAATTCCTTTGGCATGAAGCGTGTTGAGTGAAATGTTTATTTCTTCTAAGCAATAGGTCATAAGAGTGTTTAAATAAAGGTATACTATATATAATGCACTGGAGCACAATCCATGGATTAGAGTGAAATTTCAACACTCAGTTCCTTTACTTAGAGAAGTCCACCTATGCCCAGATGGATTAATTAATTGTAGTGGTAGAAAATACAGGGTGTAAAACACAGCTGACTGTTGAGCTTAGTATATCACTATGTTGTAGAGAAACTCAAGAATCAAGAAAATTCTAAATAAGTAAATGCTAATTTGTCATGCAGTACTATGGTATTTTCAGGCAGCTAATCAAGAAAATTTGAATTGGAAGACCGTCAAACTTGTTTCATACAATAAAACTCTGAGAGACTTATCTACAAATAGAAACACAAGGAGCATCCTTTTTTGTACTCAGCAAAGAGCTGGAGTATGTTGTGCTGTTACGGAGGTTTATTTTTATAAACTACTCCAATGAATTTTATAAGCATGTAAAAGATTGTAAGTGCCCTGAAACATGTTTATTCTTGGACTGGCAATTACATACATGGATTCAGTTTTGATTTTCTTTAAAATAAAAATAAAAATATTTCTCTGGAGTAATTTGCTCTCGGTAACAAGAGTCATCTGCAAGAGAAATATCCAAACCAATTTCTGGGCAGTGGAAGTAGCTTTATTTTTTATAACATTCTTAGTACCTGTGACCAGGGTTGGTAGAGTGCCAGTCCTGCCAGCTTTAAGGAGCTGCATGTAAGTGTACCCTCGTTTCCTCAGAATCCCAGGGATGTGGACATTTCTTTGAGATGAGCTTTTAGGAAGCCCCAGAACATCTGGTGGTGTGACATCTTCCTGCATGCTCTGTTTCTGCACGTGATGTTTTCCAGTGCTTTCAAACATCCCTTCCCTTCTGTTTTTTCAGATGGTTATTTAGACCTATCTTGAGAGCTACTCTCTTCAGCCTCAGCTTTATCCAAGATACAATATGGTTATTATATAACCTAGTATTTTTTCATTTTACTTACATTTCATTACATAACCTAGTATTTTACATTGTTACTTGCACAGCAGAATAACTGCAGAACTCTGCTCGATCCAGGTTATACTGAAAACTAAAAAAAATGCTATTTTTACATGCCTGACATTTTTCTTGCATATTTGAGCTTAGGTATTATGTTTGCTCATTTCAGGAGTGCTTCTGAACCACAGTCCAGAAAGAAGAAAAATCTTCTTGGTTGAAGTTGAACATTTGTCTCTAAGAGTAAGAACAAAGCCATGCCAGTGCTTTCAGAAGACTCAGGTAATTCAGCTGCATGCTTTCAACAGAGCAGTGACTGAAATCTTGTCATACCTGTTTCACACATAAAAATAATTTAAATAGGAGTAAAATGTAATAGAATTAAGATAATTCAACTGAAGTTTCTGAGCAATTACCTACAAGAAGGAAGGTGGAATGTAAAAGGTGAAAATTAATAAAGTTTGTCAGGATCAGTTTCCTACTAACCCTAGAGCACCCAAATATACTCTGATAGACCTGAATATACTCTGATAGACTTGAATATATTCTGATAGATCTGAATATATTCTGATAGACCTGAATATATTCTGATAGGCAGAATTGGACCCCTCAGTGTAACAGTGCCTTCTACATGTGCTTACTAAAGATCAGCCCATATATCTCTGCTGCTTGCTGTGTCATTTCTTAATATTTTCTGAACAGGGGTTGATAAACATTGTAAATATCCTTCCTTTTAACTTAAAATAAGTGTCTTTGTTCAAGGCTACTTTACTAGCTTCTCCAGTATGCTGCCCAGGAGAAGTCACAGATAATAAATGATGCTTAGGATTAAAGCAGGAGTGAGTTTGAGTCTCCTGGATCAAAATCCACTCTAAGGTTCGTGGAGAGAATAGCCACAGGAATAGATTTGAACCCCCTCCACCTTTTTATATTTCCTGTTTTGTTTTGGTCCTGTGTTCCCAGACATGGTTCACCGGGAAAAATCTGGCCTTTGTCTGGCTCTGTGTGTTGCAAAATTGGGATATTTAAATATTTTTTTAGAAAACTAGCCACAAGCTTTGATTCCACCACAATGGAAATCTACACTTTATCCTTTCTTCCTCTGGTCAGGCCTGGCTTTTTATAGGTGCCTCAGAGTGGAAGGGGCAGGATAACACTTGTAAGCAAAGCTGCTGGGGAGGTAGAGCTGCTACCTGTGCAAAAAAAGGTCATTCAATCAGTTTGAGAGTCTGCTGTGGTACTAAAATTTCAAATTTGTAAGAGGGGAAACAAAGGGTTCTGGAAACAAGGAGTAATAAACATGAAGTGTTAAATGTGAAAGATAATTTCTTAAGAAATATATATTGCTTTGTTAGATTTTGCCTTAATATGATGGTGTGCTTGACACTTATGAGGGGAGTGTTGCAAAATGAGCTGTGGATAAACACGAGATAATCACAAGTCTCTGCAAATGTGATGATCATCAATGTGATACCCAAATAAATGTAGTGACTGTTAAGACTGCAGTAGAAGGTCCTGTGAGAAATGCTGTGTAGAATGTTTTTGTTCTGTCCTGAATCTAAATTTAGGGTTGCATGAAACTTTGGCCCTTTTGACATCTCAGCTAAGACCTGATTCAAATCATAAAGAGGAAATGGGATTCCTTAGGGATGTCTTCAGTGAAAGAAGTCTCAGCTACCTGATGAAGGTAAAAGTTTGTATTTATTTATGTACATTCTCCTTACAGTTTACTTTTTCTCTGTTCCCTTGATTTATCAACCATTTACTTTGCCAAACCTTTTTTTTAAGAATTCTGTACTGACCAAAGCATATGTGTGCTTAAGAACAAACACTAATAATGTTTGACAATTAATATGTTGAACATATTAAAACCGAGATCAAGGAGTAGAATGTTGCTGGCAGAGGTTCCAAAAAGTGCAAGAGGCTCCAGGGAATGGGGAAAATATGCAGATGGGATAGAAAACCTAATATCCCATTGAGTATGGGATAGAAAACTTCATATATGGGATAGAAAACCTCACATGCCATTGAATATGGGACAGAAACCCTCACATATGGGATAGAAAACCTCACATTCCATTGCATATGGGATAGAAAACCTAACACCCAACCTATAATAAAATCCCCTAATATAACTTTAGTTGCCAAGTATTGGTTATGCAAAAGCCAGATGATGCCTCTTCACAGAGATAATCTAGTTTATGAATGTATGGGAAATTAATTCAATAGTCCAGTTTTAATTTTTTAATGTGGAGGTGGGTTTTTTTGGGGGTGTTATTTGGTGGGGGTGTTTTGTTTTAATTTTGGTTCTGAGTTTCTTTGGGGTGGGTGTGCTAGGGAAGAAGTAAAGGGTTTGGGTTTGGGTGTTTGCTTTCCAGCCTTAGCACAGGGATGTGGCTTCCTCAGAGAGGGTGGTAAGGATGCTCAGTAGGGGAACATGAGGCACTTTGCCAAAATATTCCTTATGTCTTTGACAGATGTGGAGTCAGTCTGAGTGCCAGCAGTGTCTGCAGGGGAGCTGTGGACAGTTCATCTATCACAACACTGGGGGTGGCACAAAGCTCTTCTGGTCTGCCCACTGCTCAGAAATCCTTGCTCCTGGCTGTGGAACTTCTGGCTGTGGAACTCCTCCTCAGCCTGTGTCCGGCCAATCTTCAGCCTTGAGACTTTCTAGAACGGTGTTCCCTGAGTCATGAGAGTTGAGTTTCAAGTCCCGCACCCAGGGATTCCACTGCTGGGCAGCATAAAACAGTGTTCCCAACTGCTGTCCTCAAGAGCTGTAGCCCCCTGTGACCTGTGTCCCTTCTCCCATCAGAGCTTTGTTTTGCTGGTGCCTGGCTTGGGAGTCCTTGCCTTGCACAGGAGACTGGACTGGACTACAAACACATGCTAACAGTGGTAACAGGCAACTTTATTTACACAACTAAATAAATTTCAGCATTTGTGCATGCAGAGGAGGAAGATTGGCAGGACAGAGGACGCCTTTGACCTGAGGCTGCCTTTGGACGAGCAGGCACTGCCCCAGTATGTAATGGTCATGGTCCACTGCAGCCTGCAGTGGATCCTGTTCATCCTGCTGCCCATGTCTTTTTTCTCATGAGGCCCAGCAGTATCTGGTGCACCCGAGTTAAGAATTTCACCACTATCTGGTATGGATGTGGAGCAGGCAAGAGAGGTTGCATTGACATTGGCTCCTCAGAGGGGTTTGAGGTCGACTCTGGCTCTGGTGTGGCTGTTGCAGTTGAGTGATCAGGAGTGGGAGTACAGCAGCCTGACTCTGTTGGTGCTGACTCTGGCTGCTCCAAGGGGGCTGAGCTGAAGGTTGGCTCTGGTCTTGGAGTAGCTGTTTCAGCTGACTCAGGATATGGAGTGGGAGTAGAGCAGCCTGACTCTGTTGGTGTTGGCTCTGGCTGCTCAAAAGGGGTTGAGCTGAAGGTTGGCTCTGGTGCTGGAGTGGCTGTTTCAGCTGACTCTGGACATGGAGTGGGAGTGGAGCAGCCTGACTCTGTTGGTGTTGGCTCTGGCTGCTCAAAAGGGGTTGAGCTGAAGGTTGGCTCTGGTGCTGGAGTGGCTGTTTCAGCTGACTCTGGACATGGAGTGGGAGTAGAGCAGTTTGACTCTGTTGGTGTTGGCTCTGGCTGCTCAAAAGAGGTTGAGCTGAAGGTTGGCTCTGGTGCTGGAGTGGCTGTTTCAGCTGACTCTGGACATGGAGTGGGAGTAGAGCAGCCTGACTCTGTTGGTGCTGACTCTGGCTGCTCCAAGGGGGCTGAGCTGAAGGTTGGCTCTGGTCTTGAAGTAGCTGTTTCAGCTGACTCAGGATATGGAGTGGGAGTAGAGCAGTTTGACTCTGTCAGTGTTGGCTCTGGCTGCTCAAGAGGGGTTGAGATGTAGGTTGTCTCTGGTGCTAGAGTGTCTGTTCCAGGTGGACGCATGCCCATCTGAATCAGGATCCAGTTGTAGAAGTACTGAGTGGAGGTGTAGACTCCCGGGCGTTTTGTTCTGACACAGCCTTTTCCCCAGCTGGTCACTCCAACAAGCCAAAAGTAGCCAGCATGGTTATCTTTGCACACCAGAGGCCCTCCACTGTCACCCTGCAACAGAGGAAAGAGGATTAGGGTGCTGTTGGGTGGCTGCTGTCAGCACTAGAGGCCTGTTTCTCTCTTGCAGCCCCTGCCACAGCTGTATTCATGGTACAAAAAGGCTTTGCTCAGGTGCTGGAGTCTCAAGAACCTTAGCTGGGAACAGGGTGGGTGTCTGTGAAGGCCCCCTTTTGTATCTGCACAGTGATCCTGGATGGGCAGAGCATAGATCATCCAGAATCTGGATCTGTGGGCTGCTGAGAACACTGGATGGGCTTTCTGGGCAGAGGGGCAGGCCTGGGGAACACGGTCACTTGGCAAGGAAACTCCAGCAGTGGAGGAAAAGTGGTTTGCCAGACAAAGCCCATGGTGACGGGGTACCTTCGCTGCTGGCTCCCAGCACTCATACCTGGCAGGTGTCCATGCCACCCCGTGGGTAGCCAGCACACAGGTTGTGGGTGTGGATGGCCCCAGCGTACCGACGGCTGCTGTTAACCAGCCGGATATCCAGGAGACGGACCTTGGCTTCCTGCAGGACATCACTCGGACCCTGAGCTGCAAGCACAGGAAGGAATGGGCACCCAGCAGCTCTTTGCCAGTTCCACTCCCCTGTCTGGGGGTGAACTCATTCCCTAGGGCTTGGCTTTGCCTCTGGAGCAGTTGTTGAAGCGCTGTGTCCTTTCTGTCTGCCTTTGGGGAGCAGGCCAGGCCCAGCTCTCCAGAGGCATACATCCTACAGCCTGACTTTGGTTTGTGCTGTCAGGAAGCCAAACCCATCTTGCTGGTGTGCCCAGCTCACCCTCAGGGCCTTTTTGGGAACTCACCTTTTGCAGTGGCAGAACCCCAGCCAGCAATGTAGCAGGTTTTCAGCTCTGACACTGTGAGCGAGGCGTTGGGCACGCAGGCAAGCTGGACGTAGTCACTGCACTCCACGGGCTTGTCCAGCTCCAGCAGGGCGATGTCGTTCTGCTGGGAATCAGCCGTGTACTCCTGGTGGGCCAGGAGCCGCTTGATGTGGCGCACCTGAGTTTCAGGGCCCAGATGGGTCAGCTTGGTGGCCCCGATCAGCACACGCCACATGGTGACATTCCTGCAAGGCAGAGAGGGGTCTGAGGAAGAGCAGAGCCGTGTGCTGTTGATGCCTTAGGATTTTAGCTTTTGTATTTTTCATCCATTTGTAATCCTGCAGTTTTTTACTGTATAACTAAATTCTGCACACAGTGTGAGCTGCTGCTGCTTTCCCATTCTGGTCACAAAAATTCCTCTCCAGGCCTGGCAATCAAGGATACCTCACTGCCTCAGGCCTCGAGAGATGGAAACAAAAGTGAGTTGAGGGGAGCAAACTGGGGGTAAATGACTTCATTACCTGAAGCTGTAATTAGAAGATTAACCCTAAATATGCAAATGGACCAAATTTATAGGTGTGAAAACCTTTGACCCGTGGTCAATTTTGGGTTGTAGCACTTGGGGGGGTCTTTTGTTTTGCCTAAAATGGACCTGGAGGCCCTTCAATAAATATAATCACTTTTTATTCCTTGTCTGGCCTGTTTTTAGGTAGTCCTGAAAAGGCATCACTGTGGCAGCTCAGCACTTCCCTTCCTTCTGCTTCTCAAGGCAGAGAGGAAAGCAGGGCAATGAGGAGTGTGACTGCCCTAGCATGCCTTAGGCTCCAGGAATGCCACACTGGAGGCTGCTGGGCAGCAGTGGCACGAGCCCAGCCTTCTGAGCAGTCCCTCAGTTGGGCCCCGTAGTATTGAGGTGCTGCAGGCTGGGCAACTGTTTGTGTGGTGAGGATACCCTCATTCCCTGCTCCTCCTTACCTGGCCTGGAGGAAGCAATGGGCTGCTGTGAGGACCCACTGTGGGCTGATGAGGGACCCTCCACATGTATGGCCGGTGCCTATTTTCCTGGGGTCCTGGATGCTGACAATCCAGGGCCAGGCCCCTGGCAGGGCACCTGTGCCAGTCACAATTCGGTAGTCAGCATCTATGGAGTTGTAGTCAGAAGCCATGGGCCGGAGCCCACAGGTCCCTCTGGAAGCACAAAATCATTACTGCCCTTCTGTTCCAGTACCTGGGTGCTGGCAAGGAGGCTCTCACATGGGGTTTGGGGTGTGGCAATGGGGGACAAGCACCCTCCTAGAGCCTGGGGCCATACCTGCAGTTGCCCCAGGTACCATGTGCAGGTCTGTACACAGCCAGCAGGATGAAGAGGTACAGGTACAGAAGATTCATCGCTGTCAGCAGCATCTGTCAGCTGAAAGAGACAAAAGCTTGTCTCTTCCAGTGCAGTCTCTGACGAGTGCTGCAGCAACTGCACTGTCCATGGCACCTGGGGCTGATGTCACAGAGTGGGTGGTTCCAGGTTCTGGGCACAGTGTCCTCAGAGGGCAGGGAAAGGCCACAGCCTCACAGAACCACAGAATGGTTTGGGCTGGAAGGGACCTTGAAGGTTGTGAAAGGCAGAAGGGGTCCCTTGCCTCGCACATGCAAAACGACACCATGGGCAGACAAATCTGGCACAGAGGGAAAGTCACTCCAAAGGCAGTGTTTGGTCAGAGAGGGTGCTCAGAGCCACCACACGATGGAGAAAACTAGCACATCAAAGCTAGAAAGAGGACAGGAAGGAACAATGCCATGTGCAAACTACTTGGGGGGATGCTTCAAGGCACATAAGCCTTAGCTGATGGAACAAACCTGGAAACTCCTGAGTGTTGCAAGAGGAATTGCTGACCATGGCAGAGTGCGAGAAGCTGACAGGAGTTTCAATGCCATGAGGAAGCCCTTCTGAGTCTGTTTATACATTCTCCATGTCTGGAGCAGGGTGAGTACTGCAAATGCCTCAGTGCTGCCTCTTGCTTTGGAGACTGGTGCTGGAGGTCATGGCTGCAGAAAACAAGGGACTGAGATGGAGAGTGCTCATGCACTCACTTTTGTGGTTTGGGAATGGCATTCCCCAGTCTGGTGTTTCCACTGGAACACTGCAAACCACTGCTCCTCACTCCCTTCTCCCTCTCCCCTCCCTTCTCTGGTGGGCTTGAGAATAGAACTGGAAGCACAAAAGTTAAAGACTGTGGGTTGAGACAAGAACAATATAATGGAAACAGCAATGAAACAAGAAAATGAGCAGTAACCGCAACAATATTAATAATGGACTGGGACAATTCACATGCAACCATCCACCCCATAGAGCCTGGCAGTACCCAACCAGGCTGTCATGCATGTTATCCAGCGGAGATTTCTTCCCCTGTCCCTGGAAAATGTTGTGGAGTGGTTCAGAACAACCTCCACGTCCTGGCCATGCCCTGTCCTGGTTATGGCAAAAATTTACCCCATCCTGGCCAGAACCAGGACATTCACCCTCATGATCTGCCCCACAGCTTTGGAATCTGTGCCAGAGGGTCTGGCAGGGCAGGGAGGGCAGTCACCAGGGATTGGCAGACGTTGGAAACTCCTTATCCCTCTCTCTGGCCCCTGGTTTTCCTTGTTTTATGGAATGGAAGAACACATGTCCAACTCCTCCCAGTATCTCCTTCACTGGAAATCCTCCGTGCTTTGATTCCTTCTCTGACATTCTGCTGCACCTGGGGAATGCAGTGGGAAAACCCAAGGCTTTGTGTGAAGGTCACTCCCTCAGCACTTCACCTGAGGTGCACAGGAAGGCTGCCCTGGCTCTACCACACCTCATCCAGAACACCTGGAAGCTCTTCCCTCCCCATTCACACACTCCCCTGCCTTGTCCTCCTCATCCCACAGGGATGCACAGAGGGGCTACCACACTTCACGGTTTGGTAGCCCTGATACCACACTCCTGACTGGAATGGGGTGACCCTGGGGCAGTTTTGGCCTGCATCAGTTCCATGTCCTGCCTCAGCACACCCAGGTTCTCTGTTGGCGTCTGTGCTCATCTCTGCAGCTTTGCTGTCCTGCACCAGGAGTTTGCTGAATAAAATCATCCTCTAGAAAGGACATGTGACACAAGCCCAGGAGTAAGCAGCACCATGGGAGAGTTCAGCAAGGTGCCCTGGGGACAGCCAGGCCAGGCAGGGGAAGGTGGGGGGACCACGGCCTCACTGAAGCAGCCACATTGTACAGCACAAAAAATAAAGCTAAATAAATGCTGGGATGAAATACAGCACTGCTGGGACTGCTCCATTTAGCAAATAACAGTTGTGGGGGAGATTTACAGATGTACTGGGTACATCTGGGAACTGGGGCTCCTGCTGGAAGTCTTCAATCTTGAAGCTCCCAGTTCCCAAAGCTGGTAAATCCTTCCCAGCAATGGCTCCTGAGGCAGGGAGAGGGGTGGAAAGCCAAGGATGGGGCAGAGATCAGAAGGAGCTGGGGAGCTCAGAGAGGTCTTCAAGGGGAAGAGGATTTGTCTGAAAGGCCCTCACTTTTCTGGTCATCTTGGCAACTCTGGCAGGTTTAACAGGAGGTTTGTCTGGAAACAAGACAGGGACATATTGGCATGATGGGTGCTGGCATATTCCAGTCTTAGGCTTTGCAGAGAGAGATTTGCTGTTTCCCCATAGGCCACAGAGGATTCTAATATGAGGTGAACTCCCCAAGCTTGCATCCACCCTGTTCCATGGCCTCTGGCTCTGAGAAATGCTCTCCTGTGCACCCTGCTTCATTCCCTCAGATCAATGGCTGATGTGCCAGCAGCTCCTGCTCCAGAAGGGCAGCACATGATGAAGGTGCCACCCCTGCAGCTGAAAAGAAGGTTCCTTTGGCCATGGCATTCCAGGAGGTCATAAGACACATCATCAATGGAGTCTGAAAAAAAGAAAAATTAGAAGTTGAGGCAGCTGCATTTACCAGTGTGGGCAGTCCAGAGAGAACTGCCTGGACCTGACCCAGTTTGTGGATCAGAGCCAGAAATAGGTTCCCTTAGCTAGAAATGAGACCTCTCTACCCAGAGAGCCAGCTGCTTGCCATTCCATTGCTCCCTGGCCACAAGCAGCACTTCATCCATGAGCTCTCACCCCACAGAGCCCCTAGGTAACCCTGAAAAGACTCCTTCAGTATCAGGGGCTGCAAGAGACCTCTAGATGAGCAGCTAGAGGATTAGGTGAGGAGAAGAACTGAAATAAAATGCGTGTTTTTCCCTGGATTTGTGGAAGACAACAAGAAAGAAATACAGGACCCCAAAAAACAAACCCACTCGATGGGAGAGGCAGGTGAGCACCTCTGGTTCAGGAATTACAGAATGCACTCAACTGCAGCTTGCAGACAAGGATCCTGGCACGTTCCAGCAGCCAGCACTGCCACCTGATCCCAGCATCCCTCTGCCCCATGGATTTACACAGGACCCCAAAGCCCCAGTGGTCAGTGAAAGGAAAACATCCAACTGTCCACACTTGGCAACCTACTCCTGGGTTCTGCAGCCTGTGGAGAAAGACAAATTCCCTCACTAGAAAACTAAGCAGGTTTGAGCTGGGCTTTCTCAAAGCACACTAAAGGCAGAGGTGGGCTTCTCCGTGCTGTTTGGGAAGTGGCACATGAACCACACGGGAATCAGAGAGAGATTATCAACTCCAGAGGCACTGCTGAGCGCAGCCTCTCCTGACTCCAGCTGGGCTCCAGCCCCGAGGTGACCTGTGCCTCCAAACAGAGGGGCCAGAGTGACCTGCACTGACCAGGCCGGCCACAGCTCCGTGTCACACTGACCACTGCAGCGTCCAGCCAGTCCCTCCAGAGGCTCTTCCAATCTCCACCTCCACCTTACAGGGGCATGGAACGCCGCTGATCACACCCGCTGCTCCCTGACCTGCAGCCAGAGGAAGATTTCCTCATTTGCTGCTGTGGCCAGTGGCACCTCTCTGTAGCAGGTTTTGCGTCCTGCTCGGTGCCCCAGTGCTCCAGACAGGCTGGCTCCGTGCTGCTGGGCCTCTCCCGGTCCCTCTGAGCAGGGCTGCAGCCGAGTCTTCAGAACAGCCCCAATTCCCCAAAACAGCCCCCAAAACAGCCCGGCGCTGTCTGTGTGGGGAACATCAAACCCACACCAAGGAATGGCTTTGCCCAGTGCCCCGGGATGGAGCAGCCCCGGCCTGCTCCACCAGAGCCCAGGGCGGCTCTGGGAGCCCTGAGGGCACGAGAGAAGGAAACTTCAGCGTGAGGGTCTGCAGCGGCCAGGGGAACACCAGCGCCTCCGAGCCGCCCTGCCAGACACGTACGGCCCTCCACCACCCTCGCAGTGGTGCGGGAATGTGCTCGCTGCTGAGGGCGGCCTCGCGGCTCGGCGAGCAGCTCGGGCAGGGCCGCCGCTGTCCGCTCCGTGCGGAGCGCAGCCTCCTCCGGACGCGGCCGTGAGGCGGTCTGGGCCCTCGGGTGTCGCCTCCGGCAGAATCAGCGGCTCGGTGGAGCTCACACGAAGCTCTCCCTGGGGCGGGACAGCCCTTGCCCGTGGGGTGTCGGGCGGGCCCCGGGCCGGCCGAGGGTTGCCCGGCTGAGCCCGGGGCCGCCCCTGACGTGGGGCTCTGGGGCAGAGTCCGGCCCGCGGTGCCCAGCAGGGATGCGCGGTTCTGTCTGTGCTCGGGCAGCACCAGAGTAGAGTTTTTCCCTGCTACAGTACCTACGCTACCCCGCGAAAGAGCATCGCTCAGGTTTGACAGGAGGAGAAATCTGTGTGGCCGTCAGCTATCACCTATGGCCCGGTCAGGATACTGATGGATTTTCTGACCTATTCGCTAGGGTCGTGTAAAATGTTAAACTGCAGATGCTTTCTGAAAGCAACTAGTGCTTTGAATGGTACAATCTGGATTACAGAAGCTTTATGTAGTGTTAGGCTGTGAACCACAATAGGTTTATTCTACAAGTTAATAGGGATATGCCAGATCATGTTACACTTCTGTTTTATCTTCTGTTTTGACCCTATGGCAAGCATCAGTTGGGTTTATTTAGCTCTTTATTAGCCCTTTATTTAGCTCTTAGCATTTTTCACATTTTGTGTGAAAAATGAATTAACTTTTAGGTAGATATTTTTAAAGAGGAAAAATGTATTTGTGCCTATTGATGCTGCAGTGATTTGTGGTTTTGAGACCCATCTTGCAAAATACCACATGCTGAGGCTGATTGTCATAGCTCTGAAGCCAGCCCTGGGTATGGAATGCTTTTCATTCTTTGGAGTGTTCATTCCAGGCAGTTCTGTGTAACGAGATCTTTACAGAGCATGGAAGATGCCTCTAGGGGAAGTCTCCATTTTGATTGCTGTGCCTAGACTAATTCTGATACTCCTGAGTTTGCTGTCAGGTTTTTACGATGCTGAAATGTGTGTTTTCCAGGTTCCTGTGTGGGCTATTTTTCACTAAGAATCTAGAAAATATCTTGGCTTTTCGTGGGGTTTAGTGCAAAATAGGTTTGACTGTAGGAACCACATTGTTGCAAAGATGAAGCATGCAATTAAAGTTCTTTCTAATAATTTGAGATGATTTAAATATATGTCAAATGAAATGCCATAGTCAAGGAACCAAAGCAGTCGAATGAATTGCCTATAAATTCCTTTGGCATGAAGCGTGTTGAGTGAAATGTTTATTTCTTCTAAGCAATAGGTCATAAGAGTGTTTAAATAAAGGTATAGTATATATAATGCACTGGAGCACAATCCATGGATTAGAGTGAAATTTCAACACTCAGTTCCTTTACTTAGAGAAGTCCACCTATGCCCAGATGGATTAATTAATTGTAGTGGTAGAAAATACAGGGTGTAAAACACAGCTGACTGTTGAGCTTAGTATATCACTATGTTGTAGAGAAACTCAAGAATCAAGAAAATTCTAAATAAGTAAATGCTAATTTGTCATGCAGTACTATGGTATTTTCAGGCAGCTAATCAAGAAAATTTGAATTGGAAGACCGTCAAACTTGTTTCATACAATAAAACTCTGAGAGACTTATCTACAAATAGAAACACAAGGAGCATCCTTTTTTGTACTCAGCAAAGAGCTGGAGTATGTTGTGCTGTTACGGAGGTTTATTTTTATAAACTACTCCAATGAATTTTATAAGCATGTAAAAGATTGTAAGTGCCCTGAAACATGTTTATTCTTGGACTGGCAATTACATACATGGATTCAGTTTTGATTTTCTTTAAAATAAAAATAAAAATATTTCTCTGGAGTAATTTGCTCTCGGTAACAAGAGTCATCTGCAAGAGAAATATCCAAACCAATTTCTGGGCAGTGGAAGTAGCTTTATTTTTTATAACATTCTTAGTACCTGTGACCAGGGTTGGTAGAGTGCCAGTCCTGCCAGCTTTAAGGAGCTGCATGTAAGTGTACCCTCGTTTCCTCAGAATCCCAGGGATGTGGACATTTCTTTGAGATGAGCTTTTAGGAAGCCCCAGAACATCTGGTGGTGTGACATCTTCCTGCATGCTCTGTTTCTGCACGTGATGTTTTCCAGTGCTTTCAAACATCCCTTCCCTTCTGTTTTTTCAGATGGTTATTTAGACCTATCTTGAGAGCTACTCTCTTCAGCCTCAGCTTTATCCAAGATACAATATGGTTATTATATAACCTAGTATTTTTTCATTTTACTTCCATTTCATTACATAACCTAGTATTTTACATTGTTACTTGCACAGCAGAATAACTGCAGAACTCTGCTCGATCCAGGTTATACTGAAAACTAAAAAAAATGCTATTTTTACATGCCTGACATTTTTCTTGCATATTTGAGCTTAGGTATTATGTTTGCTCATTTCAGGAGTGCTTCTGAACCACAGTCCAGAAAGAAGAAAAATCTTCTTGGTTGAAGTTGAACATTTGTCTCTAAGAGTAAGAACAAAGCCATGCCAGTGCTTTCAGAAGACTCAGGTAATTCAGCTGCATGCTTTCAACAGAGCAGTGACTGAAATCTTGTCATACCTGTTTCACACATAAAAATAATTTAAATAGGAGTAAAATGTAATAGAATTAAGATAATTCAACTGAAGTTTCTGAGCAATTACCTACAAGAAGGAAGGTGGAATGTAAAAGGTGAAAATTAATAAAGTTTGTCAGGATCAGTTTCCTACTAACCCTAGAGCACCCAAATATACTCTGATAGACCTGAATATACTCTGATAGACTTGAATATATTCTGATAGATCTGAATATATTCTGATAGACCTGAATATATTCTGATAGGCAGAATTGGACCCCTCAGTGTAACAGTGCCTTCTACATGTGCTTACTAAAGATCAGCCCATATATCTCTGCTGCTTGCTGTGTCATTTCTTAATATTTTCTGAACAGGGGTTGATAAACATTGTAAATATCCTTCCTTTTAACTTAAAATAAGTGTCTTTGTTCAAGGCTACTTTACTAGCTTCTCCAGTATGCTGCCCAGGAGAAGTCACAGATAATAAATGATGCTTAGGATTAAAGCAGGAGTGAGTTTGAGTCTCCTGGATCAAAATCCACTCTAAGGTTCGTGGAGAGAATAGCCACAGGAATAGATTTGAACCCCCTCCACCTTTTTATATTTCCTGTTTTGTTTTGGTCCTGTGTTCCCAGACATGGTTCACCGGGAAAAATCTGGCCTTTGTCTGGCTCTGTGTGTTGCAAAATTGGGATATTTAAATATTTTTTTAGAAAACTAGCCACAAGCTTTGATTCCACCACAATGGAAATCTACACTTTATCCTTTCTTCCTCTGGTCAGGCCTGGCTTTTTATAGGTGCCTCAGAGTGGAAGGGGCAGGATAACACTTGTAAGCAAAGCTGCTGGGGAGGTAGAGCTGCTACCTGTGCAAAAAAAGGTCATTCAATCAGTTTGAGAGTCTGCTGTGGTACTAAAATTTCAAATTTGTAAGAGGGGAAACAAAGGGTTCTGGAAACAAGGAGTAATAAACATGAAGTGTTAAATGTGAAAGATAATTTCTTAAGAAATATATATTGCTTTGTTAGATTTTGCCTTAATATGATGGTGTGCTTGACACTTATGAGGGGAGTGTTGCAAAATGAGCTGTGGATAAACACGAGATAATCACAAGTCTCTGCAAATGTGATGATCATCAATGTGATACCCAAATAAATGTAGTGACTGTTAAGACTGCAGTAGAAGGTCCTGTGAGAAATGCTGTGTAGAATGTTTTTGTTCTGTCCTGAATCTAAATTTAGGGTTGCATGAAACTTTGGCCCTTTTGACATCTCAGCTAAGACCTGATTCAAATCATAAAGAGGAAATGGGATTCCTTAGGGATGTCTTCAGTGAAAGAAGTCTCAGCTACCTGATGAAGGTAAAAGTTTGTATTTATTTATGTACATTCTCCTTACAGTTTACTTTTTCTCTGTTCCCTTGATTTATCAACCATTTACTTTGCCAAACCTTTTTTTTAAGAATTCTGTACTGACCAAAGCATATGTGTGCTTAAGAACAAACACTAATAATGTTTGACAATTAATATGTTGAACATATTAAAACCGAGATCAAGGAGTAGAATGTTGCTGGCAGAGGTTCCAAAAAGTGCAAGAGGCTCCAGGGAATGGGGAAAATATGCAGATGGGATAGAAAACCTAATATCCCATTGAGTATGGGATAGAAAACTTCATATATGGGATAGAAAACCTCACATGCCATTGAATATGGGACAGAAACCCTCACATATGGGATAGAAAACCTCACATTCCATTGCATATGGGATAGAAAACCTAACACCCAACCTATAATAAAATCCCCTAATATAACTTTAGTTGCCAAGTATTGGTTATGCAAAAGCCAGATGATGCCTCTTCACAGAGATAATCTAGTTTATGAATGTATGGGAAATTAATTCAATAGTCCAGTTTTAATTTTTTAATGTGGAGGTGGGTTTTTTTGGGGGTGTTATTTGGTGGGGGTGTTTTGTTTTAATTTTGGTTCTGAGTTTCTTTGGGGTGGGTGTGCTAGGGAAGAAGTAAAGGGTTTGGGTTTGGGTGTTTGCTTTCCAGCCTTAGCACAGGGATGTGGCTTCCTCAGAGAGGGTGGTAAGGATGCTCAGTAGGGGAACATGAGGCACTTTGCCAAAATATTCCTTATGTCTTTGACAGATGTGGAGTCAGTCTGAGTGCCAGCAGTGTCTGCAGGGGAGCTGTGGACAGTTCATCTATCACAACACTGGGGGTGGCACAAAGCTCTTCTGGTCTGCCCACTGCTCAGAAATCCTTGCTCCTGGCTGTGGAACTTCTGGCTGTGGAACTCCTCCTCAGCCTGTGTCCGGCCAATCTTCAGCCTTGAGACTTTCTAGAACGGTGTTCCCTGAGTCATGAGAGTTGAGTTTCAAGTCCCGCACCCAGGGATTCCACTGCTGGGCAGCATAAAACAGTGTTCCCAACTGCTGTCCTCAAGAGCTGTAGCCCCCTGTGACCTGTGTCCCTTCTCCCATCAGAGCTTTGTTTTGCTGGTGCCTGGCTTGGGAGTCCTTGCCTTGCACAGGAGACTGGACTGGACTACAAACACATGCTAACAGTGGTAACAGGCAACTTTATTTACACAACTAAATAAATTTCAGCATTTGTGCATGCAGAGGAGGAAGATTGGCAGGACAGAGGACGCCTTTGACCTGAGGCTGCCTTTGGACGAGCAGGCACTGCCCCAGTATGTAATGGTCATGGTCCACTGCAGCCTGCAGTGGATCCTGTTCATCCTGCTGCCCATGTCTTTTTTCTCATGAGGCCCAGCAGTATCTGGTGCACCCGAGTTAAGAATTTCACCACTATCTGGTATGGATGTGGAGCAGGCAAGAGAGGTTGCCTTGACATTGGCTCCTCAGAGGGGTTTGAGGTCGACTCTGGCTCTGGTGTGGCTGTTGCAGTTGAGTGATCAGGAGTGGGAGTACAGCAGCCTGACTCTGTTGGTGCTGACTCTGGCTGCTCCAAGGGGGCTGAGCTGAAGGTTGGCTCTGGTCTTGGAGTAGCTGTTTCAGCTGACTCAGGATATGGAGTGGGAGTAGAGCAGCCTGACTCTGTTGGTGTTGGCTCTGGCTGCTCAAAAGAGGTTGAGCTGAAGGTTGGCTCTGGTGCTGGAGTGGCTGTTTCAGCTGACTCTGGACATGGAGTGGGAGTAGAGCAGCCTGACTCTGTTGGTGTTGGCTCTGGCTGCTCAAAAGAGGTTGAGCTGAAGGTTGGCTCTGGTGCTGGAGTAGCTGTTTCAGCTGACTCTGGACATGGAGTGGGAGTAGAGCAGCCTGACTCTGTTGGTGTTGGCTCTGGCTGCTCAAAAGGGGTTGAGCTGAAGGTTGGCTCTGGTGCTGGAGTGGCTGTTTCAGCTGACTCTGGACATGGAGTGGGAGTAGAGCAGCCTGACTCTGTTGGTGCTGACTCTGGCTGCTCCAAGGGGGCTGAGCTGAAGGTTGGCTCTGGTCTTGGAGTAGCTGTTTCAGCTGACTCAGGATATGGAGTGGGAGTAGAGCAGTTTGACTCTGTCAGTGTTGGCTCTGGCTGCTCAAGAGGGGTTGAGATGTAGGTTGTCTCTGGTGCTAGAGTGTCTGTTCCAGGTGGACGCATGCCCATCTGAATCAGGATCCAGTTGTAGAAGTACTGAGTGGAGGTGTAGACTCCCGGGCGTTTTGTTCTGACACAGCCTTTTCCCCAGCTGGTCACTCCAACAAGCCAAAAGTAGCCAGCATGGTTATCTTTGCACACCAGAGGCCCTCCACTGTCACCCTGCAACAGAGGAAAGAGGATTAGGGTGCTGTTGGGTGGCTGCTGTCAGCACTAGAGGCCTGTTTCTCTCTTGCAGCCCCTGCCACAGCTGTATTCATGGTACAAAAAGGCTTTGCTCAGGTGCTGGAGTCTCAAGAACCTTAGCTGGGAACAGGGTGGGTGTCTGTGAAGGCCCCCTTTTGTATCTGCACAGTGATCCTGGATGGGCAGAGCATAGATCATCCAGAATCTGGATCTGTGGGCTGCTGAGAACACTGGATGGGCTTTCTGGGCAGAGGGGCAGGCCTGGGGAACACGGTCACTTGGCAAGGAAACTCCAGCAGTGGAGGAAAAGTGGTTTGCCAGACAAAGCCCATGGTGACGGGGTACCTTCGCTGCTGGCTCCCAGCACTCATACCTGGCAGGTGTCCATGCCACCCCGTGGGTAGCCAGCACACAGGTTGTGGGTGTGGATGGCCCCAGCGTACCGACGGCTGCTGTTAACCAGCCGGATATCCAGGAGACGGACCTTGGCTTCCTGCAGGACATCACTCGGACCCTGAGCTGCAAGCACAGGAAGGAATGGGCACCCAGCAGCTCTTTGCCAGTTCCACTCCCCTGTCTGGGGGTGAACTCATTCCCTAGGGCTTGGCTTTGCCTCTGGAGCAGTTGTTGAAGCGCTGTGTCCTTTCTGTCTGCCTTTGGGGAGCAGGCCAGGCCCAGCTCTCCAGAGGCATACATCCTACAGCCTGACTTTGGTTTGTGCTGTCAGGAAGCCAAACCCATCTTGCTGGTGTGCCCAGCTCACCCTCAGGGCCCTTTTTGGGAACTCACCTTTTGCAGTGGCAGAACCCCAGCCAGCAATGTAGCAGGTTTTCAGCTCTGACACTGTGAGCGAGGCGTTGGGCACGCAGGCAAGCTGGACGTAGTCACTGCACTCCACGGGCTTGTCCAGCTCCAGCAGGGCGATGTCGTTCTGCTGGGAATCAGCCGTGTACTCCTGGTGGGCCAGGAGCCGCTTGATGTGGCGCACCTGAGTTTCAGGGCCCAGATGGGTCAGCTTGGTGGCCCCGATCAGCACACGCCACATGGTGACATTCCTGCAAGGCAGAGAGGGGTCTGAGGAAGAGCAGAGCCGTGTGCTGTTGATGCCTTAGGATTTTAGCTTTTGTATTTTTCATCCATTTGTAATCCTGCAGTTTTTTACTGTATAACTAAATTCTGCACACAGTGTGAGCTGCTGCTGCTTTCCCATTCTGGTCACAAAAATTCCTCTCCAGGCCTGGCAATCAAGGATACCTCACTGCCTCAGGCCTCGAGAGATGGAAACAAAAGTGAGTTGAGGGGAGCAAACTGGGGGTAAATGACTTCATTACCTGAAGCTGTAATTAGAAGATTAACCCTAAATATGCAAATGGACCAAATTTATAGGTGTGAAAACCTTTGACCCGTGGTCAATTTTGGGTTGTAGCACTTGGGGGGGGTCTTTTGTTTTGCCTAAAATGGACCTGGAGGCCCTTCAATAAATATAATCACTTTTTATTCCTTGTCTGGCCTGTTTTTAGGTAGTCCTGAAAAGGCATCACTGTGGCAGCTCAGCACTTCCCTTCCTTCTGCTTCTCAAGGCAGAGAGGAAAGCAGGGCAATGAGGAGTGTGACTGCCCTAGCATGCCTTAGGCTCCAGGAATGCCACACTGGAGGCTGCTGGGCAGCAGTGGCACGAGCCCAGCCTTCTGAGCAGTCCCTCAGTTGGGCCCCGTAGTATTGAGGTGCTGCAGGCTGGGCAACTGTTTGTGTGGTGAGGATACCCTCATTCCCTGCTCCTCCTTACCTGGCCTGGAGGAAGCAATGGGCTGCTGTGAGGACCCACTGTGGGCTGATGAGGGACCCTCCACATGTATGGCCGGTGCCTATTTTCCTGGGGTCCTGGATGCTGACAATCCAGGGCCAGGCCCCTGGCAGGGCACCTGTGCCAGTCACAATTCGGTAGTCAGCATCTATGGAGTTGTAGTCAGAAGCCATGGGCCGGAGCCCACAGGTCCCTCTGGAAGCACAAAATCATTACTGCCCTTCTGTTCCAGTACCTGGGTGCTGGCAAGGAGGCTCCCACATGGGGTTTGGGGTGTGGCAATGGGGGACAAGCACCCTCCTAGAGCCTGGGGCCATACCTGCAGTTGCCCCAGGTACCATGTGCAGGTCTGTACACAGCCAGCAGGATGAAGAGGTACAGGTACAGAAGATTCATCGCTGTCAGCAGCATCTGTCAGCTGAAAGAGACAAAAGCTTGTCTCTTCCAGTGCAGTCTCTGACGAGTGCTGCAGCAACTGCACTGTCCATGGCACCTGGGGCTGATGTCACAGAGTGGGTGGTTCCAGGTTCTGGGCACAGTGTCCTCAGAGGGCAGGGAAAGGCCACAGCCTCACAGAACCACAGAATGGTTTGGGCTGGAAGGGACCTTGAAGGTTGTGAAAGGCAAAAGGGGTCCCTTGCCTCGCACATGCAAAACGACACCATGGGCAGACAAATCTGGCACAGAGGGAAAGTCACTCCAAAGGCAGTGTTTGGTCAGAGAGGGTGCTCAGAGCCACCACACGATGGAGAAAACTAGCACATCAAAGCTAGAAAGAGGACAGGAAGGAACAATGCCATGTGCAAACTACTTGGGGGGATGCTTCAAGGCACATAAGCCTTAGCTGATGGAACAAACCTGGAAACTCCTGAGTGTTGCAAGAGGAATTGCTGACCATGGCAGAGTGCGAGAAGCTGACAGGAGTTTCAATGCCATGAGGAAGCCCTTCTGAGTCTGTTTATACATTCTCCATGTCTGGAGCAGGGTGAGTACTGCAAATGCCTCAGTGCTGCCTCTTGCTTTGGAGACTGGTGCTGGAGGTCATGGCTGCAGAAAACAAGGGACTGAGATGGAGAGTGCTCATGCACTCACTTTTGTGGTTTGGGAATGGCATTCCCCAGTCTGGTGTTTCCACTGGAACACTGCAAACCACTGCTCCTCACTCCCTTCTCCCTCTCCCCTCCCTTCTCTGGTGGGCTTGAGAATAGAACTGGAAGCACAAAAGTTAAAGACTGTGGGTTGAGACAAGAACAATATAATGGAAACAGCAATGAAACAAGAAAATGAGCAGTAACCGCAACAATATTAATAATGGACTGGGACAATTCACATGCAACCATCCACCCCATAGAGCCTGGCAGTACCCAACCAGGCTGTCATGCATGTTATCCAGCGGAGATTTCTTCCCCTGTCCCTGGAAAATGTTGTGGAGTGGTTCAGAACAACCTCCACGTCCTGGCCATGCCCTGTCCTGGTTATGGCAAAAATTTACCCCATCCTGGCCAGAACCAGGACATTCACCCTCATGATCTGCCCCACAGCTTTGGAATCTGTGCCAGAGGGTCTGGCAGGGCAGGGAGGGCAGTCACCAGGGATTGGCAGACGTTGGAAACTCCTTATCCCTCTCTCTGGCCCCTGGTTTTCCTTGTTTTATGGAATGGAAGAACACATGTCCAACTCCTCCCAGTATCTCCTTCACTGGAAATCCTCCGTGCTTTGATTCCTTCTCTGACATTCTGCTGCACCTGGGGAATGCAGTGGGAAAACCCAAGGCTTTGTGTGAAGGTCACTCCCTCAGCACTTCACCTGAGGTGCACAGGAAGGCTGCCCTGGCTCTACCACACCTCATCCAGAACACCTGGAAGCTCTTCCCTCCCCATTCACACACTCCCCTGCCTTGTCCTCCTCATCCCACAGGGATGCACAGAGGGGCTACCACACTTCACGGTTTGGTAGCCCTGATACCACACTCCTGACTGGAATGGGGTGACCCTGGGGCAGTTTTGGCCTGCATCAGTTCCATGTCCTGCCTCAGCACACCCAGGTTCTCTGTTGGCGTCTGTGCTCATCTCTGCAGCTTTGCTGTCCTGCACCAGGAGTTTGCTGAATAAAATCATCCTCTAGAAAGGACATGTGACACAAGCCCAGGAGTAAGCAGCACCATGGGAGAGTTCAGCAAGGTGCCCTGGGGACAGCCAGGCCAGGCAGGGGAAGGTGGGGGGACCACGGCCTCACTGAAGCAGCCACATTGTACAGCACAAAAAATAAAGCTAAATAAATGCTGGGATGAAATACAGCACTGCTGGGACTGCTCCATTTAGCAAATAACAGTTGTGGGGGAGATTTACAGATGTACTGGGTACATCTGGGAACTGGGGCTCCTGCTGGAAGTCTTCAATCTTGAAGCTCCCAGTTCCCAAAGCTGGTAAATCCTTCCCAGCAATGGCTCCTGAGGCAGGGAGAGGGGTGGAAAGCCAAGGATGGGGCAGAGATCAGAAGGAGCTGGGGAGCTCAGAGAGGTCTTCAAGGGGAAGAGGATTTGTCTGAAAGGCCCTCACTTTTCTGGTCATCTTGGCAACTCTGGCAGGTTTAACAGGAGGTTTGTCTGGAAACAAGACAGGGACATATTGGCATGATGGGTGCTGGCATATTCCAGTCTTAGGCTTTGCAGAGAGAGATTTGCTGTTTCCCCATAGGCCACAGAGGATTTTAATATGAGGTGAACTCCCCAAGCTTGCATCCACCCTGTTCCATGGCCTCTGGCTCTGAGAAATGCTCTCCTGTGCACCCTGCTTCATTCCCTCAGATCAATGGCTGATGTGCCAGCAGCTCCTGCTCCAGAAGGGCAGCACATGATGAAGGTGCCACCCCTGCAGCTGAAAAGAAGGTTCCTTTTGCCATGGCATTCCAGGACGTCATAAGACACATCATCAATGGAGTCTGAAAAAAAGAAAAATTAGAAGTTGAGGCAGCTGCATTTACCAGTGTGGGCAGTCCAGAGAGAACTGCCTGGACCTGACCCAGTTTGTGGATCAGAGCCAGAAATAGGTTCCCTTAGCTAGAAATGAGACCTCTCTACCCAGAGAGCCAGCTGCTTGCCATTCCATTGCTCCCTGGCCACAAGCAGCACTTCATCCATGAGCTCTCACCCCACAGAGCCCCTAGGTAACCCTGAAAAGACTCCTTCAGTATCAGGGGCTGCAAGAGACCTCTAGATGAGCAGCTAGAGGATTAGGTGAGGAGAAGAACTGAAATAAAATGCGTGTTTTTCCCTGGATTTGTGGAAGACAACAAGAAAGAAATACAGGACCCCAAAAAACAAACCCACTCGATGGGAGAGGCAGGTGAGCACCTCTGGTTCAGGAATTACAGAATGCACTCAACTGCAGCTTGCAGGCAAGGATCCTGGCACGTTCCAGCAGCCAGCACTGCCACCTGATCCCAGCATCCCTCTGCCCCATGGATTTACACAGGACCCCAAAGCCCCAGTGGTCAGTGAAAGGAAAACATCCAACTGTCCACACTTGGCAACCTACTCCTGGGTTCTGCAGCCTGTGGAGAAAGACAAATTCCCTCACTAGAAAACTAAGCAGGTTTGAGCTGGGCTTTCTCAAAGCACACTAAAGGCAGAGGTGGGCTTCTCCGTGCTGTTTGGGAAGTGGCACATGAACCACACGGGAATCAGAGAGAGATTATCAACTCCAGAGGCACTGCTGAGCGCAGCCTCTCCTGACTCCAGCTGGGCTCCAGCCCCGAGGTGACCTGTGCCTCCAAACAGAGGGGCCAGAGTGACCTGCACTGACCAGGCCGGCCACAGCTCCGTGTCACACTGACCACTGCAGCGTCCAGCCAGTCCCTCCAGAGGCTCTTCCAATCTCCACCTCCACCTTACAGGGGCATGGAACGCCGCTGATCACACCCGCTGCTCCCTGACCTGCAGCCAGAGGAAGATTTCCTCATTTGCTGCTGTGGCCAGTGGCACCTCTCTGTAGCAGGTTTTGCGTCCTGCTCGGTGCCCCAGTGCTCCAGACAGGCTGGCTCCGTGCTGCTGGGCCTCTCCCGGTCCCTCTGAGCAGGGCTGCAGCCGAGTCTTCAGAACAGCCCCAATTCCCCAAAACAGCCCCCAAAACAGCCCGGCGCTGTCTGTGTGGGGAACATCAAACCCACACCAAGGAATGGCTTTGCCCAGTGCCCCGGGATGGAGCAGCCCCGGCCTGCTCCACCAGAGCCCAGGGCGGCTCTGGGAGCCCTGAGGGCACGAGAGAAGGAAACTTCAGCGTGAGGGTCTGCAGCGGCCAGGGGAACACCAGCGCCTCCGAGCCGCCCTGCCAGACACGTACGGCCCTCCACCACCCTCGCAGTGGTGCGGGAATGTGCTCGCTGCTGAGGGCGGCCTCGCGGCTCGGCGAGCAGCTCGGGCAGGGCCGCCGCTGTCCGCTCCGTGCGGAGCGCAGCCTCCTCCGGACGCGGCCGTGAGGCGGTCTGGGCCCTCGGGTGTCGCCTCCGGCAGAATCAGCGGCTCGGTGGAGCTCACACGAAGCTCTCCCTGGGGCGGGACAGCCCTTGCCCGTGGGGTGTCGGGCGGGCCCCGGGCCGGCCGAGGGTTGCCCGGCTGAGCCCGGGGCCGCCCCTGACGTGGGGCTCTGGGGCAGAGTCCGGCCCGCGGTGCCCAGCAGGGATGCGCGGTTCTGTCTGTGCTCGGGCAGCACCAGAGTAGAGTTTTTCCCTGCTACAGTACCTACGCTACCCCGCGAAAGAGCATCGCTCAGGTTTGACAGGAGGAGAAATCTGTGTGGCCGTCAGCTATCACCTATGGCCCGGTCAGGATACTGATGGATTTTCTGACCTATTCGCTAGGGTCGTGTAAAATGTTAAACTGCAGATGCTTTCTGAAAGCAACTAGTGCTTTGAATGGTACAATCTGGATTACAGAAGCTTTATGTAGTGTTAGGCTGTGAACCACAATAGGTTTATTCTACAAGTTAATAGGGATATGCCAGATCATGTTACACTTCTGTTTTATCTTCTGTTTTGACCCTATGGCAAGCATCAGTTGGGTTTATTTAGCTCTTTATTAGCCCTTTATTTAGCTCTTAGCATTTTTCACATTTTGTGTGAAAAATGAATTAACTTTTAGGTAGATATTTTTAAAGAGGAAAAATGTATTTGTGCCTATTGATGCTGCAGTGATTTGTGGTTTTGAGACCCATCTTGCAAAATACCACATGCTGAGGCTGATTGTCATAGCTCTGAAGCCAGCCCTGGGTATGGAATGCTTTTCATTCTTTGGAGTGTTCATTCCAGGCAGTTCTGTGTAACGAGATCTTTACAGAGCATGGAAGATGCCTCTAGGGGAAGTCTCCATTTTGATTGCTGTGCCTAGACTAATTCTGATACTCCTGAGTTTGCTGTCAGGTTTTTACGATGCTGAAATGTGTGTTTTCCAGGTTCCTGTGTGGGCTATTTTTCACTAAGAATCTAGAAAATATCTTGGCTTTTCGTGGGGTTTAGTGCAAAATAGGTTTGACTGTAGGAACCACATTGTTGCAAAGATGAAGCATGCAATTAAAGTTCTTTCTAATAATTTGAGATGATTTAAATATATGTCAAATGAAATGCCATAGTCAAGGAACCAAAGCAGTCGAATGAATTGCCTATAAATTCCTTTGGCATGAAGCGTGTTGAGTGAAATGTTTATTTCTTCTAAGCAATAGGTCATAAGAGTGTTTAAATAAAGGTATAGTATATATAATGCACTGGAGCACAATCCATGGATTAGAGTGAAATTTCAACACTCAGTTCCTTTACTTAGAGAAGTCCACCTATGCCCAGATGGATTAATTAATTGTAGTGGTAGAAAATACAGGGTGTAAAACACAGCTGACTGTTGAGCTTAGTATATCACTATGTTGTAGAGAAACTCAAGAATCAAGAAAATTCTAAATAAGTAAATGCTAATTTGTCATGCAGTACTATGGTATTTTCAGGCAGCTAATCAAGAAAATTTGAATTGGAAGACCGTCAAACTTGTTTCATACAATAAAACTCTGAGAGACTTATCTACAAATAGAAACACAAGGAGCATCCTTTTTTGTACTCAGCAAAGAGCTGGAGTATGTTGTGCTGTTACGGAGGTTTATTTTTATAAACTACTCCAATGAATTTTATAAGCATGTAAAAGATTGTAAGTGCCCTGAAACATGTTTATTCTTGGACTGGCAATTACATACATGGATTCAGTTTTGATTTTCTTTAAAATAAAAATAAAAATATTTCTCTGGAGTAATTTGCTCTCGGTAACAAGAGTCATCTGCAAGAGAAATATCCAAACCAATTTCTGGGCAGTGGAAGTAGCTTTATTTTTTATAACATTCTTAGTACCTGTGACCAGGGTTGGTAGAGTGCCAGTCCTGCCAGCTTTAAGGAGCTGCATGTAAGTGTACCCTCGTTTCCTCAGAATCCCAGGGATGTGGACATTTCTTTGAGATGAGCTTTTAGGAAGCCCCAGAACATCTGGTGGTGTGACATCTTCCTGCATGCTCTGTTTCTGCACGTGATGTTTTCCAGTGCTTTCAAACATCCCTTCCCTTCTGTTTTTTCAGATGGTTATTTAGACCTATCTTGAGAGCTACTCTCTTCAGCCTCAGCTTTATCCAAGATACAATATGGTTATTATATAACCTAGTATTTTTTCATTTTACTTCCATTTCATTACATAACCTAGTATTTTACATTGTTACTTGCACAGCAGAATAACTGCAGAACTCTGCTCGATCCAGGTTATACTGAAAACTAAAAAAAATGCTATTTTTACATGCCTGACATTTTTCTTGCATATTTGAGCTTAGGTATTATGTTTGCTCATTTCAGGAGTGCTTCTGAACCACAGTCCAGAAAGAAGAAAAATCTTCTTGGTTGAAGTTGAACATTTGTCTCTAAGAGTAAGAACAAAGCCATGCCAGTGCTTTCAGAAGACTCAGGTAATTCAGCTGCATGCTTTCAACAGAGCAGTGACTGAAATCTTGTCATACCTGTTTCACACATAAAAATAATTTAAATAGGAGTAAAATGTAATAGAATTAAGATAATTCAACTGAAGTTTCTGAGCAATTACCTACAAGAAGGAAGGTGGAATGTAAAAGGTGAAAATTAATAAAGTTTGTCAGGATCAGTTTCCTACTAACCCTAGAGCACCCAAATATACTCTGATAGACCTGAATATACTCTGATAGACTTGAATATATTCTGATAGATCTGAATATATTCTGATAGACCTGAATATATTCTGATAGGCAGAATTGGACCCCTCAGTGTAACAGTGCCTTCTACATGTGCTTACTAAAGATCAGCCCATATATCTCTGCTGCTTGCTGTGTCATTTCTTAATATTTTCTGAACAGGGGTTGATAAACATTGTAAATATCCTTCCTTTTAACTTAAAATAAGTGTCTTTGTTCAAGGCTACTTTACTAGCTTCTCCAGTATGCTGCCCAGGAGAAGTCACAGATAATAAATGATGCTTAGGATTAAAGCAGGAGTGAGTTTGAGTCTCCTGGATCAAAATCCACTCTAAGGTTCGTGGAGAGAATAGCCACAGGAATAGATTTGAACCCCCTCCACCTTTTTATATTTCCTGTTTTGTTTTGGTCCTGTGTTCCCAGACATGGTTCACCGGGAAAAATCTGGCCTTTGTCTGGCTCTGTGTGTTGCAAAATTGGGATATTTAAATATTTTTTTAGAAAACTAGCCACAAGCTTTGATTCCACCACAATGGAAATCTACACTTTATCCTTTCTTCCTCTGGTCAGGCCTGGCTTTTTATAGGTGCCTCAGAGTGGAAGGGGCAGGATAACACTTGTAAGCAAAGCTGCTGGGGAGGTAGAGCTGCTACCTGTGCAAAAAAAGGTCATTCAATCAGTTTGAGAGTCTGCTGTGGTACTAAAATTTCAAATTTGTAAGAGGGGAAACAAAGGGTTCTGGAAACAAGGAGTAATAAACATGAAGTGTTAAATGTGAAAGATAATTTCTTAAGAAATATATATTGCTTTGTTAGATTTTGCCTTAATATGATGGTGTGCTTGACACTTATGAGGGGAGTGTTGCAAAATGAGCTGTGGATAAACACGAGATAATCACAAGTCTCTGCAAATGTGATGATCATCAATGTGATACCCAAATAAATGTAGTGACTGTTAAGACTGCAGTAGAAGGTCCTGTGAGAAATGCTGTGTAGAATGTTTTTGTTCTGTCCTGAATCTAAATTTAGGGTTGCATGAAACTTTGGCCCTTTTGACATCTCAGCTAAGACCTGATTCAAATCATAAAGAGGAAATGGGATTCCTTAGGGATGTCTTCAGTGAAAGAAGTCTCAGCTACCTGATGAAGGTAAAAGTTTGTATTTATTTATGTACATTCTCCTTACAGTTTACTTTTTCTCTGTTCCCTTGATTTATCAACCATTTACTTTGCCAAACCTTTTTTTTAAGAATTCTGTACTGACCAAAGCATATGTGTGCTTAAGAACAAACACTAATAATGTTTGACAATTAATATGTTGAACATATTAAAACCGAGATCAAGGAGTAGAATGTTGCTGGCAGAGGTTCCAAAAAGTGCAAGAGGCTCCAGGGAATGGGGAAAATATGCAGATGGGATAGAAAACCTAATATCCCATTGAGTATGGGATAGAAAACTTCATATATGGGATAGAAAACCTCACATGCCATTGAATATGGGACAGAAACCCTCACATATGGGATAGAAAACCTCACATTCCATTGCATATGGGATAGAAAACCTAACACCCAACCTATAATAAAATCCCCTAATATAACTTTAGTTGCCAAGTATTGGTTATGCAAAAGCCAGATGATGCCTCTTCACAGAGATAATCTAGTTTATGAATGTATGGGAAATTAATTCAATAGTCCAGTTTTAATTTTTTAATGTGGAGGTGGGTTTTTTTGGGGGTGTTATTTGGTGGGGGTGTTTTGTTTTAATTTTGGTTCTGAGTTTCTTTGGGGTGGGTGTGCTAGGGAAGAAGTAAAGGGTTTGGGTTTGGGTGTTTGCTTTCCAGCCTTAGCACAGGGATGTGGCTTCCTCAGAGAGGGTGGTAAGGATGCTCAGTAGGGGAACATGAGGCACTTTGCCAAAATATTCCTTATGTCTTTGACAGATGTGGAGTCAGTCTGAGTGCCAGCAGTGTCTGCAGGGGAGCTGTGGACAGTTCATCTATCACAACACTGGGGGTGGCACAAAGCTCTTCTGGTCTGCCCACTGCTCAGAAATCCTTGCTCCTGGCTGTGGAACTTCTGGCTGTGGAACTCCTCCTCAGCCTGTGTCCGGCCAATCTTCAGCCTTGAGACTTTCTAGAACGGTGTTCCCTGAGTCATGAGAGTTGAGTTTCAAGTCCCGCACCCAGGGATTCCACTGCTGGGCAGCATAAAACAGTGTTCCCAACTGCTGTCCTCAAGAGCTGTAGCCCCCTGTGACCTGTGTCCCTTCTCCCATCAGAGCTTTGTTTTGCTGGTGCCTGGCTTGGGAGTCCTTGCCTTGCACAGGAGACTGGACTGGACTACAAACACATGCTAACAGTGGTAACAGGCAACTTTATTTACACAACTAAATAAATTTCAGCATTTGTGCATGCAGAGGAGGAAGATTGGCAGGACAGAGGACGCCTTTGACCTGAGGCTGCCTTTGGACGAGCAGGCACTGCCCCAGTATGTAATGGTCATGGTCCACTGCAGCCTGCAGTGGATCCTGTTCATCCTGCTGCCCATGTCTTTTTTCTCATGAGGCCCAGCAGTATCTGGTGCACCCGAGTTAAGAATTTCACCACTATCTGGTATGGATGTGGAGCAGGCAAGAGAGGTTGCCTTGACATTGGCTCCTCAGAGGGGTTTGAGGTCGACTCTGGCTCTGGTGTGGCTGTTGCAGTTGAGTGATCAGGAGTGGGAGTACAGCAGCCTGACTCTGTTGGTGCTGACTCTGGCTGCTCCAAGGGGGCTGAGCTGAAGGTTGGCTCTGGTCTTGGAGTAGCTGTTTCAGCTGACTCAGGATATGGAGTGGGAGTAGAGCAGCCTGACTCTGTTGGTGTTGGCTCTGGCTGCTCAAAAGAGGTTGAGCTGAAGGTTGGCTCTGGTGCTGGAGTGGCTGTTTCAGCTGACTCTGGACATGGAGTGGGAGTAGAGCAGCCTGACTCTGTTGGTGTTGGCTCTGGCTGCTCAAAAGAGGTTGAGCTGAAGGTTGGCTCTGGTGCTGGAGTAGCTGTTTCAGCTGACTCTGGACATGGAGTGGGAGTAGAGCAGCCTGACTCTGTTGGTGTTGGCTCTGGCTGCTCAAAAGGGGTTGAGCTGAAGGTTGGCTCTGGTGCTGGAGTGGCTGTTTCAGCTGACTCTGGACATGGAGTGGGAGTAGAGCAGCCTGACTCTGTTGGTGCTGACTCTGGCTGCTCCAAGGGGGCTGAGCTGAAGGTTGGCTCTGGTCTTGGAGTAGCTGTTTCAGCTGACTCAGGATATGGAGTGGGAGTAGAGCAGTTTGACTCTGTCAGTGTTGGCTCTGGCTGCTCAAGAGGGGTTGAGATGTAGGTTGTCTCTGGTGCTAGAGTGTCTGTTCCAGGTGGACGCATGCCCATCTGAATCAGGATCCAGTTGTAGAAGTACTGAGTGGAGGTGTAGACTCCCGGGCGTTTTGTTCTGACACAGCCTTTTCCCCAGCTGGTCACTCCAACAAGCCAAAAGTAGCCAGCATGGTTATCTTTGCACACCAGAGGCCCTCCACTGTCACCCTGCAACAGAGGAAAGAGGATTAGGGTGCTGTTGGGTGGCTGCTGTCAGCACTAGAGGCCTGTTTCTCTCTTGCAGCCCCTGCCACAGCTGTATTCATGGTACAAAAAGGCTTTGCTCAGGTGCTGGAGTCTCAAGAACCTTAGCTGGGAACAGGGTGGGTGTCTGTGAAGGCCCCCTTTTGTATCTGCACAGTGATCCTGGATGGGCAGAGCATAGATCATCCAGAATCTGGATCTGTGGGCTGCTGAGAACACTGGATGGGCTTTCTGGGCAGAGGGGCAGGCCTGGGGAACACGGTCACTTGGCAAGGAAACTCCAGCAGTGGAGGAAAAGTGGTTTGCCAGACAAAGCCCATGGTGACGGGGTACCTTCGCTGCTGGCTCCCAGCACTCATACCTGGCAGGTGTCCATGCCACCCCGTGGGTAGCCAGCACACAGGTTGTGGGTGTGGATGGCCCCAGCGTACCGACGGCTGCTGTTAACCAGCCGGATATCCAGGAGACGGACCTTGGCTTCCTGCAGGACATCACTCGGACCCTGAGCTGCAAGCACAGGAAGGAATGGGCACCCAGCAGCTCTTTGCCAGTTCCACTCCCCTGTCTGGGGGTGAACTCATTCCCTAGGGCTTGGCTTTGCCTCTGGAGCAGTTGTTGAAGCGCTGTGTCCTTTCTGTCTGCCTTTGGGGAGCAGGCCAGGCCCAGCTCTCCAGAGGCATACATCCTACAGCCTGACTTTGGTTTGTGCTGTCAGGAAGCCAAACCCATCTTGCTGGTGTGCCCAGCTCACCCTCAGGGCCCTTTTTGGGAACTCACCTTTTGCAGTGGCAGAACCCCAGCCAGCAATGTAGCAGGTTTTCAGCTCTGACACTGTGAGCGAGGCGTTGGGCACGCAGGCAAGCTGGACGTAGTCACTGCACTCCACGGGCTTGTCCAGCTCCAGCAGGGCGATGTCGTTCTGCTGGGAATCAGCCGTGTACTCCTGGTGGGCCAGGAGCCGCTTGATGTGGCGCACCTGAGTTTCAGGGCCCAGATGGGTCAGCTTGGTGGCCCCGATCAGCACACGCCACATGGTGACATTCCTGCAAGGCAGAGAGGGGTCTGAGGAAGAGCAGAGCCGTGTGCTGTTGATGCCTTAGGATTTTAGCTTTTGTATTTTTCATCCATTTGTAATCCTGCAGTTTTTTACTGTATAACTAAATTCTGCACACAGTGTGAGCTGCTGCTGCTTTCCCATTCTGGTCACAAAAATTCCTCTCCAGGCCTGGCAATCAAGGATACCTCACTGCCTCAGGCCTCGAGAGATGGAAACAAAAGTGAGTTGAGGGGAGCAAACTGGGGGTAAATGACTTCATTACCTGAAGCTGTAATTAGAAGATTAACCCTAAATATGCAAATGGACCAAATTTATAGGTGTGAAAACCTTTGACCCGTGGTCAATTTTGGGTTGTAGCACTTGGGGGGGGTCTTTTGTTTTGCCTAAAATGGACCTGGAGGCCCTTCAATAAATATAATCACTTTTTATTCCTTGTCTGGCCTGTTTTTAGGTAGTCCTGAAAAGGCATCACTGTGGCAGCTCAGCACTTCCCTTCCTTCTGCTTCTCAAGGCAGAGAGGAAAGCAGGGCAATGAGGAGTGTGACTGCCCTAGCATGCCTTAGGCTCCAGGAATGCCACACTGGAGGCTGCTGGGCAGCAGTGGCACGAGCCCAGCCTTCTGAGCAGTCCCTCAGTTGGGCCCCGTAGTATTGAGGTGCTGCAGGCTGGGCAACTGTTTGTGTGGTGAGGATACCCTCATTCCCTGCTCCTCCTTACCTGGCCTGGAGGAAGCAATGGGCTGCTGTGAGGACCCACTGTGGGCTGATGAGGGACCCTCCACATGTATGGCCGGTGCCTATTTTCCTGGGGTCCTGGATGCTGACAATCCAGGGCCAGGCCCCTGGCAGGGCACCTGTGCCAGTCACAATTCGGTAGTCAGCATCTATGGAGTTGTAGTCAGAAGCCATGGGCCGGAGCCCACAGGTCCCTCTGGAAGCACAAAATCATTACTGCCCTTCTGTTCCAGTACCTGGGTGCTGGCAAGGAGGCTCCCACATGGGGTTTGGGGTGTGGCAATGGGGGACAAGCACCCTCCTAGAGCCTGGGGCCATACCTGCAGTTGCCCCAGGTACCATGTGCAGGTCTGTACACAGCCAGCAGGATGAAGAGGTACAGGTACAGAAGATTCATCGCTGTCAGCAGCATCTGTCAGCTGAAAGAGACAAAAGCTTGTCTCTTCCAGTGCAGTCTCTGACGAGTGCTGCAGCAACTGCACTGTCCATGGCACCTGGGGCTGATGTCACAGAGTGGGTGGTTCCAGGTTCTGGGCACAGTGTCCTCAGAGGGCAGGGAAAGGCCACAGCCTCACAGAACCACAGAATGGTTTGGGCTGGAAGGGACCTTGAAGGTTGTGAAAGGCAAAAGGGGTCCCTTGCCTCGCACATGCAAAACGACACCATGGGCAGACAAATCTGGCACAGAGGGAAAGTCACTCCAAAGGCAGTGTTTGGTCAGAGAGGGTGCTCAGAGCCACCACACGATGGAGAAAACTAGCACATCAAAGCTAGAAAGAGGACAGGAAGGAACAATGCCATGTGCAAACTACTTGGGGGGATGCTTCAAGGCACATAAGCCTTAGCTGATGGAACAAACCTGGAAACTCCTGAGTGTTGCAAGAGGAATTGCTGACCATGGCAGAGTGCGAGAAGCTGACAGGAGTTTCAATGCCATGAGGAAGCCCTTCTGAGTCTGTTTATACATTCTCCATGTCTGGAGCAGGGTGAGTACTGCAAATGCCTCAGTGCTGCCTCTTGCTTTGGAGACTGGTGCTGGAGGTCATGGCTGCAGAAAACAAGGGACTGAGATGGAGAGTGCTCATGCACTCACTTTTGTGGTTTGGGAATGGCATTCCCCAGTCTGGTGTTTCCACTGGAACACTGCAAACCACTGCTCCTCACTCCCTTCTCCCTCTCCCCTCCCTTCTCTGGTGGGCTTGAGAATAGAACTGGAAGCACAAAAGTTAAAGACTGTGGGTTGAGACAAGAACAATATAATGGAAACAGCAATGAAACAAGAAAATGAGCAGTAACCGCAACAATATTAATAATGGACTGGGACAATTCACATGCAACCATCCACCCCATAGAGCCTGGCAGTACCCAACCAGGCTGTCATGCATGTTATCCAGCGGAGATTTCTTCCCCTGTCCCTGGAAAATGTTGTGGAGTGGTTCAGAACAACCTCCACGTCCTGGCCATGCCCTGTCCTGGTTATGGCAAAAATTTACCCCATCCTGGCCAGAACCAGGACATTCACCCTCATGATCTGCCCCACAGCTTTGGAATCTGTGCCAGAGGGTCTGGCAGGGCAGGGAGGGCAGTCACCAGGGATTGGCAGACGTTGGAAACTCCTTATCCCTCTCTCTGGCCCCTGGTTTTCCTTGTTTTATGGAATGGAAGAACACATGTCCAACTCCTCCCAGTATCTCCTTCACTGGAAATCCTCCGTGCTTTGATTCCTTCTCTGACATTCTGCTGCACCTGGGGAATGCAGTGGGAAAACCCAAGGCTTTGTGTGAAGGTCACTCCCTCAGCACTTCACCTGAGGTGCACAGGAAGGCTGCCCTGGCTCTACCACACCTCATCCAGAACACCTGGAAGCTCTTCCCTCCCCATTCACACACTCCCCTGCCTTGTCCTCCTCATCCCACAGGGATGCACAGAGGGGCTACCACACTTCACGGTTTGGTAGCCCTGATACCACACTCCTGACTGGAATGGGGTGACCCTGGGGCAGTTTTGGCCTGCATCAGTTCCATGTCCTGCCTCAGCACACCCAGGTTCTCTGTTGGCGTCTGTGCTCATCTCTGCAGCTTTGCTGTCCTGCACCAGGAGTTTGCTGAATAAAATCATCCTCTAGAAAGGACATGTGACACAAGCCCAGGAGTAAGCAGCACCATGGGAGAGTTCAGCAAGGTGCCCTGGGGACAGCCAGGCCAGGCAGGGGAAGGTGGGGGGACCACGGCCTCACTGAAGCAGCCACATTGTACAGCACAAAAAATAAAGCTAAATAAATGCTGGGATGAAATACAGCACTGCTGGGACTGCTCCATTTAGCAAATAACAGTTGTGGGGGAGATTTACAGATGTACTGGGTACATCTGGGAACTGGGGCTCCTGCTGGAAGTCTTCAATCTTGAAGCTCCCAGTTCCCAAAGCTGGTAAATCCTTCCCAGCAATGGCTCCTGAGGCAGGGAGAGGGGTGGAAAGCCAAGGATGGGGCAGAGATCAGAAGGAGCTGGGGAGCTCAGAGAGGTCTTCAAGGGGAAGAGGATTTGTCTGAAAGGCCCTCACTTTTCTGGTCATCTTGGCAACTCTGGCAGGTTTAACAGGAGGTTTGTCTGGAAACAAGACAGGGACATATTGGCATGATGGGTGCTGGCATATTCCAGTCTTAGGCTTTGCAGAGAGAGATTTGCTGTTTCCCCATAGGCCACAGAGGATTTTAATATGAGGTGAACTCCCCAAGCTTGCATCCACCCTGTTCCATGGCCTCTGGCTCTGAGAAATGCTCTCCTGTGCACCCTGCTTCATTCCCTCAGATCAATGGCTGATGTGCCAGCAGCTCCTGCTCCAGAAGGGCAGCACATGATGAAGGTGCCACCCCTGCAGCTGAAAAGAAGGTTCCTTTTGCCATGGCATTCCAGGACGTCATAAGACACATCATCAATGGAGTCTGAAAAAAAGAAAAATTAGAAGTTGAGGCAGCTGCATTTACCAGTGTGGGCAGTCCAGAGAGAACTGCCTGGACCTGACCCAGTTTGTGGATCAGAGCCAGAAATAGGTTCCCTTAGCTAGAAATGAGACCTCTCTACCCAGAGAGCCAGCTGCTTGCCATTCCATTGCTCCCTGGCCACAAGCAGCACTTCATCCATGAGCTCTCACCCCACAGAGCCCCTAGGTAACCCTGAAAAGACTCCTTCAGTATCAGGGGCTGCAAGAGACCTCTAGATGAGCAGCTAGAGGATTAGGTGAGGAGAAGAACTGAAATAAAATGCGTGTTTTTCCCTGGATTTGTGGAAGACAACAAGAAAGAAATACAGGACCCCAAAAAACAAACCCACTCGATGGGAGAGGCAGGTGAGCACCTCTGGTTCAGGAATTACAGAATGCACTCAACTGCAGCTTGCAGGCAAGGATCCTGGCACGTTCCAGCAGCCAGCACTGCCACCTGATCCCAGCATCCCTCTGCCCCATGGATTTACACAGGACCCCAAAGCCCCAGTGGTCAGTGAAAGGAAAACATCCAACTGTCCACACTTGGCAACCTACTCCTGGGTTCTGCAGCCTGTGGAGAAAGACAAATTCCCTCACTAGAAAACTAAGCAGGTTTGAGCTGGGCTTTCTCAAAGCACACTAAAGGCAGAGGTGGGCTTCTCCGTGCTGTTTGGGAAGTGGCACATGAACCACACGGGAATCAGAGAGAGATTATCAACTCCAGAGGCACTGCTGAGCGCAGCCTCTCCTGACTCCAGCTGGGCTCCAGCCCCGAGGTGACCTGTGCCTCCAAACAGAGGGGCCAGAGTGACCTGCACTGACCAGGCCGGCCACAGCTCCGTGTCACACTGACCACTGCAGCGTCCAGCCAGTCCCTCCAGAGGCTCTTCCAATCTCCACCTCCACCTTACAGGGGCATGGAACGCCGCTGATCACACCCGCTGCTCCCTGACCTGCAGCCAGAGGAAGATTTCCTCATTTGCTGCTGTGGCCAGTGGCACCTCTCTGTAGCAGGTTTTGCGTCCTGCTCGGTGCCCCAGTGCTCCAGACAGGCTGGCTCCGTGCTGCTGGGCCTCTCCCGGTCCCTCTGAGCAGGGCTGCAGCCGAGTCTTCAGAACAGCCCCAATTCCCCAAAACAGCCCCCAAAACAGCCCGGCGCTGTCTGTGTGGGGAACATCAAACCCACACCAAGGAATGGCTTTGCCCAGTGCCCCGGGATGGAGCAGCCCCGGCCTGCTCCACCAGAGCCCAGGGCGGCTCTGGGAGCCCTGAGGGCACGAGAGAAGGAAACTTCAGCGTGAGGGTCTGCAGCGGCCAGGGGAACACCAGCGCCTCCGAGCCGCCCTGCCAGACACGTACGGCCCTCCACCACCCTCGCAGTGGTGCGGGAATGTGCTCGCTGCTGAGGGCGGCCTCGCGGCTCGGCGAGCAGCTCGGGCAGGGCCGCCGCTGTCCGCTCCGTGCGGAGCGCAGCCTCCTCCGGACGCGGCCGTGAGGCGGTCTGGGCCCTCGGGTGTCGCCTCCGGCAGAATCAGCGGCTCGGTGGAGCTCACACGAAGCTCTCCCTGGGGCGGGACAGCCCTTGCCCGTGGGGTGTCGGGCGGGCCCCGGGCCGGCCGAGGGTTGCCCGGCTGAGCCCGGGGCCGCCCCTGACGTGGGGCTCTGGGGCAGAGTCCGGCCCGCGGTGCCCAGCAGGGATGCGCGGTTCTGTCTGTGCTCGGGCAGCACCAGAGTAGAGTTTTTCCCTGCTACAGTACCTACGCTACCCCGCGAAAGAGCATCGCTCAGGTTTGACAGGAGGAGAAATCTGTGTGGCCGTCAGCTATCACCTATGGCCCGGTCAGGATACTGATGGATTTTCTGACCTATTCGCTAGGGTCGTGTAAAATGTTAAACTGCAGATGCTTTCTGAAAGCAACTAGTGCTTTGAATGGTACAATCTGGATTACAGAAGCTTTATGTAGTGTTAGGCTGTGAACCACAATAGGTTTATTCTACAAGTTAATAGGGATATGCCAGATCATGTTACACTTCTGTTTTATCTTCTGTTTTGACCCTATGGCAAGCATCAGTTGGGTTTATTTAGCTCTTTATTAGCCCTTTATTTAGCTCTTAGCATTTTTCACATTTTGTGTGAAAAATGAATTAACTTTTAGGTAGATATTTTTAAAGAGGAAAAATGTATTTGTGCCTATTGATGCTGCAGTGATTTGTGGTTTTGAGACCCATCTTGCAAAATACCACATGCTGAGGCTGATTGTCATAGCTCTGAAGCCAGCCCTGGGTATGGAATGCTTTTCATTCTTTGGAGTGTTCATTCCAGGCAGTTCTGTGTAACGAGATCTTTACAGAGCATGGAAGATGCCTCTAGGGGAAGTCTCCATTTTGATTGCTGTGCCTAGACTAATTCTGATACTCCTGAGTTTGCTGTCAGGTTTTTACGATGCTGAAATGTGTGTTTTCCAGGTTCCTGTGTGGGCTATTTTTCACTAAGAATCTAGAAAATATCTTGGCTTTTCGTGGGGTTTAGTGCAAAATAGGTTTGACTGTAGGAACCACATTGTTGCAAAGATGAAGCATGCAATTAAAGTTCTTTCTAATAATTTGAGATGATTTAAATATATGTCAAATGAAATGCCATAGTCAAGGAACCAAAGCAGTCGAATGAATTGCCTATAAATTCCTTTGGCATGAAGCGTGTTGAGTGAAATGTTTATTTCTTCTAAGCAATAGGTCATAAGAGTGTTTAAATAAAGGTATAGTATATATAATGCACTGGAGCACAATCCATGGATTAGAGTGAAATTTCAACACTCAGTTCCTTTACTTAGAGAAGTCCACCTATGCCCAGATGGATTCATTAATTGTAGTGGTAGAAAATACAGGGTGTAAAACACAGCTGACTGTTGAGCTTAGTATATCACTATGTTGTAGAGAAACTCAAGAATCAAGAAAATTCTAAATAAGTAAATGCTAATTTGTCATGCAGTACTATGGTATTTTCAGGCAGCTAATCAAGAAAATTTGAATTGGAAGACCGTCAAACTTGTTTCATACAATAAAACTCTGAGAGACTTATCTACAAATAGAAACACAAGGAGCATCCTTTTTTGTACTCAGCAAAGAGCTGGAGTATGTTGTGCTGTTACGGAGGTTTATTTTTATAAACTACTCCAATGAATTTTATAAGCATGTAAAAGATTGTAAGTGCCCTGAAACATGTTTATTCTTGGACTGGCAATTACATACATGGATTCAGTTTTGATTTTCTTTAAAATAAAAATAAAAATATTTCTCTGGAGTAATTTGCTCTCGGTAACAAGAGTCATCTGCAAGAGAAATATCCAAACCAATTTCTGGGCAGTGGAAGTAGCTTTATTTTTTATAACATTCTTAGTACCTGTGACCAGGGTTGGTAGAGTGCCAGTCCTGCCAGCTTTAAGGAGCTGCATGTAAGTGTACCCTCGTTTCCTCAGAATCCCAGGGATGTGGACATTTCTTTGAGATGAGCTTTTAGGAAGCCCCAGAACATCTGGTGGTGTGACATCTTCCTGCATGCTCTGTTTCTGCACGTGATGTTTTCCAGTGCTTTCAAACATCCCTTCCCTTCTGTTTTTTCAGATGGTTATTTAGACCTATCTTGAGAGCTACTCTCTTCAGCCTCAGCTTTATCCAAGATACAATATGGTTATTATATAACCTAGTATTTTTTCATTTTACTTCCATTTCATTACATAACCTAGTATTTTACATTGTTACTTGCACAGCAGAATAACTGCAGAACTCTGCTCGATCCAGGTTATACTGAAAACTAAAAAAAATGCTATTTTTACATGCCTGACATTTTTCTTGCATATTTGAGCTTAGGTATTATGTTTGCTCATTTCAGGAGTGCTTCTGAACCACAGTCCAGAAAGAAGAAAAATCTTCTTGGTTGAAGTTGAACATTTGTCTCTAAGAGTAAGAACAAAGCCATGCCAGTGCTTTCAGAAGACTCAGGTAATTCAGCTGCATGCTTTCAACAGAGCAGTGACTGAAATCTTGTCATACCTGTTTCACACATAAAAATAATTTAAATAGGAGTAAAATGTAATAGAATTAAGATAATTCAACTGAAGTTTCTGAGCAATTACCTACAAGAAGGAAGGTGGAATGTAAAAGGTGAAAATTAATAAAGTTTGTCAGGATCAGTTTCCTACTAACCCTAGAGCACCCAAATATACTCTGATAGACCTGAATATACTCTGATAGACTTGAATATATTCTGATAGATCTGAATATATTCTGATAGACCTGAATATATTCTGATAGGCAGAATTGGACCCCTCAGTGTAACAGTGCCTTCTACATGTGCTTACTAAAGATCAGCCCATATATCTCTGCTGCTTGCTGTGTCATTTCTTAATATTTTCTGAACAGGGGTTGATAAACATTGTAAATATCCTTCCTTTTAACTTAAAATAAGTGTCTTTGTTCAAGGCTACTTTACTAGCTTCTCCAGTATGCTGCCCAGGAGAAGTCACAGATAATAAATGATGCTTAGGATTAAAGCAGGAGTGAGTTTGAGTCTCCTGGATCAAAATCCACTCTAAGGTTCGTGGAGAGAATAGCCACAGGAATAGATTTGAACCCCCTCCACCTTTTTATATTTCCTGTTTTGTTTTGGTCCTGTGTTCCCAGACATGGTTCACCGGGAAAAATCTGGCCTTTGTCTGGCTCTGTGTGTTGCAAAATTGGGATATTTAAATATTTTTTTAGAAAACTAGCCACAAGCTTTGATTCCACCACAATGGAAATCTACACTTTATCCTTTCTTCCTCTGGTCAGGCCTGGCTTTTTATAGGTGCCTCAGAGTGGAAGGGGCAGGATAACACTTGTAAGCAAAGCTGCTGGGGAGGTAGAGCTGCTACCTGTGCAAAAAAAGGTCATTCAATCAGTTTGAGAGTCTGCTGTGGTACTAAAATTTCAAATTTGTAAGAGGGGAAACAAAGGGTTCTGGAAACAAGGAGTAATAAACATGAAGTGTTAAATGTGAAAGATAATTTCTTAAGAAATATATATTGCTTTGTTAGATTTTGCCTTAATATGATGGTGTGCTTGACACTTATGAGGGGAGTGTTGCAAAATGAGCTGTGGATAAACACGAGATAATCACAAGTCTCTGCAAATGTGATGATCATCAATGTGATACCCAAATAAATGTAGTGACTGTTAAGACTGCAGTAGAAGGTCCTGTGAGAAATGCTGTGTAGAATGTTTTTGTTCTGTCCTGAATCTAAATTTAGGGTTGCATGAAACTTTGGCCCTTTTGACATCTCAGCTAAGACCTGATTCAAATCATAAAGAGGAAATGGGATTCCTTAGGGATGTCTTCAGTGAAAGAAGTCTCAGCTACCTGATGAAGGTAAAAGTTTGTATTTATTTATGTACATTCTCCTTACAGTTTACTTTTTCTCTGTTCCCTTGATTTATCAACCATTTACTTTGCCAAACCTTTTTTTTAAGAATTCTGTACTGACCAAAGCATATGTGTGCTTAAGAACAAACACTAATAATGTTTGACAATTAATATGTTGAACATATTAAAACCGAGATCAAGGAGTAGAATGTTGCTGGCAGAGGTTCCAAAAAGTGCAAGAGGCTCCAGGGAATGGGGAAAATATGCAGATGGGATAGAAAACCTAATATCCCATTGAGTATGGGATAGAAAACTTCATATATGGGATAGAAAACCTCACATGCCATTGAATATGGGACAGAAACCCTCACATATGGGATAGAAAACCTCACATTCCATTGCATATGGGATAGAAAACCTAACACCCAACCTATAATAAAATCCCCTAATATAACTTTAGTTGCCAAGTATTGGTTATGCAAAAGCCAGATGATGCCTCTTCACAGAGATAATCTAGTTTATGAATGTATGGGAAATTAATTCAATAGTCCAGTTTTAATTTTTTAATGTGGAGGTGGGTTTTTTTGGGGGTGTTATTTGGTGGGGGTGTTTTGTTTTAATTTTGGTTCTGAGTTTCTTTGGGGTGGGTGTGCTAGGGAAGAAGTAAAGGGTTTGGGTTTGGGTGTTTGCTTTCCAGCCTTAGCACAGGGATGTGGCTTCCTCAGAGAGGGTGGTAAGGATGCTCAGTAGGGGAACATGAGGCACTTTGCCAAAATATTCCTTATGTCTTTGACAGATGTGGAGTCAGTCTGAGTGCCAGCAGTGTCTGCAGGGGAGCTGTGGACAGTTCATCTATCACAACACTGGGGGTGGCACAAAGCTCTTCTGGTCTGCCCACTGCTCAGAAATCCTTGCTCCTGGCTGTGGAACTTCTGGCTGTGGAACTCCTCCTCAGCCTGTGTCCGGCCAATCTTCAGCCTTGAGACTTTCTAGAACGGTGTTCCCTGAGTCATGAGAGTTGAGTTTCAAGTCCCGCACCCAGGGATTCCACTGCTGGGCAGCATAAAACAGTGTTCCCAACTGCTGTCCTCAAGAGCTGTAGCCCCCTGTGACCTGTGTCCCTTCTCCCATCAGAGCTTTGTTTTGCTGGTGCCTGGCTTGGGAGTCCTTGCCTTGCACAGGAGACTGGACTGGACTACAAACACATGCTAACAGTGGTAACAGGCAACTTTATTTACACAACTAAATAAATTTCAGCATTTGTGCATGCAGAGGAGGAAGATTGGCAGGACAGAGGACGCCTTTGACCTGAGGCTGCCTTTGGACGAGCAGGCACTGCCCCAGTATGTAATGGTCATGGTCCACTGCAGCCTGCAGTGGATCCTGTTCATCCTGCTGCCCATGTCTTTTTTCTCATGAGGCCCAGCAGTATCTGGTGCACGCGAGTTAAGAATTTCACCACTATCTGGTATGGATGTGGAGCAGGCAAGAGAGGTTGCATTGACATTGGCTCCTCAGAGGGGTTTGAGGTCGACTCTGGCTCTGGTGTGGCTGTTGCAGTTGAGTGATTAGGAGTGGGAGTACAGCAGCCTGACTCTGTTGGTGCTGACTCTGGCTGCTCCAAGGGGGCTGAGCTGAAGGTTGGCTCTGGTCTTGGAGTAGCTGTTTCAGCTGACTCTGGACATGGAGTGGGAGTAGAGCAGCCTGACTCTGTTGGTGTTGGCTCTGGCTGCTCAAAAGGGGTTGAGCTGAAGGTTGGCTCTGGTGCTGGAGTGGCTGTTTCAGCTGACTCTGGACATGGAGTGGGAGTAGAGCAGCCTGACTCTGTTGGTGTTGGCTCTGGCTGCTCAAAAGAGGTTGAGCTGAAGGTTGGCTCTGGTGCTGGAGTAGCTGTTTCAGCTGACTCTGGACATGGAGTGGGAGTAGAGCAGCCTGACTCTGTTGGTGTTGGCTCTGGCTGCTCAAAAGGGGTTGAGCTGAAGGTTGGCTCTGGTGCTGGAGTGGCTGTTTCAGCTGACTCTGGACATGGAGTGGGAGTAGAGCAGCCTGACTCTGTTGGTGTTGGCTCTGGCTGCTCAAAAGAGGTTGAGCTGAAGGTTGGCTCTGGTGCTGGAGTGGCTGTTTCAGCTGACTCTGGACATGGAGTGGGAGTAGAGCAGCCTGACTCTGTTGGTGCTGACTCTGGCTGCTCCAAGGGGGCTGAGCTGAAGGTTGGCTCTGGTCTTGGAGTAGCTGTTTCAGCTGACTCAGGATATGGAGTGGGAGTAGAGCAGTTTGACTCTGTCAGTGTTGGCTCTGGCTGCTCAAGAGGGGTTGAGATGTAGGTTGTCTCTGGTGCTAGAGTGTCTGTTCCAGGTGGACGCATGCCCATCTGAATCAGGATCCAGTTGTAGAAGTACTGAGTGGAGGTGTAGACTCCCGGGCGTTTTGTTCTGACACAGCCTTTTCCCCAGCTGGTCACTCCAACAAGCCAAAAGTAGCCAGCATGGTTATCTTTGCACACCAGAGGCCCTCCACTGTCACCCTGCAACAGAGGAAAGAGGATTAGGGTGCTGTTGGGTGGCTGCTGTCAGCACTAGAGGCCTGTTTCTCTCTTGCAGCCCCTGCCACAGCTGTATTCATGGTACAAAAAGGCTTTGCTCAGGTGCTGGAGTCTCAAGAACCTTAGCTGGGAACAGGGTGGGTGTCTGTGAAGGCCCCCTTTTGTATCTGCACAGTGATCCTGGATGGGCAGAGCATAGATCATCCAGAATCTGGATCTGTGGGCTGCTGAGAACACTGGATGGGCTTTCTGGGCAGAGGGGCAGGCCTGGGGAACACGGTCACTTGGCAAGGAAACTCCAGCAGTGGAGGAAAAGTGGTTTGCCAGACAAAGCCCATGGTGACGGGGTACCTTCGCTGCTGGCTCCCAGCACTCATACCTGGCAGGTGTCCATGCCACCCCGTGGGTAGCCAGCACACAGGTTGTGGGTGTGGATGGCCCCAGCGTACCGACGGCTGCTGTTAACCAGCCGGATATCCAGGAGACGGACCTTGGCTTCCTGCAGGACATCACTCGGACCCTGAGCTGCAAGCACAGGAAGGAATGGGCACCCAGCAGCTCTTTGCCAGTTCCACTCCCCTGTCTGGGGGTGAACTCATTCCCTAGGGCTTGGCTTTGCCTCTGGAGCAGTTGTTGAAGCGCTGTGTCCTTTCTGTCTGCCTTTGGGGAGCAGGCCAGGCCCAGCTCTCCAGAGGCATACATCCTACAGCCTGACTTTGGTTTGTGCTGTCAGGAAGCCAAACCCATCTTGCTGGTGTGCCCAGCTCACCCTCAGGGCCCTTTTTGGGAACTCACCTTTTGCAGTGGCAGAACCCCAGCCAGCAATGTAGCAGGTTTTCAGCTCTGACACTGTGAGCGAGGCGTTGGGCACGCAGGCAAGCTGGACGTAGTCACTGCACTCCACGGGCTTGTCCAGCTCCAGCAGGGCGATGTCGTTCTGCTGGGAATCAGCCGTGTACTCCTGGTGGGCCAGGAGCCGCTTGATGTGGCGCACCTGAGTTTCAGGGCCCAGATGGGTCAGCTTGGTGGCCCCGATCAGCACACGCCACATGGTGACATTCCTGCAAGGCAGAGAGGGGTCTGAGGAAGAGCAGAGCCGTGTGCTGTTGATGCCTTAGGATTTTAGCTTTTGTATTTTTCATCCATTTGTAATCCTGCAGTTTTTTACTGTATAACTAAATTCTGCACACAGTGTGAGCTGCTGCTGCTTTCCCATTCTGGTCACAAAAATTCCTCTCCAGGCCTGGCAATCAAGGATACCTCACTGCCTCAGGCCTCGAGAGATGGAAACAAAAGTGAGTTGAGGGGAGCAAACTGGGGGTAAATGACTTCATTACCTGAAGCTGTAATTAGAAGATTAACCCTAAATATGCAAATGGACCAAATTTATAGGTGTGAAAACCTTTGACCCGTGGTCAATTTTGGGTTGTAGCACTTGGGGGGGTCTTTTGTTTTGCCTAAAATGGACCTGGAGGCCCTTCAATAAATATAATCACTTTTTATTCCTTGTCTGGCCTGTTTTTAGGTAGTCCTGAAAAGGCATCACTGTGGCAGCTCAGCACTTCCCTTCCTTCTGCTTCTCAAGGCAGAGAGGAAAGCAGGGCAATGAGGAGTGTGACTGCCCTAGCATGCCTTAGGCTCCAGGAATGCCACACTGGAGGCTGCTGGGCAGCAGTGGCACGAGCCCAGCCTTCTGAGCAGTCCCTCAGTTGGGCCCCGTAGTATTGAGGTGCTGCAGGCTGGGCAACTGTTTGTGTGGTGAGGATACCCTCATTCCCTGCTCCTCCTTACCTGGCCTGGAGGAAGCAATGGGCTGCTGTGAGGACCCACTGTGGGCTGATGAGGGACCCTCCACATGTATGGCCGGTGCCTATTTTCCTGGGGTCCTGGATGCTGACAATCCAGGGCCAGGCCCCTGGCAGGGCACCTGTGCCAGTCACAATTCGGTAGTCAGCATCTATGGAGTTGTAGTCAGAAGCCATGGGCCGGAGCCCACAGGTCCCTCTGGAAGCACAAAATCATTACTGCCCTTCTGTTCCAGTACCTGGGTGCTGGCAAGGAGGCTCTCACATGGGGTTTGGGGTGTGGCAATGGGGGACAAGCACCCTCCTAGAGCCTGGGGCCATACCTGCAGTTGCCCCAGGTACCATGTGCAGGTCTGTACACAGCCAGCAGGATGAAGAGGTACAGGTACAGAAGATTCATCGCTGTCAGCAGCATCTGTCAGCTGAAAGAGACAAAAGCTTGTCTCTTCCAGTGCAGTCTCTGACGAGTGCTGCAGCAACTGCACTGTCCATGGCACCTGGGGCTGATGTCACAGAGTGGGTGGTTCCAGGTTCTGGGCACAGTGTCCTCAGAGGGCAGGGAAAGGCCACAGCCTCACAGAACCACAGAATGGTTTGGGCTGGAAGGGACCTTGAAGGTTGTGAAAGGCAAAAGGGGTCCCTTGCCTCGCACATGCAAAACGACACCATGGGCAGACAAATCTGGCACAGAGGGAAAGTCACTCCAAAGGCAGTGTTTGGTCAGAGAGGGTGCTCAGAGCCACCACACGATGGAGAAAACTAGCACATCAAAGCTAGAAAGAGGACAGGAAGGAACAATGCCATGTGCAAACTACTTGGGGGGATGCTTCAAGGCACATAAGCCTTAGCTGATGGAACAAACCTGGAAACTCCTGAGTGTTGCAAGAGGAATTGCTGACCATGGCAGAGTGCGAGAAGCTGACAGGAGTTTCAATGCCATGAGGAAGCCCTTCTGAGTCTGTTTATACATTCTCCATGTCTGGAGCAGGGTGAGTACTGCAAATGCCTCAGTGCTGCCTCTTGCTTTGGAGACTGGTGCTGGAGGTCATGGCTGCAGAAAACAAGGGACTGAGATGGAGAGTGCTCATGCACTCACTTTTGTGGTTTGGGAATGGCATTCCCCAGTCTGGTGTTTCCACTGGAACACTGCAAACCACTGCTCCTCACTCCCTTCTCCCTCTCCCCTCCCTTCTCTGGTGGGCTTGAGAATAGAACTGGAAGCACAAAAGTTAAAGACTGTGGGTTGAGACAAGAACAATATAGTGGAAACAGCAATGAAACAAGAAAATGAGCAGTAACCGCAACAATATGGACTGGGACAATTCACATGCAACCATCCACCCCATAGAGCCTGGCAGTACCCAACCAGGCTGTCATGCATGTTATCCAGCGGAGATTTCTTCCCCTGTCCCTGGAAAATGTTGTGGAGTGGTTCAGAACAACCTCCACGTCCTGGCCATGCCCTGTCCTGGTTATGGCAAAAATTTACCCCATCCTGGCCAGAACCAGGACATTCACCCTCATGATCTGCCCCACAGCTTTGGAATCTGTGCCAGAAGGTCTGGCAGGGCAGGGAGGGCAGTCACCAGGGATTGGCAGACGTTGGAAACTCCTTATCCCTCTCTCTGGCCCCTGGTTTTCCTTGTTTTATGGAATGGAAGAACACATGTCCAACTCCTCCCAGTATCTCCTTCACTGGAAATCCTCCGTGCTTTGATTCCTTCTCTGACATTCTGCTGCACCTGGGGAATGCAGTGGGAAAACCCAAGGCTTTGTGTGAAGGTCACTCCCTCAGCACTTCACCTGAGGTGCACAGGAAGGCTGCCCTGGCTCTACCACACCTCATCCAGAACACCTGGAAGCTCTTCCCTCCCCATTCACACACTCCCCTGCCTTGTCCTCCTCATCCCACAGGGATGCACAGAGGGGCTACCACACTTCACGGTTTGGTAGCCCTGATACCACACTCCTGACTGGAATGGGGTGACCCTGGGGCAGTTTTGGCCTGCATCAGTTCCATGTCCTGCCTCAGCACACCCAGGTTCTCTGTTGGCGTCTGTGCTCATCTCTGCAGCTTTGCTGTCCTGCACCAGGAGTTTGCTGAATAAAATCATCCTCTAGAAAGGACATGTGACACAAGCCCAGGAGTAAGCAGCACCATGGGAGAGTTCAGCAAGGTGCCCTGGGGACAGCCAGGCCAGGCAGGGGAAGGTGGGGGGACCACGGCCTCACTGAAGCAGCCACATTGTACAGCACAAAAAATAAAGCTAAATAAATGCTGGGATGAAATACAGCACTGCTGGGACTGCTCCATTTAGCAAATAACAGTTGTGGGGGAGATTTACAGATGTACTGGGTACATCTGGGAACTGGGGCTCCTGCTGGAAGTCTTCAATCTTGAAGCTCCCAGTTCCCAAAGCTGGTAAATCCTTCCCAGCAATGGCTCCTGAGGCAGGGAGAGGGGTGGAAAGCCAAGGATGGGGCAGAGATCAGAAGGAGCTGGGGAGCTCAGAGAGGTCTTCAAGGGGAAGAGGATTTGTCTGAAAGGCCCTCACTTTTCTGGTCATCTTGGCAACTCTGGCAGGTTTAACAGGAGGTTTGTCTGGAAACAAGACAGGGACATATTGGCATGATGGGTGCTGGCATATTCCAGTCTTAGGCTTTGCAGAGAGAGATTTGCTGTTTCCCCATAGGCCACAGAGGATTTTAATATGAGGTGAACTCCCCAAGCTTGCATCCACCCTGTTCCATGGCCTCTGGCTCTGAGAAATGCTCTCCTGTGCACCCTGCTTCATTCCCTCAGATCAATGGCTGATGTGCCAGCAGCTCCTGCTCCAGAAGGGCAGCACATGATGAAGGTGCCACCCCTGCAGCTGAAAAGAAGGTTCCTTTTGCCATGGCATTCCAGGAGGTCATAAGACACATCATCAATGGAGTCTGAAAAAAAGAAAAATTAGAAGTTGAGGCAGCTGCATTTACCAGTGTGGGCAGTCCAGAGAGAACTGCCTGGACCTGACCCAGTTTGTGGATCAGAGCCAGAAATAGGTTCCCTTAGCTAGAAATGAGACCTCTCTACCCAGAGAGCCAGCTGCTTGCCATTCCATTGCTCCCTGGCCACAAGCAGCACTTCATCCATGAGCTCTCACCCCACAGAGCCCCTAGGTAACCCTGAAAAGACTCCTTCAGTATCAGGGGCTGCAAGAGACCTCTAGATGAGCAGCTAGAGGATTAGGTGAGGAGAAGAACTGAAATAAAATGCGTGTTTTTCCCTGGATTTGTGGAAGACAACAAGAAAGAAATACAGGACCCCAAAAAACAAACCCACTCGATGGGAGAGGCAGGTGAGCACCTCTGGTTCAGGAATTACAGAATGCACTCAACTGCAGCTTGCAGACAAGGATCCTGGCACGTTCCAGCAGCCAGCACTGCCACCTGATCCCAGCATCCCTCTGCCCCATGGATTTACACAGGACCCCAAAGCCCCAGTGGTCAGTGAAAGGAAAACATCCAACTGTCCACACTTGGCAACCTACTCCTGGGTTCTGCAGCCTGTGGAGAAAGACAAATTCCCTCACTAGAAAACTAAGCTGGTTTGAGCTGGGCTTTCTCAAAGCACACTAAAGGCAGAGGTGGGCTTCTCCGTGCTGTTTGGGAAGTGGCACATGAACCACACGGGAATCAGAGAGAGATTATCAACTCCAGAGGCACTGCTGAGCGCAGCCTCTCCTGACTCCAGCTGGGCTCCAGCCCCGAGGTGACCTGTGCCTCCAAACAGAGGGGCCAGAGTGACCTGCACTGACCAGGCCGGCCACAGCTCCGTGTCACACTGACCACTGCAGCGTCCAGCCAGTCCCTCCAGAGGCTCTTCCAATCTCCACCTCCACCTTACAGGGGCATGGAACGCCGCTGATCACACCCGCTGCTCCCTGACCTGCAGCCAGAGGAAGATTTCCTCATTTGCTGCTGTGGCCAGTGGCACCTCTCTGTAGCAGGTTTTGCGTCCTGCTCGGTGCCCCAGTGCTCCAGACAGGCTGGCTCCGTGCTGCTGGGCCTCTCCCGGTCCCTCTGAGCAGGGCTGCAGCCGAGTCTTCAGAACAGCCCCAATTCCCCAAAACAGCCCCCAAAACAGCCCGGCGCTGTCTGTGTGGGGAACATCAAACCCACACCAAGGAATGGCTTTGCCCAGTGCCCCGGGATGGAGCAGCCCCGGCCTGCTCCACCAGAGCCCAGGGCGGCTCTGGGAGCCCTGAGGGCACGAGAGAAGGAAACTTCAGCGTGAGGGTCTGCAGCGGCCAGGGGAACACCAGCGCCTCCGAGCCGCCCTGCCAGACACGTACGGCCCTCCACCACCCTCGCAGTGGTGCGGGAATGTGCTCGCTGCTGAGGGCGGCCTCGCGGCTCGGCGAGCAGCTCGGGCAGGGCCGCCGCTGTCCGCTCCGTGCGGAGCGCAGCCTCCTCCGGACGCGGCCGTGAGGCGGTCTGGGCCCTCGGGTGTCGCCTCCGGCAGAATCAGCGGCTCGGTGGAGCTCACACGAAGCTCTCCCTGGGGCGGGACAGCCCTTGCCCGTGGGGTGTCGGGCGGGCCCCGGGCCGGCCGAGGGTTGCCCGGCTGAGCCCGGGGCCGCCCCTGACGTGGGGCTCTGGGGCAGAGTCCGGCCCGCGGTGCCCAGCAGGGATGCGCGGTTCTGTCTGTGCTCGGGCAGCACCAGAGTAGAGTTTTTCCCTGCTACAGTACCTACGCTACCCCGCGAAAGAGCATCGCTCAGGTTTGACAGGAGGAGAAATCTGTGTGGCCGTCAGCTATCACCTATGGCCCGGTCAGGATACTGATGGATTTTCTGACCTATTCGCTAGGGTCGTGTAAAATGTTAAACTGCAGATGCTTTCTGAAAGCAACTAGTGCTTTGAATGGTACAATCTGGATTACAGAAGCTTTATGTAGTGTTAGGCTGTGAACCACAATAGGTTTATTCTACAAGTTAATAGGGATATGCCAGATCATGTTACACTTCTGTTTTATCTTCTGTTTTGACCCTATGGCAAGCATCAGTTGGGTTTATTTAGCTCTTTATTAGCCCTTTATTTAGCTCTTAGCATTTTTCACATTTTGTGTGAAAAATGAATTAACTTTTAGGTAGATATTTTTAAAGAGGAAAAATGTATTTGTGCCTATTGATGCTGCAGTGATTTGTGGTTTTGAGACCCATCTTGCAAAATACCACATGCTGAGGCTGATTGTCATAGCTCTGAAGCCAGCCCTGGGTATGGAATGCTTTTCATTCTTTGGAGTGTTCATTCCAGGCAGTTCTGTGTAACGAGATCTTTACAGAGCATGGAAGATGCCTCTAGGGGAAGTCTCCATTTTGATTGCTGTGCCTAGACTAATTCTGATACTCCTGAGTTTGCTGTCAGGTTTTTACGATGCTGAAATGTGTGTTTTCCAGGTTCCTGTGTGGGCTATTTTTCACTAAGAATCTAGAAAATATCTTGGCTTTTCGTGGGGTTTAGTGCAAAATAGGTTTGACTGTAGGAACCACATTGTTGCAAAGATGAAGCATGCAATTAAAGTTCTTTCTAATAATTTGAGATGATTTAAAAATATGTCAAATGAAATGCCATAGTCAAGGAACCAAAGCAGTCGAATGAATTGCCTATAAATTCCTTTGGCATGAAGCGTGTTGAGTGAAATGTTTATTTCTTCTAAGCAATAGGTCATAAGAGTGTTTAAATAAAGGTATAGTATATATAATGCACTGGAGCACAATCCATGGATTAGAGTGAAATTTCAACACTCAGTTCCTTTACTTAGAGAAGTCCACCTATGCCCAGATGGATTAATTAATTGTAGTGGTAGAAAATACAGGGTGTAAAACACAGCTGACTGTTGAGCTTAGTATATCACTATGTTGTAGAGAAACTCAAGAATCAAGAAAATTCTAAATAAGTAAATGCTAATTTGTCATGCAGTACTATGGTATTTTCAGGCAGCTAATCAAGAAAATTTGAATTGGAAGACCGTCAAACTTGTTTCATACAATAAAACTCTGAGAGACTTATCTACAAATAGAAACACAAGGAGCATCCTTTTTTGTACTCAGCAAAGAGCTGGAGTATGTTGTGCTGTTACGGAGGTTTATTTTTATAAACTACTCCAATGAATTTTATAAGCATGTAAAAGATTGTAAGTGCCCTGAAACATGTTTATTCTTGGACTGGCAATTACATACATGGATTCAGTTTTGATTTTCTTTAAAATAAAAATAAAAATATTTCTCTGGAGTAATTTGCTCTCGGTAACAAGAGTCATCTGCAAGAGAAATATCCAAACCAATTTCTGGGCAGTGGAAGTAGCTTTATTTTTTATAACATTCTTAGTACCTGTGACCAGGGTTGGTAGAGTGCCAGTCCTGCCAGCTTTAAGGAGCTGCATGTAAGTGTACCCTCGTTTCCTCAGAATCCCAGGGATGTGGACATTTCTTTGAGATGAGCTTTTAGGAAGCCCCAGAACATCTGGTGGTGTGACATCTTCCTGCATGCTCTGTTTCTGCACGTGATGTTTTCCAGTGCTTTCAAACATCCCTTCCCTTCTGTTTTTTCAGATGGTTATTTAGACCTATCTTGAGAGCTACTCTCTTCAGCCTCAGCTTTATCCAAGATACAATATGGTTATTATATAACCTAGTATTTTTTCATTTTACTTACATTTCATTACATAACCTAGTATTTTACATTGTTACTTGCACAGCAGAATAACTGCAGAACTCTGCTCGATCCAGGTTATACTGAAAACTAAAAAAAATGCTATTTTTACATGCCTGACATTTTTCTTGCATATTTGAGCTTAGGTATTATGTTTGCTCATTTCAGGAGTGCTTCTGAACCACAGTCCAGAAAGAAGAAAAATCTTCTTGGTTGAAGTTGAACATTTGTCTCTAAGAGTAAGAACAAAGCCATGCCAGTGCTTTCAGAAGACTCAGGTAATTCAGCTGCATGCTTTCAACAGAGCAGTGACTGAAATCTTGTCATACCTGTTTCACACATAAAAATAATTTAAATAGGAGTAAAATGTAATAGAATTAAGATAATTCAACTGAAGTTTCTGAGCAATTACCTACAAGAAGGAAGGTGGAATGTAAAAGGTGAAAATTAATAAAGTTTGTCAGGATCAGTTTCCTACTAACCCTAGAGCACCCAAATATACTCTGATAGACCTGAATATACTCTGATAGACTTGAATATATTCTGATAGATCTGAATATATTCTGATAGACCTGAATATATTCTGATAGGCAGAATTGGACCCCTCAGTGTAACAGTGCCTTCTACATGTGCTTACTAAAGATCAGCCCATATATCTCTGCTGCTTGCTGTGTCATTTCTTAATATTTTCTGAACAGGGGTTGATAAACATTGTAAATATCCTTCCTTTTAACTTAAAATAAGTGTCTTTGTTCAAGGCTACTTTACTAGCTTCTCCAGTATGCTGCCCAGGAGAAGTCACAGATAATAAATGATGCTTAGGATTAAAGCAGGAGTGAGTTTGAGTCTCCTGGATCAAAATCCACTCTAAGGTTCGTGGAGAGAATAGCCACAGGAATAGATTTGAACCCCCTCCACCTTTTTATATTTCCTGTTTTGTTTTGGTCCTGTGTTCCCAGACATGGTTCACCGGGAAAAATCTGGCCTTTGTCTGGCTCTGTGTGTTGCAAAATTGGGATATTTAAATATTTTATTAGAAAACTAGCCACAAGCTTTGATTCCACCACAATGGAAATCTACACTTTATCCTTTCTTCCTCTGGTCAGGCCTGGCTTTTTATAGGTGCCTCAGAGTGGAAGGGGCAGGATAACACTTGTAAGCAAAGCTGCTGGGGAGGTAGAGCTGCTACCTGTGCAAAAAAAGGTCATTCAATCAGTTTGAGAGTCTGCTGTGGTACTAAAATTTCAAATTTGTAAGAGGGGAAACAAAGGGTTCTGGAAACAAGGAGTAATAAACATGAAGTGTTAAATGTGAAAGATAATTTCTTAAGAAATATATATTGCTTTGTTAGATTTTGCCTTAATATGATGGTGTGCTTGACACTTATGAGGGGAGTGTTGCAAAATGAGCTGTGGATAAACACGAGATAATCACAAGTCTCTGCAAATGTGATGATCATCAATGTGATACCCAAATAAATGTAGTGACTGTTAAGACTGCAGTAGAAGGTCCTGTGAGAAATGCTGTGTAGAATGTTTTTGTTCTGTCCTGAATCTAAATTTAGGGTTGCATGAAACTTTGGCCCTTTTGACATCTCAGCTAAGACCTGATTCAAATCATAAAGAGGAAATGGGATTCCTTAGGGATGTCTTCAGTGAAAGAAGTCTCAGCTACCTGATGAAGGTAAAAGTTTGTATTTATTTATGTACATTCTCCTTACAGTTTACTTTTTCTCTGTTCCCTTGATTTATCAACCATTTACTTTGCCAAACCTTTTTTTTAAGAATTCTGTACTGACCAAAGCATATGTGTGCTTAAGAACAAACACTAATAATGTTTGACAATTAATATGTTGAACCTATTAAAACCGAGATCAAGGAGTAGAATGTTGCTGGCAGAGGTTCCAAAAAGTGCAAGAGGCTCCAGGGAATGGGGAAAATATGCAGATGGGATAGAAAACCTAATATCCCATTGAGTATGGGATAGAAAACTTCATATATGGGATAGAAAACCTCACATGCCATTGAATATGGGACAGAAACCCTCACATATGGGATAGAAAACCTCACATTCCATTGCATATGGGATAGAAAACCTAACACCCAACCTATAATAAAATCCCCTAATATAACTTTAGTTGCCAAGTATTGGTTATGCAAAAGCCAGATGATGCCTCTTCACAGAGATAATCTAGTTTATGAATGTATGGGAAATTAATTCAATAGTCCAGTTTTAATTTTTTAATGTGGAGGTGGGTTTTTTTGGGGGTGTTATTTGGTGGGGGTGTTTTGTTTTAATTTTGGTTCTGAGTTTCTTTGGGGTGGGTGTGCTAGGGAAGAAGTAAAGGGTTTGGGTTTGGGTGTTTGCTTTCCAGCCTTAGCACAGGGATGTGGCTTCCTCAGAGAGGGTGGTAAGGATGCTCAGTAGGGGAACATGAGGCACTTTGCCAAAATATTCCTTATGTCTTTGACAGATGTGGAGTCAGTCTGAGTGCCAGCAGTGTCTGCAGGGGAGCTGTGGACAGTTCATCTATCACAACACTGGGGGTGGCACAAAGCTCTTCTGGTCTGCCCACTGCTCAGAAATCCTTGCTCCTGGCTGTGGAACTTCTGGCTGTGGAACTCCTCCTCAGCCTGTGTCCGGCCAATCTTCAGCCTTGAGACTTTCTAGAACGGTGTTCCCTGAGTCATGAGAGTTGAGTTTCAAGTCCCGCACCCAGGGATTCCACTGCTGGGCAGCATAAAACAGTGTTCCCAACTGCTGTCCTCAAGAGCTGTAGCCCCCTGTGACCTGTGTCCCTTCTCCCATCAGAGCTTTGTTTTGCTGGTGCCTGGCTTGGGAGTCCTTGCCTTGCACAGGAGACTGGACTGGACTACAAACACATGCTAACAGTGGTAAAAGGCAACTTTATTTACACAACTAAATAAATTTCAGCATTTGTGCATGCAGAGGAGGAAGATTGGCAGGACAGAGGACGCCTTTGACCTGAGGCTGCCTTTGGACGAGCAGGCACTGCCCCAGTATGTAATGGTCATGGTCCACTGCAGCCTGCAGTGGATCCTGTTCATCCTGCTGCCCATGTCTTTTTTCTCATGAGGCCCAGCAGTATCTGGTGCACCCGAGTTAAGAATTTCACCACTATCTGGTATGGATGTGGAGCAGGCAAGAGAGGTTGCATTGACATTGGCTCCTCAGAGGGGTTTGAGGTCGACTCTAGCTCTGGTGTGGCTGTTGCAGTTGAGTGATCAGGAGTGGGAGTACAGCAGCCTGACTCTGTTGGTGCTGACTCTGGCTGCTCCAAGGGGGCTGAGCTGAAGGTTGGCTCTGGTCTTGGAGTAGCTGTTTCAGCTGACTCAGGATATGGAGTGGGAGTAGAGCAGCCTGACTCTGTTGGTGTTGGCTCTGGCTGCTCAAAAGAGGTTGAGCTGAAGGTTGGCTCTGGTGCTGGAGTGGCTGTTTCAGCTGACTCTGGACATGGAGTGGGAGTAGAGCAGCCTGACTCTGTTGGTGTTGGCTCTGGCTGCTCAAAAGGGGTTGAGCTGAAGGTTGGCTCTGGTGCTGGAGTGGCTGTTTCAGCTGACTCTGGACATGGAGTGGGAGTGGAGCAGCCTGACTCTGTTGGTGTTGGCTCTGGCTGCTCAAAAGAGGTTGAGCTGAAGGTTGGCTCTGGTGCTGGAGTGGCTGTTTCAGCTGACTCTGGACATGGAGTGGGAGTAGAGCAGCCTGACTCTGTTGGTGCTGACTCTGGCTGCTCCAAGGGGGCTGAGCTGAAGGTTGGCTCTGGTCTTGGAGTAGCTGTTTCAGCTGACTCAGGATATGGAGTGGGAGTAGAGCAGTTTGACTCTGTCAGTGTTGGCTCTGGCTGCTCAAGAGGGGTTGAGATGTAGGTTGTCTCTGGTGCTAGAGTGTCTGTTCCAGGTGGACGCATGCCCATCTGAATCAGGATCCAGTTGTAGAAGTACTGAGTGGAGGTGTAGACTCCCGGGCGTTTTGTTCTGACACAGCCTTTTCCCCAGCTGGTCACTCCAACAAGCCAAAAGTAGCCAGCATGGTTATCTTTGCACACCAGAGGCCCTCCACTGTCACCCTGCAACAGAGGAAAGAGGATTAGGGTGCTGTTGGGTGGCTGCTGTCAGCACTAGAGGCCTGTTTCTCTCTTGCAGCCCCTGCCACAGCTGTATTCATGGTACAAAAAGGCTTTGCTCAGGTGCTGGAGTCTCAAGAACCTTAGCTGGGAACAGGGTGGGTGTCTGTGAAGGCCCCCTTTTGTATCTGCACAGTGATCCTGGATGGGCAGAGCATAGATCATCCAGAATCTGGATCTGTGGGCTGCTGAGAACACTGGATGGGCTTTCTGGGCAGAGGGGCAGGCCTGGGGAACACGGTCACTTGGCAAGGAAACTCCAGCAGTGGAGGAAAAGTGGTTTGCCAGACAAAGCCCATGGTGACGGGGTACCTTCGCTGCTGGCTCCCAGCACTCATACCTGGCAGGTGTCCATGCCACCCCGTGGGTAGCCAGCACACAGGTTGTGGGTGTGGATGGCCCCAGTGTACCGACGGCTGCTGTTAACCAGCCGGATATCCAGGAGACGGACCTTGGCTTCCTGCAGGACATCACTCGGACCCTGAGCTGCAAGCACAGGAAGGAATGGGCACCCAGCAGCTCTTTGCCAGTTCCACTCCCCTGTCTGGGGGTGAACTCATTCCCTAGGGCTTGGCTTTGCCTCTGGAGCAGTTGTTGAAGCGCTGTGTCCTTTCTGTCTGCCTTTGGGGAGCAGGCCAGGCCCAGCTCTCCAGAGGCATACATCCTACAGCCTGACTTTGGTTTGTGCTGTCAGGAAGCCAAACCCATCTTGCTGGTGTGCCCAGCTCACCCTCAGGGCCCTTTTTGGGAACTCACCTTTTGCAGTGGCAGAACCCCAGCCAGCAATGTAGCAGGTTTTCAGCTCTGACACTGTGAGCGAGGCGTTGGGCACACAGGCAAGCTGGACGTAGTCACTGCACTCCACGGGCTTGTCCAGCTCCAGCAGGGCGATGTCGTTCTGCTGGGAATCAGCCGCGTACTCCTGGTGGGCCAGGAGCCGCTTGATGTGGCGCACCTGAGTTTCAGGGCCCAGATGGGTCAGCTTGGTGGCCCCGATCAGCACACGCCACATGGTGACATTCCTGCAAGGCAGAGAGGGGTCTGAGGAAGAGCAGAGCCGTGTGCTGTTGATGCCTTAGGATTTTAGCTTTTGTATTTTTCATCCATTTGTAATCCTGCAGTTTTTTACTGTATAACTAAATTCTGCACACAGTGTGAGCTGCTGCTGCTTTCCCATTCTGGTCACAAAAATTCCTCTCCAGGCCTGGCAATCAAGGATACCTCACTGCCTCAGGCCTCGAGAGATGGAAACAAAAGTGAGTTGAGGGGAGCAAACTGGGGGTAAATGACTTCATTACCTGAAGCTGTAATTAGAAGATTAACCCTAAATATGCAAATGGACCAAATTTATAGGTGTGAAAACCTTTGACCCGTGGTCAATTTTGGGTTGTAGCACTTGGGGGGGGTCTTTTGTTTTGCCTAAAATGGACCTGGAGGCCCTTCAATAAATATAATCACTTTTTATTCCTTGTCTGGCCTGTTTTTAGGTAGTCCTGAAAAGGCATCACTGTGGCAGCTCAGCACTTCCCTTCCTTCTGCTTCTCAAGGCAGAGAGGAAAGCAGGGCAATGAGGAGTGTGACTGCCCTAGCATGCCTTAGGCTCCAGGAATGCCACACTGGAGGCTGCTGGGCAGCAGTGGCACGAGCCCAGCCTTCTGAGCAGTCCCTCAGTTGGGCCCCGTAGTATTGAGGTGCTGCAGGCTGGGCAACTGTTTGTGTGGTGAGGATACCCTCATTCCCTGCTCCTCCTTACCTGGCCTGGAGGAAGCAATGGGCTGCTGTGAGGACCCACTGTGGGCTGATGAGGGACCCTCCACATGTATGGCCGGTGCCTATTTTCCTGGGGTCCTGGATGCTGACAATCCAGGGCCAGGCCCCTGGCAGGGCACCTGTGCCAGTCACAATTCGGTAGTCAGCATCTATGGAGTTGTAGTCAGAAGCCATGGGCCGGAGCCCACAGGTCCCTCTGGAAGCACAAAATCATTACTGCCCTTCTGTTCCAGTACCTGGGTGCTGGCAAGGAGGCTCCCACATGGGGTTTGGGGTGTGGCAATGGGGGACAAGCACCCTCCTAGAGCCTGGGGCCATACCTGCAGTTGCCCCAGGTACCATGTGCAGGTCTGTACACAGCCAGCAGGATGAAGAGGTACAGGTACAGAAGATTCATCGCTGTCAGCAGCATCTGTCAGCTGAAAGAGACAAAAGCTTGTCTCTTCCAGTGCAGTCTCTGACGAGTGCTGCAGCAACTGCACTGTCCATGGCACCTGGGGCTGATGTCACAGAGTGGGTGGTTCCAGGTTCTGGGCACAGTGTCCTCAGAGGGCAGGGAAAGGCCACAGCCTCACAGAACCACAGAATGGTTTGGGCTGGAAGGGACCTTGAAGGTTGTGAAAGGCAAAAGGGGTCCCTTGCCTCGCACATGCAAAACGACACCATGGGCAGACAAATCTGGCACAGAGGGAAAGTCACTCCAAAGGCAGTGTTTGGTCAGAGAGGGTGCTCAGAGCCACCACACGATGGAGAAAACTAGCACATCAAAGCTAGAAAGAGGACAGGAAGGAACAATGCCATGTGCAAACTACTTGGGGGGATGCTTCAAGGCACATAAGCCTTAGCTGATGGAACAAACCTGGAAACTCCTGAGTGTTGCAAGAGGAATTGCTGACCATGGCAGAGTGCGAGAAGCTGACAGGAGTTTCAATGCCATGAGGAAGCCCTTCTGAGTCTGTTTATACATTCTCCATGTCTGGAGCAGGGTGAGTACTGCAAATGCCTCAGTGCTGCCTCTTGCTTTGGAGACTGGTGCTGGAGGTCATGGCTGCAGAAAACAAGGGACTGAGATGGAGAGTGCTCATGCACTCACTTTTGTGGTTTGGGAATGGCATTCCCCAGTCTGGTGTTTCCACTGGAACACTGCAAACCACTGCTCCTCACTCCCTTCTCCCTCTCCCCTCCCTTCTCTGGTGGGCTTGAGAATAGAACTGGAAGCACAAAAGTTAAAGACTGTGGGTTGAGACAAGAACAATATAATGGAAACAGCAATGAAACAAGAAAATGAGCAGTAACCGCAACAATATTAATAATGGACTGGGACAATTCACATGCAACCATCCACCCCATAGAGCCTGGCAGTACCCAACCAGGCTGTCATGCATGTTATCCAGCGGAGATTTCTTCCCCTGTCCCTGGAAAATGTTGTGGAGTGGTTCAGAACAACCTCCACGTCCTGGCCATGCCCTGTCCTGGTTATGGCAAAAATTTACCCCATCCTGGCCAGAACCAGGACATTCACCCTCATGATCTGCCCCACAGCTTTGGAATCTGTGCCAGAGGGTCTGGCAGGGCAGGGAGGGCAGTCACCAGGGATTGGCAGACGTTGGAAACTCCTTATCCCTCTCTCTGGCCCCTGGTTTTCCTTGTTTTATGGAATGGAAGAACACATGTCCAACTCCTCCCAGTATCTCCTTCACTGGAAATCCTCCGTGCTTTGATTCCTTCTCTGACATTCTGCTGCACCTGGGGAATGCAGTGGGAAAACCCAAGGCTTTGTGTGAAGGTCACTCCCTCAGCACTTCACCTGAGGTGCACAGGAAGGCTGCCCTGGCTCTACCACACCTCATCCAGAACACCTGGAAGCTCTTCCCTCCCCATTCACACACTCCCCTGCCTTGTCCTCCTCATCCCACAGGGATGCACAGAGGGGCTACCACACTTCACGGTTTGGTAGCCCTGATACCACACTCCTGACTGGAATGGGGTGACCCTGGGGCAGTTTTGGCCTGCATCAGTTCCATGTCCTGCCTCAGCACACCCAGGTTCTCTGTTGGCGTCTGTGCTCATCTCTGCAGCTTTGCTGTCCTGCACCAGGAGTTTGCTGAATAAAATCATCCTCTAGAAAGGACATGTGACACAAGCCCAGGAGTAAGCAGCACCATGGGAGAGTTCAGCAAGGTGCCCTGGGGACAGCCAGGCCAGGCAGGGGAAGGTGGGGGGACCACGGCCTCACTGAAGCAGCCACATTGTACAGCACAAAAAATAAAGCTAAATAAATGCTGGGATGAAATACAGCACTGCTGGGACTGCTCCATTTAGCAAATAACAGTTGTGGGGGAGATTTACAGATGTACTGGGTACATCTGGGAACTGGGGCTCCTGCTGGAAGTCTTCAATCTTGAAGCTCCCAGTTCCCAAAGCTGGTAAATCCTTCCCAGCAATGGCTCCTGAGGCAGGGAGAGGGGTGGAAAGCCAAGGATGGGGCAGAGATCAGAAGGAGCTGGGGAGCTCAGAGAGGTCTTCAAGGGGAAGAGGATTTGTCTGAAAGGCCCTCACTTTTCTGGTCATCTTGGCAACTCTGGCAGGTTTAACAGGAGGTTTGTCTGGAAACAAGACAGGGACATATTGGCATGATGGGTGCTGGCATATTCCAGTCTTAGGCTTTGCAGAGAGAGATTTGCTGTTTCCCCATAGGCCACAGAGGATTTTAATATGAGGTGAACTCCCCAAGCTTGCATCCACCCTGTTCCATGGCCTCTGGCTCTGAGAAATGCTCTCCTGTGCACCCTGCTTCATTCCCTCAGATCAATGGCTGATGTGCCAGCAGCTCCTGCTCCAGAAGGGCAGCACATGATGAAGGTGCCACCCCTGCAGCTGAAAAGAAGGTTCCTTTTGCCATGGCATTCCAGGAGGTCATAAGACACATCATCAATGGAGTCTGAAAAAAAGAAAAATTAGAAGTTGAGGCAGCTGCATTTACCAGTGTGGGCAGTCCAGAGAGAACTGCCTGGACCTGACCCAGTTTGTGGATCAGAGCCAGAAATAGGTTCCCTTAGCTAGAAATGAGACCTCTCTACCCAGAGAGCCAGCTGCTTGCCATTCCATTGCTCCCTGGCCACAAGCAGCACTTCATCCATGAGCTCTCACCCCACAGAGCCCCTAGGTAACCCTGAAAAGACTCCTTCAGTATCAGGGGCTGCAAGAGACCTCTAGATGAGCAGCTAGAGGATTAGGTGAGGAGAAGAACTGAAATAAAATGCGTGTTTTTCCCTGGATTTGTGGAAGACAACAAGAAAGAAATACAGGACCCCAAAAAACAAACCCACTCGATGGGAGAGGCAGGTGAGCACCTCTGGTTCAGGAATTACAGAATGCACTCAACTGCAGCTTGCAGACAAGGATCCTGGCACGTTCCAGCAGCCAGCACTGCCACCTGATCCCAGCATCCCTCTGCCCCATGGATTTACACAGGACCCCAAAGCCCCAGTGGTCAGTGAAAGGAAAACATCCAACTGTCCACACTTGGCAACCTACTCCTGGGTTCTGCAGCCTGTGGAGAAAGACAAATTCCCTCACTAGAAAACTAAGCTGGTTTGAGCTGGGCTTTCTCAAAGCACACTAAAGGCAGAGGTGGGCTTCTCCGTGCTGTTTGGGAAGTGGCACATGAACCACACGGGAATCAGAGAGAGATTATCAACTCCAGAGGCACTGCTGAGCGCAGCCTCTCCTGACTCCAGCTGGGCTCCAGCCCCGAGGTGACCTGTGCCTCCAAACAGAGGGGCCAGAGTGACCTGCACTGACCAGGCCGGCCACAGCTCCGTGTCACACTGACCACTGCAGCGTCCAGCCAGTCCCTCCAGAGGCTCTTCCAATCTCCACCTCCACCTTACAGGGGCATGGAACGCCGCTGATCACACCCGCTGCTCCCTGACCTGCAGCCAGAGGAAGATTTCCTCATTTGCTGCTGTGGCCAGTGGCACCTCTCTGTAGCAGGTTTTGCGTCCTGCTCGGTGCCCCAGTGCTCCAGACAGGCTGGCTCCGTGCTGCTGGGCCTCTCCCGGTCCCTCTGAGCAGGGCTGCAGCCGAGTCTTCAGAACAGCCCCAATTCCCCAAAACAGCCCCCAAAACAGCCCGGCGCTGTCTGTGTGGGGAACATCAAACCCACACCAAGGAATGGCTTTGCCCAGTGCCCCGGGATGGAGCAGCCCCGGCCTGCTCCACCAGAGCCCAGGGCGGCTCTGGGAGCCCTGAGGGCACGAGAGAAGGAAACTTCAGCGTGAGGGTCTGCAGCGGCCAGGGGAACACCAGCGCCTCCGAGCCGCCCTGCCAGACACGTACGGCCCTCCACCACCCTCGCAGTGGTGCGGGAATGTGCTCGCTGCTGAGGGCGGCCTCGCGGCTCGGCGAGCAGCTCGGGCAGGGCCGCCGCTGTCCGCTCCGTGCGGAGCGCAGCCTCCTCCGGACGCGGCCGTGAGGCGGTCTGGGCCCTCGGGTGTCGCCTCCGGCAGAATCAGCGGCTCGGTGGAGCTCACACGAAGCTCTCCCTGGGGCGGGACAGCCCTTGCCCGTGGGGTGTCGGGCGGGCCCCGGGCCGGCCGAGGGTTGCCCGGCTGAGCCCGGGGCCGCCCCTGACGTGGGGCTCTGGGGCAGAGTCCGGCCCGCGGTGCCCAGCAGGGATGCGCGGTTCTGTCTGTGCTCGGGCAGCACCAGAGTAGAGTTTTTCCCTGCTACAGTACCTACGCTACCCCGCGAAAGAGCATCGCTCAGGTTTGACAGGAGGAGAAATCTGTGTGGCCGTCAGCTATCACCTATGGCCCGGTCAGGATACTGATGGATTTTCTGACCTATTCGCTAGGGTCGTGTAAAATGTTAAACTGCAGATGCTTTCTGAAAGCAACTAGTGCTTTGAATGGTACAATCTGGATTACAGAAGCTTTATGTAGTGTTAGGCTGTGAACCACAATAGGTTTATTCTACAAGTTAATAGGGATATGCCAGATCATGTTACACTTCTGTTTTATCTTCTGTTTTGACCCTATGGCAAGCATCAGTTGGGTTTATTTAGCTCTTTATTAGCCCTTTATTTAGCTCTTAGCATTTTTCACATTTTGTGTGAAAAATGAATTAACTTTTAGGTAGATATTTTTAAAGAGGAAAAATGTATTTGTGCCTATTGATGCTGCAGTGATTTGTGGTTTTGAGACCCATCTTGCAAAATACCACATGCTGAGGCTGATTGTCATAGCTCTGAAGCCAGCCCTGGGTATGGAATGCTTTTCATTCTTTGGAGTGTTCATTCCAGGCAGTTCTGTGTAACGAGATCTTTACAGAGCATGGAAGATGCCTCTAGGGGAAGTCTCCATTTTGATTGCTGTGCCTAGACTAATTCTGATACTCCTGAGTTTGCTGTCAGGTTTTTACGATGCTGAAATGTGTGTTTTCCAGGTTCCTGTGTGGGCTATTTTTCACTAAGAATCTAGAAAATATCTTGGCTTTTCGTGGGGTTTAGTGCAAAATAGGTTTGACTGTAGGAACCACATTGTTGCAAAGATGAAGCATGCAATTAAAGTTCTTTCTAATAATTTGAGATGATTTAAATATATGTCAAATGAAATGCCATAGTCAAGGAACCAAAGCAGTCGAATGAATTGCCTATAAATTCCTTTGGCATGAAGCGTGTTGAGTGAAATGTTTATTTCTTCTAAGCAATAGGTCATAAGAGTGTTTAAATAAAGGTATAGTATATATAATGCACTGGAGCACAATCCATGGATTAGAGTGAAATTTCAACACTCAGTTCCTTTACTTAGAGAAGTCCACCTATGCCCAGATGGATTAATTAATTGTAGTGGTAGAAAATACAGGGTGTAAAACACAGCTGACTGTTGAGCTTAGTATATCACTATGTTGTAGAGAAACTCAAGAATCAAGAAAATTCTAAATAAGTAAATGCTAATTTGTCATGCAGTACTATGGTATTTTCAGGCAGCTAATCAAGAAAATTTGAATTGGAAGACCGTCAAACTTGTTTCATACAATAAAACTCTGAGAGACTTATCTACAAATAGAAACACAAGGAGCATCCTTTTTTGTACTCAGCAAAGAGCTGGAGTATGTTGTGCTGTTACGGAGGTTTATTTTTATAAACTACTCCAATGAATTTTATAAGCATGTAAAAGATTGTAAGTGCCCTGAAACATGTTTATTCTTGGACTGGCAATTACATACATGGATTCAGTTTTGATTTTCTTTAAAATAAAAATAAAAATATTTCTCTGGAGTAATTTGCTCTCGGTAACAAGAGTCATCTGCAAGAGAAATATCCAAACCAATTTCTGGGCAGTGGAAGTAGCTTTATTTTTTATAACATTCTTAGTACCTGTGACCAGGGTTGGTAGAGTGCCAGTCCTGCCAGCTTTAAGGAGCTGCATGTAAGTGTACCCTCGTTTCCTCAGAATCCCAGGGATGTGGACATTTCTTTGAGATGAGCTTTTAGGAAGCCCCAGAACATCTGGTGGTGTGACATCTTCCTGCATGCTCTGTTTCTGCACGTGATGTTTTCCAGTGCTTTCAAACATCCCTTCCCTTCTGTTTTTTCAGATGGTTATTTAGACCTATCTTGAGAGCTACTCTCTTCAGCCTCAGCTTTATCCAAGATACAATATGGTTATTATATAACCTAGTATTTTTTCATTTTACTTACATTTCATTACATAACCTAGTATTTTACATTGTTACTTGCACAGCAGAATAACTGCAGAACTCTGCTCGATCCAGGTTATACTGAAAACTAAAAAAAATGCTATTTTTACATGCCTGACATTTTTCTTGCATATTTGAGCTTAGGTATTATGTTTGCTCATTTCAGGAGTGCTTCTGAACCACAGTCCAGAAAGAAGAAAAATCTTCTTGGTTGAAGTTGAACATTTGTCTCTAAGAGTAAGAACAAAGCCATGCCAGTGCTTTCAGAAGACTCAGGTAATTCAGCTGCATGCTTTCAACAGAGCAGTGACTGAAATCTTGTCATACCTGTTTCACACATAAAAATAATTTAAATAGGAGTAAAATGTAATAGAATTAAGATAATTCAACTGAAGTTTCTGAGCAATTACCTACAAGAAGGAAGGTGGAATGTAAAAGGTGAAAATTAATAAAGTTTGTCAGGATCAGTTTCCTACTAACCCTAGAGCACCCAAATATACTCTGATAGACCTGAATATACTCTGATAGACTTGAATATATTCTGATAGATCTGAATATATTCTGATAGACCTGAATATATTCTGATAGGCAGAATTGGACCCCTCAGTGTAACAGTGCCTTCTACATGTGCTTACTAAAGATCAGCCCATATATCTCTGCTGCTTGCTGTGTCATTTCTTAATATTTTCTGAACAGGGGTTGATAAACATTGTAAATATCCTTCCTTTTAACTTAAAATAAGTGTCTTTGTTCAAGGCTACTTTACTAGCTTCTCCAGTATGCTGCCCAGGAGAAGTCACAGATAATAAATGATGCTTAGGATTAAAGCAGGAGTGAGTTTGAGTCTCCTGGATCAAAATCCACTCTAAGGTTCGTGGAGAGAATAGCCACAGGAATAGATTTGAACCCCCTCCACCTTTTTATATTTCCTGTTTTGTTTTGGTCCTGTGTTCCCAGACATGGTTCACCGGGAAAAATCTGGCCTTTGTCTGGCTCTGTGTGTTGCAAAATTGGGATATTTAAATATTTTATTAGAAAACTAGCCACAAGCTTTGATTCCACCACAATGGAAATCTACACTTTATCCTTTCTTCCTCTGGTCAGGCCTGGCTTTTTATAGGTGCCTCAGAGTGGAAGGGGCAGGATAACACTTGTAAGCAAAGCTGCTGGGGAGGTAGAGCTGCTACCTGTGCAAAAAAAGGTCATTCAATCAGTTTGAGAGTCTGCTGTGGTACTAAAATTTCAAATTTGTAAGAGGGGAAACAAAGGGTTCTGGAAACAAGGAGTAATAAACATGAAGTGTTAAATGTGAAAGATAATTTCTTAAGAAATATATATTGCTTTGTTAGATTTTGCCTTAATATGATGGTGTGCTTGACACTTATGAGGGGAGTGTTGCAAAATGAGCTGTGGATAAACACGAGATAATCACAAGTCTCTGCAAATGTGATGATCATCAATGTGATACCCAAATAAATGTAGTGACTGTTAAGACTGCAGTAGAAGGTCCTGTGAGAAATGCTGTGTAGAATGTTTTTGTTCTGTCCTGAATCTAAATTTAGGGTTGCATGAAACTTTGGCCCTTTTGACATCTCAGCTAAGACCTGATTCAAATCATAAAGAGGAAATGGGATTCCTTAGGGATGTCTTCAGTGAAAGAAGTCTCAGCTACCTGATGAAGGTAAAAGTTTGTATTTATTTATGTACATTCTCCTTACAGTTTACTTTTTCTCTGTTCCCTTGATTTATCAACCATTTACTTTGCCAAACCTTTTTTTTAAGAATTCTGTACTGACCAAAGCATATGTGTGCTTAAGAACAAACACTAATAATGTTTGACAATTAATATGTTGAACCTATTAAAACCGAGATCAAGGAGTAGAATGTTGCTGGCAGAGGTTCCAAAAAGTGCAAGAGGCTCCAGGGAATGGGGAAAATATGCAGATGGGATAGAAAACCTAATATCCCATTGAGTATGGGATAGAAAACTTCATATATGGGATAGAAAACCTCACATGCCATTGAATATGGGACAGAAACCCTCACATATGGGATAGAAAACCTCACATTCCATTGCATATGGGATAGAAAACCTAACACCCAACCTATAATAAAATCCCCTAATATAACTTTAGTTGCCAAGTATTGGTTATGCAAAAGCCAGATGATGCCTCTTCACAGAGATAATCTAGTTTATGAATGTATGGGAAATTAATTCAATAGTCCAGTTTTAATTTTTTAATGTGGAGGTGGGTTTTTTTGGGGGTGTTATTTGGTGGGGGTGTTTTGTTTTAATTTTGGTTCTGAGTTTCTTTGGGGTGGGTGTGCTAGGGAAGAAGTAAAGGGTTTGGGTTTGGGTGTTTGCTTTCCAGCCTTAGCACAGGGATGTGGCTTCCTCAGAGAGGGTGGTAAGGATGCTCAGTAGGGGAACATGAGGCACTTTGCCAAAATATTCCTTATGTCTTTGACAGATGTGGAGTCAGTCTGAGTGCCAGCAGTGTCTGCAGGGGAGCTGTGGACAGTTCATCTATCACAACACTGGGGGTGGCACAAAGCTCTTCTGGTCTGCCCACTGCTCAGAAATCCTTGCTCCTGGCTGTGGAACTTCTGGCTGTGGAACTCCTCCTCAGCCTGTGTCCGGCCAATCTTCAGCCTTGAGACTTTCTAGAACGGTGTTCCCTGAGTCATGAGAGTTGAGTTTCAAGTCCCGCACCCAGGGATTCCACTGCTGGGCAGCATAAAACAGTGTTCCCAACTGCTGTCCTCAAGAGCTGTAGCCCCCTGTGACCTGTGTCCCTTCTCCCATCAGAGCTTTGTTTTGCTGGTGCCTGGCTTGGGAGTCCTTGCCTTGCACAGGAGACTGGACTGGACTACAAACACATGCTAACAGTGGTAACAGGCAACTTTATTTACACAACTAAATAAATTTCAGCATTTGTGCATGCAGAGGAGGAAGATTGGCAGGACAGAGGACGCCTTTGACCTGAGGCTGCCTTTGGACGAGCAGGCACTGCCCCAGTATGTAATGGTCATGGTCCACTGCAGCCTGCAGTGGATCCTGTTCATCCTGCTGCCCATGTCTTTTTTCTCATGAGGCCCAGCAGTATCTGGTGCACCCGAGTTAAGAATTTCACCACTATCTGGTATGGATGTGGAGCAGGCAAGAGAGGTTGCATTGACATTGGCTCCTCAGAGGGGTTTGAGGTCGACTCTAGCTCTGGTGTGGCTGTTGCAGTTGAGTGATCAGGAGTGGGAGTACAGCAGCCTGACTCTGTTGGTGCTGACTCTGGCTGCTCCAAGGGGGCTGAGCTGAAGGTTGGCTCTGGTCTTGGAGTAGCTGTTTCAGCTGACTCAGGATATGGAGTGGGAGTAGAGCAGCCTGACTCTGTTGGTGTTGGCTCTGGCTGCTCAAAAGAGGTTGAGCTGAAGGTTGGCTCTGGTGCTGGAGTGGCTGTTTCAGCTGACTCTGGACATGGAGTGGGAGTAGAGCAGCCTGACTCTGTTGGTGTTGGCTCTGGCTGCTCAAAAGGGGTTGAGCTGAAGGTTGGCTCTGGTGCTGGAGTGGCTGTTTCAGCTGACTCTGGACATGGAGTGGGAGTGGAGCAGCCTGACTCTGTTGGTGTTGGCTCTGGCTGCTCAAAAGAGGTTGAGCTGAAGGTTGGCTCTGGTGCTGGAGTGGCTGTTTCAGCTGACTCTGGACATGGAGTGGGAGTAGAGCAGCCTGACTCTGTTGGTGCTGACTCTGGCTGCTCCAAGGGGGCTGAGCTGAAGGTTGGCTCTGGTCTTGGAGTAGCTGTTTCAGCTGACTCAGGATATGGAGTGGGAGTAGAGCAGTTTGACTCTGTCAGTGTTGGCTCTGGCTGCTCAAGAGGGGTTGAGATGTAGGTTGTCTCTGGTGCTAGAGTGTCTGTTCCAGGTGGACGCATGCCCATCTGAATCAGGATCCAGTTGTAGAAGTACTGAGTGGAGGTGTAGACTCCCGGGCGTTTTGTTCTGACACAGCCTTTTCCCCAGCTGGTCACTCCAACAAGCCAAAAGTAGCCAGCATGGTTATCTTTGCACACCAGAGGCCCTCCACTGTCACCCTGCAACAGAGGAAAGAGGATTAGGGTGCTGTTGGGTGGCTGCTGTCAGCACTAGAGGCCTGTTTCTCTCTTGCAGCCCCTGCCACAGCTGTATTCATGGTACAAAAAGGCTTTGCTCAGGTGCTGGAGTCTCAAGAACCTTAGCTGGGAACAGGGTGGGTGTCTGTGAAGGCCCCCTTTTGTATCTGCACAGTGATCCTGGATGGGCAGAGCATAGATCATCCAGAATCTGGATCTGTGGGCTGCTGAGAACACTGGATGGGCTTTCTGGGCAGAGGGGCAGGCCTGGGGAACACGGTCACTTGGCAAGGAAACTCCAGCAGTGGAGGAAAAGTGGTTTGCCAGACAAAGCCCATGGTGACGGGGTACCTTCGCTGCTGGCTCCCAGCACTCATACCTGGCAGGTGTCCATGCCACCCCGTGGGTAGCCAGCACACAGGTTGTGGGTGTGGATGGCCCCAGTGTACCGACGGCTGCTGTTAACCAGCCGGATATCCAGGAGACGGACCTTGGCTTCCTGCAGGACATCACTCGGACCCTGAGCTGCAAGCACAGGAAGGAATGGGCACCCAGCAGCTCTTTGCCAGTTCCACTCCCCTGTCTGGGGGTGAACTCATTCCCTAGGGCTTGGCTTTGCCTCTGGAGCAGTTGTTGAAGCGCTGTGTCCTTTCTGTCTGCCTTTGGGGAGCAGGCCAGGCCCAGCTCTCCAGAGGCATACATCCTACAGCCTGACTTTGGTTTGTGCTGTCAGGAAGCCAAACCCATCTTGCTGGTGTGCCCAGCTCACCCTCAGGGCCCTTTTTGGGAACTCACCTTTTGCAGTGGCAGAACCCCAGCCAGCAATGTAGCAGGTTTTCAGCTCTGACACTGTGAGCGAGGCGTTGGGCACACAGGCAAGCTGGACGTAGTCACTGCACTCCACGGGCTTGTCCAGCTCCAGCAGGGCGATGTCGTTCTGCTGGGAATCAGCCGCGTACTCCTGGTGGGCCAGGAGCCGCTTGATGTGGCGCACCTGAGTTTCAGGGCCCAGATGGGTCAGCTTGGTGGCCCCGATCAGCACACGCCACATGGTGACATTCCTGCAAGGCAGAGAGGGGTCTGAGGAAGAGCAGAGCCGTGTGCTGTTGATGCCTTAGGATTTTAGCTTTTGTATTTTTCATCCATTTGTAATCCTGCAGTTTTTTACTGTATAACTAAATTCTGCACACAGTGTGAGCTGCTGCTGCTTTCCCATTCTGGTCACAAAAATTCCTCTCCAGGCCTGGCAATCAAGGATACCTCACTGCCTCAGGCCTCGAGAGATGGAAACAAAAGTGAGTTGAGGGGAGCAAACTGGGGGTAAATGACTTCATTACCTGAAGCTGTAATTAGAAGATTAACCCTAAATATGCAAATGGACCAAATTTATAGGTGTGAAAACCTTTGACCCGTGGTCAATTTTGGGTTGTAGCACTTGGGGGGGGTCTTTTGTTTTGCCTAAAATGGACCTGGAGGCCCTTCAATAAATATAATCACTTTTTATTCCTTGTCTGGCCTGTTTTTAGGTAGTCCTGAAAAGGCATCACTGTGGCAGCTCAGCACTTCCCTTCCTTCTGCTTCTCAAGGCAGAGAGGAAAGCAGGGCAATGAGGAGTGTGACTGCCCTAGCATGCCTTAGGCTCCAGGAATGCCACACTGGAGGCTGCTGGGCAGCAGTGGCACGAGCCCAGCCTTCTGAGCAGTCCCTCAGTTGGGCCCCGTAGTATTGAGGTGCTGCAGGCTGGGCAACTGTTTGTGTGGTGAGGATACCCTCATTCCCTGCTCCTCCTTACCTGGCCTGGAGGAAGCAATGGGCTGCTGTGAGGACCCACTGTGGGCTGATGAGGGACCCTCCACATGTATGGCCGGTGCCTATTTTCCTGGGGTCCTGGATGCTGACAATCCAGGGCCAGGCCCCTGGCAGGGCACCTGTGCCAGTCACAATTCGGTAGTCAGCATCTATGGAGTTGTAGTCAGAAGCCATGGGCCGGAGCCCACAGGTCCCTCTGGAAGCACAAAATCATTACTGCCCTTCTGTTCCAGTACCTGGGTGCTGGCAAGGAGGCTCCCACATGGGGTTTGGGGTGTGGCAATGGGGGACAAGCACCCTCCTAGAGCCTGGGGCCATACCTGCAGTTGCCCCAGGTACCATGTGCAGGTCTGTACACAGCCAGCAGGATGAAGAGGTACAGGTACAGAAGATTCATCGCTGTCAGCAGCATCTGTCAGCTGAAAGAGACAAAAGCTTGTCTCTTCCAGTGCAGTCTCTGACGAGTGCTGCAGCAACTGCACTGTCCATGGCACCTGGGGCTGATGTCACAGAGTGGGTGGTTCCAGGTTCTGGGCACAGTGTCCTCAGAGGGCAGGGAAAGGCCACAGCCTCACAGAACCACAGAATGGTTTGGGCTGGAAGGGACCTTGAAGGTTGTGAAAGGCAAAAGGGGTCCCTTGCCTCGCACATGCAAAACGACACCATGGGCAGACAAATCTGGCACAGAGGGAAAGTCACTCCAAAGGCAGTGTTTGGTCAGAGAGGGTGCTCAGAGCCACCACACGATGGAGAAAACTAGCACATCAAAGCTAGAAAGAGGACAGGAAGGAACAATGCCATGTGCAAACTACTTGGGGGGATGCTTCAAGGCACATAAGCCTTAGCTGATGGAACAAACCTGGAAACTCCTGAGTGTTGCAAGAGGAATTGCTGACCATGGCAGAGTGCGAGAAGCTGACAGGAGTTTCAATGCCATGAGGAAGCCCTTCTGAGTCTGTTTATACATTCTCCATGTCTGGAGCAGGGTGAGTACTGCAAATGCCTCAGTGCTGCCTCTTGCTTTGGAGACTGGTGCTGGAGGTCATGGCTGCAGAAAACAAGGGACTGAGATGGAGAGTGCTCATGCACTCACTTTTGTGGTTTGGGAATGGCATTCCCCAGTCTGGTGTTTCCACTGGAACACTGCAAACCACTGCTCCTCACTCCCTTCTCCCTCTCCCCTCCCTTCTCTGGTGGGCTTGAGAATAGAACTGGAAGCACAAAAGTTAAAGACTGTGGGTTGAGACAAGAACAATATAATGGAAACAGCAATGAAACAAGAAAATGAGCAGTAACCGCAACAATATTAATAATGGACTGGGACAATTCACATGCAACCATCCACCCCATAGAGCCTGGCAGTACCCAACCAGGCTGTCATGCATGTTATCCAGCGGAGATTTCTTCCCCTGTCCCTGGAAAATGTTGTGGAGTGGTTCAGAACAACCTCCACGTCCTGGCCATGCCCTGTCCTGGTTATGGCAAAAATTTACCCCATCCTGGCCAGAACCAGGACATTCACCCTCATGATCTGCCCCACAGCTTTGGAATCTGTGCCAGAGGGTCTGGCAGGGCAGGGAGGGCAGTCACCAGGGATTGGCAGACGTTGGAAACTCCTTATCCCTCTCTCTGGCCCCTGGTTTTCCTTGTTTTATGGAATGGAAGAACACATGTCCAACTCCTCCCAGTATCTCCTTCACTGGAAATCCTCCGTGCTTTGATTCCTTCTCTGACATTCTGCTGCACCTGGGGAATGCAGTGGGAAAACCCAAGGCTTTGTGTGAAGGTCACTCCCTCAGCACTTCACCTGAGGTGCACAGGAAGGCTGCCCTGGCTCTACCACACCTCATCCAGAACACCTGGAAGCTCTTCCCTCCCCATTCACACACTCCCCTGCCTTGTCCTCCTCATCCCACAGGGATGCACAGAGGGGCTACCACACTTCACGGTTTGGTAGCCCTGATACCACACTCCTGACTGGAATGGGGTGACCCTGGGGCAGTTTTGGCCTGCATCAGTTCCATGTCCTGCCTCAGCACACCCAGGTTCTCTGTTGGCGTCTGTGCTCATCTCTGCAGCTTTGCTGTCCTGCACCAGGAGTTTGCTGAATAAAATCATCCTCTAGAAAGGACATGTGACACAAGCCCAGGAGTAAGCAGCACCATGGGAGAGTTCAGCAAGGTGCCCTGGGGACAGCCAGGCCAGGCAGGGGAAGGTGGGGGGACCACGGCCTCACTGAAGCAGCCACATTGTACAGCACAAAAAATAAAGCTAAATAAATGCTGGGATGAAATACAGCACTGCTGGGACTGCTCCATTTAGCAAATAACAGTTGTGGGGGAGATTTACAGATGTACTGGGTACATCTGGGAACTGGGGCTCCTGCTGGAAGTCTTCAATCTTGAAGCTCCCAGTTCCCAAAGCTGGTAAATCCTTCCCAGCAATGGCTCCTGAGGCAGGGAGAGGGGTGGAAAGCCAAGGATGGGGCAGAGATCAGAAGGAGCTGGGGAGCTCAGAGAGGTCTTCAAGGGGAAGAGGATTTGTCTGAAAGGCCCTCACTTTTCTGGTCATCTTGGCAACTCTGGCAGGTTTAACAGGAGGTTTGTCTGGAAACAAGACAGGGACATATTGGCATGATGGGTGCTGGCATATTCCAGTCTTAGGCTTTGCAGAGAGAGATTTGCTGTTTCCCCATAGGCCACAGAGGATTTTAATATGAGGTGAACTCCCCAAGCTTGCATCCACCCTGTTCCATGGCCTCTGGCTCTGAGAAATGCTCTCCTGTGCACCCTGCTTCATTCCCTCAGATCAATGGCTGATGTGCCAGCAGCTCCTGCTCCAGAAGGGCAGCACATGATGAAGGTGCCACCCCTGCAGCTGAAAAGAAGGTTCCTTTTGCCATGGCATTCCAGGAGGTCATAAGACACATCATCAATGGAGTCTGAAAAAAAGAAAAATTAGAAGTTGAGGCAGCTGCATTTACCAGTGTGGGCAGTCCAGAGAGAACTGCCTGGACCTGACCCAGTTTGTGGATCAGAGCCAGAAATAGGTTCCCTTAGCTAGAAATGAGACCTCTCTACCCAGAGAGCCAGCTGCTTGCCATTCCATTGCTCCCTGGCCACAAGCAGCACTTCATCCATGAGCTCTCACCCCACAGAGCCCCTAGGTAACCCTGAAAAGACTCCTTCAGTATCAGGGGCTGCAAGAGACCTCTAGATGAGCAGCTAGAGGATTAGGTGAGGAGAAGAACTGAAATAAAATGCGTGTTTTTCCCTGGATTTGTGGAAGACAACAAGAAAGAAATACAGGACCCCAAAAAACAAACCCACTCGATGGGAGAGGCAGGTGAGCACCTCTGGTTCAGGAATTACAGAATGCACTCAACTGCAGCTTGCAGACAAGGATCCTGGCACGTTCCAGCAGCCAGCACTGCCACCTGATCCCAGCATCCCTCTGCCCCATGGATTTACACAGGACCCCAAAGCCCCAGTGGTCAGTGAAAGGAAAACATCCAACTGTCCACACTTGGCAACCTACTCCTGGGTTCTGCAGCCTGTGGAGAAAGACAAATTCCCTCACTAGAAAACTAAGCAGGTTTGAGCTGGGCTTTCTCAAAGCACACTAAAGGCAGAGGTGGGCTTCTCCGTGCTGTTTGGGAAGTGGCACATGAACCACACGGGAATCAGAGAGAGATTATCAACTCCAGAGGCACTGCTGAGCGCAGCCTCTCCTGACTCCAGCTGGGCTCCAGCCCCGAGGTGACCTGTGCCTCCAAACAGAGGGGCCAGAGTGACCTGCACTGACCAGGCCGGCCACAGCTCCGTGTCACACTGACCACTGCAGCGTCCAGCCAGTCCCTCCAGAGGCTCTTCCAATCTCCACCTCCACCTTACAGGGGCATGGAACGCCGCTGATCACACCCGCTGCTCCCTGACCTGCAGCCAGAGGAAGATTTCCTCATTTGCTGCTGTGGCCAGTGGCACCTCTCTGTAGCAGGTTTTGCGTCCTGCTCGGTGCCCCAGTGCTCCAGACAGGCTGGCTCCGTGCTGCTGGGCCTCTCCCGGTCCCTCTGAGCAGGGCTGCAGCCGAGTCTTCAGAACAGCCCCAATTCCCCAAAACAGCCCCCAAAACAGCCCGGCGCTGTCTGTGTGGGGAACATCAAACCCACACCAAGGAATGGCTTTGCCCAGTGCCCCGGGATGGAGCAGCCCCGGCCTGCTCCACCAGAGCCCAGGGCGGCTCTGGGAGCCCTGAGGGCACGAGAGAAGGAAACTTCAGCGTGAGGGTCTGCAGCGGCCAGGGGAACACCAGCGCCTCCGAGCCGCCCTGCCAGACACGTACGGCCCTCCACCACCCTCGCAGTGGTGCGGGAATGTGCTCGCTGCTGAGGGCGGCCTCGCGGCTCGGCGAGCAGCTCGGGCAGGGCCGCCGCTGTCCGCTCCGTGCGGAGCGCAGCCTCCTCCGGACGCGGCCGTGAGGCGGTCTGGGCCCTCGGGTGTCGCCTCCGGCAGAATCAGCGGCTCGGTGGAGCTCACACGAAGCTCTCCCTGGGGCGGGACAGCCCTTGCCCGTGGGGTGTCGGGCGGGCCCCGGGCCGGCCGAGGGTTGCCCGGCTGAGCCCAGGGCCGCCCCTGACGTGGGGCTCTGGGGCAGAGTCCGGCCCGCGGTGCCCAGCAGGGATGCGCGGTTCTGTCTGTGCTCGGGCAGCACCAGAGTAGAGTTTTTCCCTGCTACAGTACCTACGCTACCCCGCGAAAGAGCATCGCTCAGGTTTGACAGGAGGAGAAATCTGTGTGGCCGTCAGCTATCACCTATGGCCCGGTCAGGATACTGATGGATTTTCTGACCTATTCGCTAGGGTCGTGTAAAATGTTAAACTGCAGATGCTTTCTGAAAGCAACTAGTGCTTTGAATGGTACAATCTGGATTACAGAAGCTTTATGTAGTGTTAGGCTGTGAACCACAATAGGTTTATTCTACAAGTTAATAGGGATATGCCAGATCATGTTACACTTCTGTTTTATCTTCTGTTTTGACCCTATGGCAAGCATCAGTTGGGTTTATTTAGCTCTTTATTAGCCCTTTATTTAGCTCTTAGCATTTTTCACATTTTGTGTGAAAAATGAATTAACTTTTAGGTAGATATTTTTAAAGAGGAAAAATGTATTTGTGCCTATTGATGCTGCAGTGATTTGTGGTTTTGAGACCCATCTTGCAAAATACCACATGCTGAGGCTGATTGTCATAGCTCTGAAGCCAGCCCTGGGTATGGAATGCTTTTCATTCTTTGGAGTGTTCATTCCAGGCAGTTCTGTGTAACGAGATCTTTACAGAGCATGGAAGATGCCTCTAGGGGAAGTCTCCATTTTGATTGCTGTGCCTAGACTAATTCTGATACTCCTGAGTTTGCTGTCAGGTTTTTACGATGCTGAAATGTGTGTTTTCCAGGTTCCTGTGTGGGCTATTTTTCACTAAGAATCTAGAAAATATCTTGGCTTTTCGTGGGGTTTAGTGCAAAATAGGTTTGACTGTAGGAACCACATTGTTGCAAAGATGAAGCATGCAATTAAAGTTCTTTCTAATAATTTGAGATGATTTAAATATATGTCAAATGAAATGCCATAGTCAAGGAACCAAAGCAGTCGAATGAATTGCCTATAAATTCCTTTGGCATGAAGCGTGTTGAGTGAAATGTTTATTTCTTCTAAGCAATAGGTCATAAGAGTGTTTAAATAAAGGTATAGTATATATAATGCACTGGAGCACAATCCATGGATTAGAGTGAAATTTCAACACTCAGTTCCTTTACTTAGAGAAGTCCACCTATGCCCAGATGGATTAATTAATTGTAGTGGTAGAAAATACAGGGTGTAAAACACAGCTGACTGTTGAGCTTAGTATATCACTATGTTGTAGAGAAACTCAAGAATCAAGAAAATTCTAAATAAGTAAATGCTAATTTGTCATGCAGTACTATGGTATTTTCAGGCAGCTAATCAAGAAAATTTGAATTGGAAGACCGTCAAACTTGTTTCATACAATAAAACTCTGAGAGACTTATCTACAAATAGAAACACAAGGAGCATCCTTTTTTGTACTCAGCAAAGAGCTGGAGTATGTTGTGCTGTTACGGAGGTTTATTTTTATAAACTACTCCAATGAATTTTATAAGCATGCAAAAGATTGTAAGTGCCCTGAAACATGTTTATTCTTGGACTGGCAATTACATACATGGATTCAGTTTTGATTTTCTTTAAAATAAAAATAAAAATATTTCTCTGGAGTAATTTGCTCTCGGTAACAAGAGTCATCTGCAAGAGAAATATCCAAACCAATTTCTGGGCAGTGGAAGTAGCTTTATTTTTTATAACATTCTTAGTACCTGTGACCAGGGTTGGTAGAGTGCCAGTCCTGCCAGCTTTAAGGAGCTGCATGTAAGTGTACCCTCGTTTCCTCAGAATCCCAGGGATGTGGACATTTCTTTGAGATGAGCTTTTAGGAAGCCCCAGAACATCTGGTGGTGTGACATCTTCCTGCATGCTCTGTTTCTGCACGTGATGTTTTCCAGTGCTTTCAAACATCCCTTCCCTTCTGTTTTTTCAGATGGTTATTTAGACCTATCTTGAGAGCTACTCTCTTCAGCCTCAGCTTTATCCAAGATACAATATGGTTATTATATAACCTAGTATTTTTTCATTTTACTTACATTTCATTACATAACCTAGTATTTTACATTGTTACTTGCACAGCAGAATAACTGCAGAACTCTGCTCGATCCAGGTTATACTGAAAACTAAAAAAAATGCTATTTTTACATGCCTGACATTTTTCTTGCATATTTGAGCTTAGGTATTATGTTTGCTCATTTCAGGAGTGCTTCTGAACCACAGTCCAGAAAGAAGAAAAATCTTCTTGGTTGAAGTTGAACATTTGTCTCTAAGAGTAAGAACAAAGCCATGCCAGTGCTTTCAGAAGACTCAGGTAATTCAGCTGCATGCTTTCAACAGAGCAGTGACTGAAATCTTGTCATACCTGTTTCACACATAAAAATAATTTAAATAGGAGTAAAATGTAATAGAATTAAGATAATTCAACTGAAGTTTCTGAGCAATTACCTACAAGAAGGAAGGTGGAATGTAAAAGGTGAAAATTAATAAAGTTTGTCAGGATCAGTTTCCTACTAACCCTAGAGCACCCAAATATACTCTGATAGACCTGAATATACTCTGATAGACTTGAATATATTCTGATAGATCTGAATATATTCTGATAGACCTGAATATATTCTGATAGGCAGAATTGGACCCCTCAGTGTAACAGTGCCTTCTACATGTGCTTACTAAAGATCAGCCCATATATCTCTGCTGCTTGCTGTGTCATTTCTTAATATTTTCTGAACAGGGGTTGATAAACATTGTAAATATCCTTCCTTTTAACTTAAAATAAGTGTCTTTGTTCAAGGCTACTTTACTAGCTTCTCCAGTATGCTGCCCAGGAGAAGTCACAGATAATAAATGATGCTTAGGATTAAAGCAGGAGTGAGTTTGAGTCTCCTGGATCAAAATCCACTCTAAGGTTCGTGGAGAGAATAGCCACAGGAATAGATTTGAACCCCCTCCACCTTTTTATATTTCCTGTTTTGTTTTGGTCCTGTGTTCCCAGACATGGTTCACCGGGAAAAATCTGGCCTTTGTCTGGCTCTGTGTGTTGCAAAATTGGGATATTTAAATATTTTTTTAGAAAACTAGCCACAAGCTTTGATTCCACCACAATGGAAATCTACACTTTATCCTTTCTTCCTCTGGTCAGGCCTGGCTTTTTATAGGTGCCTCAGAGTGGAAGGGGCAGGATAACACTTGTAAGCAAAGCTGCTGGGGAGGTAGAGCTGCTACCTGTGCAAAAAAAGGTCATTCAATCAGTTTGAGAGTCTGCTGTGGTACTAAAATTTCAAATTTGTAAGAGGGGAAACAAAGGGTTCTGGAAACAAGGAGTAATAAACATGAAGTGTTAAATGTGAAAGATAATTTCTTAAGAAATATATATTGCTTTGTTAGATTTTGCCTTAATATGATGGTGTGCTTGACACTTATGAGGGGAGTGTTGCAAAATGAGCTGTGGATAAACACGAGATAATCACAAGTCTCTGCAAATGTGATGATCATCAATGTGATACCCAAATAAATGTAGTGACTGTTAAGACTGCAGTAGAAGGTCCTGTGAGAAATGCTGTGTAGAATGTTTTTGTTCTGTCCTGAATCTAAATTTAGGGTTGCATGAAACTTTGGCCCTTTTGACATCTCAGCTAAGACCTGATTCAAATCATAAAGAGGAAATGGGATTCCTTAGGGATGTCTTCAGTGAAAGAAGTCTCAGCTACCTGATGAAGGTAAAAGTTTGTATTTATTTATGTACATTCTCCTTACAGTTTACTTTTTCTCTGTTCCCTTGATTTATCAACCATTTACTTTGCCAAACCTTTTTTTTAAGAATTCTGTACTGACCAAAGCATATGTGTGCTTAAGAACAAACACTAATAATGTTTGACAATTAATATGTTGAACATATTAAAACCGAGATCAAGGAGTAGAATGTTGCTGGCAGAGGTTCCAAAAAGTGCAAGAGGCTCCAGGGAATGGGGAAAATATGCAGATGGGATAGAAAACCTAATATCCCATTGAGTATGGGATAGAAAACTTCATATATGGGATAGAAAACCTCACATGCCATTGAATATGGGACAGAAACCCTCACATATGGGATAGAAAACCTCACATTCCATTGCATATGGGATAGAAAACCTAACACCCAACCTATAATAAAATCCCCTAATATAACTTTAGTTGCCAAGTATTGGTTATGCAAAAGCCAGATGATGCCTCTTCACAGAGATAATCTAGTTTATGAATGTATGGGAAATTAATTCAATAGTCCAGTTTTAATTTTTTAATGTGGAGGTGGGTTTTTTTGGGGGTGTTATTTGGTGGGGGTGTTTTGTTTTAATTTTGGTTCTGAGTTTCTTTGGGGTGGGTGTGCTAGGGAAGAAGTAAAGGGTTTGGGTTTGGGTGTTTGCTTTCCAGCCTTAGCACATGGATGTGGCTTCCTCAGAGAGGGTGGTAAGGATGCTCAGTAGGGGAACATGAGGCACTTTGCCAAAATATTCCTTATGTCTTTGACAGATGTGGAGTCAGTCTGAGTGCCAGCAGTGTCTGCAGGGGAGCTGTGGACAGTTCATCTATCACAACACTGGGGGTGGCACAAAGCTCTTCTGGTCTGCCCACTGCTCAGAAATCCTTGCTCCTGGCTGTGGAACTTCTGGCTGTGGAACTCCTCCTCAGCCTGTGTCCGGCCAATCTTCAGCCTTGAGACTTTCTAGAACGGTGTTCCCTGAGTCATGAGAGTTGAGTTTCAAGTCCCGCACCCAGGGATTCCACTGCTGGGCAGCATAAAACAGTGTTCCCAACTGCTGTCCTCAAGAGCTGTAGCCCCCTGTGACCTGTGTCCCTTCTCCCATCAGAGCTTTGTTTTGCTGGTGCCTGGCTTGGGAGTCCTTGCCTTGCACAGGAGACTGGACTGGACTACAAACACATGCTAACAGTGGTAACAGGCAACTTTATTTACACAACTAAATAAATTTCAGCATTTGTGCATGCAGAGGAGGAAGATTGGCAGGACAGAGGACGCCTTTGACCTGAGGCTGCCTTTGGACGAGCAGGCACTGCCCCAGTATGTAATGGTCATGGTCCACTGCAGCCTGCAGTGGATCCTGTTCATCCTGCTGCCCATGTCTTTTTTCTCATGAGGCCCAGCAGTATCTGGTGCACCCGAGTTAAGAATTTCACCACTATCTGGTATGGATGTGGAGCAGGCAAGAGAGGTTGCCTTGACATTGGCTCCTCAGAGGGGTTTGAGGTCGACTCTGGCTCTGGTGTGGCTGTTGCAGTTGAGTGATCAGGAGTGGGAGTACAGCAGCCTGACTCTGTTGGTGCTGACTCTGGCTGCTCCAAGGGGGCTGAGCTGAAGGTTGGCTCTGGTCTTGGAGTAGCTGTTTCAGCTGACTCAGGATATGGAGTGGGAGTAGAGCAGCCTGACTCTGTTGGTGTTGGCTCTGGCTGCTCAAAAGAGGTTGAGCTGAAGGTTGGCTCTGGTGCTGGAGTGGCTGTTTCAGCTGACTCTGGACATGGAGTGGGAGTAGAGCAGCCTGACTCTGTTGGTGTTGGCTCTGGCTGCTCAAAAGAGGTTGAGCTGAAGGTTGGCTCTGGTGCTGGAGTAGCTGTTTCAGCTGACTCTGGACATGGAGTGGGAGTAGAGCAGCCTGACTCTGTTGGTGTTGGCTCTGGCTGCTCAAAAGGGGTTGAGCTGAAGGTTGGCTCTGGTGCTGGAGTGGCTGTTTCAGCTGACTCTGGACATGGAGTGGGAGTAGAGTGCCGCGCTCCCCAGCCCCAAGTGCCCTCTGATGTTGCGCTCAACCCCGGCTAGCTCGGCACCTGGGGTGAGGACGGGCAATGAGGCACCTCTCGCTGCGCCCTGATGGGGTTTGAGAGGTGTCCCCGTGGGTCCTGAATCAGCAGCGGCTACCCTAAGGCGGCAAGGAAAAGCCGGAACCAGCTGGGGTAAAAGTCTTCTTTAATCTGGAGCCAACGTGGCCAATGCAAAGAAGATACACCAACAGGAAACCCCCCCAAGCTGGAACCCCGAGTGGGGTTCGGGGCAGGCAATTATAGGATTTGGGAAGGGAATGGGAGTGGAAACCAGGGAGGGAAAACCAATGGGAGACGGGGAAGGGAGTGGCTCCACGGTGGGGTGATTCCGCCTGGTCCAATAGGAAGGGGACAGGGGAGTGGCCCCAGGCCCTCGTCCAATCACTCGGTGCCCTGTGGAGAAGTTTCTGGACAGAGGGGAAGGAACACCGAGTGACAGACAAGGTACCTGGGAGGGGACAGGGGGATGACTTGGCAGTTTTGGGGATGACGGACAGGTGTTGGGAAGGCGGGAAAGGGGGACCAGGCGGGAAAACAGAACAAAAGGATGTACCAATACAGCAAATAGGGGAAGACAGGAACAAACCATTGGGGAAATACAAAATTGTAAAACCGTACATAAAATAAATAAAAACGCACCACCACATCTCCCCCTTTTGTGTTTAAAAGAAAAAGAAGGAGAGGGAGGTAAACACAAGTCCTTAAACTGGGGAGACAGAGTCCTTGGCATCCTCGTCAAACCAGACATCGTTTGGGTCTTCTTTTGGCTGCTCACTGATGTTAAGTGGCTGGAGCTCACCCGGGTCGGCTACTGTAGCGTGGTTGATGTTGATGTTGTTGCTGAGGGCCTTCAGCAACAGCCGCTTGACCACCCCGAAGCCCCCGGCGAAGGCGATGAGCCCCAGCAGCAGCACGATGCCCGTCTGAATCAGGGAACGGATCCACCCAGCGAGGCCCCATCCTTCGAAGAGGGAATCCAGCCATCCTGTGGACTCCTTTTGGATGTGATGGATCATCTCCTGCATCCTTGAGATGGACGTCCGGACGTCCTCAGCCCTTGAACTCGATTTTACACAGCACACGCCAGCGAACTCCAAAGGCTGAGGAACAATCCACGAATGCAGGAGATGTGGGGCGATGGAGAGGCCCAGAAGGATGAGGTAGATTGGTGGGAACATGCTGGGTGGACCGGTGGTGGTGGATACGGCTCTGTAAAATAAACTGACACGAAAATTAATACTTAAAATTAATAGGGAGGTCCATCCTCCAAAGGAAAAGGGACTCCGTGGAGCCTAGGAAGGGGAAAGGAAGGTCATAACAAAATGGTTCGGAGTTGGGGGAAAGGGACCTCCTCCGCCTGCGGAGGGCCGCGTGCCCCACCTGAGGACTTGACGGTCTTTTGTCCGAGTTCTTAGGGACGTAGGGCCGGACGAACTTGGAAGGGACCCATCTCAGGCCTGAGGGCGTGGATACGCAAGCGTATCCCCGTCCCCAGGTGACTAAGTCATAGGGTCCCTCCTGCCGCCAGGTCTCTGGATCTTTGATGAGAACTGGCGGCCTCTCCCTGACCTTGCTCTGCTCTGATGCCCCGAAGTGTCTCACGATGGGGGGATTGAGACACTCAAATGAACAATTTAGAAAGTTCAAAGTAAACAGGGCTCTCGCCAACTGGACTTGGGGGGACTCATGCTTGGATGCTGAGAGTTGTTGTTTCAGCATCCGTTTGATGTTTTGGTGAGTCCTTTCCACCACGGCTTGACCTGAGGGGGAATAGGCGATGCCGGTCTTGTGTTCTATTCCCCATTGCTGCAGGAAGCCGGCAAATTCCCTGGAGGTATACCCGGGGGCGTTGTCGGTTTTGATCAATTTGGGGACGCCCAGCATGGAGAAGGCTTGGACTAGATGTTTCTGAACGTCCTTTGCCCTCTCCCCGGTGTGGGCAGAGGCGAAAACTGCCCCAGAGAAGGTGTCCACAGAGACATGGACGTACTTCTGCTTCCCGAAGGAAGGGACGTGAGTAACGTCCATTTGCCACACCTCACAGGATTGGAGTCCCCTGGGATTAGCCCCTGCGCTCACCGATGGCAAGGGGAGCGACTTACAGGACGGGCAAGTCGCCACGATGGCCTTGGCCTGGTCCCGGGTCAGGTGGAATTCCCGGACCAGACCAGGCGCATTCTGATGATGGAACTGGTGGCTGATCTTAGCTTGCTGGAACTTCTCCGGGAGTGGCGCCAGCTGCACGGGGGCGGCCGCAAGGGCATCGGCACGCCGATTACCTTCGGCCAAGAACCCCGGCAAGTCGGTGTGGGACCTTATGTGCATTACATAAAACGGTTGCTCTCGGTGGGAGATTAGCCTAACCAGCTTTGAGAGCAACTCATTGAGGGCCTCGTTGGGAACACCCTGCAGGATTGCATCCTGTGCCCTAGATACTACACCCGCTACATAGGCCGAATCTGTGACCAAATTGAAGGGTTCAGAGAACTTCTCAAAAGCCCTGACGACTGCGGCCAACTCAGCTAGCTGTGGGGATCCCTCCACCACAGCGACATCAGACTCCCACCGCTGAGTCTGAGGATCCCTCCAAGTCACTACGGACTTGTGGGACCCTCCGGACGCGTCAGTAAAAACTGTCAGAGCCTTTAGGGGTTTTTTGCTCTGAATCCGTGTTACTTTTAGCTCGAATTGGACGTCCGAATCAAAAATTTTGTGGGCTGGTCTCAAAACAGAAATTTCGCCCGTGTAGCTATCCAGAGCAAACTGCAAGGATTCGTTTTCTCGCAGTAGGTGTTCCAACATGGCCTTGGTGAATTGGCCCGATTCCAATTTTAAAGGTATGTAAATGCACTTAAAGTCCTCACCTGCCAACTCCCGGATCCTCATCCGCGCTTTGCGGATGAGTTCTGCCACCAGTTCTTGTGGTTTGGTCAGCCTTTTGGACCGACTGTGGCTCAGGAACACCCACTCTATGATTAAGAGGGGGTCCTTTTTGCCTTGGTCCGTGCCCTTTCCCAGGGTCTCCATCCACTGAAAGATGATGCCATGGAGGTGTGGCAGTCTGCCCATGATGATGAATTTGAAGGGCAGGCCCGGATCGCACCTGTGGGCCTGCCTGGCAGACATGGCCTCCTGGACCCTCTCTAAAGCAGCTTTGGCCTCTGGGGTGAGCTCCCTGGGAGAACTAGGCTCATCCCCCCCTTTCAATAAATTGAAAAGAGGGGCTAGGTCCTCGTTGGAAATACCTAACCAGGGTCTCACCCAATTTAAAGACCCACACAGCTGCTGGACATCTGCTAGGTTCCGAATTGTATTTTTGATGGCCAATTTCTGCGGAGCAATGGTCCGCTTAGTAATTTCCAAACCCAGGTATTTCCAGGGCGGCATCTTCTGAATTTTGTCCTTGCGCAGCTCGAACCCTGCAGCAACCAACGCACTGGTTGTCAGTTCAAGCGCATGGGTAAGCAGATCGTCATTGGGGGCACAAATTAAAATGTCATCCATGTAATGGTGGATGATCACGCCAGTTGTGGCTGCACGCACAGGGGACAACAATGAAGAAACGTACCACTGGCAAATACTTGGGCTGTTTTTCATGCCCTGAGGAAGTACTCTCCAATGGTACCTCTTCATTGGGGCTTCTCGGTTGATGGAGGGAACCGAGAAGGCAAACCGCGGCGCGTCATCAGGATGTAGGGGAATTTGGAAGAAGCAATTCTTAATATCAATTATGGCCAGATTCCAATTTTGAGGCAACATCGCCGGGGACGGCATCCCAGGTTGGGGAGAGCCCATATTTTCAATTACTGCATTGATTGCACGGAGGTCGTGAAGGAGCCGCCACTCGTCTTTGCCCGGTTTTTTGAGGACAAAGACGGGGGAATTCCAAGGAGATGTAGTTTCTTGGATATTCCCTTTGGCTAACTGCTCGTCCACGAGCTCCCGGAGCGCTTTTAATTTTTGTTTATTCAGCGGCCATTGCTCCACCCACACTGGAGTATCTGTCAGCCAATTCAGTTTCTGGGTGGGACGCTCCTCAATGGTCGCTGCCCGAAAAACCTGGGGGGTCGGTATGTCAATTGTGACCCCCCATTGGGCCATCAGGTCTCTCCCCCACAAGGGCTCCGTATAGTCTAAAACGAATGGGCGTAAATACGCCGATTGCCCATTCGGCCCCTCAATTTTGACGATGTTTTTCGATTGTTTTGCCAATTGGGTGCCTCCTACTCCTGAAATTTTTCCCGCTACGTTTTGCAACTCCCAACGCGACGGCCAATCCCGTTCGGGAATGACCGTGACGTCTGCCCCTGTGTCCAGGAGTCCATTGATGTGCTTGAACTCCTGGCCCTTCCACATGTAACAACCCAACTTCGGCCTTTCCTTCCCAATGACCTGGGCCCGGCACACCTGGTAATCCTGTTTGGCAGACTTGCGCCACAAATCTTCAGGGTGTACCGGTGGCCCAGATATCGGAATTGCTTGGGCGATGATTTGGCCCTTGGGAAGGAAAGCCGGAGGGTGGGAGCAGTGCAGCCACAAAACCACCTGGTCCGGATCCCTTGATGTTACACAGGGAGCGATGGTAATGTCTAAAGGCGTGTATTTTGTGTCCCCAAGGACGATGTACTTACTACGGATGTTCCTCCAGGTCCCTGGGTCGTCAGCATTGACAGTGACGAAATGCCAATGATCGTCTCGCAGATGCAGAGCGTCGGTCAGGGCCAACCTATATGGGGAGAAATTAGAGGTGGTGTTAAGTATTGGCTTGGGCTGGGTTGGGTCTCGACCCAGCCAAGCAGTGGAAATGAATTCCACGTCCTCCCTCATATAGGCTGGTTCGTTCGTCCGGTGCTTGGTCATGTCCTGTAAAGAAAGGTCCTCAGGCGGGGTGCGAAAGCTGGTGTTGTCCCTCCCCTCCTCCGGTGTTAATCTCCCCACCTTATTTCTGTCTGAGCGCAGGGAGGGACTGCGCTCATAGATCAGTTTTTTGGTCTAGCCCCCAAGTTGGGGGTAGACCTCCCCTGGTGTTGCCTGTAATTTAAGAACTCCTCCCTGAGGGGACACTTGTTGACCCAGTGTCCCCCCTGCCCGCAGAGGTGGCACTTTTCCGTCTGCGGGGGTCCTCTTGGGGATGCTCCTGGCGGACGACGGTTGGCCGATGGTGTGGCCGGCGGCGTCCGGGCGGCGGCGAAGGACACCCTCCTTGATGGCGGTTGAGGGGTCCTCCGCGGATCCTCCGCAGGGACCGTGACCTTCCGAGCGCAAACCTGCAACATTGCCTGCAGGGTGGGCTCAGGTTCAAGAGGGAGGCTGAGGATCGCTTGCCGACAGGGCTCGTTTGCGTTCTGCTTTGCCACTGTGGCAAGCATCCCCTCCCTCAGGCGCTCGTCCGGAACCTGAGCCTCCATCGCCCTGTGCAGGCGGTCCACGAAGGTCACGAATGGCTCGATTGGTCCCTGCTTAATAGATAAGAAATCAATGGCCGCCCCGCGCGATCGCAAGGTGACCAGTGCCTTTTCCGCCGCTCTCGCACTGACCTGCAGTGCGCCCCGTGGGATTTTTTCCGCCTGCTTTGCCCCCTCCTTCCAATCCCCCTCCCCGCACAAGTGGTCGAGGGATATCACTGCCCCATCCCCATCCCGGGAGGTCTCTGCAGAGGCCCAGAGGTCAGGGAGAACATCCCTGATCTCCCGCTTCCATTCCGACTCCCATATCAGGAACTCACCATGTGAGATGAGACATGATATGAGCGTCCGAATGTCTGCGGGGACATATTCGGCCGCAGAAAAGGTTGCTTTCAGCAACCCCCGAAAATATTCGCTTTCGCGGCCAAACTCCCTCTGAGCCTTGCACAGCTCCTTGATGACATGCTATGGGATGGGTGACCACTGTGCAAGGGGCCCGGCCCCCTGCCGCGGTGTGTAGACGACTGGCGCGGCAGAGAAGGCCGGAAGGGTTGGAGAGGGTTCCGGGTTCCCACGCCCCTCCCTTCCGGAACCGATAGCGTGGGAACCGGAAGTTAGAGCGTGGGAACCAGGGGGCGGGGCGGAAGGGGCGTGGCCAGGAGCGGGGGGAGTGGCAGGATGGGAACTCCCCTCCCCGGAGGCGGAGTCAGGGGGCGGGGAAAACCCCGCGTCAGCAGGGGCGTGGTCGGGATAGGGTGGAGGAGGGACATGGGCGGGGAGATCCGGGGAAGGGGCGGAACTTCAGGAGGCGGGAAGAAAGGGGTTGCGGGAGGGGGGAGCACAAGTGGCGGGAAAAGCCGCGCGGGCTCCGCCATCTTGTGCCCGGGAGACTGAGGGAGATGGGCGGCCATTTTGTGGCAGCCCAGGGAGAGTGGCCGAGGGAGAGGTTTTGGGTTCGGGGGATAACTTAACACGAACAGACCCTCTACGGGACAGGGCTGTACATTTGGGAGAAGCAGGGGAACGGGGAGAGGCAGAGACGGCGCCTGTCTCGCCTGGGGGAGAATTAGGAGCAGAGGGAGAGGAAAGAGGTTTAGGGTTGCTAAACCCACCCGCTGAACTGGGGATTTGTTTGTCAGTTGGCTGTGGCAGGTTTCCGTAGTTATTTTTAACAATATCGCGAATTTGGAGAGCCAATAAAGTGAATTTTGCGAGAGAAAGATCTGACTTACGCAGAATCTCCCTCCCGACTTGGTCCCAAAAGGGGACCTGGTACAATTTAGCTGCCGAAACGTCGGGAAAAGCCTGCGACAACCATCTGACAAATTTTTTAACTTCATTTTTCTTAATTTTCACCCCACCCACTAAAAGGATGCCCACAACTTGGGTATAGAGGCTTTTCTGGGGCACCGAGAGCTTAGCACCCATAGCTCGCTGTTAATTGGTGCCCCGCGAGGTAAGTTCTGAAAATCCCAAAAGAACGAAGAAGACTGCCGCTCCCCGCTCTGTCCCCACCCTCGACGCACTCCCGCCCGGGAAGGGAGGCAAACCCGGTGAGGGCTAGGGGAGAGCCGGACCGCCCCTACACCGTCTACACGGTGAGGGTCCACCAGGGGAGGGTAGAAACGAAAAAACAGAACTTACCAAACCGCCGCGGTGGAGACCGACGCCGCTGGTGCCTCCGGCACTACCGGCTCCGTCCCCTGGGAGCGCAGCTCTCTAAAACGGAGCGCGCTCTAACCAGGGGCAGTTGACGGCCACGAGGGGTAATTCCCGAGGTCTGGGGGACCTCAAACTCCTCTGCCACGGGGTCCTAGCTGCGATTCCAGGGCCCCACGTTGGGCGCCAACTTGCCGCGCTCCCCAGCCCCAAGTGCCCTCTGATGTTGCGCTCAACCCCGGCTAGCTCGGCACCTGGGGTGAGGACGGGCAATGAGGCACCTCTCGCTGCGCCCTGATGGGGTTTGAGAGGTGTCCCCGTGGGTCCTGAATCAGCAGCGGCTACCCTAAGGCGGCAAGGAAAAGCCGGAACCAGCTGGGGTAAAAGTCTTCTTTAATCTGGAGCCAACGTGGCCAACGCAAAGAAGATACACCAACAGGAAACCCCCCCAAGCTGGAACCCCGAGTGGGGTTCGGGGCAGGCAATTATAGGATTTGGGAAGGGAATGGGAGTGGAAACCAGGGAGGGAAAACCAATGGGAGACGGGGAAGGGAGTGGCTCCACGGTGGGGTGATTCCGCCTGGTCCAATGGGAAGGGGACAGGGGAGTGGCCCCAGGCCCTCGTCCAATCACTCGGTGCCCTGTGGAGAAGTTTCTGGACAGAGGGGAAGGAACACCGAGTGACAGACAAGGTACCTGGGAGGGGACAGGGGGATGACTTGGCAGTTTTGGGGATGACGGACAGGTGTTGGGAAGGCGGGAAAGGGGGACCAGGCGGGAAAACAGAACAAAAGGATGTACCAATACAGCAAATAGGGGAAGACAGGAACAAACCATTGGGGAAATACAAAATTGTAAAACCGTACATAAAATAAATAAAAACGCACCACCACAGTAGAGCAGCCTGACTCTGTTGGTGTTGGCTCTGGCTGCTCAAAAGAGGTTGAGCTGAAGGTTGGCTCTGGTGCTGGAGTAGCTGTTTCAGCTGACTCTGGACATGGAGTGGGAGTAGAGCAGCCTGACTCTGTTGGTGTTGGCTCTGGCTGCTCAAAAGGGGTTGAGCTGAAGGTTGGCTCTGGTGCTGGAGTGGCTGTTTCAGCTGACTCTGGACATGGAGTGGGAGTGGAGCAGCCTGACTCTGTTGGTGTTGGCTCTGGCTGCTCAAAAGGGGTTGAGCTGAAGGTTGGCTCTGGTGCTGGAGTGGCTGTTTCAGCTGACTCTGGACATGGAGTGGGAGTGGAGCAGCCTGACTCTGTTGGTGTTGGCTCTGGCTGCTCAAAAGAGGTTGAGCTGAAGGTTGGCTCTGGTGCTGGAGTGGCTGTTTCAGCTGACTCTGGACATGGAGTGGGAGTAGAGCAGCCTGACTCTGTTGGTGCTGACTCTGGCTGCTCCAAGGGGGCTGAGCTGAAGGTTGGCTCTGGTCTTGGAGTAGCTGTTTCAGCTGACTCAGGATATGGAGTGGGAGTAGAGCAGTTTGACTCTGTCAGTGTTGGCTCTGGCTGCTCAAGAGGGGTTGAGATGTAGGTTGTCTCTGGTGCTAGAGTGTCTGTTCCAGGTGGACGCATGCCCATCTGAATCAGGATCCAGTTGTAGAAGTACTGAGTGGAGGTGTAGACTCCCGGGCGTTTTGTTCTGACACAGCCTTTTCCCCAGCTGGTCACTCCAACAAGCCAAAAGTAGCCAGCATGGTTATCTTTGCACACCAGAGGCCCTCCACTGTCACCCTGCAACAGAGGAAAGAGGATTAGGGTGCTGTTGGGTGGCTGCTGTCAGCACTAGAGGCCTGTTTCTCTCTTGCAGCCCCTGCCACAGCTGTATTCATGGTACAAAAAGGCTTTGCTCAGGTGCTGGAGTCTCAAGAACCTTAGCTGGGAACAGGGTGGGTGTCTGTGAAGGCCCCCTTTTGTATCTGCACAGTGATCCTGGATGGGCAGAGCATAGATCATCCAGAATCTGGATCTGTGGGCTGCTGAGAACACTGGATGGGCTTTCTGGGCAGAGGGGCAGGCCTGGGGAACACGGTCACTTGGCAAGGAAACTCCAGCAGTGGAGGAAAAGTGGTTTGCCAGACAAAGCCCATGGTGACGGGGTACCTTCGCTGCTGGCTCCCAGCACTCATACCTGGCAGGTGTCCATGCCACCCCGTGGGTAGCCAGCACACAGGTTGTGGGTGTGGATGGCCCCAGCGTACCGACGGCTGCTGTTAACCAGCCGGATATCCAGGAGACGGACCTTGGCTTCCTGCAGGACATCACTCGGACCCTGAGCTGCAAGCACAGGAAGGAATGGGCACCCAGCAGCTCTTTGCCAGTTCCACTCCCCTGTCTGGGGGTGAACTCATTCCCTAGGGCTTGGCTTTGCCTCTGGAGCAGTTGTTGAAGCGCTGTGTCCTTTCTGTCTGCCTTTGGGGAGCAGGCCAGGCCCAGCTCTCCAGAGGCATACATCCTACAGCCTGACTTTGGTTTGTGCTGTCAGGAAGCCAAACCCATCTTGCTGGTGTGCCCAGCTCACCCTCAGGGCCCTTTTTGGGAACTCACCTTTTGCAGTGGCAGAACCCCAGCCAGCAATGTAGCAGGTTTTCAGCTCTGACACTGTGAGCGAGGCGTTGGGCACGCAGGCAAGCTGGACGTAGTCACTGCACTCCACGGGCTTGTCCAGCTCCAGCAGGGCGATGTCGTTCTGCTGGGAATCAGCCGTGTACTCCTGGTGGGCCAGGAGCCGCTTGATGTGGCGCACCTGAGTTTCAGGGCCCAGATGGGTCAGCTTGGTGGCCCCGATCAGCACACGCCACATGGTGACATTCCTGCAAGGCAGAGAGGGGTCTGAGGAAGAGCAGAGCCGTGTGCTGTTGATGCCTTAGGATTTTAGCTTTTGTATTTTTCATCCATTTGTAATCCTGCAGTTTTTTACTGTATAACTAAATTCTGCACACAGTGTGAGCTGCTGCTGCTTTCCCATTCTGGTCACAAAAATTCCTCTCCAGGCCTGGCAATCAAGGATACCTCACTGCCTCAGGCCTCGAGAGATGGAAACAAAAGTGAGTTGAGGGGAGCAAACTGGGGGTAAATGACTTCATTACCTGAAGCTGTAATTAGAAGATTAACCCTAAATATGCAAATGGACCAAATTTATAGGTGTGAAAACCTTTGACCCGTGGTCAATTTTGGGTTGTAGCACTTGGGGGGGTCTTTTGTTTTGCCTAAAATGGACCTGGAGGCCCTTCAATAAATATAATCACTTTTTATTCCTTGTCTGGCCTGTTTTTAGGTAGTCCTGAAAAGGCATCACTGTGGCAGCTCAGCACTTCCCTTCCTTCTGCTTCTCAAGGCAGAGAGGAAAGCAGGGCAATGAGGAGTGTGACTGCCCTAGCATGCCTTAGGCTCCAGGAATGCCACACTGGAGGCTGCTGGGCAGCAGTGGCACGAGCCCAGCCTTCTGAGCAGTCCCTCAGTTGGGCCCCGTAGTATTGAGGTGCTGCAGGCTGGGCAACTGTTTGTGTGGTGAGGATACCCTCATTCCCTGCTCCTCCTTACCTGGCCTGGAGGAAGCAATGGGCTGCTGTGAGGACCCACTGTGGGCTGATGAGGGACCCTCCACATGTATGGCCGGTGCCTATTTTCCTGGGGTCCTGGATGCTGACAATCCAGGGCCAGGCCCCTGGCAGGGCACCTGTGCCAGTCACAATTCGGTAGTCAGCATCTATGGAGTTGTAGTCAGAAGCCATGGGCCGGAGCCCACAGGTCCCTCTGGAAGCACAAAATCATTACTGCCCTTCTGTTCCAGTACCTGGGTGCTGGCAAGGAGGCTCCCACATGGGGTTTGGGGTGTGGCAATGGGGGACAAGCACCCTCCTAGAGCCTGGGGCCATACCTGCAGTTGCCCCAGGTACCATGTGCAGGTCTGTACACAGCCAGCAGGATGAAGAGGTACAGGTACAGAAGATTCATCGCTGTCAGCAGCATCTGTCAGCTGAAAGAGACAAAAGCTTGTCTCTTCCAGTGCAGTCTCTGACGAGTGCTGCAGCAACTGCACTGTCCATGGCACCTGGGGCTGATGTCACAGAGTGGGTGGTTCCAGGTTCTGGGCACAGTGTCCTCAGAGGGCAGGGAAAGGCCACAGCCTCACAGAACCACAGAATGGTTTGGGCTGGAAGGGACCTTGAAGGTTGTGAAAGGCAAAAGGGGTCCCTTGCCTCGCACATGCAAAACGACACCATGGGCAGACAAATCTGGCACAGAGGGAAAGTCACTCCAAAGGCAGTGTTTGGTCAGAGAGGGTGCTCAGAGCCACCACACGATGGAGAAAACTAGCACATCAAAGCTAGAAAGAGGACAGGAAGGAACAATGCCATGTGCAAACTACTTGGGGGGATGCTTCAAGGCACATAAGCCTTAGCTGATGGAACAAACCTGGAAACTCCTGAGTGTTGCAAGAGGAATTGCTGACCATGGCAGAGTGCGAGAAGCTGACAGGAGTTTCAATGCCATGAGGAAGCCCTTCTGAGTCTGTTTATACATTCTCCATGTCTGGAGCAGGGTGAGTACTGCAAATGCCTCAGTGCTGCCTCTTGCTTTGGAGACTGGTGCTGGAGGTCATGGCTGCAGAAAACAAGGGACTGAGATGGAGAGTGCTCATGCACTCACTTTTGTGGTTTGGGAATGGCATTCCCCAGTCTGGTGTTTCCACTGGAACACTGCAAACCACTGCTCCTCACTCCCTTCTCCCTCTCCCCTCCCTTCTCTGGTGGGCTTGAGAATAGAACTGGAAGCACAAAAGTTAAAGACTGTGGGTTGAGACAAGAACAATATAATGGAAACAGCAATGAAACAAGAAAATGAGCAGTAACCGCAACAATATTAATAATGGACTGGGACAATTCACATGCAACCATCCACCCCATAGAGCCTGGCAGTACCCAACCAGGCTGTCATGCATGTTATCCAGCGGAGATTTCTTCCCCTGTCCCTGGAAAATGTTGTGGAGTGGTTCAGAACAACCTCCACGTCCTGGCCATGCCCTGTCCTGGTTATGGCAAAAATTTACCCCATCCTGGCCAGAACCAGGACATTCACCCTCATGATCTGCCCCACAGCTTTGGAATCTGTGCCAGAGGGTCTGGCAGGGCAGGGAGGGCAGTCACCAGGGATTGGCAGACGTTGGAAACTCCTTATCCCTCTCTCTGGCCCCTGGTTTTCCTTGTTTTATGGAATGGAAGAACACATGTCCAACTCCTCCCAGTATCTCCTTCACTGGAAATCCTCCGTGCTTTGATTCCTTCTCTGACATTCTGCTGCACCTGGGGAATGCAGTGGGAAAACCCAAGGCTTTGTGTGAAGGTCACTCCCTCAGCACTTCACCTGAGGTGCACAGGAAGGCTGCCCTGGCTCTACCACACCTCATCCAGAACACCTGGAAGCTCTTCCCTCCCCATTCACACACTCCCCTGCCTTGTCCTCCTCATCCCACAGGGATGCACAGAGGGGCTACCACACTTCACGGTTTGGTAGCCCTGATACCACACTCCTGACTGGAATGGGGTGACCCTGGGGCAGTTTTGGCCTGCATCAGTTCCATGTCCTGCCTCAGCACACCCAGGTTCTCTGTTGGCGTTTGTGCTCATCTCTGCAGCTTTGCTGTCCTGCACCAGGAGTTTGCTGAATAAAATCATCCTCTAGAAAGGACATGTGACACAAGCCCAGGAGTAAGCAGCACCATGGGAGAGTTCAGCAAGGTGCCCTGGGGACAGCCAGGCCAGGCAGGGGAAGGTGGGGGGACCACGGCCTCACTGAAGCAGCCACATTGTACAGCACAAAAAATAAAGCTAAATAAATGCTGGGATGAAATACAGCACTGCTGGGACTGCTCCATTTAGCAAATAACAGTTGTGGGGGAGATTTACAGATGTACTGGGTACATCTGGGAACTGGGGCTCCTGCTGGAAGTCTTCAATCTTGAAGCTCCCAGTTCCCAAAGCTGGTAAATCCTTCCCAGCAATGGCTCCTGAGGCAGGGAGAGGGGTGGAAAGCCAAGGATGGGGCAGAGATCAGAAGGAGCTGGGGAGCTCAGAGAGGTCTTCAAGGGGAAGAGGATTTGTCTGAAAGGCCCTCACTTTTCTGGTCATCTTGGCAACTCTGGCAGGTTTAACAGGAGGTTTGTCTGGAAACAAGACAGGGACATATTGGCATGATGGGTGCTGGCATATTCCAGTCTTAGGCTTTGCAGAGAGAGATTTGCTGTTTCCCCATAGGCCACAGAGGATTTTAATATGAGGTGAACTCCCCAAGCTTGCATCCACCCTGTTCCATGGCCTCTGGCTCTGAGAAATGCTCTCCTGTGCACCCTGCTTCATTCCCTCAGATCAATGGCTGATGTGCCAGCAGCTCCTGCTCCAGAAGGGCAGCACATGATGAAGGTGCCACCCCTGCAGCTGAAAAGAAGGTTCCTTTTGCCATGGCATTCCAGGAGGTCATAAGACACATCATCAATGGAGTCTGAAAAAAAGAAAAATTAGAAGTTGAGGCAGCTGCATTTACCAGTGTGGGCAGTCCAGAGAGAACTGCCTGGACCTGACCCAGTTTGTGGATCAGAGCCAGAAATAGGTTCCCTTAGCTAGAAATGAGACCTCTCTACCCAGAGAGCCAGCTGCTTGCCATTCCATTGCTCCCTGGCCACAAGCAGCACTTCATCCATGAGCTCTCACCCCACAGAGCCCCTAGGTAACCCTGAAAAGACTCCTTCAGTATCAGGGGCTGCAAGAGACCTCTAGATGAGCAGCTAGAGGATTAGGTGAGGAGAAGAACTGAAATAAAATGCGTGTTTTTCCCTGGATTTGTGGAAGACAACAAGAAAGAAATACAGGACCCCAAAAAACAAACCCACTCGATGGGAGAGGCAGGTGAGCACCTCTGGTTCAGGAATTACAGAATGCACTCAACTGCAGCTTGCAGGCAAGGATCCTGGCACGTTCCAGCAGCCAGCACTGCCACCTGATCCCAGCATCCCTCTGCCCCATGGATTTACACAGGACCCCAAAGCCCCAGTGGTCAGTGAAAGGAAAACATCCAACTGTCCACACTTGGCAACCTACTCCTGGGTTCTGCAGCCTGTGGAGAAAGACAAATTCCCTCACTAGAAAACTAAGCAGGTTTGAGCTGGGCTTTCTCAAAGCACACTAAAGGCAGAGGTGGGCTTCTCCGTGCTGTTTGGGAAGTGGCACATGAACCACACGGGAATCAGAGAGAGATTATCAACTCCAGAGGCACTGCTGAGCGCAGCCTCTCCTGACTCCAGCTGGGCTCCAGCCCCGAGGTGACCTGTGCCTCCAAACAGAGGGGCCAGAGTGACCTGCACTGACCAGGCCGGCCACAGCTCCGTGTCACACTGACCACTGCAGCGTCCAGCCAGTCCCTCCAGAGGCTCTTCCAATCTCCACCTCCACCTTACAGGGGCATGGAACGCCGCTGATCACACCCGCTGCTCCCTGACCTGCAGCCAGAGGAAGATTTCCTCATTTGCTGCTGTGGCCAGTGGCACCTCTCTGTAGCAGGTTTTGCGTCCTGCTCGGTGCCCCAGTGCTCCAGACAGGCTGGCTCCGTGCTGCTGGGCCTCTCCCGGTCCCTCTGAGCAGGGCTGCAGCCGAGTCTTCAGAACAGCCCCAATTCCCCAAAACAGCCCCCAAAACAGCCCGGCGCTGTCTGTGTGGGGAACATCAAACCCACACCAAGGAATGGCTTTGCCCAGTGCCCCGGGATGGAGCAGCCCCGGCCTGCTCCACCAGAGCCCAGGGCGGCTCTGGGAGCCCTGAGGGCACGAGAGAAGGAAACTTCAGCGTGAGGGTCTGCAGCGGCCAGGGGAACACCAGCGCCTCCGAGCCGCCCTGCCAGACACGTACGGCCCTCCACCACCCTCGCAGTGGTGCGGGAATGTGCTCGCTGCTGAGGGCGGCCTCGCGGCTCGGCGAGCAGCTCGGGCAGGGCCGCCGCTGTCCGCTCCGTGCGGAGCGCAGCCTCCTCCGGACGCGGCCGTGAGGCGGTCTGGGCCCTCGGGTGTCGCCTCCGGCAGAATCAGCGGCTCGGTGGAGCTCACACGAAGCTCTCCCTGGGGCGGGACAGCCCTTGCCCGTGGGGTGTCGGGCGGGCCCCGGGCCGGCCGAGGGTTGCCCGGCTGAGCCCGGGGCCGCCCCTGACGTGGGGCTCTGGGGCAGAGTCCGGCCCGCGGTGCCCAGCAGGGATGCGCGGTTCTGTCTGTGCTCGGGCAGCACCAGAGTAGAGTTTTTCCCTGCTACAGTACCTACGCTACCCCGCGAAAGAGCATCGCTCAGGTTTGACAGGAGGAGAAATCTGTGTGGCCGTCAGCTATCACCTATGGCCCGGTCAGGATACTGATGGATTTTCTGACCTATTCGCTAGGGTCGTGTAAAATGTTAAACTGCAGATGCTTTCTGAAAGCAACTAGTGCTTTGAATGGTACAATCTGGATTACAGAAGCTTTATGTAGTGTTAGGCTGTGAACCACAATAGGTTTATTCTACAAGTTAATAGGGATATGCCAGATCATGTTACACTTCTGTTTTATCTTCTGTTTTGACCCTATGGCAAGCATCAGTTGGGTTTATTTAGCTCTTTATTAGCCCTTTATTTAGCTCTTAGCATTTTTCACATTTTGTGTGAAAAATGAATTAACTTTTAGGTAGATATTTTTAAAGAGGAAAAATGTATTTGTGCCTATTGATGCTGCAGTGATTTGTGGTTTTGAGACCCATCTTGCAAAATACCACATGCTGAGGCTGATTGTCATAGCTCTGAAGCCAGCCCTGGGTATGGAATGCTTTTCATTCTTTGGAGTGTTCATTCCAGGCAGTTCTGTGTAACGAGATCTTTACAGAGCATGGAAGATGCCTCTAGGGGAAGTCTCCATTTTGATTGCTGTGCCTAGACTAATTCTGATACTCCTGAGTTTGCTGTCAGGTTTTTACGATGCTGAAATGTGTGTTTTCCAGGTTCCTGTGTGGGCTATTTTTCACTAAGAATCTAGAAAATATCTTGGCTTTTCGTGGAGTTTAGTGCAAAATAGGTTTGACTGTAGGAACCACATTGTTGCAAAGATGAAGCATGCAATTAAAGTTCTTTCTAATAATTTGAGATGATTTAAATATATGTCAAATGAAATGCCATAGTCAAGGAACCAAAGCAGTCGAATGAATTGCCTATAAATTCCTTTGGCATGAAGCGTGTTGAGTGAAATGTTTATTTCTTCTAAGCAATAGGTCATAAGAGTGTTTAAATAAAGGTATAGTATATATAATGCACTGGAGCACAATCCATGGATTAGAGTGAAATTTCAACACTCAGTTCCTTTACTTAGAGAAGTCCACCTATGCCCAGATGGATTAATTAATTGTAGTGGTAGAAAATACAGGGTGTAAAACACAGCTGACTGTTGAGCTTAGTATATCACTATGTTGTAGAGAAACTCAAGAATCAAGAAAATTCTAAATAAGTAAATGCTAATTTGTCATGCAGTACTATGGTATTTTCAGGCAGCTAATCAAGAAAATTTGAATTGGAAGACCGTCAAACTTGTTTCATACAATAAAACTCTGAGAGACTTATCTACAAATAGAAACACAAGGAGCATCCTTTTTTGTACTCAGCAAAGAGCTGGAGTATGTTGTGCTGTTACGGAGGTTTATTTTTATAAACTACTCCAATGAATTTTATAAGCATGTAAAAGATTGTAAGTGCCCTGAAACATGTTTATTCTTGGACTGGCAATTACATACATGGATTCAGTTTTGATTTTCTTTAAAATAAAAATAAAAATATTTCTCTGGAGTAATTTGCTCTCGGTAACAAGAGTCATCTGCAAGAGAAATATCCAAACCAATTTCTGGGCAGTGGAAGTAGCTTTATTTTTTATAACATTCTTAGTACCTGTGACCAGGGTTGGTAGAGTGCCAGTCCTGCCAGCTTTAAGGAGCTGCATGTAAGTGTACCCTCGTTTCCTCAGAATCCCAGGGATGTGGACATTTCTTTGAGATGAGCTTTTAGGAAGCCCCAGAACATCTGGTGGTGTGACATCTTCCTGCATGCTCTGTTTCTGCACGTGATGTTTTCCAGTGCTTTCAAACATCCCTTCCCTTCTGTTTTTTCAGATGGTTATTTAGACCTATCTTGAGAGCTACTCTCTTCAGCCTCAGCTTTATCCAAGATACAATATGGTTATTATATAACCTAGTATTTTTTCATTTTACTTACATTTCATTACATAACCTAGTATTTTACATTGTTACTTGCACAGCAGAATAACTGCAGAACTCTGCTCGATCCAGGTTATACTGAAAACTAAAAAAAATGCTATTTTTACATGCCTGACATTTTTCTTGCATATTTGAGCTTAGGTATTATGTTTGCTCATTTCAGGAGTGCTTCTGAACCACAGTCCAGAAAGAAGAAAAATCTTCTTGGTTGAAGTTGAACATTTGTCTCTAAGAGTAAGAACAAAGCCATGCCAGTGCTTTCAGAAGACTCAGGTAATTCAGCTGCATGCTTTCAACAGAGCAGTGACTGAAATCTTGTCATACCTGTTTCACACATAAAAATAATTTAAATAGGAGTAAAATGTAATAGAATTAAGATAATTCAACTGAAGTTTCTGAGCAATTACCTACAAGAAGGAAGGTGGAATGTAAAAGGTGAAAATTAATAAAGTTTGTCAGGATCAGTTTCCTACTAACCCTAGAGCACCCAAATATACTCTGATAGACCTGAATATACTCTGATAGACTTGAATATATTCTGATAGATCTGAATATATTCTGATAGACCTGAATATATTCTGATAGGCAGAATTGGACCCCTCAGTGTAACAGTGCCTTCTACATGTGCTTACTAAAGATCAGCCCATATATCTCTGCTGCTTGCTGTGTCATTTCTTAATATTTTCTGAACAGGGGTTGATAAACATTGTAAATATCCTTCCTTTTAACTTAAAATAAGTGTCTTTGTTCAAGGCTACTTTACTAGCTTCTCCAGTATGCTGCCCAGGAGAAGTCACAGATAATAAATGATGCTTAGGATTAAAGCAGGAGTGAGTTTGAGTCTCCTGGATCAAAATCCACTCTAAGGTTCGTGGAGAGAATAGCCACAGGAATAGATTTGAACCCCCTCCACCTTTTTATATTTCCTGTTTTGTTTTGGTCCTGTGTTCCCAGACATGGTTCACCGGGAAAAATCTGGCCTTTGTCTGGCTCTGTGTGTTGCAAAATTGGGATATTTAAATATTTTTTTAGAAAACTAGCCACAAGCTTTGATTCCACCACAATGGAAATCTACACTTTATCCTTTCTTCCTCTGGTCAGGCCTGGCTTTTTATAGGTGCCTCAGAGTGGAAGGGGCAGGATAACACTTGTAAGCAAAGCTGCTGGGGAGGTAGAGCTGCTACCTGTGCAAAAAAAGGTCATTCAATCAGTTTGAGAGTCTGCTGTGGTACTAAAATTTCAAATTTGTAAGAGGGGAAACAAAGGGTTCTGGAAACAAGGAGTAATAAACATGAAGTGTTAAATGTGAAAGATAATTTCTTAAGAAATATATATTGCTTTGTTAGATTTTGCCTTAATATGATGGTGTGCTTGACACTTATGAGGGGAGTGTTGCAAAATGAGCTGTGGATAAACACGAGATAATCACAAGTCTCTGCAAATGTGATGATCATCAATGTGATACCCAAATAAATGTAGTGACTGTTAAGACTGCAGTAGAAGGTCCTGTGAGAAATGCTGTGTAGAATGTTTTTGTTCTGTCCTGAATCTAAATTTAGGGTTGCATGAAACTTTGGCCCTTTTGACATCTCAGCTAAGACCTGATTCAAATCATAAAGAGGAAATGGGATTCCTTAGGGATGTCTTCAGTGAAAGAAGTCTCAGCTACCTGATGAAGGTAAAAGTTTGTATTTATTTATGTACATTCTCCTTACAGTTTACTTTTTCTCTGTTCCCTTGATTTATCAACCATTTACTTTGCCAAACCTTTTTTTTAAGAATTCTGTACTGACCAAAGCATATGTGTGCTTAAGAACAAACACTAATAATGTTTGACAATTAATATGTTGAACATATTAAAACCGAGATCAAGGAGTAGAATGTTGCTGGCAGAGGTTCCAAAAAGTGCAAGAGGCTCCAGGGAATGGGGAAAATATGCAGATGGGATAGAAAACCTAATATCCCATTGAGTATGGGATAGAAAACTTCATATATGGGATAGAAAACCTCACATGCCATTGAATATGGGACAGAAACCCTCACATATGGGATAGAAAACCTCACATTCCATTGCATATGGGATAGAAAACCTAACACCCAACCTATAATAAAATCCCCTAATATAACTTTAGTTGCCAAGTATTGGTTATGCAAAAGCCAGATGATGCCTCTTCACAGAGATAATCTAGTTTATGAATGTATGGGAAATTAATTCAATAGTCCAGTTTTAATTTTTTAATGTGGAGGTGGGTTTTTTTGGGGGTGTTATTTGGTGGGGGTGTTTTGTTTTAATTTTGGTTCTGAGTTTCTTTGGGGTGGGTGTGCTAGGGAAGAAGTAAAGGGTTTGGGTTTGGGTGTTTGCTTTCCAGCCTTAGCACAGGGATGTGGCTTCCTCAGAGAGGGTGGTAAGGATGCTCAGTAGGGGAACATGAGGCACTTTGCCAAAATATTCCTTATGTCTTTGACAGATGTGGAGTCAGTCTGAGTGCCAGCAGTGTCTGCAGGGGAGCTGTGGACAGTTCATCTATCACAACACTGGGGGTGGCACAAAGCTCTTCTGGTCTGCCCACTGCTCAGAAATCCTTGCTCCTGGCTGTGGAACTTCTGGCTGTGGAACTCCTCCTCAGCCTGTGTCCGGCCAATCTTCAGCCTTGAGACTTTCTAGAACGGTGTTCCCTGAGTCATGAGAGTTGAGTTTCAAGTCCCGCACCCAGGGATTCCACTGCTGGGCAGCATAAAACAGTGTTCCCAACTGCTGTCCTCAAGAGCTGTAGCCCCCTGTGACCTGTGTCCCTTCTCCCATCAGAGCTTTGTTTTGCTGGTGCCTGGCTTGGGAGTCCTTGCCTTGCACAGGAGACTGGACTGGACTACAAACACATGCTAACAGTGGTAACAGGCAACTTTATTTACACAACTAAATAAATTTCAGCATTTGTGCATGCAGAGGAGGAAGATTGGCAGGACAGAGGACGCCTTTGACCTGAGGCTGCCTTTGGACGAGCAGGCACTGCCCCAGTATGTAATGGTCATGGTCCACTGCAGCCTGCAGTGGATCCTGTTCATCCTGCTGCCCATGTCTTTTTTCTCATGAGGCCCAGCAGTATCTGGTGCACCCGAGTTAAGAATTTCACCACTATCTGGTATGGATGTGGAGCAGGCAAGAGAGGTTGCATTGACATTGGCTCCTCAGAGGGGTTTGAGGTCGACTCTGGCTCTGGTGTGGCTGTTGCAGTTGAGTGATCAGGAGTGGGAGTACAGCAGCCTGACTCTGTTGGTGTTGGCTCTGGCTGCTCAAAAGGGGTTGAGCTGAAGGTTGGCTCTGGTGCTGGAGTGGCTGTTTCAGCTGACTCTGGACATGGAGTGGGAGTAGAGCAGCCTGACTCTGTTGGTGCTGACTCTGGCTGCTCCAAGGGGGCTGAGCTGAAGGTTGGCTCTGGTCTTGGAGTAGCTGTTTCAGCTGACTCAGGATATGGAGTGGGAGTAGAGCAGTTTGACTCTGTCAGTGTTGGCTCTGGCTGCTCAAGAGGGGTTGAGATGTAGGTTGTCTCTGGTGCTAGAGTGTCTGTTCCAGGTGGACGCATGCCCATCTGAATCAGGATCCAGTTGTAGAAGTACTGAGTGGAGGTGTAGACTCCCGGGCGTTTTGTTCTGACACAGCCTTTTCCCCAGCTGGTCACTCCAACAAGCCAAAAGTAGCCAGCATGGTTATCTTTGCACACCAGAGGCCCTCCACTGTCACCCTGCAACAGAGGAAAGAGGATTAGGGTGCTGTTGGGTGGCTGCTGTCAGCACTAGAGGCCTGTTTCTCTCTTGCAGCCCCTGCCACAGCTGTATTCATGGTACAAAAAGGCTTTGCTCAGGTGCTGGAGTCTCAAGAACCTTAGCTGGGAACAGGGTGGGTGTCTGTGAAGGCCCCCTTTTGTATCTGCACAGTGATCCTGGATGGGCAGAGCATAGATCATCCAGAATCTGGATCTGTGGGCTGCTGAGAACACTGGATGGGCTTTCTGGGCAGAGGGGCAGGCCTGGGGAACATGGTCACTTGGCAAGGAAACTCCAGCAGTGGAGGAAAAGTGGTTTGCCAGACAAAGCCCATGGTGACGGGGTACCTTCGCTGCTGGCTCCCAGCACTCATACCTGGCAGGTGTCCATGCCACCCCGTGGGTAGCCAGCACACAGGTTGTGGGTGTGGATGGCCCCAGCGTACCGACGGCTGCTGTTAACCAGCCGGATATCCAGGAGACGGACCTTGGCTTCCTGCAGGACATCACTCGGACCCTGAGCTGCAAGCACAGGAAGGAATGGGCACCCAGCAGCTCTTTGCCAGTTCCACTCCCCTGTCTGGGGGTGAACTCATTCCCTAGGGCTTGGCTTTGCCTCTGGAGCAGTTGTTGAAGCGCTGTGTCCTTTCTGTCTGCCTTTGGGGAGCAGGCCAGGCCCAGCTCTCCAGAGGCATACATCCTACAGCCTGACTTTGGTTTGTGCTGTCAGGAAGCCAAACCCATCTTGCTGGTGTGCCCAGCTCACCCTCAGGGCCCTTTTTGGGAACTCACCTTTTGCAGTGGCAGAACCCCAGCCAGCAATGTAGCAGGTTTTCAGCTCTGACACTGTGAGCGAGGCGTTGGGCACGCAGGCAAGCTGGACGTAGTCACTGCACTCCACGGGCTTGTCCAGCTCCAGCAGGGCGATGTCGTTCTGCTGGGAATCAGCCGTGTACTCCTGGTGGGCCAGGAGCCGCTTGATGTGGCGCACCTGAGTTTCAGGGCCCAGATGGGTCAGCTTGGTGGCCCCGATCAGCACACGCCACATGGTGACATTCCTGCAAGGCAGAGAGGGGTCTGAGGAAGAGCAGAGCCGTGTGCTGTTGATGCCTTAGGATTTTAGCTTTTGTATTTTTCATCCATTTGTAATCCTGCAGTTTTTTACTGTATAACTAAATTCTGCACACAGTGTGAGCTGCTGCTGCTTTCCCATTCTGGTCACAAAAATTCCTCTCCAGGCCTGGCAATCAAGGATACCTCACTGCCTCAGGCCTCGAGAGATGGAAACAAAAGTGAGTTGAGGGGAGCAAACTGGGGGTAAATGACTTCATTACCTGAAGCTGTAATTAGAAGATTAACCCTAAATATGCAAATGGACCAAATTTATAGGTGTGAAAACCTTTGACCCGTGGTCAATTTTGGGTTGTAGCACTTGGGGGGGTCTTTTGTTTTGCCTAAAATGGACCTGGAGGCCCTTCAATAAATATAATCACTTTTTATTCCTTGTCTGGCCTGTTTTTAGGTAGTCCTGAAAAGGCATCACTGTGGCAGCTCAGCACTTCCCTTCCTTCTGCTTCTCAAGGCAGAGAGGAAAGCAGGGCAATGAGGAGTGTGACTGCCCTAGCATGCCTTAGGCTCCAGGAATGCCACACTGGAGGCTGCTGGGCAGCAGTGGCACGAGCCCAGCCTTCTGAGCAGTCCCTCAGTTGGGCCCCGTAGTATTGAGGTGCTGCAGGCTGGGCAACTGTTTGTGTGGTGAGGATACCCTCATTCCCTGCTCCTCCTTACCTGGCCTGGAGGAAGCAATGGGCTGCTGTGAGGACCCACTGTGGGCTGATGAGGGACCCTCCACATGTATGGCCGGTGCCTATTTTCCTGGGGTCCTGGATGCTGACAATCCAGGGCCAGGCCCCTGGCAGGGCACCTGTGCCAGTCACAATTCGGTAGTCAGCATCTATGGAGTTGTAGTCAGAAGCCATGGGCCGGAGCCCACAGGTCCCTCTGGAAGCACAAAATCATTACTGCCCTTCTGTTCCAGTACCTGGGTGCTGGCAAGGAGGCTCCCACATGGGGTTTGGGGTGTGGCAATGGGGGACAAGCACCCTCCTAGAGCCTGGGGCCATACCTGCAGTTGCCCCAGGTACCATGTGCAGGTCTGTACACAGCCAGCAGGATGAAGAGGTACAGGTACAGAAGATTCATCGCTGTCAGCAGCATCTGTCAGCTGAAAGAGACAAAAGCTTGTCTCTTCCAGTGCAGTCTCTGACGAGTGCTGCAGCAACTGCACTGTCCATGGCACCTGGGGCTGATGTCACAGAGTGGGTGGTTCCAGGTTCTGGGCACAGTGTCCTCAGAGGGCAGGGAAAGGCCACAGCCTCACAGAACCACAGAATGGTTTGGGCTGGAAGGGACCTTGAAGGTTGTGAAAGGCAAAAGGGGTCCCTTGCCTCGCACATGCAAAACGACACCATGGGCAGACAAATCTGGCACAGAGGGAAAGTCACTCCAAAGGCAGTGTTTGGTCAGAGAGGGTGCTCAGAGCCACCACACGATGGAGAAAACTAGCACATCAAAGCTAGAAAGAGGACAGGAAGGAACAATGCCATGTGCAAACTACTTGGGGGGATGCTTCAAGGCACATAAGCCTTAGCTGATGGAACAAACCTGGAAACTCCTGAGTGTTGCAAGAGGAATTGCTGACCATGGCAGAGTGCGAGAAGCTGACAGGAGTTTCAATGCCATGAGGAAGCCCTTCTGAGTCTGTTTATACATTCTCCATGTCTGGAGCAGGGTGAGTACTGCAAATGCCTCAGTGCTGCCTCTTGCTTTGGAGACTGGTGCTGGAGGTCATGGCTGCAGAAAACAAGGGACTGAGATGGAGAGTGCTCATGCACTCACTTTTGTGGTTTGGGAATGGCATTCCCCAGTCTGGTGTTTCCACTGGAACACTGCAAACCACTGCTCCTCACTCCCTTCTCCCTCTCCCCTCCCTTCTCTGGTGGGCTTGAGAATAGAACTGGAAGCACAAAAGTTAAAGACTGTGGGTTGAGACAAGAACAATATAATGGAAACAGCAATGAAACAAGAAAATGAGCAGTAACCGCAACAATATTAATAATGGACTGGGACAATTCACATGCAACCATCCACCCCATAGAGCCTGGCAGTACCCAACCAGGCTGTCATGCATGTTATCCAGCGGAGATTTCTTCCCCTGTCCCTGGAAAATGTTGTGGAGTGGTTCAGAACAACCTCCACGTCCTGGCCATGCCCTGTCCTGGTTATGGCAAAAATTTACCCCATCCTGGCCAGAACCAGGACATTCACCCTCATGATCTGCCCCACAGCTTTGGAATCTGTGCCAGAGGGTCTGGCAGGGCAGGGAGGGCAGTCACCAGGGATTGGCAGACGTTGGAAACTCCTTATCCCTCTCTCTGGCCCCTGGTTTTCCTTGTTTTATGGAATGGAAGAACACATGTCCAACTCCTCCCAGTATCTCCTTCACTGGAAATCCTCCGTGCTTTGATTCCTTCTCTGACATTCTGCTGCACCTGGGGAATGCAGTGGGAAAACCCAAGGCTTTGTGTGAAGGTCACTCCCTCAGCACTTCACCTGAGGTGCACAGGAAGGCTGCCCTGGCTCTACCACACCTCATCCAGAACACCTGGAAGCTCTTCCCTCCCCATTCACACACTCCCCTGCCTTGTCCTCCTCATCCCACAGGGATGCACAGAGGGGCTACCACACTTCACGGTTTGGTAGCCCTGATACCACACTCCTGACTGGAATGGGGTGACCCTGGGGCAGTTTTGGCCTGCATCAGTTCCATGTCCTGCCTCAGCACACCCAGGTTCTCTGTTGGCGTCTGTGCTCATCTCTGCAGCTTTGCTGTCCTGCACCAGGAGTTTGCTGAATAAAATCATCCTCTAGAAAGGACATGTGACACAAGCCCAGGAGTAAGCAGCACCATGGGAGAGTTCAGCAAGGTGCCCTGGGGACAGCCAGGCCAGGCAGGGGAAGGTGGGGGGACCACGGCCTCACTGAAGCAGCCACATTGTACAGCACAAAAAATAAAGCTAAATAAATGCTGGGATGAAATACAGCACTGCTGGGACTGCTCCATTTAGCAAATAACAGTTGTGGGGGAGATTTACAGATGTACTGGGTACATCTGGGAACTGGGGCTCCTGCTGGAAGTCTTCAATCTTGAAGCTCCCAGTTCCCAAAGCTGGTAAATCCTTCCCAGCAATGGCTCCTGAGGCAGGGAGAGGGGTGGAAAGCCAAGGATGGGGCAGAGATCAGAAGGAGCTGGGGAGCTCAGAGAGGTCTTCAAGGGGAAGAGGATTTGTCTGAAAGGCCCTCACTTTTCTGGTCATCTTGGCAACTCTGGCAGGTTTAACAGGAGGTTTGTCTGGAAACAAGACAGGGACATATTGGCATGATGGGTGCTGGCATATTCCAGTCTTAGGCTTTGCAGAGAGAGATTTGCTGTTTCCCCATAGGCCACAGAGGATTTTAATATGAGGTGAACTCCCCAAGCTTGCATCCACCCTGTTCCATGGCCTCTGGCTCTGAGAAATGCTCTCCTGTGCACCCTGCTTCATTCCCTCAGATCAATGGCTGATGTGCCAGCAGCTCCTGCTCCAGAAGGGCAGCACATGATGAAGGTGCCACCCCTGCAGCTGAAAAGAAGGTTCCTTTTGCCATGGCATTCCAGGAGGTCATAAGACACATCATCAATGGAGTCTGAAAAAAAGAAAAATTAGAAGTTGAGGCAGCTGCATTTACCAGTGTGGGCAGTCCAGAGAGAACTGCCTGGACCTGACCCAGTTTGTGGATCAGAGCCAGAAATAGGTTCCCTTAGCTAGAAATGAGACCTCTCTACCCAGAGAGCCAGCTGCTTGCCATTCCATTGCTCCCTGGCCACAAGCAGCACTTCATCCATGAGCTCTCACCCCACAGAGCCCCTAGGTAACCCTGAAAAGACTCCTTCAGTATCAGGGGCTGCAAGAGACCTCTAGATGAGCAGCTAGAGGATTAGGTGAGGAGAAGAACTGAAATAAAATGCGTGTTTTTCCCTGGATTTGTGGAAGACAACAAGAAAGAAATACAGGACCCCAAAAAACAAACCCACTCGATGGGAGAGGCAGGTGAGCACCTCTGGTTCAGGAATTACAGAATGCACTCAACTGCAGCTTGCAGACAAGGATCCTGGCACGTTCCAGCAGCCAGCACTGCCACCTGATCCCAGCATCCCTCTGCCCCATGGATTTACACAGGACCCCAAAGCCCCAGTGGTCAGTGAAAGGAAAACATCCAACTGTCCACACTTGGCAACCTACTCCTGGGTTCTGCAGCCTGTGGAGAAAGACAAATTCCCTCACTAGAAAACTAAGCAGGTTTGAGCTGGGCTTTCTCAAAGCACACTAAAGGCAGAGGTGGGCTTCTCCGTGCTGTTTGGGAAGTGGCACATGAACCACACGGGAATCAGAGAGAGATTATCAACTCCAGAGGCACTGCTGAGCGCAGCCTCTCCTGACTCCAGCTGGGCTCCAGCCCCGAGGTGACCTGTGCCTCCAAACAGAGGGGCCAGAGTGACCTGCACTGACCAGGCCGGCCACAGCTCCGTGTCACACTGACCACTGCAGCGTCCAGCCAGTCCCTCCAGAGGCTCTTCCAATCTCCACCTCCACCTTACAGGGGCATGGAACGCCGCTGATCACACCCGCTGCTCCCTGACCTGCAGCCAGAGGAAGATTTCCTCATTTGCTGCTGTGGCCAGTGGCACCTCTCTGTAGCAGGTTTTGCGTCCTGCTCGGTGCCCCAGTGCTCCAGACAGGCTGGCTCCGTGCTGCTGGGCCTCTCCCGGTCCCTCTGAGCAGGGCTGCAGCCGAGTCTTCAGAACAGCCCCAATTCCCCAAAACAGCCCCCAAAACAGCCCGGCGCTGTCTGTGTGGGGAACATCAAACCCACACCAAGGAATGGCTTTGCCCAGTGCCCCGGGATGGAGCAGCCCCGGCCTGCTCCACCAGAGCCCAGGGCGGCTCTGGGAGCCCTGAGGGCACGAGAGAAGGAAACTTCAGCGTGAGGGTCTGCAGCGGCCAGGGGAACACCAGCGCCTCCGAGCCGCCCTGCCAGACACGTACGGCCCTCCACCACCCTCGCAGTGGTGCGGGAATGTGCTCGCTGCTGAGGGCGGCCTCGCGGCTCGGCGAGCAGCTCGGGCAGGGCCGCCGCTGTCCGCTCCGTGCGGAGCGCAGCCTCCTCCGGACGCGGCCGTGAGGCGGTCTGGGCCCTCGGGTGTCGCCTCCGGCAGAATCAGCGGCTCGGTGGAGCTCACACGAAGCTCTCCCTGGGGCGGGACAGCCCTTGCCCGTGGGGTGTCGGGCGGGCCCCGGGCCGGCCGAGGGTTGCCCGGCTGAGCCCGGGGCCGCCCCTGACGTGGGGCTCTGGGGCAGAGTCCGGCCCGCGGTGCCCAGCAGGGATGCGCGGTTCTGTCTGTGCTCGGGCAGCACCAGAGTAGAGTTTTTCCCTGCTACAGTACCTACGCTACCCCGCGAAAGAGCATCGCTCAGGTTTGACAGGAGGAGAAATCTGTGTGGCCGTCAGCTATCACCTATGGCCCGGTCAGGATACTGATGGATTTTCTGACCTATTCGCTAGGGTCGTGTAAAATGTTAAACTGCAGATGCTTTCTGAAAGCAACTAGTGCTTTGAATGGTACAATCTGGATTACAGAAGCTTTATGTAGTGTTAGGCTGTGAACCACAATAGGTTTATTCTACAAGTTAATAGGGATATGCCAGATCATGTTACACTTCTGTTTTATCTTCTGTTTTGACCCTATGGCAAGCATCAGTTGGGTTTATTTAGCTCTTTATTAGCCCTTTATTTAGCTCTTAGCATTTTTCACATTTTGTGTGAAAAATGAATTAACTTTTAGGTAGATATTTTTAAAGAGGAAAAATGTATTTGTGCCTATTGATGCTGCAGTGATTTGTGGTTTTGAGACCCATCTTGCAAAATACCACATGCTGAGGCTGATTGTCATAGCTCTGAAGCCAGCCCTGGGTATGGAATGCTTTTCATTCTTTGGAGTGTTCATTCCAGGCAGTTCTGTGTAACGAGATCTTTACAGAGCATGGAAGATGCCTCTAGGGGAAGTCTCCATTTTGATTGCTGTGCCTAGACTAATTCTGATACTCCTGAGTTTGCTGTCAGGTTTTTACGATGCTGAAATGTGTGTTTTCCAGGTTCCTGTGTGGGCTATTTTTCACTAAGAATCTAGAAAATATCTTGGCTTTTCGTGGGGTTTAGTGCAAAATAGGTTTGACTGTAGGAACCACATTGTTGCAAAGATGAAGCATGCAATTAAAGTTCTTTCTAATAATTTGAGATGATTTAAATATATGTCAAATGAAATGCCATAGTCAAGGAACCAAAGCAGTCGAATGAATTGCCTATAAATTCCTTTGGCATGAAGCGTGTTGAGTGAAATGTTTATTTCTTCTAAGCAATAGGTCATAAGAGTGTTTAAATAAAGGTATAGTATATATAATGCACTGGAGCACAATCCATGGATTAGAGTGAAATTTCAACACTCAGTTCCTTTACTTAGAGAAGTCCACCTATGCCCAGATGGATTAATTAATTGTAGTGGTAGAAAATACAGGGTGTAAAACACAGCTGACTGTTGAGCTTAGTATATCACTATGTTGTAGAGAAACTCAAGAATCAAGAAAATTCTAAATAAGTAAATGCTAATTTGTCATGCAGTACTATGGTATTTTCAGGCAGCTAATCAAGAAAATTTGAATTGGAAGACCGTCAAACTTGTTTCATACAATAAAACTCTGAGAGACTTATCTACAAATAGAAACACAAGGAGCATCCTTTTTTGTACTCAGCAAAGAGCTGGAGTATGTTGTGCTGTTACGGAGGTTTATTTTTATAAACTACTCCAATGAATTTTATAAGCATGTAAAAGATTGTAAGTGCCCTGAAACATGTTTATTCTTGGACTGGCAATTACATACATGGATTCAGTTTTGATTTTCTTTAAAATAAAAATAAAAATATTTCTCTGGAGTAATTTGCTCTCGGTAACAAGAGTCATCTGCAAGAGAAATATCCAAACCAATTTCTGGGCAGTGGAAGTAGCTTTATTTTTTATAACATTCTTAGTACCTGTGACCAGGGTTGGTAGAGTGCCAGTCCTGCCAGCTTTAAGGAGCTGCATGTAAGTGTACCCTCGTTTCCTCAGAATCCCAGGGATGTGGACATTTCTTTGAGATGAGCTTTTAGGAAGCCCCAGAACATCTGGTGGTGTGACATCTTCCTGCATGCTCTGTTTCTGCACGTGATGTTTTCCAGTGCTTTCAAACATCCCTTCCCTTCTGTTTTTTCAGATGGTTATTTAGACCTATCTTGAGAGCTACTCTCTTCAGCCTCAGCTTTATCCAAGATACAATATGGTTATTATATAACCTAGTATTTTTTCATTTTACTTACATTTCATTACATAACCTAGTATTTTACATTGTTACTTGCACAGCAGAATAACTGCAGAACTCTGCTCGATCCAGGTTATACTGAAAACTAAAAAAAATGCTATTTTTACATGCCTGACATTTTTCTTGCATATTTGAGCTTAGGTATTATGTTTGCTCATTTCAGGAGTGCTTCTGAACCACAGTCCAGAAAGAAGAAAAATCTTCTTGGTTGAAGTTGAACATTTGTCTCTAAGAGTAAGAACAAAGCCATGCCAGTGCTTTCAGAAGACTCAGGTAATTCAGCTGCATGCTTTCAACAGAGCAGTGACTGAAATCTTGTCATACCTGTTTCACACATAAAAATAATTTAAATAGGAGTAAAATGTAATAGAATTAAGATAATTCAACTGAAGTTTCTGAGCAATTACCTACAAGAAGGAAGGTGGAATGTAAAAGGTGAAAATTAATAAAGTTTGTCAGGATCAGTTTCCTACTAACCCTAGAGCACCCAAATATACTCTGATAGACCTGAATATACTCTGATAGACTTGAATATATTCTGATAGATCTGAATATATTCTGATAGACCTGGATATATTCTGATAGGCAGAATTGGACCCCTCAGTGTAACAGTGCCTTCTACATGTGCTTACTAAAGATCAGCCCATATATCTCTGCTGCTTGCTGTGTCATTTCTTAATATTTTCTGAACAGGGGTTGATAAACATTGTAAATATCCTTCCTTTTAACTTAAAATAAGTGTCTTTGTTCAAGGCTACTTTACTAGCTTCTCCAGTATGCTGCCCAGGAGAAGTCACAGATAATAAATGATGCTTAGGATTAAAGCAGGAGTGAGTTTGAGTCTCCTGGATCAAAATCCACTCTAAGGTTCGTGGAGAGAATAGCCACAGGAATAGATTTGAACCCCCTCCACCTTTTTATATTTCCTGTTTTGTTTTGGTCCTGTGTTCCCAGACATGGTTCACCGGGAAAAATCTGGCCTTTGTCTGGCTCTGTGTGTTGCAAAATTGGGATATTTAAATATTTTTTTAGAAAACTAGCCACAAGCTTTGATTCCACCACAATGGAAATCTACACTTTATCCTTTCTTCCTCTGGTCAGGCCTGGCTTTTTATAGGTGCCTCAGAGTGGAAGGGGCAGGATAACACTTGTAAGCAAAGCTGCTGGGGAGGTAGAGCTGCTACCTGTGCAAAAAAAGGTCATTCAATCAGTTTGAGAGTCTGCTGTGGTACTAAAATTTCAAATTTGTAAGAGGGGAAACAAAGGGTTCTGGAAACAAGGAGTAATAAACATGAAGTGTTAAATGTGAAAGATAATTTCTTAAGAAATATATATTGCTTTGTTAGATTTTGCCTTAATATGATGGTGTGCTTGACACTTATGAGGGGAGTGTTGCAAAATGAGCTGTGGATAAACACGAGATAATCACAAGTCTCTGCAAATGTGATGATCATCAATGTGATACCCAAATAAATGTAGTGACTGTTAAGACTGCAGTAGAAGGTCCTGTGAGAAATGCTGTGTAGAATGTTTTTGTTCTGTCCTGAATCTAAATTTAGGGTTGCATGAAACTTTGGCCCTTTTGACATCTCAGCTAAGACCTGATTCAAATCATAAAGAGGAAATGGGATTCCTTAGGGATGTCTTCAGTGAAAGAAGTCTCAGCTACCTGATGAAGGTAAAAGTTTGTATTTATTTATGTACATTCTCCTTACAGTTTACTTTTTCTCTGTTCCCTTGATTTATCAACCATTTACTTTGCCAAACCTTTTTTTTAAGAATTCTGTACTGACCAAAGCATATGTGTGCTTAAGAACAAACACTAATAATGTTTGACAATTAATATGTTGAACCTATTAAAACCGAGATCAAGGAGTAGAATGTTGCTGGCAGAGGTTCCAAAAAGTGCAAGAGGCTCCAGGGAATGGGGAAAATATGCAGATGGGATAGAAAACCTAATATCCCATTGAGTATGGGATAGAAAACTTCATATATGGGATAGAAAACCTCACATGCCATTGAATATGGGACAGAAACCCTCACATATGGGATAGAAAACCTCACATTCCATTGCATATGGGATAGAAAACCTAACACCCAACCTATAATAAAATCCCCTAATATAACTTTAGTTGCCAAGTATTGGTTATGCAAAAGCCAGATGATGCCTCTTCACAGAGATAATCTAGTTTATGAATGTATGGGAAATTAATTCAATAGTCCAGTTTTAATTTTTTAATGTGGAGGTGGGTTTTTTGGGGGGTGTTATTTGGTGGGGGTGTTTTGTTTTAATTTTGGTTCTGAGTTTCTTTGGGGTGGGTGTGCTAGGGAAGAAGTAAAGGGTTTGGGTTTGGGTGTTTGCTTTCCAGCCTTAGCACAGGGATGTGGCTTCCTCAGAGAGGGTGGTAAGGATGCTCAGTAGGGGAACATGAGGCACTTTGCCAAAATATTCCTTATGTCTTTGACAGATGTGGAGTCAGTCTGAGTGCCAGCAGTGTCTGCAGGGGAGCTGTGGACAGTTCATCTATCACAACACTGGGGGTGGCACAAAGCTCTTCTGGTCTGCCCACTGCTCAGAAATCCTTGCTCCTGGCTGTGGAACTTCTGGCTGTGGAACTCCTCCTCAGCCTGTGTCCGGCCAATCTTCAGCCTTGAGACTTTCTAGAACGGTGTTCCCTGAGTCATGAGAGTTGAGTTTCAAGTCCCGCACCCAGGGATTCCACTGCTGGGCAGCATAAAACAGTGTTCCCAACTGCTGTCCTCAAGAGCTGTAGCCCCCTGTGACCTGTGTCCCTTCTCCCATCAGAGCTTTGTTTTGCTGGTGCCTGGCTTGGGAGTCCTTGCCTTGCACAGGAGACTGGACTGGACTACAAACACATGCTAACAGTGGTAACAGGCAACTTTATTTACACAACTAAATAAATTTCAGCATTTGTGCATGCAGAGGAGGAAGATTGGCAGGACAGAGGACGCCTTTGACCTGAGGCTGCCTTTGGACGAGCAGGCACTGCCCCAGTATGTAATGGTCATGGTCCACTGCAGCCTGCAGTGGATCCTGTTCATCCTGCTGCCCATGTCTTTTTTCTCATGAGGCCCAGCAGTATCTGGTGCACCCGAGTTAAGAATTTCACCACTATCTGGTATGGATGTGGAGCAGGCAAGAGAGGTTGCATTGACATTGGCTCCTCAGAGGGGTTTGAGGTCGACTCTGGCTCTGGTGTGGCTGTTGCAGTTGAGTGATCAGGAGTGGGAGTACAGCAGCCTGACTCTGTTGGTGCTGACTCTGGCTGCTCCAAGGGGGCTGAGCTGAAGGTTGGCTCTGGTCTTGGAGTAGCTGTTTCAGCTGACTCAGGATATGGAGTGGGAGTAGAGCAGCCTGACTCTGTTGGTGTTGGCTCTGGCTGCTCAAAAGAGGTTGAGCTGAAGGTTGGCTCTGGTGCTGGAGTGGCTGTTTCAGCTGACTCTGGACATGGAGTGGGAGTAGAGCAGCCTGACTCTGTTGGTGTTGGCTCTGGCTGCTCAAAAGGGGTTGAGCTGAAGGTTGGCTCTGGTGCTGGAGTGGCTGTTTCAGCTGACTCTGGACATGGAGTGGGAGTGGAGCAGCCTGACTCTGTTGGTGTTGGCTCTGGCTGCTCAAAAGAGGTTGAGCTGAAGGTTGGCTCTGGTGCTGGAGTGGCTGTTTCAGCTGACTCTGGACATGGAGTGGGAGTAGAGCAGCCTGACTCTGTTGGTGCTGACTCTGGCTGCTCCAAGGGGGCTGAGCTGAAGGTTGGCTCTGGTCTTGGAGTAGCTGTTTCAGCTGACTCAGGATATGGAGTGGGAGTAGAGCAGTTTGACTCTGTCAGTGTTGGCTCTGGCTGCTCAAGAGGGGTTGAGATGTAGGTTGTCTCTGGTGCTAGAGTGTCTGTTCCAGGTGGACGCATGCCCATCTGAATCAGGATCCAGTTGTAGAAGTACTGAGTGGAGGTGTAGACTCCCGGGCGTTTTGTTCTGACACAGCCTTTTCCCCAGCTGGTCACTCCAACAAGCCAAAAGTAGCCAGCATGGTTATCTTTGCACACCAGAGGCCCTCCACTGTCACCCTGCAACAGAGGAAAGAGGATTAGGGTGCTGTTGGGTGGCTGCTGTCAGCACTAGAGGCCTGTTTCTCTCTTGCAGCCCCTGCCACAGCTGTATTCATGGTACAAAAAGGCTTTGCTCAGGTGCTGGAGTCTCAAGAACCTTAGCTGGGAACAGGGTGGGTGTCTGTGAAGGCCCCCTTTTGTATCTGCACAGTGATCCTGGATGGGCAGAGCATAGATCATCCAGAATCTGGATCTGTGGGCTGCTGAGAACACTGGATGGGCTTTCTGGGCAGAGGGGCAGGCCTGGGGAACACGGTCACTTGGCAAGGAAACTCCAGCAGTGGAGGAAAAGTGGTTTGCCAGACAAAGCCCATGGTGACGGGGTACCTTCGCTGCTGGCTCCCAGCACTCATACCTGGCAGGTGTCCATGCCACCCCGTGGGTAGCCAGCACACAGGTTGTGGGTGTGGATGGCCCCAGCGTACCGACGGCTGCTGTTAACCAGCCGGATATCCAGGAGACGGACCTTGGCTTCCTGCAGGACATCACTCGGACCCTGAGCTGCAAGCACAGGAAGGAATGGGCACCCAGCAGCTCTTTGCCAGTTCCACTCCCCTGTCTGGGGGTGAACTCATTCCCTAGGGCTTGGCTTTGCCTCTGGAGCAGTTGTTGAAGCGCTGTGTCCTTTCTGTCTGCCTTTGGGGAGCAGGCCAGGCCCAGCTCTCCAGAGGCATACATCCTACAGCCTGACTTTGGTTTGTGCTGTCAGGAAGCCAAACCCATCTTGCTGGTGTGCCCAGCTCACCCTCAGGGCCCTTTTTGGGAACTCACCTTTTGCAGTGGCAGAACCCCAGCCAGCAATGTAGCAGGTTTTCAGCTCTGACACTGTGAGCGAGGCGTTGGGCACACAGGCAAGCTGGACGTAGTCACTGCACTCCACGGGCTTGTCCAGCTCCAGCAGGGCGATGTCGTTCTGCTGGGAATCAGCCGCGTACTCCTGGTGGGCCAGGAGCCGCTTGATGTGGCGCACCTGAGTTTCAGGGCCCAGATGGGTCAGCTTGGTGGCCCCGATCAGCACACGCCACATGGTGACATTCCTGCAAGGCAGAGAGGGGTCTGAGGAAGAGCAGAGCCGTGTGCTGTTGATGCCTTAGGATTTTAGCTTTTGTATTTTTCATCCATTTGTAATCCTGCAGTTTTTTACTGTATAACTAAATTCTGCACACAGTGTGAGCTGCTGCTGCTTTCCCATTCTGGTCACAAAAATTCCTCTCCAGGCCTGGCAATCAAGGATACCTCACTGCCTCAGGCCTCGAGAGATGGAAACAAAAGTGAGTTGAGGGGAGCAAACTGGGGGTAAATGACTTCATTACCTGAAGCTGTAATTAGAAGATTAACCCTAAATATGCAAATGGACCAAATTTATAGGTGTGAAAACCTTTGACCCGTGGTCAATTTTGGGTTGTAGCACTTGGGGGGGTCTTTTGTTTTGCCTAAAATGGACCTGGAGGCCCTTCAATAAATATAATCACTTTTTATTCCTTGTCTGGCCTGTTTTTAGGTAGTCCTGAAAAGGCATCACTGTGGCAGCTCAGCACTTCCCTTCCTTCTGCTTCTCAAGGCAGAGAGGAAAGCAGGGCAATGAGGAGTGTGACTGCCCTAGCATGCCTTAGGCTCCAGGAATGCCACACTGGAGGCTGCTGGGCAGCAGTGGCACGAGCCCAGCCTTCTGAGCAGTCCCTCAGTTGGGCCCCGTAGTATTGAGGTGCTGCAGGCTGGGCAACTGTTTGTGTGGTGAGGATACCCTCATTCCCTGCTCCTCCTTACCTGGCCTGGAGGAAGCAATGGGCTGCTGTGAGGACCCACTGTGGGCTGATGAGGGACCCTCCACATGTATGGCCGGTGCCTATTTTCCTGGGGTCCTGGATGCTGACAATCCAGGGCCAGGCCCCTGGCAGGGCACCTGTGCCAGTCACAATTCGGTAGTCAGCATCTATGGAGTTGTAGTCAGAAGCCATGGGCCGGAGCCCACAGGTCCCTCTGGAAGCACAAAATCATTACTGCCCTTCTGTTCCAGTACCTGGGTGCTGGCAAGGAGGCTCCCACATGGGGTTTGGGGTGTGGCAATGGGGGACAAGCACCCTCCTAGAGCCTGGGGCCATACCTGCAGTTGCCCCAGGTACCATGTGCAGGTCTGTACACAGCCAGCAGGATGAAGAGGTACAGGTACAGAAGATTCATCGCTGTCAGCAGCATCTGTCAGCTGAAAGAGACAAAAGCTTGTCTCTTCCAGTGCAGTCTCTGACGAGTGCTGCAGCAACTGCACTGTCCATGGCACCTGGGGCTGATGTCACAGAGTGGGTGGTTCCAGGTTCTGGGCACAGTGTCCTCAGAGGGCAGGGAAAGGCCACAGCCTCACAGAACCACAGAATGGTTTGGGCTGGAAGGGACCTTGAAGGTTGTGAAAGGCAAAAGGGGTCCCTTGCCTCGCACATGCAAAACGACACCATGGGCAGACAAATCTGGCACAGAGGGAAAGTCACTCCAAAGGCAGTGTTTGGTCAGAGAGGGTGCTCAGAGCCACCACACGATGGAGAAAACTAGCACATCAAAGCTAGAAAGAGGACAGGAAGGAACAATGCCATGTGCAAACTACTTGGGGGGATGCTTCAAGGCACATAAGCCTTAGCTGATGGAACAAACCTGGAAACTCCTGAGTGTTGCAAGAGGAATTGCTGACCATGGCAGAGTGCGAGAAGCTGACAGGAGTTTCAATGCCATGAGGAAGCCCTTCTGAGTCTGTTTATACATTCTCCATGTCTGGAGCAGGGTGAGTACTGCAAATGCCTCAGTGCTGCCTCTTGCTTTGGAGACTGGTGCTGGAGGTCATGGCTGCAGAAAACAAGGGACTGAGATGGAGAGTGCTCATGCACTCACTTTTGTGGTTTGGGAATGGCATTCCCCAGTCTGGTGTTTCCACTGGAACACTGCAAACCACTGCTCCTCACTCCCTTCTCCCTCTCCCCTCCCTTCTCTGGTGGGCTTGAGAATAGAACTGGAAGCACAAAAGTTAAAGACTGTGGGTTGAGACAAGAACAATATAATGGAAACAGCAATGAAACAAGAAAATGAGCAGTAACCGCAACAATATTAATAATGGACTGGGACAATTCACATGCAACCATCCACCCCATAGAGCCTGGCAGTACCCAACCAGGCTGTCATGCATGTTATCCAGCGGAGATTTCTTCCCCTGTCCCTGGAAAATGTTGTGGAGTGGTTCAGAACAACCTCCACGTCCTGGCCATGCCCTGTCCTGGTTATGGCAAAAATTTACCCCATCCTGGCCAGAACCAGGACATTCACCCTCATGATCTGCCCCACAGCTTTGGAATCTGTGCCAGAGGGTCTGGCAGGGCAGGGAGGGCAGTCACCAGGGATTGGCAGACGTTGGAAACTCCTTATCCCTCTCTCTGGCCCCTGGTTTTCCTTGTTTTATGGAATGGAAGAACACATGTCCAACTCCTCCCAGTATCTCCTTCACTGGAAATCCTCCGTGCTTTGATTCCTTCTCTGACATTCTGCTGCACCTGGGGAATGCAGTGGGAAAACCCAAGGCTTTGTGTGAAGGTCACTCCCTCAGCACTTCACCTGAGGTGCACAGGAAGGCTGCCCTGGCTCTACCACACCTCATCCAGAACACCTGGAAGCTCTTCCCTCCCCATTCACACACTCCCCTGCCTTGTCCTCCTCATCCCACAGGGATGCACAGAGGGGCTACCACACTTCACGGTTTGGTAGCCCTGATACCACACTCCTGACTGGAATGGGGTGACCCTGGGGCAGTTTTGGCCTGCATCAGTTCCATGTCCTGCCTCAGCACACCCAGGTTCTCTGTTGGCGTCTGTGCTCATCTCTGCAGCTTTGCTGTCCTGCACCAGGAGTTTGCTGAATAAAATCATCCTCTAGAAAGGACATGTGACACAAGCCCAGGAGTAAGCAGCACCATGGGAGAGTTCAGCAAGGTGCCCTGGGGACAGCCAGGCCAGGCAGGGGAAGGTGGGGGGACCACGGCCTCACTGAAGCAGCCACATTGTACAGCACAAAAAATAAAGCTAAATAAATGCTGGGATGAAATACAGCACTGCTGGGACTGCTCCATTTAGCAAATAACAGTTGTGGGGGAGATTTACAGATGTACTGGGTACATCTGGGAACTGGGGCTCCTGCTGGAAGTCTTCAATCTTGAAGCTCCCAGTTCCCAAAGCTGGTAAATCCTTCCCAGCAATGGCTCCTGAGGCAGGGAGAGGGGTGGAAAGCCAAGGATGGGGCAGAGATCAGAAGGAGCTGGGGAGCTCAGAGAGGTCTTCAAGGGGAAGAGGATTTGTCTGAAAGGCCCTCACTTTTCTGGTCATCTTGGCAACTCTGGCAGGTTTAACAGGAGGTTTGTCTGGAAACAAGACAGGGACATATTGGCATGATGGGTGCTGGCATATTCCAGTCTTAGGCTTTGCAGAGAGAGATTTGCTGTTTCCCCATAGGCCACAGAGGATTTTAATATGAGGTGAACTCCCCAAGCTTGCATCCACCCTGTTCCATGGCCTCTGGCTCTGAGAAATGCTCTCCTGTGCACCCTGCTTCATTCCCTCAGATCAATGGCTGATGTGCCAGCAGCTCCTGCTCCAGAAGGGCAGCACATGATGAAGGTGCCACCCCTGCAGCTGAAAAGAAGGTTCCTTTTGCCATGGCATTCCAGGAGGTCATAAGACACATCATCAATGGAGTCTGAAAAAAAGAAAAATTAGAAGTTGAGGCAGCTGCATTTACCAGTGTGGGCAGTCCAGAGAGAACTGCCTGGACCTGACCCAGTTTGTGGATCAGAGCCAGAAATAGGTTCCCTTAGCTAGAAATGAGACCTCTCTACCCAGAGAGCCAGCTGCTTGCCATTCCATTGCTCCCTGGCCACAAGCAGCACTTCATCCATGAGCTCTCACCCCACAGAGCCCCTAGGTAACCCTGAAAAGACTCCTTCAGTATCAGGGGCTGCAAGAGACCTCTAGATGAGCAGCTAGAGGATTAGGTGAGGAGAAGAACTGAAATAAAATGCGTGTTTTTCCCTGGATTTGTGGAAGACAACAAGAAAGAAATACAGGACCCCAAAAAACAAACCCACTCGATGGGAGAGGCAGGTGAGCACCTCTGGTTCAGGAATTACAGAATGCACTCAACTGCAGCTTGCAGACAAGGATCCTGGCACGTTCCAGCAGCCAGCACTGCCACCTGATCCCAGCATCCCTCTGCCCCATGGATTTACACAGGACCCCAAAGCCCCAGTGGTCAGTGAAAGGAAAACATCCAACTGTCCACACTTGGCAACCTACTCCTGGGTTCTGCAGCCTGTGGAGAAAGACAAATTCCCTCACTAGAAAACTAAGCAGGTTTGAGCTGGGCTTTCTCAAAGCACACTAAAGGCAGAGGTGGGCTTCTCCGTGCTGTTTGGGAAGTGGCACATGAACCACACGGGAATCAGAGAGAGATTATCAACTCCAGAGGCACTGCTGAGCGCAGCCTCTCCTGACTCCAGCTGGGCTCCAGCCCCGAGGTGACCTGTGCCTCCAAACAGAGGGGCCAGAGTGACCTGCACTGACCAGGCCGGCCACAGCTCCGTGTCACACTGACCACTGCAGCGTCCAGCCAGTCCCTCCAGAGGCTCTTCCAATCTCCACCTCCACCTTACAGGGGCATGGAACGCCGCTGATCACACCCGCTGCTCCCTGACCTGCAGCCAGAGGAAGATTTCCTCATTTGCTGCTGTGGCCAGTGGCACCTCTCTGTAGCAGGTTTTGCGTCCTGCTCGGTGCCCCAGTGCTCCAGACAGGCTGGCTCCGTGCTGCTGGGCCTCTCCCGGTCCCTCTGAGCAGGGCTGCAGCCGAGTCTTCAGAACAGCCCCAATTCCCCAAAACAGCCCCCAAAACAGCCCGGCGCTGTCTGTGTGGGGAACATCAAACCCACACCAAGGAATGGCTTTGCCCAGTGCCCCGGGATGGAGCAGCCCCGGCCTGCTCCACCAGAGCCCAGGGCGGCTCTGGGAGCCCTGAGGGCACGAGAGAAGGAAACTTCAGCGTGAGGGTCTGCAGCGGCCAGGGGAACACCAGCGCCTCCGAGCCGCCCTGCCAGACACGTACGGCCCTCCACCACCCTCGCAGTGGTGCGGGAATGTGCTCGCTGCTGAGGGCGGCCTCGCGGCTCGGCGAGCAGCTCGGGCAGGGCCGCCGCTGTCCGCTCCGTGCGGAGCGCAGCCTCCTCCGGACGCGGCCGTGAGGCGGTCTGGGCCCTCGGGTGTCGCCTCCGGCAGAATCAGCGGCTCGGTGGAGCTCACACGAAGCTCTCCCTGGGGCGGGACAGCCCTTGCCCGTGGGGTGTCGGGCGGGCCCCGGGCCGGCCGAGGGTTGCCCGGCTGAGCCCGGGGCCGCCCCTGACGTGGGGCTCTGGGGCAGAGTCCGGCCCGCGGTGCCCAGCAGGGATGCGCGGTTCTGTCTGTGCTCGGGCAGCACCAGAGTAGAGTTTTTCCCTGCTACAGTACCTACGCTACCCCGCGAAAGAGCATCGCTCAGGTTTGACAGGAGGAGAAATCTGTGTGGCCGTCAGCTATCACCTATGGCCCGGTCAGGATACTGATGGATTTTCTGACCTATTCGCTAGGGTCGTGTAAAATGTTAAACTGCAGATGCTTTCTGAAAGCAACTAGTGCTTTGAATGGTACAATCTGGATTACAGAAGCTTTATGTAGTGTTAGGCTGTGAACCACAATAGGTTTATTCTACAAGTTAATAGGGATATGCCAGATCATGTTACACTTCTGTTTTATCTTCTGTTTTGACCCTATGGCAAGCATCAGTTGGGTTTATTTAGCTCTTTATTAGCCCTTTATTTAGCTCTTAGCATTTTTCACATTTTGTGTGAAAAATGAATTAACTTTTAGGTAGATATTTTTAAAGAGGAAAAATGTATTTGTGCCTATTGATGCTGCAGTGATTTGTGGTTTTGAGACCCATCTTGCAAAATACCACATGCTGAGGCTGATTGTCATAGCTCTGAAGCCAGCCCTGGGTATGGAATGCTTTTCATTCTTTGGAGTGTTCATTCCAGGCAGTTCTGTGTAACGAGATCTTTACAGAGCATGGAAGATGCCTCTAGGGGAAGTCTCCATTTTGATTGCTGTGCCTAGACTAATTCTGATACTCCTGAGTTTGCTGTCAGGTTTTTACGATGCTGAAATGTGTGTTTTCCAGGTTCCTGTGTGGGCTATTTTTCACTAAGAATCTAGAAAATATCTTGGCTTTTCGTGGGGTTTAGTGCAAAATAGGTTTGACTGTAGGAACCACATTGTTGCAAAGATGAAGCATGCAATTAAAGTTCTTTCTAATAATTTGAGATGATTTAAATATATGTCAAATGAAATGCCATAGTCAAGGAACCAAAGCAGTCGAATGAATTGCCTATAAATTCCTTTGGCATGAAGCGTGTTGAGTGAAATGTTTATTTCTTCTAAGCAATAGGTCATAAGAGTGTTTAAATAAAGGTATAGTATATATAATGCACTGGAGCACAATCCATGGATTAGAGTGAAATTTCAACACTCAGTTCCTTTACTTAGAGAAGTCCACCTATGCCCAGATGGATTAATTAATTGTAGTGGTAGAAAATACAGGGTGTAAAACACAGCTGACTGTTGAGCTTAGTATATCACTATGTTGTAGAGAAACTCAAGAATCAAGAAAATTCTAAATAAGTAAATGCTAATTTGTCATGCAGTACTATGGTATTTTCAGGCAGCTAATCAAGAAAATTTGAATTGGAAGACCGTCAAACTTGTTTCATACAATAAAACTCTGAGAGACTTATCTACAAATAGAAACACAAGGAGCATCCTTTTTTGTACTCAGCAAAGAGCTGGAGTATGTTGTGCTGTTACGGAGGTTTATTTTTATAAACTACTCCAATGAATTTTATAAGCATGTAAAAGATTGTAAGTGCCCTGAAACATGTTTATTCTTGGACTGGCAATTACATACATGGATTCAGTTTTGATTTTCTTTAAAATAAAAATAAAAATATTTCTCTGGAGTAATTTGCTCTCGGTAACAAGAGTCATCTGCAAGAGAAATATCCAAACCAATTTCTGGGCAGTGGAAGTAGCTTTATTTTTTATAACATTCTTAGTACCTGTGACCAGGGTTGGTAGAGTGCCAGTCCTGCCAGCTTTAAGGAGCTGCATGTAAGTGTACCCTCGTTTCCTCAGAATCCCAGGGATGTGGACATTTCTTTGAGATGAGCTTTTAGGAAGCCCCAGAACATCTGGTGGTGTGACATCTTCCTGCATGCTCTGTTTCTGCACGTGATGTTTTCCAGTGCTTTCAAACATCCCTTCCCTTCTGTTTTTTCAGATGGTTATTTAGACCTATCTTGAGAGCTACTCTCTTCAGCCTCAGCTTTATCCAAGATACAATATGGTTATTATATAACCTAGTATTTTTTCATTTTACTTACATTTCATTACATAACCTAGTATTTTACATTGTTACTTGCACAGCAGAATAACTGCAGAACTCTGCTCGATCCAGGTTATACTGAAAACTAAAAAAAATGCTATTTTTACATGCCTGACATTTTTCTTGCATATTTGAGCTTAGGTATTATGTTTGCTCATTTCAGGAGTGCTTCTGAACCACAGTCCAGAAAGAAGAAAAATCTTCTTGGTTGAAGTTGAACATTTGTCTCTAAGAGTAAGAACAAAGCCATGCCAGTGCTTTCAGAAGACTCAGGTAATTCAGCTGCATGCTTTCAACAGAGCAGTGACTGAAATCTTGTCATACCTGTTTCACACATAAAAATAATTTAAATAGGAGTAAAATGTAATAGAATTAAGATAATTCAACTGAAGTTTCTGAGCAATTACCTACAAGAAGGAAGGTGGAATGTAAAAGGTGAAAATTAATAAAGTTTGTCAGGATCAGTTTCCTACTAACCCTAGAGCACCCAAATATACTCTGATAGACCTGAATATACTCTGATAGACTTGAATATATTCTGATAGATCTGAATATATTCTGATAGACCTGGATATATTCTGATAGGCAGAATTGGACCCCTCAGTGTAACAGTGCCTTCTACATGTGCTTACTAAAGATCAGCCCATATATCTCTGCTGCTTGCTGTGTCATTTCTTAATATTTTCTGAACAGGGGTTGATAAACATTGTAAATATCCTTCCTTTTAACTTAAAATAAGTGTCTTTGTTCAAGGCTACTTTACTAGCTTCTCCAGTATGCTGCCCAGGAGAAGTCACAGATAATAAATGATGCTTAGGATTAAAGCAGGAGTGAGTTTGAGTCTCCTGGATCAAAATCCACTCTAAGGTTCGTGGAGAGAATAGCCACAGGAATAGATTTGAACCCCCTCCACCTTTTTATATTTCCTGTTTTGTTTTGGTCCTGTGTTCCCAGACATGGTTCACCGGGAAAAATCTGGCCTTTGTCTGGCTCTGTGTGTTGCAAAATTGGGATATTTAAATATTTTTTTAGAAAACTAGCCACAAGCTTTGATTCCACCACAATGGAAATCTACACTTTATCCTTTCTTCCTCTGGTCAGGCCTGGCTTTTTATAGGTGCCTCAGAGTGGAAGGGGCAGGATAACACTTGTAAGCAAAGCTGCTGGGGAGGTAGAGCTGCTACCTGTGCAAAAAAAGGTCATTCAATCAGTTTGAGAGTCTGCTGTGGTACTAAAATTTCAAATTTGTAAGAGGGGAAACAAAGGGTTCTGGAAACAAGGAGTAATAAACATGAAGTGTTAAATGTGAAAGATAATTTCTTAAGAAATATATATTGCTTTGTTAGATTTTGCCTTAATATGATGGTGTGCTTGACACTTATGAGGGGAGTGTTGCAAAATGAGCTGTGGATAAACACGAGATAATCACAAGTCTCTGCAAATGTGATGATCATCAATGTGATACCCAAATAAATGTAGTGACTGTTAAGACTGCAGTAGAAGGTCCTGTGAGAAATGCTGTGTAGAATGTTTTTGTTCTGTCCTGAATCTAAATTTAGGGTTGCATGAAACTTTGGCCCTTTTGACATCTCAGCTAAGACCTGATTCAAATCATAAAGAGGAAATGGGATTCCTTAGGGATGTCTTCAGTGAAAGAAGTCTCAGCTACCTGATGAAGGTAAAAGTTTGTATTTATTTATGTACATTCTCCTTACAGTTTACTTTTTCTCTGTTCCCTTGATTTATCAACCATTTACTTTGCCAAACCTTTTTTTTAAGAATTCTGTACTGACCAAAGCATATGTGTGCTTAAGAACAAACACTAATAATGTTTGACAATTAATATGTTGAACCTATTAAAACCGAGATCAAGGAGTAGAATGTTGCTGGCAGAGGTTCCAAAAAGTGCAAGAGGCTCCAGGGAATGGGGAAAATATGCAGATGGGATAGAAAACCTAATATCCCATTGAGTATGGGATAGAAAACTTCATATATGGGATAGAAAACCTCACATGCCATTGAATATGGGACAGAAACCCTCACATATGGGATAGAAAACCTCACATTCCATTGCATATGGGATAGAAAACCTAACACCCAACCTATAATAAAATCCCCTAATATAACTTTAGTTGCCAAGTATTGGTTATGCAAAAGCCAGATGATGCCTCTTCACAGAGATAATCTAGTTTATGAATGTATGGGAAATTAATTCAATAGTCCAGTTTTAATTTTTTAATGTGGAGGTGGGTTTTTTGGGGGGTGTTATTTGGTGGGGGTGTTTTGTTTTAATTTTGGTTCTGAGTTTCTTTGGGGTGGGTGTGCTAGGGAAGAAGTAAAGGGTTTGGGTTTGGGTGTTTGCTTTCCAGCCTTAGCACAGGGATGTGGCTTCCTCAGAGAGGGTGGTAAGGATGCTCAGTAGGGGAACATGAGGCACTTTGCCAAAATATTCCTTATGTCTTTGACAGATGTGGAGTCAGTCTGAGTGCCAGCAGTGTCTGCAGGGGAGCTGTGGACAGTTCATCTATCACAACACTGGGGGTGGCACAAAGCTCTTCTGGTCTGCCCACTGCTCAGAAATCCTTGCTCCTGGCTGTGGAACTTCTGGCTGTGGAACTCCTCCTCAGCCTGTGTCCGGCCAATCTTCAGCCTTGAGACTTTCTAGAACGGTGTTCCCTGAGTCATGAGAGTTGAGTTTCAAGTCCCGCACCCAGGGATTCCACTGCTGGGCAGCATAAAACAGTGTTCCCAACTGCTGTCCTCAAGAGCTGTAGCCCCCTGTGACCTGTGTCCCTTCTCCCATCAGAGCTTTGTTTTGCTGGTGCCTGGCTTGGGAGTCCTTGCCTTGCACAGGAGACTGGACTGGACTACAAACACATGCTAACAGTGGTAACAGGCAACTTTATTTACACAACTAAATAAATTTCAGCATTTGTGCATGCAGAGGAGGAAGATTGGCAGGACAGAGGACGCCTTTGACCTGAGGCTGCCTTTGGACGAGCAGGCACTGCCCCAGTATGTAATGGTCATGGTCCACTGCAGCCTGCAGTGGATCCTGTTCATCCTGCTGCCCATGTCTTTTTTCTCATGAGGCCCAGCAGTATCTGGTGCACCCGAGTTAAGAATTTCACCACTATCTGGTATGGATGTGGAGCAGGCAAGAGAGGTTGCATTGACATTGGCTCCTCAGAGGGGTTTGAGGTCGACTCTGGCTCTGGTGTGGCTGTTGCAGTTGAGTGATCAGGAGTGGGAGTACAGCAGCCTGACTCTGTTGGTGCTGACTCTGGCTGCTCCAAGGGGGCTGAGCTGAAGGTTGGCTCTGGTCTTGGAGTAGCTGTTTCAGCTGACTCAGGATATGGAGTGGGAGTAGAGCAGCCTGACTCTGTTGGTGTTGGCTCTGGCTGCTCAAAAGAGGTTGAGCTGAAGGTTGGCTCTGGTGCTGGAGTGGCTGTTTCAGCTGACTCTGGACATGGAGTGGGAGTAGAGCAGCCTGACTCTGTTGGTGTTGGCTCTGGCTGCTCAAAAGGGGTTGAGCTGAAGGTTGGCTCTGGTGCTGGAGTGGCTGTTTCAGCTGACTCTGGACATGGAGTGGGAGTGGAGCAGCCTGACTCTGTTGGTGTTGGCTCTGGCTGCTCAAAAGAGGTTGAGCTGAAGGTTGGCTCTGGTGCTGGAGTGGCTGTTTCAGCTGACTCTGGACATGGAGTGGGAGTAGAGCAGCCTGACTCTGTTGGTGCTGACTCTGGCTGCTCCAAGGGGGCTGAGCTGAAGGTTGGCTCTGGTCTTGGAGTAGCTGTTTCAGCTGACTCAGGATATGGAGTGGGAGTAGAGCAGTTTGACTCTGTCAGTGTTGGCTCTGGCTGCTCAAGAGGGGTTGAGATGTAGGTTGTCTCTGGTGCTAGAGTGTCTGTTCCAGGTGGACGCATGCCCATCTGAATCAGGATCCAGTTGTAGAAGTACTGAGTGGAGGTGTAGACTCCCGGGCGTTTTGTTCTGACACAGCCTTTTCCCCAGCTGGTCACTCCAACAAGCCAAAAGTAGCCAGCATGGTTATCTTTGCACACCAGAGGCCCTCCACTGTCACCCTGCAACAGAGGAAAGAGGATTAGGGTGCTGTTGGGTGGCTGCTGTCAGCACTAGAGGCCTGTTTCTCTCTTGCAGCCCCTGCCACAGCTGTATTCATGGTACAAAAAGGCTTTGCTCAGGTGCTGGAGTCTCAAGAACCTTAGCTGGGAACAGGGTGGGTGTCTGTGAAGGCCCCCTTTTGTATCTGCACAGTGATCCTGGATGGGCAGAGCATAGATCATCCAGAATCTGGATCTGTGGGCTGCTGAGAACACTGGATGGGCTTTCTGGGCAGAGGGGCAGGCCTGGGGAACACGGTCACTTGGCAAGGAAACTCCAGCAGTGGAGGAAAAGTGGTTTGCCAGACAAAGCCCATGGTGACGGGGTACCTTCGCTGCTGGCTCCCAGCACTCATACCTGGCAGGTGTCCATGCCACCCCGTGGGTAGCCAGCACACAGGTTGTGGGTGTGGATGGCCCCAGCGTACCGACGGCTGCTGTTAACCAGCCGGATATCCAGGAGACGGACCTTGGCTTCCTGCAGGACATCACTCGGACCCTGAGCTGCAAGCACAGGAAGGAATGGGCACCCAGCAGCTCTTTGCCAGTTCCACTCCCCTGTCTGGGGGTGAACTCATTCCCTAGGGCTTGGCTTTGCCTCTGGAGCAGTTGTTGAAGCACTGTGTCCTTTCTGTCTGCCTTTGGGGAGCAGGCCAGGCCCAGCTCTCCAGAGGCATACATCCTACAGCCTGACTTTGGTTTGTGCTGTCAGGAAGCCAAACCCATCTTGCTGGTGTGCCCAGCTCACCCTCAGGGCCCTTTTTGGGAACTCACCTTTTGCAGTGGCAGAACCCCAGCCAGCAATGTAGCAGGTTTTCAGCTCTGACACTGTGAGCGAGGCGTTGGGCACACAGGCAAGCTGGACGTAGTCACTGCACTCCACGGGCTTGTCCAGCTCCAGCAGGGCGATGTCGTTCTGCTGGGAATCAGCCGCGTACTCCTGGTGGGCCAGGAGCCGCTTGATGTGGCGCACCTGAGTTTCAGGGCCCAGATGGGTCAGCTTGGTGGCCCCGATCAGCACACGCCACATGGTGACATTCCTGCAAGGCAGAGAGGGGTCTGAGGAAGAGCAGAGCCGTGTGCTGTTGATGCCTTAGGATTTTAGCTTTTGTATTTTTCATCCATTTGTAATCCTGCAGTTTTTTACTGTATAACTAAATTCTGCACACAGTGTGAGCTGCTGCTGCTTTCCCATTCTGGTCACAAAAATTCCTCTCCAGGCCTGGCAATCAAGGATACCTCACTGCCTCAGGCCTCGAGAGATGGAAACAAAAGTGAGTTGAGGGGAGCAAACTGGGGGTAAATGACTTCATTACCTGAAGCTGTAATTAGAAGATTAACCCTAAATATGCAAATGGACCAAATTTATAGGTGTGAAAACCTTTGACCCGTGGTCAATTTTGGGTTGTAGCACTTGGGGGGGGTCTTTTGTTTTGCCTAAAATGGACCTGGAGGCCCTTCAATAAATATAATCACTTTTTATTCCTTGTCTGGCCTGTTTTTAGGTAGTCCTGAAAAGGCATCACTGTGGCAGCTCAGCACTTCCCTTCCTTCTGCTTCTCAAGGCAGAGAGGAAAGCAGGGCAATGAGGAGTGTGACTGCCCTAGCATGCCTTAGGCTCCAGGAATGCCACACTGGAGGCTGCTGGGCAGCAGTGGCACGAGCCCAGCCTTCTGAGCAGTCCCTCAGTTGGGTCCCGTAGTATTGAGGTGCTGCAGGCTGGGCAACTGTTTGTGTGGTGAGGATACCCTCATTCCCTGCTCCTCCTTACCTGGCCTGGAGGAAGCAATGGGCTGCTGTGAGGACCCACTGTGGGCTGATGAGGGACCCTCCACATGTATGGCCGGTGCCTATTTTCCTGGGGTCCTGGATGCTGACAATCCAGGGCCAGGCCCCTGGCAGGGCACCTGTGCCAGTCACAATTCGGTAGTCAGCATCTATGGAGTTGTAGTCAGAAGCCATGGGCCGGAGCCCACAGGTCCCTCTGGAAGCACAAAATCATTACTGCCCTTCTGTTCCAGTACCTGGGTGCTGGCAAGGAGGCTCCCACATGGGGTTTGGGGTGTGGCAATGGGGGACAAGCACCCTCCTAGAGCCTGGGGCCATACCTGCAGTTGCCCCAGGTACCATGTGCAGGTCTGTACACAGCCAGCAGGATGAAGAGGTACAGGTACAGAAGATTCATCGCTGTCAGCAGCATCTGTCAGCTGAAAGAGACAAAAGCTTGTCTCTTCCAGTGCAGTCTCTGACGAGTGCTGCAGCAACTGCACTGTCCATGGCACCTGGGGCTGATGTCACAGAGTGGGTGGTTCCAGGTTCTGGGCACAGTGTCCTCAGAGGGCAGGGAAAGGCCACAGCCTCACAGAACCACAGAATGGTTTGGGCTGGAAGGGACCTTGAAGGTTGTGAAAGGCAAAAGGGGTCCCTTGCCTCGCACATGCAAAACGACACCATGGGCAGACAAATCTGGCACAGAGGGAAAGTCACTCCAAAGGCAGTGTTTGGTCAGAGAGGGTGCTCAGAGCCACCACACGATGGAGAAAACTAGCACATCAAAGCTAGAAAGAGGACAGGAAGGAACAATGCCATGTGCAAACTACTTGGGGGGATGCTTCAAGGCACATAAGCCTTAGCTGATGGAACAAACCTGGAAACTCCTGAGTGTTGCAAGAGGAATTGCTGACCATGGCAGAGTGCGAGAAGCTGACAGGAGTTTCAATGCCATGAGGAAGCCCTTCTGAGTCTGTTTATACATTCTCCATGTCTGGAGCAGGGTGAGTACTGCAAATGCCTCAGTGCTGCCTCTTGCTTTGGAGACTGGTGCTGGAGGTCATGGCTGCAGAAAACAAGGGACTGAGATGGAGAGTGCTCATGCACTCACTTTTGTGGTTTGGGAATGGCATTCCCCAGTCTGGTGTTTCCACTGGAACACTGCAAACCACTGCTCCTCACTCCCTTCTCCCTCTCCCCTCCCTTCTCTGGTGGGCTTGAGAATAGAACTGGAAGCACAAAAGTTAAAGACTGTGGGTTGAGACAAGAACAATATAATGGAAACAGCAATGAAACAAGAAAATGAGCAGTAACCGCAACAATATTAATAATGGACTGGGACAATTCACATGCAACCATCCACCCCATAGAGCCTGGCAGTACCCAACCAGGCTGTCATGCATGTTATCCAGCGGAGATTTCTTCCCCTGTCCCTGGAAAATGTTGTGGAGTGGTTCAGAACAACCTCCACGTCCTGGCCATGCCCTGTCCTGGTTATGGCAAAAATTTACCCCATCCTGGCCAGAACCAGGACATTCACCCTCATGATCTGCCCCACAGCTTTGGAATCTGTGCCAGAGGGTCTGGCAGGGCAGGGAGGGCAGTCACCAGGGATTGGCAGACGTTGGAAACTCCTTATCCCTCTCTCTGGCCCCTGGTTTTCCTTGTTTTATGGAATGGAAGAACACATGTCCAACTCCTCCCAGTATCTCCTTCACTGGAAATCCTCCGTGCTTTGATTCCTTCTCTGACATTCTGCTGCACCTGGGGAATGCAGTGGGAAAACCCAAGGCTTTGTGTGAAGGTCACTCCCTCAGCACTTCACCTGAGGTGCACAGGAAGGCTGCCCTGGCTCTACCACACCTCATCCAGAACACCTGGAAGCTCTTCCCTCCCCATTCACACACTCCCCTGCCTTGTCCTCCTCATCCCACAGGGATGCACAGAGGGGCTACCACACTTCACGGTTTGGTAGCCCTGATACCACACTCCTGACTGGAATGGGGTGACCCTGGGGCAGTTTTGGCCTGCATCAGTTCCATGTCCTGCCTCAGCACACCCAGGTTCTCTGTTGGCGTCTGTGCTCATCTCTGCAGCTTTGCTGTCCTGCACCAGGAGTTTGCTGAATAAAATCATCCTCTAGAAAGGACATGTGACACAAGCCCAGGAGTAAGCAGCACCATGGGAGAGTTCAGCAAGGTGCCCTGGGGACAGCCAGGCCAGGCAGGGGAAGGTGGGGGGACCACGGCCTCACTGAAGCAGCCACATTGTACAGCACAAAAAATAAAGCTAAATAAATGCTGGGATGAAATACAGCACTGCTGGGACTGCTCCATTTAGCAAATAACAGTTGTGGGGGAGATTTACAGATGTACTGGGTACATCTGGGAACTGGGGCTCCTGCTGGAAGTCTTCAATCTTGAAGCTCCCAGTTCCCAAAGCTGGTAAATCCTTCCCAGCAATGGCTCCTGAGGCAGGGAGAGGGGTGGAAAGCCAAGGATGGGGCAGAGATCAGAAGGAGCTGGGGAGCTCAGAGAGGTCTTCAAGGGGAAGAGGATTTGTCTGAAAGGCCCTCACTTTTCTGGTCATCTTGGCAACTCTGGCAGGTTTAACAGGAGGTTTGTCTGGAAACAAGACAGGGACATATTGGCATGATGGGTGCTGGCATATTCCAGTCTTAGGCTTTGCAGAGAGAGATTTGCTGTTTCCCCATAGGCCACAGAGGATTTTAATATGAGGTGAACTCCCCAAGCTTGCATCCACCCTGTTCCATGGCCTCTGGCTCTGAGAAATGCTCTCCTGTGCACCCTGCTTCATTCCCTCAGATCAATGGCTGATGTGCCAGCAGCTCCTGCTCCAGAAGGGCAGCACATGATGAAGGTGCCACCCCTGCAGCTGAAAAGAAGGTTCCTTTTGCCATGGCATTCCAGGAGGTCATAAGACACATCATCAATGGAGTCTGAAAAAAAGAAAAATTAGAAGTTGAGGCAGCTGCATTTACCAGTGTGGGCAGTCCAGAGAGAACTGCCTGGACCTGACCCAGTTTGTGGATCAGAGCCAGAAATAGGTTCCCTTAGCTAGAAATGAGACCTCTCTACCCAGAGAGCCAGCTGCTTGCCATTCCATTGCTCCCTGGCCACAAGCAGCACTTCATCCATGAGCTCTCACCCCACAGAGCCCCTAGGTAACCCTGAAAAGACTCCTTCAGTATCAGGGGCTGCAAGAGACCTCTAGATGAGCAGCTAGAGGATTAGGTGAGGAGAAGAACTGAAATAAAATGCGTGTTTTTCCCTGGATTTGTGGAAGACAACAAGAAAGAAATACAGGACCCCAAAAAACAAACCCACTCGATGGGAGAGGCAGGTGAGCACCTCTGGTTCAGGAATTACAGAATGCACTCAACTGCAGCTTGCAGACAAGGATCCTGGCACGTTCCAGCAGCCAGCACTGCCACCTGATCCCAGCATCCCTCTGCCCCATGGATTTACACAGGACCCCAAAGCCCCAGTGGTCAGTGAAAGGAAAACATCCAACTGTCCACACTTGGCAACCTACTCCTGGGTTCTGCAGCCTGTGGAGAAAGACAAATTCCCTCACTAGAAAACTAAGCAGGTTTGAGCTGGGCTTTCTCAAAGCACACTAAAGGCAGAGGTGGGCTTCTCCGTGCTGTTTGGGAAGTGGCACATGAACCACACGGGAATCAGAGAGAGATTATCAACTCCAGAGGCACTGCTGAGCGCAGCCTCTCCTGACTCCAGCTGGGCTCCAGCCCCGAGGTGACCTGTGCCTCCAAACAGAGGGGCCAGAGTGACCTGCACTGACCAGGCCGGCCACAGCTCCGTGTCACACTGACCACTGCAGCGTCCAGCCAGTCCCTCCAGAGGCTCTTCCAATCTCCACCTCCACCTTACAGGGGCATGGAACGCCGCTGATCACACCCGCTGCTCCCTGACCTGCAGCCAGAGGAAGATTTCCTCATTTGCTGCTGTGGCCAGTGGCACCTCTCTGTAGCAGGTTTTGCGTCCTGCTCGGTGCCCCAGTGCTCCAGACAGGCTGGCTCCGTGCTGCTGGGCCTCTCCCGGTCCCTCTGAGCAGGGCTGCAGCCGAGTCTTCAGAACAGCCCCAATTCCCCAAAACAGCCCCCAAAACAGCCCGGCGCTGTCTGTGTGGGGAACATCAAACCCACACCAAGGAATGGCTTTGCCCAGTGCCCCGGGATGGAGCAGCCCCGGCCTGCTCCACCAGAGCCCAGGGCGGCTCTGGGAGCCCTGAGGGCACGAGAGAAGGAAACTTCAGCGTGAGGGTCTGCAGCGGCCAGGGGAACACCAGCGCCTCCGAGCCGCCCTGCCAGACACGTACGGCCCTCCACCACCCTCGCAGTGGTGCGGGAATGTGCTCGCTGCTGAGGGCGGCCTCGCGGCTCGGCGAGCAGCTCGGGCAGGGCCGCCGCTGTCCGCTCCGTGCGGAGCGCAGCCTCCTCCGGACGCGGCCGTGAGGCGGTCTGGGCCCTCGGGTGTCGCCTCCGGCAGAATCAGCGGCTCGGTGGAGCTCACACGAAGCTCTCCCTGGGGCGGGACAGCCCTTGCCCGTGGGGTGTCGGGCGGGCCCCGGGCCGGCCGAGGGTTGCCCGGCTGAGCCCGGGGCCGCCCCTGACGTGGGGCTCTGGGGCAGAGTCCGGCCCGCGGTGCCCAGCAGGGATGCGCGGTTCTGTCTGTGCTCGGGCAGCACCAGAGTAGAGTTTTTCCCTGCTACAGTACCTACGCTACCCCGCGAAAGAGCATCGCTCAGGTTTGACAGGAGGAGAAATCTGTGTGGCCGTCAGCTATCACCTATGGCCCGGTCAGGATACTGATGGATTTTCTGACCTATTCGCTAGGGTCGTGTAAAATGTTAAACTGCAGATGCTTTCTGAAAGCAACTAGTGCTTTGAATGGTACAATCTGGATTACAGAAGCTTTATGTAGTGTTAGGCTGTGAACCACAATAGGTTTATTCTACAAGTTAATAGGGATATGCCAGATCATGTTACACTTCTGTTTTATCTTCTGTTTTGACCCTATGGCAAGCATCAGTTGGGTTTATTTAGCTCTTTATTAGCCCTTTATTTAGCTCTTAGCATTTTTCACATTTTGTGTGAAAAATGAATTAACTTTTAGGTAGATATTTTTAAAGAGGAAAAATGTATTTGTGCCTATTGATGCTGCAGTGATTTGTGGTTTTGAGACCCATCTTGCAAAATACCACATGCTGAGGCTGATTGTCATAGCTCTGAAGCCAGCCCTGGGTATGGAATGCTTTTCATTCTTTGGAGTGTTCATTCCAGGCAGTTCTGTGTAACGAGATCTTTACAGAGCATGGAAGATGCCTCTAGGGGAAGTCTCCATTTTGATTGCTGTGCCTAGACTAATTCTGATACTCCTGAGTTTGCTGTCAGGTTTTTACGATGCTGAAATGTGTGTTTTCCAGGTTCCTGTGTGGGCTATTTTTCACTAAGAATCTAGAAAATATCTTGGCTTTTCGTGGGGTTTAGTGCAAAATAGGTTTGACTGTAGGAACCACATTGTTGCAAAGATGAAGCATGCAATTAAAGTTCTTTCTAATAATTTGAGATGATTTAAATATATGTCAAATGAAATGCCATAGTCAAGGAACCAAAGCAGTCGAATGAATTGCCTATAAATTCCTTTGGCATGAAGCGTGTTGAGTGAAATGTTTATTTCTTCTAAGCAATAGGTCATAAGAGTGTTTAAATAAAGGTATAGTATATATAATGCACTGGAGCACAATCCATGGATTAGAGTGAAATTTCAACACTCAGTTCCTTTACTTAGAGAAGTCCACCTATGCCCAGATGGATTAATTAATTGTAGTGGTAGAAAATACAGGGTGTAAAACACAGCTGACTGTTGAGCTTAGTATATCACTATGTTGTAGAGAAACTCAAGAATCAAGAAAATTCTAAATAAGTAAATGCTAATTTGTCATGCAGTACTATGGTATTTTCAGGCAGCTAATCAAGAAAATTTGAATTGGAAGACCGTCAAACTTGTTTCATACAATAAAACTCTGAGAGACTTATCTACAAATAGAAACACAAGGAGCATCCTTTTTTGTACTCAGCAAAGAGCTGGAGTATGTTGTGCTGTTACGGAGGTTTATTTTTATAAACTACTCCAATGAATTTTATAAGCATGTAAAAGATTGTAAGTGCCCTGAAACATGTTTATTCTTGGACTGGCAATTACATACATGGATTCAGTTTTGATTTTCTTTAAAATAAAAATAAAAATATTTCTCTGGAGTAATTTGCTCTCGGTAACAAGAGTCATCTGCAAGAGAAATATCCAAACCAATTTCTGGGCAGTGGAAGTAGCTTTATTTTTTATAACATTCTTAGTACCTGTGACCAGGGTTGGTAGAGTGCCAGTCCTGCCAGCTTTAAGGAGCTGCATGTAAGTGTACCCTCGTTTCCTCAGAATCCCAGGGATGTGGACATTTCTTTGAGATGAGCTTTTAGGAAGCCCCAGAACATCTGGTGGTGTGACATCTTCCTGCATGCTCTGTTTCTGCACGTGATGTTTTCCAGTGCTTTCAAACATCCCTTCCCTTCTGTTTTTTCAGATGGTTATTTAGACCTATCTTGAGAGCTACTCTCTTCAGCCTCAGCTTTATCCAAGATACAATATGGTTATTATATAACCTAGTATTTTTTCATTTTACTTACATTTCATTACATAACCTAGTATTTTACATTGTTACTTGCACAGCAGAATAACTGCAGAACTCTGCTCGATCCAGGTTATACTGAAAACTAAAAAAAATGCTATTTTTACATGCCTGACATTTTTCTTGCATATTTGAGCTTAGGTATTATGTTTGCTCATTTCAGGAGTGCTTCTGAACCACAGTCCAGAAAGAAGAAAAATCTTCTTGGTTGAAGTTGAACATTTGTCTCTAAGAGTAAGAACAAAGCCATGCCAGTGCTTTCAGAAGACTCAGGTAATTCAGCTGCATGCTTTCAACAGAGCAGTGACTGAAATCTTGTCATACCTGTTTCACACATAAAAATAATTTAAATAGGAGTAAAATGTAATAGAATTAAGATAATTCAACTGAAGTTTCTGAGCAATTACCTACAAGAAGGAAGGTGGAATGTAAAAGGTGAAAATTAATAAAGTTTGTCAGGATCAGTTTCCTACTAACCCTAGAGCACCCAAATATACTCTGATAGACCTGAATATACTCTGATAGACTTGAATATATTCTGATAGATCTGAATATATTCTGATAGACCTGGATATATTCTGATAGGCAGAATTGGACCCCTCAGTGTAACAGTGCCTTCTACATGTGCTTACTAAAGATCAGCCCATATATCTCTGCTGCTTGCTGTGTCATTTCTTAATATTTTCTGAACAGGGGTTGATAAACATTGTAAATATCCTTCCTTTTAACTTAAAATAAGTGTCTTTGTTCAAGGCTACTTTACTAGCTTCTCCAGTATGCTGCCCAGGAGAAGTCACAGATAATAAATGATGCTTAGGATTAAAGCAGGAGTGAGTTTGAGTCTCCTGGATCAAAATCCACTCTAAGGTTCGTGGAGAGAATAGCCACAGGAATAGATTTGAACCCCCTCCACCTTTTTATATTTCCTGTTTTGTTTTGGTCCTGTGTTCCCAGACATGGTTCACCGGGAAAAATCTGGCCTTTGTCTGGCTCTGTGTGTTGCAAAATTGGGATATTTAAATATTTTTTTAGAAAACTAGCCACAAGCTTTGATTCCACCACAATGGAAATCTACACTTTATCCTTTCTTCCTCTGGTCAGGCCTGGCTTTTTATAGGTGCCTCAGAGTGGAAGGGGCAGGATAACACTTGTAAGCAAAGCTGCTGGGGAGGTAGAGCTGCTACCTGTGCAAAAAAAGGTCATTCAATCAGTTTGAGAGTCTGCTGTGGTACTAAAATTTCAAATTTGTAAGAGGGGAAACAAAGGGTTCTGGAAACAAGGAGTAATAAACATGAAGTGTTAAATGTGAAAGATAATTTCTTAAGAAATATATATTGCTTTGTTAGATTTTGCCTTAATATGATGGTGTGCTTGACACTTATGAGGGGAGTGTTGCAAAATGAGCTGTGGATAAACACGAGATAATCACAAGTCTCTGCAAATGTGATGATCATCAATGTGATACCCAAATAAATGTAGTGACTGTTAAGACTGCAGTAGAAGGTCCTGTGAGAAATGCTGTGTAGAATGTTTTTGTTCTGTCCTGAATCTAAATTTAGGGTTGCATGAAACTTTGGCCCTTTTGACATCTCAGCTAAGACCTGATTCAAATCATAAAGAGGAAATGGGATTCCTTAGGGATGTCTTCAGTGAAAGAAGTCTCAGCTACCTGATGAAGGTAAAAGTTTGTATTTATTTATGTACATTCTCCTTACAGTTTACTTTTTCTCTGTTCCCTTGATTTATCAACCATTTACTTTGCCAAACCTTTTTTTTAAGAATTCTGTACTGACCAAAGCATATGTGTGCTTAAGAACAAACACTAATAATGTTTGACAATTAATATGTTGAACCTATTAAAACCGAGATCAAGGAGTAGAATGTTGCTGGCAGAGGTTCCAAAAAGTGCAAGAGGCTCCAGGGAATGGGGAAAATATGCAGATGGGATAGAAAACCTAATATCCCATTGAGTATGGGATAGAAAACTTCATATATGGGATAGAAAACCTCACATGCCATTGAATATGGGACAGAAACCCTCACATATGGGATAGAAAACCTCACATTCCATTGCATATGGGATAGAAAACCTAACACCCAACCTATAATAAAATCCCCTAATATAACTTTAGTTGCCAAGTATTGGTTATGCAAAAGCCAGATGATGCCTCTTCACAGAGATAATCTAGTTTATGAATGTATGGGAAATTAATTCAATAGTCCAGTTTTAATTTTTTAATGTGGAGGTGGGTTTTTTTGGGGGTGTTATTTGGTGGGGGTGTTTTGTTTTAATTTTGGTTCTGAGTTTCTTTGGGGTGGGTGTGCTAGGGAAGAAGTAAAGGGTTTGGGTTTGGGTGTTTGCTTTCCAGCCTTAGCACAGGGATGTGGCTTCCTCAGAGAGGGTGGTAAGGATGCTCAGTAGGGGAACATGAGGCACTTTGCCAAAATATTCCTTATGTCTTTGACAGATGTGGAGTCAGTCTGAGTGCCAGCAGTGTCTGCAGGGGAGCTGTGGACAGTTCATCTATCACAACACTGGGGGTGGCACAAAGCTCTTCTGGTCTGCCCACTGCTCAGAAATCCTTGCTCCTGGCTGTGGAACTTCTGGCTGTGGAACTCCTCCTCAGCCTGTGTCCGGCCAATCTTCAGCCTTGAGACTTTCTAGAACGGTGTTCCCTGAGTCATGAGAGTTGAGTTTCAAGTCCCGCACCCAGGGATTCCACTGCTGGGCAGCATAAAACAGTGTTCCCAACTGCTGTCCTCAAGAGCTGTAGCCCCCTGTGACCTGTGTCCCTTCTCCCATCAGAGCTTTGTTTTGCTGGTGCCTGGCTTGGGAGTCCTTGCCTTGCACAGGAGACTGGACTGGACTACAAACACATGCTAACAGTGGTAACAGGCAACTTTATTTACACAACTAAATAAATTTCAGCATTTGTGCATGCAGAGGAGGAAGATTGGCAGGACAGAGGACGCCTTTGACCTGAGGCTGCCTTTGGACGAGCAGGCACTGCCCCAGTATGTAATGGTCATGGTCCACTGCAGCCTGCAGTGGATCCTGTTCATCCTGCTGCCCATGTCTTTTTTCTCATGAGGCCCAGCAGTATCTGGTGCACCCGAGTTAAGAATTTCACCACTATCTGGTATGGATGTGGAGCAGGCAAGAGAGGTTGCCTTGACATTGGCTCCTCAGAGGGGTTTGAGGTCGACTCTGGCTCTGGTGTGGCTGTTGCAGTTGAGTGATCAGGAGTGGGAGTAGAGCAGCCTGACTCTGTTGGTGCTGACTCTGGCTGCTCCAAGGGGGCTGAGCTGAAGGTTGGCTCTGGTCTTGGAGTAGCTGTTTCAGCTGACTCAGGATATGGAGTGGGAGTAGAGCAGCCTGACTCTGTTGGTGTTGGCTCTGGCTGCTCAAAAGAGGTTGAGCTGAAGGTTGGCTCTGGTGCTGGAGTGGCTGTTTCAGCTGACTCTGGACATGGAGTGGGAGTAGAGCAGCCTGACTCTGTTGGTGTTGGCTCTGGCTGCTCAAAAGAGGTTGAGCTGAAGGTTGGCTCTGGTGCTGGAGTAGCTGTTTCAGCTGACTCTGGACATGGAGTGGGAGTAGAGCAGCCTGACTCTGTTGGTGTTGGCTCTGGCTGCTCAAAAGGGGTTGAGCTGAAGGTTGGCTCTGGTGCTGGAGTGGCTGTTTCAGCTGACTCTGGACATGGAGTGGGAGTAGAGTGCCGCGCTCCCCAGCCCCAAGTGCCCTCTGATGTTGCGCTCAACCCCGGCTAGCTCGGCACCTGGGGTGAGGACGGGCAATGAGGCACCTCTCGCTGCGCCCTGATGGGGTTTGAGAGGTGTCCCCGTGGGTCCTGAATCAGCAGCGGCTACCCTAAGGCGGCAAGGAAAAGCCGGAACCAGCTGGGGTAAAAGTCTTCTTTAATCTGGAGCCAACGTGGCCAATGCAAAGAAGATACACCAACAGGAAACCCCCCCAAGCTGGAACCCCGAGTGGGGTTCGGGGCAGGCAATTATAGGATTTGGGAAGGGAATGGGAGTGGAAACCAGGGAGGGAAAACCAATGGGAGACGGGGAAGGGAGTGGCTCCACGGTGGGGTGATTCCGCCTGGTCCAATGGGAAGGGGACAGGGGAGTGGCCCCAGGCCCTCGTCCAATCACTCGGTGCCCTGTGGAGAAGTTTCTGGACAGAGGGGAAGGAACACCGAGTGACAGACAAGGTACCTGGGAGGGGACAGGGGGATGACTTGGCAGTTTTGGGGATGACGGACAGGTGTTGGGAAGGCGGGAAAGGGGGACCAGGCGGGAAAACAGAACAAAAGGATGTACCAATACAGCAAATAGGGGAAGACAGGAACAAACCATTGGGGAAATACAAAATTGTAAAACCGTACATAAAATAAATAAAAACGCACCACCACATCTCCCCCTTTTGTGTTTAAAAGAAAAAGAAGGAGAGGGAGGTAAACACAAGTCCTTAAACTGGGGAGACAGAGTCCTTGGCATCCTCGTCAAACCAGACATCGTTTGGGTCTTCTTTTGGCTGCTCACTGATGTTAAGTGGCTGGAGCTCACCCGGGTCGGCTACTGTAGCGTGGTTGATGTTGATGTTGTTGCTGAGGGCCTTCAGCAACAGCCGCTTGACCACCCCGAAGCCCCCGGCGAAGGCGATGAGCCCCAGCAGCAGCACGATGCCCGTCTGAATCAGGGAACGGATCCACCCAGCGAGGCCCCATCCTTCGAAGAGGGAATCCAGCCATCCTGTGGACTCCTTTTGGATGTGATGGATCATCTCCTGCATCCTTGAGATGGACGTCCGGACGTCCTCAGCCCTTGAACTCGATTTTACACAGCACACGCCAGCGAACTCCAAAGGCTGAGGAACAATCCACGAATGCAGGAGATGTGGGGCGATGGAGAGGCCCAGAAGGATGAGGTAGATTGGTGGGAACATGCTGGGTGGACCGGTGGTGGTGGATACGGCTCTGTAAAATAAACTGACACGAAAATTAATACTTAAAATTAATAGGGAGGTCCATCCTCCAAAGGAAAAGGGACTCCGTGGAGCCTAGGAAGGGGAAAGGAAGGTCATAACAAAATGGTTCGGAGTTGGGGGAAAGGGACCTCCTCCGCCTGCGGAGGGCCGCGTGCCCCACCTGAGGACTTGACGGTCTTTTGTCCGAGTTCTTAGGGACGTAGGGCCGGACGAACTTGGAAGGGACCCATCTCAGGCCTGAGGGCGTGGATACGCAAGCGTATCCCCGTCCCCAGGTGACTAAGTCATAGGGTCCCTCCTGCCGCCAGGTCTCTGGATCTTTGATGAGAACTGGCGGCCTCTCCCTGACCTTGCTCTGCTCTGATGCCCCGAAGTGTCTCACGATGGGGGGATTGAGACACTCAAATGAACAATTTAGAAAGTTCAAAGTAAACAGGGCTCTCGCCAACTGGACTTGGGGGGACTCATGCTTGGATGCTGAGAGTTGTTGTTTCAGCATCCGTTTGATGTTTTGGTGAGTCCTTTCCACCACGGCTTGACCTGAGGGGGAATAGGCGATGCCGGTCTTGTGTTCTATTCCCCATTGCTGCAGGAAGCCGGCAAATTCCCTGGAGGTATACCCGGGGGCGTTGTCGGTTTTGATCAATTTGGGGACGCCCAGCATGGAGAAGGCTTGGACTAGATGTTTCTGAACGTCCTTTGCCCTCTCCCCGGTGTGGGCAGAGGCGAAAACTGCCCCAGAGAAGGTGTCCACAGAGACATGGACGTACTTCTGCTTCCCGAAGGAAGGGACGTGAGTAACGTCCATTTGCCACACCTCACAGGATTGGAGTCCCCTGGGATTAGCCCCTGCGCTCACCGATGGCAAGGGGAGCGACTTACAGGACGGGCAAGTCGCCACGATGGCCTTGGCCTGGTCCCGGGTCAGGTGGAATTCCCGGACCAGACCAGGCGCATTCTGATGATGGAACTGGTGGCTGATCTTAGCTTGCTGGAACTTCTCCGGGAGTGGCGCCAGCTGCACGGGGGCGGCCGCAAGGGCATCGGCACGCCGATTACCTTCGGCCAAGAACCCCGGCAAGTCGGTGTGGGACCTTATGTGCATTACATAAAACGGTTGCTCTCGGTGGGAGATTAGCCTAACCAGCTTTGAGAGCAACTCATTGAGGGCCTCGTTGGGAACACCCTGCAGGATTGCATCCTGTGCCCTAGATACTACACCCGCTACATAGGCCGAATCTGTGACCAAATTGAAGGGTTCAGAGAACTTCTCAAAAGCCCTGACGACTGCGGCCAACTCAGCTAGCTGTGGGGATCCCTCCACCACAGCGACATCAGACTCCCACCGCTGAGTCTGAGGATCCCTCCAAGTCACTACGGACTTGTGGGACCCTCCGGACGCGTCAGTAAAAACTGTCAGAGCCTTTAGGGGTTTTTTGCTCTGAATCCGTGTTACTTTTAGCTCGAATTGGACGTCCGAATCAAAAATTTTGTGGGCTGGTCTCAAAACAGAAATTTCGCCCGTGTAGCTATCCAGAGCAAACTGCAAGGATTCGTTTTCTCGCAGTAGGTGTTCCAACATGGCCTTGGTGAATTGGCCCGATTCCAATTTTAAAGGTATGTAAATGCACTTAAAGTCCTCACCTGCCAACTCCCGGATCCTCATCCGCGCTTTGCGGATGAGTTCTGCCACCAGTTCTTGTGGTTTGGTCAGCCTTTTGGACCGACTGTGGCTCAGGAACACCCACTCTATGATTAAGAGGGGGTCCTTTTTGCCTTGGTCCGTGCCCTTTCCCAGGGTCTCCATCCACTGAAAGATGATGCCATGGAGGTGTGGCAGTCTGCCCATGATGATGAATTTGAAGGGCAGGCCCGGATCGCACCTGTGGGCCTGCCTGGCAGACATGGCCTCCTGGACCCTCTCTAAAGCAGCTTTGGCCTCTGGGGTGAGCTCCCTGGGAGAACTAGGCTCATCCCCCCCTTTCAATAAATTGAAAAGAGGGGCTAGGTCCTCGTTGGAAATACCTAACCAGGGTCTCACCCAATTTAAAGACCCACACAGCTGCTGGACATCTGCTAGGTTCCGAATTGTATTTTTGATGGCCAATTTCTGCGGAGCAATGGTCCGCTTAGTAATTTCCAAACCCAGGTATTTCCAGGGCGGCATCTTCTGAATTTTGTCCTTGCGCAGCTCGAACCCTGCAGCAACCAACGCACTGGTTGTCAGTTCAAGCGCATGGGTAAGCAGATCGTCATTGGGGGCACAAATTAAAATGTCATCCATGTAATGGTGGATGATCACGCCAGTTGTGGCTGCACGCACAGGGGACAACAATGAAGAAACGTACCACTGGCAAATACTTGGGCTGTTTTTCATGCCCTGAGGAAGTACTCTCCAATGGTACCTCTTCATTGGGGCTTCTCGGTTGATGGAGGGAACCGAGAAGGCAAACCGCGGCGCGTCATCAGGATGTAGGGGAATTTGGAAGAAGCAATTCTTAATATCAATTATGGCCAGATTCCAATTTTGAGGCAACATCGCCGGGGACGGCATCCCAGGTTGGGGAGAGCCCATATTTTCAATTACTGCATTGATTGCACGGAGGTCGTGAAGGAGCCGCCACTCGTCTTTGCCCGGTTTTTTGAGGACAAAGACGGGGGAATTCCAAGGAGATGTAGTTTCTTGGATATTCCCTTTGGCTAACTGCTCGTCCACGAGCTCCCGGAGCGCTTTTAATTTTTGTTTATTCAGCGGCCATTGCTCCACCCACACTGGAGTATCTGTCAGCCAATTCAGTTTCTGGGTGGGACGCTCCTCAATGGTCGCTGCCCGAAAAACCTGGGGGGTCGGTATGTCAATTGTGACCCCCCATTGGGCCATCAGGTCTCTCCCCCACAAGGGCTCCGTATAGTCTAAAACGAATGGGCGTAAATACGCCGATTGCCCATTCGGCCCCTCAATTTTGACGATGTTTTTCGATTGTTTTGCCAATTGGGTGCCTCCTACTCCTGAAATTTTTCCCGCTACGTTTTGCAACTCCCAACGCGACGGCCAATCCCGTTCGGGAATGACCGTGACGTCTGCCCCTGTGTCCAGGAGTCCATTGATGTGCTTGAACTCCTGGCCCTTCCACATGTAACAACCCAACTTCGGCCTTTCCTTCCCAATGACCTGGGCCCGGCACACCTGGTAATCCTGTTTGGCAGACTTGCGCCACAAATCTTCAGGGTGTACCGGTGGCCCAGATATCGGAATTGCTTGGGCGATGATTTGGCCCTTGGGAAGGAAAGCCGGAGGGTGGGAGCAGTGCAGCCACAAAACCACCTGGTCCGGATCCCTTGATGTTACACAGGGAGCGATGGTAATGTCTAAAGGCGTGTATTTTGTGTCCCCAAGGACGATGTACTTACTACGGATGTTCCTCCAGGTCCCTGGGTCGTCAGCATTGACAGTGACGAAATGCCAATGATCGTCTCGCAGATGCAGAGCGTCGGTCAGGGCCAACCTATATGGGGAGAAATTAGAGGTGGTGTTAAGTATTGGCTTGGGCTGGGTTGGGTCTCGACCCAGCCAAGCAGTGGAAATGAATTCCACGTCCTCCCTCATATAGGCTGGTTCGTTCGTCCGGTGCTTGGTCATGTCCTGTAAAGAAAGGTCCTCAGGCGGGGTGCGAAAGCTGGTGTTGTCCCTCCCCTCCTCCGGTGTTAATCTCCCCACCTTATTTCTGTCTGAGCGCAGGGAGGGACTGCGCTCATAGATCAGTTTTTTGGTCTAGCCCCCAAGTTGGGGGTAGACCTCCCCTGGTGTTGCCTGTAATTTAAGAACTCCTCCCTGAGGGGACACTTGTTGACCCAGTGTCCCCCCTGCCCGCAGAGGTGGCACTTTTCCGTCTGCGGGGGTCCTCTTGGGGATGCTCCTGGCGGACGACGGTTGGCCGATGGTGTGGCCGGCGGCGTCCGGGCGGCGGCGAAGGACACCCTCCTTGATGGCGGTTGAGGGGTCCTCCGCGGATCCTCCGCAGGGACCGTGACCTTCCGAGCGCAAACCTGCAACATTGCCTGCAGGGTGGGCTCAGGTTCAAGAGGGAGGCTGAGGATCGCTTGCCGACAGGGCTCGTTTGCGTTCTGCTTTGCCACTGTGGCAAGCATCCCCTCCCTCAGGCGCTCGTCCGGAACCTGAGCCTCCATCGCCCTGTGCAGGCGGTCCACGAAGGTCACGAATGGCTCGATTGGTCCCTGCTTAATAGATAAGAAATCAATGGCCGCCCCGCGCGATCGCAAGGTGACCAGTGCCTTTTCCGCCGCTCTCGCACTGACCTGCAGTGCGCCCCGTGGGATTTTTTCCGCCTGCTTTGCCCCCTCCTTCCAATCCCCCTCCCCGCACAAGTGGTCGAGGGATATCACTGCCCCATCCCCATCCCGGGAGGTCTCTGCAGAGGCCCAGAGGTCAGGGAGAACATCCCTGATCTCCCGCTTCCATTCCGACTCCCATATCAGGAACTCACCATGTGAGATGAGACATGATATGAGCGTCCGAATGTCTGCGGGGACATATTCGGCCGCAGAAAAGGTTGCTTTCAGCAACCCCCGAAAATATTCGCTTTCGCGGCCAAACTCCCTCTGAGCCTTGCACAGCTCCTTGATGACATGCTATGGGATGGGTGACCACTGTGCAAGGGGCCCGGCCCCCTGCCGCGGTGTGTAGACGACTGGCGCGGCAGAGAAGGCCGGAAGGGTTGGAGAGGGTTCCGGGTTCCCACGCCCCTCCCTTCCGGAACCGATAGCGTGGGAACCGGAAGTTAGAGCGTGGGAACCAGGGGGCGGGGCGGAAGGGGCGTGGCCAGGAGCGGGGGGAGTGGCAGGATGGGAACTCCCCTCCCCGGAGGCGGAGTCAGGGGGCGGGGAAAACCCCGCGTCAGCAGGGGCGTGGTCGGGATAGGGTGGAGGAGGGACATGGGCGGGGAGATCCGGGGAAGGGGCGGAACTTCAGGAGGCGGGAAGAAAGGGGTTGCGGGAGGGGGGAGCACAAGTGGCGGGAAAAGCCGCGCGGGCTCCGCCATCTTGTGCCCGGGAGACTGAGGGAGATGGGCGGCCATTTTGTGGCAGCCCAGGGAGAGTGGCCGAGGGAGAGGTTTTGGGTTCGGGGGATAACTTAACACGAACAGACCCTCTACGGGACAGGGCTGTACATTTGGGAGAAGCAGGGGAACGGGGAGAGGCAGAGACGGCGCCTGTCTCGCCTGGGGGAGAATTAGGAGCAGAGGGAGAGGAAAGAGGTTTAGGGTTGCTAAACCCACCCGCTGAACTGGGGATTTGTTTGTCAGTTGGCTGTGGCAGGTTTCCGTAGTTATTTTTAACAATATCGCGAATTTGGAGAGCCAATAAAGTGAATTTTGCGAGAGAAAGATCTGACTTACGCAGAATCTCCCTCCCGACTTGGTCCCAAAAGGGGACCTGGTACAATTTAGCTGCCGAAACGTCGGGAAAAGCCTGCGACAACCATCTGACAAATTTTTTAACTTCATTTTTCTTAATTTTCACCCCACCCACTAAAAGGATGCCCACAACTTGGGTATAGAGGCTTTTCTGGGGCACCGAGAGCTTAGCACCCATAGCTCGCTGTTAATTGGTGCCCCGCGAGGTAAGTTCTGAAAATCCCAAAAGAACGAAGAAGACTGCCGCTCCCCGCTCTGTCCCCACCCTCGACGCACTCCCGCCCGGGAAGGGAGGCAAACCCGGTGAGGGCTAGGGGAGAGCCGGACCGCCCCTACACCGTCTACACGGTGAGGGTCCACCAGGGGAGGGTAGAAACGAAAAAACAGAACTTACCAAACCGCCGCGGTGGAGACCGACGCCGCTGGTGCCTCCGGCACTACCGGCTCCGTCCCCTGGGAGCGCAGCTCTCTAAAACGGAGCGCGCTCTAACCAGGGGCAGTTGACGGCCACGAGGGGTAATTCCCGAGGTCTGGGGGACCTCAAACTCCTCTGCCACGGGGTCCTAGCTGCGATTCCAGGGCCCCACGTTGGGCGCCAACTTGCCGCGCTCCCCAGCCCCAAGTGCCCTCTGATGTTGCGCTCAACCCCGGCTAGCTCGGCACCTGGGGTGAGGACGGGCAATGAGGCACCTCTCGCTGCGCCCTGATGGGGTTTGAGAGGTGTCCCCGTGGGTCCTGAATCAGCAGCAGCTACCCTAAGGCGGCAAGGAAAAGCCGGAACCAGCTGGGGTAAAAGTCTTCTTTAATCTGGAGCCAACGTGGCCAACGCAAAGAAGATACACCAACAGGAAACCCCCCCAAGCTGGAACCCCGAGTGGGGTTCGGGGCAGGCAATTATAGGATTTGGGAAGGGAATGGGAGTGGAAACCAGGGAGGGAAAACCAATGGGAGACGGGGAAGGGAGTGGCTCCACGGTGGGGTGATTCCGCCTGGTCCAATGGGAAGGGGACAGGGGAGTGGCCCCAGGCCCTCGTCCAATCACTCGGTGCCCTGTGGAGAAGTTTCTGGACAGAGGGGAAGGAACACCGAGTGACAGACAAGGTACCTGGGAGGGGACAGGGGGATGACTTGGCAGTTTTGGGGATGACGGACAGGTGTTGGGAAGGCGGGAAAGGGGGACCAGGCGGGAAAACAGAACAAAAGGATGTACCAATACAGCAAATAGGGGAAGACAGGAACAAACCATTGGGGAAATACAAAATTGTAAAACCGTACATAAAATAAATAAAAACGCACCACCACAGTAGAGCAGCCTGACTCTGTTGGTGTTGGCTCTGGCTGCTCAAAAGAGGTTGAGCTGAAGGTTGGCTCTGGTGCTGGAGTAGCTGTTTCAGCTGACTCTGGACATGGAGTGGGAGTAGAGCAGCCTGACTCTGTTGGTGTTGGCTCTGGCTGCTCAAAAGGGGTTGAGCTGAAGGTTGGCTCTGGTGCTGGAGTGGCTGTTTCAGCTGACTCTGGACATGGAGTGGGAGTGGAGCAGCCTGACTCTGTTGGTGTTGGCTCTGGCTGCTCAAAAGGGGTTGAGCTGAAGGTTGGCTCTGGTGCTGGAGTGGCTGTTTCAGCTGACTCTGGACATGGAGTGGGAGTAGAGCAGTTTGACTCTGTTGGTGTTGGCTCTGGCTGCTCAAAAGAGGTTGAGCTGAAGGTTGGCTCTGGTGCTGGAGTGGCTGTTTCAGCTGACTCTGGACATGGAGTGGGAGTAGAGCAGCCTGACTCTGTTGGTGCTGACTCTGGCTGCTCCAAGGGGGCTGAGCTGAAGGTTGGCTCTGGTCTTGGAGTAGCTGTTTCAGCTGACTCAGGATATGGAGTGGGAGTAGAGCAGTTTGACTCTGTCAGTGTTGGCTCTGGCTGCTCAAGAGGGGTTGAGATGTAGGTTGTCTCTGGTGCTAGAGTGTCTGTTCCAGGTGGACGCATGCCCATCTGAATCAGGATCCAGTTGTAGAAGTACTGAGTGGAGGTGTAGACTCCCGGGCGTTTTGTTCTGACACAGCCTTTTCCCCAGCTGGTCACTCCAACAAGCCAAAAGTAGCCAGCATGGTTATCTTTGCACACCAGAGGCCCTCCACTGTCACCCTGCAACAGAGGAAAGAGGATTAGGGTGCTGTTGGGTGGCTGCTGTCAGCACTAGAGGCCTGTTTCTCTCTTGCAGCCCCTGCCACAGCTGTATTCATGGTACAAAAAGGCTTTGCTCAGGTGCTGGAGTCTCAAGAACCTTAGCTGGGAACAGGGTGGGTGTCTGTGAAGGCCCCCTTTTGTATCTGCACAGTGATCCTGGATGGGCAGAGCATAGATCATCCAGAATCTGGATCTGTGGGCTGCTGAGAACACTGGATGGGCTTTCTGGGCAGAGGGGCAGGCCTGGGGAACACGGTCACTTGGCAAGGAAACTCCAGCAGTGGAGGAAAAGTGGTTTGCCAGACAAAGCCCATGGTGACGGGGTACCTTCGCTGCTGGCTCCCAGCACTCATACCTGGCAGGTGTCCATGCCACCCCGTGGGTAGCCAGCACACAGGTTGTGGGTGTGGATGGCCCCAGCGTACCGACGGCTGCTGTTAACCAGCCGGATATCCAGGAGACGGACCTTGGCTTCCTGCAGGACATCACTCGGACCCTGAGCTGCAAGCACAGGAAGGAATGGGCACCCAGCAGCTCTTTGCCAGTTCCACTCCCCTGTCTGGGGGTGAACTCATTCCCTAGGGCTTGGCTTTGCCTCTGGAGCAGTTGTTGAAGCGCTGTGTCCTTTCTGTCTGCCTTTGGGGAGCAGGCCAGGCCCAGCTCTCCAGAGGCATACATCCTACAGCCTGACTTTGGTTTGTGCTGTCAGGAAGCCAAACCCATCTTGCTGGTGTGCCCAGCTCACCCTCAGGGCCCTTTTTGGGAACTCACCTTTTGCAGTGGCAGAACCCCAGCCAGCAATGTAGCAGGTTTTCAGCTCTGACACTGTGAGCGAGGCGTTGGGCACGCAGGCAAGCTGGACGTAGTCACTGCACTCCACGGGCTTGTCCAGCTCCAGCAGGGCGATGTCGTTCTGCTGGGAATCAGCCGTGTACTCCTGGTGGGCCAGGAGCCGCTTGATGTGGCGCACCTGAGTTTCAGGGCCCAGATGGGTCAGCTTGGTGGCCCCGATCAGCACACGCCACATGGTGACATTCCTGCAAGGCAGAGAGGGGTCTGAGGAAGAGCAGAGCCGTGTGCTGTTGATGCCTTAGGATTTTAGCTTTTGTATTTTTCATCCATTTGTAATCCTGCAGTTTTTTACTGTATAACTAAATTCTGCACACAGTGTGAGCTGCTGCTGCTTTCCCATTCTGGTCACAAAAATTCCTCTCCAGGCCTGGCAATCAAGGATACCTCACTGCCTCAGGCCTCGAGAGATGGAAACAAAAGTGAGTTGAGGGGAGCAAACTGGGGGTAAATGACTTCATTACCTGAAGCTGTAATTAGAAGATTAACCCTAAATATGCAAATGGACCAAATTTATAGGTGTGAAAACCTTTGACCCGTGGTCAATTTTGGGTTGTAGCACTTGGGGGGGTCTTTTGTTTTGCCTAAAATGGACCTGGAGGCCCTTCAATAAATATAATCACTTTTTATTCCTTGTCTGGCCTGTTTTTAGGTAGTCCTGAAAAGGCATCACTGTGGCAGCTCAGCACTTCCCTTCCTTCTGCTTCTCAAGGCAGAGAGGAAAGCAGGGCAATGAGGAGTGTGACTGCCCTAGCATGCCTTAGGCTCCAGGAATGCCACACTGGAGGCTGCTGGGCAGCAGTGGCACGAGCCCAGCCTTCTGAGCAGTCCCTCAGTTGGGCCCCGTAGTATTGAGGTGCTGCAGGCTGGGCAACTGTTTGTGTGGTGAGGATACCCTCATTCCCTGCTCCTCCTTACCTGGCCTGGAGGAAGCAATGGGCTGCTGTGAGGACCCACTGTGGGCTGATGAGGGACCCTCCACATGTATGGCCGGTGCCTATTTTCCTGGGGTCCTGGATGCTGACAATCCAGGGCCAGGCCCCTGGCAGGGCACCTGTGCCAGTCACAATTCGGTAGTCAGCATCTATGGAGTTGTAGTCAGAAGCCATGGGCCGGAGCCCACAGGTCCCTCTGGAAGCACAAAATCATTACTGCCCTTCTGTTCCAGTACCTGGGTGCTGGCAAGGAGGCTCCCACATGGGGTTTGGGGTGTGGCAATGGGGGACAAGCACCCTCCTAGAGCCTGGGGCCATACCTGCAGTTGCCCCAGGTACCATGTGCAGGTCTGTACACAGCCAGCAGGATGAAGAGGTACAGGTACAGAAGATTCATCGCTGTCAGCAGCATCTGTCAGCTGAAAGAGACAAAAGCTTGTCTCTTCCAGTGCAGTCTCTGACGAGTGCTGCAGCAACTGCACTGTCCATGGCACCTGGGGCTGATGTCACAGAGTGGGTGGTTCCAGGTTCTGGGCACAGTGTCCTCAGAGGGCAGGGAAAGGCCACAGCCTCACAGAACCACAGAATGGTTTGGGCTGGAAGGGACCTTGAAGGTTGTGAAAGGCAAAAGGGGTCCCTTGCCTCGCACATGCAAAACGACACCATGGGCAGACAAATCTGGCACAGAGGGAAAGTCACTCCAAAGGCAGTGTTTGGTCAGAGAGGGTGCTCAGAGCCACCACACGATGGAGAAAACTAGCACATCAAAGCTAGAAAGAGGACAGGAAGGAACAATGCCATGTGCAAACTACTTGGGGGGATGCTTCAAGGCACATAAGCCTTAGCTGATGGAACAAACCTGGAAACTCCTGAGTGTTGCAAGAGGAATTGCTGACCATGGCAGAGTGCGAGAAGCTGACAGGAGTTTCAATGCCATGAGGAAGCCCTTCTGAGTCTGTTTATACATTCTCCATGTCTGGAGCAGGGTGAGTACTGCAAATGCCTCAGTGCTGCCTCTTGCTTTGGAGACTGGTGCTGGAGGTCATGGCTGCAGAAAACAAGGGACTGAGATGGAGAGTGCTCATGCACTCACTTTTGTGGTTTGGGAATGGCATTCCCCAGTCTGGTGTTTCCACTGGAACACTGCAAACCACTGCTCCTCACTCCCTTCTCCCTCTCCCCTCCCTTCTCTGGTGGGCTTGAGAATAGAACTGGAAGCACAAAAGTTAAAGACTGTGGGTTGAGACAAGAACAATATAATGGAAACAGCAATGAAACAAGAAAATGAGCAGTAACCGCAACAATATTAATAATGGACTGGGACAATTCACATGCAACCATCCACCCCATAGAGCCTGGCAGTACCCAACCAGGCTGTCATGCATGTTATCCAGCGGAGATTTCTTCCCCTGTCCCTGGAAAATGTTGTGGAGTGGTTCAGAACAACCTCCACGTCCTGGCCATGCCCTGTCCTGGTTATGGCAAAAATTTACCCCATCCTGGCCAGAACCAGGACATTCACCCTCATGATCTGCCCCACAGCTTTGGAATCTGTGCCAGAGGGTCTGGCAGGGCAGGGAGGGCAGTCACCAGGGATTGGCAGACGTTGGAAACTCCTTATCCCTCTCTCTGGCCCCTGGTTTTCCTTGTTTTATGGAATGGAAGAACACATGTCCAACTCCTCCCAGTATCTCCTTCACTGGAAATCCTCCGTGCTTTGATTCCTTCTCTGACATTCTGCTGCACCTGGGGAATGCAGTGGGAAAACCCAAGGCTTTGTGTGAAGGTCACTCCCTCAGCACTTCACCTGAGGTGCACAGGAAGGCTGCCCTGGCTCTACCACACCTCATCCAGAACACCTGGAAGCTCTTCCCTCCCCATTCACACACTCCCCTGCCTTGTCCTCCTCATCCCACAGGGATGCACAGAGGGGCTACCACACTTCACGGTTTGGTAGCCCTGATACCACACTCCTGACTGGAATGGGGTGACCCTGGGGCAGTTTTGGCCTGCATCAGTTCCATGTCCTGCCTCAGCACACCCAGGTTCTCTGTTGGCGTCTGTGCTCATCTCTGCAGCTTTGCTGTCCTGCACCAGGAGTTTGCTGAATAAAATCATCCTCTAGAAAGGACATGTGACACAAGCCCAGGAGTAAGCAGCACCATGGGAGAGTTCAGCAAGGTGCCCTGGGGACAGCCAGGCCAGGCAGGGGAAGGTGGGGGGACCACGGCCTCACTGAAGCAGCCACATTGTACAGCACAAAAAATAAAGCTAAATAAATGCTGGGATGAAATACAGCACTGCTGGGACTGCTCCATTTAGCAAATAACAGTTGTGGGGGAGATTTACAGATGTACTGGGTACATCTGGGAACTGGGGCTCCTGCTGGAAGTCTTCAATCTTGAAGCTCCCAGTTCCCAAAGCTGGTAAATCCTTCCCAGCAATGGCTCCTGAGGCAGGGAGAGGGGTGGAAAGCCAAGGATGGGGCAGAGATCAGAAGGAGCTGGGGAGCTCAGAGAGGTCTTCAAGGGGAAGAGGATTTGTCTGAAAGGCCCTCACTTTTCTGGTCATCTTGGCAACTCTGGCAGGTTTAACAGGAGGTTTGTCTGGAAACAAGACAGGGACATATTGGCATGATGGGTGCTGGCATATTCCAGTCTTAGGCTTTGCAGAGAGAGATTTGCTGTTTCCCCATAGGCCACAGAGGATTTTAATATGAGGTGAACTCCCCAAGCTTGCATCCACCCTGTTCCATGGCCTCTGGCTCTGAGAAATGCTCTCCTGTGCACCCTGCTTCATTCCCTCAGATCAATGGCTGATGTGCCAGCAGCTCCTGCTCCAGAAGGGCAGCACATGATGAAGGTGCCACCCCTGCAGCTGAAAAGAAGGTTCCTTTGGCCATGGCATTCCAGGAGGTCATAAGACACATCATCAATGGAGTCTGAAAAAAAGAAAAATTAGAAGTTGAGGCAGCTGCATTTACCAGTGTGGGCAGTCCAGAGAGAACTGCCTGGACCTGACCCAGTTTGTGGATCAGAGCCAGAAATAGGTTCCCTTAGCTAGAAATGAGACCTCTCTACCCAGAGAGCCAGCTGCTTGCCATTCCATTGCTCCCTGGCCACAAGCAGCACTTCATCCATGAGCTCTCACCCCACAGAGCCCCTAGGTAACCCTGAAAAGACTCCTTCAGTATCAGGGGCTGCAAGAGACCTCTAGATGAGCAGCTAGAGGATTAGGTGAGGAGAAGAACTGAAATAAAATGCGTGTTTTTCCCTGGATTTGTGGAAGACAACAAGAAAGAAATACAGGACCCCAAAAAACAAACCCACTCGATGGGAGAGGCAGGTGAGCACCTCTGGTTCAGGAATTACAGAATGCACTCAACTGCAGCTTGCAGACAAGGATCCTGGCACGTTCCAGCAGCCAGCACTGCCACCTGATCCCAGCATCCCTCTGCCCCATGGATTTACACAGGACCCCAAAGCCCCAGTGGTCAGTGAAAGGAAAACATCCAACTGTCCACACTTGGCAACCTACTCCTGGGTTCTGCAGCCTGTGGAGAAAGACAAATTCCCTCACTAGAAAACTAAGCAGGTTTGAGCTGGGCTTTCTCAAAGCACACTAAAGGCAGAGGTGGGCTTCTCCGTGCTGTTTGGGAAGTGGCACATGAACCACACGGGAATCAGAGAGAGATTATCAACTCCAGAGGCACTGCTGAGCGCAGCCTCTCCTGACTCCAGCTGGGCTCCAGCCCCGAGGTGACCTGTGCCTCCAAACAGAGGGGCCAGAGTGACCTGCACTGACCAGGCCGGCCACAGCTCCGTGTCACACTGACCACTGCAGCGTCCAGCCAGTCCCTCCAGAGGCTCTTCCAATCTCCACCTCCACCTTACAGGGGCATGGAACGCCGCTGATCACACCCGCTGCTCCCTGACCTGCAGCCAGAGGAAGATTTCCTCATTTGCTGCTGTGGCCAGTGGCACCTCTCTGTAGCAGGTTTTGCGTCCTGCTCGGTGCCCCAGTGCTCCAGACAGGCTGGCTCCGTGCTGCTGGGCCTCTCCCGGTCCCTCTGAGCAGGGCTGCAGCCGAGTCTTCAGAACAGCCCCAATTCCCCAAAACAGCCCCCAAAACAGCCCGGCGCTGTCTGTGTGGGGAACATCAAACCCACACCAAGGAATGGCTTTGCCCAGTGCCCCGGGATGGAGCAGCCCCGGCCTGCTCCACCAGAGCCCAGGGCGGCTCTGGGAGCCCTGAGGGCACGAGAGAAGGAAACTTCAGCGTGAGGGTCTGCAGCGGCCAGGGGAACACCAGCGCCTCCGAGCCGCCCTGCCAGACACGTACGGCCCTCCACCACCCTCGCAGTGGTGCGGGAATGTGCTCGCTGCTGAGGGCGGCCTCGCGGCTCGGCGAGCAGCTCGGGCAGGGCCGCCGCTGTCCGCTCCGTGCGGAGCGCAGCCTCCTCCGGACGCGGCCGTGAGGCGGTCTGGGCCCTCGGGTGTCGCCTCCGGCAGAATCAGCGGCTCGGTGGAGCTCACACGAAGCTCTCCCTGGGGCGGGACAGCCCTTGCCCGTGGGGTGTCGGGCGGGCCCCGGGCCGGCCGAGGGTTGCCCGGCTGAGCCCGGGGCCGCCCCTGACGTGGGGCTCTGGGGCAGAGTCCGGCCCGCGGTGCCCAGCAGGGATGCGCGGTTCTGTCTGTGCTCGGGCAGCACCAGAGTAGAGTTTTTCCCTGCTACAGTACCTACGCTACCCCGCGAAAGAGCATCGCTCAGGTTTGACAGGAGGAGAAATCTGTGTGGCCGTCAGCTATCACCTATGGCCCGGTCAGGATACTGATGGATTTTCTGACCTATTCGCTAGGGTCGTGTAAAATGTTAAACTGCAGATGCTTTCTGAAAGCAACTAGTGCTTTGAATGGTACAATCTGGATTACAGAAGCTTTATGTAGTGTTAGGCTGTGAACCACAATAGGTTTATTCTACAAGTTAATAGGGATATGCCAGATCATGTTACACTTCTGTTTTATCTTCTGTTTTGACCCTATGGCAAGCATCAGTTGGGTTTATTTAGCTCTTTATTAGCCCTTTATTTAGCTCTTAGCATTTTTCACATTTTGTGTGAAAAATGAATTAACTTTTAGGTAGATATTTTTAAAGAGGAAAAATGTATTTGTGCCTATTGATGCTGCAGTGATTTGTGGTTTTGAGACCCATCTTGCAAAATACCACATGCTGAGGCTGATTGTCATAGCTCTGAAGCCAGCCCTGGGTATGGAATGCTTTTCATTCTTTGGAGTGTTCATTCCAGGCAGTTCTGTGTAACGAGATCTTTACAGAGCATGGAAGATGCCTCTAGGGGAAGTCTCCATTTTGATTGCTGTGCCTAGACTAATTCTGATACTCCTGAGTTTGCTGTCAGGTTTTTACGATGCTGAAATGTGTGTTTTCCAGGTTCCTGTGTGGGCTATTTTTCACTAAGAATCTAGAAAATATCTTGGCTTTTCGTGGGGTTTAGTGCAAAATAGGTTTGACTGTAGGAACCACATTGTTGCAAAGATGAAGCATGCAATTAAAGTTCTTTCTAATAATTTGAGATGATTTAAATATATGTCAAATGAAATGCCATAGTCAAGGAACCAAAGCAGTCGAATGAATTGCCTATAAATTCCTTTGGCATGAAGCGTGTTGAGTGAAATGTTTATTTCTTCTAAGCAATAGGTCATAAGAGTGTTTAAATAAAGGTATAGTATATATAATGCACTGGAGCACAATCCATGGATTAGAGTGAAATTTCAACACTCAGTTCCTTTACTTAGAGAAGTCCACCTATGCCCAGATGGATTAATTAATTGTAGTGGTAGAAAATACAGGGTGTAAAACACAGCTGACTGTTGAGCTTAGTATATCACTATGTTGTAGAGAAACTCAAGAATCAAGAAAATTCTAAATAAGTAAATGCTAATTTGTCATGCAGTACTATGGTATTTTCAGGCAGCTAATCAAGAAAATTTGAATTGGAAGACCGTCAAACTTGTTTCATACAATAAAACTCTGAGAGACTTATCTACAAATAGAAACACAAGGAGCATCCTTTTTTGTACTCAGCAAAGAGCTGGAGTATGTTGTGCTGTTACGGAGGTTTATTTTTATAAACTACTCCAATGAATTTTATAAGCATGTAAAAGATTGTAAGTGCCCTGAAACATGTTTATTCTTGGACTGGCAATTACATACATGGATTCAGTTTTGATTTTCTTTAAAATAAAAATAAAAATATTTCTCTGGAGTAATTTGCTCTCGGTAACAAGAGTCATCTGCAAGAGAAATATCCAAACCAATTTCTGGGCAGTGGAAGTAGCTTTATTTTTTATAACATTCTTAGTACCTGTGACCAGGGTTGGTAGAGTGCCAGTCCTGCCAGCTTTAAGGAGCTGCATGTAAGTGTACCCTCGTTTCCTCAGAATCCCAGGGATGTGGACATTTCTTTGAGATGAGCTTTTAGGAAGCCCCAGAACATCTGGTGGTGTGACATCTTCCTGCATGCTCTGTTTCTGCACGTGATGTTTTCCAGTGCTTTCAAACATCCCTTCCCTTCTGTTTTTTCAGATGGTTATTTAGACCTATCTTGAGAGCTACTCTCTTCAGCCTCAGCTTTATCCAAGATACAATATGGTTATTATATAACCTAGTATTTTTTCATTTTACTTACATTTCATTACATAACCTAGTATTTTACATTGTTACTTGCACAGCAGAATAACTGCAGAACTCTGCTCGATCCAGGTTATACTGAAAACTAAAAAAAATGCTATTTTTACATGCCTGACATTTTTCTTGCATATTTGAGCTTAGGTATTATGTTTGCTCATTTCAGGAGTGCTTCTGAACCACAGTCCAGAAAGAAGAAAAATCTTCTTGGTTGAAGTTGAACATTTGTCTCTAAGAGTAAGAACAAAGCCATGCCAGTGCTTTCAGAAGACTCAGGTAATTCAGCTGCATGCTTTCAACAGAGCAGTGACTGAAATCTTGTCATACCTGTTTCACACATAAAAATAATTTAAATAGGAGTAAAATGTAATAGAATTAAGATAATTCAACTGAAGTTTCTGAGCAATTACCTACAAGAAGGAAGGTGGAATGTAAAAGGTGAAAATTAATAAAGTTTGTCAGGATCAGTTTCCTACTAACCCTAGAGCACCCAAATATACTCTGATAGACCTGAATATACTCTGATAGACTTGAATATATTCTGATAGATCTGAATATATTCTGATAGACCTGAATATATTCTGATAGGCAGAATTGGACCCCTCAGTGTAACAGTGCCTTCTACATGTGCTTACTAAAGATCAGCCCATATATCTCTGCTGCTTGCTGTGTCATTTCTTAATATTTTCTGAACAGGGGTTGATAAACATTGTAAATATCCTTCCTTTTAACTTAAAATAAGTGTCTTTGTTCAAGGCTACTTTACTAGCTTCTCCAGTATGCTGCCCAGGAGAAGTCACAGATAATAAATGATGCTTAGGATTAAAGCAGGAGTGAGTTTGAGTCTCCTGGATCAAAATCCACTCTAAGGTTCGTGGAGAGAATAGCCACAGGAATAGATTTGAACCCCCTCCACCTTTTTATATTTCCTGTTTTGTTTTGGTCCTGTGTTCCCAGACATGGTTCACCGGGAAAAATCTGGCCTTTGTCTGGCTCTGTGTGTTGCAAAATTGGGATATTTAAATATTTTTTTAGAAAACTAGCCACAAGCTTTGATTCCACCACAATGGAAATCTACACTTTATCCTTTCTTCCTCTGGTCAGGCCTGGCTTTTTATAGGTGCCTCAGAGTGGAAGGGGCAGGATAACACTTGTAAGCAAAGCTGCTGGGGAGGTAGAGCTGCTACCTGTGCAAAAAAAGGTCATTCAATCAGTTTGAGAGTCTGCTGTGGTACTAAAATTTCAAATTTGTAAGAGGGGAAACAAAGGGTTCTGGAAACAAGGAGTAATAAACATGAAGTGTTAAATGTGAAAGATAATTTCTTAAGAAATATATATTGCTTTGTTAGATTTTGCCTTAATATGATGGTGTGCTTGACACTTATGAGGGGAGTGTTGCAAAATGAGCTGTGGATAAACACGAGATAATCACAAGTCTCTGCAAATGTGATGATCATCAATGTGATACCCAAATAAATGTAGTGACTGTTAAGACTGCAGTAGAAGGTCCTGTGAGAAATGCTGTGTAGAATGTTTTTGTTCTGTCCTGAATCTAAATTTAGGGTTGCATGAAACTTTGGCCCTTTTGACATCTCAGCTAAGACCTGATTCAAATCATAAAGAGGAAATGGGATTCCTTAGGGATGTCTTCAGTGAAAGAAGTCTCAGCTACCTGATGAAGGTAAAAGTTTGTATTTATTTATGTACATTCTCCTTACAGTTTACTTTTTCTCTGTTCCCTTGATTTATCAACCATTTACTTTGCCAAACCTTTTTTTTAAGAATTCTGTACTGACCAAAGCATATGTGTGCTTAAGAACAAACACTAATAATGTTTGACAATTAATATGTTGAACATATTAAAACCGAGATCAAGGAGTAGAATGTTGCTGGCAGAGGTTCCAAAAAGTGCAAGAGGCTCCAGGGAATGGGGAAAATATGCAGATGGGATAGAAAACCTAATATCCCATTGAGTATGGGATAGAAAACTTCATATATGGGATAGAAAACCTCACATGCCATTGAATATGGGACAGAAACCCTCACATATGGGATAGAAAACCTCACATTCCATTGCATATGGGATAGAAAACCTAACACCCAACCTATAATAAAATCCCCTAATATAACTTTAGTTGCCAAGTATTGGTTATGCAAAAGCCAGATGATGCCTCTTCACAGAGATAATCTAGTTTATGAATGTATGGGAAATTAATTCAATAGTCCAGTTTTAATTTTTTAATGTGGAGGTGGGTTTTTTTGGGGGTGTTATTTGGTGGGGGTGTTTTGTTTTAATTTTGGTTCTGAGTTTCTTTGGGGTGGGTGTGCTAGGGAAGAAGTAAAGGGTTTGGGTTTGGGTGTTTGCTTTCCAGCCTTAGCACAGGGATGTGGCTTCCTCAGAGAGGGTGGTAAGGATGCTCAGTAGGGGAACATGAGGCACTTTGCCAAAATATTCCTTATGTCTTTGACAGATGTGGAGTCAGTCTGAGTGCCAGCAGTGTCTGCAGGGGAGCTGTGGACAGTTCATCTATCACAACACTGGGGGTGGCACAAAGCTCTTCTGGTCTGCCCACTGCTCAGAAATCCTTGCTCCTGGCTGTGGAACTTCTGGCTGTGGAACTCCTCCTCAGCCTGTGTCCGGCCAATCTTCAGCCTTGAGACTTTCTAGAACGGTGTTCCCTGAGTCATGAGAGTTGAGTTTCAAGTCCCGCACCCAGGGATTCCACTGCTGGGCAGCATAAAACAGTGTTCCCAACTGCTGTCCTCAAGAGCTGTAGCCCCCTGTGACCTGTGTCCCTTCTCCCATCAGAGCTTTGTTTTGCTGGTGCCTGGCTTGGGAGTCCTTGCCTTGCACAGGAGACTGGACTGGACTACAAACACATGCTAACAGTGGTAACAGGCAACTTTATTTACACAACTAAATAAATTTCAGCATTTGTGCATGCAGAGGAGGAAGATTGGCAGGACAGAGGACGCCTTTGACCTGAGGCTGCCTTTGGACGAGCAGGCACTGCCCCAGTATGTAATGGTCATGGTCCACTGCAGCCTGCAGTGGATCCTGTTCATCCTGCTGCCCATGTCTTTTTTCTCATGAGGCCCAGCAGTATCTGGTGCACCCGAGTTAAGAATTTCACCACTATCTGGTATGGATGTGGAGCAGGCAAGAGAGGTTGCATTGACATTGGCTCCTCAGAGGGGTTTGAGGTCGACTCTGGCTCTGGTGTGGCTGTTGCAGTTGAGTGATCAGGAGTGGGAGTACAGCAGCCTGACTCTGTTGGTGCTGACTCTGGCTGCTCCAAGGGGGCTGAGCTGAAGGTTGGCTCTGGTCTTGGAGTAGCTGTTTCAGCTGACTCAGGATATGGAGTGGGAGTAGAGCAGCCTGACTCTGTTGGTGTTGGCTCTGGCTGCTCAAAAGAGGTTGAGCTGAAGGTTGGCTCTGGTGCTGGAGTAGCTGTTTCAGCTGACTCTGGACATGGAGTGGGAGTAGAGCAGCCTGACTCTGTTGGTGTTGGCTCTGGCTGCTCAAAAGAGGTTGAGCTGAAGGTTGGCTCTGGTGCTGGAGTGGCTGTTTCAGCTGACTCTGGACATGGAGTGGGAGTAGAGCAGCCTGACTCTGTTGGTGTTGGCTCTGGCTGCTCAAAAGGGGTTGAGCTGAAGGTTGGCTCTGGTGCTGGAGTGGCTGTTTCAGCTGACTCTGGACATGGAGTGGGAGTAGAGTGCCGCGCTCCCCAGCCCCAAGTGCCCTCTGATGTTGCGCTCAACCCCGGCTAGCTCGGCACCTGGGGTGAGGACGGGCAATGAGGCACCTCTCGCTGCGCCCTGATGGGGTTTGAGAGGTGTCCCCGTGGGTCCTGAATCAGCAGCGGCTACCCTAAGGCGGCAAGGAAAAGCCGGAACCAGCTGGGGTAAAAGTCTTCTTTAATCTGGAGCCAACGTGGCCAACGCAAAGAAGATACACCAACAGGAAACCCCCCCAAGCTGGAACCCCGAGTGGGGTTCGGGGCAGGCAATTATAGGATTTGGGAAGGGAATGGGAGTGGAAACCAGGGAGGGAAAACCAATGGGAGACGGGGAAGGGAGTGGCTCCACGGTGGGGTGATTCCGCCTGGTCCAATGGGAAGGGGACAGGGGAGTGGCCCCAGGCCCTCGTCCAATCACTCGGTGCCCTGTGGAGAAGTTTCTGGACAGAGGGGAAGGAACACCGAGTGACAGACAAGGTACCTGGGAGGGGACAGGGGGATGACTTGGCAGTTTTGGGGATGACGGACAGGTGTTGGGAAGGCGGGAAAGGGGGACCAGGCGGGAAAACAGAACAAAAGGATGTACCAATACAGCAAATAGGGGAAGACAGGAACAAACCATTGGGGAAATACAAAATTGTAAAACCGTACATAAAATAAATAAAAACGCACCACCACATCTCCCCCTTTTGTGTTTAAAAGAAAAAGAAGGAGAGGGAGGTAAACACAAGTCCTTAAACTGGGGAGACAGAGTCCTTGGCATCCTCGTCAAACCAGACATCGTTTGGGTCTTCTTTTGGCTGCTCACTGATGTTAAGTGGCTGGAGCTCACCCGGGTCGGCTACTGTAGCGTGGTTGATGTTGATGTTGTTGCTGAGGGCCTTCAGCAACAGCCGCTTGACCACCCCGAAGCCCCCGGCGAAGGCGATGAGCCCCAGCAGCAGCACGATGCCCGTCTGAATCAGGGAACGGATCCACCCAGCGAGGCCCCATCCTTCGAAGAGGGAATCCAGCCATCCTGTGGACTCCTTTTGGATGTGATGGATCATCTCCTGCATCCTTGAGATGGACGTCCGGACGTCCTCAGCCCTTGAACTCGATTTTACACAGCACACGCCAGCGAACTCCAAAGGCTGAGGAACAATCCACGAATGCAGGAGATGTGGGGCGATGGAGAGGCCCAGAAGGATGAGGTAGATTGGTGGGAACATGCTGGGTGGACCGGTGGTGGTGGATACGGCTCTGTAAAATAAACTGACACGAAAATTAATACTTAAAATTAATAGGGAGGTCCATCCTCCAAAGGAAAAGGGACTCCGTGGAGCCTAGGAAGGGGAAAGGAAGGTCATAACAAAATGGTTCGGAGTTGGGGGAAAGGGACCTCCTCCGCCTGCGGAGGGCCGCGTGCCCCACCTGAGGACTTGACGGTCTTTTGTCCGAGTTCTTAGGGACGTAGGGCCGGACGAACTTGGAAGGGACCCATCTCAGGCCTGAGGGCGTGGATACGCAAGCGTATCCCCGTCCCCAGGTGACTAAGTCATAGGGTCCCTCCTGCCGCCAGGTCTCTGGATCTTTGATGAGAACTGGCGGCCTCTCCCTGACCTTGCTCTGCTCTGATGCCCCGAAGTGTCTCACGATGGGGGGATTGAGACACTCAAATGAACAATTTAGAAAGTTCAAAGTAAACAGGGCTCTCGCCAACTGGACTTGGGGGGACTCATGCTTGGATGCTGAGAGTTGTTGTTTCAGCATCCGTTTGATGTTTTGGTGAGTCCTTTCCACCACGGCTTGACCTGAGGGGGAATAGGCGATGCCGGTCTTGTGTTCTATTCCCCATTGCTGCAGGAAGCCGGCAAATTCCCTGGAGGTATACCCGGGGGCGTTGTCGGTTTTGATCAATTTGGGGACGCCCAGCATGGAGAAGGCTTGGACTAGATGTTTCTGAACGTCCTTTGCCCTCTCCCCGGTGTGGGCAGAGGCGAAAACTGCCCCAGAGAAGGTGTCCACAGAGACATGGACGTACTTCTGCTTCCCGAAGGAAGGGACGTGAGTAACGTCCATTTGCCACACCTCACAGGATTGGAGTCCCCTGGGATTAGCCCCTGCGCTCACCGATGGCAAGGGGAGCGACTTACAGGACGGGCAAGTCGCCACGATGGCCTTGGCCTGGTCCCGGGTCAGGTGGAATTCCCGGACCAGACCAGGCGCATTCTGATGATGGAACTGGTGGCTGATCTTAGCTTGCTGGAACTTCTCCGGGAGTGGCGCCAGCTGCACGGGGGCGGCCGCAAGGGCATCGGCACGCCGATTACCTTCGGCCAAGAACCCCGGCAAGTCGGTGTGGGACCTTATGTGCATTACATAAAACGGTTGCTCTCGGTGGGAGATTAGCCTAACCAGCTTTGAGAGCAACTCATTGAGGGCCTCGTTGGGAACACCCTGCAGGATTGCATCCTGTGCCCTAGATACTACACCCGCTACATAGGCCGAATCTGTGACCAAATTGAAGGGTTCAGAGAACTTCTCAAAAGCCCTGACGACTGCGGCCAACTCAGCTAGCTGTGGGGATCCCTCCACCACAGCGACATCAGACTCCCACCGCTGAGTCTGAGGATCCCTCCAAGTCACTACGGACTTGTGGGACCCTCCGGACGCGTCAGTAAAAACTGTCAGAGCCTTTAGGGGTTTTTTGCTCTGAATCCGTGTTACTTTTAGCTCGAATTGGACGTCCGAATCAAAAATTTTGTGGGCTGGTCTCAAAACAGAAATTTCGCCCGTGTAGCTATCCAGAGCAAACTGCAAGGATTCGTTTTCTCGCAGTAGGTGTTCCAACATGGCCTTGGTGAATTGGCCCGATTCCAATTTTAAAGGTATGTAAATGCACTTAAAGTCCTCACCTGCCAACTCCCGGATCCTCATCCGCGCTTTGCGGATGAGTTCCGCCACCAGTTCTTGTGGTTTGGTCAGCCTTTTGGACCGACTGTGGCTCAGGAACACCCACTCTATGATTAAGAGGGGGTCCTTTTTGCCTTGGTCCGTGCCCTTTCCCAGGGTCTCCATCCACTGAAAGATGATGCCATGGAGGTGTGGCAGTCTGCCCATGATGATGAATTTGAAGGGCAGGCCCGGATCGCACCTGTGGGCCTGCCTGGCAGACATGGCCTCCTGGACCCTCTCTAAAGCAGCTTTGGCCTCTGGGGTGAGCTCCCTGGGAGAACTAGGCTCATCCCCCCCTTTCAATAAATTGAAAAGAGGGGCTAGGTCCTCGTTGGAAATACCTAACCAGGGTCTCACCCAATTTAAAGACCCACACAGCTGCTGGACATCTGCTAGGTTCCGAATTGTATTTTTGATGGCCAATTTCTGCGGAGCAATGGTCCGCTTAGTAATTTCCAAACCCAGGTATTTCCAGGGCGGCATCTTCTGAATTTTGTCCTTGCGCAGCTCGAACCCTGCAGCAACCAACGCACTGGTTGTCAGTTCAAGCGCATGGGTAAGCAGATCGTCATTGGGGGCACAAATTAAAATGTCATCCATGTAATGGTGGATGATCACGCCAGTTGTGGCTGCACGCACAGGGGACAACAATGAAGAAACGTACCACTGGCAAATACTTGGGCTGTTTTTCATGCCCTGAGGAAGTACTCTCCAATGGTACCTCTTCATTGGGGCTTCTCGGTTGATGGAGGGAACCGAGAAGGCAAACCGCGGCGCGTCATCAGGATGTAGGGGAATTTGGAAGAAGCAATTCTTAATATCAATTATGGCCAGATTCCAATTTTGAGGCAACATCGCCGGGGACGGCATCCCAGGTTGGGGAGAGCCCATATTTTCAATTACTGCATTGATTGCACGGAGGTCGTGAAGGAGCCGCCACTCGTCTTTGCCCGGTTTTTTGAGGACAAAGACGGGGGAATTCCAAGGAGATGTAGTTTCTTGGATATTCCCTTTGGCTAACTGCTCGTCCACGAGCTCCCGGAGCGCTTTTAATTTTTGTTTATTCAGCGGCCATTGCTCCACCCACACTGGAGTATCTGTCAGCCAATTCAGTTTCTGGGTGGGACGCTCCTCAATGGTCGCTGCCCGAAAAACCTGGGGGGTCGGTATGTCAATTGTGACCCCCCATTGGGCCATCAGGTCTCTCCCCCACAAGGGCTCCGTATAGTCTAAAACGAATGGGCGTAAATACGCCGATTGCCCATTCGGCCCCTCAATTTTGACGATGTTTTTCGATTGTTTTGCCAATTGGGTGCCTCCTACTCCTGAAATTTTTCCCGCTACGTTTTGCAACTCCCAACGCGACGGCCAATCCCGTTCGGGAATGACCGTGACGTCTGCCCCTGTGTCCAGGAGTCCATTGATGTGCTTGAACTCCTGGCCCTTCCACATGTAACAACCCAACTTCGGCCTTTCCTTCCCAATGACCTGGGCCCGGCACACCTGGTAATCCTGTTTGGCAGACTTGCGCCACAAATCTTCAGGGTGTACCGGTGGCCCAGATATCGGAATTGCTTGGGCGATGATTTGGCCCTTGGGAAGGAAAGCCGGAGGGTGGGAGCAGTGCAGCCACAAAACCACCTGGTCCGGATCCCTTGATGTTACACAGGGAGCGATGGTAATGTCTAAAGGCGTGTATTTTGTGTCCCCAAGGACGATGTACTTACTACGGATGTTCCTCCAGGTCCCTGGGTCGTCAGCGTTGACAGTGACGAAATGCCAATGATCGTCTCGCAGATGCAGAGCGTCGGTCAGGGCCAACCTATATGGGGAGAAATTAGAGGTGGTGTTAAGTATTGGCTTGGGCTGGGTTGGGTCTCGACCCAGCCAAGCAGTGGAAATGAATTCCACGTCCTCCCTCATATAGGCTGGTTCGTTCGTCCGGTGCTTGGTCATGTCCTGTAAAGAAAGGTCCTCAGGCGGGGTGCGAAAGCTGGTGTTGTCCCTCCCCTCCTCCGGTGTTAATCTCCCCACCTTATTTCTGTCTGAGCGCAGGGAGGGACTGCGCTCATAGATCAGTTTTTTGGTCTAGCCCCCAAGTTGGGGGTAGACCTCCCCTGGTGTTGCCTGTAATTTAAGAACTCCTCCCTGAGGGGACACTTGTTGACCCAGTGTCCCCCCTGCCCGCAGAGGTGGCACTTTTCCGTCTGCGGGGGTCCTCTTGGGGATGCTCCTGGCGGACGACGGTTGGCCGATGGTGTGGCCGGCGGCGTCCGGGCGGCGGCGAAGGACACCCTCCTTGATGGCGGTTGAGGGGTCCTCCGCGGATCCTCCGCAGGGACCGTGACCTTCCGAGCGCAAACCTGCAACATTGCCTGCAGGGTGGGCTCAGGTTCAAGAGGGAGGCTGAGGATCGCTTGCCGACAGGGCTCGTTTGCGTTCTGCTTTGCCACTGTGGCAAGCATCCCCTCCCTCAGGCGCTCGTCCGGAACCTGAGCCTCCATCGCCCTGTGCAGGCGGTCCACGAAGGTCACGAATGGCTCGATTGGTCCCTGCTTAATAGATAAGAAATCAATGGCCGCCCCGCGCGATCGCAAGGTGACCAGTGCCTTTTCCGCCGCTCTCGCACTGACCTGCAGTGCGCCCCGTGGGATTTTTTCCGCCTGCTTTGCCCCCTCCTTCCAATCCCCCTCCCCGCACAAGTGGTCGAGGGATATCACTGCCCCATCCCCATCCCGGGAGGTCTCTGCAGAGGCCCAGAGGTCAGGGAGAACATCCCTGATCTCCCGCTTCCATTCCGACTCCCATATCAGGAACTCACCATGTGAGATGAGACATGATATGAGCGTCCGAATGTCTGCGGGGACATATTCGGCCGCAGAAAAGGTTGCTTTCAGCAACCCCCGAAAATATTCGCTTTCGCGGCCAAACTCCCTCTGAGCCTTGCACAGCTCCTTGATGACATGCTGTGGGATGGGTGACCACTGTGCAAGGGGCCCGGCCCCCTGCCGCGGTGTGTAGACGACTGGCGCGGCAGAGAAGGCCGGAAGGGTTGGAGAGGGTTCCGGGTTCCCACGCCCCTCCCTTCCGGAACCGATAGCGTGGGAACCGGAAGTTAGAGCGTGGGAACCAGGGGGCGGGGCGGAAGGGGCGTGGCCAGGAGCGGGGGGAGTGGCAGGATGGGAACTCCCCTCCCCGGAGGCGGAGTCAGGGGGCGGGGAAAACCCCGCGTCAGCAGGGGCGTGGTCGGGATAGGGTGGAGGAGGGACATGGGCGGGGAGATCCGGGGAAGGGGCGGAACTTCAGGAGGCGGGAAGAAAGGGGTTGCGGGAGGGGGGAGCACAAGTGGCGGGAAAAGCCACGCGGGCTCCGCCATCTTGTGCCCGGGAGACTGAGGGAGATGGGCGGCCATTTTGTGGCAGCCCAGGGAGAGTGGCCGAGGGAGAGGTTTTGGGTTCGGGGGATAACTTAACACGAACAGACCCTCTACGGGGCAGGGCTGTACATTTGGGAGAAGCAGGGGAACGGGGAGAGGCAGAGACGGCGCCTGTCTCGCCTGGGGGAGAATTAGGAGCAGAGGGAGAGGAAAGAGGTTTAGGGTTGCTAAACCCACCCGCTGAACTGGGGATTTGTTTGTCAGTTGGCTGTGGCAGGTTTCCGTAGTTATTTTTAACAATATCGCGAATTTGGAGAGCCAATAAAGTGAATTTTGCGAGAGAAAGATCTGACTTACGCAGAATCTCCCTCCCGACTTGGTCCCAAAAGGGGACCTGGTACAATTTAGCTGCCGAAACGTCGGGAAAAGCCTGCGACAACCATCTGACAAATTTTTTAACTTCATTTTTCTTAATTTTCACCCCACCCACTAAAAGGATGCCCACAACTTGGGTATAGAGGCTTTTCTGGGGCACCGAGAGCTTAGCACCCATAGCTCGCTGTTAATTGGTGCCCCGCGAGGTAAGTTCTGAAAATCCCAAAAGAACGAAGAAGACTGCCGCTCCCCGCTCTGTCCCCACCCTCGACGCACTCCCGCCCGGGAAGGGAGGCAAACCCGGTGAGGGCTAGGGGAGAGCCGGACCGCCCCTACACCGTCTACACGGTGAGGGTCCACCAGGGGAGGGTAGAAACGAAAAAACAGAACTTACCAAACCGCCGCGGTGGAGACCGACGCCGCTGGTGCCTCCGGCGCTACCGGCTCCGTCCCCTGGGAGCGCAGCTCTCTAAAACGGAGCGCGCTCTAACCAGGGGCAGTTGACGGCCACGAGGGGTAATTCCCGAGGTCTGGGGGACCTCAAACTCCTCTGCCACGGGGTCCTAGCTGCGATTCCAGGGCCCCACGTTGGGCGCCAACTTGCCGCGCTCCCCAGCCCCAAGTGCCCTCTGATGTTGCGCTCAACCCCGGCTAGCTCGGCACCTGGGGTGAGGACGGGCAATGAGGCACCTCTCGCTGCGCCCTGATGGGGTTTGAGAGGTGTCCCCGTGGGTCCTGAATCAGCAGCGGCTACCCTAAGGCGGCAAGGAAAAGCCGGAACCAGCTGGGGTAAAAGTCTTCTTTAATCTGGAGCCAACGTGGCCAACGCAAAGAAGATACACCAACAGGAAACCCCCCCAAGCTGGAACCCCGAGTGGGGTTCGGGGCAGGCAATTATAGGATTTGGGAAGGGAATGGGAGTGGAAACCAGGGAGGGAAAACCAATGGGAGACGGGGAAGGGAGTGGCTCCACGGTGGGGTGATTCCGCCTGGTCCAATGGGAAGGGGACAGGGGAGTGGCCCCAGGCCCTCGTCCAATCACTCGGTGCCCTGTGGAGAAGTTTCTGGACAGAGGGGAAGGAACACCGAGTGACAGACAAGGTACCTGGGAGGGGACAGGGGGATGACTTGGCAGTTTTGGGGATGACGGACAGGTGTTGGGAAGGCGGGAAAGGGGGACCAGGCGGGAAAACAGAACAAAAGGATGTACCAATACAGCAAATAGGGGAAGACAGGAACAAACCATTGGGGAAATACAAAATTGTAAAACCGTACATAAAATAAATAAAAATGCACCACCACAGTAGAGCAGCCTGACTCTGTTGGTGTTGGCTCTGGCTGCTCAAAAGAGGTTGAGCTGAAGGTTGGCTCTGGTGCTGGAGTGGCTGTTTCAGCTGACTCTGGACATGGAGTGGGAGTGGAGCAGCCTGACTCTGTTGGTGTTGGCTCTGGCTGCTCAAAAGGGGTTGAGCTGAAGGTTGGCTCTGGTGCTGGAGTGGCTGTTTCAGCTGACTCTGGACATGGAGTGGGAGTAGAGCAGTTTGACTCTGTTGGTGTTGGCTCTGGCTGCTCAAAAGAGGTTGAGCTGAAGGTTGGCTCTGGTGCTGGAGTGGCTGTTTCAGCTGACTCTGGACATGGAGTGGGAGTAGAGCAGCCTGACTCTGTTGGTGCTGACTCTGGCTGCTCCAAGGGGGCTGAGCTGAAGGTTGGCTCTGGTCTTGGAGTAGCTGTTTCAGCTGACTCAGGATATGGAGTGGGAGTAGAGCAGTTTGACTCTGTCAGTGTTGGCTCTGGCTGCTCAAGAGGGGTTGAGATGTAGGTTGTCTCTGGTGCTAGAGTGTCTGTTCCAGGTGGACGCATGCCCATCTGAATCAGGATCCAGTTGTAGAAGTACTGAGTGGAGGTGTAGACTCCCGGGCGTTTTGTTCTGACACAGCCTTTTCCCCAGCTGGTCACTCCAACAAGCCAAAAGTAGCCAGCATGGTTATCTTTGCACACCAGAGGCCCTCCACTGTCACCCTGCAACAGAGGAAAGAGGATTAGGGTGCTGTTGGGTGGCTGCTGTCAGCACTAGAGGCCTGTTTCTCTCTTGCAGCCCCTGCCACAGCTGTATTCATGGTACAAAAAGGCTTTGCTCAGGTGCTGGAGTCTCAAGAACCTTAGCTGGGAACAGGGTGGGTGTCTGTGAAGGCCCCCTTTTGTATCTGCACAGTGATCCTGGATGGGCAGAGCATAGATCATCCAGAATCTGGATCTGTGGGCTGCTGAGAACACTGGATGGGCTTTCTGGGCAGAGGGGCAGGCCTGGGGAACACGGTCACTTGGCAAGGAAACTCCAGCAGTGGAGGAAAAGTGGTTTGCCAGACAAAGCCCATGGTGACGGGGTACCTTCGCTGCTGGCTCCCAGCACTCATACCTGGCAGGTGTCCATGCCACCCCGTGGGTAGCCAGCACACAGGTTGTGGGTGTGGATGGCCCCAGCGTACCGACGGCTGCTGTTAACCAGCCGGATATCCAGGAGACGGACCTTGGCTTCCTGCAGGACATCACTCGGACCCTGAGCTGCAAGCACAGGAAGGAATGGGCACCCAGCAGCTCTTTGCCAGTTCCACTCCCCTGTCTGGGGGTGAACTCATTCCCTAGGGCTTGGCTTTGCCTCTGGAGCAGTTGTTGAAGCGCTGTGTCCTTTCTGTCTGCCTTTGGGGAGCAGGCCAGGCCCAGCTCTCCAGAGGCATACATCCTACAGCCTGACTTTGGTTTGTGCTGTCAGGAAGCCAAACCCATCTTGCTGGTGTGCCCAGCTCACCCTCAGGGCCCTTTTTGGGAACTCACCTTTTGCAGTGGCAGAACCCCAGCCAGCAATGTAGCAGGTTTTCAGCTCTGACACTGTGAGCGAGGCGTTGGGCACGCAGGCAAGCTGGACGTAGTCACTGCACTCCACGGGCTTGTCCAGCTCCAGCAGGGCGATGTCGTTCTGCTGGGAATCAGCCGTGTACTCCTGGTGGGCCAGGAGCCGCTTGATGTGGCGCACCTGAGTTTCAGGGCCCAGATGGGTCAGCTTGGTGGCCCCGATCAGCACACGCCACATGGTGACATTCCTGCAAGGCAGAGAGGGGTCTGAGGAAGAGCAGAGCCGTGTGCTGTTGATGCCTTAGGATTTTAGCTTTTGTATTTTTCATCCATTTGTAATCCTGCAGTTTTTTACTGTATAACTAAATTCTGCACACAGTGTGAGCTGCTGCTGCTTTCCCATTCTGGTCACAAAAATTCCTCTCCAGGCCTGGCAATCAAGGATACCTCACTGCCTCAGGCCTCGAGAGATGGAAACAAAAGTGAGTTGAGGGGAGCAAACTGGGGGTAAATGACTTCATTACCTGAAGCTGTAATTAGAAGATTAACCCTAAATATGCAAATGGACCAAATTTATAGGTGTGAAAACCTTTGACCCGTGGTCAATTTTGGGTTGTAGCACTTGGGGGGGTCTTTTGTTTTGCCTAAAATGGACCTGGAGGCCCTTCAATAAATATAATCACTTTTTATTCCTTGTCTGGCCTGTTTTTAGGTAGTCCTGAAAAGGCATCACTGTGGCAGCTCAGCACTTCCCTTCCTTCTGCTTCTCAAGGCAGAGAGGAAAGCAGGGCAATGAGGAGTGTGACTGCCCTAGCATGCCTTAGGCTCCAGGAATGCCACACTGGAGGCTGCTGGGCAGCAGTGGCACGAGCCCAGCCTTCTGAGCAGTCCCTCAGTTGGGCCCCGTAGTATTGAGGTGCTGCAGGCTGGGCAACTGTTTGTGTGGTGAGGATACCCTCATTCCCTGCTCCTCCTTACCTGGCCTGGAGGAAGCAATGGGCTGCTGTGAGGACCCACTGTGGGCTGATGAGGGACCCTCCACATGTATGGCCGGTGCCTATTTTCCTGGGGTCCTGGATGCTGACAATCCAGGGCCAGGCCCCTGGCAGGGCACCTGTGCCAGTCACAATTCGGTAGTCAGCATCTATGGAGTTGTAGTCAGAAGCCATGGGCCGGAGCCCACAGGTCCCTCTGGAAGCACAAAATCATTACTGCCCTTCTGTTCCAGTACCTGGGTGCTGGCAAGGAGGCTCTCACATGGGGTTTGGGGTGTGGCAATGGGGGACAAGCACCCTCCTAGAGCCTGGGGCCATACCTGCAGTTGCCCCAGGTACCATGTGCAGGTCTGTACACAGCCAGCAGGATGAAGAGGTACAGGTACAGAAGATTCATCGCTGTCAGCAGCATCTGTCAGCTGAAAGAGACAAAAGCTTGTCTCTTCCAGTGCAGTCTCTGACGAGTGCTGCAGCAACTGCACTGTCCATGGCACCTGGGGCTGATGTCACAGAGTGGGTGGTTCCAGGTTCTGGGCACAGTGTCCTCAGAGGGCAGGGAAAGGCCACAGCCTCACAGAACCACAGAATGGTTTGGGCTGGAAGGGACCTTGAAGGTTGTGAAAGGCAGAAGGGGTCCCTTGCCTCGCACATGCAAAACGACACCATGGGCAGACAAATCTGGCACAGAGGGAAAGTCACTCCAAAGGCAGTGTTTGGTCAGAGAGGGTGCTCAGAGCCACCACACGATGGAGAAAACTAGCACATCAAAGCTAGAAAGAGGACAGGAAGGAACAATGCCATGTGCAAACTACTTGGGGGGATGCTTCAAGGCACATAAGCCTTAGCTGATGGAACAAACCTGGAAACTCCTGAGTGTTGCAAGAGGAATTGCTGACCATGGCAGAGTGCGAGAAGCTGACAGGAGTTTCAATGCCATGAGGAAGCCCTTCTGAGTCTGTTTATACATTCTCCATGTCTGGAGCAGGGTGAGTACTGCAAATGCCTCAGTGCTGCCTCTTGCTTTGGAGACTGGTGCTGGAGGTCATGGCTGCAGAAAACAAGGGACTGAGATGGAGAGTGCTCATGCACTCACTTTTGTGGTTTGGGAATGGCATTCCCCAGTCTGGTGTTTCCACTGGAACACTGCAAACCACTGCTCCTCACTCCCTTCTCCCTCTCCCCTCCCTTCTCTGGTGGGCTTGAGAATAGAACTGGAAGCACAAAAGTTAAAGACTGTGGGTTGAGACAAGAACAATATAATGGAAACAGCAATGAAACAAGAAAATGAGCAGTAACCGCAACAATATTAATAATGGACTGGGACAATTCACATGCAACCATCCACCCCATAGAGCCTGGCAGTACCCAACCAGGCTGTCATGCATGTTATCCAGCGGAGATTTCTTCCCCTGTCCCTGGAAAATGTTGTGGAGTGGTTCAGAACAACCTCCACGTCCTGGCCATGCCCTGTCCTGGTTATGGCAAAAATTTACCCCATCCTGGCCAGAACCAGGACATTCACCCTCATGATCTGCCCCACAGCTTTGGAATCTGTGCCAGAGGGTCTGGCAGGGCAGGGAGGGCAGTCACCAGGGATTGGCAGACGTTGGAAACTCCTTATCCCTCTCTCTGGCCCCTGGTTTTCCTTGTTTTATGGAATGGAAGAACACATGTCCAACTCCTCCCAGTATCTCCTTCACTGGAAATCCTCCGTGCTTTGATTCCTTCTCTGACATTCTGCTGCACCTGGGGAATGCAGTGGGAAAACCCAAGGCTTTGTGTGAAGGTCACTCCCTCAGCACTTCACCTGAGGTGCACAGGAAGGCTGCCCTGGCTCTACCACACCTCATCCAGAACACCTGGAAGCTCTTCCCTCCCCATTCACACACTCCCCTGCCTTGTCCTCCTCATCCCACAGGGATGCACAGAGGGGCTACCACACTTCACGGTTTGGTAGCCCTGATACCACACTCCTGACTGGAATGGGGTGACCCTGGGGCAGTTTTGGCCTGCATCAGTTCCATGTCCTGCCTCAGCACACCCAGGTTCTCTGTTGGCGTCTGTGCTCATCTCTGCAGCTTTGCTGTCCTGCACCAGGAGTTTGCTGAATAAAATCATCCTCTAGAAAGGACATGTGACACAAGCCCAGGAGTAAGCAGCACCATGGGAGAGTTCAGCAAGGTGCCCTGGGGACAGCCAGGCCAGGCAGGGGAAGGTGGGGGGACCACGGCCTCACTGAAGCAGCCACATTGTACAGCACAAAAAATAAAGCTAAATAAATGCTGGGATGAAATACAGCACTGCTGGGACTGCTCCATTTAGCAAATAACAGTTGTGGGGGAGATTTACAGATGTACTGGGTACATCTGGGAACTGGGGCTCCTGCTGGAAGTCTTCAATCTTGAAGCTCCCAGTTCCCAAAGCTGGTAAATCCTTCCCAGCAATGGCTCCTGAGGCAGGGAGAGGGGTGGAAAGCCAAGGATGGGGCAGAGATCAGAAGGAGCTGGGGAGCTCAGAGAGGTCTTCAAGGGGAAGAGGATTTGTCTGAAAGGCCCTCACTTTTCTGGTCATCTTGGCAACTCTGGCAGGTTTAACAGGAGGTTTGTCTGGAAACAAGACAGGGACATATTGGCATGATGGGTGCTGGCATATTCCAGTCTTAGGCTTTGCAGAGAGAGATTTGCTGTTTCCCCATAGGCCACAGAGGATTTTAATATGAGGTGAACTCCCCAAGCTTGCATCCACCCTGTTCCATGGCCTCTGGCTCTGAGAAATGCTCTCCTGTGCACCCTGCTTCATTCCCTCAGATCAATGGCTGATGTGCCAGCAGCTCCTGCTCCAGAAGGGCAGCACATGATGAAGGTGCCACCCCTGCAGCTGAAAAGAAGGTTCCTTTTGCCATGGCATTCCAGGAGGTCATAAGACACATCATCAATGGAGTCTGAAAAAAAGAAAAATTAGAAGTTGAGGCAGCTGCATTTACCAGTGTGGGCAGTCCAGAGAGAACTGCCTGGACCTGACCCAGTTTGTGGATCAGAGCCAGAAATAGGTTCCCTTAGCTAGAAATGAGACCTCTCTACCCAGAGAGCCAGCTGCTTGCCATTCCATTGCTCCCTGGCCACAAGCAGCACTTCATCCATGAGCTCTCACCCCACAGAGCCCCTAGGTAACCCTGAAAAGACTCCTTCAGTATCAGGGGCTGCAAGAGACCTCTAGATGAGCAGCTAGAGGATTAGGTGAGGAGAAGAACTGAAATAAAATGCGTGTTTTTCCCTGGATTTGTGGAAGACAACAAGAAAGAAATACAGGACCCCAAAAAACAAACCCACTCGATGGGAGAGGCAGGTGAGCACCTCTGGTTCAGGAATTACAGAATGCACTCAACTGCAGCTTGCAGACAAGGATCCTGGCACGTTCCAGCAGCCAGCACTGCCACCTGATCCCAGCATCCCTCTGCCCCATGGATTTACACAGGACCCCAAAGACCCAGTGGTCAGTGAAAGGAAAACATCCAACTGTCCACACTTGGCAACCTACTCCTGGGTTCTGCAGCCTGTGGAGAAAGACAAATTCCCTCACTAGAAAACTAAGCAGGTTTGAGCTGGGCTTTCTCAAAGCACACTAAAGGCAGAGGTGGGCTTCTCCGTGCTGTTTGGGAAGTGGCACATGAACCACACGGGAATCAGAGAGAGATTATCAACTCCAGAGGCACTGCTGAGCGCAGCCTCTCCTGACTCCAGCTGGGCTCCAGCCCCGAGGTGACCTGTGCCTCCAAACAGAGGGGCCAGAGTGACCTGCACTGACCAGGCCGGCCACAGCTCCGTGTCACACTGACCACTGCAGCGTCCAGCCAGTCCCTCCAGAGGCTCTTCCAATCTCCACCTCCACCTTACAGGGGCATGGAACGCCGCTGATCACACCCGCTGCTCCCTGACCTGCAGCCAGAGGAAGATTTCCTCATTTGCTGCTGTGGCCAGTGGCACCTCTCTGTAGCAGGTTTTGCGTCCTGCTCGGTGCCCCAGTGCTCCAGACAGGCTGGCTCCGTGCTGCTGGGCCTCTCCCGGTCCCTCTGAGCAGGGCTGCAGCCGAGTCTTCAGAACAGCCCCAATTCCCCAAAACAGCCCCCAAAACAGCCCGGCGCTGTCTGTGTGGGGAACATCAAACCCACACCAAGGAATGGCTTTGCCCAGTGCCCCGGGATGGAGCAGCCCCGGCCTGCTCCACCAGAGCCCAGGGCGGCTCTGGGAGCCCTGAGGGCACGAGAGAAGGAAACTTCAGCGTGAGGGTCTGCAGCGGCCAGGGGAACACCAGCGCCTCCGAGCCGCCCTGCCAGACACGTACGGCCCTCCACCACCCTCGCAGTGGTGCGGGAATGTGCTCGCTGCTGAGGGCGGCCTCGCGGCTCGGCGAGCAGCTCGGGCAGGGCCGCCGCTGTCCGCTCCGTGCGGAGCGCAGCCTCCTCCGGACGCGGCCGTGAGGCGGTCTGGGCCCTCGGGTGTCGCCTCCGGCAGAATCAGCGGCTCGGTGGAGCTCACACGAAGCTCTCCCTGGGGCGGGACAGCCCTTGCCCGTGGGGTGTCGGGCGGGCCCCGGGCCGGCCGAGGGTTGCCCGGCTGAGCCCGGGGCCGCCCCTGACGTGGGGCTCTGGGGCAGAGTCCGGCCCGCGGTGCCCAGCAGGGATGCGCGGTTCTGTCTGTGCTCGGGCAGCACCAGAGTAGAGTTTTTCCCTGCTACAGTACCTACGCTACCCCGCGAAAGAGCATCGCTCAGGTTTGACAGGAGGAGAAATCTGTGTGGCCGTCAGCTATCACCTATGGCCCGGTCAGGATACTGATGGATTTTCTGACCTATTCGCTAGGGTCGTGTAAAATGTTAAACTGCAGATGCTTTCTGAAAGCAACTAGTGCTTTGAATGGTACAATCTGGATTACAGAAGCTTTATGTAGTGTTAGGCTGTGAACCACAATAGGTTTATTCTACAAGTTAATAGGGATATGCCAGATCATGTTACACTTCTGTTTTATCTTCTGTTTTGACCCTATGGCAAGCATCAGTTGGGTTTATTTAGCTCTTTATTAGCCCTTTATTTAGCTCTTAGCATTTTTCACATTTTGTGTGAAAAATGAATTAACTTTTAGGTAGATATTTTTAAAGAGGAAAAATGTATTTGTGCCTATTGATGCTGCAGTGATTTGTGGTTTTGAGACCCATCTTGCAAAATACCACATGCTGAGGCTGATTGTCATAGCTCTGAAGCCAGCCCTGGGTATGGAATGCTTTTCATTCTTTGGAGTGTTCATTCCAGGCAGTTCTGTGTAACGAGATCTTTACAGAGCATGGAAGATGCCTCTAGGGGAAGTCTCCATTTTGATTGCTGTGCCTAGACTAATTCTGATACTCCTGAGTTTGCTGTCAGGTTTTTACGATGCTGAAATGTGTGTTTTCCAGGTTCCTGTGTGGGCTATTTTTCACTAAGAATCTAGAAAATATCTTGGCTTTTCGTGGGGTTTAGTGCAAAATAGGTTTGACTGTAGGAACCATGAAGAGAGCCTGACAGAGGAATGGTTGAACGACAAGGGACATGATACTGTAAAATTAATCCAAATAGGGAGGGCTACGTGACTGCTGCAAAGTTTGCATGGCCCTGAAGAGTAGATAGTGTGCAGAAAACAGGATATTGAAACTGCTTGGTATGTAGAAGTAGATAGAGAAGAACAAAAGAGTACTAAGCTGTTCTAACTGCAAGGCCAGCTGGACAGGCATGTATCGATCATAAAGATACTTTTAAGATAATAGTACAAGTCACATAGCAACCAATCATGAGCTTGGCTTTTGCAATATGTATGAGCTAATTAACGAACATATATAAACTGTGTAATCTGTCACAATAAACTGAGACTTGATGATCATGATATCATGAGTCTTGTCTCCCGCGGCATTTTCCCTCTAACAACTGGCGCCCGAAAGCAGGGACCTGATCCGAGCCTAAGGCGAGAGGGGTGCTGCGTTGGAGTGCGGGTCCTGCGGCTGGAAGGACGGCGAAAATAAAGAGAAGAGGCGAAACGCTCTGCTCCGCGCCCTGAGTGACCGTAGAAGCGGGCTCAGCCGATACGTGCTGCCGAAGCCTGAAGGAGCCAGCAACGGTACGGACGTAATCATGGAAAGGCAAGCAGCATATGATTTATTTAGTGCTTCTCTTAGAAAAAGGCAGATTAGGGGGATTGACTTAGATAAGGATCTCCCTTCGCTATTGCATCATGCTGAGTCTTACGGCTTTTTCGTTAACCCCCATAGTGTTCATAAACTTTCAAAATGGAGAAGATATAGGGATAAGTTGTGGGAATTAGTGTTAGATGAGGATAAACCGGGCAAGAAAATGAGTAAACTTTGGAGAGTGGTTGATAACGAATTGTTAATGTGTCAGGCAGAAAAGAGGGCGGTGGAAGTGATACGGACAGCTCTGGAGAAAAATAAGGAATGTAAACCCTCGCTTCTCTCCAGTGAGCCAAACCCTCCGGTTCTCACAAATTTTCCCATTCCCATCTCTGCTTCTGAAATGCCTGTACCTCCCATAGACACTAGTAGCATTGAGGTGCTGGAAATTGAGATCCAAATTGCTTTATGGCAACGGGACTGGGATCCCAAATTCACTTTTTGTGAACGGGAATCAGGTAGAACGGAGCGGGCGCGGGGCCAGACAGAGCGGGGCCGGCCAGCACCGAGCCGGAGGCGAGCCCGGGGCGGAGCGGACATCAGCCGAGAGACGGAAGGCTCCTTGCTGCCGAGCAGCAGCGCAAGGGGGGAGAGGGGCGTTCCTGGGGCTCAGCCGCGCTGGAGCCGGAGCAGGCGGGGCGCGGCCGTGGCGGGGGTGTCTCTTCTCCCATCCACAAGGTGACACAACAAGGACGGGAGCGAGGCGGCGCCGCCCCTCATCTCCCCGCAGCGCCCAGCAATGGCGGCGGAGATGGCGGCACAGTCCTGGTTGCCATGGCAGCGACAACGCCGAGAGCAGCAGCGCCACCGGTGGCGGGATCGCAACACTACAGCAAAAATTTCAACAGCATCTTCCCAATTTCTTACAAGAGTCAGAGACGTAATGAAAAAGTACAGCAATACCGAGTGTTTTCCAAGATACCAAGAAGGATGAACATTATGTGAATCAATGTTATTTCAAATATGATATAGATAAAAATCACTGTATAAAGATAGAAATTTTAGTAATTATTTAATTACCAAAAATGTCTCTGAAAACAAAGAGTTAAGAAAATGTCATCTGATGGAATTTTAGTATTGAGTTTGTAATCTCCGTCTTTGGGTTTTTATAGATAATAATATAAGTAATAGTAATTTTTAAGTTTTATAGATAATACGATAAATAGTGATTGTTAAGTTTTTGTAAGTAATGATAAGTAGTGATTGTTACTAATGTTATATGAGTGCTTTAAAAGGATTGTCTTAAACTATTTTAAACATTTCTTGTTAATAGGTTGATCATAAAATGCGAGTTGTCTGATTTTTGTGATAAGAATTATTATTAAGGTATTAAGGTATTAAGGTGTTGTTATAGTATTTACAGTCAGTTTTCATATGTTTTATTGTCTCTTTAGGTGATTGATTACAAGATATTTTTTCAGGATCCTGTGTTTTTGATTTTTTAACTACTCATGTGTTTTCTTTATCCAATATTTTATGCAGCTGCAATTCATCTTCCTTTAAAAATTCATTGTCCGAATTTTAGTTCAAGATTTCAGACTTCAAATTTTCAGATTTCTGAAGAAAGGGTTTGTTGTATTTAGAGAATTTTTGTCTTGAAAGAGATTTTAGACAGGTTCAATTATTTGATAGTTTGATAAAGTTTTAATAATAAGGTTTTTTACTTATAACTGTTATTTCTAGGACTTTTGTTTTATAATGTGTTAAAACATATCCTCCAATTAGAGTTTGAGCTCTGGCCAAGCTCTGGCTCTACGTGGATGGTGTGATTGACCCAGGTGTTTTCTGCATCAAAAAGTATTCAAGTCCTTTTGGCTTGACAATTTGACCATGTAGGGCAGCTGAGCCTCAAAGGGAGTTTTGGAGAGACATGATCCGGACATGTTTTATCCAAATCTCTGTTGTTTTAAGGTTTATCAGCTGCTGCAGACTCTGGGATGACAATTTGATAGTGTAGCACTTGGTAACTGTGATTTTATATGTAATATTAATTGTGTATTATCTGATTGATTTTTATTTGTTGTTAGTTTCTTTACTATATGCATTGTTTTGTTCTTGATGTTTTTTCATGTTTATTATAAAGATGTTGATATTTCCATTTCTTCATGCAAATTTTAGGAAACAGAATTGAGAGAGGACCCTCCAGTCCCTGTGGGGAGTGTTGAGTTTGTTTGTGTTTTAGCAGGTGCAGAATCTGGATAGATTTCATTGAAGAATGTTAAACTTATCAATTTCAAGAGAACACTAATCTCTCCACAAGTAAATCAGAGGATGCACAGCAAAAGTGGATTGTGCAAAGATTTGTGTTTCACCCACAGAAAATTGTAGACTTTAGGTTTTTTCATAAGTGTGTTTTTAATTATGTTATAGACTTTTTTTACTAAGTTTTAATGAGTTTTAGTAATGCCTGTGATTTTTCTGTTCATTTTACCATTGCTTTTCAATGGCAAAAGAAAAAGAGGGACAATCAATTAAATAATCAAAAGCATAACATTAAGTTTATCATAAATATAGTTTGTATTTAGAATTAAGTTTGTTCCTTTCATGTTAAACAGAACAATCAAAACCATGAGAAATATGAAGTGGGGTGCACTTCTGTAATACTAACCTCATTTTTCACCCCACGAGTTGCTTCAGTGCAAGCTCTCACACAATTAAAAATCCTAGCCTACTGGACAGAAAAATAAATTAATATTTCATCTAAAATGTTAAGTGAGCTTGCCACAAATATAGGTAGTATCTGTCATGCAGTTCTGCAAAACAGAGCAGCTGCCACTAATTTACTTCTTCTAGCCCAAGGTCATAGTTGTGAAGAATTTGAAAGAATGTGCTGTATGAACTTATCTGATCACGCTACATCTATCCATAAGCAAATACGAAAATTGACCGAGCTAACTCAACAGTTAAAGGTAGAGGATAGATTAGGTTTAAAAAGATAGCTAAAAGGATTGGGGATCGGACCATAGTTAAGAGACATTATCAAATACGGCATAATAGTTCTAAGCATAATTGTGATACTTTTGCTTGTTTTGCCCTGTGTGTTTACTTGCTTGCAAGGCTTGATGCAGCAGCTTTTGCAGAAAATGCTGAATGCACACCTTCTTGTACAAAAGGAAAACGGGAGAGATGAAGAGAGCCTGACAGAGGAATGGTTGAACGACAAGGGACATGATACTGTAAAATTAATCCAAATAGGGAGGGCTACGTGACTGCTGCAAAGTTTGCATGGCCCTGAAGAGTAGATAGTGTGCAGAAAACAGGATATTGAAACTGCTTGGTATGTAGAAGTAGATAGAGAAGAACAAAAGAGTACTAAGCTGTTCTAACTGCAAGGCCAGCTGGACAGGCATGTATCGATCATAAAGATACTTTTAAGATAATAGTACAAGTCACATAGCAACCAATCATGAGCTTGGCTTTTGCAATATGTATGAGCTAATTAACGAACATATATAAACTGTGTAATCTGTCACAATAAACTGAGACTTGATGATCATGATATCATGAGTCTTGTCTCCCGCGGCATTTTCCCTCTAACAGAACCACATTGTTGCAAAGATGAAGCATGCAATTAAAGTTCTTTCTAATAATTTGAGATGATTTAAATATATGTCAAATGAAATGCCATAGTCAAGGAACCAAAGCAGTCGAATGAATTGCCTATAAATTCCTTTGGCATGAAGCGTGTTGAGTGAAATGTTTATTTCTTCTAAGCAATAGGTCATAAGAGTGTTTAAATAAAGGTATAGTATATATAATGCACTGGAGCACAATCCATGGATTAGAGTGAAATTTCAACACTCAGTTCCTTTACTTAGAGAAGTCCACCTATGCCCAGATGGATTAATTAATTGTAGTGGTAGAAAATACAGGGTGTAAAACACAGCTGACTGTTGAGCTTAGTATATCACTATGTTGTAGAGAAACTCAAGAATCAAGAAAATTCTAAATAAGTAAATGCTAATTTGTCATGCAGTACTATGGTATTTTCAGGCAGCTAATCAAGAAAATTTGAATTGGAAGACCGTCAAACTTGTTTCATACAATAAAACTCTGAGAGACTTATCTACAAATAGAAACGCAAGGAGCATCCTTTTTTGTACTCAGCAAAGAGCTGGAGTATGTTGTGCTGTTACGGAGGTTTATTTTTATAAACTACTCCAATGAATTTTATAAGCATGTAAAAGATTGTAAGTGCCCTGAAACATGTTTATTCTTGGACTGGCAATTACATACATGGATTCAGTTTTGATTTTCTTTAAAATAAAAATAAAAATATTTCTCTGGAGTAATTTGCTCTCGGTAACAAGAGTCATCTGCAAGAGAAATATCCAAACCAATTTCTGGGCAGTGGAAGTAGCTTTATTTTTTATAACATTCTTAGTACCTGTGACCAGGGTTGGTAGAGTGCCAGTCCTGCCAGCTTTAAGGAGCTGCATGTAAGTGTACCCTCGTTTCCTCAGAATCCCAGGGATGTGGACATTTCTTTGAGATGAGCTTTTAGGAAGCCCCAGAACATCTGGTGGTGTGACATCTTCCTGCATGCTCTGTTTCTGCACGTGATGTTTTCCAGTGCTTTCAAACATCCCTTCCCTTCTGTTTTTTCAGATGGTTATTTAGACCTATCTTGAGAGCTACTCTCTTCAGCCTCAGCTTTATCCAAGATACAATATGGTTATTATATAACCTAGTATTTTTTCATTTTACTTCCATTTCATTACATAACCTAGTATTTTACATTGTTACTTGCACAGCAGAATAACTGCAGAACTCTGCTCGATCCAGGTTATACTGAAAACTAAAAAAAATGCTATTTTTACATGCCTGACATTTTTCTTGCATATTTGAGCTTAGGTATTATGTTTGCTCATTTCAGGAGTGCTTCTGAACCACAGTCCAGAAAGAAGAAAAATCTTCTTGGTTGAAGTTGAACATTTGTCTCTAAGAGTAAGAACAAAGCCATGCCAGTGCTTTCAGAAGACTCAGGTAATTCAGCTGCATGCTTTCAACAGAGCAGTGACTGAAATCTTGTCATACCTGTTTCACACATAAAAATAATTTAAATAGGAGTAAAATGTAATAGAATTAAGATAATTCAACTGAAGTTTCTGAGCAATTACCTACAAGAAGGAAGGTGGAATGTAAAAGGTGAAAATTAATAAAGTTTGTCAGGATCAGTTTCCTACTAACCCTAGAGCACCCAAATATACTCTGATAGACCTGAATATACTCTGATAGACTTGAATATATTCTGATAGATCTGAATATATTCTGATAGACCTGAATATATTCTGATAGGCAGAATTGGACCCCTCAGTGTAACAGTGCCTTCTACATGTGCTTACTAAAGATCAGCCCATATATCTCTGCTGCTTGCTGTGTCATTTCTTAATATTTTCTGAACAGGGGTTGATAAACATTGTAAATATCCTTCCTTTTAACTTAAAATAAGTGTCTTTGTTCGAGGCTACTTTACTAGCTTCTCCAGTATGCTGCCCAGGAGAAGTCACAGATAATAAATGATGCTTAGGATTAAAGCAGGAGTGAGTTTGAGTCTCCTGGATCAAAATCCACTCTAAGGTTCGTGGAGAGAATAGCCACAGGAATAGATTTGAACCCCCTCCACCTTTTTATATTTCCTGTTTTGTTTTGGTCCTGTGTTCCCAGACATGGTTCACCGGGAAAAATCTGGCCTTTGTCTGGCTCTGTGTGTTGCAAAATTGGGATATTTAAATATTTTTTTAGAAAACTAGCCACAAGCTTTGATTCCACCACAATGGAAATCTACACTTTATCCTTTCTTCCTCTGGTCAGGCCTGGCTTTTTATAGGTGCCTCAGAGTGGAAGGGGCAGGATAACACTTGTAAGCAAAGCTGCTGGGGAGGTAGAGCTGCTACCTGTGCAAAAAAAGGTCATTCAATCAGTTTGAGAGTCTGCTGTGGTACTAAAATTTCAAATTTGTAAGAGGGGAAACAAAGGGTTCTGGAAACAAGGAGTAATAAACATGAAGTGTTAAATGTGAAAGATAATTTCTTAAGAAATATATATTGCTTTGTTAGATTTTGCCTTAATATGATGGTGTGCTTGACACTTATGAGGGGAGTGTTGCAAAATGAGCTGTGGATAAACACGAGATAATCACAAGTCTCTGCAAATGTGATGATCATCAATGTGATACCCAAATAAATGTAGTGACTGTTAAGACTGCAGTAGAAGGTCCTGTGAGAAATGCTGTGTAGAATGTTTTTGTTCTGTCCTGAATCTAAATTTAGGGTTGCATGAAACTTTGGCCCTTTTGACATCTCAGCTAAGACCTGATTCAAATCATAAAGAGGAAATGGGATTCCTTAGGGATGTCTTCAGTGAAAGAAGTCTCAGCTACCTGATGAAGGTAAAAGTTTGTATTTATTTATGTACATTCTCCTTACAGTTTACTTTTTCTCTGTTCCCTTGATTTATCAACCATTTACTTTGCCAAACCTTTTTTTTAAGAATTCTGTACTGACCAAAGCATATGTGTGCTTAAGAACAAACACTAATAATGTTTGACAATTAATATGTTGAACCTATTAAAACCGAGATCAAGGAGTAGAATGTTGCTGGCAGAGGTTCCAAAAAGTGCAAGAGGCTCCAGGGAATGGGGAAAATATGCAGATGGGATAGAAAACCTAATATCCCATTGAGTATGGGATAGAAAACTTCATATATGGGATAGAAAACCTCACATGCCATTGAATATGGGACAGAAACCCTCACATATGGGATAGAAAACCTCACATTCCATTGCATATGGGATAGAAAACCTAACACCCAACCTATAATAAAATCCCCTAATATAACTTTAGTTGCCAAGTATTGGTTATGCAAAAGCCAGATGATGCCTCTTCACAGAGATAATCTAGTTTATGAATGTATGGGAAATTAATTCAATAGTCCAGTTTTAATTTTTTAATGTGGAGGTGGGTTTTTTTGGGGGTGTTATTTGGTGGGGGTGTTTTGTTTTAATTTTGGTTCTGAGTTTCTTTGGGGTGGGTGTGCTAGGGAAGAAGTAAAGGGTTTGGGTTTGGGTGTTTGCTTTCCAGCCTTAGCACAGGGATGTGGCTTCCTCAGAGAGGGTGGTAAGGATGCTCAGTAGGGGAACATGAGGCACTTTGCCAAAATATTCCTTATGTCTTTGACAGATGTGGAGTCAGTCTGAGTGCCAGCAGTGTCTGCAGGGGAGCTGTGGACAGTTCATCTATCACAACACTGGGGGTGGCACAAAGCTCTTCTGGTCTGCCCACTGCTCAGAAATCCTTGCTCCTGGCTGTGGAACTTCTGGCTGTGGAACTCCTCCTCAGCCTGTGTCCGGCCAATCTTCAGCCTTGAGACTTTCTAGAACGGTGTTCCCTGAGTCATGAGAGTTGAGTTTCAAGTCCCGCACCCAGGGATTCCACTGCTGGGCAGCATAAAACAGTGTTCCCAACTGCTGTCCTCAAGAGCTGTAGCCCCCTGTGACCTGTGTCCCTTCTCCCATCAGAGCTTTGTTTTGCTGGTGCCTGGCTTGGGAGTCCTTGCCTTGCACAGGAGACTGGACTGGACTACAAACACATGCTAACAGTGGTAACAGGCAACTTTATTTACACAACTAAATAAATTTCAGCATTTGTGCATGCAGAGGAGGAAGATTGGCAGGACAGAGGACGCCTTTGACCTGAGGCTGCCTTTGGACGAGCAGGCACTGCCCCAGTATGTAATGGTCATGGTCCACTGCAGCCTGCAGTGGATCCTGTTCATCCTGCTGCCCATGTCTTTTTTCTCATGAGGCCCAGCAGTATCTGGTGCACCCGAGTTAAGAATTTCACCACTATCTGGTATGGATGTGGAGCAGGCAAGAGAGGTTGCCTTGACATTGGCTCCTCAGAGGGGTTTGAGGTCGACTCTGGCTCTGGTGTGGCTGTTGCAGTTGAGTGATCAGGAGTGGGAGTACAGCAGCCTGACTCTGTTGGTGCTGACTCTGGCTGCTCCAAGGGGGCTGAGCTGAAGGTTGGCTCTGGTCTTGGAGTAGCTGTTTCAGCTGACTCAGGATATGGAGTGGGAGTAGAGCAGCCTGACTCTGTTGGTGTTGGCTCTGGCTGCTCAAAAGAGGTTGAGCTGAAGGTTGGCTCTGGTGCTGGAGTGGCTGTTTCAGCTGACTCTGGACATGGAGTGGGAGTAGAGCAGCCTGACTCTGTTGGTGTTGGCTCTGGCTGCTCAAAAGGGGTTGAGCTGAAGGTTGGCTCTGGTGCTGGAGTGGCTGTTTCAGCTGACTCTGGACATGGAGTGGGAGTGGAGCAGCCTGACTCTGTTGGTGTTGGCTCTGGCTGCTCAAAAGAGGTTGAGCTGAAGGTTGGCTCTGGTGCTGGAGTGGCTGTTTCAGCTGACTCTGGACATGGAGTGGGAGTAGAGCAGCCTGACTCTGTTGGTGCTGACTCTGGCTGCTCCAAGGGGGCTGAGCTGAAGGTTGGCTCTGGTCTTGGAGTAGCTGTTTCAGCTGACTCAGGATATGGAGTGGGAGTAGAGCAGTTTGACTCTGTCAGTGTTGGCTCTGGCTGCTCAAGAGGGGTTGAGCTGAAGGTTGGCTCTGGTGCTGGAGTGGCTGTTTCAGCTGACTCTGGACATGGAGTGGGAGTAGAGCAGTTTGACTCTGTTGGTGCTGACTCTGGCTGCTCCAAGGGGGCTGAGCTGAAGGTTGGCTCTGGTCTTGGAGTAGCTGTTTCAGCTGACTCTGGACATGGAGTGGGAGTAGAGCAGCCTGACTCTGTTGGTGCTGACTCTGGCTGCTCCAAGGGGGCTGAGCTGAAGGTTGGCTCTGGTCTTGGAGTAGCTGTTTCAGCTGACTCAGGATATGGAGTGGGAGTAGAGCAGTTTGACTCTGTCAGTGTTGGCTCTGGCTGCTCAAGAGGGGTTGAGATGTAGGTTGTCTCTGGTGCTAGAGTGTCTGTTCCAGGTGGACGCATGCCCATCTGAATCAGGATCCAGTTGTAGAAGTACTGAGTGGAGGTGTAGACTCCCGGGCGTTTTGTTCTGACACAGCCTTTTCCCCAGCTGGTCACTCCAACAAGCCAAAAGTAGCCAGCATGGTTATCTTTGCACACCAGAGGCCCTCCACTGTCACCCTGCAACAGAGGAAAGAGGATTAGGGTGCTGTTGGGTGGCTGCTGTGCCGCGCTCCCGCCCCGGTTCCCTTTGTCTCAGCCCCGGCTAGCTCTCATCCTGGGGCGAGGGCGGGCGATGGAGGCACCCTCCGCCGCTCCCAGCTGGGGTTTGGAGAGTGCCTTTGTGGGTTCTGGGCAGCACTAGCAAGCCTCGCGGTGGTAAATGAAGAGCGGATCCTGCTGGGGGCTAAGTCCGAGTTTATTGTAGCCCAACGGGGCCAAATGTCCTAGAACGGTGCCAGCCAACAGGAACAAGCACAAGCTGCTTGCACTGGCTTATAAACTGTAAGGGAGGGGTATCCAACGACCAATGGGGATAGGGATAGGGGGTGGCTCCGGGATGGGGGGATATGGTGGGGTCCAATGGGGGAAGGATATGGGGGGAGCCCCAGGTCCTCGCCCAATCACCCGGTGCCCTGAGTGGAAGCTTCTGGATGGATGGGAAGGGACACCGAGTGATAGACAAGGCACCCGGGGGGGGGTAAAATGCCTCTTTCAGGGTGATGGATAGATACTGGGAAGGCGGGAAGGGCGGACAAGGCGGGAAAACTGGGGATAAACCAAGTTGCACACGGGGGTACAAAGGAATAAACCAATACATAATACAGGGATAATAAAACATATACATAACGCAACTCCACATCTCCTCCTTTTTTTGTTTAAAAAGAAAGAAAGGTGAAGAGGATAAAGTAAGTCTTTAAACGGGGGCTTCACAGTCACTGGGCTCATTTTGAAACTAGATGTTTCCTTTTTCTGGAAATTCTTCTTCTTGAAACCCTTCTTTGTTCAAGGGTTTCAGTTCATCACTATGTTAAAGCTTGTAATAAACACAATGAGTCCCAGCAGCAGCAAAAGTCCTGTTTCTTTAGAAAGTAACTGAAATTAATAGTTGAGGTAGGGGAGGTCTAACTCAAAGGGGAACAGAGAATCCCAGGAGCCAGGGAGGGAAGAGGGGGGACCAGGTGAGGGGGACCTTTTCCGCCGTCGGAGGGCGGCGTACCCAACTTGAGGACTGTCCGGTTTTTTCTTCTGGGTCTTAGGGACATATGGTCTGACGAATTTGGAAGGGACCCATCTCAGGCCTGAGGGCGTGGATACGCAAGCGTACCCCCGTCCCCAGGTGACCAAGTCATAGGGTCCTTCCTGCCGCCAGGTCTCAGGGTTTTTAATGAGAACTGGCGGCTTTTCCTTGACCTTGCTCTGCTCGTAGGAATTAAAGTGCCTCGCGATGGGGGGGTTGAGGCACTCGAAGGAACAGTTTAAGAAATTGATGGTAAAAAGGGCTCGCGCTAACTGAACCTGGGGGGACTCATTTTTAGCTGACGACTGTTGTTGTTTAAGCATCCTTTTGATGCTTTGATGAGTCCTCTCTACCACGGCTTGACCTGTCGGGGAATAGGCGATGCCAGTTTTATGTTCTATTCCCCATTGCTGCAGGAAGCCTGCGAATTCCTTGGATGTGTACCCGGGGGCATTGTCTGTTTTTATCTGTTTTGGGACGCCTAGCATGGAGAAGGCTTGTATCAGGTGTTTCTCTACTTCCTTGGCCTTCTCCCCTGTGTGGGCAGAGGCGAAAACTGCTCCAGAGAAGGTGTCCACGGAGACATGGACGTACTTCATCCTCCCGAAGGAGGGGATATGAGTAACGTCCATCTGCCACACCTCACAGGACTTTAGACCCCTAGGGTTAGCCCCTGCGCTCACCGATGGTAGTGGGAGCGACTTACAGGACGGGCATGTGGCCACAATGGCCTTGGCCTGGTCCCGGGTTAGATGGAACTGCCGGACCAGACCAGGCGCATTTTGATGGTAAAGCTGGTGGCTTATTTTGGCTTGCTGGAACTTGTCCGGGAGCGGCGCCAGCTGTGCGGGGGCGGCAGCGAGGGAATCGGCACGCCGATTGCCCTCGGCCAAGAACCCCGGCAGGTCGGTGTGTGACCTGATATGCATCACATAAAACGGTTGCTCTCGGTGGGAGACTAGCCTTATCAGCTTAGAGAGCAACTTGTTAAGGGCATCGTTGGAGACACCTTGCAGGATTGCATCCTGTGCTCTAGACACTACACCCGCTACATAGGCCGAATCAGTTACTAAATTAAAAGGTTCAGAGAACCGCTCAAAAGCTCGAACGACTGCGGCCAACTCAGCTACTTGAGGGGATCCTTCTACTTCAACAACATCTGCCTCCCACTGCTGAGTTTGAGGATCTTTCCAAGTCACTACTGACTTGTGGGACCCTCCGGACGCGTCTGTAAAAACTGTTAGAGCCTTTAAGGGTTTTTTGCTCTGAATTTGTTTTGTTGACAGAGTGAATTGGATTTCGGAATTGAAAATTTTGTGGGCCGGTCTCAAAACAGAAATTTTTCCGGTGTAGCTGTCCAGTGCAAACTGCAATGATTCATTCTCTTGCAGCAGGTGTTCTAACATTGCCTTTGTGAATTGGCCCGATTCTAATTTCAAAGGAATGTGGATGTGATCAAAGTCACACCCCGCCAGCTCCCGAATCCGCGTTCTCGCTTTGCGGATTAGCTCTGCCACCAGCTCTTGTGGCCGTGTCAACCTTTTGGATCGTGAATGACTCAGGAATACCCACTCTATGATGGAGAGTGGGTCCCTTTTGTCCTGATCCTTGCCCTTTCCTAGGGTGTCTGCCCATTGGAAGATGACACCGTGGAGGTGTGGCAGTCTGCCCAATATGATGAATCTGAAGGGCAGGCCCGGATCGTACCTGTGGGCCTGCCTGGCAGACATTGCCTCCTGAACCTTCTGCAAAGCAGCTTTGGCCTCTGGAGTGAGTTCCCTGGGAGAACTAGGCTCTTCCCCCCCTTTCAATAAATTGAAAAGAGGGGCTAGGTCTTCGTTGTTAATACCTAACCAGGGTCTCACCCAGTTTAAAGACCCACACAGCTGCTGTACGTCGGCTAGAGTCCGAATTGAATTTTTTATGGTCAATTTCTGCGGAACAATGGTCCGCTTGTTTATTTCTAAACCCAGGTACTTCCAAGGTGGCATTTTTTGAATCTTATCCTCTCGCAGCTCGAACCCTACAGCAACCAACGCACTGGTTGTCAGTTCAAGCGCGTGTGTAAGTAGATCGCTGTTGGGGGCACAAATAAGAATATCATCCATATAGTGCTGGATGATCACGCCCTCGGTGGCTGCACGCACAGGGGACAGCAATGAAGAGACGTACCACTGGCAAATGCTTGGGCTGACTTTCATGCCTTGGGGAAGAACTTTCCAGTGGTATCTCTCCATTGGGGCTTCTCGGTTGATGGAAGGAACCGAGAAGGCGAACCATGGTGCGTCATCAGGGTGTAGGGGAATTTGGAAAAAACAATTTTTGATGTCAATGACAGCTAATTCCCAATTTTCTGGTAACATCGTGGGGGACGGCATCCCTGGCTGGAGAGGACCCATGTCTTCTATTACATTGTTGATGGCGCGAAGGTCATGAAGGAGGCGCCACTCGTCTTTGCCAGGTTTTTTCAGGACAAAGACAGGGGAATTCCAGGGGGATGTTGTTTCCTGGATATTCCCTTTGGCAAGTTGCTCCTTCACGAGCTCCCGAAGCGCTTTTAATTTCTGTTTATTGAGCGGCCACTGCTCTACCCACACTGGTGTATCTGTGAGCCAATTAAGTTTTCGGGTAGGACGCTTTTCAGTGACTGTTGCCCGAAAAACCTGGGGGGTCGGGATGTTAATTGTGACCCCCCACTGGGCCATCAGGTCTCTCCCCCATAAGGGTTCTGTGTAATCTAATACGAACGGGCGTAAATAGGCCGATTGTCCGTTCGGCCCCTCAAATTTTACGATGTTTTTTGATTGCTTTGCCAATTGAGAACCCCCTACACCTTGAATTTTCCCCGCCACGTTTTGCAATTCCCAGCGTGACGGCCAATCCCGTGCGGGAATGACTGTCACGTCTGCTCCTGTATCTAGGAGACCGCTTAGGTGTTTGTACTCCCCATCCTTCCGCATATAGCAGGAGAGCTTTGGTCTTTCCTTCCCTATGACCTGGGCCTGGCACACCTGGTAGCTTTTCTTCGCTGACTTCTTCCATAGATCCTCAGGGTGTGCCGGAGGCCCAGATGCTGGAATGGCTTGGGCGATGATTTGGCCCTTGGGAAGGAAGACTGGAGGATGGGGGCAGTACAGCCACACTACTAATCGCTCGGTGTTCCTGGATGTCAGGGATGGTGCAATAGTGACTTCGAGAGGCGTGAATTTTGTGTCCCCAAGAACGATGTACTTACTGTGGAGGTTCCTCCAGGTTCCTGGGTCCTCTGTGTCGACAGCGATGGAGTGCCAGTCGCTGTCCCTTAGGTGCAGAGCCTCAGTCAGGGCCAACCTATATGGGGAGAAACCAGATACGATGTTAAGTATCGGCTTGGGCTGGTTCGGGCCTCGACCCAGCCAAGCAGTGGGAATGAAATCCACATCTTCTCTCATATAGGCTGGTTTGTCAGCCATAATCTGGTGTGTCAAGTCCAGTGAAATGTCCTTAGGTGGGCATTGCAGGTAGTCGTCCCTCCCCTCCTCTGATGTTATAGAACCCACCATATTTATGTCCTCGCGCAGGCAGGGACTGCGCTGATGACTCAGTTTTTTTGTTTTCCCCCCGAGTTGGGGGCACTCTTTTCTTGTCGCTGCTGTTTAAACCTAAAAAACTCGTCCCTCAGCGGGCATTGGGAAGCCCAATGTCCCTTCTGCCTACATAGATTGCAGGCCTGATGGTGCTGTTGTCCCCTCGGGGGTGCTCCTGTAGGGCGGCGATCTGGAGAAGGGGTGGCTGGCGGTGTCACGGCTTCAACGAAGGCTACTCTCTTTGTTGGTGGTTTAGGAGTTTCTGGAATGTCTTTAGCAGGAACTGTCACCTTCTTCGCACAGACTTGTAGCATGCTTTGAAGGGTAGGCTCAGGGTCCAGGGGCAGACTGAGGATTGCTTGCTGGCACGTGTCGTTAGCGTTCTGCCTCGCAACTGTGGCAAGCATCCCCTCTCGCAGCCTCTCGTCTGGGACCTGAGCCTCCATCGTGTAATGCAAGCGATCCACGAACGTGACAAAAGGTTCTAGGGATTCCTGCTTTAGGGACAAGAAGTTAATAACCGTACCGCTGGGTCTTAACTTAAAAAACGCCTTTTCTGCTGCCCTAGTGCTGACTTGCAGCGCCTCTCTGGGGATTTTTTCCGCCTGCTTGGTCCCCATTTTCCAATCCCCCTCCCCGCACAAGTGGTCTAGCGATATTACAGCCCCATCCTCATCCCTAGAGCTATCTGCATTGGCCCAGAGGTCAGGTAACACCTCTCTGATCTCCCGCTTCCACTCGGACTCCCAGATGAGGAATTCTCCGTGGGTAATTAAACAGGAGAAGAGAGTTCGCATGTCTGCTGGGACATATTCTTTGGAGGAGAGGGTTGCTTTTAATAAGTTTCGGAAGTATTCGCTTTCCATCCCGAACCCCTTCTTGGCCTTGCAGAGCTCTTTGATGGTCTGCTGGGGGATGGGGGACCACTGTGCAAGGGGCCTACCCCCCTGCCGCGGGGTACAGGTGACAGGTGCGGCCGAGAAGGCAGGTAGGGACTGGGGTGGATCGGGGTTCCCACGCTCCCCCCCCCCGGAACCGAAAGCGTGGGAACTGGAAGTGGGGTCGTGGGAACCAGGGGATGAGGCGTGGTCTGGAGCAGGGGGAGTGGTATGGTGGGGACTCCCCTCCCCGGGGGTGGAGCTGAGGGGTGGGGTGTTGAATAATTCAAGGAAGGGGGAGTTGACGGGGGGTGGAGGAGGGAGGTGGGCGGAGAAATCCGGGGAGCAGAAGGGGTTGGTCTGCCGGAAGGGATTATAGGAGGGGGGAGGACAGGGATCATGGGAAGAAGGAGCACGAGTGGCGGGAAAACCCACGCGGTCACCTCCATCTTGTGTCCTGGGGAAGGGGGAAGAAGGGGAGCCATTTCGTGGGGTTTGGGGATGGAGGATGGGGGATGAGGGATCTTCGGGGGTCTGGGATAACTGAAAACGAACGGAGTCTCTACGGGACGGGGCTGTACAGTGCGGGGAAGAAGGGGAACGGGTAGAAGCAGAGACAGTGCCTGCACCGCTCTGCGGGGTGTCTAGGGTATTCTCAGAGGGGCCAGAATCTGCCTGCGGGCAATGCCGGGATGCCTGTCTGATAATACCCGACTTCGGGAGAGAGGGAGAGTTTTGCCGCAGTTTTCCCGCAGCGCCCACCGCAGCCGCAGCCTCGGGAGCAGCGACAGCAGCTGCCCTGCACCCCGCCGCAGCGGCGGCCGCATCGTACTGCAGCGACCGGGCTGAGGGACAGGGAAGCGGAGTAGGGTTATATGAACTACCCGCCGAACTGGGGATCGGTTTGTTTGCGGCTGGCTGTGGCAGACTTTCGTAGCGATATTTAATTATATCGCGAATTTGGAGAGCCAAATGGGTGAATATGGAGAGAGAGAGATCTGACTGTCGCAGGATCTTCCCCGCTACCTGTTCCCAAAAAGGGGCTTGGTATAATTTAGCTGGCGAAATGTCAGGGAAAGTTTGCGACAACCACTGAACGAACCGTTTTACTTCAGATTTTTTAACCTTAATTCCCCCCACTAAAAGGATACCCACAACTTGGGAATAAATGCTCTTCTGTGGCACGGACAGCCTTGCACCCATGGCTGTTAGATGTTAAATCGTGCCGCAGCGCCTACGATTGGGAAAACACGAACGAAAAACAAAAGACCACACTTCCGGCTTTGTCGCGGTCCTTAAGCTTCCCGCCCGGAAAGGGAAGCACCAAAAACAGGAATTTTTTCCCCGAACCCCGGGGAAAAAGAAACCCACCAAAAAGGGATCCTTCCCCTAAAACCTAGGGGAAAGGAACCAACCAAAAAAAAAGGACCGGGAAAGCCCCAGGGGCCCCTATACTCACAAACCACAGGGGTCCGAGAGGGAAGGGTGGAAAAGAAAAACCAATCGCAGGGCTTCTCCGCGAGAGAATCGACTCCGGAGGTGCTTTCCAGAGCTGCCGATCCTGTCCCCAAGAGTGCCACCCACTAAAACGTGGGTCTGCTCTCGCCGGGGTAGCTGACGGCCAGGAGGACGATTCTTCAGGTCTGCGCGACCCTAAAATCCTCAAACGAGGGTCCAACGCCGCGAAAACGGGGCCCCACGTTGGGCGCCAGCTGCCGCGCTCCCGCCCCGGTTCCCTTTGTCTCAGCCCCGGCTAGCTCTCATCCTGGGGCGAGGGCGGGCGATGGAGGCACCCTCCGCCGCTCCCAGCTGGGGTTTGGAGAGTGCCTTTGTGGGTTCTGGGCAGCGCTAGCAAGCCTCGCGGTGGTAAATGAAGAGCGGATCCTGCTGGGGGCTAAGTCCGAGTTTATTGTAGCCCAACGGGGCCAAATGTCCTAGAACGGTGCCAGCCAACAGGAACAAGCACAAGCTGCTTGCACTGGCTTATAAACTGTAAGGGAGGGGTATCCAACGACCAATGGGGATAGGGATAGGGGGTGGCTCCGGGATGGGGGGATATGGTGGGGTCCAATGGGGGAAGGATATGGGGGGAGCCCCAGGTCCTCGCCCAATCACCCGGTGCCCTGAGTGGAAGCTTCTGGATGGATGGGAAGGGACACCGAGTGATAGACAAGGCACCCGGGGGGGGGTAAAATGCCTCTTTCAGGGTGATGGATAGATACTGGGAAGGCGGGAAGGGCGGACAAGGCGGGAAAACTGGGGATAAACCAAGTTGCACACGGGGGTACAAAGGAATAAACCAATACATAATACAGGGATAATAAAACATATACATAACGCAACTCCACACTGCTGTCAGCACTAGAGGCCTGTTTCTCTCTTGCAGCCCCTGCCACAGCTGTATTCATGGTACAAAAAGGCTTTGCTCAGGTGCTGGAGTCTCAAGAACCTTAGCTGGGAACAGGGTGGGTGTCTGTGAAGGCCCCCTTTTGTATCTGCACAGTGATCCTGGATGGGCAGAGCATAGATCATCCAGAATCTGGATCTGTGGGCTGCTGAGAACACTGGATGGGCTTTCTGGGCAGAGGGGCAGGCCTGGGGAACACGGTCACTTGGCAAGGAAACTCCAGCAGTGGAGGAAAAGTGGTTTGCCAGACAAAGCCCATGGTGACGGGGTACCTTCGCTGCTGGCTCCCAGCACTCATACCTGGCAGGTGTCCATGCCACCCCGTGGGTAGCCAGCACACAGGTTGTGGGTGTGGATGGCCCCAGCGTACCGACGGCTGCTGTTAACCAGCCGGATATCCAGGAGACGGACCTTGGCTTCCTGCAGGACATCACTCGGACCCTGAGCTGCAAGCACAGGAAGGAATGGGCACCCAGCAGCTCTTTGCCAGTTCCACTCCCCTGTCTGGGGGTGAACTCATTCCCTAGGGCTTGGCTTTGCCTCTGGAGCAGTTGTTGAAGCGCTGTGTCCTTTCTGTCTGCCTTTGGGGAGCAGGCCAGGCCCAGCTCTCCAGAGGCATACATCCTACAGCCTGACTTTGGTTTGTGCTGTCAGGAAGCCAAACCCATCTTGCTGGTGTGCCCAGCTCACCCTCAGGGCCCTTTTTGGGAACTCACCTTTTGCAGTGGCAGAACCCCAGCCAGCAATGTAGCAGGTTTTCAGCTCTGACACTGTGAGCGAGGCGTTGGGCACGCAGGCAAGCTGGACGTAGTCACTGCACTCCACGGGCTTGTCCAGCTCCAGCAGGGCGATGTCGTTCTGCTGGGAATCAGCCGTGTACTCCTGGTGGGCCAGGAGCCGCTTGATGTGGCGCACCTGAGTTTCAGGGCCCAGATGGGTCAGCTTGGTGGCCCCGATCAGCACACGCCACATGGTGACATTCCTGCAAGGCAGAGAGGGGTCTGAGGAAGAGCAGAGCCGTGTGCTGTTGATGCCTTAGGATTTTAGCTTTTGTATTTTTCATCCATTTGTAATCCTGCAGTTTTTTACTGTATAACTAAATTCTGCACACAGTGTGAGCTGCTGCTGCTTTCCCATTCTGGTCACAAAAATTCCTCTCCAGGCCTGGCAATCAAGGATACCTCACTGCCTCAGGCCTCGAGAGATGGAAACAAAAGTGAGTTGAGGGGAGCAAACTGGGGGTAAATGACTTCATTACCTGAAGCTGTAATTAGAAGATTAACCCTAAATATGCAAATGGACCAAATTTATAGGTGTGAAAACCTTTGACCCGTGGTCAATTTTGGGTTGTAGCACTTGGGGGGGTCTTTTGTTTTGCCTAAAATGGACCTGGAGGCCCTTCAATAAATATAATCACTTTTTATTCCTTGTCTGGCCTGTTTTTAGGTAGTCCTGAAAAGGCATCACTGTGGCAGCTCAGCACTTCCCTTCCTTCTGCTTCTCAAGGCAGAGAGGAAAGCAGGGCAATGAGGAGTGTGACTGCCCTAGCATGCCTTAGGCTCCAGGAATGCCACACTGGAGGCTGCTGGGCAGCAGTGGCACGAGCCCAGCCTTCTGAGCAGTCCCTCAGTTGGGCCCCGTAGTATTGAGGTGCTGCAGGCTGGGCAACTGTTTGTGTGGTGAGGATACCCTCATTCCCTGCTCCTCCTTACCTGGCCTGGAGGAAGCAATGGGCTGCTGTGAGGACCCACTGTGGGCTGATGAGGGACCCTCCACATGTATGGCCGGTGCCTATTTTCCTGGGGTCCTGGATGCTGACAATCCAGGGCCAGGCCCCTGGCAGGGCACCTGTGCCAGTCACAATTCGGTAGTCAGCATCTATGGAGTTGTAGTCAGAAGCCATGGGCCGGAGCCCACAGGTCCCTCTGGAAGCACAAAATCATTACTGCCCTTCTGTTCCAGTACCTGGGTGCTGGCAAGGAGGCTCCCACATGGGGTTTGGGGTATGGCAATGGGGGACAAGCACCCTCCTAGAGCCTGGGGCCATACCTGCAGTTGCCCCAGGTACCATGTGCAGGTCTGTACACAGCCAGCAGGATGAAGAGGTACAGGTACAGAAGATTCATCGCTGTCAGCAGCATCTGTCAGCTGAAAGAGACAAAAGCTTGTCTCTTCCAGTGCAGTCTCTGACGAGTGCTGCAGCAACTGCACTGTCCATGGCACCTGGGGCTGATGTCACAGAGTGGGTGGTTCCAGGTTCTGGGCACAGTGTCCTCAGAGGGCAGGGAAAGGCCACAGCCTCACAGAACCACAGAATGGTTTGGGCTGGAAGGGACCTTGAAGGTTGTGAAAGGCAAAAGGGGTCCCTTGCCTCGCACATGCAAAACGACACCATGGGCAGACAAATCTGGCACAGAGGGAAAGTCACTCCAAAGGCAGTGTTTGGTCAGAGAGGGTGCTCAGAGCCACCACACGATGGAGAAAACTAGCACATCAAAGCTAGAAAGAGGACAGGAAGGAACAATGCCATGTGCAAACTACTTGGGGGGATGCTTCAAGGCACATAAGCCTTAGCTGATGGAACAAACCTGGAAACTCCTGAGTGTTGCAAGAGGAATTGCTGACCATGGCAGAGTGCGAGAAGCTGACAGGAGTTTCAATGCCATGAGGAAGCCCTTCTGAGTCTGTTTATACATTCTCCATGTCTGGAGCAGGGTGAGTACTGCAAATGCCTCAGTGCTGCCTCTTGCTTTGGAGACTGGTGCTGGAGGTCATGGCTGCAGAAAACAAGGGACTGAGATGGAGAGTGCTCATGCACTCACTTTTGTGGTTTGGGAATGGCATTCCCCAGTCTGGTGTTTCCACTGGAACACTGCAAACCACTGCTCCTCACTCCCTTCTCCCTCTCCCCTCCCTTCTCTGGTGGGCTTGAGAATAGAACTGGAAGCACAAAAGTTAAAGACTGTGGGTTGAGACAAGAACAATATAATGGAAACAGCAATGAAACAAGAAAATGAGCAGTAACCGCAACAATATTAATAATGGACTGGGACAATTCACATGCAACCATCCACCCCATAGAGCCTGGCAGTACCCAACCAGGCTGTCATGCATGTTATCCAGCGGAGATTTCTTCCCCTGTCCCTGGAAAATGTTGTGGAGTGGTTCAGAACAACCTCCACGTCCTGGCCATGCCCTGTCCTGGTTATGGCAAAAATTTACCCCATCCTGGCCAGAACCAGGACATTCACCCTCATGATCTGCCCCACAGCTTTGGAATCTGTGCCAGAAGGTCTGGCAGGGCAGGGAGGGCAGTCACCAGGGATTGGCAGACGTTGGAAACTCCTTATCCCTCTCTCTGGCCCCTGGTTTTCCTTGTTTTATGGAATGGAAGAACACATGTCCAACTCCTCCCAGTATCTCCTTCACTGGAAATCCTCCGTGCTTTGATTCCTTCTCTGACATTCTGCTGCACCTGGGGAATGCAGTGGGAAAACCCAAGGCTTTGTGTGAAGGTCACTCCCTCAGCACTTCACCTGAGGTGCACAGGAAGGCTGCCCTGGCTCTACCACACCTCATCCAGAACACCTGGAAGCTCTTCCCTCCCCATTCACACACTCCCCTGCCTTGTCCTCCTCATCCCACAGGGATGCACAGAGGGGCTACCACACTTCACGGTTTGGTAGCCCTGATACCACACTCCTGACTGGAATGGGGTGACCCTGGGGCAGTTTTGGCCTGCATCAGTTCCATGTCCTGCCTCAGCACACCCAGGTTCTCTGTTGGCGTCTGTGCTCATCTCTGCAGCTTTGCTGTCCTGCACCAGGAGTTTGCTGAATAAAATCATCCTCTAGAAAGGACATGTGACACAAGCCCAGGAGTAAGCAGCACCATGGGAGAGTTCAGCAAGGTGCCCTGGGGACAGCCAGGCCAGGCAGGGGAAGGTGGGGGGACCACGGCCTCACTGAAGCAGCCACATTGTACAGCACAAAAAATAAAGCTAAATAAATGCTGGGATGAAATACAGCACTGCTGGGACTGCTCCATTTAGCAAATAACAGTTGTGGGGGAGATTTACAGATGTACTGGGTACATCTGGGAACTGGGGCTCCTGCTGGAAGTCTTCAATCTTGAAGCTCCCAGTTCCCAAAGCTGGTAAATCCTTCCCAGCAATGGCTCCTGAGGCAGGGAGAGGGGTGGAAAGCCAAGGATGGGGCAGAGATCAGAAGGAGCTGGGGAGCTCAGAGAGGTCTTCAAGGGGAAGAGGATTTGTCTGAAAGGCCCTCACTTTTCTGGTCATCTTGGCAACTCTGGCAGGTTTAACAGGAGGTTTGTCTGGAAACAAGACAGGGACATATTGGCATGATGGGTGCTGGCATATTCCAGTCTTAGGCTTTGCAGAGAGAGATTTGCTGTTTCCCCATAGGCCACAGAGGATTTTAATATGAGGTGAACTCCCCAAGCTTGCATCCACCCTGTTCCATGGCCTCTGGCTCTGAGAAATGCTCTCCTGTGCACCCTGCTTCATTCCCTCAGATCAATGGCTGATGTGCCAGCAGCTCCTGCTCCAGAAGGGCAGCACATGATGAAGGTGCCACCCCTGCAGCTGAAAAGAAGGTTCCTTTTGCCATGGCATTCCAGGAGGTCATAAGACACATCATCAATGGAGTCTGAAAAAAAGAAAAATTAGAAGTTGAGGCAGCTGCATTTACCAGTGTGGGCAGTCCAGAGAGAACTGCCTGGACCTGACCCAGTTTGTGGATCAGAGCCAGAAATAGGTTCCCTTAGCTAGAAATGAGACCTCTCTACCCAGAGAGCCAGCTGCTTGCCATTCCATTGCTCCCTGGCCACAAGCAGCACTTCATCCATGAGCTCTCACCCCACAGAGCCCCTAGGTAACCCTGAAAAGACTCCTTCAGTATCAGGGGCTGCAAGAGACCTCTAGATGAGCAGCTAGAGGATTAGGTGAGGAGAAGAACTGAAATAAAATGCGTGTTTTTCCCTGGATTTGTGGAAGACAACAAGAAAGAAATACAGGACCCCAAAAAACAAACCCACTCGATGGGAGAGGCAGGTGAGCACCTCTGGTTCAGGAATTACAGAATGCACTCAACTGCAGCTTGCAGACAAGGATCCTGGCACGTTCCAGCAGCCAGCACTGCCACCTGATCCCAGCATCCCTCTGCCCCATGGATTTACACAGGACCCCAAAGCCCCAGTGGTCAGTGAAAGGAAAACATCCAACTGTCCACACTTGGCAACCTACTCCTGGGTTCTGCAGCCTGTGGAGAAAGACAAATTCCCTCACTAGAAAACTAAGCAGGTTTGAGCTGGGCTTTCTCAAAGCACACTAAAGGCAGAGGTGGGCTTCTCCGTGCTGTTTGGGAAGTGGCACATGAACCACACGGGAATCAGAGAGAGATTATCAACTCCAGAGGCACTGCTGAGCGCAGCCTCTCCTGACTCCAGCTGGGCTCCAGCCCCGAGGTGACCTGTGCCTCCAAACAGAGGGGCCAGAGTGACCTGCACTGACCAGGCCGGCCACAGCTCCGTGTCACACTGACCACTGCAGCGTCCAGCCAGTCCCTCCAGAGGCTCTTCCAATCTCCACCTCCACCTTACAGGGGCATGGAACGCCGCTGATCACACCCGCTGCTCCCTGACCTGCAGCCAGAGGAAGATTTCCTCATTTGCTGCTGTGGCCAGTGGCACCTCTCTGTAGCAGGTTTTGCGTCCTGCTCGGTGCCCCAGTGCTCCAGACAGGCTGGCTCCGTGCTGCTGGGCCTCTCCCGGTCCCTCTGAGCAGGGCTGCAGCCGAGTCTTCAGAACAGCCCCAATTCCCCAAAACAGCCCCCAAAACAGCCCGGCGCTGTCTGTGTGGGGAACATCAAACCCACACCAAGGAATGGCTTTGCCCAGTGCCCCGGGATGGAGCAGCCCCGGCCTGCTCCACCAGAGCCCAGGGCGGCTCTGGGAGCCCTGAGGGCACGAGAGAAGGAAACTTCAGCGTGAGGGTCTGCAGCGGCCAGGGGAACACCAGCGCCTCCGAGCCGCCCTGCCAGACACGTACGGCCCTCCACCACCCTCGCAGTGGTGCGGGAATGTGCTCGCTGCTGAGGGCGGCCTCGCGGCTCGGCGAGCAGCTCGGGCAGGGCCGCCGCTGTCCGCTCCGTGCGGAGCGCAGCCTCCTCCGGACGCGGCCGTGAGGCGGTCTGGGCCCTCGGGTGTCGCCTCCGGCAGAATCAGCGGCTCGGTGGAGCTCACACGAAGCTCTCCCTGGGGCGGGACAGCCCTTGCCCGTGGGGTGTCGGGCGGGCCCCGGGCCGGCCGAGGGTTGCCCGGCTGAGCCCGGGGCCGCCCCTGACGTGGGGCTCTGGGGCAGAGTCCGGCCCGCGGTGCCCAGCAGGGATGCGCGGTTCTGTCTGTGCTCGGGCAGCACCAGAGTAGAGTTTTTCCCTGCTACAGTACCTACGCTACCCCGCGAAAGAGCATCGCTCAGGTTTGACAGGAGGAGAAATCTGTGTGGCCGTCAGCTATCACCTATGGCCCGGTCAGGATACTGATGGATTTTCTGACCTATTCGCTAGGGTCGTGTAAAATGTTAAACTGCAGATGCTTTCTGAAAGCAACTAGTGCTTTGAATGGTACAATCTGGATTACAGAAGCTTTATGTAGTGTTAGGCTGTGAACCACAATAGGTTTATTCTACAAGTTAATAGGGATATGCCAGATCATGTTACACTTCTGTTTTATCTTCTGTTTTGACCCTATGGCAAGCATCAGTTGGGTTTATTTAGCTCTTTATTAGCCCTTTATTTAGCTCTTAGCATTTTTCACATTTTGTGTGAAAAATGAATTAACTTTTAGGTAGATATTTTTAAAGAGGAAAAATGTATTTGTGCCTATTGATGCTGCAGTGATTTGTGGTTTTGAGACCCATCTTGCAAAATACCACATGCTGAGGCTGATTGTCATAGCTCTGAAGCCAGCCCTGGGTATGGAATGCTTTTCATTCTTTGGAGTGTTCATTCCAGGCAGTTCTGTGTAACGAGATCTTTACAGAGCATGGAAGATGCCTCTAGGGGAAGTCTCCATTTTGATTGCTGTGCCTAGACTAATTCTGATACTCCTGAGTTTGCTGTCAGGTTTTTACGATGCTGAAATGTGTGTTTTCCAGGTTCCTGTGTGGGCTATTTTTCACTAAGAATCTAGAAAATATCTTGGCTTTTCGTGGGGTTTAGTGCAAAATAGGTTTGACTGTAGGAACCATGAAGAGAGCCTGACAGAGGAATGGTTGAACGACAAGGGACATGATACTGTAAAATTAATCCAAATAGGGAGGGCTACGTGACTGCTGCAAAGTTTGCATGGCCCTGAAGAGTAGATAGTGTGCAGAAAACAGGATATTGAAACTGCTTGGTATGTAGAAGTAGATAGAGAAGAACAAAAGAGTACTAAGCTGTTCTAACTGCAAGGCCAGCTGGACAGGCATGTATCGATCATAAAGATACTTTTAAGATAATAGTACAAGTCACATAGCAACCAATCATGAGCTTGGCTTTTGCAATATGTATGAGCTAATTAACGAACATATATAAACTGTGTAATCTGTCACAATAAACTGAGACTGGATGATCATGATATCATGAGTCTTGTCTCCCGCGGCATTTTCCCTCTAACAACTGGCGCCCGAAAGCAGGGACCTGATCCGAGCCTAAGGCGAGAGGGGTGCTGCGTTGGAGTGCGGGTCCTGCGGCTGGAAGGACGGCGAAAATAAAGAGAAGAGGCGAAACGCTCTGCTCCGCGCCCTGAGTGACCGTAGAAGCGGGCTCAGCCGATACGTGCTGCCGAAGCCTGAAGGAGCCAGCAACGGTACGGACGTAATCATGGAAAGGCAAGCAGCATATGATTTATTTAGTGCTTCTCTTAGAAAAAGGCAGATTAGGGGGATTGACTTAGATAAGGATCTCCCTTCGCTATTGCATCATGCTGAGTCTTACGGCTTTTTCGTTAACCCCCATAGTGTTCATAAACTTTCAAAATGGAGAAGATATAGGGATAAGTTGTGGGAATTAGTGTTAGATGAGGATAAACCGGGCAAGAAAATGAGTAAACTTTGGAGAGTGGTTGATAACGAATTGTTAATGTGTCAGGCAGAAAAGAGGGCGGTGGAAGTGATACGGACAGCTCTGGAGAAAAATAAGGAATGTAAACCCTCGCTTCTCTCCAGTGAGCCAAACCCTCCGGTTCTCACAAATTTTCCCATTCCCATCTCTGCTTCTGAAATGCCTGTACCTCCCATAGACACTAGTAGCATTGAGGTGCTGGAAATTGAGATCCAAATTGCTTTATGGCAACGGGACTGGGATCCCAAATTCACTTTTTGTGAACGGGAATCAGGTAGAACGGAGCGGGCGCGGGGCCAGACAGAGCGGGGCCGGCCAGCACCGAGCCGGAGGCGAGCCCGGGGCGGAGCGGACATCAGCCGAGAGACGGAAGGCTCCTTGCTGCCGAGCAGCAGCGCAAGGGGGGAGAGGGGCGTTCCTGGGGCTCAGCCGCGCTGGAGCCGGAGCAGGCGGGGCGCGGCCGTGGCGGGGGTGTCTCTTCTCCCATCCACAAGGTGACACAACAAGGACGGGAGCGAGGCGGCGCCGCCCCTCATCTCCCCGCAGCGCCCAGCAATGGCGGCGGAGATGGCGGCACAGTCCTGGTTGCCATGGCAGCGACAACGCCGAGAGCAGCAGCGCCACCGGTGGCGGGATCGCAACACTACAGCAAAAATTTCAACAGCATCTTCCCAATTTCTTACAAGAGTCAGAGACGTAATGAAAAAGTACAGCAATACCGAGTGTTTTCCAAGATACCAAGAAGGATGAACATTATGTGAATCAATGTTATTTCAAATATGATATAGATAAAAATCACTGTATAAAGATAGAAATTTTAGTAATTATTTAATTACCAAAAATGTCTCTGAAAACAAAGAGTTAAGAAAATGTCATCTGATGGAATTTTAGTATTGAGTTTGTAATCTCCGTCTTTGGGTTTTTATAGATAATAATATAAGTAATAGTAATTTTTAAGTTTTATAGATAATACGATAAATAGTGATTGTTAAGTTTTTGTAAGTAATGATAAGTAGTGATTGTTACTAATGTTATATGAGTGCTTTAAAAGGATTGTCTTAAACTATTTTAAACATTTCTTGTTAATAGGTTGATCATAAAATGCGAGTTGTCTGATTTTTGTGATAAGAATTATTATTAAGGTATTAAGGTATTAAGGTGTTGTTATAGTATTTACAGTCAGTTTTCATATGTTTTATTGTCTCTTTAGGTGATTGATTACAAGATATTTTTTCAGGATCCTGTGTTTTTGATTTTTTAACTACTCATGTGTTTTCTTTATCCAATATTTTATGCAGCTGCAATTCATCTTCCTTTAAAAATTCATTGTCCGAATTTTAGTTCAAGATTTCAGACTTCAAATTTTCAGATTTCTGAAGAAAGGGTTTGTTGTATTTAGAGAATTTTTGTCTTGAAAGAGATTTTAGACAGGTTCAATTATTTGATAGTTTGATAAAGTTTTAATAATAAGGTTTTTTACTTATAACTGTTATTTCTAGGACTTTTGTTTTATAATGTGTTAAAACATATCCTCCAATTAGAGTTTGAGCTCTGGCCAAGCTCTGGCTCTACGTGGATGGTGTGATTGACCCAGGTGTTTTCTGCATCAAAAAGTATTCAAGTCCTTTTGGCTTGACAATTTGACCATGTAGGGCAGCTGAGCCTCAAAGGGAGTTTTGGAGAGACATGATCCGGACATGTTTTATCCAAATCTCTGTTGTTTTAAGGTTTATCAGCTGCTGCAGACTCTGGGATGACAATTTGATAGTGTAGCACTTGGTAACTGTGATTTTATATGTAATATTAATTGTGTATTATCTGATTGATTTTTATTTGTTGTTAGTTTCTTTACTATATGCATTGTTTTGTTCTTGATGTTTTTTCATGTTTATTATAAAGATGTTGATATTTCCATTTCTTCATGCAAATTTTAGGAAACAGAATTGAGAGAGGACCCTCCAGTCCCTGTGGGGAGTGTTGAGTTTGTTTGTGTTTTAGCAGGTGCAGAATCTGGATAGATTTCATTGAAGAATGTTAAACTTATCAATTTCAAGAGAACACTAATCTCTCCACAAGTAAATCAGAGGATGCACAGCAAAAGTGGATTGTGCAAAGATTTGTGTTTCACCCACAGAAAATTGTAGACTTTAGGTTTTTTCATAAGTGTGTTTTTAATTATGTTATAGACTTTTTTTACTAAGTTTTAATGAGTTTTAGTAATGCCTGTGATTTTTCTGTTCATTTTACCATTGCTTTTCAATGGCAAAAGAAAAAGAGGGACAATCAATTAAATAATCAAAAGCATAACATTAAGTTTATCATAAATATAGTTTGTATTTAGAATTAAGTTTGTTCCTTTCATGTTAAACAGAACAATCAAAACCATGAGAAATATGAAGTGGGGTGCACTTCTGTAATACTAACCTCATTTTTCACCCCACGAGTTGCTTCAGTGCAAGCTCTCACACAATTAAAAATCCTAGCCTACTGGACAGAAAAATAAATTAATATTTCATCTAAAATGTTAAGTGAGCTTGCCACAAATATAGGTAGTATCTGTCATGCAGTTCTGCAAAACAGAGCAGCTGCCACTAATTTACTTCTTCTAGCCCAAGGTCATAGTTGTGAAGAATTTGAAAGAATGTGCTGTATGAACTTATCTGATCACGCTACATCTATCCATAAGCAAATACGAAAATTGACCGAGCTAACTCAACAGTTAAAGGTAGAGGATAGATTAGGTTTAAAAAGATAGCTAAAAGGATTGGGGATCGGACCATAGTTAAGAGACATTATCAAATACGGCATAATAGTTCTAAGCATAATTGTGATACTTTTGCTTGTTTTGCCCTGTGTGTTTACTTGCTTGCAAGGCTTGATGCAGCAGCTTTTGCAGAAAATGCTGAATGCACACCTTCTTGTACAAAAGGAAAACGGGAGAGATGAAGAGAGCCTGACAGAGGAATGGTTGAACGACAAGGGACATGATACTGTAAAATTAATCCAAATAGGGAGGGCTACGTGACTGCTGCAAAGTTTGCATGGCCCTGAAGAGTAGATAGTGTGCAGAAAACAGGATATTGAAACTGCTTGGTATGTAGAAGTAGATAGAGAAGAACAAAAGAGTACTAAGCTGTTCTAACTGCAAGGCCAGCTGGACAGGCATGTATCGATCATAAAGATACTTTTAAGATAATAGTACAAGTCACATAGCAACCAATCATGAGCTTGGCTTTTGCAATATGTATGAGCTAATTAACGAACATATATAAACTGTGTAATCTGTCACAATAAACTGAGACTTGATGATCATGATATCATGAGTCTTGTCTCCCGCGGCATTTTCCCTCTAACAGAACCACATTGTTGCAAAGATGAAGCATGCAATTAAAGTTCTTTCTAATAATTTGAGATGATTTAAATATATGTCAAATGAAATGCCATAGTCAAGGAACCAAAGCAGTCGAATGAATTGCCTATAAATTCCTTTGGCATGAAGCGTGTTGAGTGAAATGTTTATTTCTTCTAAGCAATAGGTCATAAGAGTGTTTAAATAAAGGTATAGTATATATAATGCACTGGAGCACAATCCATGGATTAGAGTGAAATTTCAACACTCAGTTCCTTTACTTAGAGAAGTCCACCTATGCCCAGATGGATTAATTAATTGTAGTGGTAGAAAATACAGGGTGTAAAACACAGCTGACTGTTGAGCTTAGTATATCACTATGTTGTAGAGAAACTCAAGAATCAAGAAAATTCTAAATAAGTAAATGCTAATTTGTCATGCAGTACTATGGTATTTTCAGGCAGCTAATCAAGAAAATTTGAATTGGAAGACCGTCAAACTTGTTTCATACAATAAAACTCTGAGAGACTTATCTACAAATAGAAACGCAAGGAGCATCCTTTTTTGTACTCAGCAAAGAGCTGGAGTATGTTGTGCTGTTACGGAGGTTTATTTTTATAAACTACTCCAATGAATTTTATAAGCATGTAAAAGATTGTAAGTGCCCTGAAACATGTTTATTCTTGGACTGGCAATTACATACATGGATTCAGTTTTGATTTTCTTTAAAATAAAAATAAAAATATTTCTCTGGAGTAATTTGCTCTCGGTAACAAGAGTCATCTGCAAGAGAAATATCCAAACCAATTTCTGGGCAGTGGAAGTAGCTTTATTTTTTATAACATTCTTAGTACCTGTGACCAGGGTTGGTAGAGTGCCAGTCCTGCCAGCTTTAAGGAGCTGCATGTAAGTGTACCCTCGTTTCCTCAGAATCCCAGGGATGTGGACATTTCTTTGAGATGAGCTTTTAGGAAGCCCCAGAACATCTGGTGGTGTGACATCTTCCTGCATGCTCTGTTTCTGCACGTGATGTTTTCCAGTGCTTTCAAACATCCCTTCCCTTCTGTTTTTTCAGATGGTTATTTAGACCTATCTTGAGAGCTACTCTCTTCAGCCTCAGCTTTATCCAAGATACAATATGGTTATTATATAACCTAGTATTTTTTCATTTTACTTCCATTTCATTACATAACCTAGTATTTTACATTGTTACTTGCACAGCAGAATAACTGCAGAACTCTGCTCGATCCAGGTTATACTGAAAACTAAAAAAAATGCTATTTTTACATGCCTGACATTTTTCTTGCATATTTGAGCTTAGGTATTATGTTTGCTCATTTCAGGAGTGCTTCTGAACCACAGTCCAGAAAGAAGAAAAATCTTCTTGGTTGAAGTTGAACATTTGTCTCTAAGAGTAAGAACAAAGCCATGCCAGTGCTTTCAGAAGACTCAGGTAATTCAGCTGCATGCTTTCAACAGAGCAGTGACTGAAATCTTGTCATACCTGTTTCACACATAAAAATAATTTAAATAGGAGTAAAATGTAATAGAATTAAGATAATTCAACTGAAGTTTCTGAGCAATTACCTACAAGAAGGAAGGTGGAATGTAAAAGGTGAAAATTAATAAAGTTTGTCAGGATCAGTTTCCTACTAACCCTAGAGCACCCAAATATACTCTGATAGACCTGAATATACTCTGATAGACTTGAATATATTCTGATAGATCTGAATATATTCTGATAGACCTGAATATATTCTGATAGGCAGAATTGGACCCCTCAGTGTAACAGTGCCTTCTACATGTGCTTACTAAAGATCAGCCCATATATCTCTGCTGCTTGCTGTGTCATTTCTTAATATTTTCTGAACAGGGGTTGATAAACATTGTAAATATCCTTCCTTTTAACTTAAAATAAGTGTCTTTGTTCGAGGCTACTTTACTAGCTTCTCCAGTATGCTGCCCAGGAGAAGTCACAGATAATAAATGATGCTTAGGATTAAAGCAGGAGTGAGTTTGAGTCTCCTGGATCAAAATCCACTCTAAGGTTCGTGGAGAGAATAGCCACAGGAATAGATTTGAACCCCCTCCACCTTTTTATATTTCCTGTTTTGTTTTGGTCCTGTGTTCCCAGACATGGTTCACCGGGAAAAATCTGGCCTTTGTCTGGCTCTGTGTGTTGCAAAATTGGGATATTTAAATATTTTTTTAGAAAACTAGCCACAAGCTTTGATTCCACCACAATGGAAATCTACACTTTATCCTTTCTTCCTCTGGTCAGGCCTGGCTTTTTATAGGTGCCTCAGAGTGGAAGGGGCAGGATAACACTTGTAAGCAAAGCTGCTGGGGAGGTAGAGCTGCTACCTGTGCAAAAAAAGGTCATTCAATCAGTTTGAGAGTCTGCTGTGGTACTAAAATTTCAAATTTGTAAGAGGGGAAACAAAGGGTTCTGGAAACAAGGAGTAATAAACATGAAGTGTTAAATGTGAAAGATAATTTCTTAAGAAATATATATTGCTTTGTTAGATTTTGCCTTAATATGATGGTGTGCTTGACACTTATGAGGGGAGTGTTGCAAAATGAGCTGTGGATAAACACGAGATAATCACAAGTCTCTGCAAATGTGATGATCATCAATGTGATACCCAAATAAATGTAGTGACTGTTAAGACTGCAGTAGAAGGTCCTGTGAGAAATGCTGTGTAGAATGTTTTTGTTCTGTCCTGAATCTAAATTTAGGGTTGCATGAAACTTTGGCCCTTTTGACATCTCAGCTAAGACCTGATTCAAATCATAAAGAGGAAATGGGATTCCTTAGGGATGTCTTCAGTGAAAGAAGTCTCAGCTACCTGATGAAGGTAAAAGTTTGTATTTATTTATGTACATTCTCCTTACAGTTTACTTTTTCTCTGTTCCCTTGATTTATCAACCATTTACTTTGCCAAACCTTTTTTTTAAGAATTCTGTACTGACCAAAGCATATGTGTGCTTAAGAACAAACACTAATAATGTTTGACAATTAATATGTTGAACCTATTAAAACCGAGATCAAGGAGTAGAATGTTGCTGGCAGAGGTTCCAAAAAGTGCAAGAGGCTCCAGGGAATGGGGAAAATATGCAGATGGGATAGAAAACCTAATATCCCATTGAGTATGGGATAGAAAACTTCATATATGGGATAGAAAACCTCACATGCCATTGAATATGGGACAGAAACCCTCACATATGGGATAGAAAACCTCACATTCCATTGCATATGGGATAGAAAACCTAACACCCAACCTATAATAAAATCCCCTAATATAACTTTAGTTGCCAAGTATTGGTTATGCAAAAGCCAGATGATGCCTCTTCACAGAGATAATCTAGTTTATGAATGTATGGGAAATTAATTCAATAGTCCAGTTTTAATTTTTTAATGTGGAGGTGGGTTTTTTTGGGGGTGTTATTTGGTGGGGGTGTTTTGTTTTAATTTTGGTTCTGAGTTTCTTTGGGGTGGGTGTGCTAGGGAAGAAGTAAAGGGTTTGGGTTTGGGTGTTTGCTTTCCAGCCTTAGCACAGGGATGTGGCTTCCTCAGAGAGGGTGGTAAGGATGCTCAGTAGGGGAACATGAGGCACTTTGCCAAAATATTCCTTATGTCTTTGACAGATGTGGAGTCAGTCTGAGTGCCAGCAGTGTCTGCAGGGGAGCTGTGGACAGTTCATCTATCACAACACTGGGGGTGGCACAAAGCTCTTCTGGTCTGCCCACTGCTCAGAAATCCTTGCTCCTGGCTGTGGAACTTCTGGCTGTGGAACTCCTCCTCAGCCTGTGTCCGGCCAATCTTCAGCCTTGAGACTTTCTAGAACGGTGTTCCCTGAGTCATGAGAGTTGAGTTTCAAGTCCCGCACCCAGGGATTCCACTGCTGGGCAGCATAAAACAGTGTTCCCAACTGCTGTCCTCAAGAGCTGTAGCCCCCTGTGACCTGTGTCCCTTCTCCCATCAGAGCTTTGTTTTGCTGGTGCCTGGCTTGGGAGTCCTTGCCTTGCACAGGAGACTGGACTGGACTACAAACACATGCTAACAGTGGTAACAGGCAACTTTATTTACACAACTAAATAAATTTCAGCATTTGTGCATGCAGAGGAGGAAGATTGGCAGGACAGAGGACGCCTTTGACCTGAGGCTGCCTTTGGACGAGCAGGCACTGCCCCAGTATGTAATGGTCATGGTCCACTGCAGCCTGCAGTGGATCCTGTTCATCCTGCTGCCCATGTCTTTTTTCTCATGAGGCCCAGCAGTATCTGGTGCACCCGAGTTAAGAATTTCACCACTATCTGGTATGGATGTGGAGCAGGCAAGAGAGGTTGCCTTGACATTGGCTCCTCAGAGGGGTTTGAGGTCGACTCTGGCTCTGGTGTGGCTGTTGCAGTTGAGTGATCAGGAGTGGGAGTACAGCAGCCTGACTCTGTTGGTGCTGACTCTGGCTGCTCCAAGGGGGCTGAGCTGAAGGTTGGCTCTGGTCTTGGAGTAGCTGTTTCAGCTGACTCAGGATATGGAGTGGGAGTAGAGCAGCCTGACTCTGTTGGTGTTGGCTCTGGCTGCTCAAAAGAGGTTGAGCTGAAGGTTGGCTCTGGTGCTGGAGTGGCTGTTTCAGCTGACTCTGGACATGGAGTGGGAGTAGAGCAGCCTGACTCTGTTGGTGTTGGCTCTGGCTGCTCAAAAGGGGTTGAGCTGAAGGTTGGCTCTGGTGCTGGAGTGGCTGTTTCAGCTGACTCTGGACATGGAGTGGGAGTGGAGCAGCCTGACTCTGTTGGTGTTGGCTCTGGCTGCTCAAAAGAGGTTGAGCTGAAGGTTGGCTCTGGTGCTGGAGTGGCTGTTTCAGCTGACTCTGGACATGGAGTGGGAGTAGAGCAGCCTGACTCTGTTGGTGCTGACTCTGGCTGCTCCAAGGGGGCTGAGCTGAAGGTTGGCTCTGGTCTTGGAGTAGCTGTTTCAGCTGACTCAGGATATGGAGTGGGAGTAGAGCAGTTTGACTCTGTCAGTGTTGGCTCTGGCTGCTCAAGAGGGGTTGAGCTGAAGGTTGGCTCTGGTGCTGGAGTGGCTGTTTCAGCTGACTCTGGACATGGAGTGGGAGTAGAGCAGTTTGACTCTGTTGGTGCTGACTCTGGCTGCTCCAAGGGGGCTGAGCTGAAGGTTGGCTCTGGTCTTGGAGTAGCTGTTTCAGCTGACTCTGGACATGGAGTGGGAGTAGAGCAGCCTGACTCTGTTGGTGCTGACTCTGGCTGCTCCAAGGGGGCTGAGCTGAAGGTTGGCTCTGGTCTTGGAGTAGCTGTTTCAGCTGACTCAGGATATGGAGTGGGAGTAGAGCAGTTTGACTCTGTCAGTGTTGGCTCTGGCTGCTCAAGAGGGGTTGAGATGTAGGTTGTCTCTGGTGCTAGAGTGTCTGTTCCAGGTGGACGCATGCCCATCTGAATCAGGATCCAGTTGTAGAAGTACTGAGTGGAGGTGTAGACTCCCGGGCGTTTTGTTCTGACACAGCCTTTTCCCCAGCTGGTCACTCCAACAAGCCAAAAGTAGCCAGCATGGTTATCTTTGCACACCAGAGGCCCTCCACTGTCACCCTGCAACAGAGGAAAGAGGATTAGGGTGCTGTTGGGTGGCTGCTGTGCCGCGCTCCCGCCCCGGTTCCCTTTGTCTCAGCCCCGGCTAGCTCTCATCCTGGGGCGAGGGCGGGCGATGGAGGCACCCTCCGCCGCTCCCAGCTGGGGTTTGGAGAGTGCCTTTGTGGGTTCTGGGCAGCACTAGCAAGCCTCGCGGTGGTAAATGAAGAGCGGATCCTGCTGGGGGCTAAGTCCGAGTTTATTGTAGCCCAACGGGGCCAAATGTCCTAGAACGGTGCCAGCCAACAGGAACAAGCACAAGCTGCTTGCACTGGCTTATAAACTGTAAGGGAGGGGTATCCAACGACCAATGGGGATAGGGATAGGGGGTGGCTCCGGGATGGGGGGATATGGTGGGGTCCAATGGGGGAAGGATATGGGGGGAGCCCCAGGTCCTCGCCCAATCACCCGGTGCCCTGAGTGGAAGCTTCTGGATGGATGGGAAGGGACACCGAGTGATAGACAAGGCACCCGGGGGGGGGTAAAATGCCTCTTTCAGGGTGATGGATAGATACTGGGAAGGCGGGAAGGGCGGACAAGGCGGGAAAACTGGGGATAAACCAAGTTGCACACGGGGGTACAAAGGAATAAACCAATACATAATACAGGGATAATAAAACATATACATAACGCAACTCCACATCTCCTCCTTTTTTTGTTTAAAAAGAAAGAAAGGTGAAGAGGATAAAGTAAGTCTTTAAACGGGGGCTTCACAGTCACTGGGCTCATTTTGAAACTAGATGTTTCCTTTTTCTGGAAATTCTTCTTCTTGAAACCCTTCTTTGTTCAAGGGTTTCAGTTCATCACTATGTTAAAGCTTGTAATAAACACAATGAGTCCCAGCAGCAGCAAAAGTCCTGTTTCTTTAGAAAGTAACTGAAATTAATAGTTGAGGTAGGGGAGGTCTAACTCAAAGGGGAACAGAGAATCCCAGGAGCCAGGGAGGGAAGAGGGGGGACCAGGTGAGGGGGACCTTTTCCGCCGTCGGAGGGCGGCGTACCCAACTTGAGGACTGTCCGGTTTTTTCTTCTGGGTCTTAGGGACATATGGTCTGACGAATTTGGAAGGGACCCATCTCAGGCCTGAGGGCGTGGATACGCAAGCGTACCCCCGTCCCCAGGTGACCAAGTCATAGGGTCCTTCCTGCCGCCAGGTCTCAGGGTTTTTAATGAGAACTGGCGGCTTTTCCTTGACCTTGCTCTGCTCGTAGGAATTAAAGTGCCTCGCGATGGGGGGGTTGAGGCACTCGAAGGAACAGTTTAAGAAATTGATGGTAAAAAGGGCTCGCGCTAACTGAACCTGGGGGGACTCATTTTTAGCTGACGACTGTTGTTGTTTAAGCATCCTTTTGATGCTTTGATGAGTCCTCTCTACCACGGCTTGACCTGTCGGGGAATAGGCGATGCCAGTTTTATGTTCTATTCCCCATTGCTGCAGGAAGCCTGCGAATTCCTTGGATGTGTACCCGGGGGCATTGTCTGTTTTTATCTGTTTTGGGACGCCTAGCATGGAGAAGGCTTGTATCAGGTGTTTCTCTACTTCCTTGGCCTTCTCCCCTGTGTGGGCAGAGGCGAAAACTGCTCCAGAGAAGGTGTCCACGGAGACATGGACGTACTTCATCCTCCCGAAGGAGGGGATATGAGTAACGTCCATCTGCCACACCTCACAGGACTTTAGACCCCTAGGGTTAGCCCCTGCGCTCACCGATGGTAGTGGGAGCGACTTACAGGACGGGCATGTGGCCACAATGGCCTTGGCCTGGTCCCGGGTTAGATGGAACTGCCGGACCAGACCAGGCGCATTTTGATGGTAAAGCTGGTGGCTTATTTTGGCTTGCTGGAACTTGTCCGGGAGCGGCGCCAGCTGTGCGGGGGCGGCAGCGAGGGAATCGGCACGCCGATTGCCCTCGGCCAAGAACCCCGGCAGGTCGGTGTGTGACCTGATATGCATCACATAAAACGGTTGCTCTCGGTGGGAGACTAGCCTTATCAGCTTAGAGAGCAACTTGTTAAGGGCATCGTTGGAGACACCTTGCAGGATTGCATCCTGTGCTCTAGACACTACACCCGCTACATAGGCCGAATCAGTTACTAAATTAAAAGGTTCAGAGAACCGCTCAAAAGCTCGAACGACTGCGGCCAACTCAGCTACTTGAGGGGATCCTTCTACTTCAACAACATCTGCCTCCCACTGCTGAGTTTGAGGATCTTTCCAAGTCACTACTGACTTGTGGGACCCTCCGGACGCGTCTGTAAAAACTGTTAGAGCCTTTAAGGGTTTTTTGCTCTGAATTTGTTTTGTTGACAGAGTGAATTGGATTTCGGAATTGAAAATTTTGTGGGCCGGTCTCAAAACAGAAATTTTTCCGGTGTAGCTGTCCAGTGCAAACTGCAATGATTCATTCTCTTGCAGCAGGTGTTCTAACATTGCCTTTGTGAATTGGCCCGATTCTAATTTCAAAGGAATGTGGATGTGATCAAAGTCACACCCCGCCAGCTCCCGAATCCGCGTTCTCGCTTTGCGGATTAGCTCTGCCACCAGCTCTTGTGGCCGTGTCAACCTTTTGGATCGTGAATGACTCAGGAATACCCACTCTATGATGGAGAGTGGGTCCCTTTTGTCCTGATCCTTGCCCTTTCCTAGGGTGTCTGCCCATTGGAAGATGACACCGTGGAGGTGTGGCAGTCTGCCCAATATGATGAATCTGAAGGGCAGGCCCGGATCGTACCTGTGGGCCTGCCTGGCAGACATTGCCTCCTGAACCTTCTGCAAAGCAGCTTTGGCCTCTGGAGTGAGTTCCCTGGGAGAACTAGGCTCTTCCCCCCCTTTCAATAAATTGAAAAGAGGGGCTAGGTCTTCGTTGTTAATACCTAACCAGGGTCTCACCCAGTTTAAAGACCCACACAGCTGCTGTACGTCGGCTAGAGTCCGAATTGAATTTTTTATGGTCAATTTCTGCGGAACAATGGTCCGCTTGTTTATTTCTAAACCCAGGTACTTCCAAGGTGGCATTTTTTGAATCTTATCCTCTCGCAGCTCGAACCCTACAGCAACCAACGCACTGGTTGTCAGTTCAAGCGCGTGTGTAAGTAGATCGCTGTTGGGGGCACAAATAAGAATATCATCCATATAGTGCTGGATGATCACGCCCTCGGTGGCTGCACGCACAGGGGACAGCAATGAAGAGACGTACCACTGGCAAATGCTTGGGCTGACTTTCATGCCTTGGGGAAGAACTTTCCAGTGGTATCTCTCCATTGGGGCTTCTCGGTTGATGGAAGGAACCGAGAAGGCGAACCATGGTGCGTCATCAGGGTGTAGGGGAATTTGGAAAAAACAATTTTTGATGTCAATGACAGCTAATTCCCAATTTTCTGGTAACATCGTGGGGGACGGCATCCCTGGCTGGAGAGGACCCATGTCTTCTATTACATTGTTGATGGCGCGAAGGTCATGAAGGAGGCGCCACTCGTCTTTGCCAGGTTTTTTCAGGACAAAGACAGGGGAATTCCAGGGGGATGTTGTTTCCTGGATATTCCCTTTGGCAAGTTGCTCCTTCACGAGCTCCCGAAGCGCTTTTAATTTCTGTTTATTGAGCGGCCACTGCTCTACCCACACTGGTGTATCTGTGAGCCAATTAAGTTTTCGGGTAGGACGCTTTTCAGTGACTGTTGCCCGAAAAACCTGGGGGGTCGGGATGTTAATTGTGACCCCCCACTGGGCCATCAGGTCTCTCCCCCATAAGGGTTCTGTGTAATCTAATACGAACGGGCGTAAATAGGCCGATTGTCCGTTCGGCCCCTCAAATTTTACGATGTTTTTTGATTGCTTTGCCAATTGAGAACCCCCTACACCTTGAATTTTCCCCGCCACGTTTTGCAATTCCCAGCGTGACGGCCAATCCCGTGCGGGAATGACTGTCACGTCTGCTCCTGTATCTAGGAGACCGCTTAGGTGTTTGTACTCCCCATCCTTCCGCATATAGCAGGAGAGCTTTGGTCTTTCCTTCCCTATGACCTGGGCCTGGCACACCTGGTAGCTTTTCTTCGCTGACTTCTTCCATAGATCCTCAGGGTGTGCCGGAGGCCCAGATGCTGGAATGGCTTGGGCGATGATTTGGCCCTTGGGAAGGAAGACTGGAGGATGGGGGCAGTACAGCCACACTACTAATCGCTCGGTGTTCCTGGATGTCAGGGATGGTGCAATAGTGACTTCGAGAGGCGTGAATTTTGTGTCCCCAAGAACGATGTACTTACTGTGGAGGTTCCTCCAGGTTCCTGGGTCCTCTGTGTCGACAGCGATGGAGTGCCAGTCGCTGTCCCTTAGGTGCAGAGCCTCAGTCAGGGCCAACCTATATGGGGAGAAACCAGATACGATGTTAAGTATCGGCTTGGGCTGGTTCGGGCCTCGACCCAGCCAAGCAGTGGGAATGAAATCCACATCTTCTCTCATATAGGCTGGTTTGTCAGCCATAATCTGGTGTGTCAAGTCCAGTGAAATGTCCTTAGGTGGGCATTGCAGGTAGTCGTCCCTCCCCTCCTCTGATGTTATAGAACCCACCATATTTATGTCCTCGCGCAGGCAGGGACTGCGCTGATGACTCAGTTTTTTTGTTTTCCCCCCGAGTTGGGGGCACTCTTTTCTTGTCGCTGCTGTTTAAACCTAAAAAACTCGTCCCTCAGCGGGCATTGGGAAGCCCAATGTCCCTTCTGCCTACATAGATTGCAGGCCTGATGGTGCTGTTGTCCCCTCGGGGGTGCTCCTGTAGGGCGGCGATCTGGAGAAGGGGTGGCTGGCGGTGTCACGGCTTCAACGAAGGCTACTCTCTTTGTTGGTGGTTTAGGAGTTTCTGGAATGTCTTTAGCAGGAACTGTCACCTTCTTCGCACAGACTTGTAGCATGCTTTGAAGGGTAGGCTCAGGGTCCAGGGGCAGACTGAGGATTGCTTGCTGGCACGTGTCGTTAGCGTTCTGCCTCGCAACTGTGGCAAGCATCCCCTCTCGCAGCCTCTCGTCTGGGACCTGAGCCTCCATCGTGTAATGCAAGCGATCCACGAACGTGACAAAAGGTTCTAGGGATTCCTGCTTTAGGGACAAGAAGTTAATAACCGTACCGCTGGGTCTTAACTTAAAAAACGCCTTTTCTGCTGCCCTAGTGCTGACTTGCAGCGCCTCTCTGGGGATTTTTTCCGCCTGCTTGGTCCCCATTTTCCAATCCCCCTCCCCGCACAAGTGGTCTAGCGATATTACAGCCCCATCCTCATCCCTAGAGCTATCTGCATTGGCCCAGAGGTCAGGTAACACCTCTCTGATCTCCCGCTTCCACTCGGACTCCCAGATGAGGAATTCTCCGTGGGTAATTAAACAGGAGAAGAGAGTTCGCATGTCTGCTGGGACATATTCTTTGGAGGAGAGGGTTGCTTTTAATAAGTTTCGGAAGTATTCGCTTTCCATCCCGAACCCCTTCTTGGCCTTGCAGAGCTCTTTGATGGTCTGCTGGGGGATGGGGGACCACTGTGCAAGGGGCCTACCCCCCTGCCGCGGGGTACAGGTGACAGGTGCGGCCGAGAAGGCAGGTAGGGACTGGGGTGGATCGGGGTTCCCACGCTCCCCCCCCCCGGAACCGAAAGCGTGGGAACTGGAAGTGGGGTCGTGGGAACCAGGGGATGAGGCGTGGTCTGGAGCAGGGGGAGTGGTATGGTGGGGACTCCCCTCCCCGGGGGTGGAGCTGAGGGGTGGGGTGTTGAATAATTCAAGGAAGGGGGAGTTGACGGGGGGTGGAGGAGGGAGGTGGGCGGAGAAATCCGGGGAGCAGAAGGGGTTGGTCTGCCGGAAGGGATTATAGGAGGGGGGAGGACAGGGATCATGGGAAGAAGGAGCACGAGTGGCGGGAAAACCCACGCGGTCACCTCCATCTTGTGTCCTGGGGAAGGGGGAAGAAGGGGAGCCATTTCGTGGGGTTTGGGGATGGAGGATGGGGGATGAGGGATCTTCGGGGGTCTGGGATAACTGAAAACGAACGGAGTCTCTACGGGACGGGGCTGTACAGTGCGGGGAAGAAGGGGAACGGGTAGAAGCAGAGACAGTGCCTGCACCGCTCTGCGGGGTGTCTAGGGTATTCTCAGAGGGGCCAGAATCTGCCTGCGGGCAATGCCGGGATGCCTGTCTGATAATACCCGACTTCGGGAGAGAGGGAGAGTTTTGCCGCAGTTTTCCCGCAGCGCCCACCGCAGCCGCAGCCTCGGGAGCAGCGACAGCAGCTGCCCTGCACCCCGCCGCAGCGGCGGCCGCATCGTACTGCAGCGACCGGGCTGAGGGACAGGGAAGCGGAGTAGGGTTATATGAACTACCCGCCGAACTGGGGATCGGTTTGTTTGCGGCTGGCTGTGGCAGACTTTCGTAGCGATATTTAATTATATCGCGAATTTGGAGAGCCAAATGGGTGAATATGGAGAGAGAGAGATCTGACTGTCGCAGGATCTTCCCCGCTACCTGTTCCCAAAAAGGGGCTTGGTATAATTTAGCTGGCGAAATGTCAGGGAAAGTTTGCGACAACCACTGAACGAACCGTTTTACTTCAGATTTTTTAACCTTAATTCCCCCCACTAAAAGGATACCCACAACTTGGGAATAAATGCTCTTCTGTGGCACGGACAGCCTTGCACCCATGGCTGTTAGATGTTAAATCGTGCCGCAGCGCCTACGATTGGGAAAACACGAACGAAAAACAAAAGACCACACTTCCGGCTTTGTCGCGGTCCTTAAGCTTCCCGCCCGGAAAGGGAAGCACCAAAAACAGGAATTTTTTCCCCGAACCCCGGGGAAAAAGAAACCCACCAAAAAGGGATCCTTCCCCTAAAACCTAGGGGAAAGGAACCAACCAAAAAAAAAGGACCGGGAAAGCCCCAGGGGCCCCTATACTCACAAACCACAGGGGTCCGAGAGGGAAGGGTGGAAAAGAAAAACCAATCGCAGGGCTTCTCCGCGAGAGAATCGACTCCGGAGGTGCTTTCCAGAGCTGCCGATCCTGTCCCCAAGAGTGCCACCCACTAAAACGTGGGTCTGCTCTCGCCGGGGTAGCTGACGGCCAGGAGGACGATTCTTCAGGTCTGCGCGACCCTAAAATCCTCAAACGAGGGTCCAACGCCGCGAAAACGGGGCCCCACGTTGGGCGCCAGCTGCCGCGCTCCCGCCCCGGTTCCCTTTGTCTCAGCCCCGGCTAGCTCTCATCCTGGGGCGAGGGCGGGCGATGGAGGCACCCTCCGCCGCTCCCAGCTGGGGTTTGGAGAGTGCCTTTGTGGGTTCTGGGCAGCGCTAGCAAGCCTCGCGGTGGTAAATGAAGAGCGGATCCTGCTGGGGGCTAAGTCCGAGTTTATTGTAGCCCAACGGGGCCAAATGTCCTAGAACGGTGCCAGCCAACAGGAACAAGCACAAGCTGCTTGCACTGGCTTATAAACTGTAAGGGAGGGGTATCCAACGACCAATGGGGATAGGGATAGGGGGTGGCTCCGGGATGGGGGGATATGGTGGGGTCCAATGGGGGAAGGATATGGGGGGAGCCCCAGGTCCTCGCCCAATCACCCGGTGCCCTGAGTGGAAGCTTCTGGATGGATGGGAAGGGACACCGAGTGATAGACAAGGCACCCGGGGGGGGGTAAAATGCCTCTTTCAGGGTGATGGATAGATACTGGGAAGGCGGGAAGGGCGGACAAGGCGGGAAAACTGGGGATAAACCAAGTTGCACACGGGGGTACAAAGGAATAAACCAATACATAATACAGGGATAATAAAACATATACATAACGCAACTCCACACTGCTGTCAGCACTAGAGGCCTGTTTCTCTCTTGCAGCCCCTGCCACAGCTGTATTCATGGTACAAAAAGGCTTTGCTCAGGTGCTGGAGTCTCAAGAACCTTAGCTGGGAACAGGGTGGGTGTCTGTGAAGGCCCCCTTTTGTATCTGCACAGTGATCCTGGATGGGCAGAGCATAGATCATCCAGAATCTGGATCTGTGGGCTGCTGAGAACACTGGATGGGCTTTCTGGGCAGAGGGGCAGGCCTGGGGAACACGGTCACTTGGCAAGGAAACTCCAGCAGTGGAGGAAAAGTGGTTTGCCAGACAAAGCCCATGGTGACGGGGTACCTTCGCTGCTGGCTCCCAGCACTCATACCTGGCAGGTGTCCATGCCACCCCGTGGGTAGCCAGCACACAGGTTGTGGGTGTGGATGGCCCCAGCGTACCGACGGCTGCTGTTAACCAGCCGGATATCCAGGAGACGGACCTTGGCTTCCTGCAGGACATCACTCGGACCCTGAGCTGCAAGCACAGGAAGGAATGGGCACCCAGCAGCTCTTTGCCAGTTCCACTCCCCTGTCTGGGGGTGAACTCATTCCCTAGGGCTTGGCTTTGCCTCTGGAGCAGTTGTTGAAGCGCTGTGTCCTTTCTGTCTGCCTTTGGGGAGCAGGCCAGGCCCAGCTCTCCAGAGGCATACATCCTACAGCCTGACTTTGGTTTGTGCTGTCAGGAAGCCAAACCCATCTTGCTGGTGTGCCCAGCTCACCCTCAGGGCCCTTTTTGGGAACTCACCTTTTGCAGTGGCAGAACCCCAGCCAGCAATGTAGCAGGTTTTCAGCTCTGACACTGTGAGCGAGGCGTTGGGCACGCAGGCAAGCTGGACGTAGTCACTGCACTCCACGGGCTTGTCCAGCTCCAGCAGGGCGATGTCGTTCTGCTGGGAATCAGCCGTGTACTCCTGGTGGGCCAGGAGCCGCTTGATGTGGCGCACCTGAGTTTCAGGGCCCAGATGGGTCAGCTTGGTGGCCCCGATCAGCACACGCCACATGGTGACATTCCTGCAAGGCAGAGAGGGGTCTGAGGAAGAGCAGAGCCGTGTGCTGTTGATGCCTTAGGATTTTAGCTTTTGTATTTTTCATCCATTTGTAATCCTGCAGTTTTTTACTGTATAACTAAATTCTGCACACAGTGTGAGCTGCTGCTGCTTTCCCATTCTGGTCACAAAAATTCCTCTCCAGGCCTGGCAATCAAGGATACCTCACTGCCTCAGGCCTCGAGAGATGGAAACAAAAGTGAGTTGAGGGGAGCAAACTGGGGGTAAATGACTTCATTACCTGAAGCTGTAATTAGAAGATTAACCCTAAATATGCAAATGGACCAAATTTATAGGTGTGAAAACCTTTGACCCGTGGTCAATTTTGGGTTGTAGCACTTGGGGGGGTCTTTTGTTTTGCCTAAAATGGACCTGGAGGCCCTTCAATAAATATAATCACTTTTTATTCCTTGTCTGGCCTGTTTTTAGGTAGTCCTGAAAAGGCATCACTGTGGCAGCTCAGCACTTCCCTTCCTTCTGCTTCTCAAGGCAGAGAGGAAAGCAGGGCAATGAGGAGTGTGACTGCCCTAGCATGCCTTAGGCTCCAGGAATGCCACACTGGAGGCTGCTGGGCAGCAGTGGCACGAGCCCAGCCTTCTGAGCAGTCCCTCAGTTGGGCCCCGTAGTATTGAGGTGCTGCAGGCTGGGCAACTGTTTGTGTGGTGAGGATACCCTCATTCCCTGCTCCTCCTTACCTGGCCTGGAGGAAGCAATGGGCTGCTGTGAGGACCCACTGTGGGCTGATGAGGGACCCTCCACATGTATGGCCGGTGCCTATTTTCCTGGGGTCCTGGATGCTGACAATCCAGGGCCAGGCCCCTGGCAGGGCACCTGTGCCAGTCACAATTCGGTAGTCAGCATCTATGGAGTTGTAGTCAGAAGCCATGGGCCGGAGCCCACAGGTCCCTCTGGAAGCACAAAATCATTACTGCCCTTCTGTTCCAGTACCTGGGTGCTGGCAAGGAGGCTCCCACATGGGGTTTGGGGTATGGCAATGGGGGACAAGCACCCTCCTAGAGCCTGGGGCCATACCTGCAGTTGCCCCAGGTACCATGTGCAGGTCTGTACACAGCCAGCAGGATGAAGAGGTACAGGTACAGAAGATTCATCGCTGTCAGCAGCATCTGTCAGCTGAAAGAGACAAAAGCTTGTCTCTTCCAGTGCAGTCTCTGACGAGTGCTGCAGCAACTGCACTGTCCATGGCACCTGGGGCTGATGTCACAGAGTGGGTGGTTCCAGGTTCTGGGCACAGTGTCCTCAGAGGGCAGGGAAAGGCCACAGCCTCACAGAACCACAGAATGGTTTGGGCTGGAAGGGACCTTGAAGGTTGTGAAAGGCAAAAGGGGTCCCTTGCCTCGCACATGCAAAACGACACCATGGGCAGACAAATCTGGCACAGAGGGAAAGTCACTCCAAAGGCAGTGTTTGGTCAGAGAGGGTGCTCAGAGCCACCACACGATGGAGAAAACTAGCACATCAAAGCTAGAAAGAGGACAGGAAGGAACAATGCCATGTGCAAACTACTTGGGGGGATGCTTCAAGGCACATAAGCCTTAGCTGATGGAACAAACCTGGAAACTCCTGAGTGTTGCAAGAGGAATTGCTGACCATGGCAGAGTGCGAGAAGCTGACAGGAGTTTCAATGCCATGAGGAAGCCCTTCTGAGTCTGTTTATACATTCTCCATGTCTGGAGCAGGGTGAGTACTGCAAATGCCTCAGTGCTGCCTCTTGCTTTGGAGACTGGTGCTGGAGGTCATGGCTGCAGAAAACAAGGGACTGAGATGGAGAGTGCTCATGCACTCACTTTTGTGGTTTGGGAATGGCATTCCCCAGTCTGGTGTTTCCACTGGAACACTGCAAACCACTGCTCCTCACTCCCTTCTCCCTCTCCCCTCCCTTCTCTGGTGGGCTTGAGAATAGAACTGGAAGCACAAAAGTTAAAGACTGTGGGTTGAGACAAGAACAATATAATGGAAACAGCAATGAAACAAGAAAATGAGCAGTAACCGCAACAATATTAATAATGGACTGGGACAATTCACATGCAACCATCCACCCCATAGAGCCTGGCAGTACCCAACCAGGCTGTCATGCATGTTATCCAGCGGAGATTTCTTCCCCTGTCCCTGGAAAATGTTGTGGAGTGGTTCAGAACAACCTCCACGTCCTGGCCATGCCCTGTCCTGGTTATGGCAAAAATTTACCCCATCCTGGCCAGAACCAGGACATTCACCCTCATGATCTGCCCCACAGCTTTGGAATCTGTGCCAGAAGGTCTGGCAGGGCAGGGAGGGCAGTCACCAGGGATTGGCAGACGTTGGAAACTCCTTATCCCTCTCTCTGGCCCCTGGTTTTCCTTGTTTTATGGAATGGAAGAACACATGTCCAACTCCTCCCAGTATCTCCTTCACTGGAAATCCTCCGTGCTTTGATTCCTTCTCTGACATTCTGCTGCACCTGGGGAATGCAGTGGGAAAACCCAAGGCTTTGTGTGAAGGTCACTCCCTCAGCACTTCACCTGAGGTGCACAGGAAGGCTGCCCTGGCTCTACCACACCTCATCCAGAACACCTGGAAGCTCTTCCCTCCCCATTCACACACTCCCCTGCCTTGTCCTCCTCATCCCACAGGGATGCACAGAGGGGCTACCACACTTCACGGTTTGGTAGCCCTGATACCACACTCCTGACTGGAATGGGGTGACCCTGGGGCAGTTTTGGCCTGCATCAGTTCCATGTCCTGCCTCAGCACACCCAGGTTCTCTGTTGGCGTCTGTGCTCATCTCTGCAGCTTTGCTGTCCTGCACCAGGAGTTTGCTGAATAAAATCATCCTCTAGAAAGGACATGTGACACAAGCCCAGGAGTAAGCAGCACCATGGGAGAGTTCAGCAAGGTGCCCTGGGGACAGCCAGGCCAGGCAGGGGAAGGTGGGGGGACCACGGCCTCACTGAAGCAGCCACATTGTACAGCACAAAAAATAAAGCTAAATAAATGCTGGGATGAAATACAGCACTGCTGGGACTGCTCCATTTAGCAAATAACAGTTGTGGGGGAGATTTACAGATGTACTGGGTACATCTGGGAACTGGGGCTCCTGCTGGAAGTCTTCAATCTTGAAGCTCCCAGTTCCCAAAGCTGGTAAATCCTTCCCAGCAATGGCTCCTGAGGCAGGGAGAGGGGTGGAAAGCCAAGGATGGGGCAGAGATCAGAAGGAGCTGGGGAGCTCAGAGAGGTCTTCAAGGGGAAGAGGATTTGTCTGAAAGGCCCTCACTTTTCTGGTCATCTTGGCAACTCTGGCAGGTTTAACAGGAGGTTTGTCTGGAAACAAGACAGGGACATATTGGCATGATGGGTGCTGGCATATTCCAGTCTTAGGCTTTGCAGAGAGAGATTTGCTGTTTCCCCATAGGCCACAGAGGATTTTAATATGAGGTGAACTCCCCAAGCTTGCATCCACCCTGTTCCATGGCCTCTGGCTCTGAGAAATGCTCTCCTGTGCACCCTGCTTCATTCCCTCAGATCAATGGCTGATGTGCCAGCAGCTCCTGCTCCAGAAGGGCAGCACATGATGAAGGTGCCACCCCTGCAGCTGAAAAGAAGGTTCCTTTTGCCATGGCATTCCAGGAGGTCATAAGACACATCATCAATGGAGTCTGAAAAAAAGAAAAATTAGAAGTTGAGGCAGCTGCATTTACCAGTGTGGGCAGTCCAGAGAGAACTGCCTGGACCTGACCCAGTTTGTGGATCAGAGCCAGAAATAGGTTCCCTTAGCTAGAAATGAGACCTCTCTACCCAGAGAGCCAGCTGCTTGCCATTCCATTGCTCCCTGGCCACAAGCAGCACTTCATCCATGAGCTCTCACCCCACAGAGCCCCTAGGTAACCCTGAAAAGACTCCTTCAGTATCAGGGGCTGCAAGAGACCTCTAGATGAGCAGCTAGAGGATTAGGTGAGGAGAAGAACTGAAATAAAATGCGTGTTTTTCCCTGGATTTGTGGAAGACAACAAGAAAGAAATACAGGACCCCAAAAAACAAACCCACTCGATGGGAGAGGCAGGTGAGCACCTCTGGTTCAGGAATTACAGAATGCACTCAACTGCAGCTTGCAGACAAGGATCCTGGCACGTTCCAGCAGCCAGCACTGCCACCTGATCCCAGCATCCCTCTGCCCCATGGATTTACACAGGACCCCAAAGCCCCAGTGGTCAGTGAAAGGAAAACATCCAACTGTCCACACTTGGCAACCTACTCCTGGGTTCTGCAGCCTGTGGAGAAAGACAAATTCCCTCACTAGAAAACTAAGCAGGTTTGAGCTGGGCTTTCTCAAAGCACACTAAAGGCAGAGGTGGGCTTCTCCGTGCTGTTTGGGAAGTGGCACATGAACCACACGGGAATCAGAGAGAGATTATCAACTCCAGAGGCACTGCTGAGCGCAGCCTCTCCTGACTCCAGCTGGGCTCCAGCCCCGAGGTGACCTGTGCCTCCAAACAGAGGGGCCAGAGTGACCTGCACTGACCAGGCCGGCCACAGCTCCGTGTCACACTGACCACTGCAGCGTCCAGCCAGTCCCTCCAGAGGCTCTTCCAATCTCCACCTCCACCTTACAGGGGCATGGAACGCCGCTGATCACACCCGCTGCTCCCTGACCTGCAGCCAGAGGAAGATTTCCTCATTTGCTGCTGTGGCCAGTGGCACCTCTCTGTAGCAGGTTTTGCGTCCTGCTCGGTGCCCCAGTGCTCCAGACAGGCTGGCTCCGTGCTGCTGGGCCTCTCCCGGTCCCTCTGAGCAGGGCTGCAGCCGAGTCTTCAGAACAGCCCCAATTCCCCAAAACAGCCCCCAAAACAGCCCGGCGCTGTCTGTGTGGGGAACATCAAACCCACACCAAGGAATGGCTTTGCCCAGTGCCCCGGGATGGAGCAGCCCCGGCCTGCTCCACCAGAGCCCAGGGCGGCTCTGGGAGCCCTGAGGGCACGAGAGAAGGAAACTTCAGCGTGAGGGTCTGCAGCGGCCAGGGGAACACCAGCGCCTCCGAGCCGCCCTGCCAGACACGTACGGCCCTCCACCACCCTCGCAGTGGTGCGGGAATGTGCTCGCTGCTGAGGGCGGCCTCGCGGCTCGGCGAGCAGCTCGGGCAGGGCCGCCGCTGTCCGCTCCGTGCGGAGCGCAGCCTCCTCCGGACGCGGCCGTGAGGCGGTCTGGGCCCTCGGGTGTCGCCTCCGGCAGAATCAGCGGCTCGGTGGAGCTCACACGAAGCTCTCCCTGGGGCGGGACAGCCCTTGCCCGTGGGGTGTCGGGCGGGCCCCGGGCCGGCCGAGGGTTGCCCGGCTGAGCCCGGGGCCGCCCCTGACGTGGGGCTCTGGGGCAGAGTCCGGCCCGCGGTGCCCAGCAGGGATGCGCGGTTCTGTCTGTGCTCGGGCAGCACCAGAGTAGAGTTTTTCCCTGCTACAGTACCTACGCTACCCCGCGAAAGAGCATCGCTCAGGTTTGACAGGAGGAGAAATCTGTGTGGCCGTCAGCTATCACCTATGGCCCGGTCAGGATACTGATGGATTTTCTGACCTATTCGCTAGGGTCGTGTAAAATGTTAAACTGCAGATGCTTTCTGAAAGCAACTAGTGCTTTGAATGGTACAATCTGGATTACAGAAGCTTTATGTAGTGTTAGGCTGTGAACCACAATAGGTTTATTCTACAAGTTAATAGGGATATGCCAGATCATGTTACACTTCTGTTTTATCTTCTGTTTTGACCCTATGGCAAGCATCAGTTGGGTTTATTTAGCTCTTTATTAGCCCTTTATTTAGCTCTTAGCATTTTTCACATTTTGTGTGAAAAATGAATTAACTTTTAGGTAGATATTTTTAAAGAGGAAAAATGTATTTGTGCCTATTGATGCTGCAGTGATTTGTGGTTTTGAGACCCATCTTGCAAAATACCACATGCTGAGGCTGATTGTCATAGCTCTGAAGCCAGCCCTGGGTATGGAATGCTTTTCATTCTTTGGAGTGTTCATTCCAGGCAGTTCTGTGTAACGAGATCTTTACAGAGCATGGAAGATGCCTCTAGGGGAAGTCTCCATTTTGATTGCTGTGCCTAGACTAATTCTGATACTCCTGAGTTTGCTGTCAGGTTTTTACGATGCTGAAATGTGTGTTTTCCAGGTTCCTGTGTGGGCTATTTTTCACTAAGAATCTAGAAAATATCTTGGCTTTTCGTGGGGTTTAGTGCAAAATAGGTTTGACTGTAGGAACCATGAAGAGAGCCTGACAGAGGAATGGTTGAACGACAAGGGACATGATACTGTAAAATTAATCCAAATAGGGAGGGCTACGTGACTGCTGCAAAGTTTGCATGGCCCTGAAGAGTAGATAGTGTGCAGAAAACAGGATATTGAAACTGCTTGGTATGTAGAAGTAGATAGAGAAGAACAAAAGAGTACTAAGCTGTTCTAACTGCAAGGCCAGCTGGACAGGCATGTATCGATCATAAAGATACTTTTAAGATAATAGTACAAGTCACATAGCAACCAATCATGAGCTTGGCTTTTGCAATATGTATGAGCTAATTAACGAACATATATAAACTGTGTAATCTGTCACAATAAACTGAGACTGGATGATCATGATATCATGAGTCTTGTCTCCCGCGGCATTTTCCCTCTAACAACTGGCGCCCGAAAGCAGGGACCTGATCCGAGCCTAAGGCGAGAGGGGTGCTGCGTTGGAGTGCGGGTCCTGCGGCTGGAAGGACGGCGAAAATAAAGAGAAGAGGCGAAACGCTCTGCTCCGCGCCCTGAGTGACCGTAGAAGCGGGCTCAGCCGATACGTGCTGCCGAAGCCTGAAGGAGCCAGCAACGGTACGGACGTAATCATGGAAAGGCAAGCAGCATATGATTTATTTAGTGCTTCTCTTAGAAAAAGGCAGATTAGGGGGATTGACTTAGATAAGGATCTCCCTTCGCTATTGCATCATGCTGAGTCTTACGGCTTTTTCGTTAACCCCCATAGTGTTCATAAACTTTCAAAATGGAGAAGATATAGGGATAAGTTGTGGGAATTAGTGTTAGATGAGGATAAACCGGGCAAGAAAATGAGTAAACTTTGGAGAGTGGTTGATAACGAATTGTTAATGTGTCAGGCAGAAAAGAGGGCGGTGGAAGTGATACGGACAGCTCTGGAGAAAAATAAGGAATGTAAACCCTCGCTTCTCTCCAGTGAGCCAAACCCTCCGGTTCTCACAAATTTTCCCATTCCCATCTCTGCTTCTGAAATGCCTGTACCTCCCATAGACACTAGTAGCATTGAGGTGCTGGAAATTGAGATCCAAATTGCTTTATGGCAACGGGACTGGGATCCCAAATTCACTTTTTGTGAACGGGAATCAGGTAGAACGGAGCGGGCGCGGGGCCAGACAGAGCGGGGCCGGCCAGCACCGAGCCGGAGGCGAGCCCGGGGCGGAGCGGACATCAGCCGAGAGACGGAAGGCTCCTTGCTGCCGAGCAGCAGCGCAAGGGGGGAGAGGGGCGTTCCTGGGGCTCAGCCGCGCTGGAGCCGGAGCAGGCGGGGCGCGGCCGTGGCGGGGGTGTCTCTTCTCCCATCCACAAGGTGACACAACAAGGACGGGAGCGAGGCGGCGCCGCCCCTCATCTCCCCGCAGCGCCCAGCAATGGCGGCGGAGATGGCGGCACAGTCCTGGTTGCCATGGCAGCGACAACGCCGAGAGCAGCAGCGCCACCGGTGGCGGGATCGCAACACTACAGCAAAAATTTCAACAGCATCTTCCCAATTTCTTACAAGAGTCAGAGACGTAATGAAAAAGTACAGCAATACCGAGTGTTTTCCAAGATACCAAGAAGGATGAACATTATGTGAATCAATGTTATTTCAAATATGATATAGATAAAAATCACTGTATAAAGATAGAAATTTTAGTAATTATTTAATTACCAAAAATGTCTCTGAAAACAAAGAGTTAAGAAAATGTCATCTGATGGAATTTTAGTATTGAGTTTGTAATCTCCGTCTTTGGGTTTTTATAGATAATAATATAAGTAATAGTAATTTTTAAGTTTTATAGATAATACGATAAATAGTGATTGTTAAGTTTTTGTAAGTAATGATAAGTAGTGATTGTTACTAATGTTATATGAGTGCTTTAAAAGGATTGTCTTAAACTATTTTAAACATTTCTTGTTAATAGGTTGATCATAAAATGCGAGTTGTCTGATTTTTGTGATAAGAATTATTATTAAGGTATTAAGGTATTAAGGTGTTGTTATAGTATTTACAGTCAGTTTTCATATGTTTTATTGTCTCTTTAGGTGATTGATTACAAGATATTTTTTCAGGATCCTGTGTTTTTGATTTTTTAACTACTCATGTGTTTTCTTTATCCAATATTTTATGCAGCTGCAATTCATCTTCCTTTAAAAATTCATTGTCCGAATTTTAGTTCAAGATTTCAGACTTCAAATTTTCAGATTTCTGAAGAAAGGGTTTGTTGTATTTAGAGAATTTTTGTCTTGAAAGAGATTTTAGACAGGTTCAATTATTTGATAGTTTGATAAAGTTTTAATAATAAGGTTTTTTACTTATAACTGTTATTTCTAGGACTTTTGTTTTATAATGTGTTAAAACATATCCTCCAATTAGAGTTTGAGCTCTGGCCAAGCTCTGGCTCTACGTGGATGGTGTGATTGACCCAGGTGTTTTCTGCATCAAAAAGTATTCAAGTCCTTTTGGCTTGACAATTTGACCATGTAGGGCAGCTGAGCCTCAAAGGGAGTTTTGGAGAGACATGATCCGGACATGTTTTATCCAAATCTCTGTTGTTTTAAGGTTTATCAGCTGCTGCAGACTCTGGGATGACAATTTGATAGTGTAGCACTTGGTAACTGTGATTTTATATGTAATATTAATTGTGTATTATCTGATTGATTTTTATTTGTTGTTAGTTTCTTTACTATATGCATTGTTTTGTTCTTGATGTTTTTTCATGTTTATTATAAAGATGTTGATATTTCCATTTCTTCATGCAAATTTTAGGAAACAGAATTGAGAGAGGACCCTCCAGTCCCTGTGGGGAGTGTTGAGTTTGTTTGTGTTTTAGCAGGTGCAGAATCTGGATAGATTTCATTGAAGAATGTTAAACTTATCAATTTCAAGAGAACACTAATCTCTCCACAAGTAAATCAGAGGATGCACAGCAAAAGTGGATTGTGCAAAGATTTGTGTTTCACCCACAGAAAATTGTAGACTTTAGGTTTTTTCATAAGTGTGTTTTTAATTATGTTATAGACTTTTTTTACTAAGTTTTAATGAGTTTTAGTAATGCCTGTGATTTTTCTGTTCATTTTACCATTGCTTTTCAATGGCAAAAGAAAAAGAGGGACAATCAATTAAATAATCAAAAGCATAACATTAAGTTTATCATAAATATAGTTTGTATTTAGAATTAAGTTTGTTCCTTTCATGTTAAACAGAACAATCAAAACCATGAGAAATATGAAGTGGGGTGCACTTCTGTAATACTAACCTCATTTTTCACCCCACGAGTTGCTTCAGTGCAAGCTCTCACACAATTAAAAATCCTAGCCTACTGGACAGAAAAATAAATTAATATTTCATCTAAAATGTTAAGTGAGCTTGCCACAAATATAGGTAGTATCTGTCATGCAGTTCTGCAAAACAGAGCAGCTGCCACTAATTTACTTCTTCTAGCCCAAGGTCATAGTTGTGAAGAATTTGAAAGAATGTGCTGTATGAACTTATCTGATCACGCTACATCTATCCATAAGCAAATACGAAAATTGACCGAGCTAACTCAACAGTTAAAGGTAGAGGATAGATTAGGTTTAAAAAGATAGCTAAAAGGATTGGGGATCGGACCATAGTTAAGAGACATTATCAAATACGGCATAATAGTTCTAAGCATAATTGTGATACTTTTGCTTGTTTTGCCCTGTGTGTTTACTTGCTTGCAAGGCTTGATGCAGCAGCTTTTGCAGAAAATGCTGAATGCACACCTTCTTGTACAAAAGGAAAACGGGAGAGATGAAGAGAGCCTGACAGAGGAATGGTTGAACGACAAGGGACATGATACTGTAAAATTAATCCAAATAGGGAGGGCTACGTGACTGCTGCAAAGTTTGCATGGCCCTGAAGAGTAGATAGTGTGCAGAAAACAGGATATTGAAACTGCTTGGTATGTAGAAGTAGATAGAGAAGAACAAAAGAGTACTAAGCTGTTCTAACTGCAAGGCCAGCTGGACAGGCATGTATCGATCATAAAGATACTTTTAAGATAATAGTACAAGTCACATAGCAACCAATCATGAGCTTGGCTTTTGCAATATGTATGAGCTAATTAACGAACATATATAAACTGTGTAATCTGTCACAATAAACTGAGACTTGATGATCATGATATCATGAGTCTTGTCTCCCGCGGCATTTTCCCTCTAACAGAACCACATTGTTGCAAAGATGAAGCATGCAATTAAAGTTCTTTCTAATAATTTGAGATGATTTAAATATATGTCAAATGAAATGCCATAGTCAAGGAACCAAAGCAGTCGAATGAATTGCCTATAAATTCCTTTGGCATGAAGCGTGTTGAGTGAAATGTTTATTTCTTCTAAGCAATAGGTCATAAGAGTGTTTAAATAAAGGTATAGTATATATAATGCACTGGAGCACAATCTATGGATTAGAGTGAAATTTCAACACTCAGTTCCTTTACTTAGAGAAGTCCACCTATGCCCAGATGGATTAATTAATTGTAGTGGTAGAAAATACAGGGTGTAAAACACAGCTGACTGTTGAGCTTAGTATATCACTATGTTGTAGAGAAACTCTAGAATCAAGAAAATTCTAAATAAGTAAATGCTAATTTGTCATGCAGTACTATGGTATTTTCAGGCAGCTAATCAAGAAAATTTGAATTGGAAGACCGTCAAACTTGTTTCATACAATAAAACTCTGAGAGACTTATCTACAAATAGAAACACAAGGAGCATCCTTTTTTGTACTCAGCAAAGAGCTGGAGTATGTTGTGCTGTTACGGAGGTTTATTTTTATAAACTACTCCAATGAATTTTATAAGCATGTAAAAGATTGTAAGTGCCCTGAAACATGTTTATTCTTGGACTGGCAATTACATACATGGATTCAGTTTTGATTTTCTTTAAAATAAAAATAAAAATATTTCTCTGGAGTAATTTGCTCTCGGTAACAAGAGTTATCTGCAAGAGAAATATCCAAACCAATTTCTGGGCAGTGGAAGTAGCTTTATTTTTTATAACATTCTTAGTACCTGTGACCAGGGTTGGTAGAGTGCCAGTCCTGCCAGCTTTAAGGAGCTGCATGTAAGTGTACCCTCGTTTCCTCAGAATCCCAGGGATGTGGACATTTCTTTGAGATGAGCTTTTAGGAAGCCCCAGAACATCTGGTGGTGTGACATCTTCCTGCATGCTCTGTTTCTGCACGTGATGTTTTCCAGTGCTTTCAAACATCCCTTCCCTTCTGTTTTTTCAGATGGTTATTTAGACCTATCTTGAGAGCTACTCTCTTCAGCCTCAGCTTTATCCAAGATACAATATGGTTATTATATAACCTAGTATTTTTTCATTTTACTTACATTTCATTACATAACCTAGTATTTTACATTGTTACTTGCACAGCAGAATAACTGCAGAACTCTGCTCGATCCAGGTTATACTGAAAACTAAAAAAAATGCTATTTTTACATGCCTGACATTTTTCTTGCATATTTGAGCTTAGGTATTATGTTTGCTCATTTCAGGAGTGCTTCTGAACCACAGTCCAGAAAGAAGAAAAATCTTCTTGGTTGAAGTTGAACATTTGTCTCTAAGAGTAAGAACAAAGCCATGCCAGTGCTTTCAGAAGACTCAGGTAATTCAGCTGCATGCTTTCAACAGAGCAGTGACTGAAATCTTGTCATACCTGTTTCACACATAAAAATAATTTAAATAGGAGTAAAATGTAATAGAATTAAGATAATTCAACTGAAGTTTCTGAGCAATTACCTACAAGAAGGAAGGTGGAATGTAAAAGGTGAAAATTAATAAAGTTTGTCAGGATCAGTTTCCTACTAACCCTAGAGCACCCAAATATACTCTGATAGACCTGAATATACTCTGATAGACTTGAATATATTCTGATAGATCTGAATATATTCTGATAGACCTGAATATATTCTGATAGGCAGAATTGGACCCCTCAGTGTAACAGTGCCTTCTACATGTGCTTACTAAAGATCAGCCCATATATCTCTGCTGCTTGCTGTGTCATTTCTTAATATTTTCTGAACAGGGGTTGATAAACATTGTAAATATCCTTCCTTTTAACTTAAAATAAGTGTCTTTGTTCGAGGCTACTTTACTAGCTTCTCCAGTATGCTGCCCAGGAGAAGTCACAGATAATAAATGATGCTTAGGATTAAAGCAGGAGTGAGTTTGAGTCTCCTGGATCAAAATCCACTCTAAGGTTCGTGGAGAGAATAGCCACAGGAATAGATTTGAACCCCCTCCACCTTTTTATATTTCCTGTTTTGTTTTGGTCCTGTGTTCCCAGACATGGTTCACCGGGAAAAATCTGGCCTTTGTCTGGCTCTGTGTGTTGCAAAATTGGGATATTTAAATATTTTTTTAGAAAACTAGCCACAAGCTTTGATTCCACCACAATGGAAATCTACACTTTATCCTTTCTTCCTCTGGTCAGGCCTGGCTTTTTATAGGTGCCTCAGAGTGGAAGGGGCAGGATAACACTTGTAAGCAAAGCTGCTGGGGAGGTAGAGCTGCTACCTGTGCAAAAAAAGGTCATTCAATCAGTTTGAGAGTCTGCTGTGGTACTAAAATTTCAAATTTGTAAGAGGGGAAACAAAGGGTTCTGGAAACAAGGAGTAATAAACATGAAGTGTTAAATGTGAAAGATAATTTCTTAAGAAATATATATTGCTTTGTTAGATTTTGCCTTAATATGATGGTGTGCTTGACACTTATGAGGGGAGTGTTGCAAAATGAGCTGTGGATAAACACGAGATAATCACAAGTCTCTGCAAATGTGATGATCATCAATGTGATACCCAAATAAATGTAGTGACTGTTAAGACTGCAGTAGAAGGTCCTGTGAGAAATGCTGTGTAGAATGTTTTTGTTCTGTCCTGAATCTAAATTTAGGGTTGCATGAAACTTTGGCCCTTTTGACATCTCAGCTAAGACCTGATTCAAATCATAAAGAGGAAATGGGATTCCTTAGGGATGTCTTCAGTGAAAGAAGTCTCAGCTACCTGATGAAGGTAAAAGTTTGTATTTATTTATGTACATTCTCCTTACAGTTTACTTTTTCTCTGTTCCCTTGATTTATCAACCATTTACTTTGCCAAACCTTTTTTTTAAGAATTCTGTACTGACCAAAGCATATGTGTGCTTAAGAACAAACACTAATAATGTTTGACAATTAATATGTTGAACATATTAAAACCGAGATCAAGGAGTAGAATGTTGCTGGCAGAGGTTCCAAAAAGTGCAAGAGGCTCCAGGGAATGGGGAAAATATGCAGATGGGATAGAAAACCTAATATCCCATTGAGTATGGGATAGAAAACTTCATATATGGGATAGAAAACCTCACATGCCATTGAATATGGGACAGAAACCCTCACATATGGGATAGAAAACCTCACATTCCATTGCATATGGGATAGAAAACCTAACACCCAACCTATAATAAAATCCCCTAATATAACTTTAGTTGCCAAGTATTGGTTATGCAAAAGCCAGATGATGCCTCTTCACAGAGATAATCTAGTTTATGAATGTATGGGAAATTAATTCAATAGTCCAGTTTTAATTTTTTAATGTGGAGGTGGGTTTTTTTGGGGGTGTTATTTGGTGGGGGTGTTTTGTTTTAATTTTGGTTCTGAGTTTCTTTGGGGTGGGTGTGCTAGGGAAGAAGTAAAGGGTTTGGGTTTGGGTGTTTGCTTTCCAGCCTTAGCACAGGGATGTGGCTTCCTCAGAGAGGGTGGTAAGGATGCTCAGTAGGGGAACATGAGGCACTTTGCCAAAATATTCCTTATGTCTTTGACAGATGTGGAGTCAGTCTGAGTGCCAGCAGTGTCTGCAGGGGAGCTGTGGACAGTTCATCTATCACAACACTGGGGGTGGCACAAAGCTCTTCTGGTCTGCCCACTGCTCAGAAATCCTTGCTCCTGGCTGTGGAACTTCTGGCTGTGGAACTCCTCCTCAGCCTGTGTCCGGCCAATCTTCAGCCTTGAGACTTTCTAGAACGGTGTTCCCTGAGTCATGAGAGTTGAGTTTCAAGTCCCGCACCCAGGGATTCCACTGCTGGGCAGCATAAAACAGTGTTCCCAACTGCTGTCCTCAAGAGCTGTAGCCCCCTGTGACCTGTGTCCCTTCTCCCATCAGAGCTTTGTTTTGCTGGTGCCTGGCTTGGGAGTCCTTGCCTTGCACAGGAGACTGGACTGGACTACAAACACATGCTAACAGTGGTAACAGGCAACTTTATTTACACAACTAAATAAATTTCAGCATTTGTGCATGCAGAGGAGGAAGATTGGCAGGACAGAGGACGCCTTTGACCTGAGGCTGCCTTTGGACGAGCAGGCACTGCCCCAGTATGTAATGGTCATGGTCCACTGCAGCCTGCAGTGGATCCTGTTCATCCTGCTGCCCATGTCTTTTTTCTCATGAGGCCCAGCAGTATCTGGTGCACCCGAGTTAAGAATTTCACCACTATCTGGTATGGATGTGGAGCAGGCAAGAGAGGTTGCCTTGACATTGGCTCCTCAGAGGGGTTTGAGGTCGACTCTGGCTCTGGTGTGGCTGTTGCAGTTGAGTGATCAGGAGTGGGAGTACAGCAGCCTGACTCTGTTGGTGCTGACTCTGGCTGCTCCAAGGGGGCTGAGCTGAAGGTTGGCTCTGGTCTTGGAGTAGCTGTTTCAGCTGACTCAGGATATGGAGTGGGAGTAGAGCAGCCTGACTCTGTTGGTGTTGGCTCTGGCTGCTCAAAAGAGGTTGAGCTGAAGGTTGGCTCTGGTGCTGGAGTGGCTGTTTCAGCTGACTCTGGACATGGAGTGGGAGTAGAGCAGCCTGACTCTGTTGGTGTTGGCTCTGGCTGCTCAAAAGAGGTTGAGCTGAAGGTTGGCTCTGGTGCTGGAGTAGCTGTTTCAGCTGACTCTGGACATGGAGTGGGAGTAGAGCAGCCTGACTCTGTTGGTGTTGGCTCTGGCTGCTCAAAAGGGGTTGAGCTGAAGGTTGGCTCTGGTGCTGGAGTAGCTGTTTCAGCTGACTCTGGACATGGAGTGGGAGTGGAGCAGCCTGACTCTGTTGGTGTTGGCTCTGGCTGCTCAAAAGGGGTTGAGCTGAAGGTTGGCTCTGGTGCTGGAGTGGCTGTTTCAGCTGACTCTGGACATGGAGTGGGAGTAGAGCAGTTTGACTCTGTTGGTGTTGGCTCTGGCTGCTCAAAAGAGGTTGAGCTGAAGGTTGGCTCTGGTGCTGGAGTGGCTGTTTCAGCTGACTCTGGACATGGAGTGGGAGTAGAGCAGCCTGACTCTGTTGGTGCTGACTCTGGCTGCTCCAAGGGGGCTGAGCTGAAGGTTGGCTCTGGTCTTGGAGTAGCTGTTTCAGCTGACTCAGGATATGGAGTGGGAGTAGAGCAGTTTGACTCTGTCAGTGTTGGCTCTGGCTGCTCAAGAGGGGTTGAGATGTAGGTTGTCTCTGGTGCTAGAGTGTCTGTTCCAGGTGGACGCATGCCCATCTGAATCAGGATCCAGTTGTAGAAGTACTGAGTGGAGGTGTAGACTCCCGGGCGTTTTGTTCTGACACAGCCTTTTCCCCAGCTGGTCACTCCAACAAGCCAAAAGTAGCCAGCATGGTTATCTTTGCACACCAGAGGCCCTCCACTGTCACCCTGCAACAGAGGAAAGAGGATTAGGGTGCTGTTGGGTGGCTGCTGTCAGCACTAGAGGCCTGTTTCTCTCTTGCAGCCCCTGCCACAGCTGTATTCATGGTACAAAAAGGCTTTGCTCAGGTGCTGGAGTCTCAAGAACCTTAGCTGGGAACAGGGTGGGTGTCTGTGAAGGCCCCCTTTTGTATCTGCACAGTGATCCTGGATGGGCAGAGCATAGATCATCCAGAATCTGGATCTGTGGGCTGCTGAGAACACTGGATGGGCTTTCTGGGCAGAGGGGCAGGCCTGGGGAACACGGTCACTTGGCAAGGAAACTCCAGCAGTGGAGGAAAAGTGGTTTGCCAGACAAAGCCCATGGTGACGGGGTACCTTCGCTGCTGGCTCCCAGCACTCATACCTGGCAGGTGTCCATGCCACCCCGTGGGTAGCCAGCACACAGGTTGTGGGTGTGGATGGCCCCAGCGTACCGACGGCTGCTGTTAACCAGCCGGATATCCAGGAGACGGACCTTGGCTTCCTGCAGGACATCACTCGGACCCTGAGCTGCAAGCACAGGAAGGAATGGGCACCCAGCAGCTCTTTGCCAGTTCCACTCCCCTGTCTGGGGGTGAACTCATTCCCTAGGGCTTGGCTTTGCCTCTGGAGCAGTTGTTGAAGCGCTGTGTCCTTTCTGTCTGCCTTTGGGGAGCAGGCCAGGCCCAGCTCTCCAGAGGCATACATCCTACAGCCTGACTTTGGTTTGTGCTGTCAGGAAGCCAAACCCATCTTGCTGGTGTGCCCAGCTCACCCTCAGGGCCCTTTTTGGGAACTCACCTTTTGCAGTGGCAGAACCCCAGCCAGCAATGTAGCAGGTTTTCAGCTCTGACACTGTGAGCGAGGCGTTGGGCACGCAGGCAAGCTGGACGTAGTCACTGCACTCCACGGGCTTGTCCAGCTCCAGCAGGGCGATGTCGTTCTGCTGGGAATCAGCCGTGTACTCCTGGTGGGCCAGGAGCCGCTTGATGTGGCGCACCTGAGTTTCAGGGCCCAGATGGGTCAGCTTGGTGGCCCCGATCAGCACACGCCACATGGTGACATTCCTGCAAGGCAGAGAGGGGTCTGAGGAAGAGCAGAGCCGTGTGCTGTTGATGCCTTAGGATTTTAGCTTTTGTATTTTTCATCCATTTGTAATCCTGCAGTTTTTTACTGTATAACTAAATTCTGCACACAGTGTGAGCTGCTGCTGCTTTCCCATTCTGGTCACAAAAATTCCTCTCCAGGCCTGGCAATCAAGGATACCTCACTGCCTCAGGCCTCGAGAGATGGAAACAAAAGTGAGTTGAGGGGAGCAAACTGGGGGTAAATGACTTCATTACCTGAAGCTGTAATTAGAAGATTAACCCTAAATATGCAAATGGACCAAATTTATAGGTGTGAAAACCTTTGACCCGTGGTCAATTTTGGGTTGTAGCACTTGGGGGGGTCTTTTGTTTTGCCTAAAATGGACCTGGAGGCCCTTCAATAAATATAATCACTTTTTATTCCTTGTCTGGCCTGTTTTTAGGTAGTCCTGAAAAGGCATCACTGTGGCAGCTCAGCACTTCCCTTCCTTCTGCTTCTCAAGGCAGAGAGGAAAGCAGGGCAATGAGGAGTGTGACTGCCCTAGCATGCCTTAGGCTCCAGGAATGCCACACTGGAGGCTGCTGGGCAGCAGTGGCACGAGCCCAGCCTTCTGAGCAGTCCCTCAGTTGGGCCCCGTAGTATTGAGGTGCTGCAGGCTGGGCAACTGTTTGTGTGGTGAGGATACCCTCATTCCCTGCTCCTCCTTACCTGGCCTGGAGGAAGCAATGGGCTGCTGTGAGGACCCACTGTGGGCTGATGAGGGACCCTCCACATGTATGGCCGGTGCCTATTTTCCTGGGGTCCTGGATGCTGACAATCCAGGGCCAGGCCCCTGGCAGGGCACCTGTGCCAGTCACAATTCGGTAGTCAGCATCTATGGAGTTGTAGTCAGAAGCCATGGGCCGGAGCCCACAGGTCCCTCTGGAAGCACAAAATCATTACTGCCCTTCTGTTCCAGTACCTGGGTGCTGGCAAGGAGGCTCCCACATGGGGTTTGGGGTGTGGCAATGGGGGACAAGCACCCTCCTAGAGCCTGGGGCCATACCTGCAGTTGCCCCAGGTACCATGTGCAGGTCTGTACACAGCCAGCAGGATGAAGAGGTACAGGTACAGAAGATTCATCGCTGTCAGCAGCATCTGTCAGCTGAAAGAGACAAAAGCTTGTCTCTTCCAGTGCAGTCTCTGACGAGTGCTGCAGCAACTGCACTGTCCATGGCACCTGGGGCTGATGTCACAGAGTGGGTGGTTCCAGGTTCTGGGCACAGTGTCCTCAGAGGGCAGGGAAAGGCCACAGCCTCACAGAACCACAGAATGGTTTGGGCTGGAAGGGACCTTGAAGGTTGTGAAAGGCAAAAGGGGTCCCTTGCCTCGCACATGCAAAACGACACCATGGGCAGACAAATCTGGCACAGAGGGAAAGTCACTCCAAAGGCAGTGTTTGGTCAGAGAGGGTGCTCAGAGCCACCACACGATGGAGAAAACTAGCACATCAAAGCTAGAAAGAGGACAGGAAGGAACAATGCCATGTGCAAACTACTTGGGGGGATGCTTCAAGGCACATAAGCCTTAGCTGATGGAACAAACCTGGAAACTCCTGAGTGTTGCAAGAGGAATTGCTGACCATGGCAGAGTGCGAGAAGCTGACAGGAGTTTCAATGCCATGAGGAAGCCCTTCTGAGTCTGTTTATACATTCTCCATGTCTGGAGCAGGGTGAGTACTGCAAATGCCTCAGTGCTGCCTCTTGCTTTGGAGACTGGTGCTGGAGGTCATGGCTGCAGAAAACAAGGGACTGAGATGGAGAGTGCTCATGCACTCACTTTTGTGGTTTGGGAATGGCATTCCCCAGTCTGGTGTTTCCACTGGAACACTGCAAACCACTGCTCCTCACTCCCTTCTCCCTCTCCCCTCCCTTCTCTGGTGGGCTTGAGAATAGAACTGGAAGCACAAAAGTTAAAGACTGTGGGTTGAGACAAGAACAATATAATGGAAACAGCAATGAAACAAGAAAATGAGCAGTAACCGCAACAATATTAATAATGGACTGGGACAATTCACATGCAACCATCCACCCCATAGAGCCTGGCAGTACCCAACCAGGCTGTCATGCATGTTATCCAGCGGAGATTTCTTCCCCTGTCCCTGGAAAATGTTGTGGAGTGGTTCAGAACAACCTCCACGTCCTGGCCATGCCCTGTCCTGGTTATGGCAAAAATTTACCCCATCCTGGCCAGAACCAGGACATTCACCCTCATGATCTGCCCCACAGCTTTGGAATCTGTGCCAGAGGGTCTGGCAGGGCAGGGAGGGCAGTCACCAGGGATTGGCAGACGTTGGAAACTCCTTATCCCTCTCTCTGGCCCCTGGTTTTCCTTGTTTTATGGAATGGAAGAACACATGTCCAACTCCTCCCAGTATCTCCTTCACTGGAAATCCTCCGTGCTTTGATTCCTTCTCTGACATTCTGCTGCACCTGGGGAATGCAGTGGGAAAACCCAAGGCTTTGTGTGAAGGTCACTCCCTCAGCACTTCACCTGAGGTGCACAGGAAGGCTGCCCTGGCTCTACCACACCTCATCCAGAACACCTGGAAGCTCTTCCCTCCCCATTCACACACTCCCCTGCCTTGTCCTCCTCATCCCACAGGGATGCACAGAGGGGCTACCACACTTCACGGTTTGGTAGCCCTGATACCACACTCCTGACTGGAATGGGGTGACCCTGGGGCAGTTTTGGCCTGCATCAGTTCCATGTCCTGCCTCAGCACACCCAGGTTCTCTGTTGGCGTCTGTGCTCATCTCTGCAGCTTTGCTGTCCTGCACCAGGAGTTTGCTGAATAAAATCATCCTCTAGAAAGGACATGTGACACAAGCCCAGGAGTAAGCAGCACCATGGGAGAGTTCAGCAAGGTGCCCTGGGGACAGCCAGGCCAGGCAGGGGAAGGTGGGGGGACCACGGCCTCACTGAAGCAGCCACATTGTACAGCACAAAAAATAAAGCTAAATAAATGCTGGGATGAAATACAGCACTGCTGGGACTGCTCCATTTAGCAAATAACAGTTGTGGGGGAGATTTACAGATGTACTGGGTACATCTGGGAACTGGGGCTCCTGCTGGAAGTCTTCAATCTTGAAGCTCCCAGTTCCCAAAGCTGGTAAATCCTTCCCAGCAATGGCTCCTGAGGCAGGGAGAGGGGTGGAAAGCCAAGGATGGGGCAGAGATCAGAAGGAGCTGGGGAGCTCAGAGAGGTCTTCAAGGGGAAGAGGATTTGTCTGAAAGGCCCTCACTTTTCTGGTCATCTTGGCAACTCTGGCAGGTTTAACAGGAGGTTTGTCTGGAAACAAGACAGGGACATATTGGCATGATGGGTGCTGGCATATTCCAGTCTTAGGCTTTGCAGAGAGAGATTTGCTGTTTCCCCATAGGCCACAGAGGATTTTAATATGAGGTGAACTCCCCAAGCTTGCATCCACCCTGTTCCATGGCCTCTGGCTCTGAGAAATGCTCTCCTGTGCACCCTGCTTCATTCCCTCAGATCAATGGCTGATGTGCCAGCAGCTCCTGCTCCAGAAGGGCAGCACATGATGAAGGTGCCACCCCTGCAGCTGAAAAGAAGGTTCCTTTTGCCATGGCATTCCAGGAGGTCATAAGACACATCATCAATGGAGTCTGAAAAAAAGAAAAATTAGAAGTTGAGGCAGCTGCATTTACCAGTGTGGGCAGTCCAGAGAGAACTGCCTGGACCTGACCCAGTTTGTGGATCAGAGCCAGAAATAGGTTCCCTTAGCTAGAAATGAGACCTCTCTACCCAGAGAGCCAGCTGCTTGCCATTCCATTGCTCCCTGGCCACAAGCAGCACTTCATCCATGAGCTCTCACCCCACAGAGCCCCTAGGTAACCCTGAAAAGACTCCTTCAGTATCAGGGGCTGCAAGAGACCTCTAGATGAGCAGCTAGAGGATTAGGTGAGGAGAAGAACTGAAATAAAATGCGTGTTTTTCCCTGGATTTGTGGAAGACAACAAGAAAGAAATACAGGACCCCAAAAAACAAACCCACTCGATGGGAGAGGCAGGTGAGCACCTCTGGTTCAGGAATTACAGAATGCACTCAACTGCAGCTTGCAGACAAGGATCCTGGCACGTTCCAGCAGCCAGCACTGCCACCTGATCCCAGCATCCCTCTGCCCCATGGATTTACACAGGACCCCAAAGCCCCAGTGGTCAGTGAAAGGAAAACATCCAACTGTCCACACTTGGCAACCTACTCCCGGGTTCTGCAGCCTGTGGAGAAAGACAAATTCCCTCACTAGAAAACTAAGCAGGTTTGAGCTGGGCTTTCTCAAAGCACACTAAAGGCAGAGGTGGGCTTCTCCGTGCTGTTTGGGAAGTGGCACATGAACCACACGGGAATCAGAGAGAGATTATCAACTCCAGAGGCACTGCTGAGCGCAGCCTCTCCTGACTCCAGCTGGGCTCCAGCCCCGAGGTGACCTGTGCCTCCAAACAGAGGGGCCAGAGTGACCTGCACTGACCAGGCCGGCCACAGCTCCGTGTCACACTGACCACTGCAGCGTCCAGCCAGTCCCTCCAGAGGCTCTTCCAATCTCCACCTCCACCTTACAGGGGCATGGAACGCCGCTGATCACACCCGCTGCTCCCTGACCTGCAGCCAGAGGAAGATTTCCTCATTTGCTGCTGTGGCCAGTGGCACCTCTCTGTAGCAGGTTTTGCGTCCTGCTCGGTGCCCCAGTGCTCCAGACAGGCTGGCTCCGTGCTGCTGGGCCTCTCCCGGTCCCTCTGAGCAGGGCTGCAGCCGAGTCTTCAGAACAGCCCCAATTCCCCAAAACAGCCCCCAAAACAGCCCGGCGCTGTCTGTGTGGGGAACATCAAACCCACACCAAGGAATGGCTTTGCCCAGTGCCCCGGGATGGAGCAGCCCCGGCCTGCTCCACCAGAGCCCAGGGCGGCTCTGGGAGCCCTGAGGGCACGAGAGAAGGAAACTTCAGCGTGAGGGTCTGCAGCGGCCAGGGGAACACCAGCGCCTCCGAGCCGCCCTGCCAGACACGTACGGCCCTCCACCACCCTCGCAGTGGTGCGGGAATGTGCTCGCTGCTGAGGGCGGCCTCGCGGCTCGGCGAGCAGCTCGGGCAGGGCCGCCGCTGTCCGCTCCGTGCGGAGCGCAGCCTCCTCCGGACGCGGCCGTGAGGCGGTCTGGGCCCTCGGGTGTCGCCTCCGGCAGAATCAGCGGCTCGGTGGAGCTCACACGAAGCTCTCCCTGGGGCGGGACAGCCCTTGCCCGTGGGGTGTCGGGCGGGCCCCGGGCCGGCCGAGGGTTGCCCGGCTGAGCCCGGGGCCGCCCCTGACGTGGGGCTCTGGGGCAGAGTCCGGCCCGCGGTGCCCAGCAGGGATGCGCGGTTCTGTCTGTGCTCGGGCAGCACCAGAGTAGAGTTTTTCCCTGCTACAGTACCTACGCTACCCCGCGAAAGAGCATCGCTCAGGTTTGACAGGAGGAGAAATCTGTGTGGCCGTCAGCTATCACCTATGGCCCGGTCAGGATACTGATGGATTTTCTGACCTATTCGCTAGGGTCGTGTAAAATGTTAAACTGCAGATGCTTTCTGAAAGCAACTAGTGCTTTGAATGGTACAATCTGGATTACAGAAGCTTTATGTAGTGTTAGGCTGTGAACCACAATAGGTTTATTCTACAAGTTAATAGGGATATGCCAGATCATGTTACACTTCTGTTTTATCTTCTGTTTTGACCCTATGGCAAGCATCAGTTGGGTTTATTTAGCTCTTTATTAGCCCTTTATTTAGCTCTTAGCATTTTTCACATTTTGTGTGAAAAATGAATTAACTTTTAGGTAGATATTTTTAAAGAGGAAAAATGTATTTGTGCCTATTGATGCTGCAGTGATTTGTGGTTTTGAGACCCATCTTGCAAAATACCACATGCTGAGGCTGATTGTCATAGCTCTGAAGCCAGCCCTGGGTATGGAATGCTTTTCATTCTTTGGAGTGTTCATTCCAGGCAGTTCTGTGTAACGAGATCTTTACAGAGCATGGAAGATGCCTCTAGGGGAAGTCTCCATTTTGATTGCTGTGCCTAGACTAATTCTGATACTCCTGAGTTTGCTGTCAGGTTTTTACGATGCTGAAATGTGTGTTTTCCAGGTTCCTGTGTGGGCTATTTTTCACTAAGAATCTAGAAAATATCTTGGCTTTTCGTGGGGTTTAGTGCAAAATAGGTTTGACTGTAGGAACCACATTGTTGCAAAGATGAAGCATGCAATTAAAGTTCTTTCTAATAATTTGAGATGATTTAAATATATGTCAAATGAAATGCCATAGTCAAGGAACCAAAGCAGTCGAATGAATTGCCTATAAATTCCTTTGGCATGAAGCGTGTTGAGTGAAATGTTTATTTCTTCTAAGCAATAGGTCATAAGAGTGTTTAAATAAAGGTATAGTATATATAATGCACTGGAGCACAATCCATGGATTAGAGTGAAATTTCAACACTCAGTTCCTTTACTTAGAGAAGTCCACCTATGCCCAGATGGATTAATTAATTGTAGTGGTAGAAAATACAGGGTGTAAAACACAGCTGACTGTTGAGCTTAGTATATCACTATGTTGTAGAGAAACTCAAGAATCAAGAAAATTCTAAATAAGTAAATGCTAATTTGTCATGCAGTACTATGGTATTTTCAGGCAGCTAATCAAGAAAATTTGAATTGGAAGACCGTCAAACTTGTTTCATACAATAAAACTCTGAGAGACTTATCTACAAATAGAAACGCAAGGAGCATCCTTTTTTGTACTCAGCAAAGAGCTGGAGTATGTTGTGCTGTTACGGAGGTTTATTTTTATAAACTACTCCAATGAATTTTATAAGCATGTAAAAGATTGTAAGTGCCCTGAAACATGTTTATTCTTGGACTGGCAATTACATACATGGATTCAGTTTTGATTTTCTTTAAAATAAAAATAAAAATATTTCTCTGGAGTAATTTGCTCTCGGTAACAAGAGTCATCTGCAAGAGAAATATCCAAACCAATTTCTGGGCAGTGGAAGTAGCTTTATTTTTTATAACATTCTTAGTACCTGTGACCAGGGTTGGTAGAGTGCCAGTCCTGCCAGCTTTAAGGAGCTGCATGTAAGTGTACCCTCGTTTCCTCAGAATCCCAGGGATGTGGACATTTCTTTGAGATGAGCTTTTAGGAAGCCCCAGAACATCTGGTGGTGTGACATCTTCCTGCATGCTCTGTTTCTGCACGTGATGTTTTCCAGTGCTTTCAAACATCCCTTCCCTTCTGTTTTTTCAGATGGTTATTTAGACCTATCTTGAGAGCTACTCTCTTCAGCCTCAGCTTTATCCAAGATACAATATGGTTATTATATAACCTAGTATTTTTTCATTTTACTTACATTTCATTACATAACCTAGTATTTTACATTGTTACTTGCACAGCAGAATAACTGCAGAACTCTGCTCGATCCAGGTTATACTGAAAACTAAAAAAAATGCTATTTTTACATGCCTGACATTTTTCTTGCATATTTGAGCTTAGGTATTATGTTTGCTCATTTCAGGAGTGCTTCTGAACCACAGTCCAGAAAGAAGAAAAATCTTCTTGGTTGAAGTTGAACATTTGTCTCTAAGAGTAAGAACAAAGCCATGCCAGTGCTTTCAGAAGACTCAGGTAATTCAGCTGCATGCTTTCAACAGAGCAGTGACTGAAATCTTGTCATACCTGTTTCACACATAAAAATAATTTAAATAGGAGTAAAATGTAATAGAATTAAGATAATTCAACTGAAGTTTCTGAGCAATTACCTACAAGAAGGAAGGTGGAATGTAAAAGGTGAAAATTAATAAAGTTTGTCAGGATCAGTTTCCTACTAACCCTAGAGCACCCAAATATACTCTGATAGACCTGAATATACTCTGATAGACTTGAATATATTCTGATAGATCTGAATATATTCTGATAGACCTGAATATATTCTGATAGGCAGAATTGGACCCCTCAGTGTAACAGTGCCTTCTACATGTGCTTACTAAAGATCAGCCCATATATCTCTGCTGCTTGCTGTGTCATTTCTTAATATTTTCTGAACAGGGGTTGATAAACATTGTAAATATCCTTCCTTTTAACTTAAAATAAGTGTCTTTGTTCAAGGCTACTTTACTAGCTTCTCCAGTATGCTGCCCAGGAGAAGTCACAGATAATAAATGATGCTTAGGATTAAAGCAGGAGTGAGTTTGAGTCTCCTGGATCAAAATCCACTCTAAGGTTCGTGGAGAGAATAGCCACAGGAATAGATTTGAACCCCCTCCACCTTTTTATATTTCCTGTTTTGTTTTGGTCCTGTGTTCCCAGACATGGTTCACCGGGAAAAATCTGGCCTTTGTCTGGCTCTGTGTGTTGCAAAATTGGGATATTTAAATATTTTTTTAGAAAACTAGCCACAAGCTTTGATTCCACCACAATGGAAATCTACACTTTATCCTTTCTTCCTCTGGTCAGGCCTGGCTTTTTATAGGTGCCTCAGAGTGGAAGGGGCAGGATAACACTTGTAAGCAAAGCTGCTGGGGAGGTAGAGCTGCTACCTGTGCAAAAAAAGGTCATTCAATCAGTTTGAGAGTCTGCTGTGGTACTAAAATTTCAAATTTGTAAGAGGGGAAACAAAGGGTTCTGGAAACAAGGAGTAATAAACATGAAGTGTTAAATGTGAAAGATAATTTCTTAAGAAATATATATTGCTTTGTTAGATTTTGCCTTAATATGATGGTGTGCTTGACACTTATGAGGGGAGTGTTGCAAAATGAGCTGTGGATAAACACGAGATAATCACAAGTCTCTGCAAATGTGATGATCATCAATGTGATACCCAAATAAATGTAGTGACTGTTAAGACTGCAGTAGAAGGTCCTGTGAGAAATGCTGTGTAGAATGTTTTTGTTCTGTCCTGAATCTAAATTTAGGGTTGCATGAAACTTTGGCCCTTTTGACATCTCAGCTAAGACCTGATTCAAATCATAAAGAGGAAATGGGATTCCTTAGGGATGTCTTCAGTGAAAGAAGTCTCAGCTACCTGATGAAGGTAAAAGTTTGTATTTATTTATGTACATTCTCCTTACAGTTTACTTTTTCTCTGTTCCCTTGATTTATCAACCATTTACTTTGCCAAACCTTTTTTTTAAGAATTCTGTACTGACCAAAGCATATGTGTGCTTAAGAACAAACACTAATAATGTTTGACAATTAATATGTTGAACATATTAAAACCGAGATCAAGGAGTAGAATGTTGCTGGCAGAGGTTCCAAAAAGTGCAAGAGGCTCCAGGGAATGGGGAAAATATGCAGATGGGATAGAAAACCTAATATCCCATTGAGTATGGGATAGAAAACTTCATATATGGGATAGAAAACCTCACATGCCATTGAATATGGGACAGAAACCCTCACATATGGGATAGAAAACCTCACATTCCATTGCATATGGGATAGAAAACCTAACACCCAACCTATAATAAAATCCCCTAATATAACTTTAGTTGCCAAGTATTGGTTATGCAAAAGCCAGATGATGCCTCTTCACAGAGATAATCTAGTTTATGAATGTATGGGAAATTAATTCAATAGTCCAGTTTTAATTTTTTAATGTGGAGGTGGGTTTTTTTGGGGGTGTTATTTGGTGGGGGTGTTTTGTTTTAATTTTGGTTCTGAGTTTCTTTGGGGTGGGTGTGCTAGGGAAGAAGTAAAGGGTTTGGGTTTGGGTGTTTGCTTTCCAGCCTTAGCACAGGGATGTGGCTTCCTCAGAGAGGGTGGTAAGGATGCTCAGTAGGGGAACATGAGGCACTTTGCCAAAATATTCCTTATGTCTTTGACAGATGTGGAGTCAGTCTGAGTGCCAGCAGTGTCTGCAGGGGAGCTGTGGACAGTTCATCTATCACAACACTGGGGGTGGCACAAAGCTCTTCTGGTCTGCCCACTGCTCAGAAATCCTTGCTCCTGGCTGTGGAACTTCTGGCTGTGGAACTCCTCCTCAGCCTGTGTCCGGCCAATCTTCAGCCTTGAGACTTTCTAGAACGGTGTTCCCTGAGTCATGAGAGTTGAGTTTCAAGTCCCGCACCCAGGGATTCCACTGCTGGGCAGCATAAAACAGTGTTCCCAACTGCTGTCCTCAAGAGCTGTAGCCCCCTGTGACCTGTGTCCCTTCTCCCATCAGAGCTTTGTTTTGCTGGTGCCTGGCTTGGGAGTCCTTGCCTTGCACAGGAGACTGGACTGGACTACAAACACATGCTAACAGTGGTAACAGGCAACTTTATTTACACAACTAAATAAATTTCAGCATTTGTGCATGCAGAGGAGGAAGATTGGCAGGACAGAGGACGCCTTTGACCTGAGGCTGCCTTTGGACGAGCAGGCACTGCCCCAGTATGTAATGGTCATGGTCCACTGCAGCCTGCAGTGGATCCTGTTCATCCTGCTGCCCATGTCTTTTTTCTCATGAGGCCCAGCAGTATCTGGTGCACGCGAGTTAAGAATTTCACCACTATCTCGTATGGATGTGGAGCAGGCAAGAGAGGTTGCATTGACATTGGCTCCTCAGAGGGGTTTGAGGTCGACTCTGGCTCTGGTGTGGCTGTTGCAGTTGAGTGATTAGGAGTGGGAGTACAGCAGCCTGACTCTGTTGGTGCTGACTCTGGCTGCTCCAAGGGGGCTGAGCTGAAGGTTGGCTCTGGTCTTGGAGTAGCTGTTTCAGCTGACTCTGGACATGGAGTGGGAGTAGAGCAGCCTGACTCTGTTGGTGTTGGCTCTGGCTGCTCAAAAGGGGTTGAGCTGAAGGTTGGCTCTGGTGCTGGAGTGGCTGTTTCAGCTGACTCTGGACATGGAGTGGGAGTAGAGCAGCCTGACTCTGTTGGTGTTGGCTCTGGCTGCTCAAAAGAGGTTGAGCTGAAGGTTGGCTCTGGTGCTGGAGTAGCTGTTTCAGCTGACTCTGGACATGGAGTGGGAGTAGAGCAGCCTGACTCTGTTGGTGTTGGCTCTGGCTGCTCAAAAGGGGTTGAGCTGAAGGTTGGCTCTGGTGCTGGAGTGGCTGTTTCAGCTGACTCTGGACATGGAGTGGGAGTAGAGCAGCCTGACTCTGTTGGTGTTGGCTCTGGCTGCTCAAAAGAGGTTGAGCTGAAGGTTGGCTCTGGTGCTGGAGTGGCTGTTTCAGCTGACTCAGGATATGGAGTGGGAGTAGAGCAGCCTGACTCTGTTGGTGTTGGCTCTGGCTGCTCAAAAGGGGTTGAGCTGAAGGTTGGCTCTGGTGCTGGAGTAGCTGTTTCAGCTGACTCTGGACATGGAGTGGGAGTAGAGCAGCCTGACTCTGTTGGTGTTGGCTCTGGCTGCTCAAAAGAGGTTGAGCTGAAGGTTGGCTCTGGTCTTGGAGTAGCTGTTTCAGCTGACTCAGGATATGGAGTGGGAGTAGAGCAGTTTGACTCTGTCAGTGTTGGCTCTGGCTGCTCAAGAGGGGTTGAGATGTAGGTTGTCTCTGGTGCTAGAGTGTCTGTTCCAGGTGGACGCATGCCCATCTGAATCAGGATCCAGTTGTAGAAGTACTGAGTGGAGGTGTAGACTCCCGGGCGTTTTGTTCTGACACAGCCTTTTCCCCAGCTGGTCACTCCAACAAGCCAAAAGTAGCCAGCATGGTTATCTTTGCACACCAGAGGCCCTCCACTGTCACCCTGCAACAGAGGAAAGAGGATTAGGGTGCTGTTGGGTGGCTGCTGTCAGCACTAGAGGCCTGTTTCTCTCTTGCAGCCCCTGCCACAGCTGTATTCATGGTACAAAAAGGCTTTGCTCAGGTGCTGGAGTCTCAAGAACCTTAGCTGGGAACAGGGTGGGTGTCTGTGAAGGCCCCCTTTTGTATCTGCACAGTGATCCTGGATGGGCAGAGCATAGATCATCCAGAATCTGGATCTGTGGGCTGCTGAGAACACTGGATGGGCTTTCTGGGCAGAGGGGCAGGCCTGGGGAACACGGTCACTTGGCAAGGAAACTCCAGCAGTGGAGGAAAAGTGGTTTGCCAGACAAAGCCCATGGTGACGGGGTACCTTCGCTGCTGGCTCCCAGCACTCATACCTGGCAGGTGTCCATGCCACCCCGTGGGTAGCCAGCACACAGGTTGTGGGTGTGGATGGCCCCAGCGTACCGACGGCTGCTGTTAACCAGCCGGATATCCAGGAGACGGACCTTGGCTTCCTGCAGGACATCACTCGGACCCTGAGCTGCAAGCACAGGAAGGAATGGGCACCCAGCAGCTCTTTGCCAGTTCCACTCCCCTGTCTGGGGGTGAACTCATTCCCTAGGGCTTGGCTTTGCCTCTGGAGCAGTTGTTGAAGCGCTGTGTCCTTTCTGTCTGCCTTTGGGGAGCAGGCCAGGCCCAGCTCTCCAGAGGCATACATCCTACAGCCTGACTTTGGTTTGTGCTGTCAGGAAGCCAAACCCATCTTGCTGGTGTGCCCAGCTCACCCTCAGGGCCCTTTTTGGGAACTCACCTTTTGCAGTGGCAGAACCCCAGCCAGCAATGTAGCAGGTTTTCAGCTCTGACACTGTGAGCGAGGCGTTGGGCACGCAGGCAAGCTGGACGTAGTCACTGCACTCCACGGGCTTGTCCAGCTCCAGCAGGGCGATGTCGTTCTGCTGGGAATCAGCCGTGTACTCCTGGTGGGCCAGGAGCCGCTTGATGTGGCGCACCTGAGTTTCAGGGCCCAGATGGGTCAGCTTGGTGGCCCCGATCAGCACACGCCACATGGTGACATTCCTGCAAGGCAGAGAGGGGTCTGAGGAAGAGCAGAGCCGTGTGCTGTTGATGCCTTAGGATTTTAGCTTTTGTATTTTTCATCCATTTGTAATCCTGCAGTTTTTTACTGTATAACTAAATTCTGCACACAGTGTGAGCTGCTGCTGCTTTCCCATTCTGGTCACAAAAATTCCTCTCCAGGCCTGGCAATCAAGGATACCTCACTGCCTCAGGCCTCGAGAGATGGAAACAAAAGTGAGTTGAGGGGAGCAAACTGGGGGTAAATGACTTCATTACCTGAAGCTGTAATTAGAAGATTAACCCTAAATATGCAAATGGACCAAATTTATAGGTGTGAAAACCTTTGACCCGTGGTCAATTTTGGGTTGTAGCACTTGGGGGGGTCTTTTGTTTTGCCTAAAATGGACCTGGAGGCCCTTCAATAAATATAATCACTTTTTATTCCTTGTCTGGCCTGTTTTTAGGTAGTCCTGAAAAGGCATCACTGTGGCAGCTCAGCACTTCCCTTCCTTCTGCTTCTCAAGGCAGAGAGGAAAGCAGGGCAATGAGGAGTGTGACTGCCCTAGCATGCCTTAGGCTCCAGGAATGCCACACTGGAGGCTGCTGGGCAGCAGTGGCACGAGCCCAGCCTTCTGAGCAGTCCCTCAGTTGGGCCCCGTAGTATTGAGGTGCTGCAGGCTGGGCAACTGTTTGTGTGGTGAGGATACCCTCATTCCCTGCTCCTCCTTACCTGGCCTGGAGGAAGCAATGGGCTGCTGTGAGGACCCACTGTGGGCTGATGAGGGACCCTCCACATGTATGGCCGGTGCCTATTTTCCTGGGGTCCTGGATGCTGACAATCCAGGGCCAGGCCCCTGGCAGGGCACCTGTGCCAGTCACAATTCGGTAGTCAGCATCTATGGAGTTGTAGTCAGAAGCCATGGGCCGGAGCCCACAGGTCCCTCTGGAAGCACAAAATCATTACTGCCCTTCTGTTCCAGTTCTGTACCTGGGTGCTGGCAAGGAGGCTCCCACATGGGGTTTGGGGTATGGCAATGGGGGACAAGCACCCTCCTAGAGCCTGGGGCCATACCTGCAGTTGCCCCAGGTACCATGTGCAGGTCTGTACACAGCCAGCAGGATGAAGAGGTACAGGTACAGAAGATTCATCGCTGTCAGCAGCATCTGTCAGCTGAAAGAGACAAAAGCTTGTCTCTTCCAGTGCAGTCTCTGACGAGTGCTGCAGCAACTGCACTGTCCATGGCACCTGGGGCTGATGTCACAGAGTGGGTGGTTCCAGGTTCTGGGCACAGTGTCCTCAGAGGGCAGGGAAAGGCCACAGCCTCACAGAACCACAGAATGGTTTGGGCTGGAAGGGACCTTGAAGGTTGTGAAAGGCAAAAGGGGTCCCTTGCCTCGCACATGCAAAACGACACCATGGGCAGACAAATCTGGCACAGAGGGAAAGTCACTCCAAAGGCAGTGTTTGGTCAGAGAGGGTGCTCAGAGCCACCACACGATGGAGAAAACTAGCACATCAAAGCTAGAAAGAGGACAGGAAGGAACAATGCCATGTGCAAACTACTTGGGGGGATGCTTCAAGGCACATAAGCCTTAGCTGATGGAACAAACCTGGAAACTCCTGAGTGTTGCAAGAGGAATTGCTGACCATGGCAGAGTGCGAGAAGCTGACAGGAGTTTCAATGCCATGAGGAAGCCCTTCTGAGTCTGTTTATACATTCTCCATGTCTGGAGCAGGGTGAGTACTGCAAATGCCTCAGTGCTGCCTCTTGCTTTGGAGACTGGTGCTGGAGGTCATGGCTGCAGAAAACAAGGGACTGAGATGGAGAGTGCTCATGCACTCACTTTTGTGGTTTGGGAATGGCATTCCCCAGTCTGGTGTTTCCACTGGAACACTGCAAACCACTGCTCCTCACTCCCTTCTCCCTCTCCCCTCCCTTCTCTGGTGGGCTTGAGAATAGAACTGGAAGCACAAAAGTTAAAGACTGTGGGTTGAGACAAGAACAATATAGTGGAAACAGCAATGAAACAAGAAAATGAGCAGTAACCGCAACAATATTAATAATGGACTGGGACAATTCACATGCAACCATCCACCCCATAGAGCCTGGCAGTACCCAACCAGGCTGTCATGCATGTTATCCAGCGGAGATTTCTTCCCCTGTCCCTGGAAAATGTTGTGGAGTGGTTCAGAACAACCTCCACGTCCTGGCCATGCCCTGTCCTGGTTATGGCAAAAATTTACCCCATCCTGGCCAGAACCAGGACATTCACCCTCATGATCTGCCCCACAGCTTTGGAATCTGTGCCAGAGGGTCTGGCAGGGCAGGGAGGGCAGTCACCAGGGATTGGCAGACGTTGGAAACTCCTTATCCCTCTCTCTGGCCCCTGGTTTTCCTTGTTTTATGGAATGGAAGAACACATGTCCAACTCCTCCCAGTATCTCCTTCACTGGAAATCCTCCGTGCTTTGATTCCTTCTCTGACATTCTGCTGCACCTGGGGAATGCAGTGGGAAAACCCAAGGCTTTGTGTGAAGGTCACTCCCTCAGCACTTCACCTGAGGTGCACAGGAAGGCTGCCCTGGCTCTACCACACCTCATCCAGAACACCTGGAAGCTCTTCCCTCCCCATTCACACACTCCCCTGCCTTGTCCTCCTCATCCCACAGGGATGCACAGAGGGGCTACCACACTTCACGGTTTGGTAGCCCTGATACCACACTCCTGACTGGAATGGGGTGACCCTGGGGCAGTTTTGGCCTGCATCAGTTCCATGTCCTGCCTCAGCACACCCAGGTTCTCTGTTGGCGTCTGTGCTCATCTCTGCAGCTTTGCTGTCCTGCACCAGGAGTTTGCTGAATAAAATCATCCTCTAGAAAGGACATGTGACACAAGCCCAGGAGTAAGCAGCACCATGGGAGAGTTCAGCAAGGTGCCCTGGGGACAGCCAGGCCAGGCAGGGGAAGGTGGGGGGACCACGGCCTCACTGAAGCAGCCACATTGTACAGCACAAAAAATAAAGCTAAATAAATGCTGGGATGAAATACAGCACTGCTGGGACTGCTCCATTTAGCAAATAACAGTTGTGGGGGAGATTTACAGATGTACTGGGTACATCTGGGAACTGGGGCTCCTGCTGGAAGTCTTCAATCTTGAAGCTCCCAGTTCCCAAAGCTGGTAAATCCTTCCCAGCAATGGCTCCTGAGGCAGGGAGAGGGGTGGAAAGCCAAGGATGGGGCAGAGATCAGAAGGAGCTGGGGAGCTCAGAGAGGTCTTCAAGGGGAAGAGGATTTGTCTGAAAGGCCCTCACTTTTCTGGTCATCTTGGCAACTCTGGCAGGTTTAACAGGAGGTTTGTCTGGAAACAAGACAGGGACATATTGGCATGATGGGTGCTGGCATATTCCAGTCTTAGGCTTTGCAGAGAGAGATTTGCTGTTTCCCCATAGGCCACAGAGGATTTTAATATGAGGTGAACTCCCCAAGCTTGCATCCACCCTGTTCCATGGCCTCTGGCTCTGAGAAATGCTCTCCTGTGCACCCTGCTTCATTCCCTCAGATCAATGGCTGATGTGCCAGCAGCTCCTGCTCCAGAAGGGCAGCACATGATGAAGGTGCCACCCCTGCAGCTGAAAAGAAGGTTCCTTTTGCCATGGCATTCCAGGAGGTCATAAGACACATCATCAATGGAGTCTGAAAAAAAGAAAAATTAGAAGTTGAGGCAGCTGCATTTACCAGTGTGGGCAGTCCAGAGAGAACTGCCTGGACCTGACCCAGTTTGTGGATCAGAGCCAGAAATAGGTTCCCTTAGCTAGAAATGAGACCTCTCTACCCAGAGAGCCAGCTGCTTGCCATTCCATTGCTCCCTGGCCACAAGCAGCACTTCATCCATGAGCTCTCACCCCACAGAGCCCCTAGGTAACCCTGAAAAGACTCCTTCAGTATCAGGGGCTGCAAGAGACCTCTAGATGAGCAGCTAGAGGATTAGGTGAGGAGAAGAACTGAAATAAAATGCGTGTTTTTCCCTGGATTTGTGGAAGACAACAAGAAAGAAATACAGGACCCCAAAAAACAAACCCACTCGATGGGAGAGGCAGGTGAGCACCTCTGGTTCAGGAATTACAGAATGCACTCAACTGCAGCTTGCAGACAAGGATCCTGGCACGTTCCAGCAGCCAGCACTGCCACCTGATCCCAGCATCCCTCTGCCCCATGGATTTACACAGGACCCCAAAGCCCCAGTGGTCAGTGAAAGGAAAACATCCAACTGTCCACACTTGGCAACCTACTCCTGGGTTCTGCAGCCTGTGGAGAAAGACAAATTCCCTCACTAGAAAACTAAGCAGGTTTGAGCTGGGCTTTCTCAAAGCACACTAAAGGCAGAGGTGGGCTTCTCCGTGCTGTTTGGGAAGTGGCACATGAACCACACGGGAATCAGAGAGAGATTATCAACTCCAGAGGCACTGCTGAGCGCAGCCTCTCCTGACTCCAGCTGGGCTCCAGCCCCGAGGTGACCTGTGCCTCCAAACAGAGGGGCCAGAGTGACCTGCACTGACCAGGCCGGCCACAGCTCCGTGTCACACTGACCACTGCAGCGTCCAGCCAGTCCCTCCAGAGGCTCTTCCAATCTCCACCTCCACCTTACAGGGGCATGGAACGCCGCTGATCACACCCGCTGCTCCCTGACCTGCAGCCAGAGGAAGATTTCCTCATTTGCTGCTGTGGCCAGTGGCACCTCTCTGTAGCAGGTTTTGCGTCCTGCTCGGTGCCCCAGTGCTCCAGACAGGCTGGCTCCGTGCTGCTGGGCCTCTCCCGGTCCCTCTGAGCAGGGCTGCAGCCGAGTCTTCAGAACAGCCCCAATTCCCCAAAACAGCCCCCAAAACAGCCCGGCGCTGTCTGTGTGGGGAACATCAAACCCACACCAAGGAATGGCTTTGCCCAGTGCCCCGGGATGGAGCAGCCCCGGCCTGCTCCACCAGAGCCCAGGGCGGCTCTGGGAGCCCTGAGGGCACGAGAGAAGGAAACTTCAGCGTGAGGGTCTGCAGCGGCCAGGGGAACACCAGCGCCTCCGAGCCGCCCTGCCAGACACGTACGGCCCTCCACCACCCTCGCAGTGGTGCGGGAATGTGCTCGCTGCTGAGGGCGGCCTCGCGGCTCGGCGAGCAGCTCGGGCAGGGCCGCCGCTGTCCGCTCCGTGCGGAGCGCAGCCTCCTCCGGACGCGGCCGTGAGGCGGTCTGGGCCCTCGGGTGTCGCCTCCGGCAGAATCAGCGGCTCGGTGGAGCTCACACGAAGCTCTCCCTGGGGCGGGACAGCCCTTGCCCGTGGGGTGTCGGGCGGGCCCCGGGCCGGCCGAGGGTTGCCCGGCTGAGCCCGGGGCCGCCCCTGACGTGGGGCTCTGGGGCAGAGTCCGGCCCGCGGTGCCCAGCAGGGATGCGCGGTTCTGTCTGTGCTCGGGCAGCACCAGAGTAGAGTTTTTCCCTGCTACAGTACCTACGCTACCCCGCGAAAGAGCATCGCTCAGGTTTGACAGGAGGAGAAATCTGTGTGGCCGTCAGCTATCACCTATGGCCCGGTCAGGATACTGATGGATTTTCTGACCTATTCGCTAGGGTCGTGTAAAATGTTAAACTGCAGATGCTTTCTGAAAGCAACTAGTGCTTTGAATGGTACAATCTGGATTACAGAAGCTTTATGTAGTGTTAGGCTGTGAACCACAATAGGTTTATTCTACAAGTTAATAGGGATATGCCAGATCATGTTACACTTCTGTTTTATCTTCTGTTTTGACCCTATGGCAAGCATCAGTTGGGTTTATTTAGCTCTTTATTAGCCCTTTATTTAGCTCTTAGCATTTTTCACATTTTGTGTGAAAAATGAATTAACTTTTAGGTAGATATTTTTAAAGAGGAAAAATGTATTTGTGCCTATTGATGCTGCAGTGATTTGTGGTTTTGAGACCCATCTTGCAAAATACCACATGCTGAGGCTGATTGTCATAGCTCTGAAGCCAGCCCTGGGTATGGAATGCTTTTCATTCTTTGGAGTGTTCATTCCAGGCAGTTCTGTGTAACGAGATCTTTACAGAGCATGGAAGATGCCTCTAGGGGAAGTCTCCATTTTGATTGCTGTGCCTAGACTAATTCTGATACTCCTGAGTTTGCTGTCAGGTTTTTACGATGCTGAAATGTGTGTTTTCCAGGTTCCTGTGTGGGCTATTTTTCACTAAGAATCTAGAAAATATCTTGGCTTTTCGTGGGGTTTAGTGCAAAATAGGTTTGACTGTAGGAACCACATTGTTGCAAAGATGAAGCATGCAATTAAAGTTCTTTCTAATAATTTGAGATGATTTAAATATATGTCAAATGAAATGCCATAGTCAAGGAACCAAAGCAGTCGAATGAATTGCCTATAAATTCCTTTGGCATGAAGCGTGTTGAGTGAAATGTTTATTTCTTCTAAGCAATAGGTCATAAGAGTGTTTAAATAAAGGTATAGTATATATAATGCACTGGAGCACAATCCATGGATTAGAGTGAAATTTCAACACTCAGTTCCTTTACTTAGAGAAGTCCACCTATGCCCAGATGGATTAATTAATTGTAGTGGTAGAAAATACAGGGTGTAAAACACAGCTGACTGTTGAGCTTAGTATATCACTATGTTGTAGAGAAACTCAAGAATCAAGAAAATTCTAAATAAGTAAATGCTAATTTGTCATGCAGTACTATGGTATTTTCAGGCAGCTAATCAAGAAAATTTGAATTGGAAGACCGTCAAACTTGTTTCATACAATAAAACTCTGAGAGACTTATCTACAAATAGAAACACAAGGAGCATCCTTTTTTGTACTCAGCAAAGAGCTGGAGTATGTTGTGCTGTTACGGAGGTTTATTTTTATAAACTACTCCAATGAATTTTATAAGCATGCAAAAGATTGTAAGTGCCCTGAAACATGTTTATTCTTGGACTGGCAATTACATACATGGATTCAGTTTTGATTTTCTTTAAAATAAAAATAAAAATATTTCTCTGGAGTAATTTGCTCTCGGTAACAAGAGTCATCTGCAAGAGAAATATCCAAACCAATTTCTGGGCAGTGGAAGTAGCTTTATTTTTTATAACATTCTTAGTACCTGTGACCAGGGTTGGTAGAGTGCCAGTCCTGCCAGCTTTAAGGAGCTGCATGTAAGTGTACCCTCGTTTCCTCAGAATCCCAGGGATGTGGACATTTCTTTGAGATGAGCTTTTAGGAAGCCCCAGAACATCTGGTGGTGTGACATCTTCCTGCATGCTCTGTTTCTGCACGTGATGTTTTCCAGTGCTTTCAAACATCCCTTCCCTTCTGTTTTTTCAGATGGTTATTTAGACCTATCTTGAGAGCTACTCTCTTCAGCCTCAGCTTTATCCAAGATACAATATGGTTATTATATAACCTAGTATTTTTTCATTTTACTTCCATTTCATTACATAACCTAGTATTTTACATTGTTACTTGCACAGCAGAATAACTGCAGAACTCTGCTCGATCCAGGTTATACTGAAAACTAAAAAAAATGCTATTTTTACATGCCTGACATTTTTCTTGCATATTTGAGCTTAGGTATTATGTTTGCTCATTTCAGGAGTGCTTCTGAACCACAGTCCAGAAAGAAGAAAAATCTTCTTGGTTGAAGTTGAACATTTGTCTCTAAGAGTAAGAACAAAGCCATGCCAGTGCTTTCAGAAGACTCAGGTAATTCAGCTGCATGCTTTCAACAGAGCAGTGACTGAAATCTTGTCATACCTGTTTCACACATAAAAATAATTTAAATAGGAGTAAAATGTAATAGAATTAAGATAATTCAACTGAAGTTTCTGAGCAATTACCTACAAGAAGGAAGGTGGAATGTAAAAGGTGAAAATTAATAAAGTTTGTCAGGATCAGTTTCCTACTAACCCTAGAGCACCCAAATATACTCTGATAGACCTGAATATACTCTGATAGACTTGAATATATTCTGATAGATCTGAATATATTCTGATAGACCTGAATATATTCTGATAGGCAGAATTGGACCCCTCAGTGTAACAGTGCCTTCTACATGTGCTTACTAAAGATCAGCCCATATATCTCTGCTGCTTGCTGTGTCATTTCTTAATATTTTCTGAACAGGGGTTGATAAACATTGTAAATATCCTTCCTTTTAACTTAAAATAAGTGTCTTTGTTCAAGGCTACTTTACTAGCTTCTCCAGTATGCTGCCCAGGAGAAGTCACAGATAATAAATGATGCTTAGGATTAAAGCAGGAGTGAGTTTGAGTCTCCTGGATCAAAATCCACTCTAAGGTTCGTGGAGAGAATAGCCACAGGAATAGATTTGAACCCCCTCCGCCTTTTTATATTTCCTGTTTTGTTTTGGTCCTGTGTTCCCAGACATGGTTCACCGGGAAAAATCTGGCCTTTGTCTGGCTCTGTGTGTTGCAAAATTGGGATATTTAAATATTTTTTTAGAAAACTAGCCACAAGCTTTGATTCCACCACAATGGAAATCTACACTTTATCCTTTCTTCCTCTGGTCAGGCCTGGCTTTTTATAGGTGCCTCAGAGTGGAAGGGGCAGGATAACACTTGTAAGCAAAGCTGCTGGGGAGGTAGAGCTGCTACCTGTGCAAAAAAAGGTCATTCAATCAGTTTGAGAGTCTGCTGTGGTACTAAAATTTCAAATTTGTAAGAGGGGAAACAAAGGGTTCTGGAAACAAGGAGTAATAAACATGAAGTGTTAAATGTGAAAGATAATTTCTTAAGAAATATATATTGCTTTGTTAGATTTTGCCTTAATATGATGGTGTGCTTGACACTTATGAGGGGAGTGTTGCAAAATGAGCTGTGGATAAACACGAGATAATCACAAGTCTCTGCAAATGTGATGATCATCAATGTGATACCCAAATAAATGTAGTGACTGTTAAGACTGCAGTAGAAGGTCCTGTGAGAAATGCTGTGTAGAATGTTTTTGTTCTGTCCTGAATCTAAATTTAGGGTTGCATGAAACTTTGGCCCTTTTGACATCTCAGCTAAGACCTGATTCAAATCATAAAGAGGAAATGGGATTCCTTAGGGATGTCTTCAGTGAAAGAAGTCTCAGCTACCTGATGAAGGTAAAAGTTTGTATTTATTTATGTACATTCTCCTTACAGTTTACTTTTTCTCTGTTCCCTTGATTTATCAACCATTTACTTTGCCAAACCTTTTTTTTAAGAATTCTGTACTGACCAAAGCATATGTGTGCTTAAGAACAAACACTAATAATGTTTGACAATTAATATGTTGAACATATTAAAACCGAGATCAAGGAGTAGAATGTTGCTGGCAGAGGTTCCAAAAAGTGCAAGAGGCTCCAGGGAATGGGGAAAATATGCAGATGGGATAGAAAACCTAATATCCCATTGAGTATGGGATAGAAAACTTCATATATGGGATAGAAAACCTCACATGCCATTGAATATGGGACAGAAACCCTCACATATGGGATAGAAAACCTCACATTCCATTGCATATGGGATAGAAAACCTAACACCCAACCTATAATAAAATCCCCTAATATAACTTTAGTTGCCAAGTATTGGTTATGCAAAAGCCAGATGATGCCTCTTCACAGAGATAATCTAGTTTATGAATGTATGGGAAATTAATTCAATAGTCCAGTTTTAATTTTTTAATGTGGAGGTGGGTTTTTTGGGGGGTGTTATTTGGTGGGGGTGTTTTGTTTTAATTTTGGTTCTGAGTTTCTTTGGGGTGGGTGTGCTAGGGAAGAAGTAAAGGGTTTGGGTTTGGGTGTTTGCTTTCCAGCCTTAGCACAGGGATGTGGCTTCCTCAGAGAGGGTGGTAAGGATGCTCAGTAGGGGAACATGAGGCACTTTGCCAAAATATTCCTTATGTCTTTGACAGATGTGGAGTCAGTCTGAGTGCCAGCAGTGTCTGCAGGGGAGCTGTGGACAGTTCATCTATCACAACACTGGGGGTGGCACAAAGCTCTTCTGGTCTGCCCACTGCTCAGAAATCCTTGCTCCTGGCTGTGGAACTTCTGGCTGTGGAACTCCTCCTCAGCCTGTGTCCGGCCAATCTTCAGCCTTGAGACTTTCTAGAACGGTGTTCCCTGAGTCATGAGAGTTGAGTTTCAAGTCCCGCACCCAGGGATTCCACTGCTGGGCAGCATAAAACAGTGTTCCCAACTGCTGTCCTCAAGAGCTGTAGCCCCCTGTGACCTGTGTCCCTTCTCCCATCAGAGCTTTGTTTTGCTGGTGCCTGGCTTGGGAGTCCTTGCCTTGCACAGGAGACTGGACTGGACTACAAACACATGCTAACAGTGGTAACAGGCAACTTTATTTACACAACTAAATAAATTTCAGCATTTGTGCATGCAGAGGAGGAAGATTGGCAGGACAGAGGACGCCTTTGACCTGAGGCTGCCTTTGGACGAGCAGGCACTGCCCCAGTATGTAATGGTCATGGTCCACTGCAGCCTGCAGTGGATCCTGTTCATCCTGCTGCCCATGTCTTTTTTCTCATGAGGCCCAGCAGTATCTGGTGCACCCGAGTTAAGAATTTCACCACTATCTGGTATGGATGTGGAGCAGGCAAGAGAGGTTGCCTTGACATTGGCTCCTCAGAGGGGTTTGAGGTCGACTCTGGCTCTGGTGTGGCTGTTGCAGTTGAGTGATCAGGAGTGGGAGTACAGCAGCCTGACTCTGTTGGTGCTGACTCTGGCTGCTCCAAGGGGGCTGAGCTGAAGGTTGGCTCTGGTGCTGGAGTAGCTGTTTCAGCTGACTCAGGATATGGAGTGGGAGTAGAGCAGCCTGACTCTGTTGGTGTTGGCTCTGGCTGCTCAAAAGGGGTTGAGCTGAAGGTTGGCTCTGGTGCTGGAGTGGCTGTTTCAGCTGACTCTGGACATGGAGTGGGAGTGGAGCAGCCTGACTCTGTTGGTGTTGGCTCTGGCTGCTCAAAAGGGGTTGAGCTGAAGGTTGGCTCTGGTGCTGGAGTGGCTGTTTCAGCTGACTCTGGACATGGAGTGGGAGTAGAGCAGTTTGACTCTGTTGGTGTTGGCTCTGGCTGCTCAAAAGAGGTTGAGCTGAAGGTTGGCTCTGGTGCTGGAGTGGCTGTTTCAGCTGACTCTGGACATGGAGTGGGAGTAGAGCAGCCTGACTCTGTTGGTGCTGACTCTGGCTGCTCCAAGGGGGCTGAGCTGAAGGTTGGCTCTGGTCTTGGAGTAGCTGTTTCAGCTGACTCAGGATATGGAGTGGGAGTAGAGCAGTTTGACTCTGTCAGTGTTGGCTCTGGCTGCTCAAGAGGGGTTGAGATGTAGGTTGTCTCTGGTGCTAGAGTGTCTGTTCCAGGTGGACGCATGCCCATCTGAATCAGGATCCAGTTGTAGAAGTACTGAGTGGAGGTGTAGACTCCCGGGCGTTTTGTTCTGACACAGCCTTTTCCCCAGCTGGTCACTCCAACAAGCCAAAAGTAGCCAGCATGGTTATCTTTGCACACCAGAGGCCCTCCACTGTCACCCTGCAACAGAGGAAAGAGGATTAGGGTGCTGTTGGGTGGCTGCTGTCAGCACTAGAGGCCTGTTTCTCTCTTGCAGCCCCTGCCACAGCTGTATTCATGGTACAAAAAGGCTTTGCTCAGGTGCTGGAGTCTCAAGAACCTTAGCTGGGAACAGGGTGGGTGTCTGTGAAGGCCCCCTTTTGTATCTGCACAGTGATCCTGGATGGGCAGAGCATAGATCATCCAGAATCTGGATCTGTGGGCTGCTGAGAACACTGGATGGGCTTTCTGGGCAGAGGGGCAGGCCTGGGGAACACGGTCACTTGGCAAGGAAACTCCAGCAGTGGAGGAAAAGTGGTTTGCCAGACAAAGCCCATGGTGACGGGGTACCTTCGCTGCTGGCTCCCAGCACTCATACCTGGCAGGTGTCCATGCCACCCCGTGGGTAGCCAGCACACAGGTTGTGGGTGTGGATGGCCCCAGCGTACCGACGGCTGCTGTTAACCAGCCGGATATCCAGGAGACGGACCTTGGCTTCCTGCAGGACATCACTCGGACCCTGAGCTGCAAGCACAGGAAGGAATGGGCACCCAGCAGCTCTTTGCCAGTTCCACTCCCCTGTCTGGGGGTGAACTCATTCCCTAGGGCTTGGCTTTGCCTCTGGAGCAGTTGTTGAAGCGCTGTGTCCTTTCTGTCTGCCTTTGGGGAGCAGGCCAGGCCCAGCTCTCCAGAGGCATACATCCTACAGCCTGACTTTGGTTTGTGCTGTCAGGAAGCCAAACCCATCTTGCTGGTGTGCCCAGCTCACCCTCAGGGCCCTTTTTGGGAACTCACCTTTTGCAGTGGCAGAACCCCAGCCAGCAATGTAGCAGGTTTTCAGCTCTGACACTGTGAGCGAGGCGTTGGGCACGCAGGCAAGCTGGACGTAGTCACTGCACTCCACGGGCTTGTCCAGCTCCAGCAGGGCGATGTCGTTCTGCTGGGAATCAGCCGTGTACTCCTGGTGGGCCAGGAGCCGCTTGATGTGGCGCACCTGAGTTTCAGGGCCCAGATGGGTCAGCTTGGTGGCCCCGATCAGCACACGCCACATGGTGACATTCCTGCAAGGCAGAGAGGGGTCTGAGGAAGAGCAGAGCCGTGTGCTGTTGATGCCTTAGGATTTTAGCTTTTGTATTTTTCATCCATTTGTAATCCTGCAGTTTTTTACTGTATAACTAAATTCTGCACACAGTGTGAGCTGCTGCTGCTTTCCCATTCTGGTCACAAAAATTCCTCTCCAGGCCTGGCAATCAAGGATACCTCACTGCCTCAGGCCTCGAGAGATGGAAACAAAAGTGAGTTGAGGGGAGCAAACTGGGGGTAAATGACTTCATTACCTGAAGCTGTAATTAGAAGATTAACCCTAAATATGCAAATGGACCAAATTTATAGGTGTGAAAACCTTTGACCCGTGGTCAATTTTGGGTTGTAGCACTTGGGGGGGTCTTTTGTTTTGCCTAAAATGGACCTGGAGGCCCTTCAATAAATATAATCACTTTTTATTCCTTGTCTGGCCTGTTTTTAGGTAGTCCTGAAAAGGCATCACTGTGGCAGCTCAGCACTTCCCTTCCTTCTGCTTCTCAAGGCAGAGAGGAAAGCAGGGCAATGAGGAGTGTGACTGCCCTAGCATGCCTTAGGCTCCAGGAATGCCACACTGGAGGCTGCTGGGCAGCAGTGGCACGAGCCCAGCCTTCTGAGCAGTCCCTCAGTTGGGCCCCGTAGTATTGAGGTGCTGCAGGCTGGGCAACTGTTTGTGTGGTGAGGATACCCTCATTCCCTGCTCCTCCTTACCTGGCCTGGAGGAAGCAATGGGCTGCTGTGAGGACCCACTGTGGGCTGATGAGGGACCCTCCACATGTATGGCCGGTGCCTATTTTCCTGGGGTCCTGGATGCTGACAATCCAGGGCCAGGCCCCTGGCAGGGCACCTGTGCCAGTCACAATTCGGTAGTCAGCATCTATGGAGTTGTAGTCAGAAGCCATGGGCCGGAGCCCACAGGTCCCTCTGGAAGCACAAAATCATTACTGCCCTTCTGTTCCAGTACCTGGGTGCTGGCAAGGAGGCTCCCACATGGGGTTTGGGGTGTGGCAATGGGGGACAAGCACCCTCCTAGAGCCTGGGGCCATACCTGCAGTTGCCCCAGGTACCATGTGCAGGTCTGTACACAGCCAGCAGGATGAAGAGGTACAGGTACAGAAGATTCATCGCTGTCAGCAGCATCTGTCAGCTGAAAGAGACAAAAGCTTGTCTCTTCCAGTGCAGTCTCTGACGAGTGCTGCAGCAACTGCACTGTCCATGGCACCTGGGGCTGATGTCACAGAGTGGGTGGTTCCAGGTTCTGGGCACAGTGTCCTCAGAGGGCAGGGAAAGGCCACAGCCTCACAGAACCACAGAATGGTTTGGGCTGGAAGGGACCTTGAAGGTTGTGAAAGGCAAAAGGGGTCCCTTGCCTCGCACATGCAAAACGACACCATGGGCAGACAAATCTGGCACAGAGGGAAAGTCACTCCAAAGGCAGTGTTTGGTCAGAGAGGGTGCTCAGAGCCACCACACGATGGAGAAAACTAGCACATCAAAGCTAGAAAGAGGACAGGAAGGAACAATGCCATGTGCAAACTACTTGGGGGGATGCTTCAAGGCACATAAGCCTTAGCTGATGGAACAAACCTGGAAACTCCTGAGTGTTGCAAGAGGAATTGCTGACCATGGCAGAGTGCGAGAAGCTGACAGGAGTTTCAATGCCATGAGGAAGCCCTTCTGAGTCTGTTTATACATTCTCCATGTCTGGAGCAGGGTGAGTACTGCAAATGCCTCAGTGCTGCCTCTTGCTTTGGAGACTGGTGCTGGAGGTCATGGCTGCAGAAAACAAGGGACTGAGATGGAGAGTGCTCATGCACTCACTTTTGTGGTTTGGGAATGGCATTCCCCAGTCTGGTGTTTCCACTGGAACACTGCAAACCACTGCTCCTCACTCCCTTCTCCCTCTCCCCTCCCTTCTCTGGTGGGCTTGAGAATAGAACTGGAAGCACAAAAGTTAAAGACTGTGGGTTGAGACAAGAACAATATAATGGAAACAGCAATGAAACAAGAAAATGAGCAGTAACCGCAACAATATTAATAATGGACTGGGACAATTCACATGCAACCATCCACCCCATAGAGCCTGGCAGTACCCAACCAGGCTGTCATGCATGTTATCCAGCGGAGATTTCTTCCCCTGTCCCTGGAAAATGTTGTGGAGTGGTTCAGAACAACCTCCACGTCCTGGCCATGCCCTGTCCTGGTTATGGCAAAAATTTACCCCATCCTGGCCAGAACCAGGACATTCACCCTCATGATCTGCCCCACAGCTTTGGAATCTGTGCCAGAAGGTCTGGCAGGGCAGGGAGGGCAGTCACCAGGGATTGGCAGACGTTGGAAACTCCTTATCCCTCTCTCTGGCCCCTGGTTTTCCTTGTTTTATGGAATGGAAGAACACATGTCCAACTCCTCCCAGTATCTCCTTCACTGGAAATCCTCCGTGCTTTGATTCCTTCTCTGACATTCTGCTGCACCTGGGGAATGCAGTGGGAAAACCCAAGGCTTTGTGTGAAGGTCACTCCCTCAGCACTTCACCTGAGGTGCACAGGAAGGCTGCCCTGGCTCTACCACACCTCATCCAGAACACCTGGAAGCTCTTCCCTCCCCATTCACACACTCCCCTGCCTTGTCCTCCTCATCCCACAGGGATGCACAGAGGGGCTACCACACTTCACGGTTTGGTAGCCCTGATACCACACTCCTGACTGGAATGGGGTGACCCTGGGGCAGTTTTGGCCTGCATCAGTTCCATGTCCTGCCTCAGCACACCCAGGTTCTCTGTTGGCGTCTGTGCTCATCTCTGCAGCTTTGCTGTCCTGCACCAGGAGTTTGCTGAATAAAATCATCCTCTAGAAAGGACATGTGACACAAGCCCAGGAGTAAGCAGCACCATGGGAGAGTTCAGCAAGGTGCCCTGGGGACAGCCAGGCCAGGCAGGGGAAGGTGGGGGGACCACGGCCTCACTGAAGCAGCCACATTGTACAGCACAAAAAATAAAGCTAAATAAATGCTGGGATGAAATACAGCACTGCTGGGACTGCTCCATTTAGCAAATAACAGTTGTGGGGGAGATTTACAGATGTACTGGGTACATCTGGGAACTGGGGCTCCTGCTGGAAGTCTTCAATCTTGAAGCTCCCAGTTCCCAAAGCTGGTAAATCCTTCCCAGCAATGGCTCCTGAGGCAGGGAGAGGGGTGGAAAGCCAAGGATGGGGCAGAGATCAGAAGGAGCTGGGGAGCTCAGAGAGGTCTTCAAGGGGAAGAGGATTTGTCTGAAAGGCCCTCACTTTTCTGGTCATCTTGGCAACTCTGGCAGGTTTAACAGGAGGTTTGTCTGGAAACAAGACAGGGACATATTGGCATGATGGGTGCTGGCATATTCCAGTCTTAGGCTTTGCAGAGAGAGATTTGCTGTTTCCCCATAGGCCACAGAGGATTTTAATATGAGGTGAACTCCCCAAGCTTGCATCCACCCTGTTCCATGGCCTCTGGCTCTGAGAAATGCTCTCCTGTGCACCCTGCTTCATTCCCTCAGATCAATGGCTGATGTGCCAGCAGCTCCTGCTCCAGAAGGGCAGCACATGATGAAGGTGCCACCCCTGCAGCTGAAAAGAAGGTTCCTTTTGCCATGGCATTCCAGGAGGTCATAAGACACATCATCAATGGAGTCTGAAAAAAAGAAAAATTAGAAGTTGAGGCAGCTGCATTTACCAGTGTGGGCAGTCCAGAGAGAACTGCCTGGACCTGACCCAGTTTGTGGATCAGAGCCAGAAATAGGTTCCCTTAGCTAGAAATGAGACCTCTCTACCCAGAGAGCCAGCTGCTTGCCATTCCATTGCTCCCTGGCCACAAGCAGCACTTCATCCATGAGCTCTCACCCCACAGAGCCCCTAGGTAACCCTGAAAAGACTCCTTCAGTATCAGGGGCTGCAAGAGACCTCTAGATGAGCAGCTAGAGGATTAGGTGAGGAGAAGAACTGAAATAAAATGCGTGTTTTTCCCTGGATTTGTGGAAGACAACAAGAAAGAAATACAGGACCCCAAAAAACAAACCCACTCGATGGGAGAGGCAGGTGAGCACCTCTGGTTCAGGAATTACAGAATGCACTCAACTGCAGCTTGCAGACAAGGATCCTGGCACGTTCCAGCAGCCAGCACTGCCACCTGATCCCAGCATCCCTCTGCCCCATGGATTTACACAGGACCCCAAAGCCCCAGTGGTCAGTGAAAGGAAAACATCCAACTGTCCACACTTGGCAACCTACTCCTGGGTTCTGCAGCCTGTGGAGAAAGACAAATTCCCTCACTAGAAAACTAAGCAGGTTTGAGCTGGGCTTTCTCAAAGCACACTAAAGGCAGAGGTGGGCTTCTCCGTGCTGTTTGGGAAGTGGCACATGAACCACACGGGAATCAGAGAGAGATTATCAACTCCAGAGGCACTGCTGAGCGCAGCCTCTCCTGACTCCAGCTGGGCTCCAGCCCCGAGGTGACCTGTGCCTCCAAACAGAGGGGCCAGAGTGACCTGCACTGACCAGGCCGGCCACAGCTCCGTGTCACACTGACCACTGCAGCGTCCAGCCAGTCCCTCCAGAGGCTCTTCCAATCTCCACCTCCACCTTACAGGGGCATGGAACGCCGCTGATCACACCCGCTGCTCCCTGACCTGCAGCCAGAGGAAGATTTCCTCATTTGCTGCTGTGGCCAGTGGCACCTCTCTGTAGCAGGTTTTGCGTCCTGCTCGGTGCCCCAGTGCTCCAGACAGGCTGGCTCCGTGCTGCTGGGCCTCTCCCGGTCCCTCTGAGCAGGGCTGCAGCCGAGTCTTCAGAACAGCCCCAATTCCCCAAAACAGCCCCCAAAACAGCCCGGCGCTGTCTGTGTGGGGAACATCAAACCCACACCAAGGAATGGCTTTGCCCAGTGCCCCGGGATGGAGCAGCCCCGGCCTGCTCCACCAGAGCCCAGGGCGGCTCTGGGAGCCCTGAGGGCACGAGAGAAGGAAACTTCAGCGTGAGGGTCTGCAGCGGCCAGGGGAACACCAGCGCCTCCGAGCCGCCCTGCCAGACACGTACGGCCCTCCACCACCCTCGCAGTGGTGCGGGAATGTGCTCGCTGCTGAGGGCGGCCTCGCGGCTCGGCGAGCAGCTCGGGCAGGGCCGCCGCTGTCCGCTCCGTGCGGAGCGCAGCCTCCTCCGGACGCGGCCGTGAGGCGGTCTGGGCCCTCGGGTGTCGCCTCCGGCAGAATCAGCGGCTCGGTGGAGCTCACACGAAGCTCTCCCTGGGGCGGGACAGCCCTTGCCCGTGGGGTGTCGGGCGGGCCCCGGGCCGGCCGAGGGTTGCCCGGCTGAGCCCGGGGCCGCCCCTGACGTGGGGCTCTGGGGCAGAGTCCGGCCCGCGGTGCCCAGCAGGGATGCGCGGTTCTGTCTGTGCTCGGGCAGCACCAGAGTAGAGTTTTTCCCTGCTACAGTACCTACGCTACCCCGCGAAAGAGCATCGCTCAGGTTTGACAGGAGGAGAAATCTGTGTGGCCGTCAGCTATCACCTATGGCCCGGTCAGGATACTGATGGATTTTCTGACCTATTCGCTAGGGTCGTGTAAAATGTTAAACTGCAGATGCTTTCTGAAAGCAACTAGTGCTTTGAATGGTACAATCTGGATTACAGAAGCTTTATGTAGTGTTAGGCTGTGAACCACAATAGGTTTATTCTACAAGTTAATAGGGATATGCCAGATCATGTTACACTTCTGTTTTATCTTCTGTTTTGACCCTATGGCAAGCATCAGTTGGGTTTATTTAGCTCTTTATTAGCCCTTTATTTAGCTCTTAGCATTTTTCACATTTTGTGTGAAAAATGAATTAACTTTTAGGTAGATATTTTTAAAGAGGAAAAATGTATTTGTGCCTATTGATGCTGCAGTGATTTGTGGTTTTGAGACCCATCTTGCAAAATACCACATGCTGAGGCTGATTGTCATAGCTCTGAAGCCAGCCCTGGGTATGGAATGCTTTTCATTCTTTGGAGTGTTCATTCCAGGCAGTTCTGTGTAACGAGATCTTTACAGAGCATGGAAGATGCCTCTAGGGGAAGTCTCCATTTTGATTGCTGTGCCTAGACTAATTCTGATACTCCTGAGTTTGCTGTCAGGTTTTTACGATGCTGAAATGTGTGTTTTCCAGGTTCCTGTGTGGGCTATTTTTCACTAAGAATCTAGAAAATATCTTGGCTTTTCGTGGGGTTTAGTGCAAAATAGGTTTGACTGTAGGAACCACATTGTTGCAAAGATGAAGCATGCAATTAAAGTTCTTTCTAATAATTTGAGATGATTTAAATATATGTCAAATGAAATGCCATAGTCAAGGAACCAAAGCAGTCGAATGAATTGCCTATAAATTCCTTTGGCATGAAGCGTGTTGAGTGAAATGTTTATTTCTTCTAAGCAATAGGTCATAAGAGTGTTTAAATAAAGGTATAGTATATATAATGCACTGGAGCACAATCCATGGATTAGAGTGAAATTTCAACACTCAGTTCCTTTACTTAGAGAAGTCCACCTATGCCCAGATGGATTAATTAATTGTAGTGGTAGAAAATACAGGGTGTAAAACACAGCTGACTGTTGAGCTTAGTATATCACTATGTTGTAGAGAAACTCAAGAATCAAGAAAATTCTAAATAAGTAAATGCTAATTTGTCATGCAGTACTATGGTATTTTCAGGCAGCTAATCAAGAAAATTTGAATTGGAAGACCGTCAAACTTGTTTCATACAATAAAACTCTGAGAGACTTATCTACAAATAGAAACACAAGGAGCATCCTTTTTTGTACTCAGCAAAGAGCTGGAGTATGTTGTGCTGTTACGGAGGTTTATTTTTATAAACTACTCCAATGAATTTTATAAGCATGCAAAAGATTGTAAGTGCCCTGAAACATGTTTATTCTTGGACTGGCAATTACATACATGGATTCAGTTTTGATTTTCTTTAAAATAAAAATAAAAATATTTCTCTGGAGTAATTTGCTCTCGGTAACAAGAGTCATCTGCAAGAGAAATATCCAAACCAATTTCTGGGCAGTGGAAGTAGCTTTATTTTTTATAACATTCTTAGTACCTGTGACCAGGGTTGGTAGAGTGCCAGTCCTGCCAGCTTTAAGGAGCTGCATGTAAGTGTACCCTCGTTTCCTCAGAATCCCAGGGATGTGGACATTTCTTTGAGATGAGCTTTTAGGAAGCCCCAGAACATCTGGTGGTGTGACATCTTCCTGCATGCTCTGTTTCTGCACGTGATGTTTTCCAGTGCTTTCAAACATCCCTTCCCTTCTGTTTTTTCAGATGGTTATTTAGACCTATCTTGAGAGCTACTCTCTTCAGCCTCAGCTTTATCCAAGATACAATATGGTTATTATATAACCTAGTATTTTTTCATTTTACTTCCATTTCATTACATAACCTAGTATTTTACATTGTTACTTGCACAGCAGAATAACTGCAGAACTCTGCTCGATCCAGGTTATACTGAAAACTAAAAAAAATGCTATTTTTACATGCCTGACATTTTTCTTGCATATTTGAGCTTAGGTATTATGTTTGCTCATTTCAGGAGTGCTTCTGAACCACAGTCCAGAAAGAAGAAAAATCTTCTTGGTTGAAGTTGAACATTTGTCTCTAAGAGTAAGAACAAAGCCATGCCAGTGCTTTCAGAAGACTCAGGTAATTCAGCTGCATGCTTTCAACAGAGCAGTGACTGAAATCTTGTCATACCTGTTTCACACATAAAAATAATTTAAATAGGAGTAAAATGTAATAGAATTAAGATAATTCAACTGAAGTTTCTGAGCAATTACCTACAAGAAGGAAGGTGGAATGTAAAAGGTGAAAATTAATAAAGTTTGTCAGGATCAGTTTCCTACTAACCCTAGAGCACCCAAATATACTCTGATAGACCTGAATATACTCTGATAGACTTGAATATATTCTGATAGATCTGAATATATTCTGATAGACCTGAATATATTCTGATAGGCAGAATTGGACCCCTCAGTGTAACAGTGCCTTCTACATGTGCTTACTAAAGATCAGCCCATATATCTCTGCTGCTTGCTGTGTCATTTCTTAATATTTTCTGAACAGGGGTTGATAAACATTGTAAATATCCTTCCTTTTAACTTAAAATAAGTGTCTTTGTTCAAGGCTACTTTACTAGCTTCTCCAGTATGCTGCCCAGGAGAAGTCACAGATAATAAATGATGCTTAGGATTAAAGCAGGAGTGAGTTTGAGTCTCCTGGATCAAAATCCACTCTAAGGTTCGTGGAGAGAATAGCCACAGGAATAGATTTGAACCCCCTCCGCCTTTTTATATTTCCTGTTTTGTTTTGGTCCTGTGTTCCCAGACATGGTTCACCGGGAAAAATCTGGCCTTTGTCTGGCTCTGTGTGTTGCAAAATTGGGATATTTAAATATTTTTTTAGAAAACTAGCCACAAGCTTTGATTCCACCACAATGGAAATCTACACTTTATCCTTTCTTCCTCTGGTCAGGCCTGGCTTTTTATAGGTGCCTCAGAGTGGAAGGGGCAGGATAACACTTGTAAGCAAAGCTGCTGGGGAGGTAGAGCTGCTACCTGTGCAAAAAAAGGTCATTCAATCAGTTTGAGAGTCTGCTGTGGTACTAAAATTTCAAATTTGTAAGAGGGGAAACAAAGGGTTCTGGAAACAAGGAGTAATAAACATGAAGTGTTAAATGTGAAAGATAATTTCTTAAGAAATATATATTGCTTTGTTAGATTTTGCCTTAATATGATGGTGTGCTTGACACTTATGAGGGGAGTGTTGCAAAATGAGCTGTGGATAAACACGAGATAATCACAAGTCTCTGCAAATGTGATGATCATCAATGTGATACCCAAATAAATGTAGTGACTGTTAAGACTGCAGTAGAAGGTCCTGTGAGAAATGCTGTGTAGAATGTTTTTGTTCTGTCCTGAATCTAAATTTAGGGTTGCATGAAACTTTGGCCCTTTTGACATCTCAGCTAAGACCTGATTCAAATCATAAAGAGGAAATGGGATTCCTTAGGGATGTCTTCAGTGAAAGAAGTCTCAGCTACCTGATGAAGGTAAAAGTTTGTATTTATTTATGTACATTCTCCTTACAGTTTACTTTTTCTCTGTTCCCTTGATTTATCAACCATTTACTTTGCCAAACCTTTTTTTTAAGAATTCTGTACTGACCAAAGCATATGTGTGCTTAAGAACAAACACTAATAATGTTTGACAATTAATATGTTGAACATATTAAAACCGAGATCAAGGAGTAGAATGTTGCTGGCAGAGGTTCCAAAAAGTGCAAGAGGCTCCAGGGAATGGGGAAAATATGCAGATGGGATAGAAAACCTAATATCCCATTGAGTATGGGATAGAAAACTTCATATATGGGATAGAAAACCTCACATGCCATTGAATATGGGACAGAAACCCTCACATATGGGATAGAAAACCTCACATTCCATTGCATATGGGATAGAAAACCTAACACCCAACCTATAATAAAATCCCCTAATATAACTTTAGTTGCCAAGTATTGGTTATGCAAAAGCCAGATGATGCCTCTTCACAGAGATAATCTAGTTTATGAATGTATGGGAAATTAATTCAATAGTCCAGTTTTAATTTTTTAATGTGGAGGTGGGTTTTTTTGGGGGTGTTATTTGGTGGGGGTGTTTTGTTTTAATTTTGGTTCTGAGTTTCTTTGGGGTGGGTGTGCTAGGGAAGAAGTAAAGGGTTTGGGTTTGGGTGTTTGCTTTCCAGCCTTAGCACAGGGATGTGGCTTCCTCAGAGAGGGTGGTAAGGATGCTCAGTAGGGGAACATGAGGCACTTTGCCAAAATATTCCTTATGTCTTTGACAGATGTGGAGTCAGTCTGAGTGCCAGCAGTGTCTGCAGGGGAGCTGTGGACAGTTCATCTATCACAACACTGGGGGTGGCACAAAGCTCTTCTGGTCTGCCCACTGCTCAGAAATCCTTGCTCCTGGCTGTGGAACTTCTGGCTGTGGAACTCCTCCTCAGCCTGTGTCCGGCCAATCTTCAGCCTTGAGACTTTCTAGAACGGTGTTCCCTGAGTCATGAGAGTTGAGTTTCAAGTCCCGCACCCAGGGATTCCACTGCTGGGCAGCATAAAACAGTGTTCCCAACTGCTGTCCTCAAGAGCTGTAGCCCCCTGTGACCTGTGTCCCTTCTCCCATCAGAGCTTTGTTTTGCTGGTGCCTGGCTTGGGAGTCCTTGCCTTGCACAGGAGACTGGACTGGACTACAAACACATGCTAACAGTGGTAACAGGCAACTTTATTTACACAACTAAATAAATTTCAGCATTTGTGCATGCAGAGGAGGAAGATTGGCAGGACAGAGGACGCCTTTGACCTGAGGCTGCCTTTGGACGAGCAGGCACTGCCCCAGTATGTAATGGTCATGGTCCACTGCAGCCTGCAGTGGATCCTGTTCATCCTGCTGCCCATGTCTTTTTTCTCATGAGGCCCAGCAGTATCTGGTGCACCCGAGTTAAGAATTTCACCACTATCTGGTATGGATGTGGAGCAGGCAAGAGAGGTTGCCTTGACATTGGCTCCTCAGAGGGGTTTGAGGTCGACTCTGGCTCTGGTGTGGCTGTTGCAGTTGAGTGATCAGGAGTGGGAGTACAGCAGCCTGACTCTGTTGGTGCTGACTCTGGCTGCTCCAAGGGGGCTGAGCTGAAGGTTGGCTCTGGTGCTGGAGTAGCTGTTTCAGCTGACTCAGGATATGGAGTGGGAGTAGAGCAGCCTGACTCTGTTGGTGTTGGCTCTGGCTGCTCAAAAGGGGTTGAGCTGAAGGTTGGCTCTGGTGCTGGAGTGGCTGTTTCAGCTGACTCTGGACATGGAGTGGGAGTGGAGCAGCCTGACTCTGTTGGTGTTGGCTCTGGCTGCTCAAAAGGGGTTGAGCTGAAGGTTGGCTCTGGTGCTGGAGTGGCTGTTTCAGCTGACTCTGGACATGGAGTGGGAGTAGAGCAGTTTGACTCTGTTGGTGTTGGCTCTGGCTGCTCAAAAGAGGTTGAGCTGAAGGTTGGCTCTGGTGCTGGAGTGGCTGTTTCAGCTGACTCTGGACATGGAGTGGGAGTAGAGCAGCCTGACTCTGTTGGTGCTGACTCTGGCTGCTCCAAGGGGGCTGAGCTGAAGGTTGGCTCTGGTCTTGGAGTAGCTGTTTCAGCTGACTCAGGATATGGAGTGGGAGTAGAGCAGTTTGACTCTGTCAGTGTTGGCTCTGGCTGCTCAAGAGGGGTTGAGATGTAGGTTGTCTCTGGTGCTAGAGTGTCTGTTCCAGGTGGACGCATGCCCATCTGAATCAGGATCCAGTTGTAGAAGTACTGAGTGGAGGTGTAGACTCCCGGGCGTTTTGTTCTGACACAGCCTTTTCCCCAGCTGGTCACTCCAACAAGCCAAAAGTAGCCAGCATGGTTATCTTTGCACACCAGAGGCCCTCCACTGTCACCCTGCAACAGAGGAAAGAGGATTAGGGTGCTGTTGGGTGGCTGCTGTCAGCACTAGAGGCCTGTTTCTCTCTTGCAGCCCCTGCCACAGCTGTATTCATGGTACAAAAAGGCTTTGCTCAGGTGCTGGAGTCTCAAGAACCTTAGCTGGGAACAGGGTGGGTGTCTGTGAAGGCCCCCTTTTGTATCTGCACAGTGATCCTGGATGGGCAGAGCATAGATCATCCAGAATCTGGATCTGTGGGCTGCTGAGAACACTGGATGGGCTTTCTGGGCAGAGGGGCAGGCCTGGGGAACACGGTCACTTGGCAAGGAAACTCCAGCAGTGGAGGAAAAGTGGTTTGCCAGACAAAGCCCATGGTGACGGGGTACCTTCGCTGCTGGCTCCCAGCACTCATACCTGGCAGGTGTCCATGCCACCCCGTGGGTAGCCAGCACACAGGTTGTGGGTGTGGATGGCCCCAGCGTACCGACGGCTGCTGTTAACCAGCCGGATATCCAGGAGACGGACCTTGGCTTCCTGCAGGACATCACTCGGACCCTGAGCTGCAAGCACAGGAAGGAATGGGCACCCAGCAGCTCTTTGCCAGTTCCACTCCCCTGTCTGGGGGTGAACTCATTCCCTAGGGCTTGGCTTTGCCTCTGGAGCAGTTGTTGAAGCGCTGTGTCCTTTCTGTCTGCCTTTGGGGAGCAGGCCAGGCCCAGCTCTCCAGAGGCATACATCCTACAGCCTGACTTTGGTTTGTGCTGTCAGGAAGCCAAACCCATCTTGCTGGTGTGCCCAGCTCACCCTCAGGGCCCTTTTTGGGAACTCACCTTTTGCAGTGGCAGAACCCCAGCCAGCAATGTAGCAGGTTTTCAGCTCTGACACTGTGAGCGAGGCGTTGGGCACGCAGGCAAGCTGGACGTAGTCACTGCACTCCACGGGCTTGTCCAGCTCCAGCAGGGCGATGTCGTTCTGCTGGGAATCAGCCGTGTACTCCTGGTGGGCCAGGAGCCGCTTGATGTGGCGCACCTGAGTTTCAGGGCCCAGATGGGTCAGCTTGGTGGCCCCGATCAGCACACGCCACATGGTGACATTCCTGCAAGGCAGAGAGGGGTCTGAGGAAGAGCAGAGCCGTGTGCTGTTGATGCCTTAGGATTTTAGCTTTTGTATTTTTCATCCATTTGTAATCCTGCAGTTTTTTACTGTATAACTAAATTCTGCACACAGTGTGAGCTGCTGCTGCTTTCCCATTCTGGTCACAAAAATTCCTCTCCAGGCCTGGCAATCAAGGATACCTCACTGCCTCAGGCCTCGAGAGATGGAAACAAAAGTGAGTTGAGGGGAGCAAACTGGGGGTAAATGACTTCATTACCTGAAGCTGTAATTAGAAGATTAACCCTAAATATGCAAATGGACCAAATTTATAGGTGTGAAAACCTTTGACCCGTGGTCAATTTTGGGTTGTAGCACTTGGGGGGGTCTTTTGTTTTGCCTAAAATGGACCTGGAGGCCCTTCAATAAATATAATCACTTTTTATTCCTTGTCTGGCCTGTTTTTAGGTAGTCCTGAAAAGGCATCACTGTGGCAGCTCAGCACTTCCCTTCCTTCTGCTTCTCAAGGCAGAGAGGAAAGCAGGGCAATGAGGAGTGTGACTGCCCTAGCATGCCTTAGGCTCCAGGAATGCCACACTGGAGGCTGCTGGGCAGCAGTGGCACGAGCCCAGCCTTCTGAGCAGTCCCTCAGTTGGGCCCCGTAGTATTGAGGTGCTGCAGGCTGGGCAACTGTTTGTGTGGTGAGGATACCCTCATTCCCTGCTCCTCCTTACCTGGCCTGGAGGAAGCAATGGGCTGCTGTGAGGACCCACTGTGGGCTGATGAGGGACCCTCCACATGTATGGCCGGTGCCTATTTTCCTGGGGTCCTGGATGCTGACAATCCAGGGCCAGGCCCCTGGCAGGGCACCTGTGCCAGTCACAATTCGGTAGTCAGCATCTATGGAGTTGTAGTCAGAAGCCATGGGCCGGAGCCCACAGGTCCCTCTGGAAGCACAAAATCATTACTGCCCTTCTGTTCCAGTACCTGGGTGCTGGCAAGGAGGCTCCCACATGGGGTTTGGGGTGTGGCAATGGGGGACAAGCACCCTCCTAGAGCCTGGGGCCATACCTGCAGTTGCCCCAGGTACCATGTGCAGGTCTGTACACAGCCAGCAGGATGAAGAGGTACAGGTACAGAAGATTCATCGCTGTCAGCAGCATCTGTCAGCTGAAAGAGACAAAAGCTTGTCTCTTCCAGTGCAGTCTCTGACGAGTGCTGCAGCAACTGCACTGTCCATGGCACCTGGGGCTGATGTCACAGAGTGGGTGGTTCCAGGTTCTGGGCACAGTGTCCTCAGAGGGCAGGGAAAGGCCACAGCCTCACAGAACCACAGAATGGTTTGGGCTGGAAGGGACCTTGAAGGTTGTGAAAGGCAAAAGGGGTCCCTTGCCTCGCACATGCAAAACGACACCATGGGCAGACAAATCTGGCACAGAGGGAAAGTCACTCCAAAGGCAGTGTTTGGTCAGAGAGGGTGCTCAGAGCCACCACACGATGGAGAAAACTAGCACATCAAAGCTAGAAAGAGGACAGGAAGGAACAATGCCATGTGCAAACTACTTGGGGGGATGCTTCAAGGCACATAAGCCTTAGCTGATGGAACAAACCTGGAAACTCCTGAGTGTTGCAAGAGGAATTGCTGACCATGGCAGAGTGCGAGAAGCTGACAGGAGTTTCAATGCCATGAGGAAGCCCTTCTGAGTCTGTTTATACATTCTCCATGTCTGGAGCAGGGTGAGTACTGCAAATGCCTCAGTGCTGCCTCTTGCTTTGGAGACTGGTGCTGGAGGTCATGGCTGCAGAAAACAAGGGACTGAGATGGAGAGTGCTCATGCACTCACTTTTGTGGTTTGGGAATGGCATTCCCCAGTCTGGTGTTTCCACTGGAACACTGCAAACCACTGCTCCTCACTCCCTTCTCCCTCTCCCCTCCCTTCTCTGGTGGGCTTGAGAATAGAACTGGAAGCACAAAAGTTAAAGACTGTGGGTTGAGACAAGAACAATATAATGGAAACAGCAATGAAACAAGAAAATGAGCAGTAACCGCAACAATATTAATAATGGACTGGGACAATTCACATGCAACCATCCACCCCATAGAGCCTGGCAGTACCCAACCAGGCTGTCATGCATGTTATCCAGCGGAGATTTCTTCCCCTGTCCCTGGAAAATGTTGTGGAGTGGTTCAGAACAACCTCCACGTCCTGGCCATGCCCTGTCCTGGTTATGGCAAAAATTTACCCCATCCTGGCCAGAACCAGGACATTCACCCTCATGATCTGCCCCACAGCTTTGGAATCTGTGCCAGAAGGTCTGGCAGGGCAGGGAGGGCAGTCACCAGGGATTGGCAGACGTTGGAAACTCCTTATCCCTCTCTCTGGCCCCTGGTTTTCCTTGTTTTATGGAATGGAAGAACACATGTCCAACTCCTCCCAGTATCTCCTTCACTGGAAATCCTCCGTGCTTTGATTCCTTCTCTGACATTCTGCTGCACCTGGGGAATGCAGTGGGAAAACCCAAGGCTTTGTGTGAAGGTCACTCCCTCAGCACTTCACCTGAGGTGCACAGGAAGGCTGCCCTGGCTCTACCACACCTCATCCAGAACACCTGGAAGCTCTTCCCTCCCCATTCACACACTCCCCTGCCTTGTCCTCCTCATCCCACAGGGATGCACAGAGGGGCTACCACACTTCACGGTTTGGTAGCCCTGATACCACACTCCTGACTGGAATGGGGTGACCCTGGGGCAGTTTTGGCCTGCATCAGTTCCATGTCCTGCCTCAGCACACCCAGGTTCTCTGTTGGCGTCTGTGCTCATCTCTGCAGCTTTGCTGTCCTGCACCAGGAGTTTGCTGAATAAAATCATCCTCTAGAAAGGACATGTGACACAAGCCCAGGAGTAAGCAGCACCATGGGAGAGTTCAGCAAGGTGCCCTGGGGACAGCCAGGCCAGGCAGGGGAAGGTGGGGGGACCACGGCCTCACTGAAGCAGCCACATTGTACAGCACAAAAAATAAAGCTAAATAAATGCTGGGATGAAATACAGCACTGCTGGGACTGCTCCATTTAGCAAATAACAGTTGTGGGGGAGATTTACAGATGTACTGGGTACATCTGGGAACTGGGGCTCCTGCTGGAAGTCTTCAATCTTGAAGCTCCCAGTTCCCAAAGCTGGTAAATCCTTCCCAGCAATGGCTCCTGAGGCAGGGAGAGGGGTGGAAAGCCAAGGATGGGGCAGAGATCAGAAGGAGCTGGGGAGCTCAGAGAGGTCTTCAAGGGGAAGAGGATTTGTCTGAAAGGCCCTCACTTTTCTGGTCATCTTGGCAACTCTGGCAGGTTTAACAGGAGGTTTGTCTGGAAACAAGACAGGGACATATTGGCATGATGGGTGCTGGCATATTCCAGTCTTAGGCTTTGCAGAGAGAGATTTGCTGTTTCCCCATAGGCCACAGAGGATTTTAATATGAGGTGAACTCCCCAAGCTTGCATCCACCCTGTTCCATGGCCTCTGGCTCTGAGAAATGCTCTCCTGTGCACCCTGCTTCATTCCCTCAGATCAATGGCTGATGTGCCAGCAGCTCCTGCTCCAGAAGGGCAGCACATGATGAAGGTGCCACCCCTGCAGCTGAAAAGAAGGTTCCTTTTGCCATGGCATTCCAGGAGGTCATAAGACACATCATCAATGGAGTCTGAAAAAAAGAAAAATTAGAAGTTGAGGCAGCTGCATTTACCAGTGTGGGCAGTCCAGAGAGAACTGCCTGGACCTGACCCAGTTTGTGGATCAGAGCCAGAAATAGGTTCCCTTAGCTAGAAATGAGACCTCTCTACCCAGAGAGCCAGCTGCTTGCCATTCCATTGCTCCCTGGCCACAAGCAGCACTTCATCCATGAGCTCTCACCCCACAGAGCCCCTAGGTAACCCTGAAAAGACTCCTTCAGTATCAGGGGCTGCAAGAGACCTCTAGATGAGCAGCTAGAGGATTAGGTGAGGAGAAGAACTGAAATAAAATGCGTGTTTTTCCCTGGATTTGTGGAAGACAACAAGAAAGAAATACAGGACCCCAAAAAACAAACCCACTCGATGGGAGAGGCAGGTGAGCACCTCTGGTTCAGGAATTACAGAATGCACTCAACTGCAGCTTGCAGACAAGGATCCTGGCACGTTCCAGCAGCCAGCACTGCCACCTGATCCCAGCATCCCTCTGCCCCATGGATTTACACAGGACCCCAAAGCCCCAGTGGTCAGTGAAAGGAAAACATCCAACTGTCCACACTTGGCAACCTACTCCTGGGTTCTGCAGCCTGTGGAGAAAGACAAATTCCCTCACTAGAAAACTAAGCAGGTTTGAGCTGGGCTTTCTCAAAGCACACTAAAGGCAGAGGTGGGCTTCTCCGTGCTGTTTGGGAAGTGGCACATGAACCACACGGGAATCAGAGAGAGATTATCAACTCCAGAGGCACTGCTGAGCGCAGCCTCTCCTGACTCCAGCTGGGCTCCAGCCCCGAGGTGACCTGTGCCTCCAAACAGAGGGGCCAGAGTGACCTGCACTGACCAGGCCGGCCACAGCTCCGTGTCACACTGACCACTGCAGCGTCCAGCCAGTCCCTCCAGAGGCTCTTCCAATCTCCACCTCCACCTTACAGGGGCATGGAACGCCGCTGATCACACCCGCTGCTCCCTGACCTGCAGCCAGAGGAAGATTTCCTCATTTGCTGCTGTGGCCAGTGGCACCTCTCTGTAGCAGGTTTTGCGTCCTGCTCGGTGCCCCAGTGCTCCAGACAGGCTGGCTCCGTGCTGCTGGGCCTCTCCCGGTCCCTCTGAGCAGGGCTGCAGCCGAGTCTTCAGAACAGCCCCAATTCCCCAAAACAGCCCCCAAAACAGCCCGGCGCTGTCTGTGTGGGGAACATCAAACCCACACCAAGGAATGGCTTTGCCCAGTGCCCCGGGATGGAGCAGCCCCGGCCTGCTCCACCAGAGCCCAGGGCGGCTCTGGGAGCCCTGAGGGCACGAGAGAAGGAAACTTCAGCGTGAGGGTCTGCAGCGGCCAGGGGAACACCAGCGCCTCCGAGCCGCCCTGCCAGACACGTACGGCCCTCCACCACCCTCGCAGTGGTGCGGGAATGTGCTCGCTGCTGAGGGCGGCCTCGCGGCTCGGCGAGCAGCTCGGGCAGGGCCGCCGCTGTCCGCTCCGTGCGGAGCGCAGCCTCCTCCGGACGCGGCCGTGAGGCGGTCTGGGCCCTCGGGTGTCGCCTCCGGCAGAATCAGCGGCTCGGTGGAGCTCACACGAAGCTCTCCCTGGGGCGGGACAGCCCTTGCCCGTGGGGTGTCGGGCGGGCCCCGGGCCGGCCGAGGGTTGCCCGGCTGAGCCCGGGGCCGCCCCTGACGTGGGGCTCTGGGGCAGAGTCCGGCCCGCGGTGCCCAGCAGGGATGCGCGGTTCTGTCTGTGCTCGGGCAGCACCAGAGTAGAGTTTTTCCCTGCTACAGTACCTACGCTACCCCGCGAAAGAGCATCGCTCAGGTTTGACAGGAGGAGAAATCTGTGTGGCCGTCAGCTATCACCTATGGCCCGGTCAGGATACTGATGGATTTTCTGACCTATTCGCTAGGGTCGTGTAAAATGTTAAACTGCAGATGCTTTCTGAAAGCAACTAGTGCTTTGAATGGTACAATCTGGATTACAGAAGCTTTATGTAGTGTTAGGCTGTGAACCACAATAGGTTTATTCTACAAGTTAATAGGGATATGCCAGATCATGTTACACTTCTGTTTTATCTTCTGTTTTGACCCTATGGCAAGCATCAGTTGGGTTTATTTAGCTCTTTATTAGCCCTTTATTTAGCTCTTAGCATTTTTCACATTTTGTGTGAAAAATGAATTAACTTTTAGGTAGATATTTTTAAAGAGGAAAAATGTATTTGTGCCTATTGATGCTGCAGTGATTTGTGGTTTTGAGACCCATCTTGCAAAATACCACATGCTGAGGCTGATTGTCATAGCTCTGAAGCCAGCCCTGGGTATGGAATGCTTTTCATTCTTTGGAGTGTTCATTCCAGGCAGTTCTGTGTAACGAGATCTTTACAGAGCATGGAAGATGCCTCTAGGGGAAGTCTCCATTTTGATTGCTGTGCCTAGACTAATTCTGATACTCCTGAGTTTGCTGTCAGGTTTTTACGATGCTGAAATGTGTGTTTTCCAGGTTCCTGTGTGGGCTATTTTTCACTAAGAATCTAGAAAATATCTTGGCTTTTCGTGGGGTTTAGTGCAAAATAGGTTTGACTGTAGGAACCACATTGTTGCAAAGATGAAGCATGCAATTAAAGTTCTTTCTAATAATTTGAGATGATTTAAATATATGTCAAATGAAATGCCATAGTCAAGGAACCAAAGCAGTCGAATGAATTGCCTATAAATTCCTTTGGCATGAAGCGTGTTGAGTGAAATGTTTATTTCTTCTAAGCAATAGGTCATAAGAGTGTTTAAATAAAGGTATACTATATATAATGCACTGGAGCACAATCCATGGATTAGAGTGAAATTTCAACACTCAGTTCCTTTACTTAGAGAAGTCCACCTATGCCCAGATGGATTAATTAATTGTAGTGGTAGAAAATACAGGGTGTAAAACACAGCTGACTGTTGAGCTTAGTATATCACTATGTTGTAGAGAAACTCAAGAATCAAGAAAATTCTAAATAAGTAAATGCTAATTTGTCATGCAGTACTATGGTATTTTCAGGCAGCTAATCAAGAAAATTTGAATTGGAAGACCGTCAAACTTGTTTCATACAATAAAACTCTGAGAGACTTATCTACAAATAGAAACACAAGGAGCATCCTTTTTTGTACTCAGCAAAGAGCTGGAGTATGTTGTGCTGTTACGGAGGTTTATTTTTATAAACTACTCCAATGAATTTTATAAGCATGCAAAAGATTGTAAGTGCCCTGAAACATGTTTATTCTTGGACTGGCAATTACATACATGGATTCAGTTTTGATTTTCTTTAAAATAAAAATAAAAATATTTCTCTGGAGTAATTTGCTCTCGGTAACAAGAGTCATCTGCAAGAGAAATATCCAAACCAATTTCTGGGCAGTGGAAGTAGCTTTATTTTTTATAACATTCTTAGTACCTGTGACCAGGGTTGGTAGAGTGCCAGTCCTGCCAGCTTTAAGGAGCTGCATGTAAGTGTACCCTCGTTTCCTCAGAATCCCAGGGATGTGGACATTTCTTTGAGATGAGCTTTTAGGAAGCCCCAGAACATCTGGTGGTGTGACATCTTCCTGCATGCTCTGTTTCTGCACGTGATGTTTTCCAGTGCTTTCAAACATCCCTTCCCTTCTGTTTTTTCAGATGGTTATTTAGACCTATCTTGAGAGCTACTCTCTTCAGCCTCAGCTTTATCCAAGATACAATATGGTTATTATATAACCTAGTATTTTTTCATTTTACTTACATTTCATTACATAACCTAGTATTTTACATTGTTACTTGCACAGCAGAATAACTGCAGAACTCTGCTCGATCCAGGTTATACTGAAAACTAAAAAAAATGCTATTTTTACATGCCTGACATTTTTCTTGCATATTTGAGCTTAGGTATTATGTTTGCTCATTTCAGGAGTGCTTCTGAACCACAGTCCAGAAAGAAGAAAAATCTTCTTGGTTGAAGTTGAACATTTGTCTCTAAGAGTAAGAACAAAGCCATGCCAGTGCTTTCAGAAGACTCAGGTAATTCAGCTGCATGCTTTCAACAGAGCAGTGACTGAAATCTTGTCATACCTGTTTCACACATAAAAATAATTTAAATAGGAGTAAAATGTAATAGAATTAAGATAATTCAACTGAAGTTTCTGAGCAATTACCTACAAGAAGGAAGGTGGAATGTAAAAGGTGAAAATTAATAAAGTTTGTCAGGATCAGTTTCCTACTAACCCTAGAGCACCCAAATATACTCTGATAGACCTGAATATACTCTGATAGACTTGAATATATTCTGATAGATCTGAATATATTCTGATAGACCTGAATATATTCTGATAGGCAGAATTGGACCCCTCAGTGTAACAGTGCCTTCTACATGTGCTTACTAAAGATCAGCCCATATATCTCTGCTGCTTGCTGTGTCATTTCTTAATATTTTCTGAACAGGGGTTGATAAACATTGTAAATATCCTTCCTTTTAACTTAAAATAAGTGTCTTTGTTCAAGGCTACTTTACTAGCTTCTCCAGTATGCTGCCCAGGAGAAGTCACAGATAATAAATGATGCTTAGGATTAAAGCAGGAGTGAGTTTGAGTCTCCTGGATCAAAATCCACTCTAAGGTTCGTGGAGAGAATAGCCACAGGAATAGATTTGAACCCCCTCCACCTTTTTATATTTCCTGTTTTGTTTTGGTCCTGTGTTCCCAGACATGGTTCACCGGGAAAAATCTGGCCTTTGTCTGGCTCTGTGTGTTGCAAAATTGGGATATTTAAATATTTTTTTAGAAAACTAGCCACAAGCTTTGATTCCACCACAATGGAAATCTACACTTTATCCTTTCTTCCTCTGGTCAGGCCTGGCTTTTTATAGGTGCCTCAGAGTGGAAGGGGCAGGATAACACTTGTAAGCAAAGCTGCTGGGGAGGTAGAGCTGCTACCTGTGCAAAAAAAGGTCATTCAATCAGTTTGAGAGTCTGCTGTGGTACTAAAATTTCAAATTTGTAAGAGGGGAAACAAAGGGTTCTGGAAACAAGGAGTAATAAACATGAAGTGTTAAATGTGAAAGATAATTTCTTAAGAAATATATATTGCTTTGTTAGATTTTGCCTTAATATGATGGTGTGCTTGACACTTATGAGGGGAGTGTTGCAAAATGAGCTGTGGATAAACACGAGATAATCACAAGTCTCTGCAAATGTGATGATCATCAATGTGATACCCAAATAAATGTAGTGACTGTTAAGACTGCAGTAGAAGGTCCTGTGAGAAATGCTGTGTAGAATGTTTTTGTTCTGTCCTGAATCTAAATTTAGGGTTGCATGAAACTTTGGCCCTTTTGACATCTCAGCTAAGACCTGATTCAAATCATAAAGAGGAAATGGGATTCCTTAGGGATGTCTTCAGTGAAAGAAGTCTCAGCTACCTGATGAAGGTAAAAGTTTGTATTTATTTATGTACATTCTCCTTACAGTTTACTTTTTCTCTGTTCCCTTGATTTATCAACCATTTACTTTGCCAAACCTTTTTTTTAAGAATTCTGTACTGACCAAAGCATATGTGTGCTTAAGAACAAACACTAATAATGTTTGACAATTAATATGTTGAACATATTAAAACCGAGATCAAGGAGTAGAATGTTGCTGGCAGAGGTTCCAAAAAGTGCAAGAGGCTCCAGGGAATGGGGAAAATATGCAGATGGGATAGAAAACCTAATATCCCATTGAGTATGGGATAGAAAACTTCATATATGGGATAGAAAACCTCACATGCCATTGAATATGGGACAGAAACCCTCACATATGGGATAGAAAACCTCACATTCCATTGCATATGGGATAGAAAACCTAACACCCAACCTATAATAAAATCCCCTAATATAACTTTAGTTGCCAAGTATTGGTTATGCAAAAGCCAGATGATGCCTCTTCACAGAGATAATCTAGTTTATGAATGTATGGGAAATTAATTCAATAGTCCAGTTTTAATTTTTTAATGTGGAGGTGGGTTTTTTTGGGGGTGTTATTTGGTGGGGGTGTTTTGTTTTAATTTTGGTTCTGAGTTTCTTTGGGGTGGGTGTGCTAGGGAAGAAGTAAAGGGTTTGGGTTTGGGTGTTTGCTTTCCAGCCTTAGCACAGGGATGTGGCTTCCTCAGAGAGGGTGGTAAGGATGCTCAGTAGGGGAACATGAGGCACTTTGCCAAAATATTCCTTATGTCTTTGACAGATGTGGAGTCAGTCTGAGTGCCAGCAGTGTCTGCAGGGGAGCTGTGGACAGTTCATCTATCACAACACTGGGGGTGGCACAAAGCTCTTCTGGTCTGCCCACTGCTCAGAAATCCTTGCTCCTGGCTGTGGAACTTCTGGCTGTGGAACTCCTCCTCAGCCTGTGTCCGGCCAATCTTCAGCCTTGAGACTTTCTAGAACGGTGTTCCCTGAGTCATGAGAGTTGAGTTTCAAGTCCCGCACCCAGGGATTCCACTGCTGGGCAGCATAAAACAGTGTTCCCAACTGCTGTCCTCAAGAGCTGTAGCCCCCTGTGACCTGTGTCCCTTCTCCCATCAGAGCTTTGTTTTGCTGGTGCCTGGCTTGGGAGTCCTTGCCTTGCACAGGAGACTGGACTGGACTACAAACACATGCTAACAGTGGTAACAGGCAACTTTATTTACACAACTAAATAAATTTCAGCATTTGTGCATGCAGAGGAGGAAGATTGGCAGGACAGAGGACGCCTTTGACCTGAGGCTGCCTTTGGACGAGCAGGCACTGCCCCAGTATGTAATGGTCATGGTCCACTGCAGCCTGCAGTGGATCCTGTTCATCCTGCTGCCCATGTCTTTTTTCTCATGAGGCCCAGCAGTATCTGGTGCACCCGAGTTAAGAATTTCACCACTATCTCGTATGGATGTGGAGCAGGCAAGAGAGGTTGCATTGACATTGGCTCCTCAGAGGGGTTTGAGGTCGACTCTGGCTCTGGTGTGGCTGTTGCAGTTGAGTGATCAGGAGTGGGAGTACAGCAGCCTGACTCTGTTGGTGTTGGCTCTGGCTGCTCAAAAGGGGTTGAGCTGAAGGTTGGCTCTGGTGCTGGAGTGGCTGTTTCAGCTGACTCTGGACATGGAGTGGGAGTAGAGCAGTTTGACTCTGTTGGTGTTGGCTCTGGCTGCTCAAAAGAGGTTGAGCTGAAGGTTGGCTCTGGTGCTGGAGTGGCTGTTTCAGCTGACTCTGGACATGGAGTGGGAGTAGAGCAGCCTGACTCTGTTGGTGCTGACTCTGGCTGCTCCAAGGGGGCTGAGCTGAAGGTTGGCTCTGGTCTTGGAGTAGCTGTTTCAGCTGACTCAGGATATGGAGTGGGAGTAGAGCAGTTTGACTCTGTCAGTGTTGGCTCTGGCTGCTCAAGAGGGGTTGAGATGTAGGTTGTCTCTGGTGCTAGAGTGTCTGTTCCAGGTGGACGCATGCCCATCTGAATCAGGATCCAGTTGTAGAAGTACTGAGTGGAGGTGTAGACTCCCGGGCGTTTTGTTCTGACACAGCCTTTTCCCCAGCTGGTCACTCCAACAAGCCAAAAGTAGCCAGCATGGTTATCTTTGCACACCAGAGGCCCTCCACTGTCACCCTGCAACAGAGGAAAGAGGATTAGGGTGCTGTTGGGTGGCTGCTGTCAGCACTAGAGGCCTGTTTCTCTCTTGCAGCCCCTGCCACAGCTGTATTCATGGTACAAAAAGGCTTTGCTCAGGTGCTGGAGTCTCAAGAACCTTAGCTGGGAACAGGGTGGGTGTCTGTGAAGGCCCCCTTTTGTATCTGCACAGTGATCCTGGATGGGCAGAGCATAGATCATCCAGAATCTGGATCTGTGGGCTGCTGAGAACACTGGATGGGCTTTCTGGGCAGAGGGGCAGGCCTGGGGAACACGGTCACTTGGCAAGGAAACTCCAGCAGTGGAGGAAAAGTGGTTTGCCAGACAAAGCCCATGGTGACGGGGTACCTTCGCTGCTGGCTCCCAGCACTCATACCTGGCAGGTGTCCATGCCACCCCGTGGGTAGCCAGCACACAGGTTGTGGGTGTGGATGGCCCCAGCGTACCGACGGCTGCTGTTAACCAGCCGGATATCCAGGAGACGGACCTTGGCTTCCTGCAGGACATCACTCGGACCCTGAGCTGCAAGCACAGGAAGGAATGGGCACCCAGCAGCTCTTTGCCAGTTCCACTCCCCTGTCTGGGGGTGAACTCATTCCCTAGGGCTTGGCTTTGCCTCTGGAGCAGTTGTTGAAGCGCTGTGTCCTTTCTGTCTGCCTTTGGGGAGCAGGCCAGGCCCAGCTCTCCAGAGGCATACATCCTACAGCCTGACTTTGGTTTGTGCTGTCAGGAAGCCAAACCCATCTTGCTGGTGTGCCCAGCTCACCCTCAGGGCCCTTTTTGGGAACTCACCTTTTGCAGTGGCAGAACCCCAGCCAGCAATGTAGCAGGTTTTCAGCTCTGACACTGTGAGCGAGGCGTTGGGCACGCAGGCAAGCTGGACGTAGTCACTGCACTCCACGGGCTTGTCCAGCTCCAGCAGGGCGATGTCGTTCTGCTGGGAATCAGCCGTGTACTCCTGGTGGGCCAGGAGCCGCTTGATGTGGCGCACCTGAGTTTCAGGGCCCAGATGGGTCAGCTTGGTGGCCCCGATCAGCACACGCCACATGGTGACATTCCTGCAAGGCAGAGAGGGGTCTGAGGAAGAGCAGAGCCGTGTGCTGTTGATGCCTTAGGATTTTAGCTTTTGTATTTTTCATCCATTTGTAATCCTGCAGTTTTTTACTGTATAACTAAATTCTGCACACAGTGTGAGCTGCTGCTGCTTTCCCATTCTGGTCACAAAAATTCCTCTCCAGGCCTGGCAATCAAGGATACCTCACTGCCTCAGGCCTCGAGAGATGGAAACAAAAGTGAGTTGAGGGGAGCAAACTGGGGGTAAATGACTTCATTACCTGAAGCTGTAATTAGAAGATTAACCCTAAATATGCAAATGGACCAAATTTATAGGTGTGAAAACCTTTGACCCGTGGTCAATTTTGGGTTGTAGCACTTGGGGGGGTCTTTTGTTTTGCCTAAAATGGACCTGGAGGCCCTTCAATAAATATAATCACTTTTTATTCCTTGTCTGGCCTGTTTTTAGGTAGTCCTGAAAAGGCATCACTGTGGCAGCTCAGCACTTCCCTTCCTTCTGCTTCTCAAGGCAGAGAGGAAAGCAGGGCAATGAGGAGTGTGACTGCCCTAGCATGCCTTAGGCTCCAGGAATGCCACACTGGAGGCTGCTGGGCAGCAGTGGCACGAGCCCAGCCTTCTGAGCAGTCCCTCAGTTGGGCCCCGTAGTATTGAGGTGCTGCAGGCTGGGCAACTGTTTGTGTGGTGAGGATACCCTCATTCCCTGCTCCTCCTTACCTGGCCTGGAGGAAGCAATGGGCTGCTGTGAGGACCCACTGTGGGCTGATGAGGGACCCTCCACATGTATGGCCGGTGCCTATTTTCCTGGGGTCCTGGATGCTGACAATCCAGGGCCAGGCCCCTGGCAGGGCACCTGTGCCAGTCACAATTCGGTAGTCAGCATCTATGGAGTTGTAGTCAGAAGCCATGGGCCGGAGCCCACAGGTCCCTCTGGAAGCACAAAATCATTACTGCCCTTCTGTTCCAGTTCTGTACCTGGGTGCTGGCAAGGAGGCTCCCACATGGGGTTTGGGGTATGGCAATGGGGGACAAGCACCCTCCTAGAGCCTGGGGCCATACCTGCAGTTGCCCCAGGTACCATGTGCAGGTCTGTACACAGCCAGCAGGATGAAGAGGTACAGGTACAGAAGATTCATCGCTGTCAGCAGCATCTGTCAGCTGAAAGAGACAAAAGCTTGTCTCTTCCAGTGCAGTCTCTGACGAGTGCTGCAGCAACTGCACTGTCCATGGCACCTGGGGCTGATGTCACAGAGTGGGTGGTTCCAGGTTCTGGGCACAGTGTCCTCAGAGGGCAGGGAAAGGCCACAGCCTCACAGAACCACAGAATGGTTTGGGCTGGAAGGGACCTTGAAGGTTGTGAAAGGCAAAAGGGGTCCCTTGCCTCGCACATGCAAAACGACACCATGGGCAGACAAATCTGGCACAGAGGGAAAGTCACTCCAAAGGCAGTGTTTGGTCAGAGAGGGTGCTCAGAGCCACCACACGATGGAGAAAACTAGCACATCAAAGTTAGAAAGAGGACAGGAAGGAACAATGCCATGTGCAAACTACTTGGGGGGATGCTTCAAGGCACATAAGCCTTAGCTGATGGAACAAACCTGGAAACTCCTGAGTGTTGCAAGAGGAATTGCTGACCATGGCAGAGTGCGAGAAGCTGACAGGAGTTTCAATGCCATGAGGAAGCCCTTCTGAGTCTGTTTATACATTCTCCATGTCTGGAGCAGGGTGAGTACTGCAAATGCCTCAGTGCTGCCTCTTGCTTTGGAGACTGGTGCTGGAGGTCATGGCTGCAGAAAACAAGGGACTGAGATGGAGAGTGCTCATGCACTCACTTTTGTGGTTTGGGAATGGCATTCCCCAGTCTGGTGTTTCCACTGGAACACTGCAAACCACTGCTCCTCACTCCCTTCTCCCTCTCCCCTCCCTTCTCTGGTGGGCTTGAGAATAGAACTGGAAGCACAAAAGTTAAAGACTGTGGGTTGAGACAAGAACAATATAGTGGAAACAGCAATGAAACAAGAAAATGAGCAGTAACCGCAACAATATTAATAATGGACTGGGACAATTCACATGCAACCATCCACCCCATAGAGCCTGGCAGTACCCAACCAGGCTGTCATGCATGTTATCCAGCGGAGATTTCTTCCCCTGTCCCTGGAAAATGTTGTGGAGTGGTTCAGAACAACCTCCACGTCCTGGCCATGCCCTGTCCTGGTTATGGCAAAAATTTACCCCATCCTGGCCAGAACCAGGACATTCACCCTCATGATCTGCCCCACAGCTTTGGAATCTGTGCCAGAGGGTCTGGCAGGGCAGGGAGGGCAGTCACCAGGGATTGGCAGACGTTGGAAACTCCTTATCCCTCTCTCTGGCCCCTGGTTTTCCTTGTTTTATGGAATGGAAGAACACATGTCCAACTCCTCCCAGTATCTCCTTCACTGGAAATCCTCCGTGCTTTGATTCCTTCTCTGACATTCTGCTGCACCTGGGGAATGCAGTGGGAAAACCCAAGGCTTTGTGTGAAGGTCACTCCCTCAGCACTTCACCTGAGGTGCACAGGAAGGCTGCCCTGGCTCTACCACACCTCATCCAGAACACCTGGAAGCTCTTCCCTCCCCATTCACACACTCCCCTGCCTTGTCCTCCTCATCCCACAGGGATGCACAGAGGGGCTACCACACTTCACGGTTTGGTAGCCCTGATACCACACTCCTGACTGGAATGGGGTGACCCTGGGGCAGTTTTGGCCTGCATCAGTTCCATGTCCTGCCTCAGCACACCCAGGTTCTCTGTTGGCGTCTGTGCTCATCTCTGCAGCTTTGCTGTCCTGCACCAGGAGTTTGCTGAATAAAATCATCCTCTAGAAAGGACATGTGACACAAGCCCAGGAGTAAGCAGCACCATGGGAGAGTTCAGCAAGGTGCCCTGGGGACAGCCAGGCCAGGCAGGGGAAGGTGGGGGGACCACGGCCTCACTGAAGCAGCCACATTGTACAGCACAAAAAATAAAGCTAAATAAATGCTGGGATGAAATACAGCACTGCTGGGACTGCTCCATTTAGCAAATAACAGTTGTGGGGGAGATTTACAGATGTACTGGGTACATCTGGGAACTGGGGCTCCTGCTGGAAGTCTTCAATCTTGAAGCTCCCAGTTCCCAAAGCTGGTAAATCCTTCCCAGCAATGGCTCCTGAGGCAGGGAGAGGGGTGGAAAGCCAAGGATGGGGCAGAGATCAGAAGGAGCTGGGGAGCTCAGAGAGGTCTTCAAGGGGAAGAGGATTTGTCTGAAAGGCCCTCACTTTTCTGGTCATCTTGGCAACTCTGGCAGGTTTAACAGGAGGTTTGTCTGGAAACAAGACAGGGACATATTGGCATGATGGGTGCTGGCATATTCCAGTCTTAGGCTTTGCAGAGAGAGATTTGCTGTTTCCCCATAGGCCACAGAGGATTTTAATATGAGGTGAACTCCCCAAGCTTGCATCCACCCTGTTCCATGGCCTCTGGCTCTGAGAAATGCTCTCCTGTGCACCCTGCTTCATTCCCTCAGATCAATGGCTGATGTGCCAGCAGCTCCTGCTCCAGAAGGGCAGCACATGATGAAGGTGCCACCCCTGCAGCTGAAAAGAAGGTTCCTTTTGCCATGGCATTCCAGGAGGTCATAAGACACATCATCAATGGAGTCTGAAAAAAAGAAAAATTAGAAGTTGAGGCAGCTGCATTTACCAGTGTGGGCAGTCCAGAGAGAACTGCCTGGACCTGACCCAGTTTGTGGATCAGAGCCAGAAATAGGTTCCCTTAGCTAGAAATGAGACCTCTCTACCCAGAGAGCCAGCTGCTTGCCATTCCATTGCTCCCTGGCCACAAGCAGCACTTCATCCATGAGCTCTCACCCCACAGAGCCCCTAGGTAACCCTGAAAAGACTCCTTCAGTATCAGGGGCTGCAAGAGACCTCTAGATGAGCAGCTAGAGGATTAGGTGAGGAGAAGAACTGAAATAAAATGCGTGTTTTTCCCTGGATTTGTGGAAGACAACAAGAAAGAAATACAGGACCCCAAAAAACAAACCCACTCGATGGGAGAGGCAGGTGAGCACCTCTGGTTCAGGAATTACAGAATGCACTCAACTGCAGCTTGCAGACAAGGATCCTGGCACGTTCCAGCAGCCAGCACTGCCACCTGATCCCAGCATCCCTCTGCCCCATGGATTTACACAGGACCCCAAAGCCCCAGTGGTCAGTGAAAGGAAAACATCCAACTGTCCACACTTGGCAACCTACTCCTGGGTTCTGCAGCCTGTGGAGAAAGACAAATTCCCTCACTAGAAAACTAAGCAGGTTTGAGCTGGGCTTTCTCAAAGCACACTAAAGGCAGAGGTGGGCTTCTCCGTGCTGTTTGGGAAGTGGCACATGAACCACACGGGAATCAGAGAGAGATTATCAACTCCAGAGGCACTGCTGAGCGCAGCCTCTCCTGACTCCAGCTGGGCTCCAGCCCCGAGGTGACCTGTGCCTCCAAACAGAGGGGCCAGAGTGACCTGCACTGACCAGGCCGGCCACAGCTCCGTGTCACACTGACCACTGCAGCGTCCAGCCAGTCCCTCCAGAGGCTCTTCCAATCTCCACCTCCACCTTACAGGGGCATGGAACGCCGCTGATCACACCCGCTGCTCCCTGACCTGCAGCCAGAGGAAGATTTCCTCATTTGCTGCTGTGGCCAGTGGCACCTCTCTGTAGCAGGTTTTGCGTCCTGCTCGGTGCCCCAGTGCTCCAGACAGGCTGGCTCCGTGCTGCTGGGCCTCTCCCGGTCCCTCTGAGCAGGGCTGCAGCCGAGTCTTCAGAACAGCCCCAATTCCCCAAAACAGCCCCCAAAACAGCCCGGCGCTGTCTGTGTGGGGAACATCAAACCCACACCAAGGAATGGCTTTGCCCAGTGCCCCGGGATGGAGCAGCCCCGGCCTGCTCCACCAGAGCCCAGGGCGGCTCTGGGAGCCCTGAGGGCACGAGAGAAGGAAACTTCAGCGTGAGGGTCTGCAGCGGCCAGGGGAACACCAGCGCCTCCGAGCCGCCCTGCCAGACACGTACGGCCCTCCACCACCCTCGCAGTGGTGCGGGAATGTGCTCGCTGCTGAGGGCGGCCTCGCGGCTCGGCGAGCAGCTCGGGCAGGGCCGCCGCTGTCCGCTCCGTGCGGAGCGCAGCCTCCTCCGGACGCGGCCGTGAGGCGGTCTGGGCCCTCGGGTGTCGCCTCCGGCAGAATCAGCGGCTCGGTGGAGCTCACACGAAGCTCTCCCTGGGGCGGGACAGCCCTTGCCCGTGGGGTGTCGGGCGGGCCCCGGGCCGGCCGAGGGTTGCCCGGCTGAGCCCGGGGCCGCCCCTGACGTGGGGCTCTGGGGCAGAGTCCGGCCCGCGGTGCCCAGCAGGGATGCGCGGTTCTGTCTGTGCTCGGGCAGCACCAGAGTAGAGTTTTTCCCTGCTACAGTACCTACGCTACCCCGCGAAAGAGCATCGCTCAGGTTTGACAGGAGGAGAAATCTGTGTGGCCGTCAGCTATCACCTATGGCCCGGTCAGGATACTGATGGATTTTCTGACCTATTCGCTAGGGTCGTGTAAAATGTTAAACTGCAGATGCTTTCTGAAAGCAACTAGTGCTTTGAATGGTACAATCTGGATTACAGAAGCTTTATGTAGTGTTAGGCTGTGAACCACAATAGGTTTATTCTACAAGTTAATAGGGATATGCCAGATCATGTTACACTTCTGTTTTATCTTCTGTTTTGACCCTATGGCAAGCATCAGTTGGGTTTATTTAGCTCTTTATTAGCCCTTTATTTAGCTCTTAGCATTTTTCACATTTTGTGTGAAAAATGAATTAACTTTTAGGTAGATATTTTTAAAGAGGAAAAATGTATTTGTGCCTATTGATGCTGCAGTGATTTGTGGTTTTGAGACCCATCTTGCAAAATACCACATGCTGAGGCTGATTGTCATAGCTCTGAAGCCAGCCCTGGGTATGGAATGCTTTTCATTCTTTGGAGTGTTCATTCCAGGCAGTTCTGTGTAACGAGATCTTTACAGAGCATGGAAGATGCCTCTAGGGGAAGTCTCCATTTTGATTGCTGTGCCTAGACTAATTCTGATACTCCTGAGTTTGCTGTCAGGTTTTTACGATGCTGAAATGTGTGTTTTCCAGGTTCCTGTGTGGGCTATTTTTCACTAAGAATCTAGAAAATATCTTGGCTTTTCGTGGGGTTTAGTGCAAAATAGGTTTGACTGTAGGAACCACATTGTTGCAAAGATGAAGCATGCAATTAAAGTTCTTTCTAATAATTTGAGATGATTTAAATATATGTCAAATGAAATGCCATAGTCAAGGAACCAAAGCAGTCGAATGAATTGCCTATAAATTCCTTTGGCATGAAGCGTGTTGAGTGAAATGTTTATTTCTTCTAAGCAATAGGTCATAAGAGTGTTTAAATAAAGGTATAGTATATATAATGCACTGGAGCACAATCCATGGATTAGAGTGAAATTTCAACACTCAGTTCCTTTACTTAGAGAAGTCCACCTATGCCCAGATGGATTAATTAATTGTAGTGGTAGAAAATACAGGGTGTAAAACACAGCTGACTGTTGAGCTTAGTATATCACTATGTTGTAGAGAAACTCAAGAATCAAGAAAATTCTAAATAAGTAAATGCTAATTTGTCATGCAGTACTATGGTATTTTCAGGCAGCTAATCAAGAAAATTTGAATTGGAAGACCGTCAAACTTGTTTCATACAATAAAACTCTGAGAGACTTATCTACAAATAGAAACACAAGGAGCATCCTTTTTTGTACTCAGCAAAGAGCTGGAGTATGTTGTGCTGTTACGGAGGTTTATTTTTATAAACTACTCCAATGAATTTTATAAGCATGCAAAAGATTGTAAGTGCCCTGAAACATGTTTATTCTTGGACTGGCAATTACATACATGGATTCAGTTTTGATTTTCTTTAAAATAAAAATAAAAATATTTCTCTGGAGTAATTTGCTCTCGGTAACAAGAGTCATCTGCAAGAGAAATATCCAAACCAATTTCTGGGCAGTGGAAGTAGCTTTATTTTTTATAACATTCTTAGTACCTGTGACCAGGGTTGGTAGAGTGCCAGTCCTGCCAGCTTTAAGGAGCTGCATGTAAGTGTACCCTCGTTTCCTCAGAATCCCAGGGATGTGGACATTTCTTTGAGATGAGCTTTTAGGAAGCCCCAGAACATCTGGTGGTGTGACATCTTCCTGCATGCTCTGTTTCTGCACGTGATGTTTTCCAGTGCTTTCAAACATCCCTTCCCTTCTGTTTTTTCAGATGGTTATTTAGACCTATCTTGAGAGCTACTCTCTTCAGCCTCAGCTTTATCCAAGATACAATATGGTTATTATATAACCTAGTATTTTTTCATTTTACTTACATTTCATTACATAACCTAGTATTTTACATTGTTACTTGCACAGCAGAATAACTGCAGAACTCTGCTCGATCCAGGTTATACTGAAAACTAAAAAAAATGCTATTTTTACATGCCTGACATTTTTCTTGCATATTTGAGCTTAGGTATTATGTTTGCTCATTTCAGGAGTGCTTCTGAACCACAGTCCAGAAAGAAGAAAAATCTTCTTGGTTGAAGTTGAACATTTGTCTCTAAGAGTAAGAACAAAGCCATGCCAGTGCTTTCAGAAGACTCAGGTAATTCAGCTGCATGCTTTCAACAGAGCAGTGACTGAAATCTTGTCATACCTGTTTCACACATAAAAATAATTTAAATAGGAGTAAAATGTAATAGAATTAAGATAATTCAACTGAAGTTTCTGAGCAATTACCTACAAGAAGGAAGGTGGAATGTAAAAGGTGAAAATTAATAAAGTTTGTCAGGATCAGTTTCCTACTAACCCTAGAGCACCCAAATATACTCTGATAGACCTGAATATACTCTGATAGACTTGAATATATTCTGATAGATCTGAATATATTCTGATAGACCTGAATATATTCTGATAGGCAGAATTGGACCCCTCAGTGTAACAGTGCCTTCTACATGTGCTTACTAAAGATCAGCCCATATATCTCTGCTGCTTGCTGTGTCATTTCTTAATATTTTCTGAACAGGGGTTGATAAACATTGTAAATATCCTTCCTTTTAACTTAAAATAAGTGTCTTTGTTCGAGGCTACTTTACTAGCTTCTCCAGTATGCTGCCCAGGAGAAGTCACAGATAATAAATGATGCTTAGGATTAAAGCAGGAGTGAGTTTGAGTCTCCTGGATCAAAATCCACTCTAAGGTTCGTGGAGAGAATAGCCACAGGAATAGATTTGAACCCCCTCCACCTTTTTATATTTCCTGTTTTGTTTTGGTCCTGTGTTCCCAGACATGGTTCACCGGGAAAAATCTGGCCTTTGTCTGGCTCTGTGTGTTGCAAAATTGGGATATTTAAATATTTTTTTAGAAAACTAGCCACAAGCTTTGATTCCACCACAATGGAAATCTACACTTTATCCTTTCTTCCTCTGGTCAGGCCTGGCTTTTTATAGGTGCCTCAGAGTGGAAGGGGCAGGATAACACTTGTAAGCAAAGCTGCTGGGGAGGTAGAGCTGCTACCTGTGCAAAAAAAGGTCATTCAATCAGTTTGAGAGTCTGCTGTGGTACTAAAATTTCAAATTTGTAAGAGGGGAAACAAAGGGTTCTGGAAACAAGGAGTAATAAACATGAAGTGTTAAATGTGAAAGATAATTTCTTAAGAAATATATATTGCTTTGTTAGATTTTGCCTTAATATGATGGTGTGCTTGACACTTATGAGGGGAGTGTTGCAAAATGAGCTGTGGATAAACACGAGATAATCACAAGTCTCTGCAAATGTGATGATCATCAATGTGATACCCAAATAAATGTAGTGACTGTTAAGACTGCAGTAGAAGGTCCTGTGAGAAATGCTGTGTAGAATGTTTTTGTTCTGTCCTGAATCTAAATTTAGGGTTGCATGAAACTTTGGCCCTTTTGACATCTCAGCTAAGACCTGATTCAAATCATAAAGAGGAAATGGGATTCCTTAGGGATGTCTTCAGTGAAAGAAGTCTCAGCTACCTGATGAAGGTAAAAGTTTGTATTTATTTATGTACATTCTCCTTACAGTTTACTTTTTCTCTGTTCCCTTGATTTATCAACCATTTACTTTGCCAAACCTTTTTTTTAAGAATTCTGTACTGACCAAAGCATATGTGTGCTTAAGAACAAACACTAATAATGTTTGACAATTAATATGTTGAACATATTAAAACCGAGATCAAGGAGTAGAATGTTGCTGGCAGAGGTTCCAAAAAGTGCAAGAGGCTCCAGGGAATGGGGAAAATATGCAGATGGGATAGAAAACCTAATATCCCATTGAGTATGGGATAGAAAACTTCATATATGGGATAGAAAACCTCACATGCCATTGAATATGGGACAGAAACCCTCACATATGGGATAGAAAACCTCACATTCCATTGCATATGGGATAGAAAACCTAACACCCAACCTATAATAAAATCCCCTAATATAACTTTAGTTGCCAAGTATTGGTTATGCAAAAGCCAGATGATGCCTCTTCACAGAGATAATCTAGTTTATGAATGTATGGGAAATTAATTCAATAGTCCAGTTTTAATTTTTTAATGTGGAGGTGGGTTTTTTTGGGGGTGTTATTTGGTGGGGGTGTTTTGTTTTAATTTTGGTTCTGAGTTTCTTTGGGGTGGGTGTGCTAGGGAAGAAGTAAAGGGTTTGGGTTTGGGTGTTTGCTTTCCAGCCTTAGCACAGGGATGTGGCTTCCTCAGAGAGGGTGGTAAGGATGCTCAGTAGGGGAACATGAGGCACTTTGCCAAAATATTCCTTATGTCTTTGACAGATGTGGAGTCAGTCTGAGTGCCAGCAGTGTCTGCAGGGGAGCTGTGGACAGTTCATCTATCACAACACTGGGGGTGGCACAAAGCTCTTCTGGTCTGCCCACTGCTCAGAAATCCTTGCTCCTGGCTGTGGAACTTCTGGCTGTGGAACTCCTCCTCAGCCTGTGTCCGGCCAATCTTCAGCCTTGAGACTTTCTAGAACGGTGTTCCCTGAGTCATGAGAGTTGAGTTTCAAGTCCCGCACCCAGGGATTCCACTGCTGGGCAGCATAAAACAGTGTTCCCAACTGCTGTCCTCAAGAGCTGTAGCCCCCTGTGACCTGTGTCCCTTCTCCCATCAGAGCTTTGTTTTGCTGGTGCCTGGCTTGGGAGTCCTTGCCTTGCACAGGAGACTGGACTGGACTACAAACACATGCTAACAGTGGTAACAGGCAACTTTATTTACACAACTAAATAAATTTCAGCATTTGTGCATGCAGAGGAGGAAGATTGGCAGGACAGAGGACGCCTTTGACCTGAGGCTGCCTTTGGACGAGCAGGCACTGCCCCAGTATGTAATGGTCATGGTCCACTGCAGCCTGCAGTGGATCCTGTTCATCCTGCTGCCCATGTCTTTTTTCTCATGAGGCCCAGCAGTATCTGGTGCACCCGAGTTAAGAATTTCACCACTATCTCGTATGGATGTGGAGCAGGCAAGAGAGGTTGCATTGACATTGGCTCCTCAGAGGGGTTTGAGGTCGACTCTGGCTCTGGTGTGGCTGTTGCAGTTGAGTGATCAGGAGTGGGAGTACAGCAGCCTGACTCTGTTGGTGTTGGCTCTGGCTGCTCAAAAGGGGTTGAGCTGAAGGTTGGCTCTGGTGCTGGAGTGGCTGTTTCAGCTGACTCTGGACATGGAGTGGGAGTAGAGCAGTTTGACTCTGTTGGTGTTGGCTCTGGCTGCTCAAAAGAGGTTGAGCTGAAGGTTGGCTCTGGTGCTGGAGTGGCTGTTTCAGCTGACTCTGGACATGGAGTGGGAGTAGAGCAGCCTGACTCTGTTGGTGCTGACTCTGGCTGCTCCAAGGGGGCTGAGCTGAAGGTTGGCTCTGGTCTTGGAGTAGCTGTTTCAGCTGACTCAGGATATGGAGTGGGAGTAGAGCAGTTTGACTCTGTCAGTGTTGGCTCTGGCTGCTCAAGAGGGGTTGAGATGTAGGTTGTCTCTGGTGCTAGAGTGTCTGTTCCAGGTGGACGCATGCCCATCTGAATCAGGATCCAGTTGTAGAAGTACTGAGTGGAGGTGTAGACTCCCGGGCGTTTTGTTCTGACACAGCCTTTTCCCCAGCTGGTCACTCCAACAAGCCAAAAGTAGCCAGCATGGTTATCTTTGCACACCAGAGGCCCTCCACTGTCACCCTGCAACAGAGGAAAGAGGATTAGGGTGCTGTTGGGTGGCTGCTGTCAGCACTAGAGGCCTGTTTCTCTCTTGCAGCCCCTGCCACAGCTGTATTCATGGTACAAAAAGGCTTTGCTCAGGTGCTGGAGTCTCAAGAACCTTAGCTGGGAACAGGGTGGGTGTCTGTGAAGGCCCCCTTTTGTATCTGCACAGTGATCCTGGATGGGCAGAGCATAGATCATCCAGAATCTGGATCTGTGGGCTGCTGAGAACACTGGATGGGCTTTCTGGGCAGAGGGGCAGGCCTGGGGAACACGGTCACTTGGCAAGGAAACTCCAGCAGTGGAGGAAAAGTGGTTTGCCAGACAAAGCCCATGGTGACGGGGTACCTTCGCTGCTGGCTCCCAGCACTCATACCTGGCAGGTGTCCATGCCACCCCGTGGGTAGCCAGCACACAGGTTGTGGGTGTGGATGGCCCCAGCGTACCGACGGCTGCTGTTAACCAGCCGGATATCCAGGAGACGGACCTTGGCTTCCTGCAGGACATCACTCGGACCCTGAGCTGCAAGCACAGGAAGGAATGGGCACCCAGCAGCTCTTTGCCAGTTCCACTCCCCTGTCTGGGGGTGAACTCATTCCCTAGGGCTTGGCTTTGCCTCTGGAGCAGTTGTTGAAGCGCTGTGTCCTTTCTGTCTGCCTTTGGGGAGCAGGCCAGGCCCAGCTCTCCAGAGGCATACATCCTACAGCCTGACTTTGGTTTGTGCTGTCAGGAAGCCAAACCCATCTTGCTGGTGTGCCCAGCTCACCCTCAGGGCCCTTTTTGGGAACTCACCTTTTGCAGTGGCAGAACCCCAGCCAGCAATGTAGCAGGTTTTCAGCTCTGACACTGTGAGCGAGGCGTTGGGCACGCAGGCAAGCTGGACGTAGTCACTGCACTCCACGGGCTTGTCCAGCTCCAGCAGGGCGATGTCGTTCTGCTGGGAATCAGCCGTGTACTCCTGGTGGGCCAGGAGCCGCTTGATGTGGCGCACCTGAGTTTCAGGGCCCAGATGGGTCAGCTTGGTGGCCCCGATCAGCACACGCCACATGGTGACATTCCTGCAAGGCAGAGAGGGGTCTGAGGAAGAGCAGAGCCGTGTGCTGTTGATGCCTTAGGATTTTAGCTTTTGTATTTTTCATCCATTTGTAATCCTGCAGTTTTTTACTGTATAACTAAATTCTGCACACAGTGTGAGCTGCTGCTGCTTTCCCATTCTGGTCACAAAAATTCCTCTCCAGGCCTGGCAATCAAGGATACCTCACTGCCTCAGGCCTCGAGAGATGGAAACAAAAGTGAGTTGAGGGGAGCAAACTGGGGGTAAATGACTTCATTACCTGAAGCTGTAATTAGAAGATTAACCCTAAATATGCAAATGGACCAAATTTATAGGTGTGAAAACCTTTGACCCGTGGTCAATTTTGGGTTGTAGCACTTGGGGGGGTCTTTTGTTTTGCCTAAAATGGACCTGGAGGCCCTTCAATAAATATAATCACTTTTTATTCCTTGTCTGGCCTGTTTTTAGGTAGTCCTGAAAAGGCATCACTGTGGCAGCTCAGCACTTCCCTTCCTTCTGCTTCTCAAGGCAGAGAGGAAAGCAGGGCAATGAGGAGTGTGACTGCCCTAGCATGCCTTAGGCTCCAGGAATGCCACACTGGAGGCTGCTGGGCAGCAGTGGCACGAGCCCAGCCTTCTGAGCAGTCCCTCAGTTGGGCCCCGTAGTATTGAGGTGCTGCAGGCTGGGCAACTGTTTGTGTGGTGAGGATACCCTCATTCCCTGCTCCTCCTTACCTGGCCTGGAGGAAGCAATGGGCTGCTGTGAGGACCCACTGTGGGCTGATGAGGGACCCTCCACATGTATGGCCGGTGCCTATTTTCCTGGGGTCCTGGATGCTGACAATCCAGGGCCAGGCCCCTGGCAGGGCACCTGTGCCAGTCACAATTCGGTAGTCAGCATCTATGGAGTTGTAGTCAGAAGCCATGGGCCGGAGCCCACAGGTCCCTCTGGAAGCACAAAATCATTACTGCCCTTCTGTTCCAGTACCTGGGTGCTGGCAAGGAGGCTCCCACATGGGGTTTGGGGTGTGGCAATGGGGGACAAGCACCCTCCTAGAGCCTGGGGCCATACCTGCAGTTGCCCCAGGTACCATGTGCAGGTCTGTATACAGCCAGCAGGATGAAGAGGTACAGGTACAGAAGATTCATCGCTGTCAGCAGCATCTGTCAGCTGAAAGAGACAAAAGCTTGTCTCTTCCAGTGCAGTCTCTGACGAGTGCTGCAGCAACTGCACTGTCCATGGCACCTGGGGCTGATGTCACAGAGTGGGTGGTTCCAGGTTCTGGGCACAGTGTCCTCAGAGGGCAGGGAAAGGCCACAGCCTCACAGAACCACAGAATGGTTTGGGCTGGAAGGGACCTTGAAGGTTGTGAAAGGCAAAAGGGGTCCCTTGCCTCGCACATGCAAAACGACACCATGGGCAGACAAATCTGGCACAGAGGGAAAGTCACTCCAAAGGCAGTGTTTGGTCAGAGAGGGTGCTCAGAGCCACCACACGATGGAGAAAACTAGCACATCAAAGCTAGAAAGAGGACAGGAAGGAACAATGCCATGTGCAAACTACTTGGGGGGATGCTTCAAGGCACATAAGCCTTAGCTGATGGAACAAACCTGGAAACTCCTGAGTGTTGCAAGAGGAATTGCTGACCATGGCAGAGTGCGAGAAGCTGACAGGAGTTTCAATGCCATGAGGAAGCCCTTCTGAGTCTGTTTATACATTCTCCATGTCTGGAGCAGGGTGAGTACTGCAAATGCCTCAGTGCTGCCTCTTGCTTTGGAGACTGGTGCTGGAGGTCATGGCTGCAGAAAACAAGGGACTGAGATGGAGAGTGCTCATGCACTCACTTTTGTGGTTTGGGAATGGCATTCCCCAGTCTGGTGTTTCCACTGGAACACTGCAAACCACTGCTCCTCACTCCCTTCTCCCTCTCCCCTCCCTTCTCTGGTGGGCTTGAGAATAGAACTGGAAGCACAAAAGTTAAAGACTGTGGGTTGAGACAAGAACAATATAATGGAAACAGCAATGAAACAAGAAAATGAGCAGTAACCGCAACAATATTAATAATGGACTGGGACAATTCACATGCAACCATCCACCCCATAGAGCCTGGCAGTACCCAACCAGGCTGTCATGCATGTTATCCAGCGGAGATTTCTTCCCCTGTCCCTGGAAAATGTTGTGGAGTGGTTCAGAACAACCTCCACGTCCTGGCCATGCCCTGTCCTGGTTATGGCAAAAATTTACCCCATCCTGGCCAGAACCAGGACATTCACCCTCATGATCTGCCCCACAGCTTTGGAATCTGTGCCAGAGGGTCTGGCAGGGCAGGGAGGGCAGTCACCAGGGATTGGCAGACGTTGGAAACTCCTTATCCCTCTCTCTGGCCCCTGGTTTTCCTTGTTTTATGGAATGGAAGAACACATGTCCAACTCCTCCCAGTATCTCCTTCACTGGAAATCCTCCGTGCTTTGATTCCTTCTCTGACATTCTGCTGCACCTGGGGAATGCAGTGGGAAAACCCAAGGCTTTGTGTGAAGGTCACTCCCTCAGCACTTCACCTGAGGTGCACAGGAAGGCTGCCCTGGCTCTACCACACCTCATCCAGAACACCTGGAAGCTCTTCCCTCCCCATTCACACACTCCCCTGCCTTGTCCTCCTCATCCCACAGGGATGCACAGAGGGGCTACCACACTTCACGGTTTGGTAGCCCTGATACCACACTCCTGACTGGAATGGGGTGACCCTGGGGCAGTTTTGGCCTGCATCAGTTCCATGTCCTGCCTCAGCACACCCAGGTTCTCTGTTGGCGTCTGTGCTCATCTCTGCAGCTTTGCTGTCCTGCACCAGGAGTTTGCTGAATAAAATCATCCTCTAGAAAGGACATGTGACACAAGCCCAGGAGTAAGCAGCACCATGGGAGAGTTCAGCAAGGTGCCCTGGGGACAGCCAGGCCAGGCAGGGGAAGGTGGGGGGACCACGGCCTCACTGAAGCAGCCACATTGTACAGCACAAAAAATAAAGCTAAATAAATGCTGGGATGAAATACAGCACTGCTGGGACTGCTCCATTTAGCAAATAACAGTTGTGGGGGAGATTTACAGATGTACTGGGTACATCTGGGAACTGGGGCTCCTGCTGGAAGTCTTCAATCTTGAAGCTCCCAGTTCCCAAAGCTGGTAAATCCTTCCCAGCAATGGCTCCTGAGGCAGGGAGAGGGGTGGAAAGCCAAGGATGGGGCAGAGATCAGAAGGAGCTGGGGAGCTCAGAGAGGTCTTCAAGGGGAAGAGGATTTGTCTGAAAGGCCCTCACTTTTCTGGTCATCTTGGCAACTCTGGCAGGTTTAACAGGAGGTTTGTCTGGAAACAAGACAGGGACATATTGGCATGATGGGTGCTGGCATATTCCAGTCTTAGGCTTTGCAGAGAGAGATTTGCTGTTTCCCCATAGGCCACAGAGGATTTTAATATGAGGTGAACTCCCCAAGCTTGCATCCACCCTGTTCCATGGCCTCTGGCTCTGAGAAATGCTCTCCTGTGCACCCTGCTTCATTCCCTCAGATCAATGGCTGATGTGCCAGCAGCTCCTGCTCCAGAAGGGCAGCACATGATGAAGGTGCCACCCCTGCAGCTGAAAAGAAGGTTCCTTTTGCCATGGCATTCCAGGAGGTCATAAGACACATCATCAATGGAGTCTGAAAAAAAGAAAAATTAGAAGTTGAGGCAGCTGCATTTACCAGTGTGGGCAGTCCAGAGAGAACTGCCTGGACCTGACCCAGTTTGTGGATCAGAGCCAGAAATAGGTTCCCTTAGCTAGAAATGAGACCTCTCTACCCAGAGAGCCAGCTGCTTGCCATTCCATTGCTCCCTGGCCACAAGCAGCACTTCATCCATGAGCTCTCACCCCACAGAGCCCCTAGGTAACCCTGAAAAGACTCCTTCAGTATCAGGGGCTGCAAGAGACCTCTAGATGAGCAGCTAGAGGATTAGGTGAGGAGAAGAACTGAAATAAAATGCGTGTTTTTCCCTGGATTTGTGGAAGACAACAAGAAAGAAATACAGGACCCCAAAAAACAAACCCACTCGATGGGAGAGGCAGGTGAGCACCTCTGGTTCAGGAATTACAGAATGCACTCAACTGCAGCTTGCAGACAAGGATCCTGGCACGTTCCAGCAGCCAGCACTGCCACCTGATCCCAGCATCCCTCTGCCCCATGGATTTACACAGGACCCCAAAGCCCCAGTGGTCAGTGAAAGGAAAACATCCAACTGTCCACACTTGGCAACCTACTCCTGGGTTCTGCAGCCTGTGGAGAAAGACAAATTCCCTCACTAGAAAACTAAGCAGGTTTGAGCTGGGCTTTCTCAAAGCACACTAAAGGCAGAGGTGGGCTTCTCCGTGCTGTTTGGGAAGTGGCACATGAACCACACGGGAATCAGAGAGAGATTATCAACTCCAGAGGCACTGCTGAGCGCAGCCTCTCCTGACTCCAGCTGGGCTCCAGCCCCGAGGTGACCTGTGCCTCCAAACAGAGGGGCCAGAGTGACCTGCACTGACCAGGCCGGCCACAGCTCCGTGTCACACTGACCACTGCAGCGTCCAGCCAGTCCCTCCAGAGGCTCTTCCAATCTCCACCTCCACCTTACAGGGGCATGGAACGCCGCTGATCACACCCGCTGCTCCCTGACCTGCAGCCAGAGGAAGATTTCCTCATTTGCTGCTGTGGCCAGTGGCACCTCTCTGTAGCAGGTTTTGCGTCCTGCTCGGTGCCCCAGTGCTCCAGACAGGCTGGCTCCGTGCTGCTGGGCCTCTCCCGGTCCCTCTGAGCAGGGCTGCAGCCGAGTCTTCAGAACAGCCCCAATTCCCCAAAACAGCCCCCAAAACAGCCCGGCGCTGTCTGTGTGGGGAACATCAAACCCACACCAAGGAATGGCTTTGCCCAGTGCCCCGGGATGGAGCAGCCCCGGCCTGCTCCACCAGAGCCCAGGGCGGCTCTGGGAGCCCTGAGGGCACGAGAGAAGGAAACTTCAGCGTGAGGGTCTGCAGCGGCCAGGGGAACACCAGCGCCTCCGAGCCGCCCTGCCAGACACGTACGGCCCTCCACCACCCTCGCAGTGGTGCGGGAATGTGCTCGCTGCTGAGGGCGGCCTCGCGGCTCGGCGAGCAGCTCGGGCAGGGCCGCCGCTGTCCGCTCCGTGCGGAGCGCAGCCTCCTCCGGACGCGGCCGTGAGGCGGTCTGGGCCCTCGGGTGTCGCCTCCGGCAGAATCAGCGGCTCGGTGGAGCTCACACGAAGCTCTCCCTGGGGCGGGACAGCCCTTGCCCGTGGGGTGTCGGGCGGGCCCCGGGCCGGCCGAGGGTTGCCCGGCTGAGCCCGGGGCCGCCCCTGACGTGGGGCTCTGGGGCAGAGTCCGGCCCGCGGTGCCCAGCAGGGATGCGCGGTTCTGTCTGTGCTCGGGCAGCACCAGAGTAGAGTTTTTCCCTGCTACAGTACCTACGCTACCCCGCGAAAGAGCATCGCTCAGGTTTGACAGGAGGAGAAATCTGTGTGGCCGTCAGCTATCACCTATGGCCCGGTCAGGATACTGATGGATTTTCTGACCTATTCGCTAGGGTCGTGTAAAATGTTAAACTGCAGATGCTTTCTGAAAGCAACTAGTGCTTTGAATGGTACAATCTGGATTACAGAAGCTTTATGTAGTGTTAGGCTGTGAACCACAATAGGTTTATTCTACAAGTTAATAGGGATATGCCAGATCATGTTACACTTCTGTTTTATCTTCTGTTTTGACCCTATGGCAAGCATCAGTTGGGTTTATTTAGCTCTTTATTAGCCCTTTATTTAGCTCTTAGCATTTTTCACATTTTGTGTGAAAAATGAATTAACTTTTAGGTAGATATTTTTAAAGAGGAAAAATGTATTTGTGCCTATTGATGCTGCAGTGATTTGTGGTTTTGAGACCCATCTTGCAAAATACCACATGCTGAGGCTGATTGTCATAGCTCTGAAGCCAGCCCTGGGTATGGAATGCTTTTCATTCTTTGGAGTGTTCATTCCAGGCAGTTCTGTGTAACGAGATCTTTACAGAGCATGGAAGATGCCTCTAGGGGAAGTCTCCATTTTGATTGCTGTGCCTAGACTAATTCTGATACTCCTGAGTTTGCTGTCAGGTTTTTACGATGCTGAAATGTGTGTTTTCCAGGTTCCTGTGTGGGCTATTTTTCACTAAGAATCTAGAAAATATCTTGGCTTTTCGTGGGGTTTAGTGCAAAATAGGTTTGACTGTAGGAACCACATTGTTGCAAAGATGAAGCATGCAATTAAAGTTCTTTCTAATAATTTGAGATGATTTAAATATATGTCAAATGAAATGCCATAGTCAAGGAACCAAAGCAGTCGAATGAATTGCCTATAAATTCCTTTGGCATGAAGCGTGTTGAGTGAAATGTTTATTTCTTCTAAGCAATAGGTCATAAGAGTGTTTAAATAAAGGTATAGTATATATAATGCACTGGAGCACAATCCATGGATTAGAGTGAAATTTCAACACTCAGTTCCTTTACTTAGAGAAGTCCACCTATGCCCAGATGGATTAATTAATTGTAGTGGTAGAAAATACAGGGTGTAAAACACAGCTGACTGTTGAGCTTAGTATATCACTATGTTGTAGAGAAACTCAAGAATCAAGAAAATTCTAAATAAGTAAATGCTAATTTGTCATGCAGTACTATGGTATTTTCAGGCAGCTAATCAAGAAAATTTGAATTGGAAGACCGTCAAACTTGTTTCATACAATAAAACTCTGAGAGACTTATCTACAAATAGAAACACAAGGAGCATCCTTTTTTGTACTCAGCAAAGAGCTGGAGTATGTTGTGCTGTTACGGAGGTTTATTTTTATAAACTACTCCAATGAATTTTATAAGCATGTAAAAGATTGTAAGTGCCCTGAAACATGTTTATTCTTGGACTGGCAATTACATACATGGATTCAGTTTTGATTTTCTTTAAAATAAAAATAAAAATATTTCTCTGGAGTAATTTGCTCTCGGTAACAAGAGTCATCTGCAAGAGAAATATCCAAACCAATTTCTGGGCAGTGGAAGTAGCTTTATTTTTTATAACATTCTTAGTACCTGTGACCAGGGTTGGTAGAGTGCCAGTCCTGCCAGCTTTAAGGAGCTGCATGTAAGTGTACCCTCGTTTCCTCAGAATCCCAGGGATGTGGACATTTCTTTGAGATGAGCTTTTAGGAAGCCCCAGAACATCTGGTGGTGTGACATCTTCCTGCATGCTCTGTTTCTGCACGTGATGTTTTCCAGTGCTTTCAAACATCCCTTCCCTTCTGTTTTTTCAGATGGTTATTTAGACCTATCTTGAGAGCTACTCTCTTCAGCCTCAGCTTTATCCAAGATACAATATGGTTATTATATAACCTAGTATTTTTTCATTTTACTTACATTTCATTACATAACCTAGTATTTTACATTGTTACTTGCACAGCAGAATAACTGCAGAACTCTGCTCGATCCAGGTTATACTGAAAACTAAAAAAAATGCTATTTTTACATGCCTGACATTTTTCTTGCATATTTGAGCTTAGGTATTATGTTTGCTCATTTCAGGAGTGCTTCTGAACCACAGTCCAGAAAGAAGAAAAATCTTCTTGGTTGAAGTTGAACATTTGTCTCTAAGAGTAAGAACAAAGCCATGCCAGTGCTTTCAGAAGACTCAGGTAATTCAGCTGCATGCTTTCAACAGAGCAGTGACTGAAATCTTGTCATACCTGTTTCACACATAAAAATAATTTAAATAGGAGTAAAATGTAATAGAATTAAGATAATTCAACTGAAGTTTCTGAGCAATTACCTACAAGAAGGAAGGTGGAATGTAAAAGGTGAAAATTAATAAAGTTTGTCAGGATCAGTTTCCTACTAACCCTAGAGCACCCAAATATACTCTGATAGACCTGAATATACTCTGATAGACTTGAATATATTCTGATAGATCTGAATATATTCTGATAGACCTGAATATATTCTGATAGGCAGAATTGGACCCCTCAGTGTAACAGTGCCTTCTACATGTGCTTACTAAAGATCAGCCCATATATCTCTGCTGCTTGCTGTGTCATTTCTTAATATTTTCTGAACAGGGGTTGATAAACATTGTAAATATCCTTCCTTTTAACTTAAAATAAGTGTCTTTGTTCAAGGCTACTTTACTAGCTTCTCCAGTATGCTGCCCAGGAGAAGTCACAGATAATAAATGATGCTTAGGATTAAAGCAGGAGTGAGTTTGAGTCTCCTGGATCAAAATCCACTCTAAGGTTCGTGGAGAGAATAGCCACAGGAATAGATTTGAACCCCCTCCACCTTTTTATATTTCCTGTTTTGTTTTGGTCCTGTGTTCCCAGACATGGTTCACCGGGAAAAATCTGGCCTTTGTCTGGCTCTGTGTGTTGCAAAATTGGGATATTTAAATATTTTTTTAGAAAACTAGCCACAAGCTTTGATTCCACCACAATGGAAATCTACACTTTATCCTTTCTTCCTCTGGTCAGGCCTGGCTTTTTATAGGTGCCTCAGAGTGGAAGGGGCAGGATAACACTTGTAAGCAAAGCTGCTGGGGAGGTAGAGCTGCTACCTGTGCAAAAAAAGGTCATTCAATCAGTTTGAGAGTCTGCTGTGGTACTAAAATTTCAAATTTGTAAGAGGGGAAACAAAGGGTTCTGGAAACAAGGAGTAATAAACATGAAGTGTTAAATGTGAAAGATAATTTCTTAAGAAATATATATTGCTTTGTTAGATTTTGCCTTAATATGATGGTGTGCTTGACACTTATGAGGGGAGTGTTGCAAAATGAGCTGTGGATAAACACGAGATAATCACAAGTCTCTGCAAATGTGATGATCATCAATGTGATACCCAAATAAATGTAGTGACTGTTAAGACTGCAGTAGAAGGTCCTGTGAGAAATGCTGTGTAGAATGTTTTTGTTCTGTCCTGAATCTAAATTTAGGGTTGCATGAAACTTTGGCCCTTTTGACATCTCAGCTAAGACCTGATTCAAATCATAAAGAGGAAATGGGATTCCTTAGGGATGTCTTCAGTGAAAGAAGTCTCAGCTACCTGATGAAGGTAAAAGTTTGTATTTATTTATGTACATTCTCCTTACAGTTTACTTTTTCTCTGTTCCCTTGATTTATCAACCATTTACTTTGCCAAACCTTTTTTTTAAGAATTCTGTACTGACCAAAGCATATGTGTGCTTAAGAACAAACACTAATAATGTTTGACAATTAATATGTTGAACATATTAAAACCGAGATCAAGGAGTAGAATGTTGCTGGCAGAGGTTCCAAAAAGTGCAAGAGGCTCCAGGGAATGGGGAAAATATGCAGATGGGATAGAAAACCTAATATCCCATTGAGTATGGGATAGAAAACTTCATATATGGGATAGAAAACCTCACATGCCATTGAATATGGGACAGAAACCCTCACATATGGGATAGAAAACCTCACATTCCATTGCATATGGGATAGAAAACCTAACACCCAACCTATAATAAAATCCCCTAATATAACTTTAGTTGCCAAGTATTGGTTATGCAAAAGCCAGATGATGCCTCTTCACAGAGATAATCTAGTTTATGAATGTATGGGAAATTAATTCAATAGTCCAGTTTTAATTTTTTAATGTGGAGGTGGGTTTTTTTGGGGGTGTTATTTGGTGGGGGTGTTTTGTTTTAATTTTGGTTCTGAGTTTCTTTGGGGTGGGTGTGCTAGGGAAGAAGTAAAGGGTTTGGGTTTGGGTGTTTGCTTTCCAGCCTTAGCACAGGGATGTGGCTTCCTCAGAGAGGGTGGTAAGGATGCTCAGTAGGGGAACATGAGGCACTTTGCCAAAATATTCCTTATGTCTTTGACAGATGTGGAGTCAGTCTGAGTGCCAGCAGTGTCTGCAGGGGAGCTGTGGACAGTTCATCTATCACAACACTGGGGGTGGCACAAAGCTCTTCTGGTCTGCCCACTGCTCAGAAATCCTTGCTCCTGGCTGTGGAACTTCTGGCTGTGGAACTCCTCCTCAGCCTGTGTCCGGCCAATCTTCAGCCTTGAGACTTTCTAGAACGGTGTTCCCTGAGTCATGAGAGTTGAGTTTCAAGTCCCGCACCCAGGGATTCCACTGCTGGGCAGCATAAAACAGTGTTCCCAACTGCTGTCCTCAAGAGCTGTAGCCCCCTGTGACCTGTGTCCCTTCTCCCATCAGAGCTTTGTTTTGCTGGTGCCTGGCTTGGGAGTCCTTGCCTTGCACAGGAGACTGGACTGGACTACAAACACATGCTAACAGTGGTAACAGGCAACTTTATTTACACAACTAAATAAATTTCAGCATTTGTGCATGCAGAGGAGGAAGATTGGCAGGACAGAGGACGCCTTTGACCTGAGGCTGCCTTTGGACGAGCAGGCACTGCCCCAGTATGTAATGGTCATGGTCCACTGCAGCCTGCAGTGGATCCTGTTCATCCTGCTGCCCATGTCTTTTTTCTCATGAGGCCCAGCAGTATCTGGTGCACCCGAGTTAAGAATTTCACCACTATCTCGTATGGATGTGGAGCAGGCAAGAGAGGTTGCATTGACATTGGCTCCTCAGAGGGGTTTGAGGTCGACTCTGGCTCTGGTGTGGCTGTTGCAGTTGAGTGATCAGGAGTGGGAGTACAGCAGCCTGACTCTGTTGGTGTTGGCTCTGGCTGCTCAAAAGGGGTTGAGCTGAAGGTTGGCTCTGGTGCTGGAGTGGCTGTTTCAGCTGACTCTGGACATGGAGTGGGAGTAGAGCAGTTTGACTCTGTTGGTGTTGGCTCTGGCTGCTCAAAAGAGGTTGAGCTGAAGGTTGGCTCTGGTGCTGGAGTGGCTGTTTCAGCTGACTCTGGACATGGAGTGGGAGTAGAGCAGCCTGACTCTGTTGGTGCTGACTCTGGCTGCTCCAAGGGGGCTGAGCTGAAGGTTGGCTCTGGTCTTGGAGTAGCTGTTTCAGCTGACTCAGGATATGGAGTGGGAGTAGAGCAGTTTGACTCTGTCAGTGTTGGCTCTGGCTGCTCAAGAGGGGTTGAGATGTAGGTTGTCTCTGGTGCTAGAGTGTCTGTTCCAGGTGGACGCATGCCCATCTGAATCAGGATCCAGTTGTAGAAGTACTGAGTGGAGGTGTAGACTCCCGGGCGTTTTGTTCTGACACAGCCTTTTCCCCAGCTGGTCACTCCAACAAGCCAAAAGTAGCCAGCATGGTTATCTTTGCACACCAGAGGCCCTCCACTGTCACCCTGCAACAGAGGAAAGAGGATTAGGGTGCTGTTGGGTGGCTGCTGTCAGCACTAGAGGCCTGTTTCTCTCTTGCAGCCCCTGCCACAGCTGTATTCATGGTACAAAAAGGCTTTGCTCAGGTGCTGGAGTCTCAAGAACCTTAGCTGGGAACAGGGTGGGTGTCTGTGAAGGCCCCCTTTTGTATCTGCACAGTGATCCTGGATGGGCAGAGCATAGATCATCCAGAATCTGGATCTGTGGGCTGCTGAGAACACTGGATGGGCTTTCTGGGCAGAGGGGCAGGCCTGGGGAACACGGTCACTTGGCAAGGAAACTCCAGCAGTGGAGGAAAAGTGGTTTGCCAGACAAAGCCCATGGTGACGGGGTACCTTCGCTGCTGGCTCCCAGCACTCATACCTGGCAGGTGTCCATGCCACCCCGTGGGTAGCCAGCACACAGGTTGTGGGTGTGGATGGCCCCAGCGTACCGACGGCTGCTGTTAACCAGCCGGATATCCAGGAGACGGACCTTGGCTTCCTGCAGGACATCACTCGGACCCTGAGCTGCAAGCACAGGAAGGAATGGGCACCCAGCAGCTCTTTGCCAGTTCCACTCCCCTGTCTGGGGGTGAACTCATTCCCTAGGGCTTGGCTTTGCCTCTGGAGCAGTTGTTGAAGCGCTGTGTCCTTTCTGTCTGCCTTTGGGGAGCAGGCCAGGCCCAGCTCTCCAGAGGCATACATCCTACAGCCTGACTTTGGTTTGTGCTGTCAGGAAGCCAAACCCATCTTGCTGGTGTGCCCAGCTCACCCTCAGGGCCCTTTTTGGGAACTCACCTTTTGCAGTGGCAGAACCCCAGCCAGCAATGTAGCAGGTTTTCAGCTCTGACACTGTGAGCGAGGCGTTGGGCACGCAGGCAAGCTGGACGTAGTCACTGCACTCCACGGGCTTGTCCAGCTCCAGCAGGGCGATGTCGTTCTGCTGGGAATCAGCCGTGTACTCCTGGTGGGCCAGGAGCCGCTTGATGTGGCGCACCTGAGTTTCAGGGCCCAGATGGGTCAGCTTGGTGGCCCCGATCAGCACACGCCACATGGTGACATTCCTGCAAGGCAGAGAGGGGTCTGAGGAAGAGCAGAGCCGTGTGCTGTTGATGCCTTAGGATTTTAGCTTTTGTATTTTTCATCCATTTGTAATCCTGCAGTTTTTTACTGTATAACTAAATTCTGCACACAGTGTGAGCTGCTGCTGCTTTCCCATTCTGGTCACAAAAATTCCTCTCCAGGCCTGGCAATCAAGGATACCTCACTGCCTCAGGCCTCGAGAGATGGAAACAAAAGTGAGTTGAGGGGAGCAAACTGGGGGTAAATGACTTCATTACCTGAAGCTGTAATTAGAAGATTAACCCTAAATATGCAAATGGACCAAATTTATAGGTGTGAAAACCTTTGACCCGTGGTCAATTTTGGGTTGTAGCACTTGGGGGGGTCTTTTGTTTTGCCTAAAATGGACCTGGAGGCCCTTCAATAAATATAATCACTTTTTATTCCTTGTCTGGCCTGTTTTTAGGTAGTCCTGAAAAGGCATCACTGTGGCAGCTCAGCACTTCCCTTCCTTCTGCTTCTCAAGGCAGAGAGGAAAGCAGGGCAATGAGGAGTGTGACTGCCCTAGCATGCCTTAGGCTCCAGGAATGCCACACTGGAGGCTGCTGGGCAGCAGTGGCACGAGCCCAGCCTTCTGAGCAGTCCCTCAGTTGGGCCCCGTAGTATTGAGGTGCTGCAGGCTGGGCAACTGTTTGTGTGGTGAGGATACCCTCATTCCCTGCTCCTCCTTACCTGGCCTGGAGGAAGCAATGGGCTGCTGTGAGGACCCACTGTGGGCTGATGAGGGACCCTCCACATGTATGGCCGGTGCCTATTTTCCTGGGGTCCTGGATGCTGACAATCCAGGGCCAGGCCCCTGGCAGGGCACCTGTGCCAGTCACAATTCGGTAGTCAGCATCTATGGAGTTGTAGTCAGAAGCCATGGGCCGGAGCCCACAGGTCCCTCTGGAAGCACAAAATCATTACTGCCCTTCTGTTCCAGTACCTGGGTGCTGGCAAGGAGGCTCCCACATGGGGTTTGGGGTGTGGCAATGGGGGACAAGCACCCTCCTAGAGCCTGGGGCCATACCTGCAGTTGCCCCAGGTACCATGTGCAGGTCTGTATACAGCCAGCAGGATGAAGAGGTACAGGTACAGAAGATTCATCGCTGTCAGCAGCATCTGTCAGCTGAAAGAGACAAAAGCTTGTCTCTTCCAGTGCAGTCTCTGACGAGTGCTGCAGCAACTGCACTGTCCATGGCACCTGGGGCTGATGTCACAGAGTGGGTGGTTCCAGGTTCTGGGCACAGTGTCCTCAGAGGGCAGGGAAAGGCCACAGCCTCACAGAACCACAGAATGGTTTGGGCTGGAAGGGACCTTGAAGGTTGTGAAAGGCAAAAGGGGTCCCTTGCCTCGCACATGCAAAACGACACCATGGGCAGACAAATCTGGCACAGAGGGAAAGTCACTCCAAAGGCAGTGTTTGGTCAGAGAGGGTGCTCAGAGCCACCACACGATGGAGAAAACTAGCACATCAAAGCTAGAAAGAGGACAGGAAGGAACAATGCCATGTGCAAACTACTTGGGGGGATGCTTCAAGGCACATAAGCCTTAGCTGATGGAACAAACCTGGAAACTCCTGAGTGTTGCAAGAGGAATTGCTGACCATGGCAGAGTGCGAGAAGCTGACAGGAGTTTCAATGCCATGAGGAAGCCCTTCTGAGTCTGTTTATACATTCTCCATGTCTGGAGCAGGGTGAGTACTGCAAATGCCTCAGTGCTGCCTCTTGCTTTGGAGACTGGTGCTGGAGGTCATGGCTGCAGAAAACAAGGGACTGAGATGGAGAGTGCTCATGCACTCACTTTTGTGGTTTGGGAATGGCATTCCCCAGTCTGGTGTTTCCACTGGAACACTGCAAACCACTGCTCCTCACTCCCTTCTCCCTCTCCCCTCCCTTCTCTGGTGGGCTTGAGAATAGAACTGGAAGCACAAAAGTTAAAGACTGTGGGTTGAGACAAGAACAATATAATGGAAACAGCAATGAAACAAGAAAATGAGCAGTAACCGCAACAATATTAATAATGGACTGGGACAATTCACATGCAACCATCCACCCCATAGAGCCTGGCAGTACCCAACCAGGCTGTCATGCATGTTATCCAGCGGAGATTTCTTCCCCTGTCCCTGGAAAATGTTGTGGAGTGGTTCAGAACAACCTCCACGTCCTGGCCATGCCCTGTCCTGGTTATGGCAAAAATTTACCCCATCCTGGCCAGAACCAGGACATTCACCCTCATGATCTGCCCCACAGCTTTGGAATCTGTGCCAGAGGGTCTGGCAGGGCAGGGAGGGCAGTCACCAGGGATTGGCAGACGTTGGAAACTCCTTATCCCTCTCTCTGGCCCCTGGTTTTCCTTGTTTTATGGAATGGAAGAACACATGTCCAACTCCTCCCAGTATCTCCTTCACTGGAAATCCTCCGTGCTTTGATTCCTTCTCTGACATTCTGCTGCACCTGGGGAATGCAGTGGGAAAACCCAAGGCTTTGTGTGAAGGTCACTCCCTCAGCACTTCACCTGAGGTGCACAGGAAGGCTGCCCTGGCTCTACCACACCTCATCCAGAACACCTGGAAGCTCTTCCCTCCCCATTCACACACTCCCCTGCCTTGTCCTCCTCATCCCACAGGGATGCACAGAGGGGCTACCACACTTCACGGTTTGGTAGCCCTGATACCACACTCCTGACTGGAATGGGGTGACCCTGGGGCAGTTTTGGCCTGCATCAGTTCCATGTCCTGCCTCAGCACACCCAGGTTCTCTGTTGGCGTCTGTGCTCATCTCTGCAGCTTTGCTGTCCTGCACCAGGAGTTTGCTGAATAAAATCATCCTCTAGAAAGGACATGTGACACAAGCCCAGGAGTAAGCAGCACCATGGGAGAGTTCAGCAAGGTGCCCTGGGGACAGCCAGGCCAGGCAGGGGAAGGTGGGGGGACCACGGCCTCACTGAAGCAGCCACATTGTACAGCACAAAAAATAAAGCTAAATAAATGCTGGGATGAAATACAGCACTGCTGGGACTGCTCCATTTAGCAAATAACAGTTGTGGGGGAGATTTACAGATGTACTGGGTACATCTGGGAACTGGGGCTCCTGCTGGAAGTCTTCAATCTTGAAGCTCCCAGTTCCCAAAGCTGGTAAATCCTTCCCAGCAATGGCTCCTGAGGCAGGGAGAGGGGTGGAAAGCCAAGGATGGGGCAGAGATCAGAAGGAGCTGGGGAGCTCAGAGAGGTCTTCAAGGGGAAGAGGATTTGTCTGAAAGGCCCTCACTTTTCTGGTCATCTTGGCAACTCTGGCAGGTTTAACAGGAGGTTTGTCTGGAAACAAGACAGGGACATATTGGCATGATGGGTGCTGGCATATTCCAGTCTTAGGCTTTGCAGAGAGAGATTTGCTGTTTCCCCATAGGCCACAGAGGATTTTAATATGAGGTGAACTCCCCAAGCTTGCATCCACCCTGTTCCATGGCCTCTGGCTCTGAGAAATGCTCTCCTGTGCACCCTGCTTCATTCCCTCAGATCAATGGCTGATGTGCCAGCAGCTCCTGCTCCAGAAGGGCAGCACATGATGAAGGTGCCACCCCTGCAGCTGAAAAGAAGGTTCCTTTTGCCATGGCATTCCAGGAGGTCATAAGACACATCATCAATGGAGTCTGAAAAAAAGAAAAATTAGAAGTTGAGGCAGCTGCATTTACCAGTGTGGGCAGTCCAGAGAGAACTGCCTGGACCTGACCCAGTTTGTGGATCAGAGCCAGAAATAGGTTCCCTTAGCTAGAAATGAGACCTCTCTACCCAGAGAGCCAGCTGCTTGCCATTCCATTGCTCCCTGGCCACAAGCAGCACTTCATCCATGAGCTCTCACCCCACAGAGCCCCTAGGTAACCCTGAAAAGACTCCTTCAGTATCAGGGGCTGCAAGAGACCTCTAGATGAGCAGCTAGAGGATTAGGTGAGGAGAAGAACTGAAATAAAATGCGTGTTTTTCCCTGGATTTGTGGAAGACAACAAGAAAGAAATACAGGACCCCAAAAAACAAACCCACTCGATGGGAGAGGCAGGTGAGCACCTCTGGTTCAGGAATTACAGAATGCACTCAACTGCAGCTTGCAGACAAGGATCCTGGCACGTTCCAGCAGCCAGCACTGCCACCTGATCCCAGCATCCCTCTGCCCCATGGATTTACACAGGACCCCAAAGCCCCAGTGGTCAGTGAAAGGAAAACATCCAACTGTCCACACTTGGCAACCTACTCCTGGGTTCTGCAGCCTGTGGAGAAAGACAAATTCCCTCACTAGAAAACTAAGCAGGTTTGAGCTGGGCTTTCTCAAAGCACACTAAAGGCAGAGGTGGGCTTCTCCGTGCTGTTTGGGAAGTGGCACATGAACCACACGGGAATCAGAGAGAGATTATCAACTCCAGAGGCACTGCTGAGCGCAGCCTCTCCTGACTCCAGCTGGGCTCCAGCCCCGAGGTGACCTGTGCCTCCAAACAGAGGGGCCAGAGTGACCTGCACTGACCAGGCCGGCCACAGCTCCGTGTCACACTGACCACTGCAGCGTCCAGCCAGTCCCTCCAGAGGCTCTTCCAATCTCCACCTCCACCTTACAGGGGCATGGAACGCCGCTGATCACACCCGCTGCTCCCTGACCTGCAGCCAGAGGAAGATTTCCTCATTTGCTGCTGTGGCCAGTGGCACCTCTCTGTAGCAGGTTTTGCGTCCTGCTCGGTGCCCCAGTGCTCCAGACAGGCTGGCTCCGTGCTGCTGGGCCTCTCCCGGTCCCTCTGAGCAGGGCTGCAGCCGAGTCTTCAGAACAGCCCCAATTCCCCAAAACAGCCCCCAAAACAGCCCGGCGCTGTCTGTGTGGGGAACATCAAACCCACACCAAGGAATGGCTTTGCCCAGTGCCCCGGGATGGAGCAGCCCCGGCCTGCTCCACCAGAGCCCAGGGCGGCTCTGGGAGCCCTGAGGGCACGAGAGAAGGAAACTTCAGCGTGAGGGTCTGCAGCGGCCAGGGGAACACCAGCGCCTCCGAGCCGCCCTGCCAGACACGTACGGCCCTCCACCACCCTCGCAGTGGTGCGGGAATGTGCTCGCTGCTGAGGGCGGCCTCGCGGCTCGGCGAGCAGCTCGGGCAGGGCCGCCGCTGTCCGCTCCGTGCGGAGCGCAGCCTCCTCCGGACGCGGCCGTGAGGCGGTCTGGGCCCTCGGGTGTCGCCTCCGGCAGAATCAGCGGCTCGGTGGAGCTCACACGAAGCTCTCCCTGGGGCGGGACAGCCCTTGCCCGTGGGGTGTCGGGCGGGCCCCGGGCCGGCCGAGGGTTGCCCGGCTGAGCCCGGGGCCGCCCCTGACGTGGGGCTCTGGGGCAGAGTCCGGCCCGCGGTGCCCAGCAGGGATGCGCGGTTCTGTCTGTGCTCGGGCAGCACCAGAGTAGAGTTTTTCCCTGCTACAGTACCTACGCTACCCCGCGAAAGAGCATCGCTCAGGTTTGACAGGAGGAGAAATCTGTGTGGCCGTCAGCTATCACCTATGGCCCGGTCAGGATACTGATGGATTTTCTGACCTATTCGCTAGGGTCGTGTAAAATGTTAAACTGCAGATGCTTTCTGAAAGCAACTAGTGCTTTGAATGGTACAATCTGGATTACAGAAGCTTTATGTAGTGTTAGGCTGTGAACCACAATAGGTTTATTCTACAAGTTAATAGGGATATGCCAGATCATGTTACACTTCTGTTTTATCTTCTGTTTTGACCCTATGGCAAGCATCAGTTGGGTTTATTTAGCTCTTTATTAGCCCTTTATTTAGCTCTTAGCATTTTTCACATTTTGTGTGAAAAATGAATTAACTTTTAGGTAGATATTTTTAAAGAGGAAAAATGTATTTGTGCCTATTGATGCTGCAGTGATTTGTGGTTTTGAGACCCATCTTGCAAAATACCACATGCTGAGGCTGATTGTCATAGCTCTGAAGCCAGCCCTGGGTATGGAATGCTTTTCATTCTTTGGAGTGTTCATTCCAGGCAGTTCTGTGTAACGAGATCTTTACAGAGCATGGAAGATGCCTCTAGGGGAAGTCTCCATTTTGATTGCTGTGCCTAGACTAATTCTGATACTCCTGAGTTTGCTGTCAGGTTTTTACGATGCTGAAATGTGTGTTTTCCAGGTTCCTGTGTGGGCTATTTTTCACTAAGAATCTAGAAAATATCTTGGCTTTTCGTGGGGTTTAGTGCAAAATAGGTTTGACTGTAGGAACCACATTGTTGCAAAGATGAAGCATGCAATTAAAGTTCTTTCTAATAATTTGAGATGATTTAAATATATGTCAAATGAAATGCCATAGTCAAGGAACCAAAGCAGTCGAATGAATTGCCTATAAATTCCTTTGGCATGAAGCGTGTTGAGTGAAATGTTTATTTCTTCTAAGCAATAGGTCATAAGAGTGTTTAAATAAAGGTATAGTATATATAATGCACTGGAGCACAATCCATGGATTAGAGTGAAATTTCAACACTCAGTTCCTTTACTTAGAGAAGTCCACCTATGCCCAGATGGATTAATTAATTGTAGTGGTAGAAAATACAGGGTGTAAAACACAGCTGACTGTTGAGCTTAGTATATCACTATGTTGTAGAGAAACTCAAGAATCAAGAAAATTCTAAATAAGTAAATGCTAATTTGTCATGCAGTACTATGGTATTTTCAGGCAGCTAATCAAGAAAATTTGAATTGGAAGACCGTCAAACTTGTTTCATACAATAAAACTCTGAGAGACTTATCTACAAATAGAAACACAAGGAGCATCCTTTTTTGTACTCAGCAAAGAGCTGGAGTATGTTGTGCTGTTACGGAGGTTTATTTTTATAAACTACTCCAATGAATTTTATAAGCATGTAAAAGATTGTAAGTGCCCTGAAACATGTTTATTCTTGGACTGGCAATTACATACATGGATTCAGTTTTGATTTTCTTTAAAATAAAAATAAAAATATTTCTCTGGAGTAATTTGCTCTCGGTAACAAGAGTCATCTGCAAGAGAAATATCCAAACCAATTTCTGGGCAGTGGAAGTAGCTTTATTTTTTATAACATTCTTAGTACCTGTGACCAGGGTTGGTAGAGTGCCAGTCCTGCCAGCTTTAAGGAGCTGCATGTAAGTGTACCCTCGTTTCCTCAGAATCCCAGGGATGTGGACATTTCTTTGAGATGAGCTTTTAGGAAGCCCCAGAACATCTGGTGGTGTGACATCTTCCTGCATGCTCTGTTTCTGCACGTGATGTTTTCCAGTGCTTTCAAACATCCCTTCCCTTCTGTTTTTTCAGATGGTTATTTAGACCTATCTTGAGAGCTACTCTCTTCAGCCTCAGCTTTATCCAAGATACAATATGGTTATTATATAACCTAGTATTTTTTCATTTTACTTACATTTCATTACATAACCTAGTATTTTACATTGTTACTTGCACAGCAGAATAACTGCAGAACTCTGCTCGATCCAGGTTATACTGAAAACTAAAAAAAATGCTATTTTTACATGCCTGACATTTTTCTTGCATATTTGAGCTTAGGTATTATGTTTGCTCATTTCAGGAGTGCTTCTGAACCACAGTCCAGAAAGAAGAAAAATCTTCTTGGTTGAAGTTGAACATTTGTCTCTAAGAGTAAGAACAAAGCCATGCCAGTGCTTTCAGAAGACTCAGGTAATTCAGCTGCATGCTTTCAACAGAGCAGTGACTGAAATCTTGTCATACCTGTTTCACACATAAAAATAATTTAAATAGGAGTAAAATGTAATAGAATTAAGATAATTCAACTGAAGTTTCTGAGCAATTACCTACAAGAAGGAAGGTGGAATGTAAAAGGTGAAAATTAATAAAGTTTGTCAGGATCAGTTTCCTACTAACCCTAGAGCACCCAAATATACTCTGATAGACCTGAATATACTCTGATAGACTTGAATATATTATGATAGATCTGAATATATTCTGATAGACCTGAATATATTCTGATAGGCAGAATTGGACCCCTCAGTGTAACAGTGCCTTCTACATGTGCTTACTAAAGATCAGCCCATATATCTCTGCTGCTTGCTGTGTCATTTCTTAATATTTTCTGAACAGGGGTTGATAAACATTGTAAATATCCTTCCTTTTAACTTAAAATAAGTGTCTTTGTTCAAGGCTACTTTACTAGCTTCTCCAGTATGCTGCCCAGGAGAAGTCACAGATAATAAATGATGCTTAGGATTAAAGCAGGAGTGAGTTTGAGTCTCCTGGATCAAAATCCACTCTAAGGTTCGTGGAGAGAATAGCCACAGGAATAGATTTGAACCCCCTCCACCTTTTTATATTTCCTGTTTTGTTTTGGTCCTGTGTTCCCAGACATGGTTCACCGGGAAAAATCTGGCCTTTGTCTGGCTCTGTGTGTTGCAAAATTGGGATATTTAAATATTTTTTTAGAAAACTAGCCACAAGCTTTGATTCCACCACAATGGAAATCTACACTTTATCCTTTCTTCCTCTGGTCAGGCCTGGCTTTTTATAGGTGCCTCAGAGTGGAAGGGGCAGGATAACACTTGTAAGCAAAGCTGCTGGGGAGGTAGAGCTGCTACCTGTGCAAAAAAAGGTCATTCAATCAGTTTGAGAGTCTGCTGTGGTACTAAAATTTCAAATTTGTAAGAGGGGAAACAAAGGGTTCTGGAAACAAGGAGTAATAAACATGAAGTGTTAAATGTGAAAGATAATTTCTTAAGAAATATATATTGCTTTGTTAGATTTTGCCTTAATATGATGGTGTGCTTGACACTTATGAGGGGAGTGTTGCAAAATGAGCTGTGGATAAACACGAGATAATCACAAGTCTCTGCAAATGTGATGATCATCAATGTGATACCCAAATAAATGTAGTGACTGTTAAGACTGCAGTAGAAGGTCCTGTGAGAAATGCTGTGTAGAATGTTTTTGTTCTGTCCTGAATCTAAATTTAGGGTTGCATGAAACTTTGGCCCTTTTGACATCTCAGCTAAGACCTGATTCAAATCATAAAGAGGAAATGGGATTCCTTAGGGATGTCTTCAGTGAAAGAAGTCTCAGCTACCTGATGAAGGTAAAAGTTTGTATTTATTTATGTACATTCTCCTTACAGTTTACTTTTTCTCTGTTCCCTTGATTTATCAACCATTTACTTTGCCAAACCTTTTTTTTAAGAATTCTGTACTGACCAAAGCATATGTGTGCTTAAGAACAAACACTAATAATGTTTGACAATTAATATGTTGAACATATTAAAACCGAGATCAAGGAGTAGAATGTTGCTGGCAGAGGTTCCAAAAAGTGCAAGAGGCTCCAGGGAATGGGGAAAATATGCAGATGGGATAGAAAACCTAATATCCCATTGAGTATGGGATAGAAAACTTCATATATGGGATAGAAAACCTCACATGCCATTGAATATGGGACAGAAACCCTCACATATGGGATAGAAAACCTCACATTCCATTGCATATGGGATAGAAAACCTAACACCCAACCTATAATAAAATCCCCTAATATAACTTTAGTTGCCAAGTATTGGTTATGCAAAAGCCAGATGATGCCTCTTCACAGAGATAATCTAGTTTATGAATGTATGGGAAATTAATTCAATAGTCCAGTTTTAATTTTTTAATGTGGAGGTGGGTTTTTTTGGGGGTGTTATTTGGTGGGGGTGTTTTGTTTTAATTTTGGTTCTGAGTTTCTTTGGGGTGGGTGTGCTAGGGAAGAAGTAAAGGGTTTGGGTTTGGGTGTTTGCTTTCCAGCCTTAGCACAGGGATGTGGCTTCCTCAGAGAGGGTGGTAAGGATGCTCAGTAGGGGAACATGAGGCACTTTGCCAAAATATTCCTTATGTCTTTGACAGATGTGGAGTCAGTCTGAGTGCCAGCAGTGTCTGCAGGGGAGCTGTGGACAGTTCATCTATCACAACACTGGGGGTGGCACAAAGCTCTTCTGGTCTGCCCACTGCTCAGAAATCCTTGCTCCTGGCTGTGGAACTTCTGGCTGTGGAACTCCTCCTCAGCCTGTGTCCGGCCAATCTTCAGCCTTGAGACTTTCTAGAACGGTGTTCCCTGAGTCATGAGAGTTGAGTTTCAAGTCCCGCACCCAGGGATTCCACTGCTGGGCAGCATAAAACAGTGTTCCCAACTGCTGTCCTCAAGAGCTGTAGCCCCCTGTGACCTGTGTCCCTTCTCCCATCAGAGCTTTGTTTTGCTGGTGCCTGGCTTGGGAGTCCTTGCCTTGCACAGGAGACTGGACTGGACTACAAACACATGCTAACAGTGGTAACAGGCAACTTTATTTACACAACTAAATAAATTTCAGCATTTGTGCATGCAGAGGAGGAAGATTGGCAGGACAGAGGACGCCTTTGACCTGAGGCTGCCTTTGGACGAGCAGGCACTGCCCCAGTATGTAATGGTCATGGTCCACTGCAGCCTGCAGTGGATCCTGTTCATCCTGCTGCCCATGTCTTTTTTCTCATGAGGCCCAGCAGTATCTGGTGCACCCGAGTTAAGAATTTCACCACTATCTGGTATGGATGTGGAGCAGGCAAGAGAGGTTGCATTGACATTGGCTTCTCAGAGGGGTTTGAGGTCGACTCTGGCTCTGGTGTGGCTGTTGCAGTTGAGTGATCAGGAGTGGGAGTACAGCAGCCTGACTCTGTTGGTGTTGGCTCTGGCTGCTCAAAAGGGGTTGAGCTGAAGGTTGGCTCTGGTGCTGGAGTGGCTGTTTCAGCTGACTCTGGACATGGAGTGGGAGTAGAGCAGCCTGACTCTGTTGGTGCTGACTCTGGCTGCTCCAAGGGGGCTGAGCTGAAGGTTGGCTCTGGTCTTGGAGTAGCTGTTTCAGCTGACTCAGGATATGGAGTGGGAGTAGAGCAGTTTGACTCTGTCAGTGTTGGCTCTGGCTGCTCAAGAGGGGTTGAGATGTAGGTTGTCTCTGGTGCTAGAGTGTCTGTTCCAGGTGGACGCATGCCCATCTGAATCAGGATCCAGTTGTAGAAGTACTGAGTGGAGGTGTAGACTCCCGGGCGTTTTGTTCTGACACAGCCTTTTCCCCAGCTGGTCACTCCAACAAGCCAAAAGTAGCCAGCATGGTTATCTTTGCACACCAGAGGCCCTCCACTGTCACCCTGCAACAGAGGAAAGAGGATTAGGGTGCTGTTGGGTGGCTGCTGTCAGCACTAGAGGCCTGTTTCTCTCTTGCAGCCCCTGCTACAGCTGTATTCATGGTACAAAAAGGCTTTGCTCAGGTGCTGGAGTCTCAAGAACCTTAGCTGGGAACAGGGTGGGTGTCTGTGAAGGCCCCCTTTTGTATCTGCACAGTGATCCTGGATGGGCAGAGCATAGATCATCCAGAATCTGGATCTGTGGGCTGCTGAGAACACTGGATGGGCTTTCTGGGCAGAGGGGCAGGCCTGGGGAACACGGTCACTTGGCAAGGAAACTCCAGCAGTGGAGGAAAAGTGGTTTGCCAGACAAAGCCCATGGTGACGGGGTACCTTCGCTGCTGGCTCCCAGCACTCATACCTGGCAGGTGTCCATGCCACCCCGTGGGTAGCCAGCACACAGGTTGTGGGTGTGGATGGCCCCAGCGTACCGACGGCTGCTGTTAACCAGCCGGATATCCAGGAGACGGACCTTGGCTTCCTGCAGGACATCACTCGGACCCTGAGCTGCAAGCACAGGAAGGAATGGGCACCCAGCAGCTCTTTGCCAGTTCCACTCCCCTGTCTGGGGGTGAACTCATTCCCTAGGGCTTGGCTTTGCCTCTGGAGCAGTTGTTGAAGCGCTGTGTCCTTTCTGTCTGCCTTTGGGGAGCAGGCCAGGCCCAGCTCTCCAGAGGCATACATCCTACAGCCTGACTTTGGTTTGTGCTGTCAGGAAGCCAAACCCATCTTGCTGGTGTGCCCAGCTCACCCTCAGGGCCCTTTTTGGGAACTCACCTTTTGCAGTGGCAGAACCCCAGCCAGCAATGTAGCAGGTTTTCAGCTCTGACACTGTGAGCGAGGCGTTGGGCACGCAGGCAAGCTGGACGTAGTCACTGCACTCCACGGGCTTGTCCAGCTCCAGCAGGGCGATGTCGTTCTGCTGGGAATCAGCCGTGTACTCCTGGTGGGCCAGGAGCCGCTTGATGTGGCGCACCTGAGTTTCAGGGCCCAGATGGGTCAGCTTGGTGGCCCCGATCAGCACACGCCACATGGTGACATTCCTGCAAGGCAGAGAGGGGTCTGAGGAAGAGCAGAGCCGTGTGCTGTTGATGCCTTAGGATTTTAGCTTTTGTATTTTTCATCCATTTGTAATCCTGCAGTTTTTTACTGTATAACTAAATTCTGCACACAGTGTGAGCTGCTGCTGCTTTCCCATTCTGGTCACAAAAATTCCTCTCCAGGCCTGGCAATCAAGGATACCTCACTGCCTCAGGCCTCGAGAGATGGAAACAAAAGTGAGTTGAGGGGAGCAAACTGGGGGTAAATGACTTCATTACCTGAAGCTGTAATTAGAAGATTAACCCTAAATATGCAAATGGACCAAATTTATAGGTGTGAAAACCTTTGACCCGTGGTCAATTTTGGGTTGTAGCACTTGGGGGGGGTCTTTTGTTTTGCCTAAAATGGACCTGGAGGCCCTTCAATAAATATAATCACTTTTTATTCCTTGTCTGGCCTGTTTTTAGGTAGTCCTGAAAAGGCATCACTGTGGCAGCTCAGCACTTCCCTTCCTTCTGCTTCTCAAGGCAGAGAGGAAAGCAGGGCAATGAGGAGTGTGACTGCCCTAGCATGCCTTAGGCTCCAGGAATGCCACACTGGAGGCTGCTGGGCAGCAGTGGCACGAGCCCAGCCTTCTGAGCAGTCCCTCAGTTGGGCCCCGTAGTATTGAGGTGCTGCAGGCTGGGCAACTGTTTGTGTGGTGAGGATACCCTCATTCCCTGCTCCTCCTTACCTGGCCTGGAGGAAGCAATGGGCTGCTGTGAGGACCCACTGTGGGCTGATGAGGGACCCTCCACATGTATGGCCGGTGCCTATTTTCCTGGGGTCCTGGATGCTGACAATCCAGGGCCAGGCCCCTGGCAGGGCACCTGTGCCAGTCACAATTCGGTAGTCAGCATCTATGGAGTTGTAGTCAGAAGCCATGGGCCGGAGCCCACAGGTCCCTCTGGAAGCACAAAATCATTACTGCCCTTCTGTTCCAGTACCTGGGTGCTGGCAAGGAGGCTCCCACATGGGGTTTGGGGTGTGGCAATGGGGGACAAGCACCCTCCTAGAGCCTGGGGCCATACCTGCAGTTGCCCCAGGTACCATGTGCAGGTCTGTACACAGCCAGCAGGATGAAGAGGTACAGGTACAGAAGATTCATCGCTGTCAGCAGCATCTGTCAGCTGAAAGAGACAAAAGCTTGTCTCTTCCAGTGCAGTCTCTGACGAGTGCTGCAGCAACTGCACTGTCCATGGCACCTGGGGCTGATGTCACAGAGTGGGTGGTTCCAGGTTCTGGGCACAGTGTCCTCAGAGGGCAGGGAAAGGCCACAGCCTCACAGAACCACAGAATGGTTTGGGCTGGAAGGGACCTTGAAGGTTGTGAAAGGCAAAAGGGGTCCCTTGCCTCGCACATGCAAAACGACACCATGGGCAGACAAATCTGGCACAGAGGGAAAGTCACTCCAAAGGCAGTGTTTGGTCAGAGAGGGTGCTCAGAGCCACCACACGATGGAGAAAACTAGCACATCAAAGCTAGAAAGAGGACAGGAAGGAACAATGCCATGTGCAAACTACTTGGGGGGATGCTTCAAGGCACATAAGCCTTAGCTGATGGAACAAACCTGGAAACTCCTGAGTGTTGCAAGAGGAATTGCTGACCATGGCAGAGTGCGAGAAGCTGACAGGAGTTTCAATGCCATGAGGAAGCCCTTCTGAGTCTGTTTATACATTCTCCATGTCTGGAGCAGGGTGAGTACTGCAAATGCCTCAGTGCTGCCTCTTGCTTTGGAGACTGGTGCTGGAGGTCATGGCTGCAGAAAACAAGGGACTGAGATGGAGAGTGCTCATGCACTCACTTTTGTGGTTTGGGAATGGCATTCCCCAGTCTGGTGTTTCCACTGGAACACTGCAAACCACTGCTCCTCACTCCCTTCTCCCTCTCCCCTCCCTTCTCTGGTGGGCTTGAGAATAGAACTGGAAGCACAAAAGTTAAAGACTGTGGGTTGAGACAAGAACAATATAATGGAAACAGCAATGAAACAAGAAAATGAGCAGTAACCGCAACAATATTAATAATGGACTGGGACAATTCACATGCAACCATCCACCCCATAGAGCCTGGCAGTACCCAACCAGGCTGTCATGCATGTTATCCAGCGGAGATTTCTTCCCCTGTCCCTGGAAAATGTTGTGGAGTGGTTCAGAACAACCTCCACGTCCTGGCCATGCCCTGTCCTGGTTATGGCAAAAATTTACCCCATCCTGGCCAGAACCAGGACATTCACCCTCATGATCTGCCCCACAGCTTTGGAATCTGTGCCAGAGGGTCTGGCAGGGCAGGGAGGGCAGTCACCAGGGATTGGCAGACGTTGGAAACTCCTTATCCCTCTCTCTGGCCCCTGGTTTTCCTTGTTTTATGGAATGGAAGAACACATGTCCAACTCCTCCCAGTATCTCCTTCACTGGAAATCCTCCGTGCTTTGATTCCTTCTCTGACATTCTGCTGCACCTGGGGAATGCAGTGGGAAAACCCAAGGCTTTGTGTGAAGGTCACTCCCTCAGCACTTCACCTGAGGTGCACAGGAAGGCTGCCCTGGCTCTACCACACCTCATCCAGAACACCTGGAAGCTCTTCCCTCCCCATTCACACACTCCCCTGCCTTGTCCTCCTCATCCCACAGGGATGCACAGAGGGGCTACCACACTTCACGGTTTGGTAGCCCTGATACCACACTCCTGACTGGAATGGGGTGACCCTGGGGCAGTTTTGGCCTGCATCAGTTCCATGTCCTGCCTCAGCACACCCAGGTTCTCTGTTGGCGTCTGTGCTCATCTCTGCAGCTTTGCTGTCCTGCACCAGGAGTTTGCTGAATAAAATCATCCTCTAGAAAGGACATGTGACACAAGCCCAGGAGTAAGCAGCACCATGGGAGAGTTCAGCAAGGTGCCCTGGGGACAGCCAGGCCAGGCAGGGGAAGGTGGGGGGACCACGGCCTCACTGAAGCAGCCACATTGTACAGCACAAAAAATAAAGCTAAATAAATGCTGGGATGAAATACAGCACTGCTGGGACTGCTCCATTTAGCAAATAACAGTTGTGGGGGAGATTTACAGATGTACTGGGTACATCTGGGAACTGGGGCTCCTGCTGGAAGTCTTCAATCTTGAAGCTCCCAGTTCCCAAAGCTGGTAAATCCTTCCCAGCAATGGCTCCTGAGGCAGGGAGAGGGGTGGAAAGCCAAGGATGGGGCAGAGATCAGAAGGAGCTGGGGAGCTCAGAGAGGTCTTCAAGGGGAAGAGGATTTGTCTGAAAGGCCCTCACTTTTCTGGTCATCTTGGCAACTCTGGCAGGTTTAACAGGAGGTTTGTCTGGAAACAAGACAGGGACATATTGGCATGATGGGTGCTGGCATATTCCAGTCTTAGGCTTTGCAGAGAGAGATTTGCTGTTTCCCCATAGGCCACAGAGGATTTTAATATGAGGTGAACTCCCCAAGCTTGCATCCACCCTGTTCCATGGCCTCTGGCTCTGAGAAATGCTCTCCTGTGCACCCTGCTTCATTCCCTCAGATCAATGGCTGATGTGCCAGCAGCTCCTGCTCCAGAAGGGCAGCACATGATGAAGGTGCCACCCCTGCAGCTGAAAAGAAGGTTCCTTTTGCCATGGCATTCCAGGAGGTCATAAGACACATCATCAATGGAGTCTGAAAAAAAGAAAAATTAGAAGTTGAGGCAGCTGCATTTACCAGTGTGGGCAGTCCAGAGAGAACTGCCTGGACCTGACCCAGTTTGTGGATCAGAGCCAGAAATAGGTTCCCTTAGCTAGAAATGAGACCTCTCTACCCAGAGAGCCAGCTGCTTGCCATTCCATTGCTCCCTGGCCACAAGCAGCACTTCATCCATGAGCTCTCACCCCACAGAGCCCCTAGGTAACCCTGAAAAGACTCCTTCAGTATCAGGGGCTGCAAGAGACCTCTAGATGAGCAGCTAGAGGATTAGGTGAGGAGAAGAACTGAAATAAAATGCGTGTTTTTCCCTGGATTTGTGGAAGACAACAAGAAAGAAATACAGGACCCCAAAAAACAAACCCACTCGATGGGAGAGGCAGGTGAGCACCTCTGGTTCAGGAATTACAGAATGCACTCAACTGCAGCTTGCAGACAAGGATCCTGGCACGTTCCAGCAGCCAGCACTGCCACCTGATCCCAGCATCCCTCTGCCCCATGGATTTACACAGGACCCCAAAGCCCCAGTGGTCAGTGAAAGGAAAACATCCAACTGTCCACACTTGGCAACCTACTCCTGGGTTCTGCAGCCTGTGGAGAAAGACAAATTCCCTCACTAGAAAACTAAGCAGGTTTGAGCTGGGCTTTCTCAAAGCACACTAAAGGCAGAGGTGGGCTTCTCCGTGCTGTTTGGGAAGTGGCACATGAACCACACGGGAATCAGAGAGAGATTATCAACTCCAGAGGCACTGCTGAGCGCAGCCTCTCCTGACTCCAGCTGGGCTCCAGCCCCGAGGTGACCTGTGCCTCCAAACAGAGGGGCCAGAGTGACCTGCACTGACCAGGCCGGCCACAGCTCCGTGTCACACTGACCACTGCAGCGTCCAGCCAGTCCCTCCAGAGGCTCTTCCAATCTCCACCTCCACCTTACAGGGGCATGGAACGCCGCTGATCACACCCGCTGCTCCCTGACCTGCAGCCAGAGGAAGATTTCCTCATTTGCTGCTGTGGCCAGTGGCACCTCTCTGTAGCAGGTTTTGCGTCCTGCTCGGTGCCCCAGTGCTCCAGACAGGCTGGCTCCGTGCTGCTGGGCCTCTCCCGGTCCCTCTGAGCAGGGCTGCAGCCGAGTCTTCAGAACAGCCCCAATTCCCCAAAACAGCCCCCAAAACAGCCCGGCGCTGTCTGTGTGGGGAACATCAAACCCACACCAAGGAATGGCTTTGCCCAGTGCCCCGGGATGGAGCAGCCCCGGCCTGCTCCACCAGAGCCCAGGGCGGCTCTGGGAGCCCTGAGGGCACGAGAGAAGGAAACTTCAGCGTGAGGGTCTGCAGCGGCCAGGGGAACACCAGCGCCTCCGAGCCGCCCTGCCAGACACGTACGGCCCTCCACCACCCTCGCAGTGGTGCGGGAATGTGCTCGCTGCTGAGGGCGGCCTCGCGGCTCGGCGAGCAGCTCGGGCAGGGCCGCCGCTGTCCGCTCCGTGCGGAGCGCAGCCTCCTCCGGACGCGGCCGTGAGGCGGTCTGGGCCCTCGGGTGTCGCCTCCGGCAGAATCAGCGGCTCGGTGGAGCTCACACGAAGCTCTCCCTGGGGCGGGACAGCCCTTGCCCGTGGGGTGTCGGGCGGGCCCCGGGCCGGCCGAGGGTTGCCCGGCTGAGCCCGGGGCCGCCCCTGACGTGGGGCTCTGGGGCAGAGTCCGGCCCGCGGTGCCCAGCAGGGATGCGCGGTTCTGTCTGTGCTCGGGCAGCACCAGAGTAGAGTTTTTCCCTGCTACAGTACCTACGCTACCCCGCGAAAGAGCATCGCTCAGGTTTGACAGGAGGAGAAATCTGTGTGGCCGTCAGCTATCACCTATGGCCCGGTCAGGATACTGATGGATTTTCTGACCTATTCGCTAGGGTCGTGTAAAATGTTAAACTGCAGATGCTTTCTGAAAGCAACTAGTGCTTTGAATGGTACAATCTGGATTACAGAAGCTTTATGTAGTGTTAGGCTGTGAACCACAATAGGTTTATTCTACAAGTTAATAGGGATATGCCAGATCATGTTACACTTCTGTTTTATCTTCTGTTTTGACCCTATGGCAAGCATCAGTTGGGTTTATTTAGCTCTTTATTAGCCCTTTATTTAGCTCTTAGCATTTTTCACATTTTGTGTGAAAAATGAATTAACTTTTAGGTAGATATTTTTAAAGAGGAAAAATGTATTTGTGCCTATTGATGCTGCAGTGATTTGTGGTTTTGAGACCCATCTTGCAAAATACCACATGCTGAGGCTGATTGTCATAGCTCTGAAGCCAGCCCTGGGTATGGAATGCTTTTCATTCTTTGGAGTGTTCATTCCAGGCAGTTCTGTGTAACGAGATCTTTACAGAGCATGGAAGATGCCTCTAGGGGAAGTCTCCATTTTGATTGCTGTGCCTAGACTAATTCTGATACTCCTGAGTTTGCTGTCAGGTTTTTACGATGCTGAAATGTGTGTTTTCCAGGTTCCTGTGTGGGCTATTTTTCACTAAGAATCTAGAAAATATCTTGGCTTTTCGTGGGGTTTAGTGCAAAATAGGTTTGACTGTAGGAACCACATTGTTGCAAAGATGAAGCATGCAATTAAAGTTCTTTCTAATAATTTGAGATGATTTAAATATATGTCAAATGAAATGCCATAGTCAAGGAACCAAAGCAGTCGAATGAATTGCCTATAAATTCCTTTGGCATGAAGCGTGTTGAGTGAAATGTTTATTTCTTCTAAGCAATAGGTCATAAGAGTGTTTAAATAAAGGTATAGTATATATAATGCACTGGAGCACAATCCATGGATTAGAGTGAAATTTCAACACTCAGTTCCTTTACTTAGAGAAGTCCACCTATGCCCAGATGGATTAATTAATTGTAGTGGTAGAAAATACAGGGTGTAAAACACAGCTGACTGTTGAGCTTAGTATATCACTATGTTGTAGAGAAACTCAAGAATCAAGAAAATTCTAAATAAGTAAATGCTAATTTGTCATGCAGTACTATGGTATTTTCAGGCAGCTAATCAAGAAAATTTGAATTGGAAGACCGTCAAACTTGTTTCATACAATAAAACTCTGAGAGACTTATCTACAAATAGAAACACAAGGAGCATCCTTTTTTGTACTCAGCAAAGAGCTGGAGTATGTTGTGCTGTTACGGAGGTTTATTTTTATAAACTACTCCAATGAATTTTATAAGCATGTAAAAGATTGTAAGTGCCCTGAAACATGTTTATTCTTGGACTGGCAATTACATACATGGATTCAGTTTTGATTTTCTTTAAAATAAAAATAAAAATATTTCTCTGGAGTAATTTGCTCTCGGTAACAAGAGTCATCTGCAAGAGAAATATCCAAACCAATTTCTGGGCAGTGGAAGTAGCTTTATTTTTTATAACATTCTTAGTACCTGTGACCAGGGTTGGTAGAGTGCCAGTCCTGCCAGCTTTAAGGAGCTGCATGTAAGTGTACCCTCGTTTCCTCAGAATCCCAGGGATGTGGACATTTCTTTGAGATGAGCTTTTAGGAAGCCCCAGAACATCTGGTGGTGTGACATCTTCCTGCATGCTCTGTTTCTGCACGTGATGTTTTCCAGTGCTTTCAAACATCCCTTCCCTTCTGTTTTTTCAGATGGTTATTTAGACCTATCTTGAGAGCTACTCTCTTCAGCCTCAGCTTTATCCAAGATACAATATGGTTATTATATAACCTAGTATTTTTTCATTTTACTTACATTTCATTACATAACCTAGTATTTTACATTGTTACTTGCACAGCAGAATAACTGCAGAACTCTGCTCGATCCAGGTTATACTGAAAACTAAAAAAAATGCTATTTTTACATGCCTGACATTTTTCTTGCATATTTGAGCTTAGGTATTATGTTTGCTCATTTCAGGAGTGCTTCTGAACCACAGTCCAGAAAGAAGAAAAATCTTCTTGGTTGAAGTTGAACATTTGTCTCTAAGAGTAAGAACAAAGCCATGCCAGTGCTTTCAGAAGACTCAGGTAATTCAGCTGCATGCTTTCAACAGAGCAGTGACTGAAATCTTGTCATACCTGTTTCACACATAAAAATAATTTAAATAGGAGTAAAATGTAATAGAATTAAGATAATTCAACTGAAGTTTCTGAGCAATTACCTACAAGAAGGAAGGTGGAATGTAAAAGGTGAAAATTAATAAAGTTTGTCAGGATCAGTTTCCTACTAACCCTAGAGCACCCAAATATACTCTGATAGACCTGAATATACTCTGATAGACTTGAATATATTATGATAGATCTGAATATATTCTGATAGACCTGAATATATTCTGATAGGCAGAATTGGACCCCTCAGTGTAACAGTGCCTTCTACATGTGCTTACTAAAGATCAGCCCATATATCTCTGCTGCTTGCTGTGTCATTTCTTAATATTTTCTGAACAGGGGTTGATAAACATTGTAAATATCCTTCCTTTTAACTTAAAATAAGTGTCTTTGTTCAAGGCTACTTTACTAGCTTCTCCAGTATGCTGCCCAGGAGAAGTCACAGATAATAAATGATGCTTAGGATTAAAGCAGGAGTGAGTTTGAGTCTCCTGGATCAAAATCCACTCTAAGGTTCGTGGAGAGAATAGCCACAGGAATAGATTTGAACCCCCTCCACCTTTTTATATTTCCTGTTTTGTTTTGGTCCTGTGTTCCCAGACATGGTTCACCGGGAAAAATCTGGCCTTTGTCTGGCTCTGTGTGTTGCAAAATTGGGATATTTAAATATTTTTTTAGAAAACTAGCCACAAGCTTTGATTCCACCACAATGGAAATCTACACTTTATCCTTTCTTCCTCTGGTCAGGCCTGGCTTTTTATAGGTGCCTCAGAGTGGAAGGGGCAGGATAACACTTGTAAGCAAAGCTGCTGGGGAGGTAGAGCTGCTACCTGTGCAAAAAAAGGTCATTCAATCAGTTTGAGAGTCTGCTGTGGTACTAAAATTTCAAATTTGTAAGAGGGGAAACAAAGGGTTCTGGAAACAAGGAGTAATAAACATGAAGTGTTAAATGTGAAAGATAATTTCTTAAGAAATATATATTGCTTTGTTAGATTTTGCCTTAATATGATGGTGTGCTTGACACTTATGAGGGGAGTGTTGCAAAATGAGCTGTGGATAAACACGAGATAATCACAAGTCTCTGCAAATGTGATGATCATCAATGTGATACCCAAATAAATGTAGTGACTGTTAAGACTGCAGTAGAAGGTCCTGTGAGAAATGCTGTGTAGAATGTTTTTGTTCTGTCCTGAATCTAAATTTAGGGTTGCATGAAACTTTGGCCCTTTTGACATCTCAGCTAAGACCTGATTCAAATCATAAAGAGGAAATGGGATTCCTTAGGGATGTCTTCAGTGAAAGAAGTCTCAGCTACCTGATGAAGGTAAAAGTTTGTATTTATTTATGTACATTCTCCTTACAGTTTACTTTTTCTCTGTTCCCTTGATTTATCAACCATTTACTTTGCCAAACCTTTTTTTTAAGAATTCTGTACTGACCAAAGCATATGTGTGCTTAAGAACAAACACTAATAATGTTTGACAATTAATATGTTGAACATATTAAAACCGAGATCAAGGAGTAGAATGTTGCTGGCAGAGGTTCCAAAAAGTGCAAGAGGCTCCAGGGAATGGGGAAAATATGCAGATGGGATAGAAAACCTAATATCCCATTGAGTATGGGATAGAAAACTTCATATATGGGATAGAAAACCTCACATGCCATTGAATATGGGACAGAAACCCTCACATATGGGATAGAAAACCTCACATTCCATTGCATATGGGATAGAAAACCTAACACCCAACCTATAATAAAATCCCCTAATATAACTTTAGTTGCCAAGTATTGGTTATGCAAAAGCCAGATGATGCCTCTTCACAGAGATAATCTAGTTTATGAATGTATGGGAAATTAATTCAATAGTCCAGTTTTAATTTTTTAATGTGGAGGTGGGTTTTTTGGGGGGTGTTATTTGGTGGGGGTGTTTTGTTTTAATTTTGGTTCTGAGTTTCTTTGGGGTGGGTGTGCTAGGGAAGAAGTAAAGGGTTTGGGTTTGGGTGTTTGCTTTCCAGCCTTAGCACAGGGATGTGGCTTCCTCAGAGAGGGTGGTAAGGATGCTCAGTAGGGGAACATGAGGCACTTTGCCAAAATATTCCTTATGTCTTTGACAGATGTGGAGTCAGTCTGAGTGCCAGCAGTGTCTGCAGGGGAGCTGTGGACAGTTCATCTATCACAACACTGGGGGTGGCACAAAGCTCTTCTGGTCTGCCCACTGCTCAGAAATCCTTGCTCCTGGCTGTGGAACTTCTGGCTGTGGAACTCCTCCTCAGCCTGTGTCCGGCCAATCTTCAGCCTTGAGACTTTCTAGAACGGTGTTCCCTGAGTCATGAGAGTTGAGTTTCAAGTCCCGCACCCAGGGATTCCACTGCTGGGCAGCATAAAACAGTGTTCCCAACTGCTGTCCTCAAGAGCTGTAGCCCCCTGTGACCTGTGTCCCTTCTCCCATCAGAGCTTTGTTTTGCTGGTGCCTGGCTTGGGAGTCCTTGCCTTGCACAGGAGACTGGACTGGACTACAAACACATGCTAACAGTGGTAACAGGCAACTTTATTTACACAACTAAATAAATTTCAGCATTTGTGCATGCAGAGGAGGAAGATTGGCAGGACAGAGGACGCCTTTGACCTGAGGCTGCCTTTGGACGAGCAGGCACTGCCCCAGTATGTAATGGTCATGGTCCACTGCAGCCTGCAGTGGATCCTGTTCATCCTGCTGCCCATGTCTTTTTTCTCATGAGGCCCAGCAGTATCTGGTGCACCCGAGTTAAGAATTTCACCACTATCTCGTATGGATGTGGAGCAGGCAAGAGAGGTTGCATTGACATTGGCTCCTCAGAGGGGTTTGAGGTCGACTCTGGCTCTGGTGTGGCTGTTGCAGTTGAGTGATCAGGAGTGGGAGTACAGCAGCCTGACTCTGTTGGTGTTGGCTCTGGCTGCTCAAAAGGGGTTGAGCTGAAGGTTGGCTCTGGTGCTGGAGTGGCTGTTTCAGCTGACTCTGGACATGGAGTGGGAGTAGAGCAGTTTGACTCTGTTGGTGTTGGCTCTGGCTGCTCAAAAGAGGTTGAGCTGAAGGTTGGCTCTGGTGCTGGAGTGGCTGTTTCAGCTGACTCTGGACATGGAGTGGGAGTAGAGCAGCCTGACTCTGTTGGTGCTGACTCTGGCTGCTCCAAGGGGGCTGAGCTGAAGGTTGGCTCTGGTCTTGGAGTAGCTGTTTCAGCTGACTCAGGATATGGAGTGGGAGTAGAGCAGTTTGACTCTGTCAGTGTTGGCTCTGGCTGCTCAAGAGGGGTTGAGATGTAGGTTGTCTCTGGTGCTAGAGTGTCTGTTCCAGGTGGACGCATGCCCATCTGAATCAGGATCCAGTTGTAGAAGTACTGAGTGGAGGTGTAGACTCCCGGGCGTTTTGTTCTGACACAGCCTTTTCCCCAGCTGGTCACTCCAACAAGCCAAAAGTAGCCAGCATGGTTATCTTTGCACACCAGAGGCCCTCCACTGTCACCCTGCAACAGAGGAAAGAGGATTAGGGTGCTGTTGGGTGGCTGCTGTCAGCACTAGAGGCCTGTTTCTCTCTTGCAGCCCCTGCCACAGCTGTATTCATGGTACAAAAAGGCTTTGCTCAGGTGCTGGAGTCTCAAGAACCTTAGCTGGGAACAGGGTGGGTGTCTGTGAAGGCCCCCTTTTGTATCTGCACAGTGATCCTGGATGGGCAGAGCATAGATCATCCAGAATCTGGATCTGTGGGCTGCTGAGAACACTGGATGGGCTTTCTGGGCAGAGGGGCAGGCCTGGGGAACACGGTCACTTGGCAAGGAAACTCCAGCAGTGGAGGAAAAGTGGTTTGCCAGACAAAGCCCATGGTGACGGGGTACCTTCGCTGCTGGCTCCCAGCACTCATACCTGGCAGGTGTCCATGCCACCCCGTGGGTAGCCAGCACACAGGTTGTGGGTGTGGATGGCCCCAGCGTACCGACGGCTGCTGTTAACCAGCCGGATATCCAGGAGACGGACCTTGGCTTCCTGCAGGACATCACTCGGACCCTGAGCTGCAAGCACAGGAAGGAATGGGCACCCAGCAGCTCTTTGCCAGTTCCACTCCCCTGTCTGGGGGTGAACTCATTCCCTAGGGCTTGGCTTTGCCTCTGGAGCAGTTGTTGAAGCGCTGTGTCCTTTCTGTCTGCCTTTGGGGAGCAGGCCAGGCCCAGCTCTCCAGAGGCATACATCCTACAGCCTGACTTTGGTTTGTGCTGTCAGGAAGCCAAACCCATCTTGCTGGTGTGCCCAGCTCACCCTCAGGGCCCTTTTTGGGAACTCACCTTTTGCAGTGGCAGAACCCCAGCCAGCAATGTAGCAGGTTTTCAGCTCTGACACTGTGAGCGAGGCGTTGGGCACGCAGGCAAGCTGGACGTAGTCACTGCACTCCACGGGCTTGTCCAGCTCCAGCAGGGCGATGTCGTTCTGCTGGGAATCAGCCGTGTACTCCTGGTGGGCCAGGAGCCGCTTGATGTGGCGCACCTGAGTTTCAGGGCCCAGATGGGTCAGCTTGGTGGCCCCGATCAGCACACGCCACATGGTGACATTCCTGCAAGGCAGAGAGGGGTCTGAGGAAGAGCAGAGCCGTGTGCTGTTGATGCCTTAGGATTTTAGCTTTTGTATTTTTCATCCATTTGTAATCCTGCAGTTTTTTACTGTATAACTAAATTCTGCACACAGTGTGAGCTGCTGCTGCTTTCCCATTCTGGTCACAAAAATTCCTCTCCAGGCCTGGCAATCAAGGATACCTCACTGCCTCAGGCCTCGAGAGATGGAAACAAAAGTGAGTTGAGGGGAGCAAACTGGGGGTAAATGACTTCATTACCTGAAGCTGTAATTAGAAGATTAACCCTAAATATGCAAATGGACCAAATTTATAGGTGTGAAAACCTTTGACCCGTGGTCAATTTTGGGTTGTAGCACTTGGGGGGGTCTTTTGTTTTGCCTAAAATGGACCTGGAGGCCCTTCAATAAATATAATCACTTTTTATTCCTTGTCTGGCCTGTTTTTAGGTAGTCCTGAAAAGGCATCACTGTGGCAGCTCAGCACTTCCCTTCCTTCTGCTTCTCAAGGCAGAGAGGAAAGCAGGGCAATGAGGAGTGTGACTGCCCTAGCATGCCTTAGGCTCCAGGAATGCCACACTGGAGGCTGCTGGGCAGCAGTGGCACGAGCCCAGCCTTCTGAGCAGTCCCTCAGTTGGGCCCCGTAGTATTGAGGTGCTGCAGGCTGGGCAACTGTTTGTGTGGTGAGGATACCCTCATTCCCTGCTCCTCCTTACCTGGCCTGGAGGAAGCAATGGGCTGTTGTGAGGACCCACTGTGGGCTGATGAGGGACCCTCCACATGTATGGCCGGTGCCTATTTTCCTGGGGTCCTGGATGCTGACAATCCAGGGCCAGGCCCCTGGCAGGGCACCTGTGCCAGTCACAATTCGGTAGTCAGCATCTATGGAGTTGTAGTCAGAAGCCATGGGCCGGAGCCCACAGGTCCCTCTGGAAGCACAAAATCATTACTGCCCTTCTGTTCCAGTACCTGGGTGCTGGCAAGGAGGCTCCCACATGGGGTTTGGGGTGTGGCAATGGGGGACAAGCACCCTCCTAGAGCCTGGGGCCATACCTGCAGTTGCCCCAGGTACCATGTGCAGGTCTGTACACAGCCAGCAGGATGAAGAGGTACAGGTACAGAAGATTCATCGCTGTCAGCAGCATCTGTCAGCTGAAAGAGACAAAAGCTTGTCTCTTCCAGTGCAGTCTCTGACGAGTGCTGCAGCAACTGCACTGTCCATGGCACCTGGGGCTGATGTCACAGAGTGGGTGGTTCCAGGTTCTGGGCACAGTGTCCTCAGAGGGCAGGGAAAGGCCACAGCCTCACAGAACCACAGAATGGTTTGGGCTGGAAGGGACCTTGAAGGTTGTGAAAGGCAAAAGGGGTCCCTTGCCTCGCACATGCAAAACGACACCATGGGCAGACAAATCTGGCACAGAGGGAAAGTCACTCCAAAGGCAGTGTTTGGTCAGAGAGGGTGCTCAGAGCCACCACACGATGGAGAAAACTAGCACATCAAAGCTAGAAAGAGGACAGGAAGGAACAATGCCATGTGCAAACTACTTGGGGGGATGCTTCAAGGCACATAAGCCTTAGCTGATGGAACAAACCTGGAAACTCCTGAGTGTTGCAAGAGGAATTGCTGACCATGGCAGAGTGCGAGAAGCTGACAGGAGTTTCAATGCCATGAGGAAGCCCTTCTGAGTCTGTTTATACATTCTCCATGTCTGGAGCAGGGTGAGTACTGCAAATGCCTCAGTGCTGCCTCTTGCTTTGGAGACTGGTGCTGGAGGTCATGGCTGCAGAAAACAAGGGACTGAGATGGAGAGTGCTCATGCACTCACTTTTGTGGTTTGGGAATGGCATTCCCCAGTCTGGTGTTTCCACTGGAACACTGCAAACCACTGCTCCTCACTCCCTTCTCCCTCTCCCCTCCCTTCTCTGGTGGGCTTGAGAATAGAACTGGAAGCACAAAAGTTAAAGACTGTGGGTTGAGACAAGAACAATATAATGGAAACAGCAATGAAACAAGAAAATGAGCAGTAACCGCAACAATATTAATAATGGACTGGGACAATTCACATGCAACCATCCACCCCATAGAGCCTGGCAGTACCCAACCAGGCTGTCATGCATGTTATCCAGCGGAGATTTCTTCCCCTGTCCCTGGAAAATGTTGTGGAGTGGTTCAGAACAACCTCCACGTCCTGGCCATGCCCTGTCCTGGTTATGGCAAAAATTTACCCCATCCTGGCCAGAACCAGGACATTCACCCTCATGATCTGCCCCACAGCTTTGGAATCTGTGCCAGAAGGTCTGGCAGGGCAGGGAGGGCAGTCACCAGGGATTGGCAGACGTTGGAAACTCCTTATCCCTCTCTCTGGCCCCTGGTTTTCCTTGTTTTATGGAATGGAAGAACACATGTCCAACTCCTCCCAGTATCTCCTTCACTGGAAATCCTCCGTGCTTTGATTCCTTCTCTGACATTCTGCTGCACCTGGGGAATGCAGTGGGAAAACCCAAGGCTTTGTGTGAAGGTCACTCCCTCAGCACTTCACCTGAGGTGCACAGGAAGGCTGCCCTGGCTCTACCACACCTCATCCAGAACACCTGGAAGCTCTTCCCTCCCCATTCACACACTCCCCTGCCTTGTCCTCCTCATCCCACAGGGATGCACAGAGGGGCTACCACACTTCACGGTTTGGTAGCCCTGATACCACACTCCTGACTGGAATGGGGTGACCCTGGGGCAGTTTTGGCCTGCATCAGTTCCATGTCCTGCCTCAGCACACCCAGGTTCTCTGTTGGCGTCTGTGCTCATCTCTGCAGCTTTGCTGTCCTGCACCAGGAGTTTGCTGAATAAAATCATCCTCTAGAAAGGACATGTGACACAAGCCCAGGAGTAAGCAGCACCATGGGAGAGTTCAGCAAGGTGCCCTGGGGACAGCCAGGCCAGGCAGGGGAAGGTGGGGGGACCACGGCCTCACTGAAGCAGCCACATTGTACAGCACAAAAAATAAAGCTAAATAAATGCTGGGATGAAATACAGCACTGCTGGGACTGCTCCATTTAGCAAATAACAGTTGTGGGGGAGATTTACAGATGTACTGGGTACATCTGGGAACTGGGGCTCCTGCTGGAAGTCTTCAATCTTGAAGCTCCCAGTTCCCAAAGCTGGTAAATCCTTCCCAGCAATGGCTCCTGAGGCAGGGAGAGGGGTGGAAAGCCAAGGATGGGGCAGAGATCAGAAGGAGCTGGGGAGCTCAGAGAGGTCTTCAAGGGGAAGAGGATTTGTCTGAAAGGCCCTCACTTTTCTGGTCATCTTGGCAACTCTGGCAGGTTTAACAGGAGGTTTGTCTGGAAACAAGACAGGGACATATTGGCATGATGGGTGCTGGCATATTCCAGTCTTAGGCTTTGCAGAGAGAGATTTGCTGTTTCCCCATAGGCCACAGAGGATTTTAATATGAGGTGAACTCCCCAAGCTTGCATCCACCCTGTTCCATGGCCTCTGGCTCTGAGAAATGCTCTCCTGTGCACCCTGCTTCATTCCCTCAGATCAATGGCTGATGTGCCAGCAGCTCCTGCTCCAGAAGGGCAGCACATGATGAAGGTGCCACCCCTGCAGCTGAAAAGAAGGTTCCTTTTGCCATGGCATTCCAGGAGGTCATAAGACACATCATCAATGGAGTCTGAAAAAAAGAAAAATTAGAAGTTGAGGCAGCTGCATTTACCAGTGTGGGCAGTCCAGAGAGAACTGCCTGGACCTGACCCAGTTTGTGGATCAGAGCCAGAAATAGGTTCCCTTAGCTAGAAATGAGACCTCTCTACCCAGAGAGCCAGCTGCTTGCCATTCCATTGCTCCCTGGCCACAAGCAGCACTTCATCCATGAGCTCTCACCCCACAGAGCCCCTAGGTAACCCTGAAAAGACTCCTTCAGTATCAGGGGCTGCAAGAGACCTCTAGATGAGCAGCTAGAGGATTAGGTGAGGAGAAGAACTGAAATAAAATGCGTGTTTTTCCCTGGATTTGTGGAAGACAACAAGAAAGAAATACAGGACCCCAAAAAACAAACCCACTCGATGGGAGAGGCAGGTGAGCACCTCTGGTTCAGGAATTACAGAATGCACTCAACTGCAGCTTGCAGACAAGGATCCTGGCACGTTCCAGCAGCCAGCACTGCCACCTGATCCCAGCATCCCTCTGCCCCATGGATTTACACAGGACCCCAAAGCCCCAGTGGTCAGTGAAAGGAAAACATCCAACTGTCCACACTTGGCAACCTACTCCTGGGTTCTGCAGCCTGTGGAGAAAGACAAATTCCCTCACTAGAAAACTAAGCAGGTTTGAGCTGGGCTTTCTCAAAGCACACTAAAGGCAGAGGTGGGCTTCTCCGTGCTGTTTGGGAAGTGGCACATGAACCACACGGGAATCAGAGAGAGATTATCAACTCCAGAGGCACTGCTGAGCGCAGCCTCTCCTGACTCCAGCTGGGCTCCAGCCCCGAGGTGACCTGTGCCTCCAAACAGAGGGGCCAGAGTGACCTGCACTGACCAGGCCGGCCACAGCTCCGTGTCACACTGACCACTGCAGCGTCCAGCCAGTCCCTCCAGAGGCTCTTCCAATCTCCACCTCCACCTTACAGGGGCATGGAACGCCGCTGATCACACCCGCTGCTCCCTGACCTGCAGCCAGAGGAAGATTTCCTCATTTGCTGCTGTGGCCAGTGGCACCTCTCTGTAGCAGGTTTTGCGTCCTGCTCGGTGCCCCAGTGCTCCAGACAGGCTGGCTCCGTGCTGCTGGGCCTCTCCCGGTCCCTCTGAGCAGGGCTGCAGCCGAGTCTTCAGAACAGCCCCAATTCCCCAAAACAGCCCCCAAAACAGCCCGGCGCTGTCTGTGTGGGGAACATCAAACCCACACCAAGGAATGGCTTTGCCCAGTGCCCCGGGATGGAGCAGCCCCGGCCTGCTCCACCAGAGCCCAGGGCGGCTCTGGGAGCCCTGAGGGCACGAGAGAAGGAAACTTCAGCGTGAGGGTCTGCAGCGGCCAGGGGAACACCAGCGCCTCCGAGCCGCCCTGCCAGACACGTACGGCCCTCCACCACCCTCGCAGTGGTGCGGGAATGTGCTCGCTGCTGAGGGCGGCCTCGCGGCTCGGCGAGCAGCTCGGGCAGGGCCGCCGCTGTCCGCTCCGTGCGGAGCGCAGCCTCCTCCGGACGCGGCCGTGAGGCGGTCTGGGCCCTCGGGTGTCGCCTCCGGCAGAATCAGCGGCTCGGTGGAGCTCACACGAAGCTCTCCCTGGGGCGGGACAGCCCTTGCCCGTGGGGTGTCGGGCGGGCCCCGGGCCGGCCGAGGGTTGCCCGGCTGAGCCCGGGGCCGCCCCTGACGTGGGGCTCTGGGGCAGAGTCCGGCCCGCGGTGCCCAGCAGGGATGCGCGGTTCTGTCTGTGCTCGGGCAGCACCAGAGTAGAGTTTTTCCCTGCTACAGTACCTACGCTACCCCGCGAAAGAGCATCGCTCAGGTTTGACAGGAGGAGAAATCTGTGTGGCCGTCAGCTATCACCTATGGCCCGGTCAGGATACTGATGGATTTTCTGACCTATTCGCTAGGGTCGTGTAAAATGTTAAACTGCAGATGCTTTCTGAAAGCAACTAGTGCTTTGAATGGTACAATCTGGATTACAGAAGCTTTATGTAGTGTTAGGCTGTGAACCACAATAGGTTTATTCTACAAGTTAATAGGGATATGCCAGATCATGTTACACTTCTGTTTTATCTTCTGTTTTGACCCTATGGCAAGCATCAGTTGGGTTTATTTAGCTCTTTATTAGCCCTTTATTTAGCTCTTAGCATTTTTCACATTTTGTGTGAAAAATGAATTAACTTTTAGGTAGATATTTTTAAAGAGGAAAAATGTATTTGTGCCTATTGATGCTGCAGTGATTTGTGGTTTTGAGACCCATCTTGCAAAATACCACATGCTGAGGCTGATTGTCATAGCTCTGAAGCCAGCCCTGGGTATGGAATGCTTTTCATTCTTTGGAGTGTTCATTCCAGGCAGTTCTGTGTAACGAGATCTTTACAGAGCATGGAAGATGCCTCTAGGGGAAGTCTCCATTTTGATTGCTGTGCCTAGACTAATTCTGATACTCCTGAGTTTGCTGTCAGGTTTTTACGATGCTGAAATGTGTGTTTTCCAGGTTCCTGTGTGGGCTATTTTTCACTAAGAATCTAGAAAATATCTTGGCTTTTCGTGGGGTTTAGTGCAAAATAGGTTTGACTGTAGGAACCACATTGTTGCAAAGATGAAGCATGCAATTAAAGTTCTTTCTAATAATTTGAGATGATTTAAATATATGTCAAATGAAATGCCATAGTCAAGGAACCAAAGCAGTCGAATGAATTGCCTATAAATTCCTTTGGCATGAAGCGTGTTGAGTGAAATGTTTATTTCTTCTAAGCAATAGGTCATAAGAGTGTTTAAATAAAGGTATAGTATATATAATGCACTGGAGCACAATCCATGGATTAGAGTGAAATTTCAACACTCAGTTCCTTTACTTAGAGAAGTCCACCTATGCCCAGATGGATTAATTAATTGTAGTGGTAGAAAATACAGGGTGTAAAACACAGCTGACTGTTGAGCTTAGTATATCACTATGTTGTAGAGAAACTCAAGAATCAAGAAAATTCTAAATAAGTAAATGCTAATTTGTCATGCAGTACTATGGTATTTTCAGGCAGCTAATCAAGAAAATTTGAATTGGAAGACCGTCAAACTTGTTTCATACAATAAAACTCTGAGAGACTTATCTACAAATAGAAACACAAGGAGCATCCTTTTTTGTACTCAGCAAAGAGCTGGAGTATGTTGTGCTGTTACGGAGGTTTATTTTTATAAACTACTCCAATGAATTTTATAAGCATGTAAAAGATTGTAAGTGCCCTGAAACATGTTTATTCTTGGACTGGCAATTACATACATGGATTCAGTTTTGATTTTCTTTAAAATAAAAATAAAAATATTTCTCTGGAGTAATTTGCTCTCGGTAACAAGAGTCATCTGCAAGAGAAATATCCAAACCAATTTCTGGGCAGTGGAAGTAGCTTTATTTTTTATAACATTCTTAGTACCTGTGACCAGGGTTGGTAGAGTGCCAGTCCTGCCAGCTTTAAGGAGCTGCATGTAAGTGTACCCTCGTTTCCTCAGAATCCCAGGGATGTGGACATTTCTTTGAGATGAGCTTTTAGGAAGCCCCAGAACATCTGGTGGTGTGACATCTTCCTGCATGCTCTGTTTCTGCACGTGATGTTTTCCAGTGCTTTCAAACATCCCTTCCCTTCTGTTTTTTCAGATGGTTATTTAGACCTATCTTGAGAGCTACTCTCTTCAGCCTCAGCTTTATCCAAGATACAATATGGTTATTATATAACCTAGTATTTTTTCATTTTACTTACATTTCATTACATAACCTAGTATTTTACATTGTTACTTGCACAGCAGAATAACTGCAGAACTCTGCTCGATCCAGGTTATACTGAAAACTAAAAAAAATGCTATTTTTACATGCCTGACATTTTTCTTGCATATTTGAGCTTAGGTATTATGTTTGCTCATTTCAGGAGTGCTTCTGAACCACAGTCCAGAAAGAAGAAAAATCTTCTTGGTTGAAGTTGAACATTTGTCTCTAAGAGTAAGAACAAAGCCATGCCAGTGCTTTCAGAAGACTCAGGTAATTCAGCTGCATGCTTTCAACAGAGCAGTGACTGAAATCTTGTCATACCTGTTTCACACATAAAAATAATTTAAATAGGAGTAAAATGTAATAGAATTAAGATAATTCAACTGAAGTTTCTGAGCAATTACCTACAAGAAGGAAGGTGGAATGTAAAAGGTGAAAATTAATAAAGTTTGTCAGGATCAGTTTCCTACTAACCCTAGAGCACCCAAATATACTCTGATAGACCTGAATATACTCTGATAGACTTGAATATATTCTGATAGATCTGAATATATTCTGATAGACCTGAATATATTCTGATAGGCAGAATTGGACCCCTCAGTGTAACAGTGCCTTCTACATGTGCTTACTAAAGATCAGCCCATATATCTCTGCTGCTTGCTGTGTCATTTCTTAATATTTTCTGAACAGGGGTTGATAAACATTGTAAATATCCTTCCTTTTAACTTAAAATAAGTGTCTTTGTTCAAGGCTACTTTACTAGCTTCTCCAGTATGCTGCCCAGGAGAAGTCACAGATAATAAATGATGCTTAGGATTAAAGCAGGAGTGAGTTTGAGTCTCCTGGATCAAAATCCACTCTAAGGTTCGTGGAGAGAATAGCCACAGGAATAGATTTGAACCCCCTCCACCTTTTTATATTTCCTGTTTTGTTTTGGTCCTGTGTTCCCAGACATGGTTCACCGGGAAAAATCTGGCCTTTGTCTGGCTCTGTGTGTTGCAAAATTGGGATATTTAAATATTTTTTTAGAAAACTAGCCACAAGCTTTGATTCCACCACAATGGAAATCTACACTTTATCCTTTCTTCCTCTGGTCAGGCCTGGCTTTTTATAGGTGCCTCAGAGTGGAAGGGGCAGGATAACACTTGTAAGCAAAGCTGCTGGGGAGGTAGAGCTGCTACCTGTGCAAAAAAAGGTCATTCAATCAGTTTGAGAGTCTGCTGTGGTACTAAAATTTCAAATTTGTAAGAGGGGAAACAAAGGGTTCTGGAAACAAGGAGTAATAAACATGAAGTGTTAAATGTGAAAGATAATTTCTTAAGAAATATATATTGCTTTGTTAGATTTTGCCTTAATATGATGGTGTGCTTGACACTTATGAGGGGAGTGTTGCAAAATGAGCTGTGGATAAACACGAGATAATCACAAGTCTCTGCAAATGTGATGATCATCAATGTGATACCCAAATAAATGTAGTGACTGTTAAGACTGCAGTAGAAGGTCCTGTGAGAAATGCTGTGTAGAATGTTTTTGTTCTGTCCTGAATCTAAATTTAGGGTTGCATGAAACTTTGGCCCTTTTGACATCTCAGCTAAGACCTGATTCAAATCATAAAGAGGAAATGGGATTCCTTAGGGATGTCTTCAGTGAAAGAAGTCTCAGCTACCTGATGAAGGTAAAAGTTTGTATTTATTTATGTACATTCTCCTTACAGTTTACTTTTTCTCTGTTCCCTTGATTTATCAACCATTTACTTTGCCAAACCTTTTTTTTAAGAATTCTGTACTGACCAAAGCATATGTGTGCTTAAGAACAAACACTAATAATGTTTGACAATTAATATGTTGAACATATTAAAACCGAGATCAAGGAGTAGAATGTTGCTGGCAGAGGTTCCAAAAAGTGCAAGAGGCTCCAGGGAATGGGGAAAATATGCAGATGGGATAGAAAACCTAATATCCCATTGAGTATGGGATAGAAAACTTCATATATGGGATAGAAAACCTCACATGCCATTGAATATGGGACAGAAACCCTCACATATGGGATAGAAAACCTCACATTCCATTGCATATGGGATAGAAAACCTAACACCCAACCTATAATAAAATCCCCTAATATAACTTTAGTTGCCAAGTATTGGTTATGCAAAAGCCAGATGATGCCTCTTCACAGAGATAATCTAGTTTATGAATGTATGGGAAATTAATTCAATAGTCCAGTTTTAATTTTTTAATGTGGAGGTGGGTTTTTTTGGGGGTGTTATTTGGTGGGGGTGTTTTGTTTTAATTTTGGTTCTGAGTTTCTTTGGGGTGGGTGTGCTAGGGAAGAAGTAAAGGGTTTGGGTTTGGGTGTTTGCTTTCCAGCCTTAGCACAGGGATGTGGCTTCCTCAGAGAGGGTGGTAAGGATGCTCAGTAGGGGAACATGAGGCACTTTGCCAAAATATTCCTTATGTCTTTGACAGATGTGGAGTCAGTCTGAGTGCCAGCAGTGTCTGCAGGGGAGCTGTGGACAGTTCATCTATCACAACACTGGGGGTGGCACAAAGCTCTTCTGGTCTGCCCACTGCTCAGAAATCCTTGCTCCTGGCTGTGGAACTTCTGGCTGTGGAACTCCTCCTCAGCCTGTGTCCGGCCAATCTTCAGCCTTGAGACTTTCTAGAACGGTGTTCCCTGAGTCATGAGAGTTGAGTTTCAAGTCCCGCACCCAGGGATTCCACTGCTGGGCAGCATAAAACAGTGTTCCCAACTGCTGTCCTCAAGAGCTGTAGCCCCCTGTGACCTGTGTCCCTTCTCCCATCAGAGCTTTGTTTTGCTGGTGCCTGGCTTGGGAGTCCTTGCCTTGCACAGGAGACTGGACTGGACTACAAACACATGCTAACAGTGGTAACAGGCAACTTTATTTACACAACTAAATAAATTTCAGCATTTGTGCATGCAGAGGAGGAAGATTGGCAGGACAGAGGACGCCTTTGACCTGAGGCTGCCTTTGGACGAGCAGGCACTGCCCCAGTATGTAATGGTCATGGTCCACTGCAGCCTGCAGTGGATCCTGTTCATCCTGCTGCCCATGTCTTTTTTCTCATGAGGCCCAGCAGTATCTGGTGCACCCGAGTTAAGAATTTCACCACTATCTCGTATGGATGTGGAGCAGGCAAGAGAGGTTGCATTGACATTGGCTCCTCAGAGGGGTTTGAGGTCGACTCTGGCTCTGGTGTGGCTGTTGCAGTTGAGTGATCAGGAGTGGGAGTACAGCAGCCTGACTCTGTTGGTGTTGGCTCTGGCTGCTCAAAAGGGGTTGAGCTGAAGGTTGGCTCTGGTGCTGGAGTGGCTGTTTCAGCTGACTCTGGACATGGAGTGGGAGTAGAGCAGTTTGACTCTGTTGGTGTTGGCTCTGGCTGCTCAAAAGAGGTTGAGCTGAAGGTTGGCTCTGGTGCTGGAGTGGCTGTTTCAGCTGACTCTGGACATGGAGTGGGAGTAGAGCAGCCTGACTCTGTTGGTGCTGACTCTGGCTGCTCCAAGGGGGCTGAGCTGAAGGTTGGCTCTGGTCTTGGAGTAGCTGTTTCAGCTGACTCAGGATATGGAGTGGGAGTAGAGCAGTTTGACTCTGTCAGTGTTGGCTCTGGCTGCTCAAGAGGGGTTGAGATGTAGGTTGTCTCTGGTGCTAGAGTGTCTGTTCCAGGTGGACGCATGCCCATCTGAATCAGGATCCAGTTGTAGAAGTACTGAGTGGAGGTGTAGACTCCCGGGCGTTTTGTTCTGACACAGCCTTTTCCCCAGCTGGTCACTCCAACAAGCCAAAAGTAGCCAGCATGGTTATCTTTGCACACCAGAGGCCCTCCACTGTCACCCTGCAACAGAGGAAAGAGGATTAGGGTGCTGTTGGGTGGCTGCTGTCAGCACTAGAGGCCTGTTTCTCTCTTGCAGCCCCTGCCACAGCTGTATTCATGGTACAAAAAGGCTTTGCTCAGGTGCTGGAGTCTCAAGAACCTTAGCTGGGAACAGGGTGGGTGTCTGTGAAGGCCCCCTTTTGTATCTGCACAGTGATCCTGGATGGGCAGAGCATAGATCATCCAGAATCTGGATCTGTGGGCTGCTGAGAACACTGGATGGGCTTTCTGGGCAGAGGGGCAGGCCTGGGGAACACGGTCACTTGGCAAGGAAACTCCAGCAGTGGAGGAAAAGTGGTTTGCCAGACAAAGCCCATGGTGACGGGGTACCTTCGCTGCTGGCTCCCAGCACTCATACCTGGCAGGTGTCCATGCCACCCCGTGGGTAGCCAGCACACAGGTTGTGGGTGTGGATGGCCCCAGCGTACCGACGGCTGCTGTTAACCAGCCGGATATCCAGGAGACGGACCTTGGCTTCCTGCAGGACATCACTCGGACCCTGAGCTGCAAGCACAGGAAGGAATGGGCACCCAGCAGCTCTTTGCCAGTTCCACTCCCCTGTCTGGGGGTGAACTCATTCCCTAGGGCTTGGCTTTGCCTCTGGAGCAGTTGTTGAAGCGCTGTGTCCTTTCTGTCTGCCTTTGGGGAGCAGGCCAGGCCCAGCTCTCCAGAGGCATACATCCTACAGCCTGACTTTGGTTTGTGCTGTCAGGAAGCCAAACCCATCTTGCTGGTGTGCCCAGCTCACCCTCAGGGCCCTTTTTGGGAACTCACCTTTTGCAGTGGCAGAACCCCAGCCAGCAATGTAGCAGGTTTTCAGCTCTGACACTGTGAGCGAGGCGTTGGGCACGCAGGCAAGCTGGACGTAGTCACTGCACTCCACGGGCTTGTCCAGCTCCAGCAGGGCGATGTCGTTCTGCTGGGAATCAGCCGTGTACTCCTGGTGGGCCAGGAGCCGCTTGATGTGGCGCACCTGAGTTTCAGGGCCCAGATGGGTCAGCTTGGTGGCCCCGATCAGCACACGCCACATGGTGACATTCCTGCAAGGCAGAGAGGGGTCTGAGGAAGAGCAGAGCCGTGTGCTGTTGATGCCTTAGGATTTTAGCTTTTGTATTTTTCATCCATTTGTAATCCTGCAGTTTTTTACTGTATAACTAAATTCTGCACACAGTGTGAGCTGCTGCTGCTTTCCCATTCTGGTCACAAAAATTCCTCTCCAGGCCTGGCAATCAAGGATACCTCACTGCCTCAGGCCTCGAGAGATGGAAACAAAAGTGAGTTGAGGGGAGCAAACTGGGGGTAAATGACTTCATTACCTGAAGCTGTAATTAGAAGATTAACCCTAAATATGCAAATGGACCAAATTTATAGGTGTGAAAACCTTTGACCCGTGGTCAATTTTGGGTTGTAGCACTTGGGGGGGTCTTTTGTTTTGCCTAAAATGGACCTGGAGGCCCTTCAATAAATATAATCACTTTTTATTCCTTGTCTGGCCTGTTTTTAGGTAGTCCTGAAAAGGCATCACTGTGGCAGCTCAGCACTTCCCTTCCTTCTGCTTCTCAAGGCAGAGAGGAAAGCAGGGCAATGAGGAGTGTGACTGCCCTAGCATGCCTTAGGCTCCAGGAATGCCACACTGGAGGCTGCTGGGCAGCAGTGGCACGAGCCCAGCCTTCTGAGCAGTCCCTCAGTTGGGCCCCGTAGTATTGAGGTGCTGCAGGCTGGGCAACTGTTTGTGTGGTGAGGATACCCTCATTCCCTGCTCCTCCTTACCTGGCCTGGAGGAAGCAATGGGCTGCTGTGAGGACCCACTGTGGGCTGATGAGGGACCCTCCACATGTATGGCCGGTGCCTATTTTCCTGGGGTCCTGGATGCTGACAATCCAGGGCCAGGCCCCTGGCAGGGCACCTGTGCCAGTCACAATTCGGTAGTCAGCATCTATGGAGTTGTAGTCAGAAGCCATGGGCCGGAGCCCACAGGTCCCTCTGGAAGCACAAAATCATTACTGCCCTTCTGTTCCAGTACCTGGGTGCTGGCAAGGAGGCTCCCACATGGGGTTTGGGGTGTGGCAATGGGGGACAAGCACCCTCCTAGAGCCTGGGGCCATACCTGCAGTTGCCCCAGGTACCATGTGCAGGTCTGTACACAGCCAGCAGGATGAAGAGGTACAGGTACAGAAGATTCATCGCTGTCAGCAGCATCTGTCAGCTGAAAGAGACAAAAGCTTGTCTCTTCCAGTGCAGTCTCTGACGAGTGCTGCAGCAACTGCACTGTCCATGGCACCTGGGGCTGATGTCACAGAGTGGGTGGTTCCAGGTTCTGGGCACAGTGTCCTCAGAGGGCAGGGAAAGGCCACAGCCTCACAGAACCACAGAATGGTTTGGGCTGGAAGGGACCTTGAAGGTTGTGAAAGGCAAAAGGGGTCCCTTGCCTCGCACATGCAAAACGACACCATGGGCAGACAAATCTGGCACAGAGGGAAAGTCACTCCAAAGGCAGTGTTTGGTCAGAGAGGGTGCTCAGAGCCACCACACGATGGAGAAAACTAGCACATCAAAGCTAGAAAGAGGACAGGAAGGAACAATGCCATGTGCAAACTACTTGGGGGGATGCTTCAAGGCACATAAGCCTTAGCTGATGGAACAAACCTGGAAACTCCTGAGTGTTGCAAGAGGAATTGCTGACCATGGCAGAGTGCGAGAAGCTGACAGGAGTTTCAATGCCATGAGGAAGCCCTTCTGAGTCTGTTTATACATTCTCCATGTCTGGAGCAGGGTGAGTACTGCAAATGCCTCAGTGCTGCCTCTTGCTTTGGAGACTGGTGCTGGAGGTCATGGCTGCAGAAAACAAGGGACTGAGATGGAGAGTGCTCATGCACTCACTTTTGTGGTTTGGGAATGGCATTCCCCAGTCTGGTGTTTCCACTGGAACACTGCAAACCACTGCTCCTCACTCCCTTCTCCCTCTCCCCTCCCTTCTCTGGTGGGCTTGAGAATAGAACTGGAAGCACAAAAGTTAAAGACTGTGGGTTGAGACAAGAACAATATAATGGAAACAGCAATGAAACAAGAAAATGAGCAGTAACCGCAACAATATTAATAATGGACTGGGACAATTCACATGCAACCATCCACCCCATAGAGCCTGGCAGTACCCAACCAGGCTGTCATGCATGTTATCCAGCGGAGATTTCTTCCCCTGTCCCTGGAAAATGTTGTGGAGTGGTTCAGAACAACCTCCACGTCCTGGCCATGCCCTGTCCTGGTTATGGCAAAAATTTACCCCATCCTGGCCAGAACCAGGACATTCACCCTCATGATCTGCCCCACAGCTTTGGAATCTGTGCCAGAGGGTCTGGCAGGGCAGGGAGGGCAGTCACCAGGGATTGGCAGACGTTGGAAACTCCTTATCCCTCTCTCTGGCCCCTGGTTTTCCTTGTTTTATGGAATGGAAGAACACATGTCCAACTCCTCCCAGTATCTCCTTCACTGGAAATCCTCCGTGCTTTGATTCCTTCTCTGACATTCTGCTGCACCTGGGGAATGCAGTGGGAAAACCCAAGGCTTTGTGTGAAGGTCACTCCCTCAGCACTTCACCTGAGGTGCACAGGAAGGCTGCCCTGGCTCTACCACACCTCATCCAGAACACCTGGAAGCTCTTCCCTCCCCATTCACACACTCCCCTGCCTTGTCCTCCTCATCCCACAGGGATGCACAGAGGGGCTACCACACTTCACGGTTTGGTAGCCCTGATACCACACTCCTGACTGGAATGGGGTGACCCTGGGGCAGTTTTGGCCTGCATCAGTTCCATGTCCTGCCTCAGCACACCCAGGTTCTCTGTTGGCGTCTGTGCTCATCTCTGCAGCTTTGCTGTCCTGCACCAGGAGTTTGCTGAATAAAATCATCCTCTAGAAAGGACATGTGACACAAGCCCAGGAGTAAGCAGCACCATGGGAGAGTTCAGCAAGGTGCCCTGGGGACAGCCAGGCCAGGCAGGGGAAGGTGGGGGGACCACGGCCTCACTGAAGCAGCCACATTGTACAGCACAAAAAATAAAGCTAAATAAATGCTGGGATGAAATACAGCACTGCTGGGACTGCTCCATTTAGCAAATAACAGTTGTGGGGGAGATTTACAGATGTACTGGGTACATCTGGGAACTGGGGCTCCTGCTGGAAGTCTTCAATCTTGAAGCTCCCAGTTCCCAAAGCTGGTAAATCCTTCCCAGCAATGGCTCCTGAGGCAGGGAGAGGGGTGGAAAGCCAAGGATGGGGCAGAGATCAGAAGGAGCTGGGGAGCTCAGAGAGGTCTTCAAGGGGAAGAGGATTTGTCTGAAAGGCCCTCACTTTTCTGGTCATCTTGGCAACTCTGGCAGGTTTAACAGGAGGTTTGTCTGGAAACAAGACAGGGACATATTGGCATGATGGGTGCTGGCATATTCCAGTCTTAGGCTTTGCAGAGAGAGATTTGCTGTTTCCCCATAGGCCACAGAGGATTTTAATATGAGGTGAACTCCCCAAGCTTGCATCCACCCTGTTCCATGGCCTCTGGCTCTGAGAAATGCTCTCCTGTGCACCCTGCTTCATTCCCTCAGATCAATGGCTGATGTGCCAGCAGCTCCTGCTCCAGAAGGGCAGCACATGATGAAGGTGCCACCCCTGCAGCTGAAAAGAAGGTTCCTTTTGCCATGGCATTCCAGGAGGTCATAAGACACATCATCAATGGAGTCTGAAAAAAAGAAAAATTAGAAGTTGAGGCAGCTGCATTTACCAGTGTGGGCAGTCCAGAGAGAACTGCCTGGACCTGACCCAGTTTGTGGATCAGAGCCAGAAATAGGTTCCCTTAGCTAGAAATGAGACCTCTCTACCCAGAGAGCCAGCTGCTTGCCATTCCATTGCTCCCTGGCCACAAGCAGCACTTCATCCATGAGCTCTCACCCCACAGAGCCCCTAGGTAACCCTGAAAAGACTCCTTCAGTATCAGGGGCTGCAAGAGACCTCTAGATGAGCAGCTAGAGGATTAGGTGAGGAGAAGAACTGAAATAAAATGCGTGTTTTTCCCTGGATTTGTGGAAGACAACAAGAAAGAAATACAGGACCCCAAAAAACAAACCCACTCGATGGGAGAGGCAGGTGAGCACCTCTGGTTCAGGAATTACAGAATGCACTCAACTGCAGCTTGCAGACAAGGATCCTGGCACGTTCCAGCAGCCAGCACTGCCACCTGATCCCAGCATCCCTCTGCCCCATGGATTTACACAGGACCCCAAAGCCCCAGTGGTCAGTGAAAGGAAAACATCCAACTGTCCACACTTGGCAACCTACTCCTGGGTTCTGCAGCCTGTGGAGAAAGACAAATTCCCTCACTAGAAAACTAAGCAGGTTTGAGCTGGGCTTTCTCAAAGCACACTAAAGGCAGAGGTGGGCTTCTCCGTGCTGTTTGGGAAGTGGCACATGAACCACACGGGAATCAGAGAGAGATTATCAACTCCAGAGGCACTGCTGAGCGCAGCCTCTCCTGACTCCAGCTGGGCTCCAGCCCCGAGGTGACCTGTGCCTCCAAACAGAGGGGCCAGAGTGACCTGCACTGACCAGGCCGGCCACAGCTCCGTGTCACACTGACCACTGCAGCGTCCAGCCAGTCCCTCCAGAGGCTCTTCCAATCTCCACCTCCACCTTACAGGGGCATGGAACGCCGCTGATCACACCCGCTGCTCCCTGACCTGCAGCCAGAGGAAGATTTCCTCATTTGCTGCTGTGGCCAGTGGCACCTCTCTGTAGCAGGTTTTGCGTCCTGCTCGGTGCCCCAGTGCTCCAGACAGGCTGGCTCCGTGCTGCTGGGCCTCTCCCGGTCCCTCTGAGCAGGGCTGCAGCCGAGTCTTCAGAACAGCCCCAATTCCCCAAAACAGCCCCCAAAACAGCCCGGCGCTGTCTGTGTGGGGAACATCAAACCCACACCAAGGAATGGCTTTGCCCAGTGCCCCGGGATGGAGCAGCCCCGGCCTGCTCCACCAGAGCCCAGGGCGGCTCTGGGAGCCCTGAGGGCACGAGAGAAGGAAACTTCAGCGTGAGGGTCTGCAGCGGCCAGGGGAACACCAGCGCCTCCGAGCCGCCCTGCCAGACACGTACGGCCCTCCACCACCCTCGCAGTGGTGCGGGAATGTGCTCGCTGCTGAGGGCGGCCTCGCGGCTCGGCGAGCAGCTCGGGCAGGGCCGCCGCTGTCCGCTCCGTGCGGAGCGCAGCCTCCTCCGGACGCGGCCGTGAGGCGGTCTGGGCCCTCGGGTGTCGCCTCCGGCAGAATCAGCGGCTCGGTGGAGCTCACACGAAGCTCTCCCTGGGGCGGGACAGCCCTTGCCCGTGGGGTGTCGGGCGGGCCCCGGGCCGGCCGAGGGTTGCCCGGCTGAGCCCGGGGCCGCCCCTGACGTGGGGCTCTGGGGCAGAGTCCGGCCCGCGGTGCCCAGCAGGGATGCGCGGTTCTGTCTGTGCTCGGGCAGCACCAGAGTAGAGTTTTTCCCTGCTACAGTACCTACGCTACCCCGCGAAAGAGCATCGCTCAGGTTTGACAGGAGGAGAAATCTGTGTGGCCGTCAGCTATCACCTATGGCCCGGTCAGGATACTGATGGATTTTCTGACCTATTCGCTAGGGTCGTGTAAAATGTTAAACTGCAGATGCTTTCTGAAAGCAACTAGTGCTTTGAATGGTACAATCTGGATTACAGAAGCTTTATGTAGTGTTAGGCTGTGAACCACAATAGGTTTATTCTACAAGTTAATAGGGATATGCCAGATCATGTTACACTTCTGTTTTATCTTCTGTTTTGACCCTATGGCAAGCATCAGTTGGGTTTATTTAGCTCTTTATTAGCCCTTTATTTAGCTCTTAGCATTTTTCACATTTTGTGTGAAAAATGAATTAACTTTTAGGTAGATATTTTTAAAGAGGAAAAATGTATTTGTGCCTATTGATGCTGCAGTGATTTGTGGTTTTGAGACCCATCTTGCAAAATACCACATGCTGAGGCTGATTGTCATAGCTCTGAAGCCAGCCCTGGGTATGGAATGCTTTTCATTCTTTGGAGTGTTCATTCCAGGCAGTTCTGTGTAACGAGATCTTTACAGAGCATGGAAGATGCCTCTAGGGGAAGTCTCCATTTTGATTGCTGTGCCTAGACTAATTCTGATACTCCTGAGTTTGCTGTCAGGTTTTTACGATGCTGAAATGTGTGTTTTCCAGGTTCCTGTGTGGGCTATTTTTCACTAAGAATCTAGAAAATATCTTGGCTTTTCGTGGGGTTTAGTGCAAAATAGGTTTGACTGTAGGAACCACATTGTTGCAAAGATGAAGCATGCAATTAAAGTTCTTTCTAATAATTTGAGATGATTTAAATATATGTCAAATGAAATGCCATAGTCAAGGAACCAAAGCAGTCGAATGAATTGCCTATAAATTCCTTTGGCATGAAGCGTGTTGAGTGAAATGTTTATTTCTTCTAAGCAATAGGTCATAAGAGTGTTTAAATAAAGGTATAGTATATATAATGCACTGGAGCACAATCCATGGATTAGAGTGAAATTTCAACACTCAGTTCCTTTACTTAGAGAAGTCCACCTATGCCCAGATGGATTAATTAATTGTAGTGGTAGAAAATACAGGGTGTAAAACACAGCTGACTGTTGAGCTTAGTATATCACTATGTTGTAGAGAAACTCAAGAATCAAGAAAATTCTAAATAAGTAAATGCTAATTTGTCATGCAGTACTATGGTATTTTCAGGCAGCTAATCAAGAAAATTTGAATTGGAAGACCGTCAAACTTGTTTCATACAATAAAACTCTGAGAGACTTATCTACAAATAGAAACACAAGGAGCATCCTTTTTTGTACTCAGCAAAGAGCTGGAGTATGTTGTGCTGTTACGGAGGTTTATTTTTATAAACTACTCCAATGAATTTTATAAGCATGTAAAAGATTGTAAGTGCCCTGAAACATGTTTATTCTTGGACTGGCAATTACATACATGGATTCAGTTTTGATTTTCTTTAAAATAAAAATAAAAATATTTCTCTGGAGTAATTTGCTCTCGGTAACAAGAGTCATCTGCAAGAGAAATATCCAAACCAATTTCTGGGCAGTGGAAGTAGCTTTATTTTTTATAACATTCTTAGTACCTGTGACCAGGGTTGGTAGAGTGCCAGTCCTGCCAGCTTTAAGGAGCTGCATGTAAGTGTACCCTCGTTTCCTCAGAATCCCAGGGATGTGGACATTTCTTTGAGATGAGCTTTTAGGAAGCCCCAGAACATCTGGTGGTGTGACATCTTCCTGCATGCTCTGTTTCTGCACGTGATGTTTTCCAGTGCTTTCAAACATCCCTTCCCTTCTGTTTTTTCAGATGGTTATTTAGACCTATCTTGAGAGCTACTCTCTTCAGCCTCAGCTTTATCCAAGATACAATATGGTTATTATATAACCTAGTATTTTTTCATTTTACTTCCATTTCATTACATAACCTAGTATTTTACATTGTTACTTGCACAGCAGAATAACTGCAGAACTCTGCTCGATCCAGGTTATACTGAAAACTAAAAAAAATGCTATTTTTACATGCCTGACATTTTTCTTGCATATTTGAGCTTAGGTATTATGTTTGCTCATTTCAGGAGTGCTTCTGAACCACAGTCCAGAAAGAAGAAAAATCTTCTTGGTTGAAGTTGAACATTTGTCTCTAAGAGTAAGAACAAAGCCATGCCAGTGCTTTCAGAAGACTCAGGTAATTCAGCTGCATGCTTTCAACAGAGCAGTGACTGAAATCTTGTCATACCTGTTTCACACATAAAAATAATTTAAATAGGAGTAAAATGTAATAGAATTAAGATAATTCAACTGAAGTTTCTGAGCAATTACCTACAAGAAGGAAGGTGGAATGTAAAAGGTGAAAATTAATAAAGTTTGTCAGGATCAGTTTCCTACTAACCCTAGAGCACCCAAATATACTCTGATAGACCTGAATATACTCTGATAGACTTGAATATATTCTGATAGATCTGAATATATTCTGATAGACCTGGATATATTCTGATAGGCAGAATTGGACCCCTCAGTGTAACAGTGCCTTCTACATGTGCTTACTAAAGATCAGCCCATATATCTCTGCTGCTTGCTGTGTCATTTCTTAATATTTTCTGAACAGGGGTTGATAAACATTGTAAATATCCTTCCTTTTAACTTAAAATAAGTGTCTTTGTTCAAGGCTACTTTACTAGCTTCTCCAGTATGCTGCCCAGGAGAAGTCACAGATAATAAATGATGCTTAGGATTAAAGCAGGAGTGAGTTTGAGTCTCCTGGATCAAAATCCACTCTAAGGTTCGTGGAGAGAATAGCCACAGGAATAGATTTGAACCCCCTCCACCTTTTTATATTTCCTGTTTTGTTTTGGTCCTGTGTTCCCAGACATGGTTCACCGGGAAAAATCTGGCCTTTGTCTGGCTCTGTGTGTTGCAAAATTGGGATATTTAAATATTTTTTTAGAAAACTAGCCACAAGCTTTGATTCCACCACAATGGAAATCTACACTTTATCCTTTCTTCCTCTGGTCAGGCCTGGCTTTTTATAGGTGCCTCAGAGTGGAAGGGGCAGGATAACACTTGTAAGCAAAGCTGCTGGGGAGGTAGAGCTGCTACCTGTGCAAAAAAAGGTCATTCAATCAGTTTGAGAGTCTGCTGTGGTACTAAAATTTCAAATTTGTAAGAGGGGAAACAAAGGGTTCTGGAAACAAGGAGTAATAAACATGAAGTGTTAAATGTGAAAGATAATTTCTTAAGAAATATATATTGCTTTGTTAGATTTTGCCTTAATATGATGGTGTGCTTGACACTTATGAGGGGAGTGTTGCAAAATGAGCTGTGGATAAACACGAGATAATCACAAGTCTCTGCAAATGTGATGATCATCAATGTGATACCCAAATAAATGTAGTGACTGTTAAGACTGCAGTAGAAGGTCCTGTGAGAAATGCTGTGTAGAATGTTTTTGTTCTGTCCTGAATCTAAATTTAGGGTTGCATGAAACTTTGGCCCTTTTGACATCTCAGCTAAGACCTGATTCAAATCATAAAGAGGAAATGGGATTCCTTAGGGATGTCTTCAGTGAAAGAAGTCTCAGCTACCTGATGAAGGTAAAAGTTTGTATTTATTTATGTACATTCTCCTTACAGTTTACTTTTTCTCTGTTCCCTTGATTTATCAACCATTTACTTTGCCAAACCTTTTTTTTAAGAATTCTGTACTGACCAAAGCATATGTGTGCTTAAGAACAAACACTAATAATGTTTGACAATTAATATGTTGAACATATTAAAACCGAGATCAAGGAGTAGAATGTTGCTGGCAGAGGTTCCAAAAAGTGCAAGAGGCTCCAGGGAATGGGGAAAATATGCAGATGGGATAGAAAACCTAATATCCCATTGAGTATGGGATAGAAAACTTCATATATGGGATAGAAAACCTCACATGCCATTGAATATGGGACAGAAACCCTCACATATGGGATAGAAAACCTCACATTCCATTGCATATGGGATAGAAAACCTAACACCCAACCTATAATAAAATCCCCTAATATAACTTTAGTTGCCAAGTATTGGTTATGCAAAAGCCAGATGATGCCTCTTCACAGAGATAATCTAGTTTATGAATGTATGGGAAATTAATTCAATAGTCCAGTTTTAATTTTTTAATGTGGAGGTGGGTTTTTTTGGGGGTGTTATTTGGTGGGGGTGTTTTGTTTTAATTTTGGTTCTGAGTTTCTTTGGGGTGGGTGTGCTAGGGAAGAAGTAAAGGGTTTGGGTTTGGGTGTTTGCTTTCCAGCCTTAGCACAGGGATGTGGCTTCCTCAGAGAGGGTGGTAAGGATGCTCAGTAGGGGAACATGAGGCACTTTGCCAAAATATTCCTTATGTCTTTGACAGATGTGGAGTCAGTCTGAGTGCCAGCAGTGTCTGCAGGGGAGCTGTGGACAGTTCATCTATCACAACACTGGGGGTGGCACAAAGCTCTTCTGGTCTGCCCACTGCTCAGAAATCCTTGCTCCTGGCTGTGGAACTTCTGGCTGTGGAACTCCTCCTCAGCCTGTGTCCGGCCAATCTTCAGCCTTGAGACTTTCTAGAACGGTGTTCCCTGAGTCATGAGAGTTGAGTTTCAAGTCCCGCACCCAGGGATTCCACTGCTGGGCAGCATAAAACAGTGTTCCCAACTGCTGTCCTCAAGAGCTGTAGCCCCCTGTGACCTGTGTCCCTTCTCCCATCAGAGCTTTGTTTTGCTGGTGCCTGGCTTGGGAGTCCTTGCCTTGCACAGGAGACTGGACTGGACTACAAACACATGCTAACAGTGGTAACAGGCAACTTTATTTACACAACTAAATAAATTTCAGCATTTGTGCATGCAGAGGAGGAAGATTGGCAGGACAGAGGACGCCTTTGACCTGAGGCTGCCTTTGGACGAGCAGGCACTGCCCCAGTATGTAATGGTCATGGTCCACTGCAGCCTGCAGTGGATCCTGTTCATCCTGCTGCCCATGTCTTTTTTCTCATGAGGCCCAGCAGTATCTGGTGCACCCGAGTTAAGAATTTCACCACTATCTGGTATGGATGTGGAGCAGGCAAGAGAGGTTGCATTGACATTGGCTCCTCAGAGGGGTTTGAGGTCGACTCTGGCTCTGGTGTGGCTGTTGCAGTTGAGTGATCAGGAGTGGGAGTACAGCAGCCTGACTCTGTTGGTGCTGACTCTGGCTGCTCCAAGGGGGCTGAGCTGAAGGTTGGCTCTGGTCTTGGAGTAGCTGTTTCAGCTGACTCTGGACATGGAGTGGGAGTAGAGCAGCCTGACTCTGTTGGTGTTGGCTCTGGCTGCTCAAAAGGGGTTGAGCTGAAGGTTGGCTCTGGTGCTGGAGTGGCTGTTTCAGCTGACTCTGGACATGGAGTGGGAGTGGAGCAGCCTGACTCTGTTGGTGTTGGCTCTGGCTGCTCAAAAGGGGTTGAGCTGAAGGTTGGCTCTGGTGCTGGAGTGGCTGTTTCAGCTGACTCTGGACATGGAGTGGGAGTAGAGCAGTTTGACTCTGTTGGTGTTGGCTCTGGCTGCTCAAAAGAGGTTGAGCTGAAGGTTGGCTCTGGTGCTGGAGTGGCTGTTTCAGCTGACTCTGGACATGGAGTGGGAGTAGAGCAGCCTGACTCTGTTGGTGCTGACTCTGGCTGCTCCAAGGGGGCTGAGCTGAAGGTTGGCTCTGGTGCTGGAGTGGCTGTTTCAGCTGACTCAGGATATGGAGTGGGAGTAGAGCAGTTTGACTCTGTCAGTGTTGGCTCTGGCTGCTCAAGAGGGGTTGAGATGTAGGTTGTCTCTGGTGCTAGAGTGTCTGTTCCAGGTGGACGCATGCCCATCTGAATCAGGATCCAGTTGTAGAAGTACTGAGTGGAGGTGTAGACTCCCGGGCGTTTTGTTCTGACACAGCCTTTTCCCCAGCTGGTCACTCCAACAAGCCAAAAGTAGCCAGCATGGTTATCTTTGCACACCAGAGGCCCTCCACTGTCACCCTGCAACAGAGGAAAGAGGATTAGGGTGCTGTTGGGTGGCTGCTGTCAGCACTAGAGGCCTGTTTCTCTCTTGCAGCCCCTGCCACAGCTGTATTCATGGTACAAAAAGGCTTTGCTCAGGTGCTGGAGTCTCAAGAACCTTAGCTGGGAACAGGGTGGGTGTCTGTGAAGGCCCCCTTTTGTATCTGCACAGTGATCCTGGATGGGCAGAGCATAGATCATCCAGAATCTGGATCTGTGGGCTGCTGAGAACACTGGATGGGCTTTCTGGGCAGAGGGGCAGGCCTGGGGAACACGGTCACTTGGCAAGGAAACTCCAGCAGTGGAGGAAAAGTGGTTTGCCAGACAAAGCCCATGGTGACGGGGTACCTTCGCTGCTGGCTCCCAGCACTCATACCTGGCAGGTGTCCATGCCACCCCGTGGGTAGCCAGCACACAGGTTGTGGGTGTGGATGGCCCCAGCGTACCGACGGCTGCTGTTAACCAGCCGGATATCCAGGAGACGGACCTTGGCTTCCTGCAGGACATCACTCGGACCCTGAGCTGCAAGCACAGGAAGGAATGGGCACCCAGCAGCTCTTTGCCAGTTCCACTCCCCTGTCTGGGGGTGAACTCATTCCCTAGGGCTTGGCTTTGCCTCTGGAGCAGTTGTTGAAGCGCTGTGTCCTTTCTGTCTGCCTTTGGGGAGCAGGCCAGGCCCAGCTCTCCAGAGGCATACATCCTACAGCCTGACTTTGGTTTGTGCTGTCAGGAAGCCAAACCCATCTTGCTGGTGTGCCCAGCTCACCCTCAGGGCCCTTTTTGGGAACTCACCTTTTGCAGTGGCAGAACCCCAGCCAGCAATGTAGCAGGTTTTCAGCTCTGACACTGTGAGCGAGGCGTTGGGCACGCAGGCAAGCTGGACGTAGTCACTGCACTCCACGGGCTTGTCCAGCTCCAGCAGGGCGATGTCGTTCTGCTGGGAATCAGCCGTGTACTCCTGGTGGGCCAGGAGCCGCTTGATGTGGCGCACCTGAGTTTCAGGGCCCAGATGGGTCAGCTTGGTGGCCCCGATCAGCACACGCCACATGGTGACATTCCTGCAAGGCAGAGAGGGGTCTGAGGAAGAGCAGAGCCGTGTGCTGTTGATGCCTTAGGATTTTAGCTTTTGTATTTTTCATCCATTTGTAATCCTGCAGTTTTTTACTGTATAACTAAATTCTGCACACAGTGTGAGCTGCTGCTGCTTTCCCATTCTGGTCACAAAAATTCCTCTCCAGGCCTGGCAATCAAGGATACCTCACTGCCTCAGGCCTCGAGAGATGGAAACAAAAGTGAGTTGAGGGGAGCAAACTGGGGGTAAATGACTTCATTACCTGAAGCTGTAATTAGAAGATTAACCCTAAATATGCAAATGGACCAAATTTATAGGTGTGAAAACCTTTGACCCGTGGTCAATTTTGGGTTGTAGCACTTGGGGGGGTCTTTTGTTTTGCCTAAAATGGACCTGGAGGCCCTTCAATAAATATAATCACTTTTTATTCCTTGTCTGGCCTGTTTTTAGGTAGTCCTGAAAAGGCATCACTGTGGCAGCTCAGCACTTCCCTTCCTTCTGCTTCTCAAGGCAGAGAGGAAAGCAGGGCAATGAGGAGTGTGACTGCCCTAGCATGCCTTAGGCTCCAGGAATGCCACACTGGAGGCTGCTGGGCAGCAGTGGCACGAGCCCAGCCTTCTGAGCAGTCCCTCAGTTGGGCCCCGTAGTATTGAGGTGCTGCAGGCTGGGCAACTGTTTGTGTGGTGAGGATACCCTCATTCCCTGCTCCTCCTTACCTGGCCTGGAGGAAGCAATGGGCTGCTGTGAGGACCCACTGTGGGCTGATGAGGGACCCTCCACATGTATGGCCGGTGCCTATTTTCCTGGGGTCCTGGATGCTGACAATCCAGGGCCAGGCCCCTGGCAGGGCACCTGTGCCAGTCACAATTCGGTAGTCAGCATCTATGGAGTTGTAGTCAGAAGCCATGGGCCGGAGCCCACAGGTCCCTCTGGAAGCACAAAATCATTACTGCCCTTCTGTTCCAGTACCTGGGTGCTGGCAAGGAGGCTCCCACATGGGGTTTGGGGTGTGGCAATGGGGGACAAGCACCCTCCTAGAGCCTGGGGCCATACCTGCAGTTGCCCCAGGTACCATGTGCAGGTCTGTACACAGCCAGCAGGATGAAGAGGTACAGGTACAGAAGATTCATCGCTGTCAGCAGCATCTGTCAGCTGAAAGAGACAAAAGCTTGTCTCTTCCAGTGCAGTCTCTGACGAGTGCTGCAGCAACTGCACTGTCCATGGCACCTGGGGCTGATGTCACAGAGTGGGTGGTTCCAGGTTCTGGGCACAGTGTCCTCAGAGGGCAGGGAAAGGCCACAGCCTCACAGAACCACAGAATGGTTTGGGCTGGAAGGGACCTTGAAGGTTGTGAAAGGCAAAAGGGGTCCCTTGCCTCGCACATGCAAAACGACACCATGGGCAGACAAATCTGGCACAGAGGGAAAGTCACTCCAAAGGCAGTGTTTGGTCAGAGAGGGTGCTCAGAGCCACCACACGATGGAGAAAACTAGCACATCAAAGCTAGAAAGAGGACAGGAAGGAACAATGCCATGTGCAAACTACTTGGGGGGATGCTTCAAGGCACATAAGCCTTAGCTGATGGAACAAACCTGGAAACTCCTGAGTGTTGCAAGAGGAATTGCTGACCATGGCAGAGTGCGAGAAGCTGACAGGAGTTTCAATGCCATGAGGAAGCCCTTCTGAGTCTGTTTATACATTCTCCATGTCTGGAGCAGGGTGAGTACTGCAAATGCCTCAGTGCTGCCTCTTGCTTTGGAGACTGGTGCTGGAGGTCATGGCTGCAGAAAACAAGGGACTGAGATGGAGAGTGCTCATGCACTCACTTTTGTGGTTTGGGAATGGCATTCCCCAGTCTGGTGTTTCCACTGGAACACTGCAAACCACTGCTCCTCACTCCCTTCTCCCTCTCCCCTCCCTTCTCTGGTGGGCTTGAGAATAGAACTGGAAGCACAAAAGTTAAAGACTGTGGGTTGAGACAAGAACAATATAATGGAAACAGCAATGAAACAAGAAAATGAGCAGTAACCGCAACAATATTAATAATGGACTGGGACAATTCACATGCAACCATCCACCCCATAGAGCCTGGCAGTACCCAACCAGGCTGTCATGCATGTTATCCAGCGGAGATTTCTTCCCCTGTCCCTGGAAAATGTTGTGGAGTGGTTCAGAACAACCTCCACGTCCTGGCCATGCCCTGTCCTGGTTATGGCAAAAATTTACCCCATCCTGGCCAGAACCAGGACATTCACCCTCATGATCTGCCCCACAGCTTTGGAATCTGTGCCAGAGGGTCTGGCAGGGCAGGGAGGGCAGTCACCAGGGATTGGCAGACGTTGGAAACTCCTTATCCCTCTCTCTGGCCCCTGGTTTTCCTTGTTTTATGGAATGGAAGAACACATGTCCAACTCCTCCCAGTATCTCCTTCACTGGAAATCCTCCGTGCTTTGATTCCTTCTCTGACATTCTGCTGCACCTGGGGAATGCAGTGGGAAAACCCAAGGCTTTGTGTGAAGGTCACTCCCTCAGCACTTCACCTGAGGTGCACAGGAAGGCTGCCCTGGCTCTACCACACCTCATCCAGAACACCTGGAAGCTCTTCCCTCCCCATTCACACACTCCCCTGCCTTGTCCTCCTCATCCCACAGGGATGCACAGAGGGGCTACCACACTTCACGGTTTGGTAGCCCTGATACCACACTCCTGACTGGAATGGGGTGACCCTGGGGCAGTTTTGGCCTGCATCAGTTCCATGTCCTGCCTCAGCACACCCAGGTTCTCTGTTGGCGTCTGTGCTCATCTCTGCAGCTTTGCTGTCCTGCACCAGGAGTTTGCTGAATAAAATCATCCTCTAGAAAGGACATGTGACACAAGCCCAGGAGTAAGCAGCACCATGGGAGAGTTCAGCAAGGTGCCCTGGGGACAGCCAGGCCAGGCAGGGGAAGGTGGGGGGACCACGGCCTCACTGAAGCAGCCACATTGTACAGCACAAAAAATAAAGCTAAATAAATGCTGGGATGAAATACAGCACTGCTGGGACTGCTCCATTTAGCAAATAACAGTTGTGGGGGAGATTTACAGATGTACATCTGGGAACTGGGGCTCCTGCTGGAAGTCTTCAATCTTGAAGCTCCCAGTTCCCAAAGCTGGTAAATCCTTCCCAGCAATGGCTCCTGAGGCAGGGAGAGGGGTGGAAAGCCAAGGATGGGGCAGAGATCAGAAGGAGCTGGGGAGCTCAGAGAGGTCTTCAAGGGGAAGAGGATTTGTCTGAAAGGCCCTCACTTTTCTGGTCATCTTGGCAACTCTGGCAGGTTTAACAGGAGGTTTGTCTGGAAACAAGACAGGGACATATTGGCATGATGGGTGCTGGCATATTCCAGTCTTAGGCTTTGCAGAGAGAGATTTGCTGTTTCCCCATAGGCCACAGAGGATTTTAATATGAGGTGAACTCCCCAAGCTTGCATCCACCCTGTTCCATGGCCTCTGGCTCTGAGAAATGCTCTCCTGTGCACCCTGCTTCATTCCCTCAGATCAATGGCTGATGTGCCAGCAGCTCCTGCTCCAGAAGGGCAGCACATGATGAAGGTGCCACCCCTGCAGCTGAAAAGAAGGTTCCTTTTGCCATGGCATTCCAGGAGGTCATAAGACACATCATCAATGGAGTCTGAAAAAAAGAAAAATTAGAAGTTGAGGCAGCTGCATTTACCAGTGTGGGCAGTCCAGAGAGAACTGCCTGGACCTGACCCAGTTTGTGGATCAGAGCCAGAAATAGGTTCCCTTAGCTAGAAATGAGACCTCTCTACCCAGAGAGCCAGCTGCTTGCCATTCCATTGCTCCCTGGCCACAAGCAGCACTTCATCCATGAGCTCTCACCCCACAGAGCCCCTAGGTAACCCTGAAAAGACTCCTTCAGTATCAGGGGCTGCAAGAGACCTCTAGATGAGCAGCTAGAGGATTAGGTGAGGAGAAGAACTGAAATAAAATGCGTGTTTTTCCCTGGATTTGTGGAAGACAACAAGAAAGAAATACAGGACCCCAAAAAACAAACCCACTCGATGGGAGAGGCAGGTGAGCACCTCTGGTTCAGGAATTACAGAATGCACTCAACTGCAGCTTGCAGACAAGGATCCTGGCACGTTCCAGCAGCCAGCACTGCCACCTGATCCCAGCATCCCTCTGCCCCATGGATTTACACAGGACCCCAAAGCCCCAGTGGTCAGTGAAAGGAAAACATCCAACTGTCCACACTTGGCAACCTACTCCTGGGTTCTGCAGCCTGTGGAGAAAGACAAATTCCCTCACTAGAAAACTAAGCAGGTTTGAGCTGGGCTTTCTCAAAGCACACTAAAGGCAGAGGTGGGCTTCTCCGTGCTGTTTGGGAAGTGGCACATGAACCACACGGGAATCAGAGAGAGATTATCAACTCCAGAGGCACTGCTGAGCGCAGCCTCTCCTGACTCCAGCTGGGCTCCAGCCCCGAGGTGACCTGTGCCTCCAAACAGAGGGGCCAGAGTGACCTGCACTGACCAGGCCGGCCACAGCTCCGTGTCACACTGACCACTGCAGCGTCCAGCCAGTCCCTCCAGAGGCTCTTCCAATCTCCACCTCCACCTTACAGGGGCATGGAACGCCGCTGATCACACCCGCTGCTCCCTGACCTGCAGCCAGAGGAAGATTTCCTCATTTGCTGCTGTGGCCAGTGGCACCTCTCTGTAGCAGGTTTTGCGTCCTGCTCGGTGCCCCAGTGCTCCAGACAGGCTGGCTCCGTGCTGCTGGGCCTCTCCCGGTCCCTCTGAGCAGGGCTGCAGCCGAGTCTTCAGAACAGCCCCAATTCCCCAAAACAGCCCCCAAAACAGCCCGGCGCTGTCTGTGTGGGGAACATCAAACCCACACCAAGGAATGGCTTTGCCCAGTGCCCCGGGATGGAGCAGCCCCGGCCTGCTCCACCAGAGCCCAGGGCGGCTCTGGGAGCCCTGAGGGCACGAGAGAAGGAAACTTCAGCGTGAGGGTCTGCAGCGGCCAGGGGAACACCAGCGCCTCCGAGCCGCCCTGCCAGACACGTACGGCCCTCCACCACCCTCGCAGTGGTGCGGGAATGTGCTCGCTGCTGAAGGCGGCCTCGCGGCTCGGCGAGCAGCTCGGGCAGGGCCGCCGCTGTCCGCTCCGTGCGGAGCGCAGCCTCCTCCGGACGCGGCCGTGAGGCGGTCTGGGCCCTCGGGTGTCGCCTCCGGCAGAATCAGCGGCTCGGTGGAGCTCACACGAAGCTCTCCCTGGGGCGGGACAGCCCTTGCCCGTGGGGTGTCGGGCGGGCCCCGGGCCGGCCGAGGGTTGCCCGGCTGAGCCCGGGGCCGCCCCTGACGTGGGGCTCTGGGGCAGAGTCCGGCCCGCGGTGCCCAGCAGGGATGCGCGGTTCTGTCTGTGCTCGGGCAGCACCAGAGTAGAGTTTTTCCCTGCTACAGTACCTACGCTACCCCGCGAAAGAGCATCGCTCAGGTTTGACAGGAGGAGAAATCTGTGTGGCCGTCAGCTATCACCTATGGCCCGGTCAGGATACTGATGGATTTTCTGACCTATTCGCTAGGGTCGTGTAAAATGTTAAACTGCAGATGCTTTCTGAAAGCAACTAGTGCTTTGAATGGTACAATCTGGATTACAGAAGCTTTATGTAGTGTTAGGCTGTGAACCACAATAGGTTTATTCTACAAGTTAATAGGGATATGCCAGATCATGTTACACTTCTGTTTTATCTTCTGTTTTGACCCTATGGCAAGCATCAGTTGGGTTTATTTAGCTCTTTATTAGCCCTTTATTTAGCTCTTAGCATTTTTCACATTTTGTGTGAAAAATGAATTAACTTTTAGGTAGATATTTTTAAAGAGGAAAAATGTATTTGTGCCTATTGATGCTGCAGTGATTTGTGGTTTTGAGACCCATCTTGCAAAATACCACATGCTGAGGCTGATTGTCATAGCTCTGAAGCCAGCCCTGGGTATGGAATGCTTTTCATTCTTTGGAGTGTTCATTCCAGGCAGTTCTGTGTAACGAGATCTTTACAGAGCATGGAAGATGCCTCTAGGGGAAGTCTCCATTTTGATTGCTGTGCCTAGACTAATTCTGATACTCCTGAGTTTGCTGTCAGGTTTTTACGATGCTGAAATGTGTGTTTTCCAGGTTCCTGTGTGGGCTATTTTTCACTAAGAATCTAGAAAATATCTTGGCTTTTCGTGGGGTTTAGTGCAAAATAGGTTTGACTGTAGGAACCACATTGTTGCAAAGATGAAGCATGCAATTAAAGTTCTTTCTAATAATTTGAGATGATTTAAATATATGTCAAATGAAATGCCATAGTCAAGGAACCAAAGCAGTCGAATGAATTGCCTATAAATTCCTTTGGCATGAAGCGTGTTGAGTGAAATGTTTATTTCTTCTAAGCAATAGGTCATAAGAGTGTTTAAATAAAGGTATAGTATATATAATGCACTGGAGCACAATCCATGGATTAGAGTGAAATTTCAACACTCAGTTCCTTTACTTAGAGAAGTCCACCTATGCCCAGATGGATTAATTAATTGTAGTGGTAGAAAATACAGGGTGTAAAACACAGCTGACTGTTGAGCTTAGTATATCACTATGTTGTAGAGAAACTCAAGAATCAAGAAAATTCTAAATAAGTAAATGCTAATTTGTCATGCAGTACTATGGTATTTTCAGGCAGCTAATCAAGAAAATTTGAATTGGAAGACCGTCAAACTTGTTTCATACAATAAAACTCTGAGAGACTTATCTACAAATAGAAACACAAGGAGCATCCTTTTTTGTACTCAGCAAAGAGCTGGAGTATGTTGTGCTGTTACGGAGGTTTATTTTTATAAACTACTCCAATGAATTTTATAAGCATGTAAAAGATTGTAAGTGCCCTGAAACATGTTTATTCTTGGACTGGCAATTACATACATGGATTCAGTTTTGATTTTCTTTAAAATAAAAATAAAAATATTTCTCTGGAGTAATTTGCTCTCGGTAACAAGAGTCATCTGCAAGAGAAATATCCAAACCAATTTCTGGGCAGTGGAAGTAGCTTTATTTTTTATAACATTCTTAGTACCTGTGACCAGGGTTGGTAGAGTGCCAGTCCTGCCAGCTTTAAGGAGCTGCATGTAAGTGTACCCTCGTTTCCTCAGAATCCCAGGGATGTGGACATTTCTTTGAGATGAGCTTTTAGGAAGCCCCAGAACATCTGGTGGTGTGACATCTTCCTGCATGCTCTGTTTCTGCACGTGATGTTTTCCAGTGCTTTCAAACATCCCTTCCCTTCTGTTTTTTCAGATGGTTATTTAGACCTATCTTGAGAGCTACTCTCTTCAGCCTCAGCTTTATCCAAGATACAATATGGTTATTATATAACCTAGTATTTTTTCATTTTACTTACATTTCATTACATAACCTAGTATTTTACATTGTTACTTGCACAGCAGAATAACTGCAGAACTCTGCTCGATCCAGGTTATACTGAAAACTAAAAAAAATGCTATTTTTACATGCCTGACATTTTTCTTGCATATTTGAGCTTAGGTATTATGTTTGCTCATTTCAGGAGTGCTTCTGAACCACAGTCCAGAAAGAAGAAAAATCTTCTTGGTTGAAGTTGAACATTTGTCTCTAAGAGTAAGAACAAAGCCATGCCAGTGCTTTCAGAAGACTCAGGTAATTCAGCTGCATGCTTTCAACAGAGCAGTGACTGAAATCTTGTCATACCTGTTTCACACATAAAAATAATTTAAATAGGAGTAAAATGTAATAGAATTAAGATAATTCAACTGAAGTTTCTGAGCAATTACCTACAAGAAGGAAGGTGGAATGTAAAAGGTGAAAATTAATAAAGTTTGTCAGGATCAGTTTCCTACTAACCCTAGAGCACCCAAATATACTCTGATAGACCTGAATATACTCTGATAGACTTGAATATATTCTGATAGATCTGAATATATTCTGATAGACCTGAATATATTCTGATAGGCAGAATTGGACCCCTCAGTGTAACAGTGCCTTCTACATGTGCTTACTAAAGATCAGCCCATATATCTCTGCTGCTTGCTGTGTCATTTCTTAATATTTTCTGAACAGGGGTTGATAAACATTGTAAATATCCTTCCTTTTAACTTAAAATAAGTGTCTTTGTTCAAGGCTACTTTACTAGCTTCTCCAGTATGCTGCCCAGGAGAAGTCACAGATAATAAATGATGCTTAGGATTAAAGCAGGAGTGAGTTTGAGTCTCCTGGATCAAAATCCACTCTAAGGTTCGTGGAGAGAATAGCCACAGGAATAGATTTGAACCCCCTCCGCCTTTTTATATTTCCTGTTTTGTTTTGGTCCTGTGTTCCCAGACATGGTTCACCGGGAAAAATCTGGCCTTTGTCTGGCTCTGTGTGTTGCAAAATTGGGATATTTAAATATTTTTTTAGAAAACTAGCCACAAGCTTTGATTCCACCACAATGGAAATCTACACTTTATCCTTTCTTCCTCTGGTCAGGCCTGGCTTTTTATAGGTGCCTCAGAGTGGAAGGGGCAGGATAACACTTGTAAGCAAAGCTGCTGGGGAGGTAGAGCTGCTACCTGTGCAAAAAAAGGTCATTCAATCAGTTTGAGAGTCTGCTGTGGTACTAAAATTTCAAATTTGTAAGAGGGGAAACAAAGGGTTCTGGAAACAAGGAGTAATAAACATGAAGTGTTAAATGTGAAAGATAATTTCTTAAGAAATATATATTGCTTTGTTAGATTTTGCCTTAATATGATGGTGTGCTTGACACTTATGAGGGGAGTGTTGCAAAATGAGCTGTGGATAAACACGAGATAATCACAAGTCTCTGCAAATGTGATGATCATCAATGTGATACCCAAATAAATGTAGTGACTGTTAAGACTGCAGTAGAAGGTCCTGTGAGAAATGCTGTGTAGAATGTTTTTGTTCTGTCCTGAATCTAAATTTAGGGTTGCATGAAACTTTGGCCCTTTTGACATCTCAGCTAAGACCTGATTCAAATCATAAAGAGGAAATGGGATTCCTTAGGGATGTCTTCAGTGAAAGAAGTCTCAGCTACCTGATGAAGGTAAAAGTTTGTATTTATTTATGTACATTCTCCTTACAGTTTACTTTTTCTCTGTTCCCTTGATTTATCAACCATTTACTTTGCCAAACCTTTTTTTTAAGAATTCTGTACTGACCAAAGCATATGTGTGCTTAAGAACAAACACTAATAATGTTTGACAATTAATATGTTGAACATATTAAAACCGAGATCAAGGAGTAGAATGTTGCTGGCAGAGGTTCCAAAAAGTGCAAGAGGCTCCAGGGAATGGGGAAAATATGCAGATGGGATAGAAAACCTAATATCCCATTGAGTATGGGATAGAAAACTTCATATATGGGATAGAAAACCTCACATGCCATTGAATATGGGACAGAAACCCTCACATATGGGATAGAAAACCTCACATTCCATTGCATATGGGATAGAAAACCTAACACCCAACCTATAATAAAATCCCCTAATATAACTTTAGTTGCCAAGTATTGGTTATGCAAAAGCCAGATGATGCCTCTTCACAGAGATAATCTAGTTTATGAATGTATGGGAAATTAATTCAATAGTCCAGTTTTAATTTTTTAATGTGGAGGTGGGTTTTTTTGGGGGTGTTATTTGGTGGGGGTGTTTTGTTTTAATTTTGGTTCTGAGTTTCTTTGGGGTGGGTGTGCTAGGGAAGAAGTAAAGGGTTTGGGTTTGGGTGTTTGCTTTCCAGCCTTAGCACAGGGATGTGGCTTCCTCAGAGAGGGTGGTAAGGATGCTCAGTAGGGGAACATGAGGCACTTTGCCAAAATATTCCTTATGTCTTTGACAGATGTGGAGTCAGTCTGAGTGCCAGCAGTGTCTGCAGGGGAGCTGTGGACAGTTCATCTATCACAACACTGGGGGTGGCACAAAGCTCTTCTGGTCTGCCCACTGCTCAGAAATCCTTGCTCCTGGCTGTGGAACTTCTGGCTGTGGAACTCCTCCTCAGCCTGTGTCCGGCCAATCTTCAGCCTTGAGACTTTCTAGAACGGTGTTCCCTGAGTCATGAGAGTTGAGTTTCAAGTCCCGCACCCAGGGATTCCACTGCTGGGCAGCATAAAACAGTGTTCCCAACTGCTGTCCTCAAGAGCTGTAGCCCCCTGTGACCTGTGTCCCTTCTCCCATCAGAGCTTTGTTTTGCTGGTGCCTGGCTTGGGAGTCCTTGCCTTGCACAGGAGACTGGACTGGACTACAAACACATGCTAACAGTGGTAACAGGCAACTTTATTTACACAACTAAATAAATTTCAGCATTTGTGCATGCAGAGGAGGAAGATTGGCAGGACAGAGGACGCCTTTGACCTGAGGCTGCCTTTGGACGAGCAGGCACTGCCCCAGTATGTAATGGTCATGGTCCACTGCAGCCTGCAGTGGATCCTGTTCATCCTGCTGCCCATGTCTTTTTTCTCATGAGGCCCAGCAGTATCTGGTGCACGCGAGTTAAGAATTTCACCACTATCTGGTATGGATGTGGAGCAGGCAAGAGAGGTTGCATTGACATTGGCTCCTCAGAGGGGTTTGAGGTCGACTCTGGCTCTGGTGTGGCTGTTGCAGTTGAGTGATCAGGAGTGGGAGTACAGCAGCCTGACTCTGTTGGTGCTGACTCTGGCTGCTCCAAGGGGGCTGAGCTGAAGGTTGGCTCTGGTCTTGGAGTAGCTGTTTCAGCTGACTCAGGATATGGAGTGGGAGTAGAGCAGCCTGACTCTGTTGGTGTTGGCTCTGGCTGCTCAAAAGAGGTTGAGCTGAAGGTTGGCTCTGGTGCTGGAGTGGCTGTTTCAGCTGACTCTGGACATGGAGTGGGAGTAGAGCAGCCTGACTCTGTTGGTGTTGGCTCTGGCTGCTCAAAAGGGGTTGAGCTGAAGGTTGGCTCTGGTGCTGGAGTGGCTGTTTCAGCTGACTCTGGACATGGAGTGGGAGTAGAGTGCCGCGCTCCCCAGCCCCAAGTGCCCTCTGATGTTGCGCTCAACCCCGGCTAGCTCGGCACCTGGGGTGAGGACGGGCAATGAGGCACCTCTCGCTGCGCCCTGATGGGGTTTGAGAGGTGTCCCCGTGGGTCCTGAATCAGCAGCGGCTACCCTAAGGCGGCAAGGAAAAGCCGGAACCAGCTGGGGTAAAAGTCTTCTTTAATCTGGAGCCAACGTGGCCAACGCAAAGAAGATACACCAACAGGAAACCCCCCCAAGCTGGAACCCCGAGTGGGGTTCGGGGCAGGCAATTATAGGATTTGGGAAGGGAATGGGAGTGGAAACCAGGGAGGGAAAACCAATGGGAGACGGGGAAGGGAGTGGCTCCACGGTGGGGTGATTCCGCCTGGTCCAATGGGAAGGGGACAGGGGAGTGGCCCCAGGCCCTCGTCCAATCACTCGGTGCCCTGTGGAGAAGTTTCTGGACAGAGGGGAAGGAACACCGAGTGACAGACAAGGTACCTGGGAGGGGACAGGGGGATGACTTGGCAGTTTTGGGGATGACGGACAGGTGTTGGGAAGGCGGGAAAGGGGGACCAGGCGGGAAAACAGAACAAAAGGATGTACCAATACAGCAAATAGGGGAAGACAGGAACAAACCATTGGGGAAATACAAAATTGTAAAACCGTACATAAAATAAATAAAAACGCACCACCACATCTCCCCCTTTTGTGTTTAAAAGAAAAAGAAGGAGAGGGAGGTAAACACAAGTCCTTAAACTGGGGAGACAGAGTCCTTGGCATCCTCGTCAAACCAGACATCGTTTGGGTCTTCTTTTGGCTGCTCACTGATGTTAAGTGGCTGGAGCTCACCCGGGTCGGCTACTGTAGCGTGGTTGATGTTGATGTTGTTGCTGAGGGCCTTCAGCAACAGCCGCTTGACCACCCCGAAGCCCCCGGCGAAGGCGATGAGCCCCAGCAGCAGCACGATGCCCGTCTGAATCAGGGAACGGATCCACCCAGCGAGGCCCCATCCTTCGAAGAGGGAATCCAGCCATCCTGTGGACTCCTTTTGGATGTGATGGATCATCTCCTGCATCCTTGAGATGGACGTCCGGACGTCCTCAGCCCTTGAACTCGATTTTACACAGCACACGCCAGCGAACTCCAAAGGCTGAGGAACAATCCACGAATGCAGGAGATGTGGGGCGATGGAGAGGCCCAGAAGGATGAGGTAGATTGGTGGGAACATGCTGGGTGGACCGGTGGTGGTGGATACGGCTCTGTAAAATAAACTGACACGAAAATTAATACTTAAAATTAATAGGGAGGTCCATCCTCCAAAGGAAAAGGGACTCCGTGGAGCCTAGGAAGGGGAAAGGAAGGTCATAACAAAATGGTTCGGAGTTGGGGGAAAGGGACCTCCTCCGCCTGCGGAGGGCCGCGTGCCCCACCTGAGGACTTGACGGTCTTTTGTCCGAGTTCTTAGGGACGTAGGGTCGGACGAACTTGGAAGGGACCCATCTCAGGCCTGAGGGCGTGGATACGCAAGCGTATCCCCGTCCCCAGGTGACTAAGTCATAGGGTCCCTCCTGTCGCCAGGTCTCTGGATCTTTGATGAGAACTGGCGGCCTCTCCCTGACCTTGCTCTGCTCTGATGCCCCGAAGTGTCTCACGATGGGGGGATTGAGACACTCAAATGAACAATTTAGAAAGTTCAAAGTAAACAGGGCTCTCGCCAACTGGACTTGGGGGGACTCATGCTTGGATGCTGAGAGTTGTTGTTTCAGCATCCGTTTGATGTTTTGGTGAGTCCTTTCCACCACGGCTTGACCTGAGGGGGAATAGGCGATGCCGGTCTTGTGTTCTATTCCCCATTGCTGCAGGAAGCCGGCAAATTCCCTGGAGGTATACCCGGGGGCGTTGTCGGTTTTGATCAATTTGGGGACGCCCAGCATGGAGAAGGCTTGGACTAGATGTTTCTGAACGTCCTTTGCCCTCTCCCCGGTGTGGGCAGAGGCGAAAACTGCCCCAGAGAAGGTGTCCACAGAGACATGGACGTACTTCTGCTTCCCGAAGGAAGGGACGTGAGTAACGTCCATTTGCCACACCTCACAGGATTGGAGTCCCCTGGGATTAGCCCCTGCGCTCACCGATGGCAAGGGGAGCGACTTACAGGACGGGCAAGTCGCCACGATGGCCTTGGTCTGGTCCCGGGTCAGGTGGAATTCCCGGACCAGACCAGGCGCATTCTGATGATGGAACTGGTGGCTGATCTTAGCTTGCTGGAACTTCTCCGGGAGTGGCGCCAGCTGCACGGGGGCGGCCGCAAGGGCATCGGCACGCCGATTACCTTCGGCCAAGAACCCCGGCAAGTCGGTGTGGGACCTTATGTGCATTACATAAAACGGTTGCTCTCGGTGGGAGATTAGCCTAACCAGCTTTGAGAGCAACTCATTGAGGGCCTCGTTGGGAACACCCTGCAGGATTGCATCCTGTGCCCTAGATACTACACCCGCTACATAGGCCGAATCTGTGACCAAATTGAAGGGTTCAGAGAACTTCTCAAAAGCCCTGACGACTGCGGCCAACTCAGCTAGCTGTGGGGATCCCTCCACCACAGCGACATCAGACTCCCACCGCTGAGTCTGAGGATCCCTCCAAGTCACTACGGACTTGTGGGACCCTCCGGACGCGTCAGTAAAAACTGTCAGAGCCTTTAGGGGTTTTTTGCTCTGAATCCGTGTTACTTTTAGCACGAATTGGACGTCCGAATCAAAAATTTTGTGGGCTGGTCTCAAAACAGAAATTTCGCCCGTGTAGCTATCCAGAGCAAACTGCAAGGATTCGTTTTCTCGCAGTAGGTGTTCCAACATGGCCTTGGTGAATTGGCCCGATTCCAATTTTAAAGGTATGTAAATGCACTTAAAGTCCTCACCTGCCAACTCCCGGATCCTCATCCGCGCTTTGCGGATGAGTTCCGCCACCAGTTCTTGTGGTTTGGTCAGCCTTTTGGACCGACTGTGGCTCAGGAACACCCACTCTATGATTAAGAGGGGGTCCTTTTTGCCTTGGTCCGTGCCCTTTCCCAGGGTCTCCATCCACTGAAAGATGATGCCATGGAGGTGTGGCAGTCTGCCCATGATGATGAATTTGAAGGGCAGGCCCGGATCGCACCTGTGGGCCTGCCTGGCAGACATGGCCTCCTGGACCCTCTCTAAAGCAGCTTTGGCCTCTGGGGTGAGCTCCCTGGGAGAACTAGGCTCATCCCCCCCTTTCAATAAATTGAAAAGAGGGGCTAGGTCCTCGTTGGAAATACCTAACCAGGGTCTCACCCAATTTAAAGACCCACACAGCTGCTGGACATCTGCTAGGTTCCGAATTGTATTTTTGATGGCCAATTTCTGCGGAGCAATGGTCCGCTTAGTAATTTCCAAACCCAGGTATTTCCAGGGCGGCATCTTCTGAATTTTGTCCTTGCGCAGCTCGAACCCTGCAGCAACCAACGCACTGGTTGTCAGTTCAAGCGCGTGGGTAAGCAGATCGTCATTGGGGGCACAAATTAAAATGTCATCCATGTAATGGTGGATGATCACGCCAGTTGTGGCTGCACGCACAGGGGACAACAATGAAGAAACGTACCACTGGCAAATACTTGGGCTGTTTTTCATGCCCTGAGGAAGTACTCTCCAATGGTACCTCTTCATTGGGGCTTCTCGGTTGATGGAGGGAACCGAGAAGGCAAACCGCGGCGCGTCATCAGGATGTAGGGGAATTTGGAAGAAGCAATTCTTAATATCAATTATGGCCAGATTCCAATTTTGAGGCAACATCGCCGGGGACGGCATCCCAGGTTGGGGAGAGCCCATATTTTCAATTACTGCATTGATTGCACGGAGGTCGTGAAGGAGCCGCCACTCGTCTTTGCCCGGTTTTTTGAGGACAAAGACGGGGGAATTCCAAGGAGATGTAGTTTCTTGGATATTCCCTTTGGCTAACTGCTCGTCCACGAGCTCCCGGAGCGCTTTTAATTTTTGTTTATTCAGCGGCCATTGCTCCACCCACACTGGAGTATCTGTCAGCCAATTCAGTTTCTGGGTGGGACGCTCCTCAATGGTCGCTGCCCGAAAAACCTGGGGGGTCGGTATGTCAATTGTGACCCCCCATTGGGCCATCAGGTCTCTCCCCCACAAGGGCTCCGTATAGTCTAAAACGAATGGGCGTAAATACGCCGATTGCCCATTCGGCCCCTCAATTTTGACGATGTTTTTCGATTGTTTTGCCAATTGGGTGCCTCCTACTCCTGAAATTTTTCCCGCTACGTTTTGCAACTCCCAACGCGACGGCCAATCCCGTTCGGGAATGACCGTGACGTCTGCCCCTGTGTCCAGGAGTCCATTGATGTGCTTGAACTCCTGGCCCTTCCACATGTAACAACCCAACTTCGGCCTTTCCTTCCCAATGACCTGGGCCCGGCACACCTGGTAATCCTGTTTGGCAGACTTGCGCCACAAATCTTCAGGGTGTACCGGTGGCCCAGATATCGGAATTGCTTGGGCGATGATTTGGCCCTTGGGAAGGAAAGCCGGAGGGTGGGAGCAGTGCAGCCACAAAACCACCTGGTCCGGATCCCTTGATGTTACACAGGGAGCGATGGTAATGTCTAAAGGCGTGTATTTTGTGTCCCCAAGGACGATGTACTTACTACGGATGTTCCTCCAGGTCCCTGGGTCGTCAGCGTTGACAGTGACGAAATGCCAATGATCGTCTCGCAGATGCAGAGCGTCGGTCAGGGCCAACCTATATGGGGAGAAATTAGAGGTGGTGTTAAGTATTGGCTTGGGCTGGGTTGGGTCTCGACCCAGCCAAGCAGTGGAAATGAATTCCACGTCCTCCCTCATATAGGCTGGTTCGTTCGTCCGGTGCTTGGTCATGTCCTGTAAAGAAAGGTCCTCAGGCGGGGTGCGAAAGCTGGTGTTGTCCCTCCCCTCCTCCGGTGTTAATCTCCCCACCTTATTTCTGTCTGAGCGCAGGGAGGGACTGCGCTCATAGATCAGTTTTTTGGTCTAGCCCCCAAGTTGGGGGTAGACCTCCCCTGGTGTTGCCTGTAATTTAAGAACTCCTCCCTGAGGGGACACTTGTTGACCCAGTGTCCCCCCTGCCCGCAGAGGTGGCACTTTTCCGTCTGCGGGGGTCCTCTTGGGGATGCTCCTGGCGGACGACGGTTGGCCGATGGTGTGGCCGGCGGCGTCCGGGCGGCGGCGAAGGACACCCTCCTTGATGGCGGTTGAGGGGTCCTCCGCGGATCCTCCGCAGGGACCGTGACCTTCCGAGCGCAAACCTGCAACATTGCCTGCAGGGCGGGCTCAGGTTCAAGAGGGAGGCTGAGGATCGCTTGCCGACAGGGCTCGTTTGCGTTCTGCTTTGCCACTGTGGCAAGCATCCCCTCCCTCAGGCGCTCGTCCGGAACCTGAGCCTCCATCGCCCTGTGCAGGCGGTCCACGAAGGTCACGAATGGCTCGATTGGTCCCTGCTTAATAGATAAGAAATCAATGGCCGCCCCGCGCGATCGCAAGGTGACCAGTGCCTTTTCCGCCGCTCTCGCACTGACCTGCAGTGCGCCCCGTGGGATTTTTTCCGCCTGCTTTGCCCCCTCCTTCCAATCCCCCTCCCCGCACAAGTGGTCGAGGGATATCACTGCCCCATCCCCATCCCGGGAGGTCTCTGCAGAGGCCCAGAGGTCAGGGAGAACATCCCTGATCTCCCGCTTCCATTCCGACTCCCATATCAGGAACTCACCATGTGAGATGAGACATGATATGAGCGTCCGAATGTCTGCGGGGACATATTCGGCCGCAGAAAAGGTTGCTTTCAGCAACCCCCGAAAATATTCGCTTTCGCGGCCAAACTCCCTCTGAGCCTTGCACAGCTCCTTGATGACATGCTGTGGGATGGGTGACCACTGTGCAAGGGGCCCGGCCCCCTGCCGCGGTGTGTAGACGACTGGCGCGGCAGAGAAGGCCGGAAGGGTTGGAGAGGGTTCCGGGTTCCCACGCCCCTCCCTTCCGGAACCGATAGCGTGGGAACCGGAAGTTAGAGCGTGGGAACCAGGGGGCGGGGCGGAAGGGGCGTGGCCAGGAGCGGGGGGAGTGGCAGGATGGGAACTCCCCTCCCCGGAGGCGGAGTCAGGGGGCGGGGAAAACCCCGCGTCAGCAGGGGCGTGGTCGGGATAGGGTGGAGGAGGGACATGGGCGGGGAGATCCGGGGAAGGGGCGGAACTTCAGGAGGCGGGAAGAAAGGGGTTGCGGGAGGGGGGAGCACAAGTGGCGGGAAAAGCCGCGCGGGCTCCGCCATCTTGTGCCCGGGAGACTGAGGGAGATGGGCGGCCATTTTGTGGCAGCCCAGGGAGAGTGGCCGAGGGAGAGGTTTTGGGTTCGGGGGATAACTTAACACGAACAGACCCTCTACGGGACAGGGCTGTACATTTGGGAGAAGCAGGGGAACGGGGAGAGGCAGAGACGGCGCCTGTCTCGCCTGGGGGAGAATTAGGAGCAGAGGGAGAGGAAAGAGGTTTAGGGTTGCTAAACCCACCCGCTGAACTGGGGATTTGTTTGTCAGTTGGCTGTGGCAGGTTTCCGTAGTTATTTTTAACAATATCGCGAATTTGGAGAGCCAATAAAGTGAATTTTGCGAGAGAAAGATCTGACTTACGCAGAATCTCCCTCCCGACTTGGTCCCAAAAGGGGACCTGGTACAATTTAGCTGCCGAAACGTCGGGAAAAGCCTGCGACAACCATCTGACAAATTTTTTAACTTCATTTTTCTTAATTTTCACCCCACCCACTAAAAGGATGCCCACAACTTGGGTATAGAGGCTTTTCTGGGGCACCGAGAGCTTAGCACCCATAGCTCGCTGTTAATTGGTGCCCCGCGAGGTAAGTTCTGAAAATCCCAAAAGAACGAAGAAGACTGCCGCTCCCCGCTCTGTCCCCACCCTCGACGCACTCCCGCCCGGGAAGGGAGGCAAACCCGGTGAGGGCTAGGGGAGAGCCGGACCGCCCCTACACCGTCTACACGGTGAGGGTCCACCAGGGGAGGGTAGAAACGAAAAAACAGAACTTACCAAACCGCCGCGGTGGAGACCGACGCCGCTGGTGCCTCCGGCGCTACCGGCTCCGTCCCCTGGGAGCGCAGCTCTCTAAAACGGAGCGCGCTCTAACCAGGGGCAGTTGACGGCCACGAGGGGTAATTCCCGAGGTCTGGGGGACCTCAAACTCCTCTGCCACGGGGTCCTAGCTGCGATTCCAGGGCCCCACGTTGGGCGCCAACTTGCCGCGCTCCCCAGCCCCAAGTGCCCTCTGATGTTGCGCTCAACCCCGGCTAGCTCGGCACCTGGGGTGAGGACGGGCAATGAGGCACCTCTCGCTGCGCCCTGATGGGGTTTGAGAGGTGTCCCCGTGGGTCCTGAATCAGCAGCGGCTACCCTAAGGCGGCAAGGAAAAGCCGGAACCAGCTGGGGTAAAAGTCTTCTTTAATCTGGAGCCAACGTGGCCAACGCAAAGAAGATACACCAACAGGAAACCCCCCCAAGCTGGAACCCCGAGTGGGGTTCGGGGCAGGCAATTATAGGATTTGGGAAGGGAATGGGAGTGGAAACCAGGGAGGGAAAACCAATGGGAGACGGGGAAGGGAGTGGCTCCACGGTGGGGTGATTCCGCCTGGTCCAATGGGAAGGGGACAGGGGAGTGGCCCCAGGCCCTCGTCCAATCACTCGGTGCCCTGTGGAGAAGTTTCTGGACAGAGGGGAAGGAACACCGAGTGACAGACAAGGTACCTGGGAGGGGACAGGGGGATGACTTGGCAGTTTTGGGGATGACGGACAGGTGTTGGGAAGGAGGGAAAGGGGGACCAGGCGGGAAAACAGAACAAAAGGATGTACCAATACAGCAAATAGGGGAAGACAGGAACAAACCATTGGGGAAATACAAAATTGTAAAACCGTACATAAAATAAATAAAAACGCACCACCACAGTAGAGCAGCCTGACTCTGTTGGTGTTGGCTCTGGCTGCTCAAAAGAGGTTGAGCTGAAGGTTGGCTCTGGTGCTGGAGTAGCTGTTTCAGCTGACTCTGGACATGGAGTGGGAGTAGAGCAGCCTGACTCTGTTGGTGTTGGCTCTGGCTGCTCAAAAGGGGTTGAGCTGAAGGTTGGCTCTGGTGCTGGAGTGGCTGTTTCAGCTGACTCTGGACATGGAGTGGGAGTGGAGCAGCCTGACTCTGTTGGTGTTGGCTCTGGCTGCTCAAAAGGGGTTGAGCTGAAGGTTGGCTCTGGTGCTGGAGTGGCTGTTTCAGCTGACTCTGGACATGGAGTGGGAGTAGAGCAGTTTGACTCTGTTGGTGTTGGCTCTGGCTGCTCAAAAGAGGTTGAGCTGAAGGTTGGCTCTGGTGCTGGAGTGGCTGTTTCAGCTGACTCTGGACATGGAGTGGGAGTAGAGCAGCCTGACTCTGTTGGTGCTGACTCTGGCTGCTCCAAGGGGGCTGAGCTGAAGGTTGGCTCTGGTCTTGGAGTAGCTGTTTCAGCTGACTCAGGATATGGAGTGGGAGTAGAGCAGTTTGACTCTGTCAGTGTTGGCTCTGGCTGCTCAAGAGGGGTTGAGATGTAGGTTGTCTCTGGTGCTAGAGTGTCTGTTCCAGGTGGACGCATGCCCATCTGAATCAGGATCCAGTTGTAGAAGTACTGAGTGGAGGTGTAGACTCCCGGGCGTTTTGTTCTGACACAGCCTTTTCCCCAGCTGGTCACTCCAACAAGCCAAAAGTAGCCAGCATGGTTATCTTTGCACACCAGAGGCCCTCCACTGTCACCCTGCAACAGAGGAAAGAGGATTAGGGTGCTGTTGGGTGGCTGCTGTCAGCACTAGAGGCCTGTTTCTCTCTTGCAGCCCCTGCCACAGCTGTATTCATGGTACAAAAAGGCTTTGCTCAGGTGCTGGAGTCTCAAGAACCTTAGCTGGGAACAGGGTGGGTGTCTGTGAAGGCCCCCTTTTGTATCTGCACAGTGATCCTGGATGGGCAGAGCATAGATCATCCAGAATCTGGATCTGTGGGCTGCTGAGAACACTGGATGGGCTTTCTGGGCAGAGGGGCAGGCCTGGGGAACACGGTCACTTGGCAAGGAAACTCCAGCAGTGGAGGAAAAGTGGTTTGCCAGACAAAGCCCATGGTGACGGGGTACCTTCGCTGCTGGCTCCCAGCACTCATACCTGGCAGGTGTCCATGCCACCCCGTGGGTAGCCAGCACACAGGTTGTGGGTGTGGATGGCCCCAGCGTACCGACGGCTGCTGTTAACCAGCCGGATATCCAGGAGACGGACCTTGGCTTCCTGCAGGACATCACTCGGACCCTGAGCTGCAAGCACAGGAAGGAATGGGCACCCAGCAGCTCTTTGCCAGTTCCACTCCCCTGTCTGGGGGTGAACTCATTCCCTAGGGCTTGGCTTTGCCTCTGGAGCAGTTGTTGAAGCGCTGTGTCCTTTCTGTCTGCCTTTGGGGAGCAGGCCAGGCCCAGCTCTCCAGAGGCATACATCCTACAGCCTGACTTTGGTTTGTGCTGTCAGGAAGCCAAACCCATCTTGCTGGTGTGCCCAGCTCACCCTCAGGGCCCTTTTTGGGAACTCACCTTTTGCAGTGGCAGAACCCCAGCCAGCAATGTAGCAGGTTTTCAGCTCTGACACTGTGAGCGAGGCGTTGGGCACGCAGGCAAGCTGGACGTAGTCACTGCACTCCACGGGCTTGTCCAGCTCCAGCAGGGCGATGTCGTTCTGCTGGGAATCAGCCGTGTACTCCTGGTGGGCCAGGAGCCGCTTGATGTGGCGCACCTGAGTTTCAGGGCCCAGATGGGTCAGCTTGGTGGCCCCGATCAGCACACGCCACATGGTGACATTCCTGCAAGGCAGAGAGGGGTCTGAGGAAGAGCAGAGCCGTGTGCTGTTGATGCCTTAGGATTTTAGCTTTTGTATTTTTCATCCATTTGTAATCCTGCAGTTTTTTACTGTATAACTAAATTCTGCACACAGTGTGAGCTGCTGCTGCTTTCCCATTCTGGTCACAAAAATTCCTCTCCAGGCCTGGCAATCAAGGATACCTCACTGCCTCAGGCCTCGAGAGATGGAAACAAAAGTTAGTTGAGGGGAGCAAACTGGGGGTAAATGACTTCATTACCTGAAGCTGTAATTAGAAGATTAACCCTAAATATGCAAATGGACCAAATTTATAGGTGTGAAAACCTTTGACCCGTGGTCAATTTTGGGTTGTAGCACTTGGGGGGGTCTTTTGTTTTGCCTAAAATGGACCTGGAGGCCCTTCAATAAATATAATCACTTTTTATTCCTTGTCTGGCCTGTTTTTAGGTAGTCCTGAAAAGGCATCACTGTGGCAGCTCAGCACTTCCCTTCCTTCTGCTTCTCAAGGCAGAGAGGAAAGCAGGGCAATGAGGAGTGTGACTGCCCTAGCATGCCTTAGGCTCCAGGAATGCCACACTGGAGGCTGCTGGGCAGCAGTGGCACGAGCCCAGCCTTCTGAGCAGTCCCTCAGTTGGGCCCCGTAGTATTGAGGTGCTGCAGGCTGGGCAACTGTTTGTGTGGTGAGGATACCCTCATTCCCTGCTCCTCCTTACCTGGCCTGGAGGAAGCAATGGGCTGCTGTGAGGACCCACTGTGGGCTGATGAGGGACCCTCCACATGTATGGCCGGTGCCTATTTTCCTGGGGTCCTGGATGCTGACAATCCAGGGCCAGGCCCCTGGCAGGGCACCTGTGCCAGTCACAATTCGGTAGTCAGCATCTATGGAGTTGTAGTCAGAAGCCATGGGCCGGAGCCCACAGGTCCCTCTGGAAGCACAAAATCATTACTGCCCTTCTGTTCCAGTTCTGTACCTGGGTGCTGGCAAGGAGGCTCCCACATGGGGTTTGGGGTGTGGCAATGGGGGACAAGCACCCTCCTAGAGCCTGGGGCCATACCTGCAGTTGCCCCAGGTACCATGTGCAGGTCTGTACACAGCCAGCAGGATGAAGAGGTACAGGTACAGAAGATTCATCGCTGTCAGCAGCATCTGTCAGCTGAAAGAGACAAAAGCTTGTCTCTTCCAGTGCAGTCTCTGACGAGTGCTGCAGCAACTGCACTGTCCATGGCACCTGGGGCTGATGTCACAGAGTGGGTGGTTCCAGGTTCTGGGCACAGTGTCCTCAGAGGGCAGGGAAAGGCCACAGCCTCACAGAACCACAGAATGGTTTGGGCTGGAAGGGACCTTGAAGGTTGTGAAAGGCAAAAGGGGTCCCTTGCCTCGCACATGCAAAACGACACCATGGGCAGACAAATCTGGCACAGAGGGAAAGTCACTCCAAAGGCAGTGTTTGGTCAGAGAGGGTGCTCAGAGCCACCACACGATGGAGAAAACTAGCACATCAAAGCTAGAAAGAGGACAGGAAGGAACAATGCCATGTGCAAACTACTTGGGGGGATGCTTCAAGGCACATAAGCCTTAGCTGATGGAACAAACCTGGAAACTCCTGAGTGTTGCAAGAGGAATTGCTGACCATGGCAGAGTGCGAGAAGCTGACAGGAGTTTCAATGCCATGAGGAAGCCCTTCTGAGTCTGTTTATACATTCTCCATGTCTGGAGCAGGGTGAGTACTGCAAATGCCTCAGTGCTGCCTCTTGCTTTGGAGACTGGTGCTGGAGGTCATGGCTGCAGAAAACAAGGGACTGAGATGGAGAGTGCTCATGCACTCACTTTTGTGGTTTGGGAATGGCATTCCCCAGTCTGGTGTTTCCACTGGAACACTGCAAACCACTGCTCCTCACTCCCTTCTCCCTCTCCCCTCCCTTCTCTGGTGGGCTTGAGAATAGAACTGGAAGCACAAAAGTTAAAGACTGTGGGTTGAGACAAGAACAATATAATGGAAACAGCAATGAAACAAGAAAATGAGCAGTAACCGCAACAATATTAATAATGGACTGGGACAATTCACATGCAACCATCCACCCCATAGAGCCTGGCAGTACCCAACCAGGCTGTCATGCATGTTATCCAGCGGAGATTTCTTCCCCTGTCCCTGGAAAATGTTGTGGAGTGGTTCAGAACAACCTCCACGTCCTGGCCATGCCCTGTCCTGGTTATGGCAAAAATTTACCCCATCCTGGCCAGAACCAGGACATTCACCCTCATGATCTGCCCCACAGCTTTGGAATCTGTGCCAGAGGGTCTGGCAGGGCAGGGAGGGCAGTCACCAGGGATTGGCAGACGTTGGAAACTCCTTATCCCTCTCTCTGGCCCCTGGTTTTCCTTGTTTTATGGAATGGAAGAACACATGTCCAACTCCTCCCAGTATCTCCTTCACTGGAAATCCTCCGTGCTTTGATTCCTTCTCTGACATTCTGCTGCACCTGGGGAATGCAGTGGGAAAACCCAAGGCTTTGTGTGAAGGTCACTCCCTCAGCACTTCACCTGAGGTGCACAGGAAGGCTGCCCTGGCTCTACCACACCTCATCCAGAACACCTGGAAGCTCTTCCCTCCCCATTCACACACTCCCCTGCCTTGTCCTCCTCATCCCACAGGGATGCACAGAGGGGCTACCACACTTCACGGTTTGGTAGCCCTGATACCACACTCCTGACTGGAATGGGGTGACCCTGGGGCAGTTTTGGCCTGCATCAGTTCCATGTCCTGCCTCAGCACACCCAGGTTCTCTGTTGGCGTCTGTGCTCATCTCTGCAGCTTTGCTGTCCTGCACCAGGAGTTTGCTGAATAAAATCATCCTCTAGAAAGGACATGTGACACAAGCCCAGGAGTAAGCAGCACCATGGGAGAGTTCAGCAAGGTGCCCTGGGGACAGCCAGGCCAGGCAGGGGAAGGTGGGGGGACCACGGCCTCACTGAAGCAGCCACATTGTACAGCACAAAAAATAAAGCTAAATAAATGCTGGGATGAAATACAGCACTGCTGGGACTGCTCCATTTAGCAAATAACAGTTGTGGGGGAGATTTACAGATGTACTGGGTACATCTGGGAACTGGGGCTCCTGCTGGAAGTCTTCAATCTTGAAGCTCCCAGTTCCCAAAGCTGGTAAATCCTTCCCAGCAATGGCTCCTGAGGCAGGGAGAGGGGTGGAAAGCCAAGGATGGGGCAGAGATCAGAAGGAGCTGGGGAGCTCAGAGAGGTCTTCAAGGGGAAGAGGATTTGTCTGAAAGGCCCTCACTTTTCTGGTCATCTTGGCAACTCTGGCAGGTTTAACAGGAGGTTTGTCTGGAAACAAGACAGGGACATATTGGCATGATGGGTGCTGGCATATTCCAGTCTTAGGCTTTGCAGAGAGAGATTTGCTGTTTCCCCATAGGCCACAGAGGATTTTAATATGAGGTGAACTCCCCAAGCTTGCATCCACCCTGTTCCATGGCCTCTGGCTCTGAGAAATGCTCTCCTGTGCACCCTGCTTCATTCCCTCAGATCAATGGCTGATGTGCCAGCAGCTCCTGCTCCAGAAGGGCAGCACATGATGAAGGTGCCACCCCTGCAGCTGAAAAGAAGGTTCCTTTTGCCATGGCATTCCAGGAGGTCATAAGACACATCATCAATGGAGTCTGAAAAAAAGAAAAATTAGAAGTTGAGGCAGCTGCATTTACCAGTGTGGGCAGTCCAGAGAGAACTGCCTGGACCTGACCCAGTTTGTGGATCAGAGCCAGAAATAGGTTCCCTTAGCTAGAAATGAGACCTCTCTACCCAGAGAGCCAGCTGCTTGCCATTCCATTGCTCCCTGGCCACAAGCAGCACTTCATCCATGAGCTCTCACCCCACAGAGCCCCTAGGTAACCCTGAAAAGACTCCTTCAGTATCAGGGGCTGCAAGAGACCTCTAGATGAGCAGCTAGAGGATTAGGTGAGGAGAAGAACTGAAATAAAATGCGTGTTTTTCCCTGGATTTGTGGAAGACAACAAGAAAGAAATACAGGACCCCAAAAAACAAACCCACTCGATGGGAGAGGCAGGTGAGCACCTCTGGTTCAGGAATTACAGAATGCACTCAACTGCAGCTTGCAGACAAGGATCCTGGCACGTTCCAGCAGCCAGCACTGCCACCTGATCCCAGCATCCCTCTGCCCCATGGATTTACACAGGACCCCAAAGCCCCAGTGGTCAGTGAAAGGAAAACATCCAACTGTCCACACTTGGCAACCTACTCCTGGGTTCTGCAGCCTGTGGAGAAAGACAAATTCCCTCACTAGAAAACTAAGCTGGTTTGAGCTGGGCTTTCTCAAAGCACACTAAAGGCAGAGGTGGGCTTCTCCGTGCTGTTTGGGAAGTGGCACATGAACCACACGGGAATCAGAGAGAGATTATCAACTCCAGAGGCACTGCTGAGCGCAGCCTCTCCTGACTCCAGCTGGGCTCCAGCCCCGAGGTGACCTGTGCCTCCAAACAGAGGGGCCAGAGTGACCTGCACTGACCAGGCCGGCCACAGCTCCGTGTCACACTGACCACTGCAGCGTCCAGCCAGTCCCTCCAGAGGCTCTTCCAATCTCCACCTCCACCTTACAGGGGCATGGAACGCCGCTGATCACACCCGCTGCTCCCTGACCTGCAGCCAGAGGAAGATTTCCTCATTTGCTGCTGTGGCCAGTGGCACCTCTCTGTAGCAGGTTTTGCGTCCTGCTCGGTGCCCCAGTGCTCCAGACAGGCTGGCTCCGTGCTGCTGGGCCTCTCCCGGTCCCTCTGAGCAGGGCTGCAGCCGAGTCTTCAGAACAGCCCCAATTCCCCAAAACAGCCCCCAAAACAGCCCGGCGCTGTCTGTGTGGGGAACATCAAACCCACACCAAGGAATGGCTTTGCCCAGTGCCCCGGGATGGAGCAGCCCCGGCCTGCTCCACCAGAGCCCAGGGCGGCTCTGGGAGCCCTGAGGGCACGAGAGAAGGAAACTTCAGCGTGAGGGTCTGCAGCGGCCAGGGGAACACCAGCGCCTCCGAGCCGCCCTGCCAGACACGTACGGCCCTCCACCACCCTCGCAGTGGTGCGGGAATGTGCTCGCTGCTGAGGGCGGCCTCGCGGCTCGGCGAGCAGCTCGGGCAGGGCCGCCGCTGTCCGCTCCGTGCGGAGCGCAGCCTCCTCCGGACGCGGCCGTGAGGCGGTCTGGGCCCTCGGGTGTCGCCTCCGGCAGAATCAGCGGCTCGGTGGAGCTCACACGAAGCTCTCCCTGGGGCGGGACAGCCCTTGCCCGTGGGGTGTCGGGCGGGCCCCGGGCCGGCCGAGGGTTGCCCGGCTGAGCCCGGGGCCGCCCCTGACGTGGGGCTCTGGGGCAGAGTCCGGCCCGCGGTGCCCAGCAGGGATGCGCGGTTCTGTCTGTGCTCGGGCAGCACCAGAGTAGAGTTTTTCCCTGCTACAGTACCTACGCTACCCCGCGAAAGAGCATCGCTCAGGTTTGACAGGAGGAGAAATCTGTGTGGCCGTCAGCTATCACCTATGGCCCGGTCAGGATACTGATGGATTTTCTGACCTATTCGCTAGGGTCGTGTAAAATGTTAAACTGCAGATGCTTTCTGAAAGCAACTAGTGCTTTGAATGGTACAATCTGGATTACAGAAGCTTTATGTAGTGTTAGGCTGTGAACCACAATAGGTTTATTCTACAAGTTAATAGGGATATGCCAGATCATGTTACACTTCTGTTTTATCTTCTGTTTTGACCCTATGGCAAGCATCAGTTGGGTTTATTTAGCTCTTTATTAGCCCTTTATTTAGCTCTTAGCATTTTTCACATTTTGTGTGAAAAATGAATTAACTTTTAGGTAGATATTTTTAAAGAGGAGAAATGTATTTGTGCCTATTGATGCTGCAGTGATTTGTGGTTTTGAGACCCATCTTGCAAAATACCACATGCTGAGGCTGATTGTCATAGCTCTGAAGCCAGCCCTGGGTATGGAATGCTTTTCATTCTTTGGAGTGTTCATTCCAGGCAGTTCTGTGTAACGAGATCTTTACAGAGCATGGAAGATGCCTCTAGGGGAAGTCTCCATTTTGATTGCTGTGCCTAGACTAATTCTGATACTCCTGAGTTTGCTGTCAGGTTTTTACGATGCTGAAATGTGTGTTTTCCAGGTTCCTGTGTGGGCTATTTTTCACTAAGAATCTAGAAAATATCTTGGCTTTTCGTGGGGTTTAGTGCAAAATAGGTTTGACTGTAGGAACCACATTGTTGCAAAGATGAAGCATGCAATTAAAGTTCTTTCTAATAATTTGAGATGATTTAAATATATGTCAAATGAAATGCCATAGTCAAGGAACCAAAGCAGTCGAATGAATTGCCTATAAATTCCTTTGGCATGAAGCGTGTTGAGTGAAATGTTTATTTCTTCTAAGCAATAGGTCATAAGAGTGTTTAAATAAAGGTATAGTATATATAATGCACTGGAGCACAATCCATGGATTAGAGTGAAATTTCAACACTCAGTTCCTTTACTTAGAGAAGTCCACCTATGCCCAGATGGATTAATTAATTGTAGTGGTAGAAAATACAGGGTGTAAAACACAGCTGACTGTTGAGCTTAGTATATCACTATGTTGTAGAGAAACTCAAGAATCAAGAAAATTCTAAATAAGTAAATGCTAATTTGTCATGCAGTACTATGGTATTTTCAGGCAGCTAATCAAGAAAATTTGAATTGGAAGACCGTCAAACTTGTTTCATACAATAAAACTCTGAGAGACTTATCTACAAATAGAAACGCAAGGAGCATCCTTTTTTGTACTCAGCAAAGAGCTGGAGTATGTTGTGCTGTTACGGAGGTTTATTTTTATAAACTACTCCAATGAATTTTATAAGCATGTAAAAGATTGTAAGTGCCCTGAAACATGTTTATTCTTGGACTGGCAATTACATACATGGATTCAGTTTTGATTTTCTTTAAAATAAAAATAAAAATATTTCTCTGGAGTAATTTGCTCTCGGTAACAAGAGTCATCTGCAAGAGAAATATCCAAACCAATTTCTGGGCAGTGGAAGTAGCTTTATTTTTTATAACATTCTTAGTACCTGTGACCAGGGTTGGTAGAGTGCCAGTCCTGCCAGCTTTAAGGAGCTGCATGTAAGTGTACCCTCGTTTCCTCAGAATCCCAGGGATGTGGACATTTCTTTGAGATGAGCTTTTAGGAAGCCCCAGAACATCTGGTGGTGTGACATCTTCCTGCATGCTCTGTTTCTGCACGTGATGTTTTCCAGTGCTTTCAAACATCCCTTCCCTTCTGTTTTTTCAGATGGTTATTTAGACCTATCTTGAGAGCTACTCTCTTCAGCCTCAGCTTTATCCAAGATACAATATGGTTATTATATAACCTAGTATTTTTTCATTTTACTTACATTTCATTACATAACCTAGTATTTTACATTGTTACTTGCACAGCAGAATAACTGCAGAACTCTGCTCGATCCAGGTTATACTGAAAACTAAAAAAAATGCTATTTTTACATGCCTGACATTTTTCTTGCATATTTGAGCTTAGGTATTATGTTTGCTCATTTCAGGAGTGCTTCTGAACCACAGTCCAGAAAGAAGAAAAATCTTCTTGGTTGAAGTTGAACATTTGTCTCTAAGAGTAAGAACAAAGCCATGCCAGTGCTTTCAGAAGACTCAGGTAATTCAGCTGCATGCTTTCAACAGAGCAGTGACTGAAATCTTGTCATACCTGTTTCACACATAAAAATAATTTAAATAGGAGTAAAATGTAATAGAATTAAGATAATTCAACTGAAGTTTCTGAGCAATTACCTACAAGAAGGAAGGTGGAATGTAAAAGGTGAAAATTAATAAAGTTTGTCAGGATCAGTTTCCTACTAACCCTAGAGCACCCAAATATACTCTGATAGACCTGAATATACTCTGATAGACTTGAATATATTCTGATAGATCTGAATATATTCTGATAGACCTGAATATATTCTGATAGGCAGAATTGGACCCCTCAGTGTAACAGTGCCTTCTACATGTGCTTACTAAAGATCAGCCCATATATCTCTGCTGCTTGCTGTGTCATTTCTTAATATTTTCTGAACAGGGGTTGATAAACATTGTAAATATCCTTCCTTTTAAATTAAAATAAGTGTCTTTGTTCGAGGCTACTTTACTAGCTTCTCCAGTATGCTGCCCAGGAGAAGTCACAGATAATAAATGATGCTTAGGATTAAAGCAGGAGTGAGTTTGAGTCTCCTGGATCAAAATCCACTCTAAGGTTCGTGGAGAGAATAGCCACAGGAATAGATTTGAACCCCCTCCACCTTTTTATATTTCCTGTTTTGTTTTGGTCCTGTGTTCCCAGACATGGTTCACCGGGAAAAATCTGGCCTTTGTCTGGCTCTGTGTGTTGCAAAATTGGGATATTTAAATATTTTTTTAGAAAACTAGCCACAAGCTTTGATTCCACCACAATGGAAATCTACACTTTATCCTTTCTTCCTCTGGTCAGGCCTGGCTTTTTATAGGTGCCTCAGAGTGGAAGGGGCAGGATAACACTTGTAAGCAAAGCTGCTGGGGAGGTAGAGCTGCTACCTGTGCAAAAAAAGGTCATTCAATCAGTTTGAGAGTCTGCTGTGGTACTAAAATTTCAAATTTGTAAGAGGGGAAACAAAGGGTTCTGGAAACAAGGAGTAATAAACATGAAGTGTTAAATGTGAAAGATAATTTCTTAAGAAATATATATTGCTTTGTTAGATTTTGCCTTAATATGATGGTGTGCTTGACACTTATGAGGGGAGTGTTGCAAAATGAGCTGTGGATAAACACGAGATAATCACAAGTCTCTGCAAATGTGATGATCATCAATGTGATACCCAAATAAATGTAGTGACTGTTAAGACTGCAGTAGAAGGTCCTGTGAGAAATGCTGTGTAGAATGTTTTTGTTCTGTCCTGAATCTAAATTTAGGGTTGCATGAAACTTTGGCCCTTTTGACATCTCAGCTAAGACCTGATTCAAATCATAAAGAGGAAATGGGATTCCTTAGGGATGTCTTCAGTGAAAGAAGTCTCAGCTACCTGATGAAGGTAAAAGTTTGTATTTATTTATGTACATTCTCCTTACAGTTTACTTTTTCTCTGTTCCCTTGATTTATCAACCATTTACTTTGCCAAACCTTTTTTTTAAGAATTCTGTACTGACCAAAGCATATGTGTGCTTAAGAACAAACACTAATAATGTTTGACAATTAATATGTTGAACATATTAAAACCGAGATCAAGGAGTAGAATGTTGCTGGCAGAGGTTCCAAAAAGTGCAAGAGGCTCCAGGGAATGGGGAAAATATGCAGATGGGATAGAAAACCTAATATCCCATTGAGTATGGGATAGAAAACTTCATATATGGGATAGAAAACCTCACATGCCATTGAATATGGGACAGAAACCCTCACATATGGGATAGAAAACCTCACATTCCATTGCATATGGGATAGAAAACCTAACACCCAACCTATAATAAAATCCCCTAATATAACTTTAGTTGCCAAGTATTGGTTATGCAAAAGCCAGATGATGCCTCTTCACAGAGATAATCTAGTTTATGAATGTATGGGAAATTAATTCAATAGTCCAGTTTTAATTTTTTAATGTGGAGGTGGGTTTTTTTGGGGGTGTTATTTGGTGGGGGTGTTTTGTTTTAATTTTGGTTCTGAGTTTCTTTGGGGTGGGTGTGCTAGGGAAGAAGTAAAGGGTTTGGGTTTGGGTGTTTGCTTTCCAGCCTTAGCACAGGGATGTGGCTTCCTCAGAGAGGGTGGTAAGGATGCTCAGTAGGGGAACATGAGGCACTTTGCCAAAATATTCCTTATGTCTTTGACAGATGTGGAGTCAGTCTGAGTGCCAGCAGTGTCTGCAGGGGAGCTGTGGACAGTTCATCTATCACAACACTGGGGGTGGCACAAAGCTCTTCTGGTCTGCCCACTGCTCAGAAATCCTTGCTCCTGGCTGTGGAACTTCTGGCTGTGGAACTCCTCCTCAGCCTGTGTCCGGCCAATCTTCAGCCTTGAGACTTTCTAGAACGGTGTTCCCTGAGTCATGAGAGTTGAGTTTCAAGTCCCGCACCCAGGGATTCCACTGCTGGGCAGCATAAAACAGTGTTCCCAACTGCTGTCCTCAAGAGCTGTAGCCCCCTGTGACCTGTGTCCCTTCTCCCATCAGAGCTTTGTTTTGCTGGTGCCTGGCTTGGGAGTCCTTGCCTTGCACAGGAGACTGGACTGGACTACAAACACATGCTAACAGTGGTAACAGGCAACTTTATTTACACAACTAAATAAATTTCAGCATTTGTGCATGCAGAGGAGGAAGATTGGCAGGACAGAGGACGCCTTTGACCTGAGGCTGCCTTTGGACGAGCAGGCACTGCCCCAGTATGTAATGGTCATGGTCCACTGCAGCCTGCAGTGGATCCTGTTCATCCTGCTGCCCATGTCTTTTTTCTCATGAGGCCCAGCAGTATCTGGTGCACGCGAGTTAAGAATTTCACCACTATCTGGTATGGATGTGGAGCAGGCAAGAGAGGTTGCATTGACATTGGCTCCTCAGAGGGGTTTGAGGTCGACTCTGGCTCTGGTGTGGCTGTTGCAGTTGAGTGATTAGGAGTGGGAGTACAGCAGCCTGACTCTGTTGGTGCTGACTCTGGCTGCTCCAAGGGGGCTGAGCTGAAGGTTGGCTCTGGTCTTGGAGTAGCTGTTTCAGCTGACTCTGGACATGGAGTGGGAGTAGAGCAGCCTGACTCTGTTGGTGTTGGCTCTGGCTGCTCAAAAGGGGTTGAGCTGAAGGTTGGCTCTGGTGCTGGAGTGGCTGTTTCAGCTGACTCTGGACATGGAGTGGGAGTAGAGCAGCCTGACTCTGTTGGTGTTGGCTCTGGCTGCTCAAAAGAGGTTGAGCTGAAGGTTGGCTCTGGTGCTGGAGTAGCTGTTTCAGCTGACTCTGGACATGGAGTGGGAGTAGAGCAGCCTGACTCTGTTGGTGTTGGCTCTGGCTGCTCAAAAGGGGTTGAGCTGAAGGTTGGCTCTGGTGCTGGAGTGGCTGTTTCAGCTGACTCTGGACATGGAGTGGGAGTAGAGCAGCCTGACTCTGTTGGTGTTGGCTCTGGCTGCTCAAAAGAGGTTGAGCTGAAGGTTGGCTCTGGTGCTGGAGTGGCTGTTTCAGCTGACTCAGGATATGGAGTGGGAGTAGAGCAGCCTGACTCTGTTGGTGTTGGCTCTGGCTGCTCAAAAGGGGTTGAGCTGAAGGTTGGCTCTGGTGCTGGAGTAGCTGTTTCAGCTGACTCTGGACATGGAGTGGGAGTAGAGCAGCCTGACTCTGTTGGTGTTGGCTCTGGCTGCTCAAAAGAGGTTGAGCTGAAGGTTGGCTCTGGTGCTGGAGTGGCTGTTTCAGCTGACTCTGGACATGGAGTGGGAGTGGAGCAGCCTGACTCTGTTGGTGTTGGCTCTGGCTGCTCAAAAGGGGTTGAGCTGAAGGTTGGCTCTGGTGCTGGAGTGGCTGTTTCAGCTGACTCTGGACATGGAGTGGGAGTAGAGCAGTTTGACTCTGTTGGTGTTGGCTCTGGCTGCTCAAAAGAGGTTGAGCTGAAGGTTGGCTCTGGTGCTGGAGTGGCTGTTTCAGCTGACTCTGGACATGGAGTGGGAGTAGAGCAGCCTGACTCTGTTGGTGCTGACTCTGGCTGCTCCAAGGGGGCTGAGCTGAAGGTTGGCTCTGGTCTTGGAGTAGCTGTTTCAGCTGACTCAGGATATGGAGTGGGAGTAGAGCAGTTTGACTCTGTCAGTGTTGGCTCTGGCTGCTCAAGAGGGGTTGAGATGTAGGTTGTCTCTGGTGCTAGAGTGTCTGTTCCAGGTGGACGCATGCCCATCTGAATCAGGATCCAGTTGTAGAAGTACTGAGTGGAGGTGTAGACTCCCGGGCGTTTTGTTCTGACACAGCCTTTTCCCCAGCTGGTCACTCCAACAAGCCAAAAGTAGCCAGCATGGTTATCTTTGCACACCAGAGGCCCTCCACTGTCACCCTGCAACAGAGGAAAGAGGATTAGGGTGCTGTTGGGTGGCTGCTGTCAGCACTAGAGGCCTGTTTCTCTCTTGCAGCCCCTGCCACAGCTGTATTCATGGTACAAAAAGGCTTTGCTCAGGTGCTGGAGTCTCAAGAACCTTAGCTGGGAACAGGGTGGGTGTCTGTGAAGGCCCCCTTTTGTATCTGCACAGTGATCCTGGATGGGCAGAGCATAGATCATCCAGAATCTGGATCTGTGGGCTGCTGAGAACACTGGATGGGCTTTCTGGGCAGAGGGGCAGGCCTGGGGAACACGGTCACTTGGCAAGGAAACTCCAGCAGTGGAGGAAAAGTGGTTTGCCAGACAAAGCCCATGGTGACGGGGTACCTTCGCTGCTGGCTCCCAGCACTCATACCTGGCAGGTGTCCATGCCACCCCGTGGGTAGCCAGCACACAGGTTGTGGGTGTGGATGGCCCCAGCGTACCGACGGCTGCTGTTAACCAGCCGGATATCCAGGAGACGGACCTTGGCTTCCTGCAGGACATCACTCGGACCCTGAGCTGCAAGCACAGGAAGGAATGGGCACCCAGCAGCTCTTTGCCAGTTCCACTCCCCTGTCTGGGGGTGAACTCATTCCCTAGGGCTTGGCTTTGCCTCTGGAGCAGTTGTTGAAGCGCTGTGTCCTTTCTGTCTGCCTTTGGGGAGCAGGCCAGGCCCAGCTCTCCAGAGGCATACATCCTACAGCCTGACTTTGGTTTGTGCTGTCAGGAAGCCAAACCCATCTTGCTGGTGTGCCCAGCTCACCCTCAGGGCCCTTTTTGGGAACTCACCTTTTGCAGTGGCAGAACCCCAGCCAGCAATGTAGCAGGTTTTCAGCTCTGACACTGTGAGCGAGGCGTTGGGCACGCAGGCAAGCTGGACGTAGTCACTGCACTCCACGGGCTTGTCCAGCTCCAGCAGGGCGATGTCGTTCTGCTGGGAATCAGCCGTGTACTCCTGGTGGGCCAGGAGCCGCTTGATGTGGCGCACCTGAGTTTCAGGGCCCAGATGGGTCAGCTTGGTGGCCCCGATCAGCACACGCCACATGGTGACATTCCTGCAAGGCAGAGAGGGGTCTGAGGAAGAGCAGAGCCGTGTGCTGTTGATGCCTTAGGATTTTAGCTTTTGTATTTTTCATCCATTTGTAATCCTGCAGTTTTTTACTGTATAACTAAATTCTGCACACAGTGTGAGCTGCTGCTGCTTTCCCATTCTGGTCACAAAAATTCCTCTCCAGGCCTGGCAATCAAGGATACCTCACTGCCTCAGGCCTCGAGAGATGGAAACAAAAGTGAGTTGAGGGGAGCAAACTGGGGGTAAATGACTTCATTACCTGAAGCTGTAATTAGAAGATTAACCCTAAATATGCAAATGGACCAAATTTATAGGTGTGAAAACCTTTGACCCGTGGTCAATTTTGGGTTGTAGCACTTGGGGGGGTCTTTTGTTTTGCCTAAAATGGACCTGGAGGCCCTTCAATAAATATAATCACTTTTTATTCCTTGTCTGGCCTGTTTTTAGGTAGTCCTGAAAAGGCATCACTGTGGCAGCTCAGCACTTCCCTTCCTTCTGCTTCTCAAGGCAGAGAGGAAAGCAGGGCAATGAGGAGTGTGACTGCCCTAGCATGCCTTAGGCTCCAGGAATGCCACACTGGAGGCTGCTGGGCAGCAGTGGCACGAGCCCAGCCTTCTGAGCAGTCCCTCAGTTGGGCCCCGTAGTATTGAGGTGCTGCAGGCTGGGCAACTGTTTGTGTGGTGAGGATACCCTCATTCCTTGCTCCTCCTTACCTGGCCTGGAGGAAGCAATGGGCTGCTGTGAGGACCCACTGTGGGCTGATGAGGGACCCTCCACATGTATGGCCGGTGCCTATTTTCCTGGGGTCCTGGATGCTGACAATCCAGGGCCAGGCCCCTGGCAGGGCACCTGTGCCAGTCACAATTCGGTAGTCAGCATCTATGGAGTTGTAGTCAGAAGCCATGGGCCGGAGCCCACAGGTCCCTCTGGAAGCACAAAATCATTACTGCCCTTCTGTTCCAGTTCTGTACCTGGGTGCTGGCAAGGAGGCTCCCACATGGGGTTTGGGGTGTGGCAATGGGGGACAAGCACCCTCCTAGAGCCTGGGGCCATACCTGCAGTTGCCCCAGGTACCATGTGCAGGTCTGTACACAGCCAGCAGGATGAAGAGGTACAGGTACAGAAGATTCATCGCTGTCAGCAGCATCTGTCAGCTGAAAGAGACAAAAGCTTGTCTCTTCCAGTGCAGTCTCTGACGAGTGCTGCAGCAACTGCACTGTCCATGGCACCTGGGGCTGATGTCACAGAGTGGGTGGTTCCAGGTTCTGGGCACAGTGTCCTCAGAGGGCAGGGAAAGGCCACAGCCTCACAGAACCACAGAATGGTTTGGGCTGGAAGGGACCTTGAAGGTTGTGAAAGGCAAAAGGGGTCCCTTGCCTCGCACATGCAAAACGACACCATGGGCAGACAAATCTGGCACAGAGGGAAAGTCACTCCAAAGGCAGTGTTTGGTCAGAGAGGGTGCTCAGAGCCACCACACGATGGAGAAAACTAGCACATCAAAGTTAGAAAGAGGACAGGAAGGAACAATGCCATGTGCAAACTACTTGGGGGGATGCTTCAAGGCACATAAGCCTTAGCTGATGGAACAAACCTGGAAACTCCTGAGTGTTGCAAGAGGAATTGCTGACCATGGCAGAGTGCGAGAAGCTGACAGGAGTTTCAATGCCATGAGGAAGCCCTTCTGAGTCTGTTTATACATTCTCCATGTCTGGAGCAGGGTGAGTACTGCAAATGCCTCAGTGCTGCCTCTTGCTTTGGAGACTGGTGCTGGAGGTCATGGCTGCAGAAAACAAGGGACTGAGATGGAGAGTGCTCATGCACTCACTTTTGTGGTTTGGGAATGGCATTCCCCAGTCTGGTGTTTCCACTGGAACACTGCAAACCACTGCTCCTCACTCCCTTCTCCCTCTCCCCTCCCTTCTCTGGTGGGCTTGAGAATAGAACTGGAAGCACAAAAGTTAAAGACTGTGGGTTGAGACAAGAACAATATAGTGGAAACAGCAATGAAACAAGAAAATGAGCAGTAACCACAACAATATGGACTGGGACAATTCACATGCAACCATCCACCCCATAGAGCCTGGCAGTACCCAACCAGGCTGTCATGCATGTTATCCAGCGGAGATTTCTTCCCCTGTCCCTGGAAAATGTTGTGGAGTGGTTCAGAACAACCTCCACGTCCTGGCCATGCCCTGTCCTGGTTATGGCAAAAATTTACCCCATCCTGGCCAGAACCAGGACATTCACCCTCATGATCTGCCCCACAGCTTTGGAATCTGTGCCAGAAGGTCTGGCAGGGCAGGGAGGGCAGTCACCAGGGATTGGCAGACGTTGGAAACTCCTTATCCCTCTCTCTGGCCCCTGGTTTTCCTTGTTTTATGGAATGGAAGAACACATGTCCAACTCCTCCCAGTATCTCCTTCACTGGAAATCCTCCGTGCTTTGATTCCTTCTCTGACATTCTGCTGCACCTGGGGAATGCAGTGGGAAAACCCAAGGCTTTGTGTGAAGGTCACTCCCTCAGCACTTCACCTGAGGTGCACAGGAAGGCTGCCCTGGCTCTACCACACCTCATCCAGAACACCTGGAAGCTCTTCCCTCCCCATTCACACACTCCCCTGCCTTGTCCTCCTCATCCCACAGGGATGCACAGAGGGGCTACCACACTTCACGGTTTGGTAGCCCTGATACCACACTCCTGACTGGAATGGGGTGACCCTGGGGCAGTTTTGGCCTGCATCAGTTCCATGTCCTGCCTCAGCACACCCAGGTTCTCTGTTGGCGTCTGTGCTCATCTCTGCAGCTTTGCTGTCCTGCACCAGGAGTTTGCTGAATAAAATCATCCTCTAGAAAGGACATGTGACACAAGCCCAGGAGTAAGCAGCACCATGGGAGAGTTCAGCAAGGTGCCCTGGGGACAGCCAGGCCAGGCAGGGGAAGGTGGGGGGACCACGGCCTCACTGAAGCAGCCACATTGTACAGCACAAAAAATAAAGCTAAATAAATGCTGGGATGAAATACAGCACTGCTGGGACTGCTCCATTTAGCAAATAACAGTTGTGGGGGAGATTTACAGATGTACTGGGTACATCTGGGAACTGGGGCTCCTGCTGGAAGTCTTCAATCTTGAAGCTCCCAGTTCCCAAAGCTGGTAAATCCTTCCCAGCAATGGCTCCTGAGGCAGGGAGAGGGGTGGAAAGCCAAGGATGGGGCAGAGATCAGAAGGAGCTGGGGAGCTCAGAGAGGTCTTCAAGGGGAAGAGGATTTGTCTGAAAGGCCCTCACTTTTCTGGTCATCTTGGCAACTCTGGCAGGTTTAACAGGAGGTTTGTCTGGAAACAAGACAGGGACATATTGGCATGATGGGTGCTGGCATATTCCAGTCTTAGGCTTTGCAGAGAGAGATTTGCTGTTTCCCCATAGGCCACAGAGGATTTTAATATGAGGTGAACTCCCCAAGCTTGCATCCACCCTGTTCCATGGCCTCTGGCTCTGAGAAATGCTCTCCTGTGCACCCTGCTTCATTCCCTCAGATCAATGGCTGATGTGCCAGCAGCTCCTGCTCCAGAAGGGCAGCACATGATGAAGGTGCCACCCCTGCAGCTGAAAAGAAGGTTCCTTTTGCCATGGCATTCCAGGAGGTCATAAGACACATCATCAATGGAGTCTGAAAAAAAGAAAAATTAGAAGTTGAGGCAGCTGCATTTACCAGTGTGGGCAGTCCAGAGAGAACTGCCTGGACCTGACCCAGTTTGTGGATCAGAGCCAGAAATAGGTTCCCTTAGCTAGAAATGAGACCTCTCTACCCAGAGAGCCAGCTGCTTGCCATTCCATTGCTCCCTGGCCACAAGCAGCACTTCATCCATGAGCTCTCACCCCACAGAGCCCCTAGGTAACCCTGAAAAGACTCCTTCAGTATCAGGGGCTGCAAGAGACCTCTAGATGAGCAGCTAGAGGATTAGGTGAGGAGAAGAACTGAAATAAAATGCGTGTTTTTCCCTGGATTTGTGGAAGACAACAAGAAAGAAATACAGGACCCCAAAAAACAAACCCACTCGATGGGAGAGGCAGGTGAGCACCTCTGGTTCAGGAATTACAGAATGCACTCAACTGCAGCTTGCAGACAAGGATCCTGGCACGTTCCAGCAGCCAGCACTGCCACCTGATCCCAGCATCCCTCTGCCCCATGGATTTACACAGGACCCCAAAGCCCCAGTGGTCAGTGAAAGGAAAACATCCAACTGTCCACACTTGGCAACCTACTCCTGGGTTCTGCAGCCTGTGGAGAAAGACAAATTCCCTCACTAGAAAACTAAGCAGGTTTGAGCTGGGCTTTCTCAAAGCACACTAAAGGCAGAGGTGGGCTTCTCCGTGCTGTTTGGGAAGTGGCACATGAACCACACGGGAATCAGAGAGAGATTATCAACTCCAGAGGCACTGCTGAGCGCAGCCTCTCCTGACTCCAGCTGGGCTCCAGCCCCGAGGTGACCTGTGCCTCCAAACAGAGGGGCCAGAGTGACCTGCACTGACCAGGCCGGCCACAGCTCCGTGTCACACTGACCACTGCAGCGTCCAGCCAGTCCCTCCAGAGGCTCTTCCAATCTCCACCTCCACCTTACAGGGGCATGGAACGCCGCTGATCACACCCGCTGCTCCCTGACCTGCAGCCAGAGGAAGATTTCCTCATTTGCTGCTGTGGCCAGTGGCACCTCTCTGTAGCAGGTTTTGCGTCCTGCTCGGTGCCCCAGTGCTCCAGACAGGCTGGCTCCGTGCTGCTGGGCCTCTCCCGGTCCCTCTGAGCAGGGCTGCAGCCGAGTCTTCAGAACAGCCCCAATTCCCCAAAACAGCCCCCAAAACAGCCCGGCGCTGTCTGTGTGGGGAACATCAAACCCACACCAAGGAATGGCTTTGCCCAGTGCCCCGGGATGGAGCAGCCCCGGCCTGCTCCACCAGAGCCCAGGGCGGCTCTGGGAGCCCTGAGGGCACGAGAGAAGGAAACTTCAGCGTGAGGGTCTGCAGCGGCCAGGGGAACACCAGCGCCTCCGAGCCGCCCTGCCAGACACGTACGGCCCTCCACCACCCTCGCAGTGGTGCGGGAATGTGCTCGCTGCTGAGGGCGGCCTCGCGGCTCGGCGAGCAGCTCGGGCAGGGCCGCCGCTGTCCGCTCCGTGCGGAGCGCAGCCTCCTCCGGACGCGGCCGTGAGGCGGTCTGGGCCCTCGGGTGTCGCCTCCGGCAGAATCAGCGGCTCGGTGGAGCTCACACGAAGCTCTCCCTGGGGCGGGACAGCCCTTGCCCGTGGGGTGTCGGGCGGGCCCCGGGCCGGCCGAGGGTTGCCCGGCTGAGCCCGGGGCCGCCCCTGACGTGGGGCTCTGGGGCAGAGTCCGGCCCGCGGTGCCCAGCAGGGATGCGCGGTTCTGTCTGTGCTCGGGCAGCACCAGAGTAGAGTTTTTCCCTGCTACAGTACCTACGCTACCCCGCGAAAGAGCATCGCTCAGGTTTGACAGGAGGAGAAATCTGTGTGGCCGTCAGCTATCACCTATGGCCCGGTCAGGATACTGATGGATTTTCTGACCTATTCGCTAGGGTCGTGTAAAATGTTAAACTGCAGATGCTTTCTGAAAGCAACTAGTGCTTTGAATGGTACAATCTGGATTACAGAAGCTTTATGTAGTGTTAGGCTGTGAACCACAATAGGTTTATTCTACAAGTTAATAGGGATATGCCAGATCATGTTACACTTCTGTTTTATCTTCTGTTTTGACCCTATGGCAAGCATCAGTTGGGTTTATTTAGCTCTTTATTAGCCCTTTATTTAGCTCTTAGCATTTTTCACATTTTGTGTGAAAAATGAATTAACTTTTAGGTAGATATTTTTAAAGAGGAGAAATGTATTTGTGCCTATTGATGCTGCAGTGATTTGTGGTTTTGAGACCCATCTTGCAAAATACCACATGCTGAGGCTGATTGTCATAGCTCTGAAGCCAGCCCTGGGTATGGAATGCTTTTCATTCTTTGGAGTGTTCATTCCAGGCAGTTCTGTGTAACGAGATCTTTACAGAGCATGGAAGATGCCTCTAGGGGAAGTCTCCATTTTGATTGCTGTGCCTAGACTAATTCTGATACTCCTGAGTTTGCTGTCAGGTTTTTACGATGCTGAAATGTGTGTTTTCCAGGTTCCTGTGTGGGCTATTTTTCACTAAGAATCTAGAAAATATCTTGGCTTTTCGTGGGGTTTAGTGCAAAATAGGTTTGACTGTAGGAACCACATTGTTGCAAAGATGAAGCATGCAATTAAAGTTCTTTCTAATAATTTGAGATGATTTAAATATATGTCAAATGAAATGCCATAGTCAAGGAACCAAAGCAGTCGAATGAATTGCCTATAAATTCCTTTGGCATGAAGCGTGTTGAGTGAAATGTTTATTTCTTCTAAGCAATAGGTCATAAGAGTGTTTAAATAAAGGTATAGTATATATAATGCACTGGAGCACAATCCATGGATTAGAGTGAAATTTCAACACTCAGTTCCTTTACTTAGAGAAGTCCACCTATGCCCAGATGGATTAATTAATTGTAGTGGTAGAAAATACAGGGTGTAAAACACAGCTGACTGTTGAGCTTAGTATATCACTATGTTGTAGAGAAACTCAAGAATCAAGAAAATTCTAAATAAGTAAATGCTAATTTGTCATGCAGTACTATGGTATTTTCAGGCAGCTAATCAAGAAAATTTGAATTGGAAGACCGTCAAACTTGTTTCATACAATAAAACTCTGAGAGACTTATCTACAAATAGAAACACAAGGAGCATCCTTTTTTGTACTCAGCAAAGAGCTGGAGTATGTTGTGCTGTTACGGAGGTTTATTTTTATAAACTACTCCAATGAATTTTATAAGCATGTAAAAGATTGTAAGTGCCCTGAAACATGTTTATTCTTGGACTGGCAATTACATACATGGATTCAGTTTTGATTTTCTTTAAAATAAAAATAAAAATATTTCTCTGGAGTAATTTGCTCTCGGTAACAAGAGTCATCTGCAAGAGAAATATCCAAACCAATTTCTGGGCAGTGGAAGTAGCTTTATTTTTTATAACATTCTTAGTACCTGTGACCAGGGTTGGTAGAGTGCCAGTCCTGCCAGCTTTAAGGAGCTGCATGTAAGTGTACCCTCGTTTCCTCAGAATCCCAGGGATGTGGACATTTCTTTGAGATGAGCTTTTAGGAAGCCCCAGAACATCTGGTGGTGTGACATCTTCCTGCATGCTCTGTTTCTGCACGTGATGTTTTCCAGTGCTTTCAAACATCCCTTCCCTTCTGTTTTTTCAGATGGTTATTTAGACCTATCTTGAGAGCTACTCTCTTCAGCCTCAGCTTTATCCAAGATACAATATGGTTATTATATAACCTAGTATTTTTTCATTTTACTTACATTTCATTACATAACCTAGTATTTTACATTGTTACTTGCACAGCAGAATAACTGCAGAACTCTGCTCGATCCAGGTTATACTGAAAACTAAAAAAAATGCTATTTTTACATGCCTGACATTTTTCTTGCATATTTGAGCTTAGGTATTATGTTTGCTCATTTCAGGAGTGCTTCTGAACCACAGTCCAGAAAGAAGAAAAATCTTCTTGGTTGAAGTTGAACATTTGTCTCTAAGAGTAAGAACAAAGCCATGCCAGTGCTTTCAGAAGACTCAGGTAATTCAGCTGCATGCTTTCAACAGAGCAGTGACTGAAATCTTGTCATACCTGTTTCACACATAAAAATAATTTAAATAGGAGTAAAATGTAATAGAATTAAGATAATTCAACTGAAGTTTCTGAGCAATTACCTACAAGAAGGAAGGTGGAATGTAAAAGGTGAAAATTAATAAAGTTTGTCAGGATCAGTTTCCTACTAACCCTAGAGCACCCAAATATACTCTGATAGACCTGAATATACTCTGATAGACTTGAATATATTCTGATAGATCTGAATATATTCTGATAGACCTGAATATATTCTGATAGGCAGAATTGGACCCCTCAGTGTAACAGTGCCTTCTACATGTGCTTACTAAAGATCAGCCCATATATCTCTGCTGCTTGCTGTGTCATTTCTTAATATTTTCTGAACAGGGGTTGATAAACATTGTAAATATCCTTCCTTTTAACTTAAAATAAGTGTCTTTGTTCAAGGCTACTTTACTAGCTTCTCCAGTATGCTGCCCAGGAGAAGTCACAGATAATAAATGATGCTTAGGATTAAAGCAGGAGTGAGTTTGAGTCTCCTGGATCAAAATCCACTCTAAGGTTCGTGGAGAGAATAGCCACAGGAATAGATTTGAACCCCCTCCACCTTTTTATATTTCCTGTTTTGTTTTGGTCCTGTGTTCCCAGACATGGTTCACCGGGAAAAATCTGGCCTTTGTCTGGCTCTGTGTGTTGCAAAATTGGGATATTTAAATATTTTTTTAGAAAACTAGCCACAAGCTTTGATTCCACCACAATGGAAATCTACACTTTATCCTTTCTTCCTCTGGTCAGGCCTGGCTTTTTATAGGTGCCTCAGAGTGGAAGGGGCAGGATAACACTTGTAAGCAAAGCTGCTGGGGAGGTAGAGCTGCTACCTGTGCAAAAAAAGGTCATTCAATCAGTTTGAGAGTCTGCTGTGGTACTAAAATTTCAAATTTGTAAGAGGGGAAACAAAGGGTTCTGGAAACAAGGAGTAATAAACATGAAGTGTTAAATGTGAAAGATAATTTCTTAAGAAATATATATTGCTTTGTTAGATTTTGCCTTAATATGATGGTGTGCTTGACACTTATGAGGGGAGTGTTGCAAAATGAGCTGTGGATAAACACGAGATAATCACAAGTCTCTGCAAATGTGATGATCATCAATGTGATACCCAAATAAATGTAGTGACTGTAAAGACTGCAGTAGAAGGTCCTGTGAGAAATGCTGTGTAGAATGTTTTTGTTCTGTCCTGAATCTAAATTTAGGGTTGCATGAAACTTTGGCCCTTTTGACATCTCAGCTAAGACCTGATTCAAATCATAAAGAGGAAATGGGATTCCTTAGGGATGTCTTCAGTGAAAGAAGTCTCAGCTACCTGATGAAGGTAAAAGTTTGTATTTATTTATGTACATTCTCCTTACAGTTTACTTTTTCTCTGTTCCCTTGATTTATCAACCATTTACTTTGCCAAACCTTTTTTTTAAGAATTCTGTACTGACCAAAGCATATGTGTGCTTAAGAACAAACACTAATAATGTTTGACAATTAATATGTTGAACATATTAAAACCGAGATCAAGGAGTAGAATGTTGCTGGCAGAGGTTCCAAAAAGTGCAAGAGGCTCCAGGGAATGGGGAAAATATGCAGATGGGATAGAAAACCTAATATCCCATTGAGTATGGGATAGAAAACTTCATATATGGGATAGAAAACCTCACATGCCATTGAATATGGGACAGAAACCCTCACATATGGGATAGAAAACCTCACATTCCATTGCATATGGGATAGAAAACCTAACACCCAACCTATAATAAAATCCCCTAATATAACTTTAGTTGCCAAGTATTGGTTATGCAAAAGCCAGATGATGCCTCTTCACAGAGATAATCTAGTTTATGAATGTATGGGAAATTAATTCAATAGTCCAGTTTTAATTTTTTAATGTGGAGGTGGGTTTTTTTGGGGGTGTTATTTGGTGGGGGTGTTTTGTTTTAATTTTGGTTCTGAGTTTCTTTGGGGTGGGTGTGCTAGGGAAGAAGTAAAGGGTTTGGGTTTGGGTGTTTGCTTTCCAGCCTTAGCACAGGGATGTGGCTTCCTCAGAGAGGGTGGTAAGGATGCTCAGTAGGGGAACATGAGGCACTTTGCCAAAATATTCCTTATGTCTTTGACAGATGTGGAGTCAGTCTGAGTGCCAGCAGTGTCTGCAGGGGAGCTGTGGACAGTTCATCTATCACAACACTGGGGGTGGCACAAAGCTCTTCTGGTCTGCCCACTGCTCAGAAATCCTTGCTCCTGGCTGTGGAACTTCTGGCTGTGGAACTCCTCCTCAGCCTGTGTCCGGCCAATCTTCAGCCTTGAGACTTTCTAGAACGGTGTTCCCTGAGTCATGAGAGTTGAGTTTCAAGTCCCGCACCCAGGGATTCCACTGCTGGGCAGCATAAAACAGTGTTCCCAACTGCTGTCCTCAAGAGCTGTAGCCCCCTGTGACCTGTGTCCCTTCTCCCATCAGAGCTTTGTTTTGCTGGTGCCTGGCTTGGGAGTCCTTGCCTTGCACAGGAGACTGGACTGGACTACAAACACATGCTAACAGTGGTAACAGGCAACTTTATTTACACAACTAAATAAATTTCAGCATTTGTGCATGCAGAGGAGGAAGATTGGCAGGACAGAGGACGCCTTTGACCTGAGGCTGCCTTTGGACGAGCAGGCACTGCCCCAGTATGTAATGGTCATGGTCCACTGCAGCCTGCAGTGGATCCTGTTCATCCTGCTGCCCATGTCTTTTTTCTCATGAGGCCCAGCAGTATCTGGTGCACCCGAGTTAAGAATTTCACCACTATCTCGTATGGATGTGGAGCAGGCAAGAGAGGTTGCATTGACATTGGCTCCTCAGAGGGGTTTGAGGTCGACTCTGGCTCTGGTGTGGCTGTTGCAGTTGAGTGATCAGGAGTGGGAGTACAGCAGCCTGACTCTGTTGGTGTTGGCTCTGGCTGCTCAAAAGGGGTTGAGCTGAAGGTTGGCTCTGGTGCTGGAGTGGCTGTTTCAGCTGACTCTGGACATGGAGTGGGAGTAGAGCAGTTTGACTCTGTTGGTGTTGGCTCTGGCTGCTCAAAAGAGGTTGAGCTGAAGGTTGGCTCTGGTGCTGGAGTGGCTGTTTCAGCTGACTCTGGACATGGAGTGGGAGTAGAGCAGCCTGACTCTGTTGGTGCTGACTCTGGCTGCTCCAAGGGGGCTGAGCTGAAGGTTGGCTCTGGTCTTGGAGTAGCTGTTTCAGCTGACTCAGGATATGGAGTGGGAGTAGAGCAGTTTGACTCTGTCAGTGTTGGCTCTGGCTGCTCAAGAGGGGTTGAGATGTAGGTTGTCTCTGGTGCTAGAGTGTCTGTTCCAGGTGGACGCATGCCCATCTGAATCAGGATCCAGTTGTAGAAGTACTGAGTGGAGGTGTAGACTCCCGGGCGTTTTGTTCTGACACAGCCTTTTCCCCAGCTGGTCACTCCAACAAGCCAAAAGTAGCCAGCATGGTTATCTTTGCACACCAGAGGCCCTCCACTGTCACCCTGCAACAGAGGAAAGAGGATTAGGGTGCTGTTGGGTGGCTGCTGTCAGCACTAGAGGCCTGTTTCTCTCTTGCAGCCCCTGCCACAGCTGTATTCATGGTACAAAAAGGCTTTGCTCAGGTGCTGGAGTCTCAAGAACCTTAGCTGGGAACAGGGTGGGTGTCTGTGAAGGCCCCCTTTTGTATCTGCACAGTGATCCTGGATGGGCAGAGCATAGATCATCCAGAATCTGGATCTGTGGGCTGCTGAGAACACTGGATGGGCTTTCTGGGCAGAGGGGCAGGCCTGGGGAACACGGTCACTTGGCAAGGAAACTCCAGCAGTGGAGGAAAAGTGGTTTGCCAGACAAAGCCCATGGTGACGGGGTACCTTCGCTGCTGGCTCCCAGCACTCATACCTGGCAGGTGTCCATGCCACCCCGTGGGTAGCCAGCACACAGGTTGTGGGTGTGGATGGCCCCAGCGTACCGACGGCTGCTGTTAACCAGCCGGATATCCAGGAGACGGACCTTGGCTTCCTGCAGGACATCACTCGGACCCTGAGCTGCAAGCACAGGAAGGAATGGGCACCCAGCAGCTCTTTGCCAGTTCCACTCCCCTGTCTGGGGGTGAACTCATTCCCTAGGGCTTGGCTTTGCCTCTGGAGCAGTTGTTGAAGCGCTGTGTCCTTTCTGTCTGCCTTTGGGGAGCAGGCCAGGCCCAGCTCTCCAGAGGCATACATCCTACAGCCTGACTTTGGTTTGTGCTGTCAGGAAGCCAAACCCATCTTGCTGGTGTGCCCAGCTCACCCTCAGGGCCCTTTTTGGGAACTCACCTTTTGCAGTGGCAGAACCCCAGCCAGCAATGTAGCAGGTTTTCAGCTCTGACACTGTGAGCGAGGCGTTGGGCACGCAGGCAAGCTGGACGTAGTCACTGCACTCCACGGGCTTGTCCAGCTCCAGCAGGGCGATGTCGTTCTGCTGGGAATCAGCCGTGTACTCCTGGTGGGCCAGGAGCCGCTTGATGTGGCGCACCTGAGTTTCAGGGCCCAGATGGGTCAGCTTGGTGGCCCCGATCAGCACACGCCACATGGTGACATTCCTGCAAGGCAGAGAGGGGTCTGAGGAAGAGCAGAGCCGTGTGCTGTTGATGCCTTAGGATTTTAGCTTTTGTATTTTTCATCCATTTGTAATCCTGCAGTTTTTTACTGTATAACTAAATTCTGCACACAGTGTGAGCTGCTGCTGCTTTCCCATTCTGGTCACAAAAATTCCTCTCCAGGCCTGGCAATCAAGGATACCTCACTGCCTCAGGCCTCGAGAGATGGAAACAAAAGTGAGTTGAGGGGAGCAAACTGGGGGTAAATGACTTCATTACCTGAAGCTGTAATTAGAAGATTAACCCTAAATATGCAAATGGACCAAATTTATAGGTGTGAAAACCTTTGACCCGTGGTCAATTTTGGGTTGTAGCACTTGGGGGGGTCTTTTGTTTTGCCTAAAATGGACCTGGAGGCCCTTCAATAAATATAATCACTTTTTATTCCTTGTCTGGCCTGTTTTTAGGTAGTCCTGAAAAGGCATCACTGTGGCAGCTCAGCACTTCCCTTCCTTCTGCTTCTCAAGGCAGAGAGGAAAGCAGGGCAATGAGGAGTGTGACTGCCCTAGCATGCCTTAGGCTCCAGGAATGCCACACTGGAGGCTGCTGGGCAGCAGTGGCACGAGCCCAGCCTTCTGAGCAGTCCCTCAGTTGGGCCCCGTAGTATTGAGGTGCTGCAGGCTGGGCAACTGTTTGTGTGGTGAGGATACCCTCATTCCCTGCTCCTCCTTACCTGGCCTGGAGGAAGCAATGGGCTGCTGTGAGGACCCACTGTGGGCTGATGAGGGACCCTCCACATGTATGGCCGGTGCCTATTTTCCTGGGGTCCTGGATGCTGACAATCCAGGGCCAGGCCCCTGGCAGGGCACCTGTGCCAGTCACAATTCGGTAGTCAGCATCTATGGAGTTGTAGTCAGAAGCCATGGGCCGGAGCCCACAGGTCCCTCTGGAAGCACAAAATCATTACTGCCCTTCTGTTCCAGTACCTGGGTGCTGGCAAGGAGGCTCCCACATGGGGTTTGGGGTGTGGCAATGGGGGACAAGCACCCTCCTAGAGCCTGGGGCCATACCTGCAGTTGCCCCAGGTACCATGTGCAGGTCTGTACACAGCCAGCAGGATGAAGAGGTACAGGTACAGAAGATTCATCGCTGTCAGCAGCATCTGTCAGCTGAAAGAGACAAAAGCTTGTCTCTTCCAGTGCAGTCTCTGACGAGTGCTGCAGCAACTGCACTGTCCATGGCACCTGGGGCTGATGTCACAGAGTGGGTGGTTCCAGGTTCTGGGCACAGTGTCCTCAGAGGGCAGGGAAAGGCCACAGCCTCACAGAACCACAGAATGGTTTGGGCTGGAAGGGACCTTGAAGGTTGTGAAAGGCAAAAGGGGTCCCTTGCCTCGCACATGCAAAACGACACCATGGGCAGACAAATCTGGCACAGAGGGAAAGTCACTCCAAAGGCAGTGTTTGGTCAGAGAGGGTGCTCAGAGCCACCACACGATGGAGAAAACTAGCACATCAAAGCTAGAAAGAGGACAGGAAGGAACAATGCCATGTGCAAACTACTTGGGGGGATGCTTCAAGGCACATAAGCCTTAGCTGATGGAACAAACCTGGAAACTCCTGAGTGTTGCAAGAGGAATTGCTGACCATGGCAGAGTGCGAGAAGCTGACAGGAGTTTCAATGCCATGAGGAAGCCCTTCTGAGTCTGTTTATACATTCTCCATGTCTGGAGCAGGGTGAGTACTGCAAATGCCTCAGTGCTGCCTCTTGCTTTGGAGACTGGTGCTGGAGGTCATGGCTGCAGAAAACAAGGGACTGAGATGGAGAGTGCTCATGCACTCACTTTTGTGGTTTGGGAATGGCATTCCCCAGTCTGGTGTTTCCACTGGAACACTGCAAACCACTGCTCCTCACTCCCTTCTCCCTCTCCCCTCCCTTCTCTGGTGGGCTTGAGAATAGAACTGGAAGCACAAAAGTTAAAGACTGTGGGTTGAGACAAGAACAATATAATGGAAACAGCAATGAAACAAGAAAATGAGCAGTAACCGCAACAATATTAATAATGGACTGGGACAATTCACATGCAACCATCCACCCCATAGAGCCTGGCAGTACCCAACCAGGCTGTCATGCATGTTATCCAGCGGAGATTTCTTCCCCTGTCCCTGGAAAATGTTGTGGAGTGGTTCAGAACAACCTCCACGTCCTGGCCATGCCCTGTCCTGGTTATGGCAAAAATTTACCCCATCCTGGCCAGAACCAGGACATTCACCCTCATGATCTGCCCCACAGCTTTGGAATCTGTGCCAGAGGGTCTGGCAGGGCAGGGAGGGCAGTCACCAGGGATTGGCAGACGTTGGAAACTCCTTATCCCTCTCTCTGGCCCCTGGTTTTCCTTGTTTTATGGAATGGAAGAACACATGTCCAACTCCTCCCAGTATCTCCTTCACTGGAAATCCTCCGTGCTTTGATTCCTTCTCTGACATTCTGCTGCACCTGGGGAATGCAGTGGGAAAACCCAAGGCTTTGTGTGAAGGTCACTCCCTCAGCACTTCACCTGAGGTGCACAGGAAGGCTGCCCTGGCTCTACCACACCTCATCCAGAACACCTGGAAGCTCTTCCCTCCCCATTCACACACTCCCCTGCCTTGTCCTCCTCATCCCACAGGGATGCACAGAGGGGCTACCACACTTCACGGTTTGGTAGCCCTGATACCACACTCCTGACTGGAATGGGGTGACCCTGGGGCAGTTTTGGCCTGCATCAGTTCCATGTCCTGCCTCAGCACACCCAGGTTCTCTGTTGGCGTCTGTGCTCATCTCTGCAGCTTTGCTGTCCTGCACCAGGAGTTTGCTGAATAAAATCATCCTCTAGAAAGGACATGTGACACAAGCCCAGGAGTAAGCAGCACCATGGGAGAGTTCAGCAAGGTGCCCTGGGGACAGCCAGGCCAGGCAGGGGAAGGTGGGGGGACCACGGCCTCACTGAAGCAGCCACATTGTACAGCACAAAAAATAAAGCTAAATAAATGCTGGGATGAAATACAGCACTGCTGGGACTGCTCCATTTAGCAAATAACAGTTGTGGGGGAGATTTACAGATGTACTGGGTACATCTGGGAACTGGGGCTCCTGCTGGAAGTCTTCAATCTTGAAGCTCCCAGTTCCCAAAGCTGGTAAATCCTTCCCAGCAATGGCTCCTGAGGCAGGGAGAGGGGTGGAAAGCCAAGGATGGGGCAGAGATCAGAAGGAGCTGGGGAGCTCAGAGAGGTCTTCAAGGGGAAGAGGATTTGTCTGAAAGGCCCTCACTTTTCTGGTCATCTTGGCAACTCTGGCAGGTTTAACAGGAGGTTTGTCTGGAAACAAGACAGGGACATATTGGCATGATGGGTGCTGGCATATTCCAGTCTTAGGCTTTGCAGAGAGAGATTTGCTGTTTCCCCATAGGCCACAGAGGATTTTAATATGAGGTGAACTCCCCAAGCTTGCATCCACCCTGTTCCATGGCCTCTGGCTCTGAGAAATGCTCTCCTGTGCACCCTGCTTCATTCCCTCAGATCAATGGCTGATGTGCCAGCAGCTCCTGCTCCAGAAGGGCAGCACATGATGAAGGTGCCACCCCTGCAGCTGAAAAGAAGGTTCCTTTTGCCATGGCATTCCAGGAGGTCATAAGACACATCATCAATGGAGTCTGAAAAAAAGAAAAATTAGAAGTTGAGGCAGCTGCATTTACCAGTGTGGGCAGTCCAGAGAGAACTGCCTGGACCTGACCCAGTTTGTGGATCAGAGCCAGAAATAGGTTCCCTTAGCTAGAAATGAGACCTCTCTACCCAGAGAGCCAGCTGCTTGCCATTCCATTGCTCCCTGGCCACAAGCAGCACTTCATCCATGAGCTCTCACCCCACAGAGCCCCTAGGTAACCCTGAAAAGACTCCTTCAGTATCAGGGGCTGCAAGAGACCTCTAGATGAGCAGCTAGAGGATTAGGTGAGGAGAAGAACTGAAATAAAATGCGTGTTTTTCCCTGGATTTGTGGAAGACAACAAGAAAGAAATACAGGACCCCAAAAAACAAACCCACTCGATGGGAGAGGCAGGTGAGCACCTCTGGTTCAGGAATTACAGAATGCACTCAACTGCAGCTTGCAGACAAGGATCCTGGCACGTTCCAGCAGCCAGCACTGCCACCTGATCCCAGCATCCCTCTGCCCCATGGATTTACACAGGACCCCAAAGCCCCAGTGGTCAGTGAAAGGAAAACATCCAACTGTCCACACTTGGCAACCTACTCCTGGGTTCTGCAGCCTGTGGAGAAAGACAAATTCCCTCACTAGAAAACTAAGCAGGTTTGAGCTGGGCTTTCTCAAAGCACACTAAAGGCAGAGGTGGGCTTCTCCGTGCTGTTTGGGAAGTGGCACATGAACCACACGGGAATCAGAGAGAGATTATCAACTCCAGAGGCACTGCTGAGCGCAGCCTCTCCTGACTCCAGCTGGGCTCCAGCCCCGAGGTGACCTGTGCCTCCAAACAGAGGGGCCAGAGTGACCTGCACTGACCAGGCCGGCCACAGCTCCGTGTCACACTGACCACTGCAGCGTCCAGCCAGTCCCTCCAGAGGCTCTTCCAATCTCCACCTCCACCTTACAGGGGCATGGAACGCCGCTGATCACACCCGCTGCTCCCTGACCTGCAGCCAGAGGAAGATTTCCTCATTTGCTGCTGTGGCCAGTGGCACCTCTCTGTAGCAGGTTTTGCGTCCTGCTCGGTGCCCCAGTGCTCCAGACAGGCTGGCTCCGTGCTGCTGGGCCTCTCCCGGTCCCTCTGAGCAGGGCTGCAGCCGAGTCTTCAGAACAGCCCCAATTCCCCAAAACAGCCCCCAAAACAGCCCGGCGCTGTCTGTGTGGGGAACATCAAACCCACACCAAGGAATGGCTTTGCCCAGTGCCCCGGGATGGAGCAGCCCCGGCCTGCTCCACCAGAGCCCAGGGCGGCTCTGGGAGCCCTGAGGGCACGAGAGAAGGAAACTTCAGCGTGAGGGTCTGCAGCGGCCAGGGGAACACCAGCGCCTCCGAGCCGCCCTGCCAGACACGTACGGCCCTCCACCACCCTCGCAGTGGTGCGGGAATGTGCTCGCTGCTGAGGGCGGCCTCGCGGCTCGGCGAGCAGCTCGGGCAGGGCCGCCGCTGTCCGCTCCGTGCGGAGCGCAGCCTCCTCCGGACGCGGCCGTGAGGCGGTCTGGGCCCTCGGGTGTCGCCTCCGGCAGAATCAGCGGCTCGGTGGAGCTCACACGAAGCTCTCCCTGGGGCGGGACAGCCCTTGCCCGTGGGGTGTCGGGCGGGCCCCGGGCCGGCCGAGGGTTGCCCGGCTGAGCCCGGGGCCGCCCCTGACGTGGGGCTCTGGGGCAGAGTCCGGCCCGCGGTGCCCAGCAGGGATGCGCGGTTCTGTCTGTGCTCGGGCAGCACCAGAGTAGAGTTTTTCCCTGCTACAGTACCTACGCTACCCCGCGAAAGAGCATCGCTCAGGTTTGACAGGAGGAGAAATCTGTGTGGCCGTCAGCTATCACCTATGGCCCGGTCAGGATACTGATGGATTTTCTGACCTATTCGCTAGGGTCGTGTAAAATGTTAAACTGCAGATGCTTTCTGAAAGCAACTAGTGCTTTGAATGGTACAATCTGGATTACAGAAGCTTTATGTAGTGTTAGGCTGTGAACCACAATAGGTTTATTCTACAAGTTAATAGGGATATGCCAGATCATGTTACACTTCTGTTTTATCTTCTGTTTTGACCCTATGGCAAGCATCAGTTGGGTTTATTTAGCTCTTTATTAGCCCTTTATTTAGCTCTTAGCATTTTTCACATTTTGTGTGAAAAATGAATTAACTTTTAGGTAGATATTTTTAAAGAGGAAAAATGTATTTGTGCCTATTGATGCTGCAGTGATTTGTGGTTTTGAGACCCATCTTGCAAAATACCACATGCTGAGGCTGATTGTCATAGCTCTGAAGCCAGCCCTGGGTATGGAATGCTTTTCATTCTTTGGAGTGTTCATTCCAGGCAGTTCTGTGTAACGAGATCTTTACAGAGCATGGAAGATGCCTCTAGGGGAAGTCTCCATTTTGATTGCTGTGCCTAGACTAATTCTGATACTCCTGAGTTTGCTGTCAGGTTTTTACGATGCTGAAATGTGTGTTTTCCAGGTTCCTGTGTGGGCTATTTTTCACTAAGAATCTAGAAAATATCTTGGCTTTTCGTGGGGTTTAGTGCAAAATAGGTTTGACTGTAGGAACCACATTGTTGCAAAGATGAAGCATGCAATTAAAGTTCTTTCTAATAATTTGAGATGATTTAAATATATGTCAAATGAAATGCCATAGTCAAGGAACCAAAGCAGTCGAATGAATTGCCTATAAATTCCTTTGGCATGAAGCGTGTTGAGTGAAATGTTTATTTCTTCTAAGCAATAGGTCATAAGAGTGTTTAAATAAAGGTATAGTATATATAATGCACTGGAGCACAATCCATGGATTAGAGTGAAATTTCAACACTCAGTTCCTTTACTTAGAGAAGTCCACCTATGCCCAGATGGATTAATTAATTGTAGTGGTAGAAAATACAGGGTGTAAAACACAGCTGACTGTTGAGCTTAGTATATCACTATGTTGTAGAGAAACTCAAGAATCAAGAAAATTCTAAATAAGTAAATGCTAATTTGTCATGCAGTACTATGGTATTTTCAGGCAGCTAATCAAGAAAATTTGAATTGGAAGACCGTCAAACTTGTTTCATACAATAAAACTCTGAGAGACTTATCTACAAATAGAAACACAAGGAGCATCCTTTTTTGTACTCAGCAAAGAGCTGGAGTATGTTGTGCTGTTACGGAGGTTTATTTTTATAAACTACTCCAATGAATTTTATAAGCATGCAAAAGATTGTAAGTGCCCTGAAACATGTTTATTCTTGGACTGGCAATTACATACATGGATTCAGTTTTGATTTTCTTTAAAATAAAAATAAAAATATTTCTCTGGAGTAATTTGCTCTCGGTAACAAGAGTCATCTGCAAGAGAAATATCCAAACCAATTTCTGGGCAGTGGAAGTAGCTTTATTTTTTATAACATTCTTAGTACCTGTGACCAGGGTTGGTAGAGTGCCAGTCCTGCCAGCTTTAAGGAGCTGCATGTAAGTGTACCCTCGTTTCCTCAGAATCCCAGGGATGTGGACATTTCTTTGAGATGAGCTTTTAGGAAGCCCCAGAACATCTGGTGGTGTGACATCTTCCTGCATGCTCTGTTTCTGCACGTGATGTTTTCCAGTGCTTTCAAACATCCCTTCCCTTCTGTTTTTTCAGATGGTTATTTAGACCTATCTTGAGAGCTACTCTCTTCAGCCTCAGCTTTATCCAAGATACAATATGGTTATTATATAACCTAGTATTTTTTCATTTTACTTACATTTCATTACATAACCTAGTATTTTACATTGTTACTTGCACAGCAGAATAACTGCAGAACTCTGCTCGATCCAGGTTATACTGAAAACTAAAAAAAATGCTATTTTTACATGCCTGACATTTTTCTTGCATATTTGAGCTTAGGTATTATGTTTGCTCATTTCAGGAGTGCTTCTGAACCACAGTCCAGAAAGAAGAAAAATCTTCTTGGTTGAAGTTGAACATTTGTCTCTAAGAGTAAGAACAAAGCCATGCCAGTGCTTTCAGAAGACTCAGGTAATTCAGCTGCATGCTTTCAACAGAGCAGTGACTGAAATCTTGTCATACCTGTTTCACACATAAAAATAATTTAAATAGGAGTAAAATGTAATAGAATTAAGATAATTCAACTGAAGTTTCTGAGCAATTACCTACAAGAAGGAAGGTGGAATGTAAAAGGTGAAAATTAATAAAGTTTGTCAGGATCAGTTTCCTACTAACCCTAGAGCACCCAAATATACTCTGATAGACCTGAATATACTCTGATAGACTTGAATATATTCTGATAGATCTGAATATATTCTGATAGACCTGAATATATTCTGATAGGCAGAATTGGACCCCTCAGTGTAACAGTGCCTTCTACATGTGCTTACTAAAGATCAGCCCATATATCTCTGCTGCTTGCTGTGTCATTTCTTAATATTTTCTGAACAGGGGTTGATAAACATTGTAAATATCCTTCCTTTTAACTTAAAATAAGTGTCTTTGTTCAAGGCTACTTTACTAGCTTCTCCAGTATGCTGCCCAGGAGAAGTCACAGATAATAAATGATGCTTAGGATTAAAGCAGGAGTGAGTTTGAGTCTCCTGGATCAAAATCCACTCTAAGGTTCGTGGAGAGAATAGCCACAGGAATAGATTTGAACCCCCTCCACCTTTTTATATTTCCTGTTTTGTTTTGGTCCTGTGTTCCCAGACATGGTTCACCGGGAAAAATCTGGCCTTTGTCTGGCTCTGTGTGTTGCAAAATTGGGATATTTAAATATTTTTTTAGAAAACTAGCCACAAGCTTTGATTCCACCACAATGGAAATCTACACTTTATCCTTTCTTCCTCTGGTCAGGCCTGGCTTTTTATAGGTGCCTCAGAGTGGAAGGGGCAGGATAACACTTGTAAGCAAAGCTGCTGGGGAGGTAGAGCTGCTACCTGTGCAAAAAAAGGTCATTCAATCAGTTTGAGAGTCTGCTGTGGTACTAAAATTTCAAATTTGTAAGAGGGGAAACAAAGGGTTCTGGAAACAAGGAGTAATAAACATGAAGTGTTAAATGTGAAAGATAATTTCTTAAGAAATATATATTGCTTTGTTAGATTTTGCCTTAATATGATGGTGTGCTTGACACTTATGAGGGGAGTGTTGCAAAATGAGCTGTGGATAAACACGAGATAATCACAAGTCTCTGCAAATGTGATGATCATCAATGTGATACCCAAATAAATGTAGTGACTGTTAAGACTGCAGTAGAAGGTCCTGTGAGAAATGCTGTGTAGAATGTTTTTGTTCTGTCCTGAATCTAAATTTAGGGTTGCATGAAACTTTGGCCCTTTTGACATCTCAGCTAAGACCTGATTCAAATCATAAAGAGGAAATGGGATTCCTTAGGGATGTCTTCAGTGAAAGAAGTCTCAGCTACCTGATGAAGGTAAAAGTTTGTATTTATTTATGTACATTCTCCTTACAGTTTACTTTTTCTCTGTTCCCTTGATTTATCAACCATTTACTTTGCCAAACCTTTTTTTTAAGAATTCTGTACTGACCAAAGCATATGTGTGCTTAAGAACAAACACTAATAATGTTTGACAATTAATATGTTGAACATATTAAAACCGAGATCAAGGAGTAGAATGTTGCTGGCAGAGGTTCCAAAAAGTGCAAGAGGCTCCAGGGAATGGGGAAAATATGCAGATGGGATAGAAAACCTAATATCCCATTGAGTATGGGATAGAAAACTTCATATATGGGATAGAAAACCTCACATGCCATTGAATATGGGACAGAAACCCTCACATATGGGATAGAAAACCTCACATTCCATTGCATATGGGATAGAAAACCTAACACCCAACCTATAATAAAATCCCCTAATATAACTTTAGTTGCCAAGTATTGGTTATGCAAAAGCCAGATGATGCCTCTTCACAGAGATAATCTAGTTTATGAATGTATGGGAAATTAATTCAATAGTCCAGTTTTAATTTTTTAATGTGGAGGTGGGTTTTTTTGGGGGTGTTATTTGGTGGGGGTGTTTTGTTTTAATTTTGGTTCTGAGTTTCTTTGGGGTGGGTGTGCTAGGGAAGAAGTAAAGGGTTTGGGTTTGGGTGTTTGCTTTCCAGCCTTAGCACAGGGATGTGGCTTCCTCAGAGAGGGTGGTAAGGATGCTCAGTAGGGGAACATGAGGCACTTTGCCAAAATATTCCTTATGTCTTTGACAGATGTGGAGTCAGTCTGAGTGCCAGCAGTGTCTGCAGGGGAGCTGTGGACAGTTCATCTATCACAACACTGGGGGTGGCACAAAGCTCTTCTGGTCTGCCCACTGCTCAGAAATCCTTGCTCCTGGCTGTGGAACTTCTGGCTGTGGAACTCCTCCTCAGCCTGTGTCCGGCCAATCTTCAGCCTTGAGACTTTCTAGAACGGTGTTCCCTGAGTCATGAGAGTTGAGTTTCAAGTCCCGCACCCAGGGATTCCACTGCTGGGCAGCATAAAACAGTGTTCCCAACTGCTGTCCTCAAGAGCTGTAGCCCCCTGTGACCTGTGTCCCTTCTCCCATCAGAGCTTTGTTTTGCTGGTGCCTGGCTTGGGAGTCCTTGCCTTGCACAGGAGACTGGACTGGACTACAAACACATGCTAACAGTGGTAACAGGCAACTTTATTTACACAACTAAATAAATTTCAGCATTTGTGCATGCAGAGGAGGAAGATTGGCAGGACAGAGGACGCCTTTGACCTGAGGCTGCCTTTGGACGAGCAGGCACTGCCCCAGTATGTAATGGTCATGGTCCACTGCAGCCTGCAGTGGATCCTGTTCATCCTGCTGCCCATGTCTTTTTTCTCATGAGGCCCAGCAGTATCTGGTGCACCCGAGTTAAGAATTTCACCACTATCTGGTATGGATGTGGAGCAGGCAAGAGAGGTTGCATTGACATTGGCTCCTCAGAGGGGTTTGAGGTCGACTCTGGCTCTGGTGTGGCTGTTGCAGTTGAGTGATCAGGAGTGGGAGTACAGCAGCCTGACTCTGTTGGTGCTGACTCTGGCTGCTCCAAGGGGGCTGAGCTGAAGGTTGGCTCTGGTCTTGGAGTAGCTGTTTCAGCTGACTCAGGATATGGAGTGGGAGTAGAGCAGCCTGACTCTGTTGGTGTTGGCTCTGGCTGCTCAAAAGAGGTTGAGCTGAAGGTTGGCTCTGGTGCTGGAGTGGCTGTTTCAGCTGACTCTGGACATGGAGTGGGAGTAGAGCAGCCTGACTCTGTTGGTGTTGGCTCTGGCTGCTCAAAAGGGGTTGAGCTGAAGGTTGGCTCTGGTGCTGGAGTGGCTGTTTCAGCTGACTCTGGACATGGAGTGGGAGTGGAGCAGCCTGACTCTGTTGGTGTTGGCTCTGGCTGCTCAAAAGAGGTTGAGCTGAAGGTTGGCTCTGGTGCTGGAGTGGCTGTTTCAGCTGACTCTGGACATGGAGTGGGAGTAGAGCAGCCTGACTCTGTTGGTGCTGACTCTGGCTGCTCCAAGGGGGCTGAGCTGAAGGTTGGCTCTGGTCTTGGAGTAGCTGTTTCAGCTGACTCAGGATATGGAGTGGGAGTAGAGCAGTTTGACTCTGTCAGTGTTGGCTCTGGCTGCTCAAGAGGGGTTGAGATGTAGGTTGTCTCTGGTGCTAGAGTGTCTGTTCCAGGTGGACGCATGCCCATCTGAATCAGGATCCAGTTGTAGAAGTACTGAGTGGAGGTGTAGACTCCCGGGCGTTTTGTTCTGACACAGCCTTTTCCCCAGCTGGTCACTCCAACAAGCCAAAAGTAGCCAGCATGGTTATCTTTGCACACCAGAGGCCCTCCACTGTCACCCTGCAACAGAGGAAAGAGGATTAGGGTGCTGTTGGGTGGCTGCTGTCAGCACTAGAGGCCTGTTTCTCTCTTGCAGCCCCTGCCACAGCTGTATTCATGGTACAAAAAGGCTTTGCTCAGGTGCTGGAGTCTCAAGAACCTTAGCTGGGAACAGGGTGGGTGTCTGTGAAGGCCCCCTTTTGTATCTGCACAGTGATCCTGGATGGGCAGAGCATAGATCATCCAGAATCTGGATCTGTGGGCTGCTGAGAACACTGGATGGGCTTTCTGGGCAGAGGGGCAGGCCTGGGGAACACGGTCACTTGGCAAGGAAACTCCAGCAGTGGAGGAAAAGTGGTTTGCCAGACAAAGCCCATGGTGACGGGGTACCTTCGCTGCTGGCTCCCAGCACTCATACCTGGCAGGTGTCCATGCCACCCCGTGGGTAGCCAGCACACAGGTTGTGGGTGTGGATGGCCCCAGCGTACCGACGGCTGCTGTTAACCAGCCGGATATCCAGGAGACGGACCTTGGCTTCCTGCAGGACATCACTCGGACCCTGAGCTGCAAGCACAGGAAGGAATGGGCACCCAGCAGCTCTTTGCCAGTTCCACTCCCCTGTCTGGGGGTGAACTCATTCCCTAGGGCTTGGCTTTGCCTCTGGAGCAGTTGTTGAAGCGCTGTGTCCTTTCTGTCTGCCTTTGGGGAGCAGGCCAGGCCCAGCTCTCCAGAGGCATACATCCTACAGCCTGACTTTGGTTTGTGCTGTCAGGAAGCCAAACCCATCTTGCTGGTGTGCCCAGCTCACCCTCAGGGCCCTTTTTGGGAACTCACCTTTTGCAGTGGCAGAACCCCAGCCAGCAATGTAGCAGGTTTTCAGCTCTGACACTGTGAGCGAGGCGTTGGGCACGCAGGCAAGCTGGACGTAGTCACTGCACTCCACGGGCTTGTCCAGCTCCAGCAGGGCGATGTCGTTCTGCTGGGAATCAGCCGTGTACTCCTGGTGGGCCAGGAGCCGCTTGATGTGGCGCACCTGAGTTTCAGGGCCCAGATGGGTCAGCTTGGTGGCCCCGATCAGCACACGCCACATGGTGACATTCCTGCAAGGCAGAGAGGGGTCTGAGGAAGAGCAGAGCCGTGTGCTGTTGATGCCTTAGGATTTTAGCTTTTGTATTTTTCATCCATTTGTAATCCTGCAGTTTTTTACTGTATAACTAAATTCTGCACACAGTGTGAGCTGCTGCTGCTTTCCCATTCTGGTCACAAAAATTCCTCTCCAGGCCTGGCAATCAAGGATACCTCACTGCCTCAGGCCTCGAGAGATGGAAACAAAAGTGAGTTGAGGGGAGCAAACTGGGGGTAAATGACTTCATTACCTGAAGCTGTAATTAGAAGATTAACCCTAAATATGCAAATGGACCAAATTTATAGGTGTGAAAACCTTTGACCCGTGGTCAATTTTGGGTTGTAGCACTTGGGGGGGTCTTTTGTTTTGCCTAAAATGGACCTGGAGGCCCTTCAATAAATATAATCACTTTTTATTCCTTGTCTGGCCTGTTTTTAGGTAGTCCTGAAAAGGCATCACTGTGGCAGCTCAGCACTTCCCTTCCTTCTGCTTCTCAAGGCAGAGAGGAAAGCAGGGCAATGAGGAGTGTGACTGCCCTAGCATGCCTTAGGCTCCAGGAATGCCACACTGGAGGCTGCTGGGCAGCAGTGGCACGAGCCCAGCCTTCTGAGCAGTCCCTCAGTTGGGCCCCGTAGTATTGAGGTGCTGCAGGCTGGGCAACTGTTTGTGTGGTGAGGATACCCTCATTCCCTGCTCCTCCTTACCTGGCCTGGAGGAAGCAATGGGCTGCTGTGAGGACCCACTGTGGGCTGATGAGGGACCCTCCACATGTATGGCCGGTGCCTATTTTCCTGGGGTCCTGGATGCTGACAATCCAGGGCCAGGCCCCTGGCAGGGCACCTGTGCCAGTCACAATTCGGTAGTCAGCATCTATGGAGTTGTAGTCAGAAGCCATGGGCCGGAGCCCACAGGTCCCTCTGGAAGCACAAAATCATTACTGCCCTTCTGTTCCAGTACCTGGGTGCTGGCAAGGAGGCTCCCACATGGGGTTTGGGGTGTGGCAATGGGGGACAAGCACCCTCCTAGAGCCTGGGGCCATACCTGCAGTTGCCCCAGGTACCATGTGCAGGTCTGTACACAGCCAGCAGGATGAAGAGGTACAGGTACAGAAGATTCATCGCTGTCAGCAGCATCTGTCAGCTGAAAGAGACAAAAGCTTGTCTCTTCCAGTGCAGTCTCTGACGAGTGCTGCAGCAACTGCACTGTCCATGGCACCTGGGGCTGATGTCACAGAGTGGGTGGTTCCAGGTTCTGGGCACAGTGTCCTCAGAGGGCAGGGAAAGGCCACAGCCTCACAGAACCACAGAATGGTTTGGGCTGGAAGGGACCTTGAAGGTTGTGAAAGGCAAAAGGGGTCCCTTGCCTCGCACATGCAAAACGACACCATGGGCAGACAAATCTGGCACAGAGGGAAAGTCACTCCAAAGGCAGTGTTTGGTCAGAGAGGGTGCTCAGAGCCACCACACGATGGAGAAAACTAGCACATCAAAGCTAGAAAGAGGACAGGAAGGAACAATGCCATGTGCAAACTACTTGGGGGGATGCTTCAAGGCACATAAGCCTTAGCTGATGGAACAAACCTGGAAACTCCTGAGTGTTGCAAGAGGAATTGCTGACCATGGCAGAGTGCGAGAAGCTGACAGGAGTTTCAATGCCATGAGGAAGCCCTTCTGAGTCTGTTTATACATTCTCCATGTCTGGAGCAGGGTGAGTACTGCAAATGCCTCAGTGCTGCCTCTTGCTTTGGAGACTGGTGCTGGAGGTCATGGCTGCAGAAAACAAGGGACTGAGATGGAGAGTGCTCATGCACTCACTTTTGTGGTTTGGGAATGGCATTCCCCAGTCTGGTGTTTCCACTGGAACACTGCAAACCACTGCTCCTCACTCCCTTCTCCCTCTCCCCTCCCTTCTCTGGTGGGCTTGAGAATAGAACTGGAAGCACAAAAGTTAAAGACTGTGGGTTGAGACAAGAACAATATAATGGAAACAGCAATGAAACAAGAAAATGAGCAGTAACCGCAACAATATTAATAATGGACTGGGACAATTCACATGCAACCATCCACCCCATAGAGCCTGGCAGTACCCAACCAGGCTGTCATGCATGTTATCCAGCGGAGATTTCTTCCCCTGTCCCTGGAAAATGTTGTGGAGTGGTTCAGAACAACCTCCACGTCCTGGCCATGCCCTGTCCTGGTTATGGCAAAAATTTACCCCATCCTGGCCAGAACCAGGACATTCACCCTCATGATCTGCCCCACAGCTTTGGAATCTGTGCCAGAGGGTCTGGCAGGGCAGGGAGGGCAGTCACCAGGGATTGGCAGACGTTGGAAACTCCTTATCCCTCTCTCTGGCCCCTGGTTTTCCTTGTTTTATGGAATGGAAGAACACATGTCCAACTCCTCCCAGTATCTCCTTCACTGGAAATCCTCCGTGCTTTGATTCCTTCTCTGACATTCTGCTGCACCTGGGGAATGCAGTGGGAAAACCCAAGGCTTTGTGTGAAGGTCACTCCCTCAGCACTTCACCTGAGGTGCACAGGAAGGCTGCCCTGGCTCTACCACACCTCATCCAGAACACCTGGAAGCTCTTCCCTCCCCATTCACACACTCCCCTGCCTTGTCCTCCTCATCCCACAGGGATGCACAGAGGGGCTACCACACTTCACGGTTTGGTAGCCCTGATACCACACTCCTGACTGGAATGGGGTGACCCTGGGGCAGTTTTGGCCTGCATCAGTTCCATGTCCTGCCTCAGCACACCCAGGTTCTCTGTTGGCGTCTGTGCTCATCTCTGCAGCTTTGCTGTCCTGCACCAGGAGTTTGCTGAATAAAATCATCCTCTAGAAAGGACATGTGACACAAGCCCAGGAGTAAGCAGCACCATGGGAGAGTTCAGCAAGGTGCCCTGGGGACAGCCAGGCCAGGCAGGGGAAGGTGGGGGGACCACGGCCTCACTGAAGCAGCCACATTGTACAGCACAAAAAATAAAGCTAAATAAATGCTGGGATGAAATACAGCACTGCTGGGACTGCTCCATTTAGCAAATAACAGTTGTGGGGGAGATTTACAGATGTACTGGGTACATCTGGGAACTGGGGCTCCTGCTGGAAGTCTTCAATCTTGAAGCTCCCAGTTCCCAAAGCTGGTAAATCCTTCCCAGCAATGGCTCCTGAGGCAGGGAGAGGGGTGGAAAGCCAAGGATGGGGCAGAGATCAGAAGGAGCTGGGGAGCTCAGAGAGGTCTTCAAGGGGAAGAGGATTTGTCTGAAAGGCCCTCACTTTTCTGGTCATCTTGGCAACTCTGGCAGGTTTAACAGGAGGTTTGTCTGGAAACAAGACAGGGACATATTGGCATGATGGGTGCTGGCATATTCCAGTCTTAGGCTTTGCAGAGAGAGATTTGCTGTTTCCCCATAGGCCACAGAGGATTTTAATATGAGGTGAACTCCCCAAGCTTGCATCCACCCTGTTCCATGGCCTCTGGCTCTGAGAAATGCTCTCCTGTGCACCCTGCTTCATTCCCTCAGATCAATGGCTGATGTGCCAGCAGCTCCTGCTCCAGAAGGGCAGCACATGATGAAGGTGCCACCCCTGCAGCTGAAAAGAAGGTTCCTTTTGCCATGGCATTCCAGGAGGTCATAAGACACATCATCAATGGAGTCTGAAAAAAAGAAAAATTAGAAGTTGAGGCAGCTGCATTTACCAGTGTGGGCAGTCCAGAGAGAACTGCCTGGACCTGACCCAGTTTGTGGATCAGAGCCAGAAATAGGTTCCCTTAGCTAGAAATGAGACCTCTCTACCCAGAGAGCCAGCTGCTTGCCATTCCATTGCTCCCTGGCCACAAGCAGCACTTCATCCATGAGCTCTCACCCCACAGAGCCCCTAGGTAACCCTGAAAAGACTCCTTCAGTATCAGGGGCTGCAAGAGACCTCTAGATGAGCAGCTAGAGGATTAGGTGAGGAGAAGAACTGAAATAAAATGCGTGTTTTTCCCTGGATTTGTGGAAGACAACAAGAAAGAAATACAGGACCCCAAAAAACAAACCCACTCGATGGGAGAGGCAGGTGAGCACCTCTGGTTCAGGAATTACAGAATGCACTCAACTGCAGCTTGCAGACAAGGATCCTGGCACGTTCCAGCAGCCAGCACTGCCACCTGATCCCAGCATCCCTCTGCCCCATGGATTTACACAGGACCCCAAAGCCCCAGTGGTCAGTGAAAGGAAAACATCCAACTGTCCACACTTGGCAACCTACTCCTGGGTTCTGCAGCCTGTGGAGAAAGACAAATTCCCTCACTAGAAAACTAAGCAGGTTTGAGCTGGGCTTTCTCAAAGCACACTAAAGGCAGAGGTGGGCTTCTCCGTGCTGTTTGGGAAGTGGCACATGAACCACACGGGAATCAGAGAGAGATTATCAACTCCAGAGGCACTGCTGAGCGCAGCCTCTCCTGACTCCAGCTGGGCTCCAGCCCCGAGGTGACCTGTGCCTCCAAACAGAGGGGCCAGAGTGACCTGCACTGACCAGGCCGGCCACAGCTCCGTGTCACACTGACCACTGCAGCGTCCAGCCAGTCCCTCCAGAGGCTCTTCCAATCTCCACCTCCACCTTACAGGGGCATGGAACGCCGCTGATCACACCCGCTGCTCCCTGACCTGCAGCCAGAGGAAGATTTCCTCATTTGCTGCTGTGGCCAGTGGCACCTCTCTGTAGCAGGTTTTGCGTCCTGCTCGGTGCCCCAGTGCTCCAGACAGGCTGGCTCCGTGCTGCTGGGCCTCTCCCGGTCCCTCTGAGCAGGGCTGCAGCCGAGTCTTCAGAACAGCCCCAATTCCCCAAAACAGCCCCCAAAACAGCCCGGCGCTGTCTGTGTGGGGAACATCAAACCCACACCAAGGAATGGCTTTGCCCAGTGCCCCGGGATGGAGCAGCCCCGGCCTGCTCCACCAGAGCCCAGGGCGGCTCTGGGAGCCCTGAGGGCACGAGAGAAGGAAACTTCAGCGTGAGGGTCTGCAGCGGCCAGGGGAACACCAGCGCCTCCGAGCCGCCCTGCCAGACACGTACGGCCCTCCACCACCCTCGCAGTGGTGCGGGAATGTGCTCGCTGCTGAGGGCGGCCTCGCGGCTCGGCGAGCAGCTCGGGCAGGGCCGCCGCTGTCCGCTCCGTGCGGAGCGCAGCCTCCTCCGGACGCGGCCGTGAGGCGGTCTGGGCCCTCGGGTGTCGCCTCCGGCAGAATCAGCGGCTCGGTGGAGCTCACACGAAGCTCTCCCTGGGGCGGGACAGCCCTTGCCCGTGGGGTGTCGGGCGGGCCCCGGGCCGGCCGAGGGTTGCCCGGCTGAGCCCGGGGCCGCCCCTGACGTGGGGCTCTGGGGCAGAGTCCGGCCCGCGGTGCCCAGCAGGGATGCGCGGTTCTGTCTGTGCTCGGGCAGCACCAGAGTAGAGTTTTTCCCTGCTACAGTACCTACGCTACCCCGCGAAAGAGCATCGCTCAGGTTTGACAGGAGGAGAAATCTGTGTGGCCGTCAGCTATCACCTATGGCCCGGTCAGGATACTGATGGATTTTCTGACCTATTCGCTAGGGTCGTGTAAAATGTTAAACTGCAGATGCTTTCTGAAAGCAACTAGTGCTTTGAATGGTACAATCTGGATTACAGAAGCTTTATGTAGTGTTAGGCTGTGAACCACAATAGGTTTATTCTACAAGTTAATAGGGATATGCCAGATCATGTTACACTTCTGTTTTATCTTCTGTTTTGACCCTATGGCAAGCATCAGTTGGGTTTATTTAGCTCTTTATTAGCCCTTTATTTAGCTCTTAGCATTTTTCACATTTTGTGTGAAAAATGAATTAACTTTTAGGTAGATATTTTTAAAGAGGAAAAATGTATTTGTGCCTATTGATGCTGCAGTGATTTGTGGTTTTGAGACCCATCTTGCAAAATACCACATGCTGAGGCTGATTGTCATAGCTCTGAAGCCAGCCCTGGGTATGGAATGCTTTTCATTCTTTGGAGTGTTCATTCCAGGCAGTTCTGTGTAACGAGATCTTTACAGAGCATGGAAGATGCCTCTAGGGGAAGTCTCCATTTTGATTGCTGTGCCTAGACTAATTCTGATACTCCTGAGTTTGCTGTCAGGTTTTTACGATGCTGAAATGTGTGTTTTCCAGGTTCCTGTGTGGGCTATTTTTCACTAAGAATCTAGAAAATATCTTGGCTTTTCGTGGGGTTTAGTGCAAAATAGGTTTGACTGTAGGAACCACATTGTTGCAAAGATGAAGCATGCAATTAAAGTTCTTTCTAATAATTTGAGATGATTTAAATATATGTCAAATGAAATGCCATAGTCAAGGAACCAAAGCAGTCGAATGAATTGCCTATAAATTCCTTTGGCATGAAGCGTGTTGAGTGAAATGTTTATTTCTTCTAAGCAATAGGTCATAAGAGTGTTTAAATAAAGGTATAGTATATATAATGCACTGGAGCACAATCCATGGATTAGAGTGAAATTTCAACACTCAGTTCCTTTACTTAGAGAAGTCCACCTATGCCCAGATGGATTAATTAATTGTAGTGGTAGAAAATACAGGGTGTAAAACACAGCTGACTGTTGAGCTTAGTATATCACTATGTTGTAGAGAAACTCAAGAATCAAGAAAATTCTAAATAAGTAAATGCTAATTTGTCATGCAGTACTATGGTATTTTCAGGCAGCTAATCAAGAAAATTTGAATTGGAAGACCGTCAAACTTGTTTCATACAATAAAACTCTGAGAGACTTATCTACAAATAGAAACACAAGGAGCATCCTTTTTTGTACTCAGCAAAGAGCTGGAGTATGTTGTGCTGTTACGGAGGTTTATTTTTATAAACTACTCCAATGAATTTTATAAGCATGTAAAAGATTGTAAGTGCCCTGAAACATGTTTATTCTTGGACTGGCAATTACATACATGGATTCAGTTTTGATTTTCTTTAAAATAAAAATAAAAATATTTCTCTGGAGTAATTTGCTCTCGGTAACAAGAGTCATCTGCAAGAGAAATATCCAAACCAATTTCTGGGCAGTGGAAGTAGCTTTATTTTTTATAACATTCTTAGTACCTGTGACCAGGGTTGGTAGAGTGCCAGTCCTGCCAGCTTTAAGGAGCTGCATGTAAGTGTACCCTCGTTTCCTCAGAATCCCAGGGATGTGGACATTTCTTTGAGATGAGCTTTTAGGAAGCCCCAGAACATCTGGTGGTGTGACATCTTCCTGCATGCTCTGTTTCTGCACGTGATGTTTTCCAGTGCTTTCAAACATCCCTTCCCTTCTGTTTTTTCAGATGGTTATTTAGACCTATCTTGAGAGCTACTCTCTTCAGCCTCAGCTTTATCCAAGATACAATATGGTTATTATATAACCTAGTATTTTTTCATTTTACTTACATTTCATTACATAACCTAGTATTTTACATTGTTACTTGCACAGCAGAATAACTGCAGAACTCTGCTCGATCCAGGTTATACTGAAAACTAAAAAAAATGCTATTTTTACATGCCTGACATTTTTCTTGCATATTTGAGCTTAGGTATTATGTTTGCTCATTTCAGGAGTGCTTCTGAACCACAGTCCAGAAAGAAGAAAAATCTTCTTGGTTGAAGTTGAACATTTGTCTCTAAGAGTAAGAACAAAGCCATGCCAGTGCTTTCAGAAGACTCAGGTAATTCAGCTGCATGCTTTCAACAGAGCAGTGACTGAAATCTTGTCATACCTGTTTCACACATAAAAATAATTTAAATAGGAGTAAAATGTAATAGAATTAAGATAATTCAACTGAAGTTTCTGAGCAATTACCTACAAGAAGGAAGGTGGAATGTAAAAGGTGAAAATTAATAAAGTTTGTCAGGATCAGTTTCCTACTAACCCTAGAGCACCCAAATATACTCTGATAGACCTGAATATACTCTGATAGACTTGAATATATTCTGATAGATCTGAATATATTCTGATAGACCTGAATATATTCTGATAGGCAGAATTGGACCCCTCAGTGTAACAGTGCCTTCTACATGTGCTTACTAAAGATCAGCCCATATATCTCTGCTGCTTGCTGTGTCATTTCTTAATATTTTCTGAACAGGGGTTGATAAACATTGTAAATATCCTTCCTTTTAACTTAAAATAAGTGTCTTTGTTCAAGGCTACTTTACTAGCTTCTCCAGTATGCTGCCCAGGAGAAGTCACAGATAATAAATGATGCTTAGGATTAAAGCAGGAGTGAGTTTGAGTCTCCTGGATCAAAATCCACTCTAAGGTTCGTGGAGAGAATAGCCACAGGAATAGATTTGAACCCCCTCCACCTTTTTATATTTCCTGTTTTGTTTTGGTCCTGTGTTCCCAGACATGGTTCACCGGGAAAAATCTGGCCTTTGTCTGGCTCTGTGTGTTGCAAAATTGGGATATTTAAATATTTTTTTAGAAAACTAGCCACAAGCTTTGATTCCACCACAATGGAAATCTACACTTTATCCTTTCTTCCTCTGGTCAGGCCTGGCTTTTTATAGGTGCCTCAGAGTGGAAGGGGCAGGATAACACTTGTAAGCAAAGCTGCTGGGGAGGTAGAGCTGCTACCTGTGCAAAAAAAGGTCATTCAATCAGTTTGAGAGTCTGCTGTGGTACTAAAATTTCAAATTTGTAAGAGGGGAAACAAAGGGTTCTGGAAACAAGGAGTAATAAACATGAAGTGTTAAATGTGAAAGATAATTTCTTAAGAAATATATATTGCTTTGTTAGATTTTGCCTTAATATGATGGTGTGCTTGACACTTATGAAGGGAGTGTTGCAAAATGAGCTGTGGATAAACACGAGATAATCACAAGTCTCTGCAAATGTGATGATCATCAATGTGATACCCAAATAAATGTAGTGACTGTTAAGACTGCAGTAGAAGGTCCTGTGAGAAATGCTGTGTAGAATGTTTTTGTTCTGTCCTGAATCTAAATTTAGGGTTGCATGAAACTTTGGCCCTTTTGACATCTCAGCTAAGACCTGATTCAAATCATAAAGAGGAAATGGGATTCCTTAGGGATGTCTTCAGTGAAAGAAGTCTCAGCTACCTGATGAAGGTAAAAGTTTGTATTTATTTATGTACATTCTCCTTACAGTTTACTTTTTCTCTGTTCCCTTGATTTATCAACCATTTACTTTGCCAAACCTTTTTTTTAAGAATTCTGTACTGACCAAAGCATATGTGTGCTTAAGAACAAACACTAATAATGTTTGACAATTAATATGTTGAACATATTAAAACCGAGATCAAGGAGTAGAATGTTGCTGGCAGAGGTTCCAAAAAGTGCAAGAGGCTCCAGGGAATGGGGAAAATATGCAGATGGGATAGAAAACCTAATATCCCATTGAGTATGGGATAGAAAACTTCATATATGGGATAGAAAACCTCACATGCCATTGAATATGGGACAGAAACCCTCACATATGGGATAGAAAACCTCACATTCCATTGCATATGGGATAGAAAACCTAACACCCAACCTATAATAAAATCCCCTAATATAACTTTAGTTGCCAAGTATTGGTTATGCAAAAGCCAGATGATGCCTCTTCACAGAGATAATCTAGTTTATGAATGTATGGGAAATTAATTCAATAGTCCAGTTTTAATTTTTTAATGTGGAGGTGGGTTTTTTTGGGGGTGTTATTTGGTGGGGGTGTTTTGTTTTAATTTTGGTTCTGAGTTTCTTTGGGGTGGGTGTGCTAGGGAAGAAGTAAAGGGTTTGGGTTTGGGTGTTTGCTTTCCAGCCTTAGCACAGGGATGTGGCTTCCTCAGAGAGGGTGGTAAGGATGCTCAGTAGGGGAACATGAGGCACTTTGCCAAAATATTCCTTATGTCTTTGACAGATGTGGAGTCAGTCTGAGTGCCAGCAGTGTCTGCAGGGGAGCTGTGGACAGTTCATCTATCACAACACTGGGGGTGGCACAAAGCTCTTCTGGTCTGCCCACTGCTCAGAAATCCTTGCTCCTGGCTGTGGAACTTCTGGCTGTGGAACTCCTCCTCAGCCTGTGTCCGGCCAATCTTCAGCCTTGAGACTTTCTAGAACGGTGTTCCCTGAGTCATGAGAGTTGAGTTTCAAGTCCCGCACCCAGGGATTCCACTGCTGGGCAGCATAAAACAGTGTTCCCAACTGCTGTCCTCAAGAGCTGTAGCCCCCTGTGACCTGTGTCCCTTCTCCCATCAGAGCTTTGTTTTGCTGGTGCCTGGCTTGGGAGTCCTTGCCTTGCACAGGAGACTGGACTGGACTACAAACACATGCTAACAGTGGTAACAGGCAACTTTATTTACACAACTAAATAAATTTCAGCATTTGTGCATGCAGAGGAGGAAGATTGGCAGGACAGAGGACGCCTTTGACCTGAGGCTGCCTTTGGACGAGCAGGCACTGCCCCAGTATGTAATGGTCATGGTCCACTGCAGCCTGCAGTGGATCCTGTTCATCCTGCTGCCCATGTCTTTTTTCTCATGAGGCCCAGCAGTATCTGGTGCACCCGAGTTAAGAATTTCACCACTATCTGGTATGGATGTGGAGCAGGCAAGAGAGGTTGCCTTGACATTGGCTCCTCAGAGGGGTTTGAGGTCGACTCTGGCTCTGGTGTGGCTGTTGCAGTTGAGTGATCAGGAGTGGGAGTACAGCAGCCTGACTCTGTTGGTGCTGACTCTGGCTGCTCCAAGGGGGCTGAGCTGAAGGTTGGCTCTGGTCTTGGAGTAGCTGTTTCAGCTGACTCAGGATATGGAGTGGGAGTAGAGCAGCCTGACTCTGTTGGTGTTGGCTCTGGCTGCTCAAAAGAGGTTGAGCTGAAGGTTGGCTCTGGTGCTGGAGTGGCTGTTTCAGCTGACTCTGGACATGGAGTGGGAGTAGAGCAGCCTGACTCTGTTGGTGTTGGCTCTGGCTGCTCAAAAGAGGTTGAGCTGAAGGTTGGCTCTGGTGCTGGAGTAGCTGTTTCAGCTGACTCTGGACATGGAGTGGGAGTAGAGCAGCCTGACTCTGTTGGTGTTGGCTCTGGCTGCTCAAAAGGGGTTGAGCTGAAGGTTGGCTCTGGTGCTGGAGTGGCTGTTTCAGCTGACTCTGGACATGGAGTGGGAGTAGAGCAGCCTGACTCTGTTGGTGTTGGCTCTGGCTGCTCAAAAGGGGTTGAGCTGAAGGTTGGCTCTGGTGCTGGAGTGGCTGTTTCAGCTGACTCTGGACATGGAGTGGGAGTAGAGTGCCGCGCTCCCCAGCCCCAAGTGCCCTCTGATGTTGCGCTCAACCCCGGCTAGCTCGGCACCTGGGGTGAGGACGGGCAATGAGGCACCTCTCGCTGCGCCCTGATGGGGTTTGAGAGGTGTCCCCGTGGGTCCTGAATCAGCAGCGGCTACCCTAAGGCGGCAAGGAAAAGCCGGAACCAGCTGGGGTAAAAGTCTTCTTTAATCTGGAGCCAACGTGGCCAATGCAAAGAAGATACACCAACAGGAAACCCCCCCAAGCTGGAACCCCGAGTGGGGTTCGGGGCAGGCAATTATAGGATTTGGGAAGGGAATGGGAGTGGAAACCAGGGAGGGAAAACCAATGGGAGACGGGGAAGGGAGTGGCTCCACGGTGGGGTGATTCCGCCTGGTCCAATGGGAAGGGGACAGGGGAGTGGCCCCAGGCCCTCGTCCAATCACTCGGTGCCCTGTGGAGAAGTTTCTGGACAGAGGGGAAGGAACACCGAGTGACAGACAAGGTACCTGGGAGGGGACAGGGGGATGACTTGGCAGTTTTGGGGATGACGGACAGGTGTTGGGAAGGCGGGAAAGGGGGACCAGGCGGGAAAACAGAACAAAAGGATGTACCAATACAGCAAATAGGGGAAGACAGGAACAAACCATTGGGGAAATACAAAATTGTAAAACCGTACATAAAATAAATAAAAACGCACCACCACATCTCCCCCTTTTGTGTTTAAAAGAAAAAGAAGGAGAGGGAGGTAAACACAAGTCCTTAAACTGGGGAGACAGAGTCCTTGGCATCCTCGTCAAACCAGACATCGTTTGGGTCTTCTTTTGGCTGCTCACTGATGTTAAGTGGCTGGAGCTCACCCGGGTCGGCTACTGTAGCGTGGTTGATGTTGATGTTGTTGCTGAGGGCCTTCAGCAACAGCCGCTTGACCACCCCGAAGCCCCCGGCGAAGGCGATGAGCCCCAGCAGCAGCACGATGCCCGTCTGAATCAGGGAACGGATCCACCCAGCGAGGCCCCATCCTTCGAAGAGGGAATCCAGCCATCCTGTGGACTCCTTTTGGATGTGATGGATCATCTCCTGCATCCTTGAGATGGACGTCCGGACGTCCTCAGCCCTTGAACTCGATTTTACACAGCACACGCCAGCGAACTCCAAAGGCTGAGGAACAATCCACGAATGCAGGAGATGTGGGGCGATGGAGAGGCCCAGAAGGATGAGGTAGATTGGTGGGAACATGCTGGGTGGACCGGTGGTGGTGGATACGGCTCTGTAAAATAAACTGACACGAAAATTAATACTTAAAATTAATAGGGAGGTCCATCCTCCAAAGGAAAAGGGACTCCGTGGAGCCTAGGAAGGGGAAAGGAAGGTCATAACAAAATGGTTCGGAGTTGGGGGAAAGGGACCTCCTCCGCCTGCGGAGGGCCGCGTGCCCCACCTGAGGACTTGACGGTCTTTTGTCCGAGTTCTTAGGGACGTAGGGCCGGACGAACTTGGAAGGGACCCATCTCAGGCCTGAGGGCGTGGATACGCAAGCGTATCCCCGTCCCCAGGTGACTAAGTCATAGGGTCCCTCCTGCCGCCAGGTCTCTGGATCTTTGATGAGAACTGGCGGCCTCTCCCTGACCTTGCTCTGCTCTGATGCCCCGAAGTGTCTCACGATGGGGGGATTGAGACACTCAAATGAACAATTTAGAAAGTTCAAAGTAAACAGGGCTCTCGCCAACTGGACTTGGGGGGACTCATGCTTGGATGCTGAGAGTTGTTGTTTCAGCATCCGTTTGATGTTTTGGTGAGTCCTTTCCACCACGGCTTGACCTGAGGGGGAATAGGCGATGCCGGTCTTGTGTTCTATTCCCCATTGCTGCAGGAAGCCGGCAAATTCCCTGGAGGTATACCCGGGGGCGTTGTCGGTTTTGATCAATTTGGGGACGCCCAGCATGGAGAAGGCTTGGACTAGATGTTTCTGAACGTCCTTTGCCCTCTCCCCGGTGTGGGCAGAGGCGAAAACTGCCCCAGAGAAGGTGTCCACAGAGACATGGACGTACTTCTGCTTCCCGAAGGAAGGGACGTGAGTAACGTCCATTTGCCACACCTCACAGGATTGGAGTCCCCTGGGATTAGCCCCTGCGCTCACCGATGGCAAGGGGAGCGACTTACAGGACGGGCAAGTCGCCACGATGGCCTTGGCCTGGTCCCGGGTCAGGTGGAATTCCCGGACCAGACCAGGCGCATTCTGATGATGGAACTGGTGGCTGATCTTAGCTTGCTGGAACTTCTCCGGGAGTGGCGCCAGCTGCACGGGGGCGGCCGCAAGGGCATCGGCACGCCGATTACCTTCGGCCAAGAACCCCGGCAAGTCGGTGTGGGACCTTATGTGCATTACATAAAACGGTTGCTCTCGGTGGGAGATTAGCCTAACCAGCTTTGAGAGCAACTCATTGAGGGCCTCATTGGGAACACCCTGCAGGATTGCATCCTGTGCCCTAGATACTACACCCGCTACATAGGCCGAATCTGTGACCAAATTGAAGGGTTCAGAGAACTTCTCAAAAGCCCTGACGACTGCGGCCAACTCAGCTAGCTGTGGGGATCCCTCCACCACAGCGACATCAGACTCCCACCGCTGAGTCTGAGGATCCCTCCAAGTCACTACGGACTTGTGGGACCCTCCGGACGCGTCAGTAAAAACTGTCAGAGCCTTTAGGGGTTTTTTGCTCTGAATCCGTGTTACTTTTAGCTCGAATTGGACGTCCGAATCAAAAATTTTGTGGGCTGGTCTCAAAACAGAAATTTCGCCCGTGTAGCTATCCAGAGCAAACTGCAAGGATTCGTTTTCTCGCAGTAGGTGTTCCAACATGGCCTTGGTGAATTGGCCCGATTCCAATTTTAAAGGTATGTAAATGCACTTAAAGTCCTCACCTGCCAACTCCCGGATCCTCATCCGCGCTTTGCGGATGAGTTCTGCCACCAGTTCTTGTGGTTTGGTCAGCCTTTTGGACCGACTGTGGCTCAGGAACACCCACTCTATGATTAAGAGGGGGTCCTTTTTGCCTTGGTCCGTGCCCTTTCCCAGGGTCTCCATCCACTGAAAGATGATGCCATGGAGGTGTGGCAGTCTGCCCATGATGATGAATTTGAAGGGCAGGCCCGGATCGCACCTGTGGGCCTGCCTGGCAGACATGGCCTCCTGGACCCTCTCTAAAGCAGCTTTGGCCTCTGGGGTGAGCTCCCTGGGAGAACTAGGCTCATCCCCCCCTTTCAATAAATTGAAAAGAGGGGCTAGGTCCTCGTTGGAAATACCTAACCAGGGTCTCACCCAATTTAAAGACCCACACAGCTGCTGGACATCTGCTAGGTTCCGAATTGTATTTTTGATGGCCAATTTCTGCGGAGCAATGGTCCGCTTAGTAATTTCCAAACCCAGGTATTTCCAGGGCGGCATCTTCTGAATTTTGTCCTTGCGCAGCTCGAACCCTGCAGCAACCAACGCACTGGTTGTCAGTTCAAGCGCATGGGTAAGCAGATCGTCATTGGGGGCACAAATTAAAATGTCATCCATGTAATGGTGGATGATCACGCCAGTTGTGGCTGCACGCACAGGGGACAACAATGAAGAAACGTACCACTGGCAAATACTTGGGCTGTTTTTCATGCCCTGAGGAAGTACTCTCCAATGGTACCTCTTCATTGGGGCTTCTCGGTTGATGGAGGGAACCGAGAAGGCAAACCGCGGCGCGTCATCAGGATGTAGGGGAATTTGGAAGAAGCAATTCTTAATATCAATTATGGCCAGATTCCAATTTTGAGGCAACATCGCCGGGGACGGCATCCCAGGTTGGGGAGAGCCCATATTTTCAATTACTGCATTGATTGCACGGAGGTCGTGAAGGAGCCGCCACTCGTCTTTGCCCGGTTTTTTGAGGACAAAGACGGGGGAATTCCAAGGAGATGTAGTTTCTTGGATATTCCCTTTGGCTAACTGCTCGTCCACGAGCTCCCGGAGCGCTTTTAATTTTTGTTTATTCAGCGGCCATTGCTCTACCCACACTGGAGTATCTGTCAGCCAATTCAGTTTCTGGGTGGGACGCTCCTCAATGGTCGCTGCCCGAAAAACCTGGGGGGTCGGTATGTCAATTGTGACCCCCCATTGGGCCATCAGGTCTCTCCCCCACAAGGGCTCCGTATAGTCTAAAACGAATGGGCGTAAATACGCCGATTGCCCATTCGGCCCCTCAATTTTGACGATGTTTTTCGATTGTTTTGCCAATTGGGTGCCTCCTACTCCTGAAATTTTTCCCGCTACGTTTTGCAACTCCCAACGCGACGGCCAATCCCGTTCGGGAATGACCGTGACGTCTGCCCCTGTGTCCAGGAGTCCATTGATGTGCTTGAACTCCTGGCCCTTCCACATGTAACAACCCAACTTCGGCCTTTCCTTCCCAATGACCTGGGCCCGGCACACCTGGTAATCCTGTTTGGCAGACTGTAAGAGGCCGTCTGAAGACCCTCACTCATTTGCCTGCCGATTGCCACGAGCAGGATTTCCCTTCCCCCTCTGCAGTTCCGGCTTGGAGAAGGCAACAGTGCAGGTGTAGCCGCTGTACCGTTACGTGCTGTTCCCAACGAGGACTGGCAAGAACTTGGCAAGGAGTTGGCAAGGACTTGGCAAAGACCCAGCGTGGACCCAGCACAGAGCGGCCTACTGCAATTCCTGCTTCACTCTCCACCTTTAAGCCAAATGAACTGTTGGGGTGACTCTGGTGGTCTCTCACTGAAGACCCCTCATCTGCCTCACTACCACCGTGACAGACAGAGATCAAGAACCCTCTCCCCAAGGACTGAGACTGAGACTCCTACCACAAACAGTGGGCGAAGGGAGAGAATGACCTGACCTGTTCTTCTCCAGTAACTTCAATGGACTTATCCCTTATTGTGTTTGTTCAGCCTAGATGACGCTTGTTCCCCCACAGCAATTTCAATAGACTCTCATTGTTCTGCCTGCTCCCCCCTTTTCCCTCTGTGGACTATAACTGGACCCCTGGGATAGGTAGAACTTTGGAGACTCTCCCCAACACAACAAGACGGATCCACATCGTCCGGACCAGTGAGGACTCCGCCTGTGTTGGTAGCTATTCCCATCCCCCCTTCTCTCTCTCTCTCTATCCTTTTTATTTCTTTTCTGAACCCACTATCGCATTTATTGTTTTGGCCCTTAATAAAGGTGCATTTGTTGTGATTAAACTGCTGATTGTCTTTTGCACTTTGGGATCGGCTAACGAACCATCACGACACCCCGCTATAAGCGGATCGTGACATTAAAATTGGCGTCACGGACAGGATTTCTGTCTAGGCAGAAGGGTGCAGGTTCTGTGTAGTCTGTAACAGGGGAAGGACGTTTCTTGCCAGCCGCACCTAGCCTGCCAGTACAAAAGACTGAGCATGGTCTGGAGAGCAAGGGGTAAGATTCAGATTTCCCACAGACTGCACATTGCCTAGGTGAAAAAGCACCCACACTGTCTTCAGAAATTGCAAAAGATCTCTTAGTGCAAAAGGCGGGACACTGTTGTGATTATGTGTGTGTTTGGACTGTCTGGGAAGGAAGAGACAACTTGAAGAAACTAAGCAGAGCCTCCCAGGCAGATTTTGTCTCTTCACCCACCCAGGGAAGTGAAGGGCGACACAGCGAAGTCTGTGTGCTTTGAGTAACTTAAGTTTGTACCTCCCTGCTGTGGTTTTGGTCCCTTCACAAAATGAGTAATAACCTTAACGATAAGGGTAAAGTTGAATTTTATGCTTTACTAGCTAAATACAATGCCAAACCTTCTCCGGGAGGAGAAGAATGGGCACAAAGTAATTGGTTTAATTTGGATAATGTGGTTGATAGAATATGTTCTTTACAACATGGTACAAAATTCAAACTAGGCAGAAATAAATCTATCTTATGCTCAGTTTTGGGAGCTTGTCTTACGGCAGCTGTAGAAACTCGCTTCCAGCGAAGAGGTGAGCAAGAAACAATAATAGACTCCCTTCAAAATTTGGTTGAAATTTTACAAAAACAATTACATGAAGAAAGGAATGAAAAACATTCATTGAGAAATGAGAACTATGCATTAAGAGCTGCCTTAAAAGAGGAACACGTTAACAAATCATCTAATGCTGATTCCTCTATAAATCCTGAGGGAAAGGAAACTCCTCACATTAACCAAATTTATCCTCACAAAGAACTTGAGGCAGTAAATAATTGTGGGGAACATTGCTGCTCTCACTTAAGACCTTTAATTAAAACAGAATATAACTATCTCAGTGATGATGATCTTGACCCCCACATCACAACCAAACACATACCATACACCGCCACTGAATTGGCTAAGCTTAAAAAAGAATATGGACGCCTCCCATACGAATCAGAAACAGAATATGTTTTCCGGGTGTCCCTCACTGGTGGCGATCAAATTAAACTAACTGAACAAGAAGCCAGTGGGTACTGGGGACATGGTGTCTTCTTAACAACAGGAGATAAACGTGACTCATGGTCCCTGACACAGCGCGCGGCTTTTTGGGCCGGGGGAACGAACCCCTTGGAAAGGGGAGATCCTATAGCTATAATCAGCACCCCCGACCAACTCCTAGAAAGTGTACACAAAGCCGCCTGTTTGCAAATGATTCATGAAAAGAAATTAATTCCTGGCTTTGAATCCCCAATGCAATTACCTGTGAAGCCTGAACTAATGACTCCTTTAATTCGTGGGCTTCCAGAAACACTCAAACCTACTGTCATAGCCTTACAGAAAACTATCATGACATTAAGCCCTACAGAAAAACTAGACAGATTTCTTGGTAACCCCACTAATCGCACTGGATCTACTGGTCCTACCTTTACTCCATCCTGCTCTCCATTCCAAGCTGTAAATTCACAAGCCAGTTCACCTGGCAGTAATTATAAAATTTGGACATGGGGTGAAGTTGCAGAGGATTTGATCAATTATTGTAGAAAATATGGACCTGTAAAAACCCCGGAAGAGAAACCAGAAAAATCAGAGAAAACAAAAGAGATTCGGTCTATTTGGACTCCTTACAGTAAAAATCCAGAAAAGGGAAAACAGAACCCTAACCGCCAGCATTGGTGGTCACTGGGAGTCCAAAAGGGGGTCCCCAGAGAAGTGATGGATGGTCTGCCCCTTGATAAATTACAGAAAATAATGACTAATTGGTGCTATCGAAAATCAAATCCATCAGTTCAACCCAGTACACCCACTCTTCCTCAGAACATGGGCAGCGAACCAACTCTCCCTCAGCCTCTCCTTCCTTTCCCGAACACGGGTAAGGAAACAACTTTCTCACTGTCCCTCCTGCAAAACAGGGGCAGTGGACAAAAACTAACCATATCACAGCTTTCCTCTCAGAACTCAGGCTGTGACCCAAAATTAACATTCTCCCAGTTTCTCTCTCAAAATCCAGGCAGTGAGTCATCTCTTTCTCAGCCTTTTCCTCAAAATCTGAGCAGAGATTCCTGTGGTTTCAGAGACGCTGAGAAAAGGTACGCTACCTGGGAGAAGGGATTGTTTGTGGTCAGCCTGGCTCTCATTGAAGTGGAAAGACTTGCACTACAACTACCAATTGTATTGAGAAGCCCTTTCAATGATATTAAGACAGTCACTACTGGGACCCTCCCTCCTGACGGGGTGGCCCAGAGGGCCTCGGTAAGAAAGTGGTATGCTCAGACTGAACATTACTGTCACTTCTTCTCAATAACAGATGGAGTTGTGAAAAATTTGGCAATACAAGAAACTGAGAGCTTGGATAGCAGCCAGGACACACCTGCCTCTGTAATCAAAATGGCCCCTCCTTTTTCCCCCAAACAATTGGCAAGTTCTTGGTTCACTGAACTAATTAATACTGAGGGAGAAAGCAGTGCTCGAGTTGGGGAGCTGATAGCTGTTTGGAGTGCTTTTCAACGTAAGGTACAGAACATCTCTCTTGTCTCTATCTACACTGACTCCTATGCTGTGCACCAAATGATCCTGATAATCCAGCACATTACCCTGGCCAAACTGTTCTGGTGGATATCCCTTACTACAGGGCTGGTACCCCTTGTGCTAAAACCCCCTTGGAATGAATGTGCATGGAAAGCCTCTGGTGCTCTAGGGAAAGAACATTGGATAAATACATGCTGGATAATTCCATCATTCTAACCTTTTCTGCTTCTCGCTGGCAGGAGTCTGTTGTGTTTACTTTTACAGAAGAACTCCGAGGGACATGAAGACCACCTAATCCATGATAAAACTGGTAATACTTTCCTGCATCCTACCACAACCCCAGAGCCAGAAATCAGCTGAGTGTTTGTGGCCTGAAATAATTGTGGTAGCATGCAGAAAAAGTGAAAAGATCTCTTTAAGCACAAAAAGGTTTGTACGCACCAAAGCGTACAGGATTGTTGGCACAATTCAACATTAACACAAACTGCAGAAGTAGTTTGTCTTTGGTTCAAAAATACTGAAGGACTTTCTTTTAAATTTATTCATACCACCACCACCACTCAAACCCAACCACCAGTTATGCTTACCCCGAAAATTTCTAAAGTTGGACCATATATAATTAGGGAAACTGGCCAACAACAGATATTGTTCAATCCGGCATGGTCTCTTAAACAAGTTAAATTGCTAATGCAAAGCAATGTCTCTGAAATTCAGCCAGCTTGTTCACCTTTCTTGCAAACTTCTTTCCACGGTTGGACGACCTGGTTGCGACAGTGGAACCCTTCTGAAACACGGATGCCAAGAGACATAACTGGTGTTGTGGGAACAGGATTGGGAATTCTAAATAGTATTAAGATTTCCAATCCTGGTGGAATTTGGTGAACTTTACTTATGATCCCACCACAAACTTAGCCACAGCTTTTGTGTTAACCATTCGCAATGCCTCGGTGCATTCAATATTCCCCATTATTGCATTAGGATTAAATCATGATGGAGCCACTCTCTATCCTTCCGAGCATAGAGAATGGGCCCGACAAATTGATGGTAAATGGCAAACTGTTAATTTAGAATCCTGTATTGTCCGAGAACAACAAGGGTTCATCTGTGAAGGCAATGCAATTATAGCTCAAGATATCTGTTTAGACACAGAACAAAATATCTGTCACTTTGAAATCCATCCTAACAAAACTTCTAAAACATTCCTTGTATATATAGGAAATGGATGTGCATGCTTTAGAACTGCTTGTAATACAGTGTATGTAGAAGACACAGTAGTAGATACTAAAAATCATTCAAATTTTTGTGCTTGTAATTTCACTAAAATTTCTGGATGTGATTTTTCGTTTGAAACTCCAGTTACTTCATATCAACTTTTAGAGTCCAATGACACGCTGATTCATAAGCTATTGCCTACCCCCATTGGAATGAATCTTACTCTGGTGAGGCAATTGTTGCTTCACCAGGATTTAATTGAAATCTTAGGAAAAATCAAGGAGAACGGACAGAAAACATTGGTAACTGTTCATCATGATGTACAAGAAATACATCGGGTTATAGAAAGGGTGAAAAGTGATGCTGAACACAGGTGGTGGGATACACTTTTTGGGTGGTCACCTACTGCTACAGGTATCCTGAACAAATTGTGTCATCCCATTGTTGTCCTTTTGATTTTAGTTTTGATTGGTTTTGCTTTATCAGCAATCTTGTTTGTCATAAATTGGAGAATGATAAAACGATTAACAAAATTGACAGCTATAATTAATGCACACCACCTGGCCAATGTGCTTTATACTGTAGACATCCCCAAGACTATAGACACAAAGCAATTATAAAATTAGAAGATGATTTGTTTTAGTCACTTAGAAAACCTGATTTGAATTTTTATATTGGTTTATTAGAAAATTGTTTATTATTAATATTGATTATATTGCTTATTGTTGTTTCAATTAATACTAATTATTGTTTTAGTATTTTCCCTGTTCTCTTTTCCTCTCCTTTTCCTTTTTTCCCTTCTCTGGGATATGCTGCCAACACTAGACGAGTCCTGAAGACTTCACAACAACACTACGAAACCCTGCTGAACATCTCTCGAGGGCAATCGTCAGTCACGGGGTGGTGTAAGAGGCCGTCTGAAGACCCTCACTCATTTGCCTGCCGATTGCCACGAGCAGGATTTCCCTTCCCCCTCTGCAGTTCCGGCTTGGAGAAGGCAACAGTGCAGGTGTAGCCGCTGTACCGTTACGTGCTGTTCCCAACGAGGACTGGCAAGAACTTGGCAAGGAGTTGGCAAGGACTTGGCAAAGACCCAGCGTGGACCCAGCACAGAGCGGCCTACTGCAATTCCTGCTTCACTCTCCACCTTTAAGCCAAATGAACTGTTGGGGTGACTCTGGTGGTCTCTCACTGAAGACCCCTCATCTGCCTCACTACCACCGTGACAGACAGAGATCAAGAACCCTCTCCCCAAGGACTGAGACTGAGACTCCTACCACAAACAGTGGGCGAAGGGAGAGAATGACCTGACCTGTTCTTCTCCAGTAACTTCAATGGACTTATCCCTTATTGTGTTTGTTCAGCCTAGATGACGCTTGTTCCCCCACAGCAATTTCAATAGACTCTCATTGTTCTGCCTGCTCCCCCCTTTTCCCTCTGTGGACTATAACTGGACCCCTGGGATAGGTAGAACTTTGGAGACTCTCCCCAACACAACAAGACGGATCCACATCGTCCGGACCAGTGAGGACTCCGCCTGTGTTGGTAGCTATTCCCATCCCCCCTTCTCTCTCTCTCTCTATCCTTTTTATTTCTTTTCTGAACCCACTATCGCATTTATTGTTTTGGCCCTTAATAAAGGTGCATTTGTTGTGATTAAACTGCTGATTGTCTTTTGCACTTTGGGATCGGCTAACGAACCATCACGACACCCCGCTATAAGCGGATCGTGACACAGACTTGCGCCACAAATCTTCAGGGTGTACCGGTGGCCCAGATATCGGAATTGCTTGGGCGATGATTTGGCCCTTGGGAAGGAAAGCCGGAGGGTGGGAGCAGTGCAGCCACAAAACCACCTGGTCCGGATCCCTTGATGTTACACAGGGAGCGATGGTAATGTCTAAAGGCGTGTATTTTGTGTCCCCAAGGACGATGTACTTACTACGGATGTTCCTCCAGGTCCCTGGGTCGTCAGCATTGACAGTGACGAAATGCCAATGATCGTCTCGCAGATGCAGAGCGTCGGTCAGGGCCAACCTATATGGGGAGAAATTAGAGGTGGTGTTAAGTATTGGCTTGGGCTGGGTTGGGTCTCGACCCAGCCAAGCAGTGGAAATGAATTCCACGTCCTCCCTCATATAGGCTGGTTCGTTCGTCCGGTGCTTGGTCATGTCCTGTAAAGAAAGGTCCTCAGGCGGGGTGCGAAAGCTGGTGTTGTCCCTCCCCTCCTCCGGTGTTAATCTCCCCACCTTATTTCTGTCTGAGCGCAGGGAGGGACTGCGCTCATAGATCAGTTTTTTGGTCTAGCCCCCAAGTTGGGGGTAGACCTCCCCTGGTGTTGCCTGTAATTTAAGAACTCCTCCCTGAGGGGACACTTGTTGACCCAGTGTCCCCCCTGCCCGCAGAGGTGGCACTTTTCCGTCTGCGGGGGTCCTCTTGGGGATGCTCCTGGCGGACGACGGTTGGCCGATGGTGTGGCCGGCGGCGTCCGGGCGGCGGCGAAGGACACCCTCCTTGATGGCGGTTGAGGGGTCCTCCGCGGATCCTCCGCAGGGACCGTGACCTTCCGAGCGCAAACCTGCAACATTGCCTGCAGGGTGGGCTCAGGTTCAAGAGGGAGGCTGAGGATCGCTTGCCGACAGGGCTCGTTTGCGTTCTGCTTTGCCACTGTGGCAAGCATCCCCTCCCTCAGGCGCTCGTCCGGAACCTGAGCCTCCATCGCCCTGTGCAGGCGGTCCACGAAGGTCACGAATGGCTCGATTGGTCCCTGCTTAATAGATAAGAAATCAATGGCCGCCCCGCGCGATCGCAAGGTGACCAGTGCCTTTTCCGCCACTCTCGCACTGACCTGCAGTGCGCCCCGTGGGATTTTTTCCGCCTGCTTTGCCCCCTCCTTCCAATCCCCCTCCCCGCACAAGTGGTCGAGGGATATCACTGCCCCATCCCCATCCCGGGAGGTCTCTGCAGAGGCCCAGAGGTCAGGGAGAACATCCCTGATCTCCCGCTTCCATTCCGACTCCCATATCAGGAACTCACCATGTGAGATGAGACATGATATGAGCGTCCGAATGTCTGCGGGGACATATTCGGCCGCAGAAAAGGTTGCTTTCAGCAACCCCCGAAAATATTCGCTTTCGCGGCCAAACTCCCTCTGAGCCTTGCACAGCTCCTTGATGACATGCTATGGGATGGGTGACCACTGTGCAAGGGGCCCGGCCCCCTGCCGCGGTGTGTAGACGACTGGCGCGGCAGAGAAGGCCGGAAGGGTTGGAGAGGGTTCCGGGTTCCCACGCCCCTCCCTTCCGGAACCGATAGCGTGGGAACCGGAAGTTAGAGCGTGGGAACCAGGGGGCGGGGCGGAAGGGGCGTGGCCAGGAGCGGGGGGAGTGGCAGGATGGGAACTCCCCTCCCCGGAGGCGGAGTCAGGGGGCGGGGAAAACCCCGCGTCAGCAGGGGCGTGGTCGGGATAGGGTGGAGGAGGGACATGGGCGGGGAGATCCGGGGAAGGGGCGGAACTTCAGGAGGCGGGAAGAAAGGGGTTGCGGGAGGGGGGAGCACAAGTGGCGGGAAAAGCCGCGCGGGCTCCGCCATCTTGTGCCCGGGAGACTGAGGGAGATGGGCGGCCATTTTGTGGCAGCCCAGGGAGAGTGGCCGAGGGAGAGGTTTTGGGTTCGGGGGATAACTTAACACGAACAGACCCTCTACGGGACAGGGCTGTACATTTGGGAGAAGCAGGGGAACGGGGAGAGGCAGAGACGGCGCCTGTCTCGCCTGGGGGAGAATTAGGAGCAGAGGGAGAGGAAAGAGGTTTAGGGTTGCTAAACCCACCCGCTGAACTGGGGATTTGTTTGTCAGTTGGCTGTGGCAGGTTTCCGTAGTTATTTTTAACAATATCGCGAATTTGGAGAGCCAATAAAGTGAATTTTGCGAGAGAAAGATCTGACTTACGCAGAATCTCCCTCCCGACTTGGTCCCAAAAGGGGACCTGGTACAATTTAGCTGCCGAAACGTCGGGAAAAGCCTGCGACAACCATCTGACAAATTTTTTAACTTCATTTTTCTTAATTTTCACCCCACCCACTAAAAGGATGCCCACAACTTGGGTATAGAGGCTTTTCTGGGGCACCGAGAGCTTAGCACCCATAGCTCGCTGTTAATTGGTGCCCCGCGAGGTAAGTTCTGAAAATCCCAAAAGAACGAAGAGGACTGCCGCTCCCCGCTCTGTCCCCACCCTCGACGCACTCCCGCCCGGGAAGGGAGGCAAACCCGGTGAGGGCTAGGGGAGAGCCGGACCGCCCCTACACCGTCTACACGGTGAGGGTCCACCAGGGGAGGGTAGAAACGAAAAAACAGAACTTACCAAACCGCCGCGGTGGAGACCGACGCCGCTGGTGCCTCCGGCACTACCGGCTCCGTCCCCTGGGAGCGCAGCTCTCTAAAACGGAGCGCGCTCTAACCAGGGGCAGTTGACGGCCACGAGGGGTAATTCCCGAGGTCTGGGGGACCTCAAACTCCTCTGCCACGGGGTCCTAGCTGCGATTCCAGGGCCCCACGTTGGGCGCCAACTTGCCGCGCTCCCCAGCCCCAAGTGCCCTCTGATGTTGCGCTCAACCCCGGCTAGCTCGGCACCTGGGGTGAGGACGGGCAATGAGGCACCTCTCGCTGCGCCCTGATGGGGTTTGAGAGGTGTCCCCGTGGGTCCTGAATCAGCAGCGGCTACCCTAAGGCGGCAAGGAAAAGCCGGAACCAGCTGGGGTAAAAGTCTTCTTTAATCTGGAGCCAACGTGGCCAACGCAAAGAAGATACACCAACAGGAAACCCCCCCAAGCTGGAACCCCGAGTGGGGTTCGGGGCAGGCAATTATAGGATTTGGGAAGGGAATGGGAGTGGAAACCAGGGAGGGAAAACCAATGGGAGACGGGGAAGGGAGTGGCTCCACGGTGGGGTGATTCCGCCTGGTCCAATGGGAAGGGGACAGGGGAGTGGCCCCAGGCCCTCGTCCAATCACTCGGTGCCCTGTGGAGAAGTTTCTGGACAGAGGGGAAGGAACACCGAGTGACAGACAAGGTACCTGGGAGGGGACAGGGGGATGACTTGGCAGTTTTGGGGATGACGGACAGGTGTTGGGAAGGCGGGAAAGGGGGACCAGGCGGGAAAACAGAACAAAAGGATGTACCAATACAGCAAATAGGGGAAGACAGGAACAAACCATTGGGGAAATACAAAATTGTAAAACCGTACATAAAATAAATAAAAACGCACCACCACAGTAGAGCAGCCTGACTCTGTTGGTGTTGGCTCTGGCTGCTCAAAAGAGGTTGAGCTGAAGGTTGGCTCTGGTGCTGGAGTAGCTGTTTCAGCTGACTCTGGACATGGAGTGGGAGTAGAGCAGCCTGACTCTGTTGGTGTTGGCTCTGGCTGCTCAAAAGGGGTTGAGCTGAAGGTTGGCTCTGGTGCTGGAGTGGCTGTTTCAGCTGACTCTGGACATGGAGTGGGAGTAGAGCAGTTTGACTCTGTTGGTGTTGGCTCTGGCTGCTCAAAAGGGGTTGAGCTGAAGGTTGGCTCTGGTGCTGGAGTGGCTGTTTCAGCTGACTCTGGACATGGAGTGGGAGTAGAGCAGCCTGACTCTGTTGGTGCTGACTCTGGCTGCTCCAAGGGGGCTGAGCTGAAGGTTGGCTCTGGTCTTGGAGTAGCTGTTTCAGCTGACTCAGGATATGGAGTGGGAGTAGAGCAGTTTGACTCTGTCAGTGTTGGCTCTGGCTGCTCAAGAGGGGTTGAGATGTAGGTTGTCTCTGGTGCTAGAGTGTCTGTTCCAGGTGGACGCATGCCCATCTGAATCAGGATCCAGTTGTAGAAGTACTGAGTGGAGGTGTAGACTCCCGGGCGTTTTGTTCTGACACAGCCTTTTCCCCAGCTGGTCACTCCAACAAGCCAAAAGTAGCCAGCATGGTTATCTTTGCACACCAGAGGCCCTCCACTGTCACCCTGCAACAGAGGAAAGAGGATTAGGGTGCTGTTGGGTGGCTGCTGTCAGCACTAGAGGCCTGTTTCTCTCTTGCAGCCCCTGCCACAGCTGTATTCATGGTACAAAAAGGCTTTGCTCAGGTGCTGGAGTCTCAAGAACCTTAGCTGGGAACAGGGTGGGTGTCTGTGAAGGCCCCCTTTTGTATCTGCACAGTGATCCTGGATGGGCAGAGCATAGATCATCCAGAATCTGGATCTGTGGGCTGCTGAGAACACTGGATGGGCTTTCTGGGCAGAGGGGCAGGCCTGGGGAACACGGTCACTTGGCAAGGAAACTCCAGCAGTGGAGGAAAAGTGGTTTGCCAGACAAAGCCCATGGTGACGGGGTACCTTCGCTGCTGGCTCCCAGCACTCATACCTGGCAGGTGTCCATGCCACCCCGTGGGTAGCCAGCACACAGGTTGTGGGTGTGGATGGCCCCAGCGTACCGACGGCTGCTGTTAACCAGCCGGATATCCAGGAGACGGACCTTGGCTTCCTGCAGGACATCACTCGGACCCTGAGCTGCAAGCACAGGAAGGAATGGGCACCCAGCAGCTCTTTGCCAGTTCCACTCCCCTGTCTGGGGGTGAACTCATTCCCTAGGGCTTGGCTTTGCCTCTGGAGCAGTTGTTGAAGCGCTGTGTCCTTTCTGTCTGCCTTTGGGGAGCAGGCCAGGCCCAGCTCTCCAGAGGCATACATCCTACAGCCTGACTTTGGTTTGTGCTGTCAGGAAGCCAAACCCATCTTGCTGGTGTGCCCAGCTCACCCTCAGGGCCCTTTTTGGGAACTCACCTTTTGCAGTGGCAGAACCCCAGCCAGCAATGTAGCAGGTTTTCAGCTCTGACACTGTGAGCGAGGCGTTGGGCACGCAGGCAAGCTGGACGTAGTCACTGCACTCCACGGGCTTGTCCAGCTCCAGCAGGGTGATGTCGTTCTGCTGGGAATCAGCCATGTACTCCTGGTGGGCCAGGAGCCGCTTGATGTGGCGCACCTGAGTTTCAGGGCCCAGATGGGTCAGCTTGGTGGCCCCGATCAGCACACGCCACATGGTGACATTCCTGCAAGGCAGAGAGGGGTCTGAGGAAGAGCAGAGCCGTGTGCTGTTGATGCCTTAGGATTTTAGCTTTTGTATTTTTCATCCATTTGTAATCCTGCAGTTTTTTACTGTATAACTAAATTCTGCACACAGTGTGAGCTGCTGCTGCTTTCCCATTCTGGTCACAAAAATTCCTCTCCAGGCCTGGCAATCAAGGATACCTCACTGCCTCAGGCCTCGAGAGATGGAAACAAAAGTGAGTTGAGGGGAGCAAACTGGGGGTAAATGACTTCATTACCTGAAGCTGTAATTAGAAGATTAACCCTAAATATGCAAATGGACCAAATTTATAGGTGTGAAAACCTTTGACCCGTGGTCAATTTTGGGTTGTAGCACTTGGGGGGGTCTTTTGTTTTGCCTAAAATGGACCTGGAGGCCCTTCAATAAATATAATCACTTTTTATTCCTTGTCTGGCCTGTTTTTAGGTAGTCCTGAAAAGGCATCACTGTGGCAGCTCAGCACTTCCCTTCCTTCTGCTTCTCAAGGCAGAGAGGAAAGCAGGGCAATGAGGAGTGTGACTGCCCTAGCATGCCTTAGGCTCCAGGAATGCCACACTGGAGGCTGCTGGGCAGCAGTGGCACGAGCCCAGCCTTCTGAGCAGTCCCTCAGTTGGGCCCCGTAGTATTGAGGTGCTGCAGGCTGGGCAACTGTTTGTGTGGTGAGGATACCCTCATTCCCTGCTCCTCCTTACCTGGCCTGGAGGAAGCAATGGGCTGCTGTGAGGACCCACTGTGGGCTGATGAGGGACCCTCCACATGTATGGCCGGTGCCTATTTTCCTGGGGTCCTGGATGCTGACAATCCAGGGCCAGGCCCCTGGCAGGGCACCTGTGCCAGTCACAATTCGGTAGTCAGCATCTATGGAGTTGTAGTCAGAAGCCATGGGCCGGAGCCCACAGGTCCCTCTGGAAGCACAAAATCATTACTGCCCTTCTGTTCCAGTACCTGGGTGCTGGCAAGGAGGCTCCCACATGGGGTTTGGGGTGTGGCAATGGGGGACAAGCACCCTCCTAGAGCCTGGGGCCATACCTGCAGTTGCCCCAGGTACCATGTGCAGGTCTGTACACAGCCAGCAGGATGAAGAGGTACAGGTACAGAAGATTCATCGCTGTCAGCAGCATCTGTCAGCTGAAAGAGACAAAAGCTTGTCTCTTCCAGTGCAGTCTCTGACGAGTGCTGCAGCAACTGCACTGTCCATGGCACCTGGGGCTGATGTCACAGAGTGGGTGGTTCCAGGTTCTGGGCACAGTGTCCTCAGAGGGCAGGGAAAGGCCACAGCCTCACAGAACCACAGAATGGTTTGGGCTGGAAGGGACCTTGAAGGTTGTGAAAGGCAAAAGGGGTCCCTTGCCTCGCACATGCAAAACGACACCATGGGCAGACAAATCTGGCACAGAGGGAAAGTCACTCCAAAGGCAGTGTTTGGTCAGAGAGGGTGCTCAGAGCCACCACACGATGGAGAAAACTAGCACATCAAAGCTAGAAAGAGGACAGGAAGGAACAATGCCATGTGCAAACTACTTGGGGGGATGCTTCAAGGCACATAAGCCTTAGCTGATGGAACAAACCTGGAAACTCCTGAGTGTTGCAAGAGGAATTGCTGACCATGGCAGAGTGCGAGAAGCTGACAGGAGTTTCAATGCCATGAGGAAGCCCTTCTGAGTCTGTTTATACATTCTCCATGTCTGGAGCAGGGTGAGTACTGCAAATGCCTCAGTGCTGCCTCTTGCTTTGGAGACTGGTGCTGGAGGTCATGGCTGCAGAAAACAAGGGACTGAGATGGAGAGTGCTCATGCACTCACTTTTGTGGTTTGGGAATGGCATTCCCCAGTCTGGTGTTTCCACTGGAACACTGCAAACCACTGCTCCTCACTCCCTTCTCCCTCTCCCCTCCCTTCTCTGGTGGGCTTGAGAATAGAACTGGAAGCACAAAAGTTAAAGACTGTGGGTTGAGACAAGAACAATATAATGGAAACAGCAATGAAACAAGAAAATGAGCAGTAACCGCAACAATATTAATAATGGACTGGGACAATTCACATGCAACCATCCACCCCATAGAGCCTGGCAGTACCCAACCAGGCTGTCATGCATGTTATCCAGCGGAGATTTCTTCCCCTGTCCCTGGAAAATGTTGTGGAGTGGTTCAGAACAACCTCCACGTCCTGGCCATGCCCTGTCCTGGTTATGGCAAAAATTTACCCCATCCTGGCCAGAACCAGGACATTCACCCTCATGATCTGCCCCACAGCTTTGGAATCTGTGCCAGAGGGTCTGGCAGGGCAGGGAGGGCAGTCACCAGGGATTGGCAGACGTTGGAAACTCCTTATCCCTCTCTCTGGCCCCTGGTTTTCCTTGTTTTATGGAATGGAAGAACACATGTCCAACTCCTCCCAGTATCTCCTTCACTGGAAATCCTCCGTGCTTTGATTCCTTCTCTGACATTCTGCTGCACCTGGGGAATGCAGTGGGAAAACCCAAGGCTTTGTGTGAAGGTCACTCCCTCAGCACTTCACCTGAGGTGCACAGGAAGGCTGCCCTGGCTCTACCACACCTCATCCAGAACACCTGGAAGCTCTTCCCTCCCCATTCACACACTCCCCTGCCTTGTCCTCCTCATCCCACAGGGATGCACAGAGGGGCTACCACACTTCACGGTTTGGTAGCCCTGATACCACACTCCTGACTGGAATGGGGTGACCCTGGGGCAGTTTTGGCCTGCATCAGTTCCATGTCCTGCCTCAGCACACCCAGGTTCTCTGTTGGCGTCTGTGCTCATCTCTGCAGCTTTGCTGTCCTGCACCAGGAGTTTGCTGAATAAAATCATCCTCTAGAAAGGACATGTGACACAAGCCCAGGAGTAAGCAGCACCATGGGAGAGTTCAGCAAGGTGCCCTGGGGACAGCCAGGCCAGGCAGGGGAAGGTGGGGGGACCACGGCCTCACTGAAGCAGCCACATTGTACAGCACAAAAAATAAAGCTAAATAAATGCTGGGATGAAATACAGCACTGCTGGGACTGCTCCATTTAGCAAATAACAGTTGTGGGGGAGATTTACAGATGTACTGGGTACATCTGGGAACTGGGGCTCCTGCTGGAAGTCTTCAATCTTGAAGCTCCCAGTTCCCAAAGCTGGTAAATCCTTCCCAGCAATGGCTCCTGAGGCAGGGAGAGGGGTGGAAAGCCAAGGATGGGGCAGAGATCAGAAGGAGCTGGGGAGCTCAGAGAGGTCTTCAAGGGGAAGAGGATTTGTCTGAAAGGCCCTCACTTTTCTGGTCATCTTGGCAACTCTGGCAGGTTTAACAGGAGGTTTGTCTGGAAACAAGACAGGGACATATTGGCATGATGGGTGCTGGCATATTCCAGTCTTAGGCTTTGCAGAGAGAGATTTGCTGTTTCCCCATAGGCCACAGAGGATTTTAATATGAGGTGAACTCCCCAAGCTTGCATCCACCCTGTTCCATGGCCTCTGGCTCTGAGAAATGCTCTCCTGTGCACCCTGCTTCATTCCCTCAGATCAATGGCTGATGTGCCAGCAGCTCCTGCTCCAGAAGGGCAGCACATGATGAAGGTGCCACCCCTGCAGCTGAAAAGAAGGTTCCTTTTGCCATGGCATTCCAGGAGGTCATAAGACACATCATCAATGGAGTCTGAAAAAAAGAAAAATTAGAAGTTGAGGCAGCTGCATTTACCAGTGTGGGCAGTCCAGAGAGAACTGCCTGGACCTGACCCAGTTTGTGGATCAGAGCCAGAAATAGGTTCCCTTAGCTAGAAATGAGACCTCTCTACCCAGAGAGCCAGCTGCTTGCCATTCCATTGCTCCCTGGCCACAAGCAGCACTTCATCCATGAGCTCTCACCCCACAGAGCCCCTAGGTAACCCTGAAAAGACTCCTTCAGTATCAGGGGCTGCAAGAGACCTCTAGATGAGCAGCTAGAGGATTAGGTGAGGAGAAGAACTGAAATAAAATGCGTGTTTTTCCCTGGATTTGTGGAAGACAACAAGAAAGAAATACAGGACCCCAAAAAACAAACCCACTCGATGGGAGAGGCAGGTGAGCACCTCTGGTTCAGGAATTACAGAATGCACTCAACTGCAGCTTGCAGACAAGGATCCTGGCACGTTCCAGCAGCCAGCACTGCCACCTGATCCCAGCATCCCTCTGCCCCATGGATTTACACAGGACCCCAAAGCCCCAGTGGTCAGTGAAAGGAAAACATCCAACTGTCCACACTTGGCAACCTACTCCTGGGTTCTGCAGCCTGTGGAGAAAGACAAATTCCCTCACTAGAAAACTAAGCAGGTTTGAGCTGGGCTTTCTCAAAGCACACTAAAGGCAGAGGTGGGCTTCTCCGTGCTGTTTGGGAAGTGGCACATGAACCACACGGGAATCAGAGAGAGATTATCAACTCCAGAGGCACTGCTGAGCGCAGCCTCTCCTGACTCCAGCTGGGCTCCAGCCCCGAGGTGACCTGTGCCTCCAAACAGAGGGGCCAGAGTGACCTGCACTGACCAGGCCGGCCACAGCTCCGTGTCACACTGACCACTGCAGCGTCCAGCCAGTCCCTCCAGAGGCTCTTCCAATCTCCACCTCCACCTTACAGGGGCATGGAACGCCGCTGATCACACCCGCTGCTCCCTGACCTGCAGCCAGAGGAAGATTTCCTCATTTGCTGCTGTGGCCAGTGGCACCTCTCTGTAGCAGGTTTTGCGTCCTGCTCGGTGCCCCAGTGCTCCAGACAGGCTGGCTCCGTGCTGCTGGGCCTCTCCCGGTCCCTCTGAGCAGGGCTGCAGCCGAGTCTTCAGAACAGCCCCAATTCCCCAAAACAGCCCCCAAAACAGCCCGGCGCTGTCTGTGTGGGGAACATCAAACCCACACCAAGGAATGGCTTTGCCCAGTGCCCCGGGATGGAGCAGCCCCGGCCTGCTCCACCAGAGCCCAGGGCGGCTCTGGGAGCCCTGAGGGCACGAGAGAAGGAAACTTCAGCGTGAGGGTCTGCAGCGGCCAGGGGAACACCAGCGCCTCCGAGCCGCCCTGCCAGACACGTACGGCCCTCCACCACCCTCGCAGTGGTGCGGGAATGTGCTCGCTGCTGAGGGCGGCCTCGCGGCTCGGCGAGCAGCTCGGGCAGGGCCGCCGCTGTCCGCTCCGTGCGGAGCGCAGCCTCCTCCGGACGCGGCCGTGAGGCGGTCTGGGCCCTCGGGTGTCGCCTCCGGCAGAATCAGCGGCTCGGTGGAGCTCACACGAAGCTCTCCCTGGGGCGGGACAGCCCTTGCCCGTGGGGTGTCGGGCGGGCCCCGGGCCGGCCGAGGGTTGCCCGGCTGAGCCCGGGGCCGCCCCTGACGTGGGGCTCTGGGGCAGAGTCCGGCCCGCGGTGCCCAGCAGGGATGCGCGGTTCTGTCTGTGCTCGGGCAGCACCAGAGTAGAGTTTTTCCCTGCTACAGTACCTACGCTACCCCGCGAAAGAGCATCGCTCAGGTTTGACAGGAGGAGAAATCTGTGTGGCCGTCAGCTATCACCTATGGCCCGGTCAGGATACTGATGGATTTTCTGACCTATTCGCTAGGGTCGTGTAAAATGTTAAACTGCAGATGCTTTCTGAAAGCAACTAGTGCTTTGAATGGTACAATCTGGATTACAGAAGCTTTATGTAGTGTTAGGCTGTGAACCACAATAGGTTTATTCTACAAGTTAATAGGGATATGCCAGATCATGTTACACTTCTGTTTTATCTTCTGTTTTGACCCTATGGCAAGCATCAGTTGGGTTTATTTAGCTCTTTATTAGCCCTTTATTTAGCTCTTAGCATTTTTCACATTTTGTGTGAAAAATGAATTAACTTTTAGGTAGATATTTTTAAAGAGGAAAAATGTATTTGTGCCTATTGATGCTGCAGTGATTTGTGGTTTTGAGACCCATCTTGCAAAATACCACATGCTGAGGCTGATTGTCATAGCTCTGAAGCCAGCCCTGGGTATGGAATGCTTTTCATTCTTTGGAGTGTTCATTCCAGGCAGTTCTGTGTAACGAGATCTTTACAGAGCATGGAAGATGCCTCTAGGGGAAGTCTCCATTTTGATTGCTGTGCCTAGACTAATTCTGATACTCCTGAGTTTGCTGTCAGGTTTTTACGATGCTGAAATGTGTGTTTTCCAGGTTCCTGTGTGGGCTATTTTTCACTAAGAATCTAGAAAATATCTTGGCTTTTCGTGGGGTTTAGTGCAAAATAGGTTTGACTGTAGGAACCACATTGTTGCAAAGATGAAGCATGCAATTAAAGTTCTTTCTAATAATTTGAGATGATTTAAATATATGTCAAATGAAATGCCATAGTCAAGGAACCAAAGCAGTCGAATGAATTGCCTATAAATTCCTTTGGCATGAAGCGTGTTGAGTGAAATGTTTATTTCTTCTAAGCAATAGGTCATAAGAGTGTTTAAATAAAGGTATAGTATATATAATGCACTGGAGCACAATCCATGGATTAGAGTGAAATTTCAACACTCAGTTCCTTTACTTAGAGAAGTCCACCTATGCCCAGATGGATTAATTAATTGTAGTGGTAGAAAATACAGGGTGTAAAACACAGCTGACTGTTGAGCTTAGTATATCACTATGTTGTAGAGAAACTCAAGAATCAAGAAAATTCTAAATAAGTAAATGCTAATTTGTCATGCAGTACTATGGTATTTTCAGGCAGCTAATCAAGAAAATTTGAATTGGAAGACCGTCAAACTTGTTTCATACAATAAAACTCTGAGAGACTTATCTACAAATAGAAACACAAGGAGCATCCTTTTTTGTACTCAGCAAAGAGCTGGAGTATGTTGTGCTGTTACGGAGGTTTATTTTTATAAACTACTCCAATGAATTTTATAAGCATGTAAAAGATTGTAAGTGCCCTGAAACATGTTTATTCTTGGACTGGCAATTACATACATGGATTCAGTTTTGATTTTCTTTAAAATAAAAATAAAAATATTTCTCTGGAGTAATTTGCTCTCGGTAACAAGAGTCATCTGCAAGAGAAATATCCAAACCAATTTCTGGGCAGTGGAAGTAGCTTTATTTTTTATAACATTCTTAGTACCTGTGACCAGGGTTGGTAGAGTGCCAGTCCTGCCAGCTTTAAGGAGCTGCATGTAAGTGTACCCTCGTTTCCTCAGAATCCCAGGGATGTGGACATTTCTTTGAGATGAGCTTTTAGGAAGCCCCAGAACATCTGGTGGTGTGACATCTTCCTGCATGCTCTGTTTCTGCACGTGATGTTTTCCAGTGCTTTCAAACATCCCTTCCCTTCTGTTTTTTCAGATGGTTATTTAGACCTATCTTGAGAGCTACTCTCTTCAGCCTCAGCTTTATCCAAGATACAATATGGTTATTATATAACCTAGTATTTTTTCATTTTACTTACATTTCATTACATAACCTAGTATTTTACATTGTTACTTGCACAGCAGAATAACTGCAGAACTCTGCTCGATCCAGGTTATACTGAAAACTAAAAAAAATGCTATTTTTACATGCCTGACATTTTTCTTGCATATTTGAGCTTAGGTATTATGTTTGCTCATTTCAGGAGTGCTTCTGAACCACAGTCCAGAAAGAAGAAAAATCTTCTTGGTTGAAGTTGAACATTTGTCTCTAAGAGTAAGAACAAAGCCATGCCAGTGCTTTCAGAAGACTCAGGTAATTCAGCTGCATGCTTTCAACAGAGCAGTGACTGAAATCTTGTCATACCTGTTTCACACATAAAAATAATTTAAATAGGAGTAAAATGTAATAGAATTAAGATAATTCAACTGAAGTTTCTGAGCAATTACCTACAAGAAGGAAGGTGGAATGTAAAAGGTGAAAATTAATAAAGTTTGTCAGGATCAGTTTCCTACTAACCCTAGAGCACCCAAATATACTCTGATAGACCTGAATATACTCTGATAGACTTGAATATATTCTGATAGATCTGAATATATTCTGATAGACCTGAATATATTCTGATAGGCAGAATTGGACCCCTCAGTGTAACAGTGCCTTCTACATGTGCTTACTAAAGATCAGCCCATATATCTCTGCTGCTTGCTGTGTCATTTCTTAATATTTTCTGAACAGGGGTTGATAAACATTGTAAATATCCTTCCTTTTAACTTAAAATAAGTGTCTTTGTTCAAGGCTACTTTACTAGCTTCTCCAGTATGCTGCCCAGGAGAAGTCACAGATAATAAATGATGCTTAGGATTAAAGCAGGAGTGAGTTTGAGTCTCCTGGATCAAAATCCACTCTAAGGTTCGTGGAGAGAATAGCCACAGGAATAGATTTGAACCCCCTCCACCTTTTTATATTTCCTGTTTTGTTTTGGTCCTGTGTTCCCAGACATGGTTCACCGGGAAAAATCTGGCCTTTGTCTGGCTCTGTGTGTTGCAAAATTGGGATATTTAAATATTTTTTTAGAAAACTAGCCACAAGCTTTGATTCCACCACAATGGAAATCTACACTTTATCCTTTCTTCCTCTGGTCAGGCCTGGCTTTTTATAGGTGCCTCAGAGTGGAAGGGGCAGGATAACACTTGTAAGCAAAGCTGCTGGGGAGGTAGAGCTGCTACCTGTGCAAAAAAAGGTCATTCAATCAGTTTGAGAGTCTGCTGTGGTACTAAAATTTCAAATTTGTAAGAGGGGAAACAAAGGGTTCTGGAAACAAGGAGTAATAAACATGAAGTGTTAAATGTGAAAGATAATTTCTTAAGAAATATATATTGCTTTGTTAGATTTTGCCTTAATATGATGGTGTGCTTGACACTTATGAGGGGAGTGTTGCAAAATGAGCTGTGGATAAACACGAGATAATCACAAGTCTCTGCAAATGTGATGATCATCAATGTGATACCCAAATAAATGTAGTGACTGTTAAGACTGCAGTAGAAGGTCCTGTGAGAAATGCTGTGTAGAATGTTTTTGTTCTGTCCTGAATCTAAATTTAGGGTTGCATGAAACTTTGGCCCTTTTGACATCTCAGCTAAGACCTGATTCAAATCATAAAGAGGAAATGGGATTCCTTAGGGATGTCTTCAGTGAAAGAAGTCTCAGCTACCTGATGAAGGTAAAAGTTTGTATTTATTTATGTACATTCTCCTTACAGTTTACTTTTTCTCTGTTCCCTTGATTTATCAACCATTTACTTTGCCAAACCTTTTTTTTAAGAATTCTGTACTGACCAAAGCATATGTGTGCTTAAGAACAAACACTAATAATGTTTGACAATTAATATGTTGAACATATTAAAACCGAGATCAAGGAGTAGAATGTTGCTGGCAGAGGTTCCAAAAAGTGCAAGAGGCTCCAGGGAATGGGGAAAATATGCAGATGGGATAGAAAACCTAATATCCCATTGAGTATGGGATAGAAAACTTCATATATGGGATAGAAAACCTCACATGCCATTGAATATGGGACAGAAACCCTCACATATGGGATAGAAAACCTCACATTCCATTGCATATGGGATAGAAAACCTAACACCCAACCTATAATAAAATCCCCTAATATAACTTTAGTTGCCAAGTATTGGTTATGCAAAAGCCAGATGATGCCTCTTCACAGAGATAATCTAGTTTATGAATGTATGGGAAATTAATTCAATAGTCCAGTTTTAATTTTTTAATGTGGAGGTGGGTTTTTTTGGGGGTGTTATTTGGTGGGGGTGTTTTGTTTTAATTTTGGTTCTGAGTTTCTTTGGGGTGGGTGTGCTAGGGAAGAAGTAAAGGGTTTGGGTTTGGGTGTTTGCTTTCCAGCCTTAGCACAGGGATGTGGCTTCCTCAGAGAGGGTGGTAAGGATGCTCAGTAGGGGAACATGAGGCACTTTGCCAAAATATTCCTTATGTCTTTGACAGATGTGGAGTCAGTCTGAGTGCCAGCAGTGTCTGCAGGGGAGCTGTGGACAGTTCATCTATCACAACACTGGGGGTGGCACAAAGCTCTTCTGGTCTGCCCACTGCTCAGAAATCCTTGCTCCTGGCTGTGGAACTTCTGGCTGTGGAACTCCTCCTCAGCCTGTGTCCGGCCAATCTTCAGCCTTGAGACTTTCTAGAACGGTGTTCCCTGAGTCATGAGAGTTGAGTTTCAAGTCCCGCACCCAGGGATTCCACTGCTGGGCAGCATAAAACAGTGTTCCCAACTGCTGTCCTCAAGAGCTGTAGCCCCCTGTGACCTGTGTCCCTTCTCCCATCAGAGCTTTGTTTTGCTGGTGCCTGGCTTGGGAGTCCTTGCCTTGCACAGGAGACTGGACTGGACTACAAACACATGCTAACAGTGGTAACAGGCAACTTTATTTACACAACTAAATAAATTTCAGCATTTGTGCATGCAGAGGAGGAAGATTGGCAGGACAGAGGACGCCTTTGACCTGAGGCTGCCTTTGGACGAGCAGGCACTGCCCCAGTATGTAATGGTCATGGTCCACTGCAGCCTGCAGTGGATCCTGTTCATCCTGCTGCCCATGTCTTTTTTCTCATGAGGCCCAGCAGTATCTGGTGCACCCGAGTTAAGAATTTCACCACTATCTGGTATGGATGTGGAGCAGGCAAGAGAGGTTGCATTGACATTGGCTTCTCAGAGGGGTTTGAGGTCGACTCTGGCTCTGGTGTGGCTGTTGCAGTTGAGTGATCAGGAGTGGGAGTACAGCAGCCTGACTCTGTTGGTGTTGGCTCTGGCTGCTCAAAAGGGGTTGAGCTGAAGGTTGGCTCTGGTGCTGGAGTGGCTGTTTCAGCTGACTCTGGACATGGAGTGGGAGTAGAGCAGCCTGACTCTGTTGGTGCTGACTCTGGCTGCTCCAAGGGGGCTGAGCTGAAGGTTGGCTCTGGTCTTGGAGTAGCTGTTTCAGCTGACTCAGGATATGGAGTGGGAGTAGAGCAGTTTGACTCTGTCAGTGTTGGCTCTGGCTGCTCAAGAGGGGTTGAGATGTAGGTTGTCTCTGGTGCTAGAGTGTCTGTTCCAGGTGGACGCATGCCCATCTGAATCAGGATCCAGTTGTAGAAGTACTGAGTGGAGGTGTAGACTCCCGGGCGTTTTGTTCTGACACAGCCTTTTCCCCAGCTGGTCACTCCAACAAGCCAAAAGTAGCCAGCATGGTTATCTTTGCACACCAGAGGCCCTCCACTGTCACCCTGCAACAGAGGAAAGAGGATTAGGGTGCTGTTGGGTGGCTGCTGTCAGCACTAGAGGCCTGTTTCTCTCTTGCAGCCCCTGCTACAGCTGTATTCATGGTACAAAAAGGCTTTGCTCAGGTGCTGGAGTCTCAAGAACCTTAGCTGGGAACAGGGTGGGTGTCTGTGAAGGCCCCCTTTTGTATCTGCACAGTGATCCTGGATGGGCAGAGCATAGATCATCCAGAATCTGGATCTGTGGGCTGCTGAGAACACTGGATGGGCTTTCTGGGCAGAGGGGCAGGCCTGGGGAACACGGTCACTTGGCAAGGAAACTCCAGCAGTGGAGGAAAAGTGGTTTGCCAGACAAAGCCCATGGTGACGGGGTACCTTCGCTGCTGGCTCCCAGCACTCATACCTGGCAGGTGTCCATGCCACCCCGTGGGTAGCCAGCACACAGGTTGTGGGTGTGGATGGCCCCAGCGTACCGACGGCTGCTGTTAACCAGCCGGATATCCAGGAGACGGACCTTGGCTTCCTGCAGGACATCACTCGGACCCTGAGCTGCAAGCACAGGAAGGAATGGGCACCCAGCAGCTCTTTGCCAGTTCCACTCCCCTGTCTGGGGGTGAACTCATTCCCTAGGGCTTGGCTTTGCCTCTGGAGCAGTTGTTGAAGCGCTGTGTCCTTTCTGTCTGCCTTTGGGGAGCAGGCCAGGCCCAGCTCTCCAGAGGCATACATCCTACAGCCTGACTTTGGTTTGTGCTGTCAGGAAGCCAAACCCATCTTGCTGGTGTGCCCAGCTCACCCTCAGGGCCCTTTTTGGGAACTCACCTTTTGCAGTGGCAGAACCCCAGCCAGCAATGTAGCAGGTTTTCAGCTCTGACACTGTGAGCGAGGCGTTGGGCACGCAGGCAAGCTGGACGTAGTCACTGCACTCCACGGGCTTGTCCAGCTCCAGCAGGGCGATGTCGTTCTGCTGGGAATCAGCCGTGTACTCCTGGTGGGCCAGGAGCCGCTTGATGTGGCGCACCTGAGTTTCAGGGCCCAGATGGGTCAGCTTGGTGGCCCCGATCAGCACACGCCACATGGTGACATTCCTGCAAGGCAGAGAGGGGTCTGAGGAAGAGCAGAGCCGTGTGCTGTTGATGCCTTAGGATTTTAGCTTTTGTATTTTTCATCCATTTGTAATCCTGCAGTTTTTTACTGTATAACTAAATTCTGCACACAGTGTGAGCTGCTGCTGCTTTCCCATTCTGGTCACAAAAATTCCTCTCCAGGCCTGGCAATCAAGGATACCTCACTGCCTCAGGCCTCGAGAGATGGAAACAAAAGTGAGTTGAGGGGAGCAAACTGGGGGTAAATGACTTCATTACCTGAAGCTGTAATTAGAAGATTAACCCTAAATATGCAAATGGACCAAATTTATAGGTGTGAAAACCTTTGACCCGTGGTCAATTTTGGGTTGTAGCACTTGGGGGGGGTCTTTTGTTTTGCCTAAAATGGACCTGGAGGCCCTTCAATAAATATAATCACTTTTTATTCCTTGTCTGGCCTGTTTTTAGGTAGTCCTGAAAAGGCATCACTGTGGCAGCTCAGCACTTCCCTTCCTTCTGCTTCTCAAGGCAGAGAGGAAAGCAGGGCAATGAGGAGTGTGACTGCCCTAGCATGCCTTAGGCTCCAGGAATGCCACACTGGAGGCTGCTGGGCAGCAGTGGCACGAGCCCAGCCTTCTGAGCAGTCCCTCAGTTGGGCCCCGTAGTATTGAGGTGCTGCAGGCTGGGCAACTGTTTGTGTGGTGAGGATACCCTCATTCCCTGCTCCTCCTTACCTGGCCTGGAGGAAGCAATGGGCTGCTGTGAGGACCCACTGTGGGCTGATGAGGGACCCTCCACATGTATGGCCGGTGCCTATTTTCCTGGGGTCCTGGATGCTGACAATCCAGGGCCAGGCCCCTGGCAGGGCACCTGTGCCAGTCACAATTCGGTAGTCAGCATCTATGGAGTTGTAGTCAGAAGCCATGGGCCGGAGCCCACAGGTCCCTCTGGAAGCACAAAATCATTACTGCCCTTCTGTTCCAGTACCTGGGTGCTGGCAAGGAGGCTCCCACATGGGGTTTGGGGTGTGGCAATGGGGGACAAGCACCCTCCTAGAGCCTGGGGCCATACCTGCAGTTGCCCCAGGTACCATGTGCAGGTCTGTACACAGCCAGCAGGATGAAGAGGTACAGGTACAGAAGATTCATCGCTGTCAGCAGCATCTGTCAGCTGAAAGAGACAAAAGCTTGTCTCTTCCAGTGCAGTCTCTGACGAGTGCTGCAGCAACTGCACTGTCCATGGCACCTGGGGCTGATGTCACAGAGTGGGTGGTTCCAGGTTCTGGGCACAGTGTCCTCAGAGGGCAGGGAAAGGCCACAGCCTCACAGAACCACAGAATGGTTTGGGCTGGAAGGGACCTTGAAGGTTGTGAAAGGCAAAAGGGGTCCCTTGCCTCGCACATGCAAAACGACACCATGGGCAGACAAATCTGGCACAGAGGGAAAGTCACTCCAAAGGCAGTGTTTGGTCAGAGAGGGTGCTCAGAGCCACCACACGATGGAGAAAACTAGCACATCAAAGCTAGAAAGAGGACAGGAAGGAACAATGCCATGTGCAAACTACTTGGGGGGATGCTTCAAGGCACATAAGCCTTAGCTGATGGAACAAACCTGGAAACTCCTGAGTGTTGCAAGAGGAATTGCTGACCATGGCAGAGTGCGAGAAGCTGACAGGAGTTTCAATGCCATGAGGAAGCCCTTCTGAGTCTGTTTATACATTCTCCATGTCTGGAGCAGGGTGAGTACTGCAAATGCCTCAGTGCTGCCTCTTGCTTTGGAGACTGGTGCTGGAGGTCATGGCTGCAGAAAACAAGGGACTGAGATGGAGAGTGCTCATGCACTCACTTTTGTGGTTTGGGAATGGCATTCCCCAGTCTGGTGTTTCCACTGGAACACTGCAAACCACTGCTCCTCACTCCCTTCTCCCTCTCCCCTCCCTTCTCTGGTGGGCTTGAGAATAGAACTGGAAGCACAAAAGTTAAAGACTGTGGGTTGAGACAAGAACAATATAATGGAAACAGCAATGAAACAAGAAAATGAGCAGTAACCGCAACAATATTAATAATGGACTGGGACAATTCACATGCAACCATCCACCCCATAGAGCCTGGCAGTACCCAACCAGGCTGTCATGCATGTTATCCAGCGGAGATTTCTTCCCCTGTCCCTGGAAAATGTTGTGGAGTGGTTCAGAACAACCTCCACGTCCTGGCCATGCCCTGTCCTGGTTATGGCAAAAATTTACCCCATCCTGGCCAGAACCAGGACATTCACCCTCATGATCTGCCCCACAGCTTTGGAATCTGTGCCAGAGGGTCTGGCAGGGCAGGGAGGGCAGTCACCAGGGATTGGCAGACGTTGGAAACTCCTTATCCCTCTCTCTGGCCCCTGGTTTTCCTTGTTTTATGGAATGGAAGAACACATGTCCAACTCCTCCCAGTATCTCCTTCACTGGAAATCCTCCGTGCTTTGATTCCTTCTCTGACATTCTGCTGCACCTGGGGAATGCAGTGGGAAAACCCAAGGCTTTGTGTGAAGGTCACTCCCTCAGCACTTCACCTGAGGTGCACAGGAAGGCTGCCCTGGCTCTACCACACCTCATCCAGAACACCTGGAAGCTCTTCCCTCCCCATTCACACACTCCCCTGCCTTGTCCTCCTCATCCCACAGGGATGCACAGAGGGGCTACCACACTTCACGGTTTGGTAGCCCTGATACCACACTCCTGACTGGAATGGGGTGACCCTGGGGCAGTTTTGGCCTGCATCAGTTCCATGTCCTGCCTCAGCACACCCAGGTTCTCTGTTGGCGTCTGTGCTCATCTCTGCAGCTTTGCTGTCCTGCACCAGGAGTTTGCTGAATAAAATCATCCTCTAGAAAGGACATGTGACACAAGCCCAGGAGTAAGCAGCACCATGGGAGAGTTCAGCAAGGTGCCCTGGGGACAGCCAGGCCAGGCAGGGGAAGGTGGGGGGACCACGGCCTCACTGAAGCAGCCACATTGTACAGCACAAAAAATAAAGCTAAATAAATGCTGGGATGAAATACAGCACTGCTGGGACTGCTCCATTTAGCAAATAACAGTTGTGGGGGAGATTTACAGATGTACTGGGTACATCTGGGAACTGGGGCTCCTGCTGGAAGTCTTCAATCTTGAAGCTCCCAGTTCCCAAAGCTGGTAAATCCTTCCCAGCAATGGCTCCTGAGGCAGGGAGAGGGGTGGAAAGCCAAGGATGGGGCAGAGATCAGAAGGAGCTGGGGAGCTCAGAGAGGTCTTCAAGGGGAAGAGGATTTGTCTGAAAGGCCCTCACTTTTCTGGTCATCTTGGCAACTCTGGCAGGTTTAACAGGAGGTTTGTCTGGAAACAAGACAGGGACATATTGGCATGATGGGTGCTGGCATATTCCAGTCTTAGGCTTTGCAGAGAGAGATTTGCTGTTTCCCCATAGGCCACAGAGGATTTTAATATGAGGTGAACTCCCCAAGCTTGCATCCACCCTGTTCCATGGCCTCTGGCTCTGAGAAATGCTCTCCTGTGCACCCTGCTTCATTCCCTCAGATCAATGGCTGATGTGCCAGCAGCTCCTGCTCCAGAAGGGCAGCACATGATGAAGGTGCCACCCCTGCAGCTGAAAAGAAGGTTCCTTTTGCCATGGCATTCCAGGAGGTCATAAGACACATCATCAATGGAGTCTGAAAAAAAGAAAAATTAGAAGTTGAGGCAGCTGCATTTACCAGTGTGGGCAGTCCAGAGAGAACTGCCTGGACCTGACCCAGTTTGTGGATCAGAGCCAGAAATAGGTTCCCTTAGCTAGAAATGAGACCTCTCTACCCAGAGAGCCAGCTGCTTGCCATTCCATTGCTCCCTGGCCACAAGCAGCACTTCATCCATGAGCTCTCACCCCACAGAGCCCCTAGGTAACCCTGAAAAGACTCCTTCAGTATCAGGGGCTGCAAGAGACCTCTAGATGAGCAGCTAGAGGATTAGGTGAGGAGAAGAACTGAAATAAAATGCGTGTTTTTCCCTGGATTTGTGGAAGACAACAAGAAAGAAATACAGGACCCCAAAAAACAAACCCACTCGATGGGAGAGGCAGGTGAGCACCTCTGGTTCAGGAATTACAGAATGCACTCAACTGCAGCTTGCAGACAAGGATCCTGGCACGTTCCAGCAGCCAGCACTGCCACCTGATCCCAGCATCCCTCTGCCCCATGGATTTACACAGGACCCCAAAGCCCCAGTGGTCAGTGAAAGGAAAACATCCAACTGTCCACACTTGGCAACCTACTCCTGGGTTCTGCAGCCTGTGGAGAAAGACAAATTCCCTCACTAGAAAACTAAGCAGGTTTGAGCTGGGCTTTCTCAAAGCACACTAAAGGCAGAGGTGGGCTTCTCCGTGCTGTTTGGGAAGTGGCACATGAACCACACGGGAATCAGAGAGAGATTATCAACTCCAGAGGCACTGCTGAGCGCAGCCTCTCCTGACTCCAGCTGGGCTCCAGCCCCGAGGTGACCTGTGCCTCCAAACAGAGGGGCCAGAGTGACCTGCACTGACCAGGCCGGCCACAGCTCCGTGTCACACTGACCACTGCAGCGTCCAGCCAGTCCCTCCAGAGGCTCTTCCAATCTCCACCTCCACCTTACAGGGGCATGGAACGCCGCTGATCACACCCGCTGCTCCCTGACCTGCAGCCAGAGGAAGATTTCCTCATTTGCTGCTGTGGCCAGTGGCACCTCTCTGTAGCAGGTTTTGCGTCCTGCTCGGTGCCCCAGTGCTCCAGACAGGCTGGCTCCGTGCTGCTGGGCCTCTCCCGGTCCCTCTGAGCAGGGCTGCAGCCGAGTCTTCAGAACAGCCCCAATTCCCCAAAACAGCCCCCAAAACAGCCCGGCGCTGTCTGTGTGGGGAACATCAAACCCACACCAAGGAATGGCTTTGCCCAGTGCCCCGGGATGGAGCAGCCCCGGCCTGCTCCACCAGAGCCCAGGGCGGCTCTGGGAGCCCTGAGGGCACGAGAGAAGGAAACTTCAGCGTGAGGGTCTGCAGCGGCCAGGGGAACACCAGCGCCTCCGAGCCGCCCTGCCAGACACGTACGGCCCTCCACCACCCTCGCAGTGGTGCGGGAATGTGCTCGCTGCTGAGGGCGGCCTCGCGGCTCGGCGAGCAGCTCGGGCAGGGCCGCCGCTGTCCGCTCCGTGCGGAGCGCAGCCTCCTCCGGACGCGGCCGTGAGGCGGTCTGGGCCCTCGGGTGTCGCCTCCGGCAGAATCAGCGGCTCGGTGGAGCTCACACGAAGCTCTCCCTGGGGCGGGACAGCCCTTGCCCGTGGGGTGTCGGGCGGGCCCCGGGCCGGCCGAGGGTTGCCCGGCTGAGCCCGGGGCCGCCCCTGACGTGGGGCTCTGGGGCAGAGTCCGGCCCGCGGTGCCCAGCAGGGATGCGCGGTTCTGTCTGTGCTCGGGCAGCACCAGAGTAGAGTTTTTCCCTGCTACAGTACCTACGCTACCCCGCGAAAGAGCATCGCTCAGGTTTGACAGGAGGAGAAATCTGTGTGGCCGTCAGCTATCACCTATGGCCCGGTCAGGATACTGATGGATTTTCTGACCTATTCGCTAGGGTCGTGTAAAATGTTAAACTGCAGATGCTTTCTGAAAGCAACTAGTGCTTTGAATGGTACAATCTGGATTACAGAAGCTTTATGTAGTGTTAGGCTGTGAACCACAATAGGTTTATTCTACAAGTTAATAGGGATATGCCAGATCATGTTACACTTCTGTTTTATCTTCTGTTTTGACCCTATGGCAAGCATCAGTTGGGTTTATTTAGCTCTTTATTAGCCCTTTATTTAGCTCTTAGCATTTTTCACATTTTGTGTGAAAAATGAATTAACTTTTAGGTAGATATTTTTAAAGAGGAAAAATGTATTTGTGCCTATTGATGCTGCAGTGATTTGTGGTTTTGAGACCCATCTTGCAAAATACCACATGCTGAGGCTGATTGTCATAGCTCTGAAGCCAGCCCTGGGTATGGAATGCTTTTCATTCTTTGGAGTGTTCATTCCAGGCAGTTCTGTGTAACGAGATCTTTACAGAGCATGGAAGATGCCTCTAGGGGAAGTCTCCATTTTGATTGCTGTGCCTAGACTAATTCTGATACTCCTGAGTTTGCTGTCAGGTTTTTACGATGCTGAAATGTGTGTTTTCCAGGTTCCTGTGTGGGCTATTTTTCACTAAGAATCTAGAAAATATCTTGGCTTTTCGTGGGGTTTAGTGCAAAATAGGTTTGACTGTAGGAACCACATTGTTGCAAAGATGAAGCATGCAATTAAAGTTCTTTCTAATAATTTGAGATGATTTAAATATATGTCAAATGAAATGCCATAGTCAAGGAACCAAAGCAGTCGAATGAATTGCCTATAAATTCCTTTGGCATGAAGCGTGTTGAGTGAAATGTTTATTTCTTCTAAGCAATAGGTCATAAGAGTGTTTAAATAAAGGTATAGTATATATAATGCACTGGAGCACAATCCATGGATTAGAGTGAAATTTCAACACTCAGTTCCTTTACTTAGAGAAGTCCACCTATGCCCAGATGGATTAATTAATTGTAGTGGTAGAAAATACAGGGTGTAAAACACAGCTGACTGTTGAGCTTAGTATATCACTATGTTGTAGAGAAACTCAAGAATCAAGAAAATTCTAAATAAGTAAATGCTAATTTGTCATGCAGTACTATGGTATTTTCAGGCAGCTAATCAAGAAAATTTGAATTGGAAGACCGTCAAACTTGTTTCATACAATAAAACTCTGAGAGACTTATCTACAAATAGAAACACAAGGAGCATCCTTTTTTGTACTCAGCAAAGAGCTGGAGTATGTTGTGCTGTTACGGAGGTTTATTTTTATAAACTACTCCAATGAATTTTATAAGCATGTAAAAGATTGTAAGTGCCCTGAAACATGTTTATTCTTGGACTGGCAATTACATACATGGATTCAGTTTTGATTTTCTTTAAAATAAAAATAAAAATATTTCTCTGGAGTAATTTGCTCTCGGTAACAAGAGTCATCTGCAAGAGAAATATCCAAACCAATTTCTGGGCAGTGGAAGTAGCTTTATTTTTTATAACATTCTTAGTACCTGTGACCAGGGTTGGTAGAGTGCCAGTCCTGCCAGCTTTAAGGAGCTGCATGTAAGTGTACCCTCGTTTCCTCAGAATCCCAGGGATGTGGACATTTCTTTGAGATGAGCTTTTAGGAAGCCCCAGAACATCTGGTGGTGTGACATCTTCCTGCATGCTCTGTTTCTGCACGTGATGTTTTCCAGTGCTTTCAAACATCCCTTCCCTTCTGTTTTTTCAGATGGTTATTTAGACCTATCTTGAGAGCTACTCTCTTCAGCCTCAGCTTTATCCAAGATACAATATGGTTATTATATAACCTAGTATTTTTTCATTTTACTTACATTTCATTACATAACCTAGTATTTTACATTGTTACTTGCACAGCAGAATAACTGCAGAACTCTGCTCGATCCAGGTTATACTGAAAACTAAAAAAAATGCTATTTTTACATGCCTGACATTTTTCTTGCATATTTGAGCTTAGGTATTATGTTTGCTCATTTCAGGAGTGCTTCTGAACCACAGTCCAGAAAGAAGAAAAATCTTCTTGGTTGAAGTTGAACATTTGTCTCTAAGAGTAAGAACAAAGCCATGCCAGTGCTTTCAGAAGACTCAGGTAATTCAGCTGCATGCTTTCAACAGAGCAGTGACTGAAATCTTGTCATACCTGTTTCACACATAAAAATAATTTAAATAGGAGTAAAATGTAATAGAATTAAGATAATTCAACTGAAGTTTCTGAGCAATTACCTACAAGAAGGAAGGTGGAATGTAAAAGGTGAAAATTAATAAAGTTTGTCAGGATCAGTTTCCTACTAACCCTAGAGCACCCAAATATACTCTGATAGACCTGAATATACTCTGATAGACTTGAATATATTCTGATAGATCTGAATATATTCTGATAGACCTGAATATATTCTGATAGGCAGAATTGGACCCCTCAGTGTAACAGTGCCTTCTACATGTGCTTACTAAAGATCAGCCCATATATCTCTGCTGCTTGCTGTGTCATTTCTTAATATTTTCTGAACAGGGGTTGATAAACATTGTAAATATCCTTCCTTTTAACTTAAAATAAGTGTCTTTGTTCAAGGCTACTTTACTAGCTTCTCCAGTATGCTGCCCAGGAGAAGTCACAGATAATAAATGATGCTTAGGATTAAAGCAGGAGTGAGTTTGAGTCTCCTGGATCAAAATCCACTCTAAGGTTCGTGGAGAGAATAGCCACAGGAATAGATTTGAACCCCCTCCACCTTTTTATATTTCCTGTTTTGTTTTGGTCCTGTGTTCCCAGACATGGTTCACCGGGAAAAATCTGGCCTTTGTCTGGCTCTGTGTGTTGCAAAATTGGGATATTTAAATATTTTTTTAGAAAACTAGCCACAAGCTTTGATTCCACCACAATGGAAATCTACACTTTATCCTTTCTTCCTCTGGTCAGGCCTGGCTTTTTATAGGTGCCTCAGAGTGGAAGGGGCAGGATAACACTTGTAAGCAAAGCTGCTGGGGAGGTAGAGCTGCTACCTGTGCAAAAAAAGGTCATTCAATCAGTTTGAGAGTCTGCTGTGGTACTAAAATTTCAAATTTGTAAGAGGGGAAACAAAGGGTTCTGGAAACAAGGAGTAATAAACATGAAGTGTTAAATGTGAAAGATAATTTCTTAAGAAATATATATTGCTTTGTTAGATTTTGCCTTAATATGATGGTGTGCTTGACACTTATGAGGGGAGTGTTGCAAAATGAGCTGTGGATAAACACGAGATAATCACAAGTCTCTGCAAATGTGATGATCATCAATGTGATACCCAAATAAATGTAGTGACTGTTAAGACTGCAGTAGAAGGTCCTGTGAGAAATGCTGTGTAGAATGTTTTTGTTCTGTCCTGAATCTAAATTTAGGGTTGCATGAAACTTTGGCCCTTTTGACATCTCAGCTAAGACCTGATTCAAATCATAAAGAGGAAATGGGATTCCTTAGGGATGTCTTCAGTGAAAGAAGTCTCAGCTACCTGATGAAGGTAAAAGTTTGTATTTATTTATGTACATTCTCCTTACAGTTTACTTTTTCTCTGTTCCCTTGATTTATCAACCATTTACTTTGCCAAACCTTTTTTTTAAGAATTCTGTACTGACCAAAGCATATGTGTGCTTAAGAACAAACACTAATAATGTTTGACAATTAATATGTTGAACATATTAAAACCGAGATCAAGGAGTAGAATGTTGCTGGCAGAGGTTCCAAAAAGTGCAAGAGGCTCCAGGGAATGGGGAAAATATGCAGATGGGATAGAAAACCTAATATCCCATTGAGTATGGGATAGAAAACTTCATATATGGGATAGAAAACCTCACATGCCATTGAATATGGGACAGAAACCCTCACATATGGGATAGAAAACCTCACATTCCATTGCATATGGGATAGAAAACCTAACACCCAACCTATAATAAAATCCCCTAATATAACTTTAGTTGCCAAGTATTGGTTATGCAAAAGCCAGATGATGCCTCTTCACAGAGATAATCTAGTTTATGAATGTATGGGAAATTAATTCAATAGTCCAGTTTTAATTTTTTAATGTGGAGGTGGGTTTTTTTGGGGGTGTTATTTGGTGGGGGTGTTTTGTTTTAATTTTGGTTCTGAGTTTCTTTGGGGTGGGTGTGCTAGGGAAGAAGTAAAGGGTTTGGGTTTGGGTGTTTGCTTTCCAGCCTTAGCACAGGGATGTGGCTTCCTCAGAGAGGGTGGTAAGGATGCTCAGTAGGGGAACATGAGGCACTTTGCCAAAATATTCCTTATGTCTTTGACAGATGTGGAGTCAGTCTGAGTGCCAGCAGTGTCTGCAGGGGAGCTGTGGACAGTTCATCTATCACAACACTGGGGGTGGCACAAAGCTCTTCTGGTCTGCCCACTGCTCAGAAATCCTTGCTCCTGGCTGTGGAACTTCTGGCTGTGGAACTCCTCCTCAGCCTGTGTCCGGCCAATCTTCAGCCTTGAGACTTTCTAGAACGGTGTTCCCTGAGTCATGAGAGTTGAGTTTCAAGTCCCGCACCCAGGGATTCCACTGCTGGGCAGCATAAAACAGTGTTCCCAACTGCTGTCCTCAAGAGCTGTAGCCCCCTGTGACCTGTGTCCCTTCTCCCATCAGAGCTTTGTTTTGCTGGTGCCTGGCTTGGGAGTCCTTGCCTTGCACAGGAGACTGGACTGGACTACAAACACATGCTAACAGTGGTAACAGGCAACTTTATTTACACAACTAAATAAATTTCAGCATTTGTGCATGCAGAGGAGGAAGATTGGCAGGACAGAGGACGCCTTTGACCTGAGGCTGCCTTTGGACGAGCAGGCACTGCCCCAGTATGTAATGGTCATGGTCCACTGCAGCCTGCAGTGGATCCTGTTCATCCTGCTGCCCATGTCTTTTTTCTCATGAGGCCCAGCAGTATCTGGTGCACCCGAGTTAAGAATTTCACCACTATCTGGTATGGATGTGGAGCAGGCAAGAGAGGTTGCCTTGACATTGGCTCCTCAGAGGGGTTTGAGGTCGACTCTGGCTCTGGTGTGGCTGTTGCAGTTGAGTGATCAGGAGTGGGAGTACAGCAGCCTGACTCTGTTGGTGCTGACTCTGGCTGCTCCAAGGGGGCTGAGCTGAAGGTTGGCTCTGGTCTTGGAGTAGCTGTTTCAGCTGACTCAGGATATGGAGTGGGAGTAGAGCAGCCTGACTCTGTTGGTGTTGGCTCTGGCTGCTCAAAAGAGGTTGAGCTGAAGGTTGGCTCTGGTGCTGGAGTAGCTGTTTCAGCTGACTCTGGACATGGAGTGGGAGTAGAGCAGCCTGACTCTGTTGGTGTTGGCTCTGGCTGCTCAAAAGGGGTTGAGCTGAAGGTTGGCTCTGGTGCTGGAGTGGCTGTTTCAGCTGACTCTGGACATGGAGTGGGAGTAGAGTGCCGCGCTCCCCAGCCCCAAGTGCCCTCTGATGTTGCGCTCAACCCCGGCTAGCTCGGCACCTGGGGTGAGGACGGGCAATGAGGCACCTCTCGCTGCGCCCTGATGGGGTTTGAGAGGTGTCCCCGTGGGTCCTGAATCAGCAGCGGCTACCCTAAGGCGGCAAGGAAAAGCCGGAACCAGCTGGGGTAAAAGTCTTCTTTAATCTGGAGCCAACGTGGCCAATGCAAAGAAGATACACCAACAGGAAACCCCCCCAAGCTGGAACCCCGAGTGGGGTTCGGGGCAGGCAATTATAGGATTTGGGAAGGGAATGGGAGTGGAAACCAGGGAGGGAAAACCAATGGGAGACGGGGAAGGGAGTGGCTCCACGGTGGGGTGATTCCGCCTGGTCCAATGGGAAGGGGACAGGGGAGTGGCCCCAGGCCCTCGTCCAATCACTCGGTGCCCTGTGGAGAAGTTTCTGGACAGAGGGGAAGGAACACCGAGTGACAGACAAGGTACCTGGGAGGGGACAGGGGGATGACTTGGCAGTTTTGGGGATGACGGACAGGTGTTGGGAAGGCGGGAAAGGGGGACCAGGCGGGAAAACAGAACAAAAGGATGTACCAATACAGCAAATAGGGGAAGACAGGAACAAACCATTGGGGAAATACAAAATTGTAAAACCGTACATAAAATAAATAAAAACGCACCACCACATCTCCCCCTTTTGTGTTTAAAAGAAAAAGAAGGAGAGGGAGGTAAACACAAGTCCTTAAACTGGGGAGACAGAGTCCTTGGCATCCTCGTCAAACCAGACATCGTTTGGGTCTTCTTTTGGCTGCTCACTGATGTTAAGTGGCTGGAGCTCACCCGGGTCGGCTACTGTAGCGTGGTTGATGTTGATGTTGTTGCTGAGGGCCTTCAGCAACAGCCGCTTGACCACCCCGAAGCCCCCGGCGAAGGCGATGAGCCCCAGCAGCAGCACGATGCCCGTCTGAATCAGGGAACGGATCCACCCAGCGAGGCCCCATCCTTCGAAGAGGGAATCCAGCCATCCTGTGGACTCCTTTTGGATGTGATGGATCATCTCCTGCATCCTTGAGATGGACGTCCGGACGTCCTCAGCCCTTGAACTCGATTTTACACAGCACACGCCAGCGAACTCCAAAGGCTGAGGAACAATCCACGAATGCAGGAGATGTGGGGCGATGGAGAGGCCCAGAAGGATGAGGTAGATTGGTGGGAACATGCTGGGTGGACCGGTGGTGGTGGATACGGCTCTGTAAAATAAACTGACACGAAAATTAATACTTAAAATTAATAGGGAGGTCCATCCTCCAAAGGAAAAGGGACTCCGTGGAGCCTAGGAAGGGGAAAGGAAGGTCATAACAAAATGGTTCGGAGTTGGGGGAAAGGGACCTCCTCCGCCTGCGGAGGGCCGCGTGCCCCACCTGAGGACTTGACGGTCTTTTGTCCGAGTTCTTAGGGACGTAGGGCCGGACGAACTTGGAAGGGACCCATCTCAGGCCTGAGGGCGTGGATACGCAAGCGTATCCCCGTCCCCAGGTGACTAAGTCATAGGGTCCCTCCTGCCGCCAGGTCTCTGGATCTTTGATGAGAACTGGCGGCCTCTCCCTGACCTTGCTCTGCTCTGATGCCCCGAAGTGTCTCACGATGGGGGGATTGAGACACTCAAATGAACAATTTAGAAAGTTCAAAGTAAACAGGGCTCTCGCCAACTGGACTTGGGGGGACTCATGCTTGGATGCTGAGAGTTGTTGTTTCAGCATCCGTTTGATGTTTTGGTGAGTCCTTTCCACCACGGCTTGACCTGAGGGGGAATAGGCGATGCCGGTCTTGTGTTCTATTCCCCATTGCTGCAGGAAGCCGGCAAATTCCCTGGAGGTATACCCGGGGGCGTTGTCGGTTTTGATCAATTTGGGGACGCCCAGCATGGAGAAGGCTTGGACTAGATGTTTCTGAACGTCCTTTGCCCTCTCCCCGGTGTGGGCAGAGGCGAAAACTGCCCCAGAGAAGGTGTCCACAGAGACATGGACGTACTTCTGCTTCCCGAAGGAAGGGACGTGAGTAACGTCCATTTGCCACACCTCACAGGATTGGAGTCCCCTGGGATTAGCCCCTGCGCTCACCGATGGCAAGGGGAGCGACTTACAGGACGGGCAAGTCGCCACGATGGCCTTGGCCTGGTCCCGGGTCAGGTGGAATTCCCGGACCAGACCAGGCGCATTCTGATGATGGAACTGGTGGCTGATCTTAGCTTGCTGGAACTTCTCCGGGAGTGGCGCCAGCTGCACGGGGGCGGCCGCAAGGGCATCGGCACGCCGATTACCTTCGGCCAAGAACCCCGGCAAGTCGGTGTGGGACCTTATGTGCATTACATAAAACGGTTGCTCTCGGTGGGAGATTAGCCTAACCAGCTTTGAGAGCAACTCATTGAGGGCCTCGTTGGGAACACCCTGCAGGATTGCATCCTGTGCCCTAGATACTACACCCGCTACATAGGCCGAATCTGTGACCAAATTGAAGGGTTCAGAGAACTTCTCAAAAGCCCTGACGACTGCGGCCAACTCAGCTAGCTGTGGGGATCCCTCCACCACAGCGACATCAGACTCCCACCGCTGAGTCTGAGGATCCCTCCAAGTCACTACGGACTTGTGGGACCCTCCGGACGCGTCAGTAAAAACTGTCAGAGCCTTTAGGGGTTTTTTGCTCTGAATCCGTGTTACTTTTAGCTCGAATTGGACGTCCGAATCAAAAATTTTGTGGGCTGGTCTCAAAACAGAAATTTCGCCCGTGTAGCTATCCAGAGCAAACTGCAAGGATTCGTTTTCTCGCAGTAGGTGTTCCAACATGGCCTTGGTGAATTGGCCCGATTCCAATTTTAAAGGTATGTAAATGCACTTAAAGTCCTCACCTGCCAACTCCCGGATCCTCATCCGCGCTTTGCGGATGAGTTCTGCCACCAGTTCTTGTGGTTTGGTCAGCCTTTTGGACCGACTGTGGCTCAGGAACACCCACTCTATGATTAAGAGGGGGTCCTTTTTGCCTTGGTCCGTGCCCTTTCCCAGGGTCTCCATCCACTGAAAGATGATGCCATGGAGGTGTGGCAGTCTGCCCATGATGATGAATTTGAAGGGCAGGCCCGGATCGCACCTGTGGGCCTGCCTGGCAGACATGGCCTCCTGGACCCTCTCTAAAGCAGCTTTGGCCTCTGGGGTGAGCTCCCTGGGAGAACTAGGCTCATCCCCCCCTTTCAATAAATTGAAAAGAGGGGCTAGGTCCTCGTTGGAAATACCTAACCAGGGTCTCACCCAATTTAAAGACCCACACAGCTGCTGGACATCTGCTAGGTTCCGAATTGTATTTTTGATGGCCAATTTCTGCGGAGCAATGGTCCGCTTAGTAATTTCCAAACCCAGGTATTTCCAGGGCGGCATCTTCTGAATTTTGTCCTTGCGCAGCTCGAACCCTGCAGCAACCAACGCACTGGTTGTCAGTTCAAGCGCATGGGTAAGCAGATCGTCATTGGGGGCACAAATTAAAATGTCATCCATGTAATGGTGGATGATCACGCCAGTTGTGGCTGCACGCACAGGGGACAACAATGAAGAAACGTACCACTGGCAAATACTTGGGCTGTTTTTCATGCCCTGAGGAAGTACTCTCCAATGGTACCTCTTCATTGGGGCTTCTCGGTTGATGGAGGGAACCGAGAAGGCAAACCGCGGCGCGTCATCAGGATGTAGGGGAATTTGGAAGAAGCAATTCTTAATATCAATTATGGCCAGATTCCAATTTTGAGGCAACATCGCCGGGGACGGCATCCCAGGTTGGGGAGAGCCCATATTTTCAATTACTGCATTGATTGCACGGAGGTCGTGAAGGAGCCGCCACTCGTCTTTGCCCGGTTTTTTGAGGACAAAGACGGGGGAATTCCAAGGAGATGTAGTTTCTTGGATATTCCCTTTGGCTAACTGCTCGTCCACGAGCTCCCGGAGCGCTTTTAATTTTTGTTTATTCAGCGGCCATTGCTCTACCCACACTGGAGTATCTGTCAGCCAATTCAGTTTCTGGGTGGGACGCTCCTCAATGGTCGCTGCCCGAAAAACCTGGGGGGTCGGTATGTCAATTGTGACCCCCCATTGGGCCATCAGGTCTCTCCCCCACAAGGGCTCCGTATAGTCTAAAACGAATGGGCGTAAATACGCCGATTGCCCATTCGGCCCCTCAATTTTGACGATGTTTTTCGATTGTTTTGCCAATTGGGTGCCTCCTACTCCTGAAATTTTTCCCGCTACGTTTTGCAACTCCCAACGCGACGGCCAATCCCGTTCGGGAATGACCGTGACGTCTGCCCCTGTGTCCAGGAGTCCATTGATGTGCTTGAACTCCTGGCCCTTCCACATGTAACAACCCAACTTCGGCCTTTCCTTCCCAATGACCTGGGCCCGGCACACCTGGTAATCCTGTTTGGCAGACTTGCGCCACAAATCTTCAGGGTGTACCGGTGGCCCAGATATCGGAATTGCTTGGGCGATGATTTGGCCCTTGGGAAGGAAAGCCGGAGGGTGGGAGCAGTGCAGCCACAAAACCACCTGGTCCGGATCCCTTGATGTTACACAGGGAGCGATGGTAATGTCTAAAGGCGTGTATTTTGTGTCCCCAAGGACGATGTACTTACTACGGATGTTCCTCCAGGTCCCTGGGTCGTCAGCATTGACAGTGACGAAATGCCAATGATCGTCTCGCAGATGCAGAGCGTCGGTCAGGGCCAACCTATATGGGGAGAAATTAGAGGTGGTGTTAAGTATTGGCTTGGGCTGGGTTGGGTCTCGACCCAGCCAAGCAGTGGAAATGAATTCCACGTCCTCCCTCATATAGGATGGTTCGTTCGTCCGGTGCTTGGTCATGTCCTGTAAAGAAAGGTCCTCAGGCGGGGTGCGAAAGCTGGTGTTGTCCCTCCCCTCCTCCGGTGTTAATCTCCCCACCTTATTTCTGTCTGAGCGCAGGGAGGGACTGCGCTCATAGATCAGTTTTTTGGTCTAGCCCCCAAGTTGGGGGTAGACCTCCCCTGGTGTTGCCTGTAATTTAAGAACTCCTCCCTGAGGGGACACTTGTTGACCCAGTGTCCCCCCTGCCCGCAGAGGTGGCACTTTTCCGTCTGCGGGGGTCCTCTTGGGGATGCTCCTGGCGGACGACGGTTGGCCAATGGTGTGGCCGGCGGCGTCCGGGCGGCGGCGAAGGACACCCTCCTTGATGGCGGTTGAGGGGTCCTCCGCGGATCCTCCGCAGGGACCGTGACCTTCCGAGCGCAAACCTGCAACATTGCCTGCAGGGTGGGCTCAGGTTCAAGAGGGAGGCTGAGGATCGCTTGCCGACAGGGCTCGTTTGCGTTCTGCTTTGCCACTGTGGCAAGCATCCCCTCCCTCAGGCGCTCGTCCGGAACCTGAGCCTCCATCGCCCTGTGCAGGCGGTCCACGAAGGTCACGAATGGCTCGATTGGTCCCTGCTTAATAGATAAGAAATCAATGGCCGCCCCGCGCGATCGCAAGGTGACCAGTGCCTTTTCCGCCGCTCTCGCACTGACCTGCAGTGCGCCCCGTGGGATTTTTTCCGCCTGCTTTGCCCCCTCCTTCCAATCCCCCTCCCCGCACAAGTGGTCGAGGGATATCACTGCCCCATCCCCATCCCGGGAGGTCTCTGCAGAGGCCCAGAGGTCAGGGAGAACATCCCTGATCTCCCGCTTCCATTCCGACTCCCATATCAGGAACTCACCATGTGAGATGAGACATGATATGAGCGTCCGAATGTCTGCGGGGACATATTCGGCCGCAGAAAAGGTTGCTTTCAGCAACCCCCGAAAATATTCGCTTTCGCGGCCAAACTCCCTCTGAGCCTTGCACAGCTCCTTGATGACATGCTATGGGATGGGTGACCACTGTGCAAGGGGCCCGGCCCCCTGCCGCGGTGTGTAGACGACTGGCGCGGCAGAGAAGGCCGGAAGGGTTGGAGAGGGTTCCGGGTTCCCACGCCCCTCCCTTCCGGAACCGATAGCGTGGGAACCGGAAGTTAGAGCGTGGGAACCAGGGGGCGGGGCGGAAGGGGCGTGGCCAGGAGCGGGGGGAGTGGCAGGATGGGAACTCCCCTCCCCGGAGGCGGAGTCAGGGGGCGGGGAAAACCCCGCGTCAGCAGGGGCGTGGTCGGGATAGGGTGGAGGAGGGACATGGGCGGGGAGATCCGGGGAAGGGGCGGAACTTCAGGAGGCGGGAAGAAAGGGGTTGCGGGAGGGGGGAGCACAAGTGGCGGGAAAAGCCGCGCGGGCTCCGCCATCTTGTGCCCGGGAGACTGAGGGAGATGGGCGGCCATTTTGTGGCAGCCCAGGGAGAGTGGCCGAGGGAGAGGTTTTGGGTTCGGGGGATAACTTAACACGAACAGACCCTCTACGGGACAGGGCTGTACATTTGGGAGAAGCAGGGGAACGGGGAGAGGCAGAGACGGCGCCTGTCTCGCCTGGGGGAGAATTAGGAGCAGAGGGAGAGGAAAGAGGTTTAGGGTTGCTAAACCCACCCGCTGAACTGGGGATTTGTTTGTCAGTTGGCTGTGGCAGGTTTCCGTAGTTATTTTTAACAATATCGCGAATTTGGAGAGCCAATAAAGTGAATTTTGCGAGAGAAAGATCTGACTTACGCAGAATCTCCCTCCCGACTTGGTCCCAAAAGGGGACCTGGTACAATTTAGCTGCCGAAACGTCGGGAAAAGCCTGCGACAACCATCTGACAAATTTTTTAACTTCATTTTTCTTAATTTTCACCCCACCCACTAAAAGGATGCCCACAACTTGGGTATAGAGGCTTTTCTGGGGCACCGAGAGCTTAGCACCCATAGCTCGCTGTTAATTGGTGCCCCGCGAGGTAAGTTCTGAAAATCCCAAAAGAACGAAGAAGACTGCCGCTCCCCGCTCTGTCCCCACCCTCGACGCACTCCCGCCCGGGAAGGGAGGCAAACCCGGTGAGGGCTAGGGGAGAGCCGGACCGCCCCTACACCGTCTACACGGTGAGGGTCCACCAGGGGAGGGTAGAAACGAAAAAACAGAACTTACCAAACCGCCGCGGTGGAGACCGACGCCGCTGGTGCCTCCGGCACTACCGGCTCCGTCCCCTGGGAGCGCAGCTCTCTAAAACGGAGCGCGCTCTAACCAGGGGCAGTTGACGGCCACGAGGGGTAATTCCCGAGGTCTGGGGGACCTCAAACTCCTCTGCCACGGGGTCCTAGCTGCGATTCCAGGGCCCCACGTTGGGCGCCAACTTGCCGCGCTCCCCAGCCCCAAGTGCCCTCTGATGTTGCGCTCAACCCCGGCTAGCTCGGCACCTGGGGTGAGGACGGGCAATGAGGCACCTCTCGCTGCGCCCTGATGGGGTTTGAGAGGTGTCCCCGTGGGTCCTGAATCAGCAGCGGCTACCCTAAGGCGGCAAGGAAAAGCCGGAACCAGCTGGGGTAAAAGTCTTCTTTAATCTGGAGCCAACGTGGCCAACGCAAAGAAGATACACCAACAGGAAACCCCCCCAAGCTGGAACCCCGAGTGGGGTTCGGGGCAGGCAATTATAGGATTTGGGAAGGGAATGGGAGTGGAAACCAGGGAGGGAAAACCAATGGGAGACGGGGAAGGGAGTGGCTCCACGGTGGGGTGATTCCGCCTGGTCCAATGGGAAGGGGACAGGGGAGTGGCCCCAGGCCCTCGTCCAATCACTCGGTGCCCTGTGGAGAAGTTTCTGGACAGAGGGGAAGGAACACCGAGTGACAGACAAGGTACCTGGGAGGGGACAGGGGGATGACTTGGCAGTTTTGGGGATGACGGACAGGTGTTGGGAAGGCGGGAAAGGGGGACCAGGCGGGAAAACAGAACAAAAGGATGTACCAATACAGCAAATACGGGAAGACAGGAACAAACCATTGGGGAAATACAAAATTGTAAAACCGTACATAAAATAAATAAAAACGCACCACCACAGTAGAGCAGCCTGACTCTGTTGGTGTTGGCTCTGGCTGCTCAAAAGAGGTTGAGCTGAAGGTTGGCTCTGGTGCTGGAGTAGCTGTTTCAGCTGACTCTGGACATGGAGTGGGAGTAGAGCAGCCTGACTCTGTTGGTGTTGGCTCTGGCTGCTCAAAAGGGGTTGAGCTGAAGGTTGGCTCTGGTGCTGGAGTGGCTGTTTCAGCTGACTCTGGACATGGAGTGGGAGTGGAGCAGCCTGACTCTGTTGGTGTTGGCTCTGGCTGCTCAAAAGGGGTTGAGCTGAAGGTTGGCTCTGGTGCTGGAGTGGCTGTTTCAGCTGACTCTGGACATGGAGTGGGAGTAGAGCAGTTTGACTCTGTTGGTGTTGGCTCTGGCTGCTCAAAAGAGGTTGAGCTGAAGGTTGGCTCTGGTGCTGGAGTGGCTGTTTCAGCTGACTCTGGACATGGAGTGGGAGTAGAGCAGCCTGACTCTGTTGGTGCTGACTCTGGCTGCTCCAAGGGGGCTGAGCTGAAGGTTGGCTCTGGTCTTGGAGTAGCTGTTTCAGCTGACTCAGGATATGGAGTGGGAGTAGAGCAGTTTGACTCTGTCAGTGTTGGCTCTGGCTGCTCAAGAGGGGTTGAGATGTAGGTTGTCTCTGGTGCTAGAGTGTCTGTTCCAGGTGGACGCATGCCCATCTGAATCAGGATCCAGTTGTAGAAGTACTGAGTGGAGGTGTAGACTCCCGGGCGTTTTGTTCTGACACAGCCTTTTCCCCAGCTGGTCACTCCAACAAGCCAAAAGTAGCCAGCATGGTTATCTTTGCACACCAGAGGCCCTCCACTGTCACCCTGCAACAGAGGAAAGAGGATTAGGGTGCTGTTGGGTGGCTGCTGTCAGCACTAGAGGCCTGTTTCTCTCTTGCAGCCCCTGCCACAGCTGTATTCATGGTACAAAAAGGCTTTGCTCAGGTGCTGGAGTCTCAAGAACCTTAGCTGGGAACAGGGTGGGTGTCTGTGAAGGCCCCCTTTTGTATCTGCACAGTGATCCTGGATGGGCAGAGCATAGATCATCCAGAATCTGGATCTGTGGGCTGCTGAGAACACTGGATGGGCTTTCTGGGCAGAGGGGCAGGCCTGGGGAACACGGTCACTTGGCAAGGAAACTCCAGCAGTGGAGGAAAAGTGGTTTGCCAGACAAAGCCCATGGTGACGGGGTACCTTCGCTGCTGGCTCCCAGCACTCATACCTGGCAGGTGTCCATGCCACCCCGTGGGTAGCCAGCACACAGGTTGTGGGTGTGGATGGCCCCAGCGTACCGACGGCTGCTGTTAACCAGCCGGATATCCAGGAGACGGACCTTGGCTTCCTGCAGGACATCACTCGGACCCTGAGCTGCAAGCACAGGAAGGAATGGGCACCCAGCAGCTCTTTGCCAGTTCCACTCCCCTGTCTGGGGGTGAACTCATTCCCTAGGGCTTGGCTTTGCCTCTGGAGCAGTTGTTGAAGCGCTGTGTCCTTTCTGTCTGCCTTTGGGGAGCAGGCCAGGCCCAGCTCTCCAGAGGCATACATCCTACAGCCTGACTTTGGTTTGTGCTGTCAGGAAGCCAAACCCATCTTGCTGGTGTGCCCAGCTCACCCTCAGGGCCCTTTTTGGGAACTCACCTTTTGCAGTGGCAGAACCCCAGCCAGCAATGTAGCAGGTTTTCAGCTCTGACACTGTGAGCGAGGCGTTGGGCACGCAGGCAAGCTGGACGTAGTCACTGCACTCCACGGGCTTGTCCAGCTCCAGCAGGGCGATGTCGTTCTGCTGGGAATCAGCCGTGTACTCCTGGTGGGCCAGGAGCCGCTTGATGTGGCGCACCTGAGTTTCAGGGCCCAGATGGGTCAGCTTGGTGGCCCCGATCAGCACACGCCACATGGTGACATTCCTGCAAGGCAGAGAGGGGTCTGAGGAAGAGCAGAGCCGTGTGCTGTTGATGCCTTAGGATTTTAGCTTTTGTATTTTTCATCCATTTGTAATCCTGCAGTTTTTTACTGTATAACTAAATTCTGCACACAGTGTGAGCTGCTGCTGCTTTCCCATTCTGGTCACAAAAATTCCTCTCCAGGCCTGGCAATCAAGGATACCTCACTGCCTCAGGCCTCGAGAGATGGAAACAAAAGTGAGTTGAGGGGAGCAAACTGGGGGTAAATGACTTCATTACCTGAAGCTGTAATTAGAAGATTAACCCTAAATATGCAAATGGACCAAATTTATAGGTGTGAAAACCTTTGACCCGTGGTCAATTTTGGGTTGTAGCACTTGGGGGGGTCTTTTGTTTTGCCTAAAATGGACCTGGAGGCCCTTCAATAAATATAATCACTTTTTATTCCTTGTCTGGCCTGTTTTTAGGTAGTCCTGAAAAGGCATCACTGTGGCAGCTCAGCACTTCCCTTCCTTCTGCTTCTCAAGGCAGAGAGGAAAGCAGGGCAATGAGGAGTGTGACTGCCCTAGCATGCCTTAGGCTCCAGGAATGCCACACTGGAGGCTGCTGGGCAGCAGTGGCACGAGCCCAGCCTTCTGAGCAGTCCCTCAGTTGGGCCCCGTAGTATTGAGGTGCTGCAGGCTGGGCAACTGTTTGTGTGGTGAGGATACCCTCATTCCCTGCTCCTCCTTACCTGGCCTGGAGGAAGCAATGGGCTGCTGTGAGGACCCACTGTGGGCTGATGAGGGACCCTCCACATGTATGGCCGGTGCCTATTTTCCTGGGGTCCTGGATGCTGACAATCCAGGGCCAGGCCCCTGGCAGGGCACCTGTGCCAGTCACAATTCGGTAGTCAGCATCTATGGAGTTGTAGTCAGAAGCCATGGGCCGGAGCCCACAGGTCCCTCTGGAAGCACAAAATCATTACTGCCCTTCTGTTCCAGTACCTGGGTGCTGGCAAGGAGGCTCTCACATGGGGTTTGGGGTGTGGCAATGGGGGACAAGCACCCTCCTAGAGCCTGGGGCCATACCTGCAGTTGCCCCAGGTACCATGTGCAGGTCTGTACACAGCCAGCAGGATGAAGAGGTACAGGTACAGAAGATTCATCGCTGTCAGCAGCATCTGTCAGCTGAAAGAGACAAAAGCTTGTCTCTTCCAGTGCAGTCTCTGACGAGTGCTGCAGCAACTGCACTGTCCATGGCACCTGGGGCTGATGTCACAGAGTGGGTGGTTCCAGGTTCTGGGCACAGTGTCCTCAGAGGGCAGGGAAAGGCCACAGCCTCACAGAACCACAGAATGGTTTGGGCTGGAAGGGACCTTGAAGGTTGTGAAAGGCAGAAGGGGTCCCTTGCCTCGCACATGCAAAACGACACCATGGGCAGACAAATCTGGCACAGAGGGAAAGTCACTCCAAAGGCAGTGTTTGGTCAGAGAGGGTGCTCAGAGCCACCACACGATGGAGAAAACTAGCACATCAAAGCTAGAAAGAGGACAGGAAGGAACAATGCCATGTGCAAACTACTTGGGGGGATGCTTCAAGGCACATAAGCCTTAGCTGATGGAACAAACCTGGAAACTCCTGAGTGTTGCAAGAGGAATTGCTGACCATGGCAGAGTGCGAGAAGCTGACAGGAGTTTCAATGCCATGAGGAAGCCCTTCTGAGTCTGTTTATACATTCTCCATGTCTGGAGCAGGGTGAGTACTGCAAATGCCTCAGTGCTGCCTCTTGCTTTGGAGACTGGTGCTGGAGGTCATGGCTGCAGAAAACAAGGGACTGAGATGGAGAGTGCTCATGCACTCACTTTTGTGGTTTGGGAATGGCATTCCCCAGTCTGGTGTTTCCACTGGAACACTGCAAACCACTGCTCCTCACTCCCTTCTCCCTCTCCCCTCCCTTCTCTGGTGGGCTTGAGAATAGAACTGGAAGCACAAAAGTTAAAGACTGTGGGTTGAGACAAGAACAATATAATGGAAACAGCAATGAAACAAGAAAATGAGCAGTAACCGCAACAATATTAATAATGGACTGGGACAATTCACATGCAACCATCCACCCCATAGAGCCTGGCAGTACCCAACCAGGCTGTCATGCATGTTATCCAGCGGAGATTTCTTCCCCTGTCCCTGGAAAATGTTGTGGAGTGGTTCAGAACAACCTCCACGTCCTGGCCATGCCCTGTCCTGGTTATGGCAAAAATTTACCCCATCCTGGCCAGAACCAGGACATTCACCCTCATGATCTGCCCCACAGCTTTGGAATCTGTGCCAGAGGGTCTGGCAGGGCAGGGAGGGCAGTCACCAGGGATTGGCAGACGTTGGAAACTCCTTATCCCTCTCTCTGGCCCCTGGTTTTCCTTGTTTTATGGAATGGAAGAACACATGTCCAACTCCTCCCAGTATCTCCTTCACTGGAAATCCTCCGTGCTTTGATTCCTTCTCTGACATTCTGCTGCACCTGGGGAATGCAGTGGGAAAACCCAAGGCTTTGTGTGAAGGTCACTCCCTCAGCACTTCACCTGAGGTGCACAGGAAGGCTGCCCTGGCTCTACCACACCTCATCCAGAACACCTGGAAGCTCTTCCCTCCCCATTCACACACTCCCCTGCCTTGTCCTCCTCATCCCACAGGGATGCACAGAGGGGCTACCACACTTCACGGTTTGGTAGCCCTGATACCACACTCCTGACTGGAATGGGGTGACCCTGGGGCAGTTTTGGCCTGCATCAGTTCCATGTCCTGCCTCAGCACACCCAGGTTCTCTGTTGGCGTCTGTGCTCATCTCTGCAGCTTTGCTGTCCTGCACCAGGAGTTTGCTGAATAAAATCATCCTCTAGAAAGGACATGTGACACAAGCCCAGGAGTAAGCAGCACCATGGGAGAGTTCAGCAAGGTGCCCTGGGGACAGCCAGGCCAGGCAGGGGAAGGTGGGGGGACCACGGCCTCACTGAAGCAGCCACATTGTACAGCACAAAAAATAAAGCTAAATAAATGCTGGGATGAAATACAGCACTGCTGGGACTGCTCCATTTAGCAAATAACAGTTGTGGGGGAGATTTACAGATGTACTGGGTACATCTGGGAACTGGGGCTCCTGCTGGAAGTCTTCAATCTTGAAGCTCCCAGTTCCCAAAGCTGGTAAATCCTTCCCAGCAATGGCTCCTGAGGCAGGGAGAGGGGTGGAAAGCCAAGGATGGGGCAGAGATCAGAAGGAGCTGGGGAGCTCAGAGAGGTCTTCAAGGGGAAGAGGATTTGTCTGAAAGGCCCTCACTTTTCTGGTCATCTTGGCAACTCTGGCAGGTTTAACAGGAGGTTTGTCTGGAAACAAGACAGGGACATATTGGCATGATGGGTGCTGGCATATTCCAGTCTTAGGCTTTGCAGAGAGAGATTTGCTGTTTCCCCATAGGCCACAGAGGATTTTAATATGAGGTGAACTCCCCAAGCTTGCATCCACCCTGTTCCATGGCCTCTGGCTCTGAGAAATGCTCTCCTGTGCACCCTGCTTCATTCCCTCAGATCAATGGCTGATGTGCCAGCAGCTCCTGCTCCAGAAGGGCAGCACATGATGAAGGTGCCACCCCTGCAGCTGAAAAGAAGGTTCCTTTTGCCATGGCATTCCAGGAGGTCATAAGACACATCATCAATGGAGTCTGAAAAAAAGAAAAATTAGAAGTTGAGGCAGCTGCATTTACCAGTGTGGGCAGTCCAGAGAGAACTGCCTGGACCTGACCCAGTTTGTGGATCAGAGCCAGAAATAGGTTCCCTTAGCTAGAAATGAGACCTCTCTACCCAGAGAGCCAGCTGCTTGCCATTCCATTGCTCCCTGGCCACAAGCAGCACTTCATCCATGAGCTCTCACCCCACAGAGCCCCTAGGTAACCCTGAAAAGACTCCTTCAGTATCAGGGGCTGCAAGAGACCTCTAGATGAGCAGCTAGAGGATTAGGTGAGGAGAAGAACTGAAATAAAATGCGTGTTTTTCCCTGGATTTGTGGAAGACAACAAGAAAGAAATACAGGACCCCAAAAAACAAACCCACTCGATGGGAGAGGCAGGTGAGCACCTCTGGTTCAGGAATTACAGAATGCACTCAACTGCAGCTTGCAGACAAGGATCCTGGCACGTTCCAGCAGCCAGCACTGCCACCTGATCCCAGCATCCCTCTGCCCCATGGATTTACACAGGACCCCAAAGCCCCAGTGGTCAGTGAAAGGAAAACATCCAACTGTCCACACTTGGCAACCTACTCCTGGGTTCTGCAGCCTGTGGAGAAAGACAAATTCCCTCACTAGAAAACTAAGCAGGTTTGAGCTGGGCTTTCTCAAAGCACACTAAAGGCAGAGGTGGGCTTCTCCGTGCTGTTTGGGAAGTGGCACATGAACCACACGGGAATCAGAGAGAGATTATCAACTCCAGAGGCACTGCTGAGCGCAGCCTCTCCTGACTCCAGCTGGGCTCCAGCCCCGAGGTGACCTGTGCCTCCAAACAGAGGGGCCAGAGTGACCTGCACTGACCAGGCCGGCCACAGCTCCGTGTCACACTGACCACTGCAGCGTCCAGCCAGTCCCTCCAGAGGCTCTTCCAATCTCCACCTCCACCTTACAGGGGCATGGAACGCCGCTGATCACACCCGCTGCTCCCTGACCTGCAGCCAGAGGAAGATTTCCTCATTTGCTGCTGTGGCCAGTGGCACCTCTCTGTAGCAGGTTTTGCGTCCTGCTCGGTGCCCCAGTGCTCCAGACAGGCTGGCTCCGTGCTGCTGGGCCTCTCCCGGTCCCTCTGAGCAGGGCTGCAGCCGAGTCTTCAGAACAGCCCCAATTCCCCAAAACAGCCCCCAAAACAGCCCGGCGCTGTCTGTGTGGGGAACATCAAACCCACACCAAGGAATGGCTTTGCCCAGTGCCCCGGGATGGAGCAGCCCCGGCCTGCTCCACCAGAGCCCAGGGCGGCTCTGGGAGCCCTGAGGGCACGAGAGAAGGAAACTTCAGCGTGAGGGTCTGCAGCGGCCAGGGGAACACCAGCGCCTCCGAGCCGCCCTGCCAGACACGTACGGCCCTCCACCACCCTCGCAGTGGTGCGGGAATGTGCTCGCTGCTGAGGGCGGCCTCGCGGCTCGGCGAGCAGCTCGGGCAGGGCCGCCGCTGTCCGCTCCGTGCGGAGCGCAGCCTCCTCCGGACGCGGCCGTGAGGCGGTCTGGGCCCTCGGGTGTCGCCTCCGGCAGAATCAGCGGCTCGGTGGAGCTCACACGAAGCTCTCCCTGGGGCGGGACAGCCCTTGCCCGTGGGGTGTCGGGCGGGCCCCGGGCCGGCCGAGGGTTGCCCGGCTGAGCCCGGGGCCGCCCCTGACGTGGGGCTCTGGGGCAGAGTCCGGCCCGCGGTGCCCAGCAGGGATGCGCGGTTCTGTCTGTGCTCGGGCAGCACCAGAGTAGAGTTTTTCCCTGCTACAGTACCTACGCTACCCCGCGAAAGAGCATCGCTCAGGTTTGACAGGAGGAGAAATCTGTGTGGCCGTCAGCTATCACCTATGGCCCGGTCAGGATACTGATGGATTTTCTGACCTATTCGCTAGGGTCGTGTAAAATGTTAAACTGCAGATGCTTTCTGAAAGCAACTAGTGCTTTGAATGGTACAATCTGGATTACAGAAGCTTTATGTAGTGTTAGGCTGTGAACCACAATAGGTTTATTCTACAAGTTAATAGGGATATGCCAGATCATGTTACACTTCTGTTTTATCTTCTGTTTTGACCCTATGGCAAGCATCAGTTGGGTTTATTTAGCTCTTTATTAGCCCTTTATTTAGCTCTTAGCATTTTTCACATTTTGTGTGAAAAATGAATTAACTTTTAGGTAGATATTTTTAAAGAGGAAAAATGTATTTGTGCCTATTGATGCTGCAGTGATTTGTGGTTTTGAGACCCATCTTGCAAAATACCACATGCTGAGGCTGATTGTCATAGCTCTGAAGCCAGCCCTGGGTATGGAATGCTTTTCATTCTTTGGAGTGTTCATTCCAGGCAGTTCTGTGTAACGAGATCTTTACAGAGCATGGAAGATGCCTCTAGGGGAAGTCTCCATTTTGATTGCTGTGCCTAGACTAATTCTGATACTCCTGAGTTTGCTGTCAGGTTTTTACGATGCTGAAATGTGTGTTTTCCAGGTTCCTGTGTGGGCTATTTTTCACTAAGAATCTAGAAAATATCTTGGCTTTTCGTGGGGTTTAGTGCAAAATAGGTTTGACTGTAGGAACCATGAAGAGAGCCTGACAGAGGAATGGTTGAACGACAAGGGACATGATACTGTAAAATTAATCCAAATAGGGAGGGCTACGTGACTGCTGCAAAGTTTGCATGGCCCTGAAGAGTAGATAGTGTGCAGAAAACAGGATATTGAAACTGCTTGGTATGTAGAAGTAGATAGAGAAGAACAAAAGAGTACTAAGCTGTTCTAACTGCAAGGCCAGCTGGACAGGCATGTATCGATCATAAAGATACTTTTAAGATAATAGTACAAGTCACATAGCAACCAATCATGAGCTTGGCTTTTGCAATATGTATGAGCTAATTAACGAACATATATAAACTGTGTAATCTGTCACAATAAACTGAGACTTGATGATCATGATATCATGAGTCTTGTCTCCCGCGGCATTTTCCCTCTAACAACTGGCGCCCGAAAGCAGGGACCTGATCCGAGCCTAAGGCGAGAGGGGTGCTGCGTTGGAGTGCGGGTCCTGCGGCTGGAAGGACGGCGAAAATAAAGAGAAGAGGCGAAACGCTCTGCTCCGCGCCCTGAGTGACCGTAGAAGCGGGCTCAGCCGATACGTGCTGCCGAAGCCTGAAGGAGCCAGCAACGGTACGGACGTAATCATGGAAAGGCAAGCAGCATATGATTTATTTAGTGCTTCTCTTAGAAAAAGGCAGATTAGGGGGATTGACTTAGATAAGGATCTCCCTTCGCTATTGCATCATGCTGAGTCTTACGGCTTTTTCGTTAACCCCCATAGTGTTCATAAACTTTCAAAATGGAGAAGATATAGGGATAAGTTGTGGGAATTAGTGTTAGATGAGGATAAACCGGGCAAGAAAATGAGTAAACTTTGGAGAGTGGTTGATAACGAATTGTTAATGTGTCAGGCAGAAAAGAGGGCGGTGGAAGTGATACGGACAGCTCTGGAGAAAAATAAGGAATGTAAACCCTCGCTTCTCTCCAGTGAGCCAAACCCTCCGGTTCTCACAAATTTTCCCATTCCCATCTCTGCTTCTGAAATGCCTGTACCTCCCATAGACACTAGTAGCATTGAGGTGCTGGAAATTGAGATCCAAATTGCTTTATGGCAACGGGACTGGGATCCCAAATTCACTTTTTGTGAACGGGAATCAGGTAGAACGGAGCGGGCGCGGGGCCAGACAGAGCGGGGCCGGCCAGCACCGAGCCGGAGGCGAGCCCGGGGCGGAGCGGACATCAGCCGAGAGACGGAAGGCTCCTTGCTGCCGAGCAGCAGCGCAAGGGGGGAGAGGGGCGTTCCTGGGGCTCAGCCGCGCTGGAGCCGGAGCAGGCGGGGCGCGGCCGTGGCGGGGGTGTCTCTTCTCCCATCCACAAGGTGACACAACAAGGACGGGAGCGAGGCGGCGCCGCCCCTCATCTCCCCGCAGCGCCCAGCAATGGCGGCGGAGATGGCGGCACAGTCCTGGTTGCCATGGCAGCGACAACGCCGAGAGCAGCAGCGCCACCGGTGGCGGGATCGCAACACTACAGCAAAAATTTCAACAGCATCTTCCCAATTTCTTACAAGAGTCAGAGACGTAATGAAAAAGTACAGCAATACCGAGTGTTTTCCAAGATACCAAGAAGGATGAACATTATGTGAATCAATGTTATTTCAAATATGATATAGATAAAAATCACTGTATAAAGATAGAAATTTTAGTAATTATTTAATTACCAAAAATGTCTCTGAAAACAAAGAGTTAAGAAAATGTCATCTGATGGAATTTTAGTATTGAGTTTGTAATCTCCGTCTTTGGGTTTTTATAGATAATAATATAAGTAATAGTAATTTTTAAGTTTTATAGATAATACGATAAATAGTGATTGTTAAGTTTTTGTAAGTAATGATAAGTAGTGATTGTTACTAATGTTATATGAGTGCTTTAAAAGGATTGTCTTAAACTATTTTAAACATTTCTTGTTAATAGGTTGATCATAAAATGCGAGTTGTCTGATTTTTGTGATAAGAATTATTATTAAGGTATTAAGGTATTAAGGTGTTGTTATAGTATTTACAGTCAGTTTTCATATGTTTTATTGTCTCTTTAGGTGATTGATTACAAGATATTTTTTCAGGATCCTGTGTTTTTGATTTTTTAACTACTCATGTGTTTTCTTTATCCAATATTTTATGCAGCTGCAATTCATCTTCCTTTAAAAATTCATTGTCCAAATTTTAGTTCAAGATTTCAGACTTCAAATTTTCAGATTTCTGAAGAAAGGGTTTGTTGTATTTAGAGAATTTTTGTCTTGAAAGAGATTTTAGACAGGTTCAATTATTTGATAGTTTGATAAAGTTTTAATAATAAGGTTTTTTACTTATAACTGTTATTTCTAGGACTTTTGTTTTATAATGTGTTAAAACATATCCTCCAATTAGAGTTTGAGCTCTGGCCAAGCTCTGGCTCTACGTGGATGGTGTGATTGACCCAGGTGTTTTCTGCATCAAAAAGTATTCAAGTCCTTTTGGCTTGACAATTTGACCATGTAGGGCAGCTGAGCCTCAAAGGGAGTTTTGGAGAGACATGATCCGGACATGTTTTATCCAAATCTCTGTTGTTTTAAGGTTTATCAGCTGCTGCAGACTCTGGGATGACAATTTGATAGTGTAGCACTTGGTAACTGTGATTTTATATGTAATATTAATTGTGTATTATCTGATTGATTTTTATTTGTTGTTAGTTTCTTTACTATATGCATTGTTTTGTTCTTGATGTTTTTTCATGTTTATTATAAAGATGTTGATATTTCCATTTCTTCATGCAAATTTTAGGAAACAGAATTGAGAGAGGACCCTCCAGTCCCTGTGGGGAGTGTTGAGTTTGTTTGTGTTTTAGCAGGTGCAGAATCTGGATAGATTTCATTGAAGAATGTTAAACTTATCAATTTCAAGAGAACACTAATCTCTCCACAAGTAAATCAGAGGATGCACAGCAAAAGTGGATTGTGCAAAGATTTGTGTTTCACCCACAGAAAATTGTAGACTTTAGGTTTTTTCATAAGTGTGTTTTTAATTATGTTATAGACTTTTTTTACTAAGTTTTAATGAGTTTTAGTAATGCCTGTGATTTTTCTGTTCATTTTACCATTGCTTTTCAATGGCAAAAGAAAAAGAGGGACAATCAATTAAATAATCAAAAGCATAACATTAAGTTTATCATAAATATAGTTTGTATTTAGAATTAAGTTTGTTCCTTTCATGTTAAACAGAACAATCAAAACCATGAGAAATATGAAGTGGGGTGCACTTCTGTAATACTAACCTCATTTTTCACCCCACGAGTTGCTTCAGTGCAAGCTCTCACACAATTAAAAATCCTAGCCTACTGGACAGAAAAATAAATTAATATTTCATCTAAAATGTTAAGTGAGCTTGCCACAAATATAGGTAGTATCTGTCATGCAGTTCTGCAAAACAGAGCAGCTGCCACTAATTTACTTCTTCTAGCCCAAGGTCATAGTTGTGAAGAATTTGAAAGAATGTGCTGTATGAACTTATCTGATCACGCTACATCTATCCATAAGCAAATACGAAAATTGACCGAGCTAACTCAACAGTTAAAGGTAGAGGATAGATTAGGTTTAAAAAGATAGCTAAAAGGATTGGGGATCGGACCATAGTTAAGAGACATTATCAAATACGGCATAATAGTTCTAAGCATAATTGTGATACTTTTGCTTGTTTTGCCCTGTGTGTTTACTTGCTTGCAAGGCTTGATGCAGCAGCTTTTGCAGAAAATGCTGAATGCACACCTTCTTGTACAAAAGGAAAACGGGAGAGATGAAGAGAGCCTGACAGAGGAATGGTTGAACGACAAGGGACATGATACTGTAAAATTAATCCAAATAGGGAGGGCTACGTGACTGCTGCAAAGTTTGCATGGCCCTGAAGAGTAGATAGTGTGCAGAAAACAGGATATTGAAACTGCTTGGTATGTAGAAGTAGATAGAGAAGAACAAAAGAGTACTAAGCTGTTCTAACTGCAAGGCCAGCTGGACAGGCATGTATCGATCATAAAGATACTTTTAAGATAATAGTACAAGTCACATAGCAACCAATCATGAGCTTGGCTTTTGCAATATGTATGAGCTAATTAACGAACATATATAAACTGTGTAATCTGTCACAATAAACTGAGACTTGATGATCATGATATCATGAGTCTTGTCTCCCGCGGCATTTTCCCTCTAACAGAACCACATTGTTGCAAAGATGAAGCATGCAATTAAAGTTCTTTCTAATAATTTGAGATGATTTAAATATATGTCAAATGAAATGCTATAGTCAAGGAACCAAAGCAGTCGAATGAATTGCCTATAAATTCCTTTGGCATGAAGCGTGTTGAGTGAAATGTTTATTTCTTCTAAGCAATAGGTCATAAGAGTGTTTAAATAAAGGTATAGTATATATAATGCACTGGAGCACAATCCATGGATTAGAGTGAAATTTCAACACTCAGTTCCTTTACTTAGAGAAGTCCACCTATGCCCAGATGGATTAATTAATTGTAGTGGTAGAAAATACAGGGTGTAAAACACAGCTGACTGTTGAGCTTAGTATATCACTATGTTGTAGAGAAACTCAAGAATCAAGAAAATTCTAAATAAGTAAATGCTAATTTGTCATGCAGTACTATGGTATTTTCAGGCAGCTAATCAAGAAAATTTGAATTGGAAGACCGTCAAACTTGTTTCATACAATAAAACTCTGAGAGACTTATCTACAAATAGAAACACAAGGAGCATCCTTTTTTGTACTCAGCAAAGAGCTGGAGTATGTTGTGCTGTTACGGAGGTTTATTTTTATAAACTACTCCAATGAATTTTATAAGCATGTAAAAGATTGTAAGTGCCCTGAAACATGTTTATTCTTGGACTGGCAATTACATACATGGATTCAGTTTTGATTTTCTTTAAAATAAAAATAAAAATATTTCTCTGGAGTAATTTGCTCTCGGTAACAAGAGTCATCTGCAAGAGAAATATCCAAACCAATTTCTGGGCAGTGGAAGTAGCTTTATTTTTTATAACATTCTTAGTACCTGTGACCAGGGTTGGTAGAGTGCCAGTCCTGCCAGCTTTAAGGAGCTGCATGTAAGTGTACCCTCGTTTCCTCAGAATCCCAGGGATGTGGACATTTCTTTGAGATGAGCTTTTAGGAAGCCCCAGAACATCTGGTGGTGTGACATCTTCCTGCATGCTCTGTTTCTGCACGTGATGTTTTCCAGTGCTTTCAAACATCCCTTCCCTTCTGTTTTTTCAGATGGTTATTTAGACCTATCTTGAGAGCTACTCTCTTCAGCCTCAGCTTTATCCAAGATACAATATGGTTATTATATAACCTAGTATTTTTTCATTTTACTTACATTTCATTACATAACCTAGTATTTTACATTGTTACTTGCACAGCAGAATAACTGCAGAACTCTGCTCGATCCAGGTTATACTGAAAACTAAAAAAAATGCTATTTTTACATGCCTGACATTTTTCTTGCATATTTGAGCTTAGGTATTATGTTTGCTCATTTCAGGAGTGCTTCTGAACCACAGTCCAGAAAGAAGAAAAATCTTCTTGGTTGAAGTTGAACATTTGTCTCTAAGAGTAAGAACAAAGCCATGCCAGTGCTTTCAGAAGACTCAGGTAATTCAGCTGCATGCTTTCAACAGAGCAGTGACTGAAATCTTGTCATACCTGTTTCACACATAAAAATAATTTAAATAGGAGTAAAATGTAATAGAATTAAGATAATTCAACTGAAGTTTCTGAGCAATTACCTACAAGAAGGAAGGTGGAATGTAAAAGGTGAAAATTAATAAAGTTTGTCAGGATCAGTTTCCTACTAACCCTAGAGCACCCAAATATACTCTGATAGACCTGAATATACTCTGATAGACTTGAATATATTCTGATAGATCTGAATATATTCTGATAGACCTGAATATATTCTGATAGGTAGAATTGGACCCCTCAGTGTAACAGTGCCTTCTACATGTGCTTACTAAAGATCAGCCCATATATCTCTGCTGCTTGCTGTGTCATTTCTTAATATTTTCTGAACAGGGGTTGATAAACATTGTAAATATCCTTCCTTTTAACTTAAAATAAGTGTCTTTGTTCAAGGCTACTTTACTAGCTTCTCCAGTATGCTGCCCAGGAGAAGTCACAGATAATAAATGATGCTTAGGATTAAAGCAGGAGTGAGTTTGAGTCTCCTGGATCAAAATCCACTCTAAGGTTCGTGGAGAGAATAGCCACAGGAATAGATTTGAACCCCCTCCACCTTTTTATATTTCCTGTTTTGTTTTGGTCCTGTGTTCCCAGACATGGTTCACCGGGAAAAATCTGGCCTTTGTCTGGCTCTGTGTGTTGCAAAATTGGGATATTTAAATATTTTTTTAGAAAACTAGCCACAAGCTTTGATTCCACCACAATGGAAATCTACACTTTATCCTTTCTTCCTCTGGTCAGGCCTGGCTTTTTATAGGTGCCTCAGAGTGGAAGGGGCAGGATAACACTTGTAAGCAAAGCTGCTGGGGAGGTAGAGCTGCTACCTGTGCAAAAAAAGGTCATTCAATCAGTTTGAGAGTCTGCTGTGGTACTAAAATTTCAAATTTGTAAGAGGGGAAACAAAGGGTTCTGGAAACAAGGAGTAATAAACATGAAGTGTTAAATGTGAAAGATAATTTCTTAAGAAATATATATTGCTTTGTTAGATTTTGCCTTAATATGATGGTGTGCTTGACACTTATGAGGGGAGTGTTGCAAAATGAGCTGTGGATAAACACGAGATAATCACAAGTCTCTGCAAATGTGATGATCATCAATGTGATACCCAAATAAATGTAGTGACTGTTAAGACTGCAGTAGAAGGTCCTGTGAGAAATGCTGTGTAGAATGTTTTTGTTCTGTCCTGAATCTAAATTTAGGGTTGCATGAAACTTTGGCCCTTTTGACATCTCAGCTAAGACCTGATTCAAATCATAAAGAGGAAATGGGATTCCTTAGGGATGTCTTCAGTGAAAGAAGTCTCAGCTACCTGATGAAGGTAAAAGTTTGTATTTATTTATGTACATTCTCCTTACAGTTTACTTTTTCTCTGTTCCCTTGATTTATCAACCATTTACTTTGCCAAACCTTTTTTTTAAGAATTCTGTACTGACCAAAGCATATGTGTGCTTAAGAACAAACACTAATAATGTTTGACAATTAATATGTTGAACATATTAAAACCGAGATCAAGGAGTAGAATGTTGCTGGCAGAGGTTCCAAAAAGTGCAAGAGGCTCCAGGGAATGGGGAAAATATGCAGATGGGATAGAAAACCTAATATCCCATTGAGTATGGGATAGAAAACTTCATATATGGGATAGAAAACCTCACATGCCATTGAATATGGGACAGAAACCCTCACATATGGGATAGAAAACCTCACATTCCATTGCATATGGGATAGAAAACCTAACACCCAACCTATAATAAAATCCCCTAATATAACTTTAGTTGCCAAGTATTGGTTATGCAAAAGCCAGATGATGCCTCTTCACAGAGATAATCTAGTTTATGAATGTATGGGAAATTAATTCAATAGTCCAGTTTTAATTTTTTAATGTGGAGGTGGGTTTTTTTGGGGGTGTTATTTGGTGGGGGTGTTTTGTTTTAATTTTGGTTCTGAGTTTCTTTGGGGTGGGTGTGCTAGGGAAGAAGTAAAGGGTTTGGGTTTGGGTGTTTGCTTTCCAGCCTTAGCACAGGGATGTGGCTTCCTCAGAGAGGGTGGTAAGGATGCTCAGTAGGGGAACATGAGGCACTTTGCCAAAATATTCCTTATGTCTTTGACAGATGTGGAGTCAGTCTGAGTGCCAGCAGTGTCTGCAGGGGAGCTGTGGACAGTTCATCTATCACAACACTGGGGGTGGCACAAAGCTCTTCTGGTCTGCCCACTGCTCAGAAATCCTTGCTCCTGGCTGTGGAACTTCTGGCTGTGGAACTCCTCCTCAGCCTGTGTCCGGCCAATCTTCAGCCTTGAGACTTTCTAGAACGGTGTTCCCTGAGTCATGAGAGTTGAGTTTCAAGTCCCGCACCCAGGGATTCCACTGCTGGGCAGCATAAAACAGTGTTCCCAACTGCTGTCCTCAAGAGCTGTAGCCCCCTGTGACCTGTGTCCCTTCTCCCATCAGAGCTTTGTTTTGCTGGTGCCTGGCTTGGGAGTCCTTGCCTTGCACAGGAGACTGGACTGGACTACAAACACATGCTAACAGTGGTAACAGGCAACTTTATTTACACAACTAAATAAATTTCAGCATTTGTGCATGCAGAGGAGGAAGATTGGCAGGACAGAGGACGCCTTTGACCTGAGGCTGCCTTTGGACGAGCAGGCACTGCCCCAGTATGTAATGGTCATGGTCCACTGCAGCCTGCAGTGGATCCTGTTCATCCTGCTGCCCATGTCTTTTTTCTCATGAGGCCCAGCAGTATCTGGTGCACCCGAGTTAAGAATTTCACCACTATCTGGTATGGATGTGGAGCAGGCAAGAGAGGTTGCCTTGACATTGGCTCCTCAGAGGGGTTTGAGGTCGACTCTGGCTCTGGTGTGGCTGTTGCAGTTGAGTGATCAGGAGTGGGAGTACAGCAGCCTGACTCTGTTGGTGCTGACTCTGGCTGCTCCAAGGGGGCTGAGCTGAAGGTTGGCTCTGGTCTTGGAGTAGCTGTTTCAGCTGACTCAGGATATGGAGTGGGAGTAGAGCAGCCTGACTCTGTTGGTGTTGGCTCTGGCTGCTCAAAAGAGGTTGAGCTGAAGGTTGGCTCTGGTGCTGGAGTGGCTGTTTCAGCTGACTCTGGACATGGAGTGGGAGTAGAGCAGCCTGACTCTGTTGGTGTTGGCTCTGGCTGCTCAAAAGGGGTTGAGCTGAAGGTTGGCTCTGGTGCTGGAGTGGCTGTTTCAGCTGACTCTGGACATGGAGTGGGAGTGGAGCAGCCTGACTCTGTTGGTGTTGGCTCTGGCTGCTCAAAAGGGGTTGAGCTGAAGGTTGGCTCTGGTGCTGGAGTGGCTGTTTCAGCTGACTCTGGACATGGAGTGGGAGTAGAGCAGTTTGACTCTGTTGGTGTTGGCTCTGGCTGCTCAAAAGAGGTTGAGCTGAAGGTTGGCTCTGGTGCTGGAGTGGCTGTTTCAGCTGACTCTGGACATGGAGTGGGAGTGGAGCAGCCTGACTCTGTTGGTGTTGGCTCTGGCTGCTCAAAAGGGGTTGAGCTGAAGGTTGGCTCTGGTGCTGGAGTGGCTGTTTCAGCTGACTCTGGACATGGAGTGGGAGTAGAGCAGTTTGACTCTGTTGGTGCTGACTCTGGCTGCTCCAAGGGGGCTGAGCTGAAGGTTGGCTCTGGTCTTGGAGTAGCTGTTTCAGCTGACTCTGGACATGGAGTGGGAGTAGAGCAGCCTGACTCTGTTGGTGCTGACTCTGGCTGCTCCAAGGGGGCTGAGCTGAAGGTTGGCTCTGGTCTTGGAGTAGCTGTTTCAGCTGACTCAGGATATGGAGTGGGAGTAGAGCAGTTTGACTCTGTCAGTGTTGGCTCTGGCTGCTCAAGAGGGGTTGAGATGTAGGTTGTCTCTGGTGCTAGAGTGTCTGTTCCAGGTGGACGCATGCCCATCTGAATCAGGATCCAGTTGTAGAAGTACTGAGTGGAGGTGTAGACTCCCGGGCGTTTTGTTCTGACACAGCCTTTTCCCCAGCTGGTCACTCCAACAAGCCAAAAGTAGCCAGCATGGTTATCTTTGCACACCAGAGGCCCTCCACTGTCACCCTGCAACAGAGGAAAGAGGATTAGGGTGCTGTTGGGTGGCTGCTGTGCCGCGCTCCCGCCCCGGTTCCCCTTGTCTCAGCCCCGGCTAGCTCTCATCCTGGGGCGAGGGCGGGCGATGGAGGCACCCTCCGCCGCTCCCAGCTGGGGTTTGGAGAGTGCCTTTGTGGGTTCTGGGCAGCGCTAGCAAGCCTCGCGGTGGTAAATGAAGAGCGGATCCTGCTGGGGGCTAAGTCCGAGTTTATTGTAGCCCAACGGGGCCAAATGTCCTAGAACGGTGCCAGCCAACAGGAACAAGCACAAGCTGCTTGCACTGGCTTATAAACTGTAAGGGAGGGGTATCCAACGACCAATGGGGATAGGGATAGGGGGTGGCTCCTGGATGGGGGGATATGGTGGGGTCCAATGGGGGAAGGATATGGGGGGAGCCCCAGGTCCTCGCCCAATCACCCGGTGCCCTGAGTGGAAGCTTCTGGATGGATGGGAAGGGACACCGAGTGATAGACAAGGCACCCGGGGGGGGGTAAAATGCCTCTTTCAGGGTGATGGATAGATACTGGGAAGGCGGGAAGGGCGGACAAGGCGGGAAAACTGGGGATAAACCAAGTTGCACACGGGGGTACAAAGGAATAAACCAATACATAATACAGGGATAATAAAACATATACATAACGCAACTCCACATCTCCTCCTTTTTTTGTTTAAAAAGAAAGAAAGGTGAAGAGGATAAAGTAAGTCTTTAAACGGGGGCTTCACAGTCACTGGGCTCATTTTGAAACTAGATGTTTCCTTTTTCTGGAAATTCTTCTTCTTGAAACCCTTCTTTGTTCAAGGGTTTCAGTTCATCACTATGTTAAAGCTTGTAATAAACACAATGAGTCCCAGCAGCAGCAAAAGTCCTGTTTCTTTAGAAAGTAACTGAAATTAATAGTTGAGGTAGGGGAGGTCTAACTCAAAGGGGAACAGAGAATCCCAGGAGCCAGGGAGGGAAGAGGGGGGACCAGGTGAGGGGGACCTTTTCCGCCGTCGGAGGGCGGCGTACCCAACTTGAGGACTGTCCGGTTTTTTCTTCTGGGTCTTAGGGACATATGGTCTGACGAATTTGGAAGGGACCCATCTCAGGCCTGAGGGCGTGGATACGCAAGCGTACCCCCGTCCCCAGGTGACCAAGTCATAGGGTCCTTCCTGCCGCCAGGTCTCAGGGTTTTTAATGAGAACTGGCGGCTTTTCCTTGACCTTGCTCTGCTCGTAGGAATTAAAGTGCCTCGCGATGGGGGGGTTGAGGCACTCGAAGGAACAGTTTAAGAAATTGATGGTAAAAAGGGCTCGCGCTAACTGAACCTGGGGGGACTCATTTTTAGCTGACGACTGTTGTTGTTTAAGCATCCTTTTGATGCTTTGATGAGTCCTCTCTACCACGGCTTGACCTGTCGGGGAATAGGCGATGCCAGTTTTATGTTCTATTCCCCATTGCTGCAGGAAGCCTGCGAATTCCTTGGATGTGTACCCGGGGGCATTGTCTGTTTTTATCTGTTTTGGGACGCCTAGCATGGAGAAGGCTTGTATCAGGTGTTTCTCTACTTCCTTGGCCTTCTCCCCTGTGTGGGCAGAGGCGAAAACTGCTCCAGAGAAGGTGTCCACGGAGACATGGACGTACTTCATCCTCCCGAAGGAGGGGATATGAGTAACGTCCATCTGCCACACCTCACAGGACTTTAGACCCCTAGGGTTAGCCCCTGCGCTCACCGATGGTAGTGGGAGCGACTTACAGGACGGGCATGTGGCCACAATGGCCTTGGCCTGGTCCCGGGTTAGATGGAACTGCCGGACCAGACCAGGCGCATTTTGATGGTAAAGCTGGTGGCTTATTTTGGCTTGCTGGAACTTGTCCGGGAGCGGCGCCAGCTGTGCGGGGGCGGCAGCGAGGGAATCGGCACGCCGATTGCCCTCGGCCAAGAACCCCGGCAGGTCGGTGTGTGACCTGATATGCATCACATAAAACGGTTGCTCTCGGTGGGAGACTAGCCTTATCAGCTTAGAGAGCAACTTGTTAAGGGCATCGTTGGAGACACCTTGCAGGATTGCATCCTGTGCTCTAGACACTACACCCGCTACATAGGCCGAATCAGTTACTAAATTAAAAGGTTCAGAGAACCGCTCAAAAGCTCGAACGACTGCGGCCAACTCAGCTACTTGAGGGGATCCTTCTACTTCAACAACATCTGCCTCCCACTGCTGAGTTTGAGGATCTTTCCAAGTCACTACTGACTTGTGGGACCCTCCGGACGCGTCTGTAAAAACTGTTAGAGCCTTTAAGGGTTTTTTGCTCTGAATTTGTTTTGTTGACAGAGTGAATTGGATTTCGGAATTGAAAATTTTGTGGGCCGGTCTCAAAACAGAAATTTTTCCGGTGTAGCTGTCCAGTGCAAACTGCAATGATTCATTCTCTTGCAGCAGGTGTTCTAACATTGCCTTTGTGAATTGGCCCGATTCTAATTTCAAAGGAATGTGGATGTGATCAAAGTCACACCCCGCCAGCTCCCGAATCCGCGTTCTCGCTTTGCGGATTAGCTCTGCCACCAGCTCTTGTGGCCGTGTCAACCTTTTGGATCGTGAATGACTCAGGAATACCCACTCTATGATGGAGAGTGGGTCCCTTTTGTCCTGATCCTTGCCCTTTCCTAGGGTGTCTGCCCATTGGAAGATGACACCGTGGAGGTGTGGCAGTCTGCCCAATATGATGAATCTGAAGGGCAGGCCCGGATCGTACCTGTGGGCCTGCCTGGCAGACATTGCCTCCTGAACCTTCTGCAAAGCAGCTTTGGCCTCTGGAGTGAGTTCCCTGAGAGAACTAGGCTCTTCCCCCCCTTTCAATAAATTGAAAAGAGGGGCTAGGTCTTCGTTGTTAATACCTAACCAGGGTCTCACCCAGTTTAAAGACCCACACAGCTGCTGTACGTCGGCTAGAGTCCGAATTGAATTTTTTATGGTCAATTTCTGCGGAACAATGGTCCGCTTGTTTATTTCTAAACCCAGGTACTTCCAAGGTGGCATTTTTTGAATCTTATCCTCTCGCAGCTCGAACCCTACAGCAACCAACGCACTGGTTGTCAGTTCAAGCGCGTGTGTAAGTAGATCGCTGTTGGGGGCACAAATAAGAATATCATCCATATAGTGCTGGATGATCACGCCCTCGGTGGCTGCACGCACAGGGGACAGCAATGAAGAGACGTACCACTGGCAAATGCTTGGGCTGACTTTCATGCCTTGGGGAAGAACTTTCCAGTGGTATCTCTCCATTGGGGCTTCTCGGTTGATGGAAGGAACCGAGAAGGCGAACCGTGGTGCGTCATCAGGGTGTAGGGGAATTTGGAAAAAACAATTTTTGATGTCAATGACAGCTAATTCCCAATTTTCTGGTAACATCGTGGGGGACGGCATCCCTGGCTGGAGAGGACCCATGTCTTCTATTACATTGTTGATGGCGCGAAGGTCATGAAGGAGGCGCCACTCGTCTTTGCCAGGTTTTTTCAGGACAAAGACAGGGGAATTCCAGGGGGATGTTGTTTCCTGGATATTCCCTTTGGCAAGTTGCTCCTTCACGAGCTCCCGAAGCGCTTTTAATTTCTGTTTATTGAGCGGCCACTGCTCTACCCACACTGGTGTATCTGTGAGCCAATTAAGTTTTCGGGTAGGACGCTTTTCAGTGACTGTTGCCCGAAAAACCTGGGGGGTCGGGATGTTAATTGTGACCCCCCACTGGGCCATCAGGTCTCTCCCCCATAAGGGTTCTGTGTAATCTAATACGAACGGGCGTAAATAGGCCGATTGTCCGTTCGGCCCCTCAAATTTTACGATGTTTTTTGATTGCTTTGCCAATTGAGAACCCCCTACACCTTGAATTTTCCCCGCCACGTTTTGCAATTCCCAGCGTGACGGCCAATCCCGTGCGGGAATGACTGTCACGTCTGCTCCTGTATCTAGGAGACCGCTTAGGTGTTTGTACTCCCCATCCTTCCGCATATAGCAGGAGAGCTTTGGTCTTTCCTTCCCTATGACCTGGGCCTGGCACACCTGGTAGCTTTTCTTCGCTGACTTCTTCCATAGATCCTCAGGGTGTGCCGGAGGCCCAGATGCTGGAATGGCTTGGGCGATGATTTGGCCCTTGGGAAGGAAGACTGGAGGATGGGGGCAGTACAGCCACACTACTAATCGCTCGGTGTTCCTGGATGTCAGGGATGGTGCAATAGTGACTTCGAGAGGCGTGAATTTTGTGTCCCCAAGAACGATGTACTTACTGTGGAGGTTCCTCCAGGTTCCTGGGTCCTCTGTGTCGACAGCGATGGAGTGCCAGTCGCTGTCCCTTAGGTGCAGAGCCTCAGTCAGGGCCAACCTATATGGGGAGAAACCAGATACGATGTTAAGTATCGGCTTGGGCTGGTTCGGGCCTCGACCCAGCCAAGCAGTGGGAATGAAATCCACATCTTCTCTCATATAGGCTGGTTTGTCAGCCATAATCTGGTGTGTCAAGTCCAGTGAAATGTCCTTAGGTGGGCATTGCAGGTAGTCGTCCCTCCCCTCCTCTGATGTTATAGAACCCACCATATTTATGTCCTCGCGCAGGCAGGGACTGCGCTGATGACTCAGTTTTTTTGTTTTCCCCCCGAGTTGGGGGCACTCTTTTCTTGTCGCTGCTGTTTAAACCTAAAAAACTCGTCCCTCAGCGGGCATTGGGAAGCCCAATGTCCCTTCTGCCTACATAGATTGCAGGCCTGATGGTGCTGTTGTCCCCTCGGGGGTGCTCCTGTAGGGCGGCGATCTGGAGAAGGGGTGGCTGGCGGTGTCACGGCTTCAACGAAGGCTACTCTCTTTGTTGGTGGTTTAGGAGTTTCTGGAATGTCTTTAGCAGGAACTGTCACCTTCTTCGCACAGACTTGTAGCATGCTTTGAAGGGTAGGCTCAGGGTCCAGGGGCAGACTGAGGATTGCTTGCTGGCACGTGTCGTTAGCGTTCTGCCTCGCAACTGTGGCAAGCATCCCCTCTCGCAGCCTCTCGTCTGGGACCTGAGCCTCCATCGTGTAATGCAAGCGATCCACGAACGTGACAAAAGGTTCTAGGGATTCCTGCTTTAGGGACAAGAAGTTAATAACCGTACCGCTGGGTCTTAACTTAAAAAACGCCTTTTCTGCTGCCCTAGTGCTGACTTGCAGCGCCTCTCTGGGGATTTTTTCCGCCTGCTTGGTCCCCATTTTCCAATCCCCCTCCCCGCACAAGTGGTCTAGCGATATTACAGCCCCATCCTCATCCCTAGAGCTATCTGCATTGGCCCAGAGGTCAGGTAACACCTCTCTGATCTCCCGCTTCCACTCGGACTCCCAGATGAGGAATTCTCCGTGGGTAATTAAACAGGAGAAGAGAGTTCGCATGTCTGCTGGGACATATTCTTTGGAGGAGAGGGTTGCTTTTAATAAGTTTCGGAAGTATTCGCTTTCCATCCCGAACCCCTTCTTGGCCTTGCAGAGCTCTTTGATGGTCTGCTGGGGGATGGGGGACCACTGTGCAAGGGGCCTACCCCCCTGCCGCGGGGTACAGGTGACAGGTGCGGCCGAGAAGGCAGGTAGGGACTGGGGTGGATCGGGGTTCCCACGCTCCCCCCCCCCGGAACCGAAAGCGTGGGAACTGGAAGTGGGGTCGTGGGAACCAGGGGATGAGGCGTGGTCTGGAGCAGGGGGAGTGGTATGGTGGGGACTCCCCTCCCCGGGGGTGGAGCTGAGGGGTGGGGTGTTGAATAATTCAAGGAAGGGGGAGTTGACGGGGGGTGGAGGAGGGAGGTGGGCGGAGAAATCCGGGGAGCAGAAGGGGTTGGTCTGCCGGAAGGGATTATAGGAGGGGGGAGGACAGGGATCATGGGAAGAAGGAGCACGAGTGGCGGGAAAACCCACGCGGTCACCTCCATCTTGTGTCCTGGGGAAGGGGGAAGAAGGGGAGCCATTTCGTGGGGTTTGGGGATGGAGGATGGGGGATGAGGGATCTTCGGGGGTCTGGGATAACTGAAAACGAACGGAGTCTCTACGGGACGGGGCTGTACAGTGCGGGGAAGAAGGGGAACGGGTAGAAGCAGAGACAGTGCCTGCACCGCTCTGCGGGGTGTCTAGGGTATTCTCAGAGGGGCCAGAATCTGCCTGCGGGCAATGCCGGGATGCCTGTCTGATAATACCCGACTTCGGGAGAGAGGGAGAGTTTTGCCGCAGTTTTCCCGCAGCGCCCACCGCAGCCGCAGCCTCGGGAGCAGCGACAGCAGCTGCCCTGCACCCCGCCGCAGCGGCGGCCGCATCGTACTGCAGCGACCGGGCTGAGGGACAGGGAAGCGGAGTAGGGTTATATGAACTACCCGCCGAACTGGGGATCGGTTTGTTTGCAGCTGGCTGTGGCAGACTTTCGTAGCGATATTTAATTATATCGCGAATTTGGAGAGCCAAATGGGTGAATATGGAGAGAGAGAGATCTGACTGTCGCAGGATCTTCCCCGCTACCTGTTCCCAAAAAGGGGCTTGGTATAATTTAGCTGGCGAAATGTCAGGGAAAGTTTGCGACAACCACTGAACGAACCGTTTTACTTCAGATTTTTTAACCTTAATTCCCCCCACTAAAAGGATACCCACAACTTGGGAATAAATGCTCTTCTGTGGCACGGACAGCCTTGCACCCATGGCTGTTAGATGTTAAATCGTGCCGCAGCGCCTACGATTGGGAAAACACGAACGAAAAACAAAAGACCACACTTCCGGCTTTGTCGCGGTCCTTAAGCTTCCCGCCCGGAAAGGGAAGCACCAAAAACAGGAATTTTTTCCCCGAACCCCAGGGAAAAAGAAACCCACCAAAAAGGGATCCTTCCCCTAAAACCTAGGGGAAAGGAACCAACCAAAAAAAAAGGACCGGGAAAGCCCCAGGGGCCCCTATACTCACAAACCACAGGGGTCCGAGAGGGAAGGGTGGAAAAGAAAAACCAATCGCAGGGCTTCTCCGCGAGAGAATCGACTCCGGAGGTGCTTTCCAGAGCTGCCGATCCTGTCCCCAAGAGTGCCACCCACTAAAACGTGGGTCTGCTCTCGCCGGGGTAGCTGACGGCCAGGAGGACGATTCTTCAGGTCTGCGCGACCCTAAAATCCTCAAACGAGGGTCCAACGCCGCGAAAACGGGGCCCCACGTTGGGCGCCAGCTGCCGCGCTCCCGCCCCGGTTCCCTTTGTCTCAGCCCCGGCTAGCTCTCATCCTGGGGCGAGGGCGGGCGATGGAGGCACCCTCCGCCGCTCCCAGCTGGGGTTTGGAGAGTGCCTTTGTGGGTTCTGGGCAGCGCTAGCAAGCCTCGCGGTGGTAAATGAAGAGCGGATCCTGCTGGGGGCTAAGTCCGAGTTTATTGTAGCCCAACGGGGCCAAATGTCCTAGAACGGTGCCAGCCAACAGGAACAAGCACAAGCTGCTTGCACTGGCTTATAAACTGTAAGGGAGGGGTATCCAACGACCAATGGGGATAGGGATAGGGGGTGGCTCCGGGATGGGGGGATATGGTGGGGTCCAATGGGGGAAGGATATGGGGGGAGCCCCAGGTCCTCGCCCAATCACCCGGTGCCCTGAGTGGAAGCTTCTGGATGGATGGGAAGGGACACCGAGTGATAGACAAGGCACCCGGGGGGGGGTAAAATGCCTCTTTCAGGGTGATGGATAGATACTGGGAAGGCGGGAAGGGCGGACAAGGCGGGAAAACTGGGGATAAACCAAGTTGCACACGGGGGTACAAAGGAATAAACCAATACATAATACAGGGATAATAAAACATATACATAACGCAACTCCACACTGCTGTCAGCACTAGAGGCCTGTTTCTCTCTTGCAGCCCCTGCCACAGCTGTATTCATGGTACAAAAAGGCTTTGCTCAGGTGCTGGAGTCTCAAGAACCTTAGCTGGGAACAGGGTGGGTGTCTGTGAAGGCCCCCTTTTGTATCTGCACAGTGATCCTGGATGGGCAGAGCATAGATCATCCAGAATCTGGATCTGTGGGCTGCTGAGAACACTGGATGGGCTTTCTGGGCAGAGGGGCAGGCCTGGGGAACACGGTCACTTGGCAAGGAAACTCCAGCAGTGGAGGAAAAGTGGTTTGCCAGACAAAGCCCATGGTGACGGGGTACCTTCGCTGCTGGCTCCCAGCACTCATACCTGGCAGGTGTCCATGCCACCCCGTGGGTAGCCAGCACACAGGTTGTGGGTGTGGATGGCCCCAGCGTACCGACGGCTGCTGTTAACCAGCCGGATATCCAGGAGACGGACCTTGGCTTCCTGCAGGACATCACTCGGACCCTGAGCTGCAAGCACAGGAAGGAATGGGCACCCAGCAGCTCTTTGCCAGTTCCACTCCCCTGTCTGGGGGTGAACTCATTCCCTAGGGCTTGGCTTTGCCTCTGGAGCAGTTGTTGAAGCGCTGTGTCCTTTCTGTCTGCCTTTGGGGAGCAGGCCAGGCCCAGCTCTCCAGAGGCATACATCCTACAGCCTGACTTTGGTTTGTGCTGTCAGGAAGCCAAACCCATCTTGCTGGTGTGCCCAGCTCACCCTCAGGGCCCTTTTTGGGAACTCACCTTTTGCAGTGGCAGAACCCCAGCCAGCAATGTAGCAGGTTTTCAGCTCTGACACTGTGAGCGAGGCGTTGGGCACGCAGGCAAGCTGGACGTAGTCACTGCACTCCACGGGCTTGTCCAGCTCCAGCAGGGCGATGTCGTTCTGCTGGGAATCAGCCGTGTACTCCTGGTGGGCCAGGAGCCGCTTGATGTGGCGCACCTGAGTTTCAGGGCCCAGATGGGTCAGCTTGGTGGCCCCGATCAGCACACGCCACATGGTGACATTCCTGCAAGGCAGAGAGGGGTCTGAGGAAGAGCAGAGCCGTGTGCTGTTGATGCCTTAGGATTTTAGCTTTTGTATTTTTCATCCATTTGTAATCCTGCAGTTTTTTACTGTATAACTAAATTCTGCACACAGTGTGAGCTGCTGCTGCTTTCCCATTCTGGTCACAAAAATTCCTCTCCAGGCCTGGCAATCAAGGATACCTCACTGCCTCAGGCCTCGAGAGATGGAAACAAAAGTGAGTTGAGGGGAGCAAACTGGGGGTAAATGACTTCATTACCTGAAGCTGTAATTAGAAGATTAACCCTAAATATGCAAATGGACCAAATTTATAGGTGTGAAAACCTTTGACCCGTGGTCAATTTTGGGTTGTAGCACTTGGGGGGGTCTTTTGTTTTGCCTAAAATGGACCTGGAGGCCCTTCAATAAATATAATCACTTTTTATTCCTTGTCTGGCCTGTTTTTAGGTAGTCCTGAAAAGGCATCACTGTGGCAGCTCAGCACTTCCCTTCCTTCTGCTTCTCAAGGCAGAGAGGAAAGCAGGGCAATGAGGAGTGTGACTGCCCTAGCATGCCTTAGGCTCCAGGAATGCCACACTGGAGGCTGCTGGGCAGCAGTGGCACGAGCCCAGCCTTCTGAGCAGTCCCTCAGTTGGGCCCCGTAGTATTGAGGTGCTGCAGGCTGGGCAACTGTTTGTGTGGTGAGGATACCCTCATTCCCTGCTCCTCCTTACCTGGCCTGGAGGAAGCAATGGGCTGCTGTGAGGACCCACTGTGGGCTGATGAGGGACCCTCCACATGTATGGCCGGTGCCTATTTTCCTGGGGTCCTGGATGCTGACAATCCAGGGCCAGGCCCCTGGCAGGGCACCTGTGCCAGTCACAATTCGGTAGTCAGCATCTATGGAGTTGTAGTCAGAAGCCATGGGCCGGAGCCCACAGGTCCCTCTGGAAGCACAAAATCATTACTGCCCTTCTGTTCCAGTACCTGGGTGCTGGCAAGGAGGCTCCCACATGGGGTTTGGGGTGTGGCAATGGGGGACAAGCACCCTCCTAGAGCCTGGGGCCATACCTGCAGTTGCCCCAGGTACCATGTGCAGGTCTGTACACAGCCAGCAGGATGAAGAGGTACAGGTACAGAAGATTCATCGCTGTCAGCAGCATCTGTCAGCTGAAAGAGACAAAAGCTTGTCTCTTCCAGTGCAGTCTCTGACGAGTGCTGCAGCAACTGCACTGTCCATGGCACCTGGGGCTGATGTCACAGAGTGGGTGGTTCCAGGTTCTGGGCACAGTGTCCTCAGAGGGCAGGGAAAGGCCACAGCCTCACAGAACCACAGAATGGTTTGGGCTGGAAGGGACCTTGAAGGTTGTGAAAGGCAAAAGGGGTCCCTTGCCTCGCACATGCAAAACGACACCATGGGCAGACAAATCTGGCACAGAGGGAAAGTCACTCCAAAGGCAGTGTTTGGTCAGAGAGGGTGCTCAGAGCCACCACACGATGGAGAAAACTAGCACATCAAAGCTAGAAAGAGGACAGGAAGGAACAATGCCATGTGCAAACTACTTGGGGGGATGCTTCAAGGCACATAAGCCTTAGCTGATGGAACAAACCTGGAAACTCCTGAGTGTTGCAAGAGGAATTGCTGACCATGGCAGAGTGCGAGAAGCTGACAGGAGTTTCAATGCCATGAGGAAGCCCTTCTGAGTCTGTTTATACATTCTCCATGTCTGGAGCAGGGTGAGTACTGCAAATGCCTCAGTGCTGCCTCTTGCTTTGGAGACTGGTGCTGGAGGTCATGGCTGCAGAAAACAAGGGACTGAGATGGAGAGTGCTCATGCACTCACTTTTGTGGTTTGGGAATGGCATTCCCCAGTCTGGTGTTTCCACTGGAACACTGCAAACCACTGCTCCTCACTCCCTTCTCCCTCTCCCCTCCCTTCTCTGGTGGGCTTGAGAATAGAACTGGAAGCACAAAAGTTAAAGACTGTGGGTTGAGACAAGAACAATATAATGGAAACAGCAATGAAACAAGAAAATGAGCAGTAACCGCAACAATATTAATAATGGACTGGGACAATTCACATGCAACCATCCACCCCATAGAGCCTGGCAGTACCCAACCAGGCTGTCATGCATGTTATCCAGCGGAGATTTCTTCCCCTGTCCCTGGAAAATGTTGTGGAGTGGTTCAGAACAACCTCCACGTCCTGGCCATGCCCTGTCCTGGTTATGGCAAAAATTTACCCCATCCTGGCCAGAACCAGGACATTCACCCTCATGATCTGCCCCACAGCTTTGGAATCTGTGCCAGAAGGTCTGGCAGGGCAGGGAGGGCAGTCACCAGGGATTGGCAGACGTTGGAAACTCCTTATCCCTCTCTCTGGCCCCTGGTTTTCCTTGTTTTATGGAATGGAAGAACACATGTCCAACTCCTCCCAGTATCTCCTTCACTGGAAATCCTCCGTGCTTTGATTCCTTCTCTGACATTCTGCTGCACCTGGGGAATGCAGTGGGAAAACCCAAGGCTTTGTGTGAAGGTCACTCCCTCAGCACTTCACCTGAGGTGCACAGGAAGGCTGCCCTGGCTCTACCACACCTCATCCAGAACACCTGGAAGCTCTTCCCTCCCCATTCACACACTCCCCTGCCTTGTCCTCCTCATCCCACAGGGATGCACAGAGGGGCTACCACACTTCACGGTTTGGTAGCCCTGATACCACACTCCTGACTGGAATGGGGTGACCCTGGGGCAGTTTTGGCCTGCATCAGTTCCATGTCCTGCCTCAGCACACCCAGGTTCTCTGTTGGCGTCTGTGCTCATCTCTGCAGCTTTGCTGTCCTGCACCAGGAGTTTGCTGAATAAAATCATCCTCTAGAAAGGACATGTGACACAAGCCCAGGAGTAAGCAGCACCATGGGAGAGTTCAGCAAGGTGCCCTGGGGACAGCCAGGCCAGGCAGGGGAAGGTGGGGGGACCACGGCCTCACTGAAGCAGCCACATTGTACAGCACAAAAAATAAAGCTAAATAAATGCTGGGATGAAATACAGCACTGCTGGGACTGCTCCATTTAGCAAATAACAGTTGTGGGGGAGATTTACAGATGTACTGGGTACATCTGGGAACTGGGGCTCCTGCTGGAAGTCTTCAATCTTGAAGCTCCCAGTTCCCAAAGCTGGTAAATCCTTCCCAGCAATGGCTCCTGAGGCAGGGAGAGGGGTGGAAAGCCAAGGATGGGGCAGAGATCAGAAGGAGCTGGGGAGCTCAGAGAGGTCTTCAAGGGGAAGAGGATTTGTCTGAAAGGCCCTCACTTTTCTGGTCATCTTGGCAACTCTGGCAGGTTTAACAGGAGGTTTGTCTGGAAACAAGACAGGGACATATTGGCATGATGGGTGCTGGCATATTCCAGTCTTAGGCTTTGCAGAGAGAGATTTGCTGTTTCCCCATAGGCCACAGAGGATTTTAATATGAGGTGAACTCCCCAAGCTTGCATCCACCCTGTTCCATGGCCTCTGGCTCTGAGAAATGCTCTCCTGTGCACCCTGCTTCATTCCCTCAGATCAATGGCTGATGTGCCAGCAGCTCCTGCTCCAGAAGGGCAGCACATGATGAAGGTGCCACCCCTGCAGCTGAAAAGAAGGTTCCTTTTGCCATGGCATTCCAGGAGGTCATAAGACACATCATCAATGGAGTCTGAAAAAAAGAAAAATTAGAAGTTGAGGCAGCTGCATTTACCAGTGTGGGCAGTCCAGAGAGAACTGCCTGGACCTGACCCAGTTTGTGGATCAGAGCCAGAAATAGGTTCCCTTAGCTAGAAATGAGACCTCTCTACCCAGAGAGCCAGCTGCTTGCCATTCCATTGCTCCCTGGCCACAAGCAGCACTTCATCCATGAGCTCTCACCCCACAGAGCCCCTAGGTAACCCTGAAAAGACTCCTTCAGTATCAGGGGCTGCAAGAGACCTCTAGATGAGCAGCTAGAGGATTAGGTGAGGAGAAGAACTGAAATAAAATGCGTGTTTTTCCCTGGATTTGTGGAAGACAACAAGAAAGAAATACAGGACCCCAAAAAACAAACCCACTCGATGGGAGAGGCAGGTGAGCACCTCTGGTTCAGGAATTACAGAATGCACTCAACTGCAGCTTGCAGACAAGGATCCTGGCACGTTCCAGCAGCCAGCACTGCCACCTGATCCCAGCATCCCTCTGCCCCATGGATTTACACAGGACCCCAAAGCCCCAGTGGTCAGTGAAAGGAAAACATCCAACTGTCCACACTTGGCAACCTACTCCTGGGTTCTGCAGCCTGTGGAGAAAGACAAATTCCCTCACTAGAAAACTAAGCAGGTTTGAGCTGGGCTTTCTCAAAGCACACTAAAGGCAGAGGTGGGCTTCTCCGTGCTGTTTGGGAAGTGGCACATGAACCACACGGGAATCAGAGAGAGATTATCAACTCCAGAGGCACTGCTGAGCGCAGCCTCTCCTGACTCCAGCTGGGCTCCAGCCCCGAGGTGACCTGTGCCTCCAAACAGAGGGGCCAGAGTGACCTGCACTGACCAGGCCGGCCACAGCTCCGTGTCACACTGACCACTGCAGCGTCCAGCCAGTCCCTCCAGAGGCTCTTCCAATCTCCACCTCCACCTTACAGGGGCATGGAACGCCGCTGATCACACCCGCTGCTCCCTGACCTGCAGCCAGAGGAAGATTTCCTCATTTGCTGCTGTGGCCAGTGGCACCTCTCTGTAGCAGGTTTTGCGTCCTGCTCGGTGCCCCAGTGCTCCAGACAGGCTGGCTCCGTGCTGCTGGGCCTCTCCCGGTCCCTCTGAGCAGGGCTGCAGCCGAGTCTTCAGAACAGCCCCAATTCCCCAAAACAGCCCCCAAAACAGCCCGGCGCTGTCTGTGTGGGGAACATCAAACCCACACCAAGGAATGGCTTTGCCCAGTGCCCCGGGATGGAGCAGCCCCGGCCTGCTCCACCAGAGCCCAGGGCGGCTCTGGGAGCCCTGAGGGCACGAGAGAAGGAAACTTCAGCGTGAGGGTCTGCAGCGGCCAGGGGAACACCAGCGCCTCCGAGCCGCCCTGCCAGACACGTACGGCCCTCCACCACCCTCGCAGTGGTGCGGGAATGTGCTCGCTGCTGAGGGCGGCCTCGCGGCTCGGCGAGCAGCTCGGGCAGGGCCGCCGCTGTCCGCTCCGTGCGGAGCGCAGCCTCCTCCGGACGCGGCCGTGAGGCGGTCTGGGCCCTCGGGTGTCGCCTCCGGCAGAATCAGCGGCTCGGTGGAGCTCACACGAAGCTCTCCCTGGGGCGGGACAGCCCTTGCCCGTGGGGTGTCGGGCAGGCCCCGGGCCGGCCGAGGGTTGCCCGGCTGAGCCCGGGGCCGCCCCTGACGTGGGGCTCTGGGGCAGAGTCCGGCCCGCGGTGCCCAGCAGGGATGCGCGGTTCTGTCTGTGCTCGGGCAGCACCAGAGTAGAGTTTTTCCCTGCTACAGTACCTACGCTACCCCGCGAAAGAGCATCGCTCAGGTTTGACAGGAGGAGAAATCTGTGTGGCCGTCAGCTATCACCTATGGCCCGGTCAGGATACTGATGGATTTTCTGACCTATTCGCTAGGGTCGTGTAAAATGTTAAACTGCAGATGCTTTCTGAAAGCAACTAGTGCTTTGAATGGTACAATCTGGATTACAGAAGCTTTATGTAGTGTTAGGCTGTGAACCACAATAGGTTTATTCTACAAGTTAATAGGGATATGCCAGATCATGTTACACTTCTGTTTTATCTTCTGTTTTGACCCTATGGCAAGCATCAGTTGGGTTTATTTAGCTCTTTATTAGCCCTTTATTTAGCTCTTAGCATTTTTCACATTTTGTGTGAAAAATGAATTAACTTTTAGGTAGATATTTTTAAAGAGGAAAAATGTATTTGTGCCTATTGATGCTGCAGTGATTTGTGGTTTTGAGACCCATCTTGCAAAATACCACATGCTGAGGCTGATTGTCATAGCTCTGAAGCCAGCCCTGGGTATGGAATGCTTTTCATTCTTTGGAGTGTTCATTCCAGGCAGTTCTGTGTAACGAGATCTTTACAGAGCATGGAAGATGCCTCTAGGGGAAGTCTCCATTTTGATTGCTGTGCCTAGACTAATTCTGATACTCCTGAGTTTGCTGTCAGGTTTTTACGATGCTGAAATGTGTGTTTTCCAGGTTCCTGTGTGGGCTATTTTTCACTAAGAATCTAGAAAATATCTTGGCTTTTCGTGGGGTTTAGTGCAAAATAGGTTTGACTGTAGGAACCATGAAGAGAGCCTGACAGAGGAATGGTTGAACGACAAGGGACATGATACTGTAAAATTAATCCAAATAGGGAGGGCTACGTGACTGCTGCAAAGTTTGCATGGCCCTGAAGAGTAGATAGTGTGCAGAAAACAGGATATTGAAACTGCTTGGTATGTAGAAGTAGATAGAGAAGAACAAAAGAGTACTAAGCTGTTCTAACTGCAAGGCCAGCTGGACAGGCATGTATCGATCATAAAGATACTTTTAAGATAATAGTACAAGTCACATAGCAACCAATCATGAGCTTGGCTTTTGCAATATGTATGAGCTAATTAACGAACATATATAAACTGTGTAATCTGTCACAATAAACTGAGACTTGATGATCATGATATCATGAGTCTTGTCTCCCGCGGCATTTTCCCTCTAACAACTGGCGCCCGAAAGCAGGGACCTGATCCGAGCCTAAGGCGAGAGGGGTGCTGCGTTGGAGTGCGGGTCCTGCGGCTGGAAGGACGGCGAAAATAAAGAGAAGAGGCGAAACGCTCTGCTCCGCGCCCTGAGTGACCGTAGAAGCGGGCTCAGCCGATACGTGCTGCCGAAGCCTGAAGGAGCCAGCAACGGTACGGACGTAATCATGGAAAGGCAAGCAGCATATGATTTATTTAGTGCTTCTCTTAGAAAAAGGCAGATTAGGGGGATTGACTTAGATAAGGATCTCCCTTCGCTATTGCATCATGCTGAGTCTTACGGCTTTTTCGTTAACCCCCATAGTGTTCATAAACTTTCAAAATGGAGAAGATATAGGGATAAGTTGTGGGAATTAGTGTTAGATGAGGATAAACCGGGCAAGAAAATGAGTAAACTTTGGAGAGTGGTTGATAACGAATTGTTAATGTGTCAGGCAGAAAAGAGGGCGGTGGAAGTGATACGGACAGCTCTGGAGAAAAATAAGGAATGTAAACCCTCGCTTCTCTCCAGTGAGCCAAACCCTCCGGTTCTCACAAATTTTCCCATTCCCATCTCTGCTTCTGAAATGCCTGTACCTCCCATAGACACTAGTAGCATTGAGGTGCTGGAAATTGAGATCCAAATTGCTTTATGGCAACGGGACTGGGATCCCAAATTCACTTTTTGTGAACGGGAATCAGGTAGAACGGAGCGGGCGCGGGGCCAGACAGAGCGGGGCCGGCCAGCACCGAGCCGGAGGCGAGCCCGGGGCGGAGCGGACATCAGCCGAGAGACGGAAGGCTCCTTGCTGCCGAGCAGCAGCGCAAGGGGGGAGAGGGGCGTTCCTGGGGCTCAGCCGCGCTGGAGCCGGAGCAGGCGGGGCGCGGCCGTGGCGGGGGTGTCTCTTCTCCCATCCACAAGGTGGCGCAACAAGGACGGGAGCGAGGCGGCGCCGCCCCTCATCTCCCCGCAGCGCCCAGCAATGGCGGCGGAGATGGCGGCACAGTCCTGGTTGCCATGGCAGCGACAACGCCGAGAGCAGCAGCGCCACCGGTGGCGGGATCGCAACACTACAGCAAAAATTTCAACAGCATCTTCCCAATTTCTTACAAGAGTCAGAGACGTAATGAAAAAGTACAGCAATACCGAGTGTTTTCCAAGATACCAAGAAGGATGAACATTATGTGAATCAATGTTATTTCAAATATGATATAGATAAAAATCACTGTATAAAGATAGAAATTTTAGTAATTATTTAATTACCAAAAATGTCTCTGAAAACAAAGAGTTAAGAAAATGTCATCTGATGGAATTTTAGTATTGAGTTTGTAATCTCCGTCTTTGGGTTTTTATAGATAATAATATAAGTAATAGTAATTTTTAAGTTTTATAGATAATACGATAAATAGTGATTGTTAAGTTTTTGTAAGTAATGATAAGTAGTGATTGTTACTAATGTTATATGAGTGCTTTAAAAGGATTGTCTTAAACTATTTTAAACATTTCTTGTTAATAGGTTGATCATAAAATGCGAGTTGTCTGATTTTTGTGATAAGAATTATTATTAAGGTATTAAGGTATTAAGGTGTTGTTATAGTATTTACAGTCAGTTTTCATATGTTTTATTGTCTCTTTAGGTGATTGATTACAAGATATTTTTTCAGGATCCTGTGTTTTTGATTTTTTAACTACTCATGTGTTTTCTTTATCCAATATTTTATGCAGCTGCAATTCATCTTCCTTTAAAAATTCATTGTCCAAATTTTAGTTCAAGATTTCAGACTTCAAATTTTCAGATTTCTGAAGAAAGGGTTTGTTGTATTTAGAGAATTTTTGTCTTGAAAGAGATTTTAGACAGGTTCAATTATTTGATAGTTTGATAAAGTTTTAATAATAAGGTTTTTTACTTATAACTGTTATTTCTAGGACTTTTGTTTTATAATGTGTTAAAACATATCCTCCAATTAGAGTTTGAGCTCTGGCCAAGCTCTGGCTCTACGTGGATGGTGTGATTGACCCAGGTGTTTTCTGCATCAAAAAGTATTCAAGTCCTTTTGGCTTGACAATTTGACCATGTAGGGCAGCTGAGCCTCAAAGGGAGTTTTGGAGAGACATGATCCGGACATGTTTTATCCAAATCTCTGTTGTTTTAAGGTTTATCAGCTGCTGCAGACTCTGGGATGACAATTTGATAGTGTAGCACTTGGTAACTGTGATTTTATATGTAATATTAATTGTGTATTATCTGATTGATTTTTATTTGTTGTTAGTTTCTTTACTATATGCATTGTTTTGTTCTTGATGTTTTTTCATGTTTATTATAAAGATGTTGATATTTCCATTTCTTCATGCAAATTTTAGGAAACAGAATTGAGAGAGGACCCTCCAGTCCCTGTGGGGAGTGTTGAGTTTGTTTGTGTTTTAGCAGGTGCAGAATCTGGATAGATTTCATTGAAGAATGTTAAACTTATCAATTTCAAGAGAACACTAATCTCTCCACAAGTAAATCAGAGGATGCACAGCAAAAGTGGATTGTGCAAAGATTTGTGTTTCACCCACAGAAAATTGTAGACTTTAGGTTTTTTCATAAGTGTGTTTTTAATTATGTTATAGACTTTTTTTACTAAGTTTTAATGAGTTTTAGTAATGCCTGTGATTTTTCTGTTCATTTTACCATTGCTTTTCAATGGCAAAAGAAAAAGAGGGACAATCAATTAAATAATCAAAAGCATAACATTAAGTTTATCATAAATATAGTTTGTATTTAGAATTAAGTTTGTTCCTTTCATGTTAAACAGAACAATCAAAACCATGAGAAATATGAAGTGGGGTGCACTTCTGTAATACTAACCTCATTTTTCACCCCACGAGTTGCTTCAGTGCAAGCTCTCACACAATTAAAAATCCTAGCCTACTGGACAGAAAAATAAATTAATATTTCATCTAAAATGTTAAGTGAGCTTGCCACAAATATAGGTAGTATCTGTCATGCAGTTCTGCAAAACAGAGCAGCTGCCACTAATTTACTTCTTCTAGCCCAAGGTCATAGTTGTGAAGAATTTGAAAGAATGTGCTGTATGAACTTATCTGATCACGCTACATCTATCCATAAGCAAATACGAAAATTGACCGAGCTAACTCAACAGTTAAAGGTAGAGGATAGATTAGGTTTAAAAAGATAGCTAAAAGGATTGGGGATCGGACCATAGTTAAGAGACATTATCAAATACGGCATAATAGTTCTAAGCATAATTGTGATACTTTTGCTTGTTTTGCCCTGTGTGTTTACTTGCTTGCAAGGCTTGATGCAGCAGCTTTTGCAGAAAATGCTGAATGCACACCTTCTTGTACAAAAGGAAAACGGGAGAGATGAAGAGAGCCTGACAGAGGAATGGTTGAACGACAAGGGACATGATACTGTAAAATTAATCCAAATAGGGAGGGCTACGTGACTGCTGCAAAGTTTGCATGGCCCTGAAGAGTAGATAGTGTGCAGAAAACAGGATATTGAAACTGCTTGGTATGTAGAAGTAGATAGAGAAGAACAAAAGAGTACTAAGCTGTTCTAACTGCAAGGCCAGCTGGACAGGCATGTATCGATCATAAAGATACTTTTAAGATAATAGTACAAGTCACATAGCAACCAATCATGAGCTTGGCTTTTGCAATATGTATGAGCTAATTAACGAACATATATAAACTGTGTAATCTGTCACAATAAACTGAGACTTGATGATCATGATATCATGAGTCTTGTCTCCCGCGGCATTTTCCCTCTAACAGAACCACATTGTTGCAAAGATGAAGCATGCAATTAAAGTTCTTTCTAATAATTTGAGATGATTTAAATATATGTCAAATGAAATGCTATAGTCAAGGAACCAAAGCAGTCGAATGAATTGCCTATAAATTCCTTTGGCATGAAGCGTGTTGAGTGAAATGTTTATTTCTTCTAAGCAATAGGTCATAAGAGTGTTTAAATAAAGGTATAGTATATATAATGCACTGGAGCACAATCCATGGATTAGAGTGAAATTTCAACACTCAGTTCCTTTACTTAGAGAAGTCCACCTATGCCCAGATGGATTAATTAATTGTAGTGGTAGAAAATACAGGGTGTAAAACACAGCTGACTGTTGAGCTTAGTATATCACTATGTTGTAGAGAAACTCAAGAATCAAGAAAATTCTAAATAAGTAAATGCTAATTTGTCATGCAGTACTATGGTATTTTCAGGCAGCTAATCAAGAAAATTTGAATTGGAAGACCGTCAAACTTGTTTCATACAATAAAACTCTGAGAGACTTATCTACAAATAGAAACACAAGGAGCATCCTTTTTTGTACTCAGCAAAGAGCTGGAGTATGTTGTGCTGTTACGGAGGTTTATTTTTATAAACTACTCCAATGAATTTTATAAGCATGTAAAAGATTGTAAGTGCCCTGAAACATGTTTATTCTTGGACTGGCAATTACATACATGGATTCAGTTTTGATTTTCTTTAAAATAAAAATAAAAATATTTCTCTGGAGTAATTTGCTCTCGGTAACAAGAGTCATCTGCAAGAGAAATATCCAAACCAATTTCTGGGCAGTGGAAGTAGCTTTATTTTTTATAACATTCTTAGTACCTGTGACCAGGGTTGGTAGAGTGCCAGTCCTGCCAGCTTTAAGGAGCTGCATGTAAGTGTACCCTCGTTTCCTCAGAATCCCAGGGATGTGGACATTTCTTTGAGATGAGCTTTTAGGAAGCCCCAGAACATCTGGTGGTGTGACATCTTCCTGCATGCTCTGTTTCTGCACGTGATGTTTTCCAGTGCTTTCAAACATCCCTTCCCTTCTGTTTTTTCAGATGGTTATTTAGACCTATCTTGAGAGCTACTCTCTTCAGCCTCAGCTTTATCCAAGATACAATATGGTTATTATATAACCTAGTATTTTTTCATTTTACTTACATTTCATTACATAACCTAGTATTTTACATTGTTACTTGCACAGCAGAATAACTGCAGAACTCTGCTCGATCCAGGTTATACTGAAAACTAAAAAAAATGCTATTTTTACATGCCTGACATTTTTCTTGCATATTTGAGCTTAGGTATTATGTTTGCTCATTTCAGGAGTGCTTCTGAACCACAGTCCAGAAAGAAGAAAAATCTTCTTGGTTGAAGTTGAACATTTGTCTCTAAGAGTAAGAACAAAGCCATGCCAGTGCTTTCAGAAGACTCAGGTAATTCAGCTGCATGCTTTCAACAGAGCAGTGACTGAAATCTTGTCATACCTGTTTCACACATAAAAATAATTTAAATAGGAGTAAAATGTAATAGAATTAAGATAATTCAACTGAAGTTTCTGAGCAATTACCTACAAGAAGGAAGGTGGAATGTAAAAGGTGAAAATTAATAAAGTTTGTCAGGATCAGTTTCCTACTAACCCTAGAGCACCCAAATATACTCTGATAGACCTGAATATACTCTGATAGACTTGAATATATTCTGATAGATCTGAATATATTCTGATAGACCTGAATATATTCTGATAGGCAGAATTGGACCCCTCAGTGTAACAGTGCCTTCTACATGTGCTTACTAAAGATCAGCCCATATATCTCTGCTGCTTGCTGTGTCATTTCTTAATATTTTCTGAACAGGGGTTGATAAACATTGTAAATATCCTTCCTTTTAACTTAAAATAAGTGTCTTTGTTCAAGGCTACTTTACTAGCTTCTCCAGTATGCTGCCCAGGAGAAGTCACAGATAATAAATGATGCTTAGGATTAAAGCAGGAGTGAGTTTGAGTCTCCTGGATCAAAATCCACTCTAAGGTTCGTGGAGAGAATAGCCACAGGAATAGATTTGAACCCCCTCCACCTTTTTATATTTCCTGTTTTGTTTTGGTCCTGTGTTCCCAGACATGGTTCACCGGGAAAAATCTGGCCTTTGTCTGGCTCTGTGTGTTGCAAAATTGGGATATTTAAATATTTTTTTAGAAAACTAGCCACAAGCTTTGATTCCACCACAATGGAAATCTACACTTTATCCTTTCTTCCTCTGGTCAGGCCTGGCTTTTTATAGGTGCCTCAGAGTGGAAGGGGCAGGATAACACTTGTAAGCAAAGCTGCTGGGGAGGTAGAGCTGCTACCTGTGCAAAAAAAGGTCATTCAATCAGTTTGAGAGTCTGCTGTGGTACTAAAATTTCAAATTTGTAAGAGGGGAAACAAAGGGTTCTGGAAACAAGGAGTAATAAACATGAAGTGTTAAATGTGAAAGATAATTTCTTAAGAAATATATATTGCTTTGTTAGATTTTGCCTTAATATGATGGTGTGCTTGACACTTATGAGGGGAGTGTTGCAAAATGAGCTGTGGATAAACACGAGATAATCACAAGTCTCTGCAAATGTGATGATCATCAATGTGATACCCAAATAAATGTAGTGACTGTTAAGACTGCAGTAGAAGGTCCTGTGAGAAATGCTGTGTAGAATGTTTTTGTTCTGTCCTGAATCTAAATTTAGGGTTGCATGAAACTTTGGCCCTTTTGACATCTCAGCTAAGACCTGATTCAAATCATAAAGAGGAAATGGGATTCCTTAGGGATGTCTTCAGTGAAAGAAGTCTCAGCTACCTGATGAAGGTAAAAGTTTGTATTTATTTATGTACATTCTCCTTACAGTTTACTTTTTCTCTGTTCCCTTGATTTATCAACCATTTACTTTGCCAAACCTTTTTTTTAAGAATTCTGTACTGACCAAAGCATATGTGTGCTTAAGAACAAACACTAATAATGTTTGACAATTAATATGTTGAACATATTAAAACCGAGATCAAGGAGTAGAATGTTGCTGGCAGAGGTTCCAAAAAGTGCAAGAGGCTCCAGGGAATGGGGAAAATATGCAGATGGGATAGAAAACCTAATATCCCATTGAGTATGGGATAGAAAACTTCATATATGGGATAGAAAACCTCACATGCCATTGAATATGGGACAGAAACCCTCACATATGGGATAGAAAACCTCACATTCCATTGCATATGGGATAGAAAACCTAACACCCAACCTATAATAAAATCCCCTAATATAACTTTAGTTGCCAAGTATTGGTTATGCAAAAGCCAGATGATGCCTCTTCACAGAGATAATCTAGTTTATGAATGTATGGGAAATTAATTCAATAGTCCAGTTTTAATTTTTTAATGTGGAGGTGGGTTTTTTTGGGGGTGTTATTTGGTGGGGGTGTTTTGTTTTAATTTTGGTTCTGAGTTTCTTTGGGGTGGGTGTGCTAGGGAAGAAGTAAAGGGTTTGGGTTTGGGTGTTTGCTTTCCAGCCTTAGCACAGGGATGTGGCTTCCTCAGAGAGGGTGGTAAGGATGCTCAGTAGGGGAACATGAGGCACTTTGCCAAAATATTCCTTATGTCTTTGACAGATGTGGAGTCAGTCTGAGTGCCAGCAGTGTCTGCAGGGGAGCTGTGGACAGTTCATCTATCACAACACTGGGGGTGGCACAAAGCTCTTCTGGTCTGCCCACTGCTCAGAAATCCTTGCTCCTGGCTGTGGAACTTCTGGCTGTGGAACTCCTCCTCAGCCTGTGTCCGGCCAATCTTCAGCCTTGAGACTTTCTAGAACGGTGTTCCCTGAGTCATGAGAGTTGAGTTTCAAGTCCCGCACCCAGGGATTCCACTGCTGGGCAGCATAAAACAGTGTTCCCAACTGCTGTCCTCAAGAGCTGTAGCCCCCTGTGACCTGTGTCCCTTCTCCCATCAGAGCTTTGTTTTGCTGGTGCCTGGCTTGGGAGTCCTTGCCTTGCACAGGAGACTGGACTGGACTACAAACACATGCTAACAGTGGTAACAGGCAACTTTATTTACACAACTAAATAAATTTCAGCATTTGTGCATGCAGAGGAGGAAGATTGGCAGGACAGAGGACGCCTTTGACCTGAGGCTGCCTTTGGACGAGCAGGCACTGCCCCAGTATGTAATGGTCATGGTCCACTGCAGCCTGCAGTGGATCCTGTTCATCCTGCTGCCCATGTCTTTTTTCTCATGAGGCCCAGCAGTATCTGGTGCACGCGAGTTAAGAATTTCACCACTATCTGGTATGGATGTGGAGCAGGCAAGAGAGGTTGCATTGACATTGGCTCCTCAGAGGGGTTTGAGGTCGACTCTGGCTCTGGTGTGGCTGTTGCAGTTGAGTGATTAGGAGTGGGAGTACAGCAGCCTGACTCTGTTGGTGCTGACTCTGGCTGCTCCAAGGGGGCTGAGCTGAAGGTTGGCTCTGGTCTTGGAGTAGCTGTTTCAGCTGACTCTGGACATGGAGTGGGAGTAGAGCAGCCTGACTCTGTTGGTGTTGGCTCTGGCTGCTCAAAAGGGGTTGAGCTGAAGGTTGGCTCTGGTGCTGGAGTGGCTGTTTCAGCTGACTCTGGACATGGAGTGGGAGTAGAGCAGCCTGACTCTGTTGGTGTTGGCTCTGGCTGCTCAAAAGAGGTTGAGCTGAAGGTTGGCTCTGGTGCTGGAGTGGCTGTTTCAGCTGACTCTGGACATGGAGTGGGAGTAGAGCAGCCTGACTCTGTTGGTGCTGACTCTGGCTGCTCCAAGGGGGCTGAGCTGAAGGTTGGCTCTGGTCTTGGAGTAGCTGTTTCAGCTGACTCAGGATATGGAGTGGGAGTAGAGCAGTTTGACTCTGTCAGTGTTGGCTCTGGCTGCTCAAGAGGGGTTGAGATGTAGGTTGTCTCTGGTGCTAGAGTGTCTGTTCCAGGTGGACGCATGCCCATCTGAATCAGGATCCAGTTGTAGAAGTACTGAGTGGAGGTGTAGACTCCCGGGCGTTTTGTTCTGACACAGCCTTTTCCCCAGCTGGTCACTCCAACAAGCCAAAAGTAGCCAGCATGGTTATCTTTGCACACCAGAGGCCCTCCACTGTCACCCTGCAACAGAGGAAAGAGGATTAGGGTGCTGTTGGGTGGCTGCTGTCAGCACTAGAGGCCTGTTTCTCTCTTGCAGCCCCTGCCACAGCTGTATTCATGGTACAAAAAGGCTTTGCTCAGGTGCTGGAGTCTCAAGAACCTTAGCTGGGAACAGGGTGGGTGTCTGTGAAGGCCCCCTTTTGTATCTGCACAGTGATCCTGGATGGGCAGAGCATAGATCATCCAGAATCTGGATCTGTGGGCTGCTGAGAACACTGGATGGGCTTTCTGGGCAGAGGGGCAGGCCTGGGGAACACGGTCACTTGGCAAGGAAACTCCAGCAGTGGAGGAAAAGTGGTTTGCCAGACAAAGCCCATGGTGACGGGGTACCTTCGCTGCTGGCTCCCAGCACTCATACCTGGCAGGTGTCCATGCCACCCCGTGGGTAGCCAGCACACAGGTTGTGGGTGTGGATGGCCCCAGCGTACCGACGGCTGCTGTTAACCAGCCGGATATCCAGGAGACGGACCTTGGCTTCCTGCAGGACATCACTCGGACCCTGAGCTGCAAGCACAGGAAGGAATGGGCACCCAGCAGCTCTTTGCCAGTTCCACTCCCCTGTCTGGGGGTGAACTCATTCCCTAGGGCTTGGCTTTGCCTCTGGAGCAGTTGTTGAAGCGCTGTGTCCTTTCTGTCTGCCTTTGGGGAGCAGGCCAGGCCCAGCTCTCCAGAGGCATACATCCTACAGCCTGACTTTGGTTTGTGCTGTCAGGAAGCCAAACCCATCTTGCTGGTGTGCCCAGCTCACCCTCAGGGCCCTTTTTGGGAACTCACCTTTTGCAGTGGCAGAACCCCAGCCAGCAATGTAGCAGGTTTTCAGCTCTGACACTGTGAGCGAGGCGTTGGGCACGCAGGCAAGCTGGACGTAGTCACTGCACTCCACGGGCTTGTCCAGCTCCAGCAGGGCGATGTCGTTCTGCTGGGAATCAGCCGTGTACTCCTGGTGGGCCAGGAGCCGCTTGATGTGGCGCACCTGAGTTTCAGGGCCCAGATGGGTCAGCTTGGTGGCCCCGATCAGCACACGCCACATGGTGACATTCCTGCAAGGCAGAGAGGGGTCTGAGGAAGAGCAGAGCCGTGTGCTGTTGATGCCTTAGGATTTTAGCTTTTGTATTTTTCATCCATTTGTAATCCTGCAGTTTTTTACTGTATAACTAAATTCTGCACACAGTGTGAGCTGCTGCTGCTTTCCCATTCTGGTCACAAAAATTCCTCTCCAGGCCTGGCAATCAAGGATACCTCACTGCCTCAGGCCTCGAGAGATGGAAACAAAAGTGAGTTGAGGGGAGCAAACTGGGGGTAAATGACTTCATTACCTGAAGCTGTAATTAGAAGATTAACCCTAAATATGCAAATGGACCAAATTTATAGGTGTGAAAACCTTTGACCCGTGGTCAATTTTGGGTTGTAGCACTTGGGGGGGTCTTTTGTTTTGCCTAAAATGGACCTGGAGGCCCTTCAATAAATATAATCACTTTTTATTCCTTGTCTGGCCTGTTTTTAGGTAGTCCTGAAAAGGCATCACTGTGGCAGCTCAGCACTTCCCTTCCTTCTGCTTCTCAAGGCAGAGAGGAAAGCAGGGCAATGAGGAGTGTGACTGCCCTAGCATGCCTTAGGCTCCAGGAATGCCACACTGGAGGCTGCTGGGCAGCAGTGGCACGAGCCCAGCCTTCTGAGCAGTCCCTCAGTTGGGCCCCGTAGTATTGAGGTGCTGCAGGCTGGGCAACTGTTTGTGTGGTGAGGATACCCTCATTCCCTGCTCCTCCTTACCTGGCCTGGAGGAAGCAATGGGCTGCTGTGAGGACCCACTGTGGGCTGATGAGGGACCCTCCACATGTATGGCCGGTGCCTATTTTCCTGGGGTCCTGGATGCTGACAATCCAGGGCCAGGCCCCTGGCAGGGCACCTGTGCCAGTCACAATTCGGTAGTCAGCATCTATGGAGTTGTAGTCAGAAGCCATGGGCCGGAGCCCACAGGTCCCTCTGGAAGCACAAAATCATTACTGCCCTTCTGTTCCAGTTCTGTACCTGGGTGCTGGCAAGGAGGCTCCCACATGGGGTTTGGGGTGTGGCAATGGGGGACAAGCACCCTCCTAGAGCCTGGGGCCATACCTGCAGTTGCCCCAGGTACCATGTGCAGGTCTGTACACAGCCAGCAGGATGAAGAGGTACAGGTACAGAAGATTCATCGCTGTCAGCAGCATCTGTCAGCTGAAAGAGACAAAAGCTTGTCTCTTCCAGTGCAGTCTCTGACGAGTGCTGCAGCAACTGCACTGTCCATGGCACCTGGGGCTGATGTCACAGAGTGGGTGGTTCCAGGTTCTGGGCACAGTGTCCTCAGAGGGCAGGGAAAGGCCACAGCCTCACAGAACCACAGAATGGTTTGGGCTGGAAGGGACCTTGAAGGTTGTGAAAGGCAAAAGGGGTCCCTTGCCTCGCACATGCAAAACGACACCATGGGCAGACAAATCTGGCACAGAGGGAAAGTCACTCCAAAGGCAGTGTTTGGTCAGAGAGGGTGCTCAGAGCCACCACACGATGGAGAAAACTAGCACATCAAAGTTAGAAAGAGGACAGGAAGGAACAATGCCATGTGCAAACTACTTGGGGGGATGCTTCAAGGCACATAAGCCTTAGCTGATGGAACAAACCTGGAAACTCCTGAGTGTTGCAAGAGGAATTGCTGACCATGGCAGAGTGCGAGAAGCTGACAGGAGTTTCAATGCCATGAGGAAGCCCTTCTGAGTCTGTTTATACATTCTCCATGTCTGGAGCAGGGTGAGTACTGCAAATGCCTCAGTGCTGCCTCTTGCTTTGGAGACTGGTGCTGGAGGTCATGGCTGCAGAAAACAAGGGACTGAGATGGAGAGTGCTCATGCACTCACTTTTGTGGTTTGGGAATGGCATTCCCCAGTCTGGTGTTTCCACTGGAACACTGCAAACCACTGCTCCTCACTCCCTTCTCCCTCTCCCCTCCCTTCTCTGGTGGGCTTGAGAATAGAACTGGAAGCACAAAAGTTAAAGACTGTGGGTTGAGACAAGAACAATATAGTGGAAACAGCAATGAAACAAGAAAATGAGCAGTAACCGCAACAATATGGACTGGGACAATTCACATGCAACCATCCACCCCATAGAGCCTGGCAGTACCCAACCAGGCTGTCATGCATGTTATCCAGCGGAGATTTCTTCCCCTGTCCCTGGAAAATGTTGTGGAGTGGTTCAGAACAACCTCCACGTCCTGGCCATGCCCTGTCCTGGTTATGGCAAAAATTTACCCCATCCTGGCCAGAACCAGGACATTCACCCTCATGATCTGCCCCACAGCTTTGGAATCTGTGCCAGAAGGTCTGGCAGGGCAGGGAGGGCAGTCACCAGGGATTGGCAGACGTTGGAAACTCCTTATCCCTCTCTCTGGCCCCTGGTTTTCCTTGTTTTATGGAATGGAAGAACACATGTCCAACTCCTCCCAGTATCTCCTTCACTGGAAATCCTCCGTGCTTTGATTCCTTCTCTGACATTCTGCTGCACCTGGGGAATGCAGTGGGAAAACCCAAGGCTTTGTGTGAAGGTCACTCCCTCAGCACTTCACCTGAGGTGCACAGGAAGGCTGCCCTGGCTCTACCACACCTCATCCAGAACACCTGGAAGCTCTTCCCTCCCCATTCACACACTCCCCTGCCTTGTCCTCCTCATCCCACAGGGATGCACAGAGGGGCTACCACACTTCACGGTTTGGTAGCCCTGATACCACACTCCTGACTGGAATGGGGTGACCCTGGGGCAGTTTTGGCCTGCATCAGTTCCATGTCCTGCCTCAGCACACCCAGGTTCTCTGTTGGCGTCTGTGCTCATCTCTGCAGCTTTGCTGTCCTGCACCAGGAGTTTGCTGAATAAAATCATCCTCTAGAAAGGACATGTGACACAAGCCCAGGAGTAAGCAGCACCATGGGAGAGTTCAGCAAGGTGCCCTGGGGACAGCCAGGCCAGGCAGGGGAAGGTGGGGGGACCACGGCCTCACTGAAGCAGCCACATTGTACAGCACAAAAAATAAAGCTAAATAAATGCTGGGATGAAATACAGCACTGCTGGGACTGCTCCATTTAGCAAATAACAGTTGTGGGGGAGATTTACAGATGTACTGGGTACATCTGGGAACTGGGGCTCCTGCTGGAAGTCTTCAATCTTGAAGCTCCCAGTTCCCAAAGCTGGTAAATCCTTCCCAGCAATGGCTCCTGAGGCAGGGAGAGGGGTGGAAAGCCAAGGATGGGGCAGAGATCAGAAGGAGCTGGGGAGCTCAGAGAGGTCTTCAAGGGGAAGAGGATTTGTCTGAAAGGCCCTCACTTTTCTGGTCATCTTGGCAACTCTGGCAGGTTTAACAGGAGGTTTGTCTGGAAACAAGACAGGGACATATTGGCATGATGGGTGCTGGCATATTCCAGTCTTAGGCTTTGCAGAGAGAGATTTGCTGTTTCCCCATAGGCCACAGAGGATTTTAATATGAGGTGAACTCCCCAAGCTTGCATCCACCCTGTTCCATGGCCTCTGGCTCTGAGAAATGCTCTCCTGTGCACCCTGCTTCATTCCCTCAGATCAATGGCTGATGTGCCAGCAGCTCCTGCTCCAGAAGGGCAGCACATGATGAAGGTGCCACCCCTGCAGCTGAAAAGAAGGTTCCTTTTGCCATGGCATTCCAGGAGGTCATAAGACACATCATCAATGGAGTCTGAAAAAAAGAAAAATTAGAAGTTGAGGCAGCTGCATTTACCAGTGTGGGCAGTCCAGAGAGAACTGCCTGGACCTGACCCAGTTTGTGGATCAGAGCCAGAAATAGGTTCCCTTAGCTAGAAATGAGACCTCTCTACCCAGAGAGCCAGCTGCTTGCCATTCCATTGCTCCCTGGCCACAAGCAGCACTTCATCCATGAGCTCTCACCCCACAGAGCCCCTAGGTAACCCTGAAAAGACTCCTTCAGTATCAGGGGCTGCAAGAGACCTCTAGATGAGCAGCTAGAGGATTAGGTGAGGAGAAGAACTGAAATAAAATGCGTGTTTTTCCCTGGATTTGTGGAAGACAACAAGAAAGAAATACAGGACCCCAAAAAACAAACCCACTCGATGGGAGAGGCAGGTGAGCACCTCTGGTTCAGGAATTACAGAATGCACTCAACTGCAGCTTGCAGACAAGGATCCTGGCACGTTCCAGCAGCCAGCACTGCCACCTGATCCCAGCATCCCTCTGCCCCATGGATTTACACAGGACCCCAAAGCCCCAGTGGTCAGTGAAAGGAAAACATCCAACTGTCCACACTTGGCAACCTACTCCTGGGTTCTGCAGCCTGTGGAGAAAGACAAATTCCCTCACTAGAAAACTAAGCTGGTTTGAGCTGGGCTTTCTCAAAGCACACTAAAGGCAGAGGTGGGCTTCTCCGTGCTGTTTGGGAAGTGGCACATGAACCACACGGGAATCAGAGAGAGATTATCAACTCCAGAGGCACTGCTGAGCGCAGCCTCTCCTGACTCCAGCTGGGCTCCAGCCCCGAGGTGACCTGTGCCTCCAAACAGAGGGGCCAGAGTGACCTGCACTGACCAGGCCGGCCACAGCTCCGTGTCACACTGACCACTGCAGCGTCCAGCCAGTCCCTCCAGAGGCTCTTCCAATCTCCACCTCCACCTTACAGGGGCATGGAACGCCGCTGATCACACCCGCTGCTCCCTGACCTGCAGCCAGAGGAAGATTTCCTCATTTGCTGCTGTGGCCAGTGGCACCTCTCTGTAGCAGGTTTTGCGTCCTGCTCGGTGCCCCAGTGCTCCAGACAGGCTGGCTCCGTGCTGCTGGGCCTCTCCCGGTCCCTCTGAGCAGGGCTGCAGCCGAGTCTTCAGAACAGCCCCAATTCCCCAAAACAGCCCCCAAAACAGCCCGGCGCTGTCTGTGTGGGGAACATCAAACCCACACCAAGGAATGGCTTTGCCCAGTGCCCCGGGATGGAGCAGCCCCGGCCTGCTCCACCAGAGCCCAGGGCGGCTCTGGGAGCCCTGAGGGCACGAGAGAAGGAAACTTCAGCGTGAGGGTCTGCAGCGGCCAGGGGAACACCAGCGCCTCCGAGCCGCCCTGCCAGACACGTACGGCCCTCCACCACCCTCGCAGTGGTGCGGGAATGTGCTCGCTGCTGAGGGCGGCCTCGCGGCTCGGCGAGCAGCTCGGGCAGGGCCGCCGCTGTCCGCTCCGTGCGGAGCGCAGCCTCCTCCGGACGCGGCCGTGAGGCGGTCTGGGCCCTCGGGTGTCGCCTCCGGCAGAATCAGCGGCTCGGTGGAGCTCACACGAAGCTCTCCCTGGGGCGGGACAGCCCTTGCCCGTGGGGTGTCGGGCGGGCCCCGGGCCGGCCGAGGGTTGCCCGGCTGAGCCCGGGGCCGCCCCTGACGTGGGGCTCTGGGGCAGAGTCCGGCCCGCGGTGCCCAGCAGGGATGCGCGGTTCTGTCTGTGCTCGGGCAGCACCAGAGTAGAGTTTTTCCCTGCTACAGTACCTACGCTACCCCGCGAAAGAGCATCGCTCAGGTTTGACAGGAGGAGAAATCTGTGTGGCCGTCAGCTATCACCTATGGCCCGGTCAGGATACTGATGGATTTTCTGACCTATTCGCTAGGGTCGTGTAAAATGTTAAACTGCAGATGCTTTCTGAAAGCAACTAGTGCTTTGAATGGTACAATCTGGATTACAGAAGCTTTATGTAGTGTTAGGCTGTGAACCACAATAGGTTTATTCTACAAGTTAATAGGGATATGCCAGATCATGTTACACTTCTGTTTTATCTTCTGTTTTGACCCTATGGCAAGCATCAGTTGGGTTTATTTAGCTCTTTATTAGCCCTTTATTTAGCTCTTAGCATTTTTCACATTTTGTGTGAAAAATGAATTAACTTTTAGGTAGATATTTTTAAAGAGGAAAAATGTATTTGTGCCTATTGATGCTGCAGTGATTTGTGGTTTTGAGACCCATCTTGCAAAATACCACATGCTGAGGCTGATTGTCATAGCTCTGAAGCCAGCCCTGGGTATGGAATGCTTTTCATTCTTTGGAGTGTTCATTCCAGGCAGTTCTGTGTAACGAGATCTTTACAGAGCATGGAAGATGCCTCTAGGGGAAGTCTCCATTTTGATTGCTGTGCCTAGACTAATTCTGATACTCCTGAGTTTGCTGTCAGGTTTTTACGATGCTGAAATGTGTGTTTTCCAGGTTCCTGTGTGGGCTATTTTTCACTAAGAATCTAGAAAATATCTTGGCTTTTCGTGGGGTTTAGTGCAAAATAGGTTTGACTGTAGGAACCACATTGTTGCAAAGATGAAGCATGCAATTAAAGTTCTTTCTAATAATTTGAGATGATTTAAATATATGTCAAATGAAATGCCATAGTCAAGGAACCAAAGCAGTCGAATGAATTGCCTATAAATTCCTTTGGCATGAAGCGTGTTGAGTGAAATGTTTATTTCTTCTAAGCAATAGGTCATAAGAGTGTTTAAATAAAGGTATAGTATATATAATGCACTGGAGCACAATCCATGGATTAGAGTGAAATTTCAACACTCAGTTCCTTTACTTAGAGAAGTCCACCTATGCCCAGATGGATTAATTAATTGTAGTGGTAGAAAATACAGGGTGTAAAACACAGCTGACTGTTGAGCTTAGTATATCACTATGTTGTAGAGAAACTCAAGAATCAAGAAAATTCTAAATAAGTAAATGCTAATTTGTCATGCAGTACTATGGTATTTTCAGGCAGCTAATCAAGAAAATTTGAATTGGAAGACCGTCAAACTTGTTTCATACAATAAAACTCTGAGAGACTTATCTACAAATAGAAACACAAGGAGCATCCTTTTTTGTACTCAGCAAAGAGCTGGAGTATGTTGTGCTGTTACGGAGGTTTATTTTTATAAACTACTCCAATGAATTTTATAAGCATGTAAAAGATTGTAAGTGCCCTGAAACATGTTTATTCTTGGACTGGCAATTACATACATGGATTCAGTTTTGATTTTCTTTAAAATAAAAATAAAAATATTTCTCTGGAGTAATTTGCTCTCGGTAACAAGAGTCATCTGCAAGAGAAATATCCAAACCAATTTCTGGGCAGTGGAAGTAGCTTTATTTTTTATAACATTCTTAGTACCTGTGACCAGGGTTGGTAGAGTGCCAGTCCTGCCAGCTTTAAGGAGCTGCATGTAAGTGTACCCTCGTTTCCTCAGAATCCCAGGGATGTGGACATTTCTTTGAGATGAGCTTTTAGGAAGCCCCAGAACATCTGGTGGTGTGACATCTTCCTGCATGCTCTGTTTCTGCACGTGATGTTTTCCAGTGCTTTCAAACATCCCTTCCCTTCTGTTTTTTCAGATGGTTATTTAGACCTATCTTGAGAGCTACTCTCTTCAGCCTCAGCTTTATCCAAGATACAATATGGTTATTATATAACCTAGTATTTTTTCATTTTACTTACATTTCATTACATAACCTAGTATTTTACATTGTTACTTGCACAGCAGAATAACTGCAGAACTCTGCTCGATCCAGGTTATACTGAAAACTAAAAAAAATGCTATTTTTACATGCCTGACATTTTTCTTGCATATTTGAGCTTAGGTATTATGTTTGCTCATTTCAGGAGTGCTTCTGAACCACAGTCCAGAAAGAAGAAAAATCTTCTTGGTTGAAGTTGAACATTTGTCTCTAAGAGTAAGAACAAAGCCATGCCAGTGCTTTCAGAAGACTCAGGTAATTCAGCTGCATGCTTTCAACAGAGCAGTGACTGAAATCTTGTCATACCTGTTTCACACATAAAAATAATTTAAATAGGAGTAAAATGTAATAGAATTAAGATAATTCAACTGAAGTTTCTGAGCAATTACCTACAAGAAGGAAGGTGGAATGTAAAAGGTGAAAATTAATAAAGTTTGTCAGGATCAGTTTCCTACTAACCCTAGAGCACCCAAATATACTCTGATAGACCTGAATATACTCTGATAGACTTGAATATATTCTGATAGATCTGAATATATTCTGATAGACCTGAATATATTCTGATAGGCAGAATTGGACCCCTCAGTGTAACAGTGCCTTCTACATGTGCTTACTAAAGATCAGCCCATATATCTCTGCTGCTTGCTGTGTCATTTCTTAATATTTTCTGAACAGGGGTTGATAAACATTGTAAATATCCTTCCTTTTAACTTAAAATAAGTGTCTTTGTTCAAGGCTACTTTACTAGCTTCTCCAGTATGCTGCCCAGGAGAAGTCACAGATAATAAATGATGCTTAGGATTAAAGCAGGAGTGAGTTTGAGTCTCCTGGATCAAAATCCACTCTAAGGTTCGTGGAGAGAATAGCCACAGGAATAGATTTGAACCCCCTCCGCCTTTTTATATTTCCTGTTTTGTTTTGGTCCTGTGTTCCCAGACATGGTTCACCGGGAAAAATCTGGCCTTTGTCTGGCTCTGTGTGTTGCAAAATTGGGATATTTAAATATTTTTTTAGAAAACTAGCCACAAGCTTTGATTCCACCACAATGGAAATCTACACTTTATCCTTTCTTCCTCTGGTCAGGCCTGGCTTTTTATAGGTGCCTCAGAGTGGAAGGGGCAGGATAACACTTGTAAGCAAAGCTGCTGGGGAGGTAGAGCTGCTACCTGTGCAAAAAAAGGTCATTCAATCAGTTTGAGAGTCTGCTGTGGTACTAAAATTTCAAATTTGTAAGAGGGGAAACAAAGGGTTCTGGAAACAAGGAGTAATAAACATGAAGTGTTAAATGTGAAAGATAATTTCTTAAGAAATATATATTGCTTTGTTAGATTTTGCCTTAATATGATGGTGTGCTTGACACTTATGAGGGGAGTGTTGCAAAATGAGCTGTGGATAAACACGAGATAATCACAAGTCTCTGCAAATGTGATGATCATCAATGTGATACCCAAATAAATGTAGTGACTGTTAAGACTGCAGTAGAAGGTCCTGTGAGAAATGCTGTGTAGAATGTTTTTGTTCTGTCCTGAATCTAAATTTAGGGTTGCATGAAACTTTGGCCCTTTTGACATCTCAGCTAAGACCTGATTCAAATCATAAAGAGGAAATGGGATTCCTTAGGGATGTCTTCAGTGAAAGAAGTCTCAGCTACCTGATGAAGGTAAAAGTTTGTATTTATTTATGTACATTCTCCTTACAGTTTACTTTTTCTCTGTTCCCTTGATTTATCAACCATTTACTTTGCCAAACCTTTTTTTTAAGAATTCTGTACTGACCAAAGCATATGTGTGCTTAAGAACAAACACTAATAATGTTTGACAATTAATATGTTGAACATATTAAAACCGAGATCAAGGAGTAGAATGTTGCTGGCAGAGGTTCCAAAAAGTGCAAGAGGCTCCAGGGAATGGGGAAAATATGCAGATGGGATAGAAAACCTAATATCCCATTGAGTATGGGATAGAAAACTTCATATATGGGATAGAAAACCTCACATGCCATTGAATATGGGACAGAAACCCTCACATATGGGATAGAAAACCTCACATTCCATTGCATATGGGATAGAAAACCTAACACCCAACCTATAATAAAATCCCCTAATATAACTTTAGTTGCCAAGTATTGGTTATGCAAAAGCCAGATGATGCCTCTTCACAGAGATAATCTAGTTTATGAATGTATGGGAAATTAATTCAATAGTCCAGTTTTAATTTTTTAATGTGGAGGTGGGTTTTTTTGGGGGTGTTATTTGGTGGGGGTGTTTTGTTTTAATTTTGGTTCTGAGTTTCTTTGGGGTGGGTGTGCTAGGGAAGAAGTAAAGGGTTTGGGTTTGGGTGTTTGCTTTCCAGCCTTAGCACAGGGATGTGGCTTCCTCAGAGAGGGTGGTAAGGATGCTCAGTAGGGGAACATGAGGCACTTTGCCAAAATATTCCTTATGTCTTTGACAGATGTGGAGTCAGTCTGAGTGCCAGCAGTGTCTGCAGGGGAGCTGTGGACAGTTCATCTATCACAACACTGGGGGTGGCACAAAGCTCTTCTGGTCTGCCCACTGCTCAGAAATCCTTGCTCCTGGCTGTGGAACTTCTGGCTGTGGAACTCCTCCTCAGCCTGTGTCCGGCCAATCTTCAGCCTTGAGACTTTCTAGAACGGTGTTCCCTGAGTCATGAGAGTTGAGTTTCAAGTCCCGCACCCAGGGATTCCACTGCTGGGCAGCATAAAACAGTGTTCCCAACTGCTGTCCTCAAGAGCTGTAGCCCCCTGTGACCTGTGTCCCTTCTCCCATCAGAGCTTTGTTTTGCTGGTGCCTGGCTTGGGAGTCCTTGCCTTGCACAGGAGACTGGACTGGACTACAAACACATGCTAACAGTGGTAACAGGCAACTTTATTTACACAACTAAATAAATTTCAGCATTTGTGCATGCAGAGGAGGAAGATTGGCAGGACAGAGGACGCCTTTGACCTGAGGCTGCCTTTGGACGAGCAGGCACTGCCCCAGTATGTAATGGTCATGGTCCACTGCAGCCTGCAGTGGATCCTGTTCATCCTGCTGCCCATGTCTTTTTTCTCATGAGGCCCAGCAGTATCTGGTGCACCCGAGTTAAGAATTTCACCACTATCTGGTATGGATGTGGAGCAGGCAAGAGAGGTTGCATTGACATTGGCTCCTCAGAGGGGTTTGAGGTCGACTCTGGCTCTGGTGTGGCTGTTGCAGTTGAGTGATCAGGAGTGGGAGTACAGCAGCCTGACTCTGTTGGTGTTGGCTCTGGCTGCTCAAAAGAGGTTGAGCTGAAGGTTGGCTCTGGTGCTGGAGTGGCTGTTTCAGCTGACTCTGGACATGGAGTGGGAGTGGAGCAGCCTGACTCTGTTGGTGTTGGCTCTGGCTGCTCAAAAGGGGTTGAGCTGAAGGTTGGCTCTGGTGCTGGAGTGGCTGTTTCAGCTGACTCTGGACATGGAGTGGGAGTAGAGCAGCCTGACTCTGTTGGTGTTGGCTCTGGCTGCTCAAAAGAGGTTGAGCTGACGGTTGGCTCTGGTGCTGGAGTGGCTGTTTCAGCTGACTCTGGACATGGAGTGGGAGTAGAGCGGCCTGACTCTGTTGGTGCTGACTCTGGCTGCTCCAAGGGGGCTGAGCTGAAGGTTGGCTCTGGTCTTGGAGTAGCTGTTTCAGCTGACTCAGGATATGGAGTGGGAGTAGAGCAGTTTGACTCTGTCAGTGTTGGCTCTGGCTGCTCAAGAGGGGTTGAGATGTAGGTTGTCTCTGGTGCTAGAGTGTCTGTTCCAGGTGGACGCATGCCCATCTGAATCAGGATCCAGTTGTAGAAGTACTGAGTGGAGGTGTAGACTCCCGGGCGTTTTGTTCTGACACAGCCTTTTCCCCAGCTGGTCACTCCAACAAGCCAAAAGTAGCCAGCAAGGTTATCTTTGCACACCAGAGGCCCTCCACTGTCACCCTGCAACAGAGGAAAGAGGATTAGGGTGCTGTTGGGTGGCTGCTGTCAGCACTAGAGGCCTGTTTCTCTCTTGCAGCCCCTGCCACAGCTGTATTCATGGTACAAAAAGGCTTTGCTCAGGTGCTGGAGTCTCAAGAACCTTAGCTGGGAACAGGGTGGGTGTCTGTGAAGGCCCCCTTTTGTATCTGCACAGTGATCCTGGATGGGCAGAGCATAGATCATCCAGAATCTGGATCTGTGGGCTGCTGAGAACACTGGATGGGCTTTCTGGGCAGAGGGGCAGGCCTGGGGAACACGGTCACTTGGCAAGGAAACTCCAGCAGTGGAGGAAAAGTGGTTTGCCAGACAAAGCCCATGGTGACGGGGTACCTTCGCTGCTGGCTCCCAGCACTCATACCTGGCAGGTGTCCATGCCACCCCGTGGGTAGCCAGCACACAGGTTGTGGGTGTGGATGGCCCCAGCGTACCGACGGCTGCTGTTAACCAGCCGGATATCCAGGAGACGGACCTTGGCTTCCTGCAGGACATCACTCGGACCCTGAGCTGCAAGCACAGGAAGGAATGGGCACCCAGCAGCTCTTTGCCAGTTCCACTCCCCTGTCTGGGGGTGAACTCATTCCCTAGGGCTTGGCTTTGCCTCTGGAGCAGTTGTTGAAGCGCTGTGTCCTTTCTGTCTGCCTTTGGGGAGCAGGCCAGGCCCAGCTCTCCAGAGGCATACATCCTACAGCCTGACTTTGGTTTGTGCTGTCAGGAAGCCAAACCCATCTTGCTGGTGTGCCCAGCTCACCCTCAGGGCCCTTTTTGGGAACTCACCTTTTGCAGTGGCAGAACCCCAGCCAGCAATGTAGCAGGTTTTCAGCTCTGACACTGTGAGCGAGGCGTTGGGCACGCAGGCAAGCTGGACGTAGTCACTGCACTCCACGGGCTTGTCCAGCTCCAGCAGGGCGATGTCGTTCTGCTGGGAATCAGCCGTGTACTCCTGGTGGGCCAGGAGCCGCTTGATGTGGCGCACCTGAGTTTCAGGGCCCAGATGGGTCAGCTTGGTGGCCCCGATCAGCACACGCCACATGGTGACATTCCTGCAAGGCAGAGAGGGGTCTGAGGAAGAGCAGAGCCGTGTGCTGTTGATGCCTTAGGATTTTAGCTTTTGTATTTTTCATCCATTTGTAATCCTGCAGTTTTTTACTGTATAACTAAATTCTGCACACAGTGTGAGCTGCTGCTGCTTTCCCATTCTGGTCACAAAAATTCCTCTCCAGGCCTGGCAATCAAGGATACCTCACTGCCTCAGGCCTCGAGAGATGGAAACAAAAGTGAGTTGAGGGGAGCAAACTGGGGGTAAATGACTTCATTACCTGAAGCTGTAATTAGAAGATTAACCCTAAATATGCAAATGGACCAAATTTATAGGTGTGAAAACCTTTGACCCGTGGTCAATTTTGGGTTGTAGCACTTGGGGGGGTCTTTTGTTTTGCCTAAAATGGACCTGGAGGCCCTTCAATAAATATAATCACTTTTTATTCCTTGTCTGGCCTGTTTTTAGGTAGTCCTGAAAAGGCATCACTGTGGCAGCTCAGCACTTCCCTTCCTTCTGCTTCTCAAGGCAGAGAGGAAAGCAGGGCAATGAGGAGTGTGACTGCCCTAGCATGCCTTAGGCTCCAGGAATGCCACACTGGAGGCTGCTGGGCAGCAGTGGCACGAGCCCAGCCTTCTGAGCAGTCCCTCAGTTGGGCCCCGTAGTATTGAGGTGCTGCAGGCTGGGCAACTGTTTGTGTGGTGAGGATACCCTCATTCCCTGCTCCTCCTTACCTGGCCTGGAGGAAGCAATGGGCTGCTGTGAGGACCCACTGTGGGCTGATGAGGGACCCTCCACATGTATGGCCGGTGCCTATTTTCCTGGGGTCCTGGATGCTGACAATCCAGGGCCAGGCCCCTGGCAGGGCACCTGTGCCAGTCACAATTCGGTAGTCAGCATCTATGGAGTTGTAGTCAGAAGCCATGGGCCGGAGCCCACAGGTCCCTCTGGAAGCACAAAATCATTACTGCCCTTCTGTTCCAGTACCTGGGTGCTGGCAAGGAGGCTCCCACATGGGGTTTGGGGTATGGCAATGGGGGACAAGCACCCTCCTAGAGCCTGGGGCCATACCTGCAGTTGCCCCAGGTACCATGTGCAGGTCTGTACACAGCCAGCAGGATGAAGAGGTACAGGTACAGAAGATTCATCGCTGTCAGCAGCATCTGTCAGCTGAAAGAGACAAAAGCTTGTCTCTTCCAGTGCAGTCTCTGACGAGTGCTGCAGCAACTGCACTGTCCATGGCACCTGGGGCTGATGTCACAGAGTGGGTGGTTCCAGGTTCTGGGCACAGTGTCCTCAGAGGGCAGGGAAAGGCCACAGCCTCACAGAACCACAGAATGGTTTGGGCTGGAAGGGACCTTGAAGGTTGTGAAAGGCAAAAGGGGTCCCTTGCCTCGCACATGCAAAACGACACCATGGGCAGACAAATCTGACACAGAGGGAAAGTCACTCCAAAGGCAGTGTTTGGTCAGAGAGGGTGCTCAGAGCCACCACACGATGGAGAAAACTAGCACATCAAAGCTAGAAAGAGGACAGGAAGGAACAATGCCATGTGCAAACTACTTGGGGGGATGCTTCAAGGCACATAAGCCTTAGCTGATGGAACAAACCTGGAAACTCCTGAGTGTTGCAAGAGGAATTGCTGACCATGGCAGAGTGCGAGAAGCTGACAGGAGTTTCAATGCCATGAGGAAGCCCTTCTGAGTCTGTTTATACATTCTCCATGTCTGGAGCAGGGTGAGTACTGCAAATGCCTCAGTGCTGCCTCTTGCTTTGGAGACTGGTGCTGGAGGTCATGGCTGCAGAAAACAAGGGACTGAGATGGAGAGTGCTCATGCACTCACTTTTGTGGTTTGGGAATGGCATTCCCCAGTCTGGTGTTTCCACTGGAACACTGCAAACCACTGCTCCTCACTCCCTTCTCCCTCTCCCCTCCCTTCTCTGGTGGGCTTGAGAATAGAACTGGAAGCACAAAAGTTAAAGACTGTGGGTTGAGACAAGAACAATATAATGGAAACAGCAATGAAACAAGAAAATGAGCAGTAACCGCAACAATATTAATAATGGACTGGGACAATTCACATGCAACCATCCACCCCATAGAGCCTGGCAGTACCCAACCAGGCTGTCATGCATGTTATCCAGCGGAGATTTCTTCCCCTGTCCCTGGAAAATGTTGTGGAGTGGTTCAGAACAACCTCCACGTCCTGGCCATGCCCTGTCCTGGTTATGGCAAAAATTTACCCCATCCTGGCCAGAACCAGGACATTCACCCTCATGATCTGCCCCACAGCTTTGGAATCTGTGCCAGAAGGTCTGGCAGGGCAGGGAGGGCAGTCACCAGGGATTGGCAGACGTTGGAAACTCCTTATCCCTCTCTCTGGCCCCTGGTTTTCCTTGTTTTATGGAATGGAAGAACACATGTCCAACTCCTCCCAGTATCTCCTTCACTGGAAATCCTCCGTGCTTTGATTCCTTCTCTGACATTCTGCTGCACCTGGGGAATGCAGTGGGAAAACCCAAGGCTTTGTGTGAAGGTCACTCCCTCAGCACTTCACCTGAGGTGCACAGGAAGGCTGCCCTGGCTCTACCACACCTCATCCAGAACACCTGGAAGCTCTTCCCTCCCCATTCACACACTCCCCTGCCTTGTCCTCCTCATCCCACAGGGATGCACAGAGGGGCTACCACACTTCACGGTTTGGTAGCCCTGATACCACACTCCTGACTGGAATGGGGTGACCCTGGGGCAGTTTTGGCCTGCATCAGTTCCATGTCCTGCCTCAGCACACCCAGGTTCTCTGTTGGCGTCTGTGCTCATCTCTGCAGCTTTGCTGTCCTGCACCAGGAGTTTGCTGAATAAAATCATCCTCTAGAAAGGACATGTGACACAAGCCCAGGAGTAAGCAGCACCATGGGAGAGTTCAGCAAGGTGCCCTGGGGACAGCCAGGCCAGGCAGGGGAAGGTGGGGGGACCACGGCCTCACTGAAGCAGCCACATTGTACAGCACAAAAAATAAAGCTAAATAAATGCTGGGATGAAATACAGCACTGCTGGGACTGCTCCATTTAGCAAATAACAGTTGTGGGGGAGATTTACAGATGTACTGGGTACATCTGGGAACTGGGGCTCCTGCTGGAAGTCTTCAATCTTGAAGCTCCCAGTTCCCAAAGCTGGTAAATCCTTCCCAGCAATGGCTCCTGAGGCAGGGAGAGGGGTGGAAAGCCAAGGATGGGGCAGAGATCAGAAGGAGCTGGGGAGCTCAGAGAGGTCTTCAAGGGGAAGAGGATTTGTCTGAAAGGCCCTCACTTTTCTGGTCATCTTGGCAACTCTGGCAGGTTTAACAGGAGGTTTGTCTGGAAACAAGACAGGGACATATTGGCATGATGGGTGCTGGCATATTCCAGTCTTAGGCTTTGCAGAGAGAGATTTGCTGTTTCCCCATAGGCCACAGAGGATTTTAATATGAGGTGAACTCCCCAAGCTTGCATCCACCCTGTTCCATGGCCTCTGGCTCTGAGAAATGCTCTCCTGTGCACCCTGCTTCATTCCCTCAGATCAATGGCTGATGTGCCAGCAGCTCCTGCTCCAGAAGGGCAGCACATGATGAAGGTGCCACCCCTGCAGCTGAAAAGAAGGTTCCTTTTGCCATGGCATTCCAGGAGGTCATAAGACACATCATCAATGGAGTCTGAAAAAAAGAAAAATTAGAAGTTGAGGCAGCTGCATTTACCAGTGTGGGCAGTCCAGAGAGAACTGCCTGGACCTGACCCAGTTTGTGGATCAGAGCCAGAAATAGGTTCCCTTAGCTAGAAATGAGACCTCTCTACCCAGAGAGCCAGCTGCTTGCCATTCCATTGCTCCCTGGCCACAAGCAGCACTTCATCCATGAGCTCTCACCCCACAGAGCCCCTAGGTAACCCTGAAAAGACTCCTTCAGTATCAGGGGCTGCAAGAGACCTCTAGATGAGCAGCTAGAGGATTAGGTGAGGAGAAGAACTGAAATAAAATGCGTGTTTTTCCCTGGATTTGTGGAAGACAACAAGAAAGAAATACAGGACCCCAAAAAACAAACCCACTCGATGGGAGAGGCAGGTGAGCACCTCTGGTTCAGGAATTACAGAATGCACTCAACTGCAGCTTGCAGACAAGGATCCTGGCACGTTCCAGCAGCCAGCACTGCCACCTGATCCCAGCATCCCTCTGCCCCATGGATTTACACAGGACCCCAAAGCCCCAGTGGTCAGTGAAAGGAAAACATCCAACTGTCCACACTTGGCAACCTACTCCTGGGTTCTGCAGCCTGTGGAGAAAGACAAATTCCCTCACTAGAAAACTAAGCTGGTTTGAGCTGGGCTTTCTCAAAGCACACTAAAGGCAGAGGTGGGCTTCTCCGTGCTGTTTGGGAAGTGGCACATGAACCACACGGGAATCAGAGAGAGATTATCAACTCCAGAGGCACTGCTGAGCGCAGCCTCTCCTGACTCCAGCTGGGCTCCAGCCCCGAGGTGACCTGTGCCTCCAAACAGAGGGGCCAGAGTGACCTGCACTGACCAGGCCGGCCACAGCTCCGTGTCACACTGACCACTGCAGCGTCCAGCCAGTCCCTCCAGAGGCTCTTCCAATCTCCACCTCCACCTTACAGGGGCATGGAACGCCGCTGATCACACCCGCTGCTCCCTGACCTGCAGCCAGAGGAAGATTTCCTCATTTGCTGCTGTGGCCAGTGGCACCTCTCTGTAGCAGGTTTTGCGTCCTGCTCGGTGCCCCAGTGCTCCAGACAGGCTGGCTCCGTGCTGCTGGGCCTCTCCCGGTCCCTCTGAGCAGGGCTGCAGCCGAGTCTTCAGAACAGCCCCAATTCCCCAAAACAGCCCCCAAAACAGCCCGGCGCTGTCTGTGTGGGGAACATCAAACCCACACCAAGGAATGGCTTTGCCCAGTGCCCCGGGATGGAGCAGCCCCGGCCTGCTCCACCAGAGCCCAGGGCGGCTCTGGGAGCCCTGAGGGCACGAGAGAAGGAAACTTCAGCGTGAGGGTCTGCAGCGGCCAGGGGAACACCAGCGCCTCCGAGCCGCCCTGCCAGACACGTACGGCCCTCCACCACCCTCGCAGTGGTGCGGGAATGTGCTCGCTGCTGAGGGCGGCCTCGCGGCTCGGCGAGCAGCTCGGGCAGGGCCGCCGCTGTCCGCTCCGTGCGGAGCGCAGCCTCCTCCGGACGCGGCCGTGAGGCGGTCTGGGCCCTCGGGTGTCGCCTCCGGCAGAATCAGCGGCTCGGTGGAGCTCACACGAAGCTCTCCCTGGGGCGGGACAGCCCTTGCCCGTGGGGTGTCGGGCGGGCCCCGGGCCGGCCGAGGGTTGCCCGGCTGAGCCCGGGGCCGCCCCTGACGTGGGGCTCTGGGGCAGAGTCCGGCCCGCGGTGCCCAGCAGGGATGCGCGGTTCTGTCTGTGCTCGGGCAGCACCAGAGTAGAGTTTTTCCCTGCTACAGTACCTACGCTACCCCGCGAAAGAGCATCGCTCAGGTTTGACAGGAGGAGAAATCTGTGTGGCCGTCAGCTATCACCTATGGCCCGGTCAGGATACTGATGGATTTTCTGACCTATTCGCTAGGGTCGTGTAAAATGTTAAACTGCAGATGCTTTCTGAAAGCAACTAGTGCTTTGAATGGTACAATCTGGATTACAGAAGCTTTATGTAGTGTTAGGCTGTGAACCACAATAGGTTTATTCTACAAGTTAATAGGGATATGCCAGATCATGTTACACTTCTGTTTTATCTTCTGTTTTGACCCTATGGCAAGCATCAGTTGGGTTTATTTAGCTCTTTATTAGCCCTTTATTTAGCTCTTAGCATTTTTCACATTTTGTGTGAAAAATGAATTAACTTTTAGGTAGATATTTTTAAAGAGGAAAAATGTATTTGTGCCTATTGATGCTGCAGTGATTTGTGGTTTTGAGACCCATCTTGCAAAATACCACATGCTGAGGCTGATTGTCATAGCTCTGAAGCCAGCCCTGGGTATGGAATGCTTTTCATTCTTTGGAGTGTTCATTCCAGGCAGTTCTGTGTAACGAGATCTTTACAGAGCATGGAAGATGCCTCTAGGGGAAGTCTCCATTTTGATTGCTGTGCCTAGACTAATTCTGATACTCCTGAGTTTGCTGTCAGGTTTTTACGATGCTGAAATGTGTGTTTTCCAGGTTCCTGTGTGGGCTATTTTTCACTAAGAATCTAGAAAATATCTTGGCTTTTCGTGGGGTTTAGTGCAAAATAGGTTTGACTGTAGGAACCACATTGTTGCAAAGATGAAGCATGCAATTAAAGTTCTTTCTAATAATTTGAGATGATTTAAATATATGTCAAATGAAATGCCATAGTCAAGGAACCAAAGCAGTCGAATGAATTGCCTATAAATTCCTTTGGCATGAAGCGTGTTGAGTGAAATGTTTATTTCTTCTAAGCAATAGGTCATAAGAGTGTTTAAATAAAGGTATAGTATATATAATGCACTGGAGCACAATCCATGGATTAGAGTGAAATTTCAACACTCAGTTCCTTTACTTAGAGAAGTCCACCTATGCCCAGATGGATTAATTAATTGTAGTGGTAGAAAATACAGGGTGTAAAACACAGCTGACTGTTGAGCTTAGTATATCACTATGTTGTAGAGAAACTCAAGAATCAAGAAAATTCTAAATAAGTAAATGCTAATTTGTCATGCAGTACTATGGTATTTTCAGGCAGCTAATCAAGAAAATTTGAATTGGAAGACCGTCAAACTTGTTTCATACAATAAAACTCTGAGAGACTTATCTACAAATAGAAACACAAGGAGCATCCTTTTTTGTACTCAGCAAAGAGCTGGAGTATGTTGTGCTGTTACGGAGGTTTATTTTTATAAACTACTCCAATGAATTTTATAAGCATGTAAAAGATTGTAAGTGCCCTGAAACATGTTTATTCTTGGACTGGCAATTACATACATGGATTCAGTTTTGATTTTCTTTAAAATAAAAATAAAAATATTTCTCTGGAGTAATTTGCTCTCGGTAACAAGAGTCATCTGCAAGAGAAATATCCAAACCAATTTCTGGGCAGTGGAAGTAGCTTTATTTTTTATAACATTCTTAGTACCTGTGACCAGGGTTGGTAGAGTGCCAGTCCTGCCAGCTTTAAGGAGCTGCATGTAAGTGTACCCTCGTTTCCTCAGAATCCCAGGGATGTGGACATTTCTTTGAGATGAGCTTTTAGGAAGCCCCAGAACATCTGGTGGTGTGACATCTTCCTGCATGCTCTGTTTCTGCACGTGATGTTTTCCAGTGCTTTCAAACATCCCTTCCCTTCTGTTTTTTCAGATGGTTATTTAGACCTATCTTGAGAGCTACTCTCTTCAGCCTCAGCTTTATCCAAGATACAATATGGTTATTATATAACCTAGTATTTTTTCATTTTACTTCCATTTCATTACATAACCTAGTATTTTACATTGTTACTTGCACAGCAGAATAACTGCAGAACTCTGCTCGATCCAGGTTATACTGAAAACTAAAAAAAATGCTATTTTTACATGCCTGACATTTTTCTTGCATATTTGAGCTTAGGTATTATGTTTGCTCATTTCAGGAGTGCTTCTGAACCACAGTCCAGAAAGAAGAAAAATCTTCTTGGTTGAAGTTGAACATTTGTCTCTAAGAGTAAGAACAAAGCCATGCCAGTGCTTTCAGAAGACTCAGGTAATTCAGCTGCATGCTTTCAACAGAGCAGTGACTGAAATCTTGTCATACCTGTTTCACACATAAAAATAATTTAAATAGGAGTAAAATGTAATAGAATTAAGATAATTCAACTGAAGTTTCTGAGCAATTACCTACAAGAAGGAAGGTGGAATGTAAAAGGTGAAAATTAATAAAGTTTGTCAGGATCAGTTTCCTACTAACCCTAGAGCACCCAAATATACTCTGATAGACCTGAATATACTCTGATAGACTTGAATATATTCTGATAGATCTGAATATATTCTGATAGACCTGAATATATTCTGATAGGCAGAATTGGACCCCTCAGTGTAACAGTGCCTTCTACATGTGCTTACTAAAGATCAGCCCATATATCTCTGCTGCTTGCTGTGTCATTTCTTAATATTTTCTGAACAGGGGTTGATAAACATTGTAAATATCCTTCCTTTTAACTTAAAATAAGTGTCTTTGTTCAAGGCTACTTTACTAGCTTCTCCAGTATGCTGCCCAGGAGAAGTCACAGATAATAAATGATGCTTAGGATTAAAGCAGGAGTGAGTTTGAGTCTCCTGGATCAAAATCCACTCTAAGGTTCGTGGAGAGAATAGCCACAGGAATAGATTTGAACCCCCTCCACCTTTTTATATTTCCTGTTTTGTTTTGGTCCTGTGTTCCCAGACATGGTTCACCGGGAAAAATCTGGCCTTTGTCTGGCTCTGTGTGTTGCAAAATTGGGATATTTAAATATTTTTTTAGAAAACTAGCCACAAGCTTTGATTCCACCACAATGGAAATCTACACTTTATCCTTTCTTCCTCTGGTCAGGCCTGGCTTTTTATAGGTGCCTCAGAGTGGAAGGGGCAGGATAACACTTGTAAGCAAAGCTGCTGGGGAGGTAGAGCTGCTACCTGTGCAAAAAAAGGTCATTCAATCAGTTTGAGAGTCTGCTGTGGTACTAAAATTTCAAATTTGTAAGAGGGGAAACAAAGGGTTCTGGAAACAAGGAGTAATAAACATGAAGTGTTAAATGTGAAAGATAATTTCTTAAGAAATATATATTGCTTTGTTAGATTTTGCCTTAATATGATGGTGTGCTTGACACTTATGAGGGGAGTGTTGCAAAATGAGCTGTGGATAAACACGAGATAATCACAAGTCTCTGCAAATGTGATGATCATCAATGTGATACCCAAATAAATGTAGTGACTGTTAAGACTGCAGTAGAAGGTCCTGTGAGAAATGCTGTGTAGAATGTTTTTGTTCTGTCCTGAATCTAAATTTAGGGTTGCATGAAACTTTGGCCCTTTTGACATCTCAGCTAAGACCTGATTCAAATCATAAAGAGGAAATGGGATTCCTTAGGGATGTCTTCAGTGAAAGAAGTCTCAGCTACCTGATGAAGGTAGAAGTTTGTATTTATTTATGTACATTCTCCTTACAGTTTACTTTTTCTCTGTTCCCTTGATTTATCAACCATTTACTTTGCCAAACCTTTTTTTTAAGAATTCTGTACTGACCAAAGCATATGTGTGCTTAAGAACAAACACTAATAATGTTTGACAATTAATATGTTGAACATATTAAAACCGAGATCAAGGAGTAGAATGTTGCTGGCAGAGGTTCCAAAAAGTGCAAGAGGCTCCAGGGAATGGGGAAAATATGCAGATGGGATAGAAAACCTAATATCCCATTGAGTATGGGATAGAAAACTTCATATATGGGATAGAAAACCTCACATGCCATTGAATATGGGACAGAAACCCTCACATATGGGATAGAAAACCTCACATTCCATTGCATATGGGATAGAAAACCTAACACCCAACCTATAATAAAATCCCCTAATATAACTTTAGTTGCCAAGTATTGGTTATGCAAAAGCCAGATGATGCCTCTTCACAGAGATAATCTAGTTTATGAATGTATGGGAAATTAATTCAATAGTCCAGTTTTAATTTTTTAATGTGGAGGTGGGTTTTTTTGGGGGTGTTATTTGGTGGGGGTGTTTTGTTTTAATTTTGGTTCTGAGTTTCTTTGGGGTGGGTGTGCTAGGGAAGAAGTAAAGGGTTTGGGTTTGGGTGTTTGCTTTCCAGCCTTAGCACAGGGATGTGGCTTCCTCAGAGAGGGTGGTAAGGATGCTCAGTAGGGGAACATGAGGCACTTTGCCAAAATATTCCTTATGTCTTTGACAGATGTGGAGTCAGTCTGAGTGCCAGCAGTGTCTGCAGGGGAGCTGTGGACAGTTCATCTATCACAACACTGGGGGTGGCACAAAGCTCTTCTGGTCTGCCCACTGCTCAGAAATCCTTGCTCCTGGCTGTGGAACTTCTGGCTGTGGAACTCCTCCTCAGCCTGTGTCCGGCCAATCTTCAGCCTTGAGACTTTCTAGAACGGTGTTCCCTGAGTCATGAGAGTTGAGTTTCAAGTCCCGCACCCAGGGATTCCACTGCTGGGCAGCATAAAACAGTGTTCCCAACTGCTGTCCTCAAGAGCTGTAGCCCCCTGTGACCTGTGTCCCTTCTCCCATCAGAGCTTTGTTTTGCTGGTGCCTGGCTTGGGAGTCCTTGCCTTGCACAGGAGACTGGACTGGACTACAAACACATGCTAACAGTGGTAACAGGCAACTTTATTTACACAACTAAATAAATTTCAGCATTTGTGCATGCAGAGGAGGAAGATTGGCAGGACAGAGGACGCCTTTGACCTGAGGCTGCCTTTGGACGAGCAGGCACTGCCCCAGTATGTAATGGTCATGGTCCACTGCAGCCTGCAGTGGATCCTGTTCATCCTGCTGCCCATGTCTTTTTTCTCATGAGGCCCAGCAGTATCTGGTGCACCCGAGTTAAGAATTTCACCACTATCTGGTATGGATGTGGAGCAGGCAAGAGAGGTTGCATTGACATTGGCTCCTCAGAGGGGTTTGAGGTCGACTCTGGCTCTGGTGTGGCTGTTGCAGTTGAGTGATCAGGAGTGGGAGTACAGCAGCCTGACTCTGTTGGTGCTGACTCTGGCTGCTCCAAGGGGGCTGAGCTGAAGGTTGGCTCTGGTCTTGGAGTAGCTGTTTCAGCTGACTCAGGACATGGAGTGGGAGTAGAGCAGCCTGACTCTGTTGGTGTTGGCTCTGGCTGCTCAAAAGAGGTTGAGCTGAAGGTTGGCTCTGGTGCTGGAGTGGCTGTTTCAGCTGACTCTGGACATGGAGTGGGAGTAGAGCAGCCTGACTCTGTTGGTGTTGGCTCTGGCTGCTCAAAAGGGGTTGAGCTGAAGGTTGGCTCTGGTGCTGGAGTGGCTGTTTCAGCTGACTCTGGACATGGAGTGGGAGTAGAGTGCCGCGCTCCCCAGCCCCAAGTGCCCTCTGATGTTGCGCTCAACCCCGGCTAGCTCGGCACCTGGGGTGAGGACGGGCAATGAGGCACCTCTCGCTGCGCCCTGATGGGGTTTGAGAGGTGTCCCCGTGGGTCCTGAATCAGCAGCGGCTACCCTAAGGCGGCAAGGAAAAGCCGGAACCAGCTGGGGTAAAAGTCTTCTTTAATCTGGAGCCAACGTGGCCAACGCAAAGAAGATACACCAACAGGAAACCCCCCCAAGCTGGAACCCCGAGTGGGGTTCGGGGCAGGCAATTATAGGATTTGGGAAGGGAATGGGAGTGGAAACCAGGGAGGGAAAACCAATGGGAGACGGGGAAGGGAGTGGCTCCACGGTGGGGTGATTCCGCCTGGTCCAATGGGAAGGGGACAGGGGAGTGGCCCCAGGCCCTCGTCCAATCACTCGGTGCCCTGTGGAGAAGTTTCTGGACAGAGGGGAAGGAACACCGAGTGACAGACAAGGTACCTGGGAGGGGACAGGGGGATGACTTGGCAGTTTTGGGGATGACGGACAGGTGTTGGGAAGGCGGGAAAGGGGGACCAGGCGGGAAAACAGAACAAAAGGATGTACCAATACAGCAAATAGGGGAAGACAGGAACAAACCATTGGGGAAATACAAAATTGTAAAACCGTACATAAAATAAATAAAAACGCACCACCACATCTCCCCCTTTTGTGTTTAAAAGAAAAAGAAGGAGAGGGAGGTAAACACAAGTCCTTAAACTGGGGAGACAGAGTCCTTGGCATCCTCGTCAAACCAGACATCGTTTGGGTCTTCTTTTGGCTGCTCACTGATGTTAAGTGGCTGGAGCTCACCCGGGTCGGCTACTGTAGCGTGGTTGATGTTGATGTTGTTGCTGAGGGCCTTCAGCAACAGCCGCTTGACCACCCCGAAGCCCCCGGCGAAGGCGATGAGCCCCAGCAGCAGCACGATGCCCGTCTGAATCAGGGAACGGATCCACCCAGCGAGGCCCCATCCTTCGAAGAGGGAATCCAGCCATCCTGTGGACTCCTTTTGGATGTGATGGATCATCTCCTGCATCCTTGAGATGGACGTCCGGACGTCCTCAGCCCTTGAACTCGATTTTACACAGCACACGCCAGCGAACTCCAAAGGCTGAGGAACAATCCACGAATGCAGGAGATGTGGGGCGATGGAGAGGCCCAGAAGGATGAGGTAGATTGGTGGGAACATGCTGGGTGGACCGGTGGTGGTGGATACGGCTCTGTAAAATAAACTGACACGAAAATTAATACTTAAAATTAATAGGGAGGTCCATCCTCCAAAGGAAAAGGGACTCCGTGGAGCCTAGGAAGGGGAAAGGAAGGTCATAACAAAATGGTTCGGAGTTGGGGGAAAGGGACCTCCTCCGCCTGCGGAGGGCCGCGTGCCCCACCTGAGGACTTGACGGTCTTTTGTCCGAGTTCTTAGGGACGTAGGGCCGGACGAACTTGGAAGGGACCCATCTCAGGCCTGAGGGCGTGGATACGCAAGCGTATCCCCGTCCCCAGGTGACTAAGTCATAGGGTCCCTCCTGTCGCCAGGTCTCTGGATCTTTGATGAGAACTGGCGGCCTCTCCCTGACCTTGCTCTGCTCTGATGCCCCGAAGTGTCTCACGATGGGGGGATTGAGACACTCAAATGAACAATTTAGAAAGTTCAAAGTAAACAGGGCTCTCGCCAACTGGACTTGGGGGGACTCATGCTTGGATGCTGAGAGTTGTTGTTTCAGCATCCGTTTGATGTTTTGGTGAGTCCTTTCCACCACGGCTTGACCTGAGGGGGAATAGGCGATGCCGGTCTTGTGTTCTATTCCCCATTGCTGCAGGAAGCCGGCAAATTCCCTGGAGGTATACCCGGGGGCGTTGTCGGTTTTGATCAATTTGGGGACGCCCAGCATGGAGAAGGCTTGGACTAGATGTTTCTGAACGTCCTTTGCCCTCTCCCCGGTGTGGGCAGAGGCGAAAACTGCCCCAGAGAAGGTGTCCACAGAGACATGGACGTACTTCTGCTTCCCGAAGGAAGGGACGTGAGTAACGTCCATTTGCCACACCTCACAGGATTGGAGTCCCCTGGGATTAGCCCCTGCGCTCACCGATGGCAAGGGGAGCGACTTACAGGACGGGCAAGTCGCCACGATGGCCTTGGTCTGGTCCCGGGTCAGGTGGAATTCCCGGACCAGACCAGGCGCATTCTGATGATGGAACTGGTGGCTGATCTTAGCTTGCTGGAACTTCTCCGGGAGTGGCGCCAGCTGCACGGGGGCGGCCGCAAGGGCATCGGCACGCCGATTACCTTCGGCCAAGAACCCCGGCAAGTCGGTGTGGGACCTTATGTGCATTACATAAAACGGTTGCTCTCGGTGGGAGATTAGCCTAACCAGCTTTGAGAGCAACTCATTGAGGGCCTCGTTGGGAACACCCTGCAGGATTGCATCCTGTGCCCTAGATACTACACCTGCTACATAGGCCGAATCTGTGACCAAATTGAAGGGTTCAGAGAACTTCTCAAAAGCCCTGACGACTGCGGCCAACTCAGCTAGCTGTGGGGATCCCTCCACCACAGCGACATCAGACTCCCACCGCTGAGTCTGAGGATCCCTCTAAGTCACTACGGACTTGTGGGACCCTCCGGACGCGTCAGTAAAAACTGTCAGAGCCTTTAGGGGTTTTTTGCTCTGAATCCGTGTTACTTTTAGCACGAATTGGACGTCCGAATCAAAAATTTTGTGGGCTGGTCTCAAAACAGAAATTTCGCCCGTGTAGCTATCCAGAGCAAACTGCAAGGATTCGTTTTCTCGCAGTAGGTGTTCCAACATGGCCTTGGTGAATTGGCCCGATTCCAATTTTAAAGGTATGTAAATGCACTTAAAGTCCTCACCTGCCAACTCCCGGATCCTCATCCGCGCTTTGCGGATGAGTTCCGCCACCAGTTCTTGTGGTTTGGTCAGCCTTTTGGACCGACTGTGGCTCAGGAACACCCACTCTATGATTAAGAGGGGGTCCTTTTTGCCTTGGTCCGTGCCCTTTCCCAGGGTCTCCATCCACTGAAAGATGATGCCATGGAGGTGTGGCAGTCTGCCCATGATGATGAATTTGAAGGGCAGGCCCGGATCGCACCTGTGGGCCTGCCTGGCAGACATGGCCTCCTGGACCCTCTCTAAAGCAGCTTTGGCCTCTGGGGTGAGCTCCCTGGGAGAACTAGGCTCATCCCCCCCTTTCAATAAATTGAAAAGAGGGGCTAGGTCCTCGTTGGAAATACCTAACCAGGGTCTCACCCAATTTAAAGACCCACACAGCTGCTGGACATCTGCTAGGTTCCGAATTGTATTTTTGATGGCCAATTTCTGCGGAGCAATGGTCCGCTTAGTAATTTCCAAACCCAGGTATTTCCAGGGCGGCATCTTCTGAATTTTGTCCTTGCGCAGCTCGAACCCTGCAGCAACCAACGCACTGGTTGTCAGTTCAAGCGCGTGGGTAAGCAGATCGTCATTGGGGGCACAAATTAAAATGTCATCCATGTAATGGTGGATGATCACGCCAGTTGTGGCTGCACGCACAGGGGACAACAATGAAGAAACGTACCACTGGCAAATACTTGGGCTGTTTTTCATGCCCTGAGGAAGTACTCTCCAATGGTACCTCTTCATTGGGGCTTCTCGGTTGATGGAGGGAACCGAGAAGGCAAACCGCGGCGCGTCATCAGGATGTAGGGGAATTTGGAAGAAGCAATTCTTAATATCAATTATGGCCAGATTCCAATTTTGAGGCAACATCGCCGGGGACGGCATCCCAGGTTGGGGAGAGCCCATATTTTCAATTACTGCATTGATTGCACGGAGGTCGTGAAGGAGCCGCCACTCGTCTTTGCCCGGTTTTTTGAGGACAAAGACGGGGGAATTCCAAGGAGATGTAGTTTCTTGGATATTCCCTTTGGCTAACTGCTCGTCCACGAGCTCCCGGAGCGCTTTTAATTTTTGTTTATTCAGCGGCCATTGCTCCACCCACACTGGAGTATCTGTCAGCCAATTCAGTTTCTGGGTGGGACGCTCCTCAATGGTCGCTGCCCGAAAAACCTGGGGGGTCGGTATGTCAATTGTGACCCCCCATTGGGCCATCAGGTCTCTCCCCCACAAGGGCTCCGTATAGTCTAAAACGAATGGGCGTAAATATGCCGATTGCCCATTCGGCCCCTCAATTTTGACGATGTTTTTCGATTGTTTTGCCAATTGGGTGCCTCCTACTCCTGAAATTTTTCCCGCTACGTTTTGCAACTCCCAACGCGACGGCCAATCCCGTTCGGGAATGACCGTGACGTCTGCCCCTGTGTCCAGGAGTCCATTGATGTGCTTGAACTCCTGGCCCTTCCACATGTAACAACCCAACTTCGGCCTTTCCTTCCCAATGACCTGGGCCCGGCACACCTGGTAATCCTGTTTGGCAGACTTGCGCCACAAATCTTCAGGGTGTACCGGTGGCCCAGATATCGGAATTGCTTGGGCGATGATTTGGCCCTTGGGAAGGAAAGCCGGAGGGTGGGAGCAGTGCAGCCACAAAACCACCTGGTCCGGATCCCTTGATGTTACACAGGGAGCGATGGTAATGTCTAAAGGCGTGTATTTTGTGTCCCCAAGGACGATGTACTTACTACGGATGTTCCTCCAGGTCCCTGGGTCGTCAGCGTTGACAGTGACGAAATGCCAATGATCGTCTCGCAGATGCAGAGCGTCGGTCAGGGCCAACCTATATGGGGAGAAATTAGAGGTGGTGTTAAGTATTGGCTTGGGCTGGGTTGGGTCTCGACCCAGCCAAGCAGTGGAAATGAATTCCACGTCCTCCCTCATATAGGCTGGTTCGTTCGTCCGGTGCTTGGTCATGTCCTGTAAAGAAAGGTCCTCAGGCGGGGTGCGAAAGCTGGTGTTGTCCCTCCCCTCCTCCGGTGTTAATCTCCCCACCTTATTTCTGTCTGAGCGCAGGGAGGGACTGCGCTCATAGATCAGTTTTTTGGTCTAGCCCCCAAGTTGGGGGTAGACCTCCCCTGGTGTTGCCTGTAATTTAAGAACTCCTCCCTGAGGGGACACTTGTTGACCCAGTGTCCCCCCTGCCCGCAGAGGTGGCACTTTTCCGTCTGCGGGGGTCCTCTTGGGGATGCTCCTGGCGGACGACGGTTGGCCGATGGTGTGGCCGGCGGCGTCCGGGCGGCGGCGAAGGACACCCTCCTTGATGGCGGTTGAGGGGTCCTCCGCGGATCCTCCGCAGGGACCGTGACCTTCCGAGCGCAAACCTGCAACATTGCCTGCAGGGCGGGCTCAGGTTCAAGAGGGAGGCTGAGGATCGCTTGCCGACAGGGCTCGTTTGCGTTCTGCTTTGCCACTGTGGCAAGCATCCCCTCCCTCAGGCGCTCGTCCGGAACCTGAGCCTCCATCGCCCTGTGCAGGCGGTCCACGAAGGTCACGAATGGCTCGATTGGTCCCTGCTTAATAGATAAGAAATCAATGGCCGCCCCGCGCGATCGCAAGGTGACCAGTGCCTTTTCCGCCGCTCTCGCACTGACCTGCAGTGCGCCCCGTGGGATTTTTTCCGCCTGCTTTGCCCCCTCCTTCCAATCCCCCTCCCCGCACAAGTGGTCGAGGGATATCACTGCCCCATCCCCATCCCGGGAGGTCTCTGCAGAGGCCCAGAGGTCAGGGAGAACATCCCTGATCTCCCGCTTCCATTCCGACTCCCATATCAGGAACTCACCATGTGAGATGAGACATGATATGAGCGTCCGAATGTCTGCGGGGACATATTCGGCCGCAGAAAAGGTTGCTTTCAGCAACCCCCGAAAATATTCGCTTTCGCGGCCAAACTCCCTCTGAGCCTTGCACAGCTCCTTGATGACATGCTGTGGGATGGGTGACCACTGTGCAAGGGGCCCGGCCCCCTGCCGCGGTGTGTAGACGACTGGCGCGGCAGAGAAGGCCGGAAGGGTTGGAGAGGGTTCCGGGTTCCCACGCCCCTCCCTTCCGGAACCGATAGCGTGGGAACCGGAAGTTAGAGCGTGGGAACCAGGGGGCGGGGCGGAAGGGGCGTGGCCAGGAGCGGGGGGAGTGGCAGGATGGGAACTCCCCTCCCCGGAGGCGGAGTCAGGGGGCGGGGAAAACCCCGCGTCAGCAGGGGCGTGGTCGGGATAGGGTGGAGGAGGGACATGGGCGGGGAGATCCGGGGAAGGGGCGGAACTTCAGGAGGCGGGAAGAAAGGGGTTGCGGGAGGGGGGAGCACAAGTGGCGGGAAAAGCCGCGCGGGCTCCGCCATCTTGTGCCCGGGAGACTGAGGGAGATGGGCGGCCATTTTGTGGCAGCCCAGGGAGAGTGGCCGAGGGAGAGGTTTTGGGTTCGGGGGATAACTTAACACGAACAGACCCTCTACAGGACAGGGCTGTACATTTGGGAGAAGCAGGGGAACGGGGAGAGGCAGAGACGGCGCCTGTCTCGCCTGGGGGAGAATTAGGAGCAGAGGGAGAGGAAAGAGGTTTAGGGTTGCTAAACCCACCCGCTGAACTGGGGATTTGTTTGTCAGTTGGCTGTGGCAGGTTTCCGTAGTTATTTTTAACAATATCGCGAATTTGGAGAGCCAATAAAGTGAATTTTGCGAGAGAAAGATCTGACTTACGCAGAATCTCCCTCCCGACTTGGTCCCAAAAGGGGACCTGGTACAATTTAGCTGCCGAAACGTCAGGAAAAGCCTGCGACAACCATCTGACAAATTTTTTAACTTCATTTTTCTTAATTTTCACCCCACCCACTAAAAGGATGCCCACAACTTGGGTATAGAGGCTTTTCTGGGGCACCGAGAGCTTAGCACCCATAGCTCGCTGTTAATTGGTGCCCCGCGAGGTAAGTTCTGAAAATCCCAAAAGAACGAAGAAGACTGCCGCTCCCCGCTCTGTCCCCACCCTCGACGCACTCCCGCCCGGGAAGGGAGGCAAACCCGGTGAGGGCTAGGGGAGAGCCGGACCGCCCCTACACCGTCTACACGGTGAGGGTCCACCAGGGGAGGGTAGAAACGAAAAAACAGAACTTACCAAACCGCCGCGGTGGAGACCGACGCCGCTGGTGTCTCCGGCACTACCGGCTCCGTCCCCTGGGAGCGCAGCTCTCTAAAACGGAGCGCGCTCTAACCAGGGGCAGTTGACGGCCACGAGGGGTAATTCCCGAGGTCTGGGGGACCTCAAACTCCTCTGCCACGGGGTCCTAGCTGCGATTCCAGGGCCCCACGTTGGGCGCCAACTTGCCGCGCTCCCCAGCCCCAAGTGCCCTCTGATGTTGCGCTCAACCCCGGCTAGCTCGGCACCTGGGGTGAGGACGGGCAATGAGGCACCTCTCGCTGCGCCCTGATGGGGTTTGAGAGGTGTCCCCGTGGGTCCTGAATCAGCAGCGGCTACCCTAAGGCGGCAAGGAAAAGCCGGAACCAGCTGGGGTAAAAGTCTTCTTTAATCTGGAGCCAACGTGGCCAACGCAAAGAAGATACACCAACAGGAAACCCCCCCAAGCTGGAACCCCGAGTGGGGTTCGGGGCAGGCAATTATAGGATTTGGGAAGGGAATGGGAGTGGAAACCAGGGAGGGAAAACCAATGGGAGACGGGGAAGGGAGTGGCTCCACGGTGGGGTGATTCCGCCTGGTCCAATGGGAAGGGGACAGGGGAGTGGCCCCAGGCCCTCGTCCAATCACTCGGTGCCCTGTGGAGAAGTTTCTGGACAGAGGGGAAGGAACACCGAGTGACAGACAAGGTACCTGGGAGGGGACAGGGGGATGACTTGGCAGTTTTGGGGATGACGGACAGGTGTTGGGAAGGAGGGAAAGGGGGACCAGGCGGGAAAACAGAACAAAAGGATGTACCAATACAGCAAATAGGGGAAGACAGGAACAAACCATTGGGGAAATACAAAATTGTAAAACCGTACATAAAATAAATAAAAACGCACCACCACAGTAGAGCAGCCTGACTCTGTTGGTGTTGGCTCTGGCTGCTCAAAAGAGGTTGAGCTGAAGGTTGGCTCTGGTGCTGGAGTAGCTGTTTCAGCTGACTCTGGACATGGAGTGGGAGTAGAGCAGCCTGACTCTGTTGGTGTTGGCTCTGGCTGCTCAAAAGGGGTTGAGCTGAAGGTTGGCTCTGGTGCTGGAGTGGCTGTTTCAGCTGACTCTGGACATGGAGTGGGAGTGGAGCAGCCTGACTCTGTTGGTGTTGGCTCTGGCTGCTCAAAAGGGGTTGAGCTGAAGGTTGGCTCTGGTGCTGGAGTGGCTGTTTCAGCTGACTCTGGACATGGAGTGGGAGTAGAGCAGTTTGACTCTGTTGGTGTTGGCTCTGGCTGCTCAAAAGAGGTTGAGCTGAAGGTTGGCTCTGGTGCTGGAGTGGCTGTTTAAGCTGACTCTGGACATGGAGTGGGAGTAGAGCAGCCTGACTCTGTTGGTGCTGACTCTGGCTGCTCCAAGGGGGCTGAGCTGAAGGTTGGCTCTGGTCTTGGAGTAGCTGTTTCAGCTGACTCAGGATATGGAGTGGGAGTAGAGCAGTTTGACTCTGTCAGTGTTGGCTCTGGCTGCTCAAGAGGGGTTGAGATGTAGGTTGTCTCTGGTGCTAGAGTGTCTGTTCCAGGTGGACGCATGCCCATCTGAATCAGGATCCAGTTGTAGAAGTACTGAGTGGAGGTGTAGACTCCCGGGCGTTTTGTTCTGACACAGCCTTTTCCCCAGCTGGTCACTCCAACAAGCCAAAAGTAGCCAGCATGGTTATCTTTGCACACCAGAGGCCCTCCACTGTCACCCTGCAACAGAGGAAAGAGGATTAGGGTGCTGTTGGGTGGCTGCTGTCAGCACTAGAGGCCTGTTTCTCTCTTGCAGCCCCTGCCACAGCTGTATTCATGGTACAAAAAGGCTTTGCTCAGGTGCTGGAGTCTCAAGAACCTTAGCTGGGAACAGGGTGGGTGTCTGTGAAGGCCCCCTTTTGTATCTGCACAGTGATCCTGGATGGGCAGAGCATAGATCATCCAGAATCTGGATCTGTGGGCTGCTGAGAACACTGGATGGGCTTTCTGGGCAGAGGGGCAGGCCTGGGGAACACGGTCACTTGGCAAGGAAACTCCAGCAGTGGAGGAAAAGTGGTTTGCCAGACAAAGCCCATGGTGACGGGGTACCTTCGCTGCTGGCTCCCAGCACTCATACCTGGCAGGTGTCCATGCCACCCCGTGGGTAGCCAGCACACAGGTTGTGGGTGTGGATGGCCCCAGCGTACCGACGGCTGCTGTTAACCAGCCGGATATCCAGGAGACGGACCTTGGCTTCCTGCAGGACATCACTCGGACCCTGAGCTGCAAGCACAGGAAGGAATGGGCACCCAGCAGCTCTTTGCCAGTTCCACTCCCCTGTCTGGGGGTGAACTCATTCCCTAGGGCTTGGCTTTGCCTCTGGAGCAGTTGTTGAAGCGCTGTGTCCTTTCTGTCTGCCTTTGGGGAGCAGGCCAGGCCCAGCTCTCCAGAGGCATACATCCTACAGCCTGACTTTGGTTTGTGCTGTCAGGAAGCCAAACCCATCTTGCTGGTGTGCCCAGCTCACCCTCAGGGCCCTTTTTGGGAACTCACCTTTTGCAGTGGCAGAACCCCAGCCAGCAATGTAGCAGGTTTTCAGCTCTGACACTGTGAGCGAGGCGTTGGGCACGCAGGCAAGCTGGACGTAGTCACTGCACTCCACGGGCTTGTCCAGCTCCAGCAGGGCGATGTCGTTCTGCTGGGAATCAGCCGTGTACTCCTGGTGGGCCAGGAGCCGCTTGATGTGGCGCACCTGAGTTTCAGGGCCCAGATGGGTCAGCTTGGTGGCCCCGATCAGCACACGCCACATGGTGACATTCCTGCAAGGCAGAGAGGGGTCTGAGGAAGAGCAGAGCCGTGTGCTGTTGATGCCTTAGGATTTTAGCTTTTGTATTTTTCATCCATTTGTAATCCTGCAGTTTTTTACTGTATAACTAAATTCTGCACACAGTGTGAGCTGCTGCTGCTTTCCCATTCTGGTCACAAAAATTCCTCTCCAGGCCTGGCAATCAAGGATACCTCACTGCCTCAGGCCTCGAGAGATGGAAACAAAAGTGAGTTGAGGGGAGCAAACTGGGGGTAAATGACTTCATTACCTGAAGCTGTAATTAGAAGATTAACCCTAAATATGCAAATGGACCAAATTTATAGGTGTGAAAACCTTTGACCCGTGGTCAATTTTGGGTTGTAGCACTTGGGGGGGTCTTTTGTTTTGCCTAAAATGGACCTGGAGGCCCTTCAATAAATATAATCACTTTTTATTCCTTGTCTGGCCTGTTTTTAGGTAGTCCTGAAAAGGCATCACTGTGGCAGCTCAGCACTTCCCTTCCTTCTGCTTCTCAAGGCAGAGAGGAAAGCAGGGCAATGAGGAGTGTGACTGCCCTAGCATGCCTTAGGCTCCAGGAATGCCACACTGGAGGCTGCTGGGCAGCAGTGGCACGAGCCCAGCCTTCTGAGCAGTCCCTCAGTTGGGCCCCGTAGTATTGAGGTGCTGCAGGCTGGGCAACTGTTTGTGTGGTGAGGATACCCTCATTCCCTGCTCCTCCTTACCTGGCCTGGAGGAAGCAATGGGCTGCTGTGAGGACCCACTGTGGGCTGATGAGGGACCCTCCACATGTATGGCCGGTGCCTATTTTCCTGGGGTCCTGGATGCTGACAATCCAGGGCCAGGCCCCTGGCAGGGCACCTGTGCCAGTCACAATTCGGTAGTCAGCATCTATGGAGTTGTAGTCAGAAGCCATGGGCCGGAGCCCACAGGTCCCTCTGGAAGCACAAAATCATTACTGCCCTTCTGTTCCAGTACCTGGGTGCTGGCAAGGAGGCTCCCACATGGGGTTTGGGGTGTGGCAATGGGGGACAAGCACCCTCCTAGAGCCTGGGGCCATACCTGCAGTTGCCCCAGGTACCATGTGCAGGTCTGTACACAGCCAGCAGGATGAAGAGGTACAGGTACAGAAGATTCATCGCTGTCAGCAGCATCTGTCAGCTGAAAGAGACAAAAGCTTGTCTCTTCCAGTGCAGTCTCTGACGAGTGCTGCAGCAACTGCACTGTCCATGGCACCTGGGGCTGATGTCACAGAGTGGGTGGTTCCAGGTTCTGGGCACAGTGTCCTCAGAGGGCAGGGAAAGGCCACAGCCTCACAGAACCACAGAATGGTTTGGGCTGGAAGGGACCTTGAAGGTTGTGAAAGGCAAAAGGGGTCCCTTGCCTCGCACATGCAAAACGACACCATGGGCAGACAAATCTGGCACAGAGGGAAAGTCACTCCAAAGGCAGTGTTTGGTCAGAGAGGGTGCTCAGAGCCACCACACGATGGAGAAAACTAGCACATCAAAGCTAGAAAGAGGACAGGAAGGAACAATGCCATGTGCAAACTACTTGGGGGGATGCTTCAAGGCACATAAGCCTTAGCTGATGGAACAAACCTGGAAACTCCTGAGTGTTGCAAGAGGAATTGCTGACCATGGCAGAGTGCGAGAAGCTGACAGGAGTTTCAATGCCATGAGGAAGCCCTTCTGAGTCTGTTTATACATTCTCCATGTCTGGAGCAGGGTGAGTACTGCAAATGCCTCAGTGCTGCCTCTTGCTTTGGAGACTGGTGCTGGAGGTCATGGCTGCAGAAAACAAGGGACTGAGATGGAGAGTGCTCATGCACTCACTTTTGTGGTTTGGGAATGGCATTCCCCAGTCTGGTGTTTCCACTGGAACACTGCAAACCACTGCTCCTCACTCCCTTCTCCCTCTCCCCTCCCTTCTCTGGTGGGCTTGAGAATAGAACTGGAAGCACAAAAGTTAAAGACTGTGGGTTGAGACAAGAACAATATAATGGAAACAGCAATGAAACAAGAAAATGAGCAGTAACCGCAACAATATTAATAATGGACTGGGACAATTCACATGCAACCATCCACCCCATAGAGCCTGGCAGTACCCAACCAGGCTGTCATGCATGTTATCCAGCGGAGATTTCTTCCCCTGTCCCTGGAAAATGTTGTGGAGTGGTTCAGAACAACCTCCACGTCCTGGCCATGCCCTGTCCTGGTTATGGCAAAAATTTACCCCATCCTGGCCAGAACCAGGACATTCACCCTCATGATCTGCCCCACAGCTTTGGAATCTGTGCCAGAGGGTCTGGCAGGGCAGGGAGGGCAGTCACCAGGGATTGGCAGACGTTGGAAACTCCTTATCCCTCTCTCTGGCCCCTGGTTTTCCTTGTTTTATGGAATGGAAGAACACATGTCCAACTCCTCCCAGTATCTCCTTCACTGGAAATCCTCCGTGCTTTGATTCCTTCTCTGACATTCTGCTGCACCTGGGGAATGCAGTGGGAAAACCCAAGGCTTTGTGTGAAGGTCACTCCCTCAGCACTTCACCTGAGGTGCACAGGAAGGCTGCCCTGGCTCTACCACACCTCATCCAGAACACCTGGAAGCTCTTCCCTCCCCATTCACACACTCCCCTGCCTTGTCCTCCTCATCCCACAGGGATGCACAGAGGGGCTACCACACTTCACGGTTTGGTAGCCCTGATACCACACTCCTGACTGGAATGGGGTGACCCTGGGGCAGTTTTGGCCTGCATCAGTTCCATGTCCTGCCTCAGCACACCCAGGTTCTCTGTTGGCGTCTGTGCTCATCTCTGCAGCTTTGCTGTCCTGCACCAGGAGTTTGCTGAATAAAATCATCCTCTAGAAAGGACATGTGACACAAGCCCAGGAGTAAGCAGCACCATGGGAGAGTTCAGCAAGGTGCCCTGGGGACAGCCAGGCCAGGCAGGGGAAGGTGGGGGGACCACGGCCTCACTGAAGCAGCCACATTGTACAGCACAAAAAATAAAGCTAAATAAATGCTGGGATGAAATACAGCACTGCTGGGACTGCTCCATTTAGCAAATAACAGTTGTGGGGGAGATTTACAGATGTACTGGGTACATCTGGGAACTGGGGCTCCTGCTGGAAGTCTTCAATCTTGAAGCTCCCAGTTCCCAAAGCTGGTAAATCCTTCCCAGCAATGGCTCCTGAGGCAGGGAGAGGGGTGGAAAGCCAAGGATGGGGCAGAGATCAGAAGGAGCTGGGGAGCTCAGAGAGGTCTTCAAGGGGAAGAGGATTTGTCTGAAAGGCCCTCACTTTTCTGGTCATCTTGGCAACTCTGGCAGGTTTAACAGGAGGTTTGTCTGGAAACAAGACAGGGACATATTGGCATGATGGGTGCTGGCATATTCCAGTCTTAGGCTTTGCAGAGAGAGATTTGCTGTTTCCCCATAGGCCACAGAGGATTTTAATATGAGGTGAACTCCCCAAGCTTGCATCCACCCTGTTCCATGGCCTCTGGCTCTGAGAAATGCTCTCCTGTGCACCCTGCTTCATTCCCTCAGATCAATGGCTGATGTGCCAGCAGCTCCTGCTCCAGAAGGGCAGCACATGATGAAGGTGCCACCCCTGCAGCTGAAAAGAAGGTTCCTTTTGCCATGGCATTCCAGGAGGTCATAAGACACATCATCAATGGAGTCTGAAAAAAAGAAAAATTAGAAGTTGAGGCAGCTGCATTTACCAGTGTGGGCAGTCCAGAGAGAACTGCCTGGACCTGACCCAGTTTGTGGATCAGAGCCAGAAATAGGTTCCCTTAGCTAGAAATGAGACCTCTCTACCCAGAGAGCCAGCTGCTTGCCATTCCATTGCTCCCTGGCCACAAGCAGCACTTCATCCATGAGCTCTCACCCCACAGAGCCCCTAGGTAACCCTGAAAAGACTCCTTCAGTATCAGGGGCTGCAAGAGACCTCTAGATGAGCAGCTAGAGGATTAGGTGAGGAGAAGAACTGAAATAAAATGCGTGTTTTTCCCTGGATTTGTGGAAGACAACAAGAAAGAAATACAGGACCCCAAAAAACAAACCCACTCGATGGGAGAGGCAGGTGAGCACCTCTGGTTCAGGAATTACAGAATGCACTCAACTGCAGCTTGCAGACAAGGATCCTGGCACGTTCCAGCAGCCAGCACTGCCACCTGATCCCAGCATCCCTCTGCCCCATGGATTTACACAGGACCCCAAAGCCCCAGTGGTCAGTGAAAGGAAAACATCCAACTGTCCACACTTGGCAACCTACTCCTGGGTTCTGCAGCCTGTGGAGAAAGACAAATTCCCTCACTAGAAAACTAAGCAGGTTTGAGCTGGGCTTTCTCAAAGCACACTAAAGGCAGAGGTGGGCTTCTCCGTGCTGTTTGGGAAGTGGCACATGAACCACACGGGAATCAGAGAGAGATTATCAACTCCAGAGGCACTGCTGAGCGCAGCCTCTCCTGACTCCAGCTGGGCTCCAGCCCCGAGGTGACCTGTGCCTCCAAACAGAGGGGCCAGAGTGACCTGCACTGACCAGGCCGGCCACAGCTCCGTGTCACACTGACCACTGCAGCGTCCAGCCAGTCCCTCCAGAGGCTCTTCCAATCTCCACCTCCACCTTACAGGGGCATGGAACGCCGCTGATCACACCCGCTGCTCCCTGACCTGCAGCCAGAGGAAGATTTCCTCATTTGCTGCTGTGGCCAGTGGCACCTCTCTGTAGCAGGTTTTGCGTCCTGCTCGGTGCCCCAGTGCTCCAGACAGGCTGGCTCCGTGCTGCTGGGCCTCTCCCGGTCCCTCTGAGCAGGGCTGCAGCCGAGTCTTCAGAACAGCCCCAATTCCCCAAAACAGCCCCCAAAACAGCCCGGCGCTGTCTGTGTGGGGAACATCAAACCCACACCAAGGAATGGCTTTGCCCAGTGCCCCGGGATGGAGCAGCCCCGGCCTGCTCCACCAGAGCCCAGGGCGGCTCTGGGAGCCCTGAGGGCACGAGAGAAGGAAACTTCAGCGTGAGGGTCTGCAGCGGCCAGGGGAACACCAGCGCCTCCGAGCCGCCCTGCCAGACACGTACGGCCCTCCACCACCCTCGCAGTGGTGCGGGAATGTGCTCGCTGCTGAGGGCGGCCTCGCGGCTCGGCGAGCAGCTCGGGCAGGGCCGCCGCTGTCCGCTCCGTGCGGAGCGCAGCCTCCTCCGGACGCGGCCGTGAGGCGGTCTGGGCCCTCGGGTGTCGCCTCCGGCAGAATCAGCGGCTCGGTGGAGCTCACACGAAGCTCTCCCTGGGGCGGGACAGCCCTTGCCCGTGGGGTGTCGGGCGGGCCCCGGGCCGGCCGAGGGTTGCCCGGCTGAGCCCGGGGCCGCCCCTGACGTGGGGCTCTGGGGCAGAGTCCGGCCCGCGGTGCCCAGCAGGGATGCGCGGTTCTGTCTGTGCTCGGGCAGCACCAGAGTAGAGTTTTTCCCTGCTACAGTACCTACGCTACCCCGCGAAAGAGCATCGCTCAGGTTTGACAGGAGGAGAAATCTGTGTGGCCGTCAGCTATCACCTATGGCCCGGTCAGGATACTGATGGATTTTCTGACCTATTCGCTAGGGTCGTGTAAAATGTTAAACTGCAGATGCTTTCTGAAAGCAACTAGTGCTTTGAATGGTACAATCTGGATTACAGAAGCTTTATGTAGTGTTAGGCTGTGAACCACAATAGGTTTATTCTACAAGTTAATAGGGATATGCCAGATCATGTTACACTTCTGTTTTATCTTCTGTTTTGACCCTATGGCAAGCATCAGTTGGGTTTATTTAGCTCTTTATTAGCCCTTTATTTAGCTCTTAGCATTTTTCACATTTTGTGTGAAAAATGAATTAACTTTTAGGTAGATATTTTTAAAGAGGAAAAATGTATTTGTGCCTATTGATGCTGCAGTGATTTGTGGTTTTGAGACCCATCTTGCAAAATACCACATGCTGAGGCTGATTGTCATAGCTCTGAAGCCAGCCCTGGGTATGGAATGCTTTTCATTCTTTGGAGTGTTCATTCCAGGCAGTTCTGTGTAACGAGATCTTTACAGAGCATGGAAGATGCCTCTAGGGGAAGTCTCCATTTTGATTGCTGTGCCTAGACTAATTCTGATACTCCTGAGTTTGCTGTCAGGTTTTTACGATGCTGAAATGTGTGTTTTCCAGGTTCCTGTGTGGGCTATTTTTCACTAAGAATCTAGAAAATATCTTGGCTTTTCGTGGGGTTTAGTGCAAAATAGGTTTGACTGTAGGAACCACATTGTTGCAAAGATGAAGCATGCAATTAAAGTTCTTTCTAATAATTTGAGATGATTTAAATATATGTCAAATGAAATGCCATAGTCAAGGAACCAAAGCAGTCGAATGAATTGCCTATAAATTCCTTTGGCATGAAGCGTGTTGAGTGAAATGTTTATTTCTTCTAAGCAATAGGTCATAAGAGTGTTTAAATAAAGGTATAGTATATATAATGCACTGGAGCACAATCCATGGATTAGAGTGAAATTTCAACACTCAGTTCCTTTACTTAGAGAAGTCCACCTATGCCCAGATGGATTAATTAATTGTAGTGGTAGAAAATACAGGGTGTAAAACACAGCTGACTGTTGAGCTTAGTATATCACTATGTTGTAGAGAAACTCAAGAATCAAGAAAATTCTAAATAAGTAAATGCTAATTTGTCATGCAGTACTATGGTATTTTCAGGCAGCTAATCAAGAAAATTTGAATTGGAAGACCGTCAAACTTGTTTCATACAATAAAACTCTGAGAGACTTATCTACAAATAGAAACACAAGGAGCATCCTTTTTTGTACTCAGCAAAGAGCTGGAGTATGTTGTGCTGTTACGGAGGTTTATTTTTATAAACTACTCCAATGAATTTTATAAGCATGTAAAAGATTGTAAGTGCCCTGAAACATGTTTATTCTTGGACTGGCAATTACATACATGGATTCAGTTTTGATTTTCTTTAAAATAAAAATAAAAATATTTCTCTGGAGTAATTTGCTCTCGGTAACAAGAGTCATCTGCAAGAGAAATATCCAAACCAATTTCTGGGCAGTGGAAGTAGCTTTATTTTTTATAACATTCTTAGTACCTGTGACCAGGGTTGGTAGAGTGCCAGTCCTGCCAGCTTTAAGGAGCTGCATGTAAGTGTACCCTCGTTTCCTCAGAATCCCAGGGATGTGGACATTTCTTTGAGATGAGCTTTTAGGAAGCCCCAGAACATCTGGTGGTGTGACATCTTCCTGCATGCTCTGTTTCTGCACGTGATGTTTTCCAGTGCTTTCAAACATCCCTTCCCTTCTGTTTTTTCAGATGGTTATTTAGACCTATCTTGAGAGCTACTCTCTTCAGCCTCAGCTTTATCCAAGATACAATATGGTTATTATATAACCTAGTATTTTTTCATTTTACTTCCATTTCATTACATAACCTAGTATTTTACATTGTTACTTGCACAGCAGAATAACTGCAGAACTCTGCTCGATCCAGGTTATACTGAAAACTAAAAAAAATGCTATTTTTACATGCCTGACATTTTTCTTGCATATTTGAGCTTAGGTATTATGTTTGCTCATTTCAGGAGTGCTTCTGAACCACAGTCCAGAAAGAAGAAAAATCTTCTTGGTTGAAGTTGAACATTTGTCTCTAAGAGTAAGAACAAAGCCATGCCAGTGCTTTCAGAAGACTCAGGTAATTCAGCTGCATGCTTTCAACAGAGCAGTGACTGAAATCTTGTCATACCTGTTTCACACATAAAAATAATTTAAATAGGAGTAAAATGTAATAGAATTAAGATAATTCAACTGAAGTTTCTGAGCAATTACCTACAAGAAGGAAGGTGGAATGTAAAAGGTGAAAATTAATAAAGTTTGTCAGGATCAGTTTCCTACTAACCCTAGAGCACCCAAATATACTCTGATAGACCTGAATATACTCTGATAGACTTGAATATATTCTGATAGATCTGAATATATTCTGATAGACCTGAATATATTCTGATAGGCAGAATTGGACCCCTCAGTGTAACAGTGCCTTCTACATGTGCTTACTAAAGATCAGCCCATATATCTCTGCTGCTTGCTGTGTCATTTCTTAATATTTTCTGAACAGGGGTTGATAAACATTGTAAATATCCTTCCTTTTAACTTAAAATAAGTGTCTTTGTTCAAGGCTACTTTACTAGCTTCTCCAGTATGCTGCCCAGGAGAAGTCACAGATAATAAATGATGCTTAGGATTAAAGCAGGAGTGAGTTTGAGTCTCCTGGATCAAAATCCACTCTAAGGTTCGTGGAGAGAATAGCCACAGGAATAGATTTGAACCCCCTCCACCTTTTTATATTTCCTGTTTTGTTTTGGTCCTGTGTTCCCAGACATGGTTCACCGGGAAAAATCTGGCCTTTGTCTGGCTCTGTGTGTTGCAAAATTGGGATATTTAAATATTTTTTTAGAAAACTAGCCACAAGCTTTGATTCCACCACAATGGAAATCTACACTTTATCCTTTCTTCCTCTGGTCAGGCCTGGCTTTTTATAGGTGCCTCAGAGTGGAAGGGGCAGGATAACACTTGTAAGCAAAGCTGCTGGGGAGGTAGAGCTGCTACCTGTGCAAAAAAAGGTCATTCAATCAGTTTGAGAGTCTGCTGTGGTACTAAAATTTCAAATTTGTAAGAGGGGAAACAAAGGGTTCTGGAAACAAGGAGTAATAAACATGAAGTGTTAAATGTGAAAGATAATTTCTTAAGAAATATATATTGCTTTGTTAGATTTTGCCTTAATATGATGGTGTGCTTGACACTTATGAGGGGAGTGTGCAAAATGAGCTGTGGATAAACACGAGATAATCACAAGTCTCTGCAAATGTGATGATCATCAATGTGATACCCAAATAAATGTAGTGACTGTTAAGACTGCAGTAGAAGGTCCTGTGAGAAATGCTGTGTAGAATGTTTTTGTTCTGTCCTGAATCTAAATTTAGGGTTGCATGAAACTTTGGCCCTTTTGACATCTCAGCTAAGACCTGATTCAAATCATAAAGAGGAAATGGGATTCCTTAGGGATGTCTTCAGTGAAAGAAGTCTCAGCTACCTGATGAAGGTAAAAGTTTGTATTTATTTATGTACATTCTCCTTACAGTTTACTTTTTCTCTGTTCCCTTGATTTATCAACCATTTACTTTGCCAAACCTTTTTTTTAAGAATTCTGTACTGACCAAAGCATATGTGTGCTTAAGAACAAACACTAATAATGTTTGACAATTAATATGTTGAACCTATTAAAACCGAGATCAAGGAGTAGAATGTTGCTGGCAGAGGTTCCAAAAAGTGCAAGAGGCTCCAGGGAATGGGGAAAATATGCAGATGGGATAGAAAACCTAATATCCCATTGAGTATGGGATAGAAAACTTCATATATGGGATAGAAAACCTCACATGCCATTGAATATGGGACAGAAACCCTCACATATGGGATAGAAAACCTCACATTCCATTGCATATGGGATAGAAAACCTAACACCCAACCTATAATAAAATCCCCTAATATAACTTTAGTTGCCAAGTATTGGTTATGCAAAAGCCAGATGATGCCTCTTCACAGAGATAATCTAGTTTATGAATGTATGGGAAATTAATTCAATAGTCCAGTTTTAATTTTTTAATGTGGAGGTGGGTTTTTTGGGGGGTGTTATTTGGTGGGGGTGTTTTGTTTTAATTTTGGTTCTGAGTTTCTTTGGGGTGGGTGTGCTAGGGAAGAAGTAAAGGGTTTGGGTTTGGGTGTTTGCTTTCCAGCCTTAGCACAGGGATGTGGCTTCCTCAGAGAGGGTGGTAAGGATGCTCAGTAGGGGAACATGAGGCACTTTGCCAAAATATTCCTTATGTCTTTGACAGATGTGGAGTCAGTCTGAGTGCCAGCAGTGTCTGCAGGGGAGCTGTGGACAGTTCATCTATCACAACACTGGGGGTGGCACAAAGCTCTTCTGGTCTGCCCACTGCTCAGAAATCCTTGCTCCTGGCTGTGGAACTTCTGGCTGTGGAACTCCTCCTCAGCCTGTGTCCGGCCAATCTTCAGCCTTGAGACTTTCTAGAACGGTGTTCCCTGAGTCATGAGAGTTGAGTTTCAAGTCCCGCACCCAGGGATTCCACTGCTGGGCAGCATAAAACAGTGTTCCCAACTGCTGTCCTCAAGAGCTGTAGCCCCCTGTGACCTGTGTCCCTTCTCCCATCAGAGCTTTGTTTTGCTGGTGCCTGGCTTGGGAGTCCTTGCCTTGCACAGGAGACTGGACTGGACTACAAACACATGCTAACAGTGGTAACAGGCAACTTTATTTACACAACTAAATAAATTTCAGCATTTGTGCATGCAGAGGAGGAAGATTGGCAGGACAGAGGACGCCTTTGACCTGAGGCTGCCTTTGGACGAGCAGGCACTGCCCCAGTATGTAATGGTCATGGTCCACTGCAGCCTGCAGTGGATCCTGTTCATCCTGCTGCCCATGTCTTTTTTCTCATGAGGCCCAGCAGTATCTGGTGCACCCGAGTTAAGAATTTCACCACTATCTGGTATGGATGTGGAGCAGGCAAGAGAGGTTGCATTGACATTGGCTCCTCAGAGGGGTTTGAGGTCGACTCTGGCTCTGGTGTGGCTGTTGCAGTTGAGTGATCAGGAGTGGGAGTACAGCAGCCTGACTCTGTTGGTGCTGACTCTGGCTGCTCCAAGGGGGCTGAGCTGAAGGTTGGCTCTGGTCTTGGAGTAGCTGTTTCAGCTGACTCAGGATATGGAGTGGGAGTAGAGCAGCCTGACTCTGTTGGTGTTGGCTCTGGCTGCTCAAAAGAGGTTGAGCTGAAGGTTGGCTCTGGTGCTGGAGTGGCTGTTTCAGCTGACTCTGGACATGGAGTGGGAGTAGAGCAGCCTGACTCTGTTGGTGTTGGCTCTGGCTGCTCAAAAGAGGTTGAGCTGAAGGTTGGCTCTGGTGCTGGAGTAGCTGTTTCAGCTGACTCTGGACATGGAGTGGGAGTAGAGCAGCCTGACTCTGTTGGTGCTGACTCTGGCTGCTCCAAGGGGGCTGAGCTGAAGGTTGGCTCTGGTCTTGGAGTAGCTGTTTCAGCTGACTCAGGATATGGAGTGGGAGTAGAGCAGTTTGACTCTGTCAGTGTTGGCTCTGGCTGCTCAAGAGGGGTTGAGATGTAGGTTGTCTCTGGTGCTAGAGTGTCTGTTCCAGGTGGACGCATGCCCATCTGAATCAGGATCCAGTTGTAGAAGTACTGAGTGGAGGTGTAGACTCCCGGGCGTTTTGTTCTGACACAGCCTTTTCCCCAGCTGGTCACTCCAACAAGCCAAAAGTAGCCAGCATGGTTATCTTTGCACACCAGAGGCCCTCCACTGTCACCCTGCAACAGAGGAAAGAGGATTAGGGTGCTGTTGGGTGGCTGCTGTCAGCACTAGAGGCCTGTTTCTCTCTTGCAGCCCCTGCCACAGCTGTATTCATGGTACAAAAAGGCTTTGCTCAGGTGCTGGAGTCTCAAGAACCTTAGCTGGGAACAGGGTGGGTGTCTGTGAAGGCCCCCTTTTGTATCTGCACAGTGATCCTGGATGGGCAGAGCATAGATCATCCAGAATCTGGATCTGTGGGCTGCTGAGAACACTGGATGGGCTTTCTGGGCAGAGGGGCAGGCCTGGGGAACACGGTCACTTGGCAAGGAAACTCCAGCAGTGGAGGAAAAGTGGTTTGCCAGACAAAGCCCATGGTGACGGGGTACCTTCGCTGCTGGCTCCCAGCACTCATACCTGGCAGGTGTCCATGCCACCCCGTGGGTAGCCAGCACACAGGTTGTGGGTGTGGATGGCCCCAGCGTACCGACGGCTGCTGTTAACCAGCCGGATATCCAGGAGACGGACCTTGGCTTCCTGCAGGACATCACTCGGACCCTGAGCTGCAAGCACAGGAAGGAATGGGCACCCAGCAGCTCTTTGCCAGTTCCACTCCCCTGTCTGGGGGTGAACTCATTCCCTAGGGCTTGGCTTTGCCTCTGGAGCAGTTGTTGAAGCGCTGTGTCCTTTCTGTCTGCCTTTGGGGAGCAGGCCAGGCCCAGCTCTCCAGAGGCATACATCCTACAGCCTGACTTTGGTTTGTGCTGTCAGGAAGCCAAACCCATCTTGCTGGTGTGCCCAGCTCACCCTCAGGGCCCTTTTTGGGAACTCACCTTTTGCAGTGGCAGAACCCCAGCCAGCAATGTAGCAGGTTTTCAGCTCTGACACTGTGAGCGAGGCGTTGGGCACACAGGCAAGCTGGACGTAGTCACTGCACTCCACGGGCTTGTCCAGCTCCAGCAGGGCGATGTCGTTCTGCTGGGAATCAGCCATGTACTCCTGGTGGGCCAGGAGCCGCTTGATGTGGCGCACCTGAGTTTCAGGGCCCAGATGGGTCAGCTTGGTGGCCCCGATCAGCACACGCCACATGGTGACATTCCTGCAAGGCAGAGAGGGGTCTGAGGAAGAGCAGAGCCGTGTGCTGTTGATGCCTTAGGATTTTAGCTTTTGTATTTTTCATCCATTTGTAATCCTGCAGTTTTTTACTGTATAACTAAATTCTGCACACAGTGTGAGCTGCTGCTGCTTTCCCATTCTGGTCACAAAAATTCCTCTCCAGGCCTGGCAATCAAGGATACCTCACTGCCTCAGGCCTCGAGAGATGGAAACAAAAGTGAGTTGAGGGGAGCAAACTGGGGGTAAATGACTTCATTACCTGAAGCTGTAATTAGAAGATTAACCCTAAATATGCAAATGGACCAAATTTATAGGTGTGAAAACCTTTGACCCGTGGTCAATTTTGGGTTGTAGCACTTGGGGGGGGTCTTTTGTTTTGCCTAAAATGGACCTGGAGGCCCTTCAATAAATATAATCACTTTTTATTCCTTGTCTGGCCTGTTTTTAGGTAGTCCTGAAAAGGCATCACTGTGGCAGCTCAGCACTTCCCTTCCTTCTGCTTCTCAAGGCAGAGAGGAAAGCAGGGCAATGAGGAGTGTGACTGCCCTAGCATGCCTTAGGCTCCAGGAATGCCACACTGGAGGCTGCTGGGCAGCAGTGGCACGAGCCCAGCCTTCTGAGCAGTCCCTCAGTTGGGCCCCGTAGTATTGAGGTGCTGCAGGCTGGGCAACTGTTTGTGTGGTGAGGATACCCTCATTCCCTGCTCCTCCTTACCTGGCCTGGAGGAAGCAATGGGCTGCTGTGAGGACCCACTGTGGGCTGATGAGGGACCCTCCACATGTATGGCCGGTGCCTATTTTCCTGGGGTCCTGGATGCTGACAATCCAGGGCCAGGCCCCTGGCAGGGCACCTGTGCCAGTCACAATTCGGTAGTCAGCATCTATGGAGTTGTAGTCAGAAGCCATGGGCCGGAGCCCACAGGTCCCTCTGGAAGCACAAAATCATTACTGCCCTTCTGTTCCAGTACCTGGGTGCTGGCAAGGAGGCTCCCACATGGGGTTTGGGGTGTGGCAATGGGGGACAAGCACCCTCCTAGAGCCTGGGGCCATACCTGCAGTTGCCCCAGGTACCATGTGCAGGTCTGTACACAGCCAGCAGGATGAAGAGGTACAGGTACAGAAGATTCATCGCTGTCAGCAGCATCTGTCAGCTGAAAGAGACAAAAGCTTGTCTCTTCCAGTGCAGTCTCTGACGAGTGCTGCAGCAACTGCACTGTCCATGGCACCTGGGGCTGATGTCACAGAGTGGGTGGTTCCAGGTTCTGGGCACAGTGTCCTCAGAGGGCAGGGAAAGGCCACAGCCTCACAGAACCACAGAATGGTTTGGGCTGGAAGGGACCTTGAAGGTTGTGAAAGGCAAAAGGGGTCCCTTGCCTCGCACATGCAAAACGACACCATGGGCAGACAAATCTGGCACAGAGGGAAAGTCACTCCAAAGGCAGTGTTTGGTCAGAGAGGGTGCTCAGAGCCACCACACGATGGAGAAAACTAGCACATCAAAGCTAGAAAGAGGACAGGAAGGAACAATGCCATGTGCAAACTACTTGGGGGGATGCTTCAAGGCACATAAGCCTTAGCTGATGGAACAAACCTGGAAACTCCTGAGTGTTGCAAGAGGAATTGCTGACCATGGCAGAGTGCGAGAAGCTGACAGGAGTTTCAATGCCATGAGGAAGCCCTTCTGAGTCTGTTTATACATTCTCCATGTCTGGAGCAGGGTGAGTACTGCAAATGCCTCAGTGCTGCCTCTTGCTTTGGAGACTGGTGCTGGAGGTCATGGCTGCAGAAAACAAGGGACTGAGATGGAGAGTGCTCATGCACTCACTTTTGTGGTTTGGGAATGGCATTCCCCAGTCTGGTGTTTCCACTGGAACACTGCAAACCACTGCTCCTCACTCCCTTCTCCCTCTCCCCTCCCTTCTCTGGTGGGCTTGAGAATAGAACTGGAAGCACAAAAGTTAAAGACTGTGGGTTGAGACAAGAACAATATAATGGAAACAGCAATGAAACAAGAAAATGAGCAGTAACCGCAACAATATTAATAATGGACTGGGACAATTCACATGCAACCATCCACCCCATAGAGCCTGGCAGTACCCAACCAGGCTGTCATGCATGTTATCCAGCGGAGATTTCTTCCCCTGTCCCTGGAAAATGTTGTGGAGTGGTTCAGAACAACCTCCACGTCCTGGCCATGCCCTGTCCTGGTTATGGCAAAAATTTACCCCATCCTGGCCAGAACCAGGACATTCACCCTCATGATCTGCCCCACAGCTTTGGAATCTGTGCCAGAGGGTCTGGCAGGGCAGGGAGGGCAGTCACCAGGGATTGGCAGACGTTGGAAACTCCTTATCCCTCTCTCTGGCCCCTGGTTTTCCTTGTTTTATGGAATGGAAGAACACATGTCCAACTCCTCCCAGTATCTCCTTCACTGGAAATCCTCCGTGCTTTGATTCCTTCTCTGACATTCTGCTGCACCTGGGGAATGCAGTGGGAAAACCCAAGGCTTTGTGTGAAGGTCACTCCCTCAGCACTTCACCTGAGGTGCACAGGAAGGCTGCCCTGGCTCTACCACACCTCATCCAGAACACCTGGAAGCTCTTCCCTCCCCATTCACACACTCCCCTGCCTTGTCCTCCTCATCCCACAGGGATGCACAGAGGGGCTACCACACTTCACGGTTTGGTAGCCCTGATACCACACTCCTGACTGGAATGGGGTGACCCTGGGGCAGTTTTGGCCTGCATCAGTTCCATGTCCTGCCTCAGCACACCCAGGTTCTCTGTTGGCGTCTGTGCTCATCTCTGCAGCTTTGCTGTCCTGCACCAGGAGTTTGCTGAATAAAATCATCCTCTAGAAAGGACATGTGACACAAGCCCAGGAGTAAGCAGCACCATGGGAGAGTTCAGCAAGGTGCCCTGGGGACAGCCAGGCCAGGCAGGGGAAGGTGGGGGGACCACGGCCTCACTGAAGCAGCCACATTGTACAGCACAAAAAATAAAGCTAAATAAATGCTGGGATGAAATACAGCACTGCTGGGACTGCTCCATTTAGCAAATAACAGTTGTGGGGGAGATTTACAGATGTACTGGGTACATCTGGGAACTGGGGCTCCTGCTGGAAGTCTTCAATCTTGAAGCTCCCAGTTCCCAAAGCTGGTAAATCCTTCCCAGCAATGGCTCCTGAGGCAGGGAGAGGGGTGGAAAGCCAAGGATGGGGCAGAGATCAGAAGGAGCTGGGGAGCTCAGAGAGGTCTTCAAGGGGAAGAGGATTTGTCTGAAAGGCCCTCACTTTTCTGGTCATCTTGGCAACTCTGGCAGGTTTAACAGGAGGTTTGTCTGGAAACAAGACAGGGACATATTGGCATGATGGGTGCTGGCATATTCCAGTCTTAGGCTTTGCAGAGAGAGATTTGCTGTTTCCCCATAGGCCACAGAGGATTTTAATATGAGGTGAACTCCCCAAGCTTGCATCCACCCTGTTCCATGGCCTCTGGCTCTGAGAAATGCTCTCCTGTGCACCCTGCTTCATTCCCTCAGATCAATGGCTGATGTGCCAGCAGCTCCTGCTCCAGAAGGGCAGCACATGATGAAGGTGCCACCCCTGCAGCTGAAAAGAAGGTTCCTTTTGCCATGGCATTCCAGGAGGTCATAAGACACATCATCAATGGAGTCTGAAAAAAAGAAAAATTAGAAGTTGAGGCAGCTGCATTTACCAGTGTGGGCAGTCCAGAGAGAACTGCCTGGACCTGACCCAGTTTGTGGATCAGAGCCAGAAATAGGTTCCCTTAGCTAGAAATGAGACCTCTCTACCCAGAGAGCCAGCTGCTTGCCATTCCATTGCTCCCTGGCCACAAGCAGCACTTCATCCATGAGCTCTCACCCCACAGAGCCCCTAGGTAACCCTGAAAAGACTCCTTCAGTATCAGGGGCTGCAAGAGACCTCTAGATGAGCAGCTAGAGGATTAGGTGAGGAGAAGAACTGAAATAAAATGCGTGTTTTTCCCTGGATTTGTGGAAGACAACAAGAAAGAAATACAGGACCCCAAAAAACAAACCCACTCGATGGGAGAGGCAGGTGAGCACCTCTGGTTCAGGAATTACAGAATGCACTCAACTGCAGCTTGCAGACAAGGATCCTGGCACGTTCCAGCAGCCAGCACTGCCACCTGATCCCAGCATCCCTCTGCCCCATGGATTTACACAGGACCCCAAAGCCCCAGTGGTCAGTGAAAGGAAAACATCCAACTGTCCACACTTGGCAACCTACTCCTGGGTTCTGCAGCCTGTGGAGAAAGACAAATTCCCTCACTAGAAAACTAAGCAGGTTTGAGCTGGGCTTTCTCAAAGCACACTAAAGGCAGAGGTGGGCTTCTCCGTGCTGTTTGGGAAGTGGCACATGAACCACACGGGAATCAGAGAGAGATTATCAACTCCAGAGGCACTGCTGAGCGCAGCCTCTCCTGACTCCAGCTGGGCTCCAGCCCCGAGGTGACCTGTGCCTCCAAACAGAGGGGCCAGAGTGACCTGCACTGACCAGGCCGGCCACAGCTCCGTGTCACACTGACCACTGCAGCGTCCAGCCAGTCCCTCCAGAGGCTCTTCCAATCTCCACCTCCACCTTACAGGGGCATGGAACGCCGCTGATCACACCCGCTGCTCCCTGACCTGCAGCCAGAGGAAGATTTCCTCATTTGCTGCTGTGGCCAGTGGCACCTCTCTGTAGCAGGTTTTGCGTCCTGCTCGGTGCCCCAGTGCTCCAGACAGGCTGGCTCCGTGCTGCTGGGCCTCTCCCGGTCCCTCTGAGCAGGGCTGCAGCCGAGTCTTCAGAACAGCCCCAATTCCCCAAAACAGCCCCCAAAACAGCCCGGCGCTGTCTGTGTGGGGAACATCAAACCCACACCAAGGAATGGCTTTGCCCAGTGCCCCGGGATGGAGCAGCCCCGGCCTGCTCCACCAGAGCCCAGGGCGGCTCTGGGAGCCCTGAGGGCACGAGAGAAGGAAACTTCAGCGTGAGGGTCTGCAGCGGCCAGGGGAACACCAGCGCCTCCGAGCCGCCCTGCCAGACACGTACGGCCCTCCACCACCCTCGCAGTGGTGCGGGAATGTGCTCGCTGCTGAGGGCGGCCTCGCGGCTCGGCGAGCAGCTCGGGCAGGGCCGCCGCTGTCCGCTCCGTGCGGAGCGCAGCCTCCTCCGGACGCGGCCGTGAGGCGGTCTGGGCCCTCGGGTGTCGCCTCCGGCAGAATCAGCGGCTCGGTGGAGCTCACACGAAGCTCTCCCTGGGGCGGGACAGCCCTTGCCCGTGGGGTGTCGGGCGGGCCCCGGGCCGGCCGAGGGTTGCCCGGCTGAGCCCGGGGCCGCCCCTGACGTGGGGCTCTGGGGCAGAGTCCGGCCCGCGGTGCCCAGCAGGGATGCGCGGTTCTGTCTGTGCTCGGGCAGCACCAGAGTAGAGTTTTTCCCTGCTACAGTACCTACGCTACCCCGCGAAAGAGCATCGCTCAGGTTTGACAGGAGGAGAAATCTGTGTGGCCGTCAGCTATCACCTATGGCCCGGTCAGGATACTGATGGATTTTCTGACCTATTCGCTAGGGTCGTGTAAAATGTTAAACTGCAGATGCTTTCTGAAAGCAACTAGTGCTTTGAATGGTACAATCTGGATTACAGAAGCTTTATGTAGTGTTAGGCTGTGAACCACAATAGGTTTATTCTACAAGTTAATAGGGATATGCCAGATCATGTTACACTTCTGTTTTATCTTCTGTTTTGACCCTATGGCAAGCATCAGTTGGGTTTATTTAGCTCTTTATTAGCCCTTTATTTAGCTCTTAGCATTTTTCACATTTTGTGTGAAAAATGAATTAACTTTTAGGTAGATATTTTTAAAGAGGAAAAATGTATTTGTGCCTATTGATGCTGCAGTGATTTGTGGTTTTGAGACCCATCTTGCAAAATACCACATGCTGAGGCTGATTGTCATAGCTCTGAAGCCAGCCCTGGGTATGGAATGCTTTTCATTCTTTGGAGTGTTCATTCCAGGCAGTTCTGTGTAACGAGATCTTTACAGAGCATGGAAGATGCCTCTAGGGGAAGTCTCCATTTTGATTGCTGTGCCTAGACTAATTCTGATACTCCTGAGTTTGCTGTCAGGTTTTTACGATGCTGAAATGTGTGTTTTCCAGGTTCCTGTGTGGGCTATTTTTCACTAAGAATCTAGAAAATATCTTGGCTTTTCGTGGGGTTTAGTGCAAAATAGGTTTGACTGTAGGAACCACATTGTTGCAAAGATGAAGCATGCAATTAAAGTTCTTTCTAATAATTTGAGATGATTTAAATATATGTCAAATGAAATGCCATAGTCAAGGAACCAAAGCAGTCGAATGAATTGCCTATAAATTCCTTTGGCATGAAGCGTGTTGAGTGAAATGTTTATTTCTTCTAAGCAATAGGTCATAAGAGTGTTTAAATAAAGGTATAGTATATATAATGCACTGGAGCACAATCCATGGATTAGAGTGAAATTTCAACACTCAGTTCCTTTACTTAGAGAAGTCCACCTATGCCCAGATGGATTAATTAATTGTAGTGGTAGAAAATACAGGGTGTAAAACACAGCTGACTGTTGAGCTTAGTATATCACTATGTTGTAGAGAAACTCAAGAATCAAGAAAATTCTAAATAAGTAAATGCTAATTTGTCATGCAGTACTATGGTATTTTCAGGCAGCTAATCAAGAAAATTTGAATTGGAAGACCGTCAAACTTGTTTCATACAATAAAACTCTGAGAGACTTATCTACAAATAGAAACACAAGGAGCATCCTTTTTTGTACTCAGCAAAGAGCTGGAGTATGTTGTGCTGTTACGGAGGTTTATTTTTATAAACTACTCCAATGAATTTTATAAGCATGTAAAAGATTGTAAGTGCCCTGAAACATGTTTATTCTTGGACTGGCAATTACATACATGGATTCAGTTTTGATTTTCTTTAAAATAAAAATAAAAATATTTCTCTGGAGTAATTTGCTCTCGGTAACAAGAGTCATCTGCAAGAGAAATATCCAAACCAATTTCTGGGCAGTGGAAGTAGCTTTATTTTTTATAACATTCTTAGTACCTGTGACCAGGGTTGGTAGAGTGCCAGTCCTGCCAGCTTTAAGGAGCTGCATGTAAGTGTACCCTCGTTTCCTCAGAATCCCAGGGATGTGGACATTTCTTTGAGATGAGCTTTTAGGAAGCCCCAGAACATCTGGTGGTGTGACATCTTCCTGCATGCTCTGTTTCTGCACGTGATGTTTTCCAGTGCTTTCAAACATCCCTTCCCTTCTGTTTTTTCAGATGGTTATTTAGACCTATCTTGAGAGCTACTCTCTTCAGCCTCAGCTTTATCCAAGATACAATATGGTTATTATATAACCTAGTATTTTTTCATTTTACTTACATTTCATTACATAACCTAGTATTTTACATTGTTACTTGCACAGCAGAATAACTGCAGAACTCTGCTCGATCCAGGTTATACTGAAAACTAAAAAAAATGCTATTTTTACATGCCTGACATTTTTCTTGCATATTTGAGCTTAGGTATTATGTTTGCTCATTTCAGGAGTGCTTCTGAACCACAGTCCAGAAAGAAGAAAAATCTTCTTGGTTGAAGTTGAACATTTGTCTCTAAGAGTAAGAACAAAGCCATGCCAGTGCTTTCAGAAGACTCAGGTAATTCAGCTGCATGCTTTCAACAGAGCAGTGACTGAAATCTTGTCATACCTGTTTCACACATAAAAATAATTTAAATAGGAGTAAAATGTAATAGAATTAAGATAATTCAACTGAAGTTTCTGAGCAATTACCTACAAGAAGGAAGGTGGAATGTAAAAGGTGAAAATTAATAAAGTTTGTCAGGATCAGTTTCCTACTAACCCTAGAGCACCCAAATATACTCTGATAGACCTGAATATACTCTGATAGACTTGAATATATTCTGATAGATCTGAATATATTCTGATAGACCTGAATATATTCTGATAGGCAGAATTGGACCCCTCAGTGTAACAGTGCCTTCTACATGTGCTTACTAAAGATCAGCCCATATATCTCTGCTGCTTGCTGTGTCATTTCTTAATATTTTCTGAACAGGGGTTGATAAACATTGTAAATATCCTTCCTTTTAACTTAAAATAAGTGTCTTTGTTCAAGGCTACTTTACTAGCTTCTCCAGTATGCTGCCCAGGAGAAGTCACAGATAATAAATGATGCTTAGGATTAAAGCAGGAGTGAGTTTGAGTCTCCTGGATCAAAATCCACTCTAAGGTTCGTGGAGAGAATAGCCACAGGAATAGATTTGAACCCCCTCCACCTTTTTATATTTCCTGTTTTGTTTTGGTCCTGTGTTCCCAGACATGGTTCACCGGGAAAAATCTGGCCTTTGTCTGGCTCTGTGTGTTGCAAAATTGGGATATTTAAATATTTTTTTAGAAAACTAGCCACAAGCTTTGATTCCACCACAATGGAAATCTACACTTTATCCTTTCTTCCTCTGGTCAGGCCTGGCTTTTTATAGGTGCCTCAGAGTGGAAGGGGCAGGATAACACTTGTAAGCAAAGCTGCTGGGGAGGTAGAGCTGCTACCTGTGCAAAAAAAGGTCATTCAATCAGTTTGAGAGTCTGCTGTGGTACTAAAATTTCAAATTTGTAAGAGGGGAAACAAAGGGTTCTGGAAACAAGGAGTAATAAACATGAAGTGTTAAATGTGAAAGATAATTTCTTAAGAAATATATATTGCTTTGTTAGATTTTGCCTTAATATGATGGTGTGCTTGACACTTATGAGGGGAGTGTTGCAAAATGAGCTGTGGATAAACACGAGATAATCACAAGTCTCTGCAAATGTGATGATCATCAATGTGATACCCAAATAAATGTAGTGACTGTTAAGACTGCAGTAGAAGGTCCTGTGAGAAATGCTGTGTAGAATGTTTTTGTTCTGTCCTGAATCTAAATTTAGGGTTGCATGAAACTTTGGCCCTTTTGACATCTCAGCTAAGACCTGATTCAAATCATAAAGAGGAAATGGGATTCCTTAGGGATGTCTTCAGTGAAAGAAGTCTCAGCTACCTGATGAAGGTAAAAGTTTGTATTTATTTATGTACATTCTCCTTACAGTTTACTTTTTCTCTGTTCCCTTGATTTATCAACCATTTACTTTGCCAAACCTTTTTTTTAAGAATTCTGTACTGACCAAAGCATATGTGTGCTTAAGAACAAACACTAATAATGTTTGACAATTAATATGTTGAACCTATTAAAACCGAGATCAAGGAGTAGAATGTTGCTGGCAGAGGTTCCAAAAAGTGCAAGAGGCTCCAGGGAATGGGGAAAATATGCAGATGGGATAGAAAACCTAATATCCCATTGAGTATGGGATAGAAAACTTCATATATGGGATAGAAAACCTCACATACCATTGAATATGGGACAGAAACCCTCACATATGGGATAGAAAACCTCACATTCCATTGCATATGGGATAGAAAACCTAACACCCAACCTATAATAAAATCCCCTAATATAACTTTAGTTGCCAAGTATTGGTTATGCAAAAGCCAGATGATGCCTCTTCACAGAGATAATCTAGTTTATGAATGTATGGGAAATTAATTCAATAGTCCAGTTTTAATTTTTTAATGTGGAGGTGGGTTTTTTTGGGGGTGTTATTTGGTGGGGGTGTTTTGTTTTAATTTTGGTTCTGAGTTTCTTTGGGGTGGGTGTGCTAGGGAAGAAGTAAAGGGTTTGGGTTTGGGTGTTTGCTTTCCAGCCTTAGCACAGGGATGTGGCTTCCTCAGAGAGGGTGGTAAGGATGCTCAGTAGGGGAACATGAGGCACTTTGCCAAAATATTCCTTATGTCTTTGACAGATGTGGAGTCAGTCTGAGTGCCAGCAGTGTCTGCAGGGGAGCTGTGGACAGTTCATCTATCACAACACTGGGGGTGGCACAAAGCTCTTCTGGTCTGCCCACTGCTCAGAAATCCTTGCTCCTGGCTGTGGAACTTCTGGCTGTGGAACTCCTCCTCAGCCTGTGTCCGGCCAATCTTCAGCCTTGAGACTTTCTAGAACGGTGTTCCCTGAGTCATGAGAGTTGAGTTTCAAGTCCCGCACCCAGGGATTCCACTGCTGGGCAGCATAAAACAGTGTTCCCAACTGCTGTCCTCAAGAGCTGTAGCCCCCTGTGACCTGTGTCCCTTCTCCCATCAGAGCTTTGTTTTGCTGGTGCCTGGCTTGGGAGTCCTTGCCTTGCACAGGAGACTGGACTGGACTACAAACACATGCTAACAGTGGTAACAGGCAACTTTATTTACACAACTAAATAAATTTCAGCATTTGTGCATGCAGAGGAGGAAGATTGGCAGGACAGAGGACGCCTTTGACCTGAGGCTGCCTTTGGACGAGCAGGCACTGCCCCAGTATGTAATGGTCATGGTCCACTGCAGCCTGCAGTGGATCCTGTTCATCCTGCTGCCCATGTCTTTTTTCTCATGAGGCCCAGCAGTATCTGGTGCACCCGAGTTAAGAATTTCACCACTATCTGGTATGGATGTGGAGCAGGCAAGAGAGGTTGCATTGACATTGGCTCCTCAGAGGGGTTTGAGGTCGACTCTGGCTCTGGTGTGGCTGTTGCAGTTGAGTGATCAGGAGTGGGAGTACAGCAGCCTGACTCTGTTGGTGTTGGCTCTGGCTGCTCAAAAGAGGTTGAGCTGAAGGTTGGCTCTGGTGCTGGAGTAGCTGTTTCAGCTGACTCTGGACATGGAGTGGGAGTAGAGCAGCCTGACTCTGTTGGTGTTGGCTCTGGCTGCTCAAAAGGGGTTGAGCTGAAGGTTGGCTCTGGTGCTGGAGTGGCTGTTTCAGCTGACTCTGGACATGGAGTGGGAGTAGAGCAGCCTGACTCTGTTGGTGTTGGCTCTGGCTGCTCAAAAGAGGTTGAGCTGAAGGTTGGCTCTGGTGCTGGAGTAGCTGTTTCAGCTGACTCTGGACATGGAGTGGGAGTAGAGCAGCCTGACTCTGTTGGTGTTGGCTCTGGCTGCTCAAAAGAGGTTGAGCTGAAGGTTGGCTCTGGTGCTGGAGTGGCTGTTTCAGCTGACTCTGGACATGGAGTGGGAGTGGAGCAGCCTGACTCTGTTGGTGTTGGCTCTGGCTGCTCCAAGGGGGCTGAGCTGAAGGTTGGCTCTGGTGCTGGAGTAGCTGTTTCAGCTGACTCTGGACATGGAGTGGGAGTAGAGCAGCCTGACTCTGTTGGTGTTGGCTCTGGCTGCTCAAAAGGGGTTGAGCTGAAGGTTGGCTCTGGTGCTGGAGTGGCTGTTTCAGCTGACTCTGGACATGGAGTGGGAGTGGAGCAGCCTGACTCTGTTGGTGTTGGCTCTGGCTGCTCAAAAGGGGTTGAGCTGAAGGTTGGCTCTGGTGCTGGAGTGGCTGTTTCAGCTGACTCTGGACATGGAGTGGGAGTAGAGCAGCCTGACTCTGTTGGTGCTGACTCTGGCTGCTCCAAGGGGGCTGAGCTGAAGGTTGGCTCTGGTCTTGGAGTAGCTGTTTCAGCTGACTCAGGATATGGAGTGGGAGTAGAGCAGTTTGACTCTGTCAGTGTTGGCTCTGGCTGCTCAAGAGGGGTTGAGATGTAGGTTGTCTCTGGTGCTAGAGTGTCTGTTCCAGGTGGACGCATGCCCATCTGAATCAGGATCCAGTTGTAGAAGTACTGAGTGGAGGTGTAGACTCCCGGGCGTTTTGTTCTGACACAGCCTTTTCCCCAGCTGGTCACTCCAACAAGCCAAAAGTAGCCAGCATGGTTATCTTTGCACACCAGAGGCCCTCCACTGTCACCCTGCAACAGAGGAAAGAGGATTAGGGTGCTGTTGGGTGGCTGCTGTCAGCACTAGAGGCCTGTTTCTCTCTTGCAGCCCCTGCCACAGCTGTATTCATGGTACAAAAAGGCTTTGCTCAGGTGCTGGAGTCTCAAGAACCTTAGCTGGGAACAGGGTGGGTGTCTGTGAAGGCCCCCTTTTGTATCTGCACAGTGATCCTGGATGGGCAGAGCATAGATCATCCAGAATCTGGATCTGTGGGCTGCTGAGAACACTGGATGGGCTTTCTGGGCAGAGGGGCAGGCCTGGGGAACACGGTCACTTGGCAAGGAAACTCCAGCAGTGGAGGAAAAGTGGTTTGCCAGACAAAGCCCATGGTGACGGGGTACCTTCGCTGCTGGCTCCCAGCACTCATACCTGGCAGGTGTCCATGCCACCCCGTGGGTAGCCAGCACACAGGTTGTGGGTGTGGATGGCCCCAGCGTACCGACGGCTGCTGTTAACCAGCCGGATATCCAGGAGACGGACCTTGGCTTCCTGCAGGACATCACTCGGACCCTGAGCTGCAAGCACAGGAAGGAATGGGCACCCAGCAGCTCTTTGCCAGTTCCACTCCCCTGTCTGGGGGTGAACTCATTCCCTAGGGCTTGGCTTTGCCTCTGGAGCAGTTGTTGAAGCGCTGTGTCCTTTCTGTCTGCCTTTGGGGAGCAGGCCAGGCCCAGCTCTCCAGAGGCATACATCCTACAGCCTGACTTTGGTTTGTGCTGTCAGGAAGCCAAACCCATCTTGCTGGTGTGCCCAGCTCACCCTCAGGGCCCTTTTTGGGAACTCACCTTTTGCAGTGGCAGAACCCCAGCCAGCAATGTAGCAGGTTTTCAGCTCTGACACTGTGAGCGAGGCGTTGGGCACGCAGGCAAGCTGGACGTAGTCACTGCACTCCACGGGCTTGTCCAGCTCCAGCAGGGCGATGTCATTCTGCTGGGAATCAGCCGTGTACTCCTGGTGGGCCAGGAGCCGCTTGATGTGGCGCACCTGAGTTTCAGGGCCCAGATGGGTCAGCTTGGTGGCCCCGATCAGCACACGCCACATGGTGACATTCCTGCAAGGCAGAGAGGGGTCTGAGGAAGAGCAGAGCCGTGTGCTGTTGATGCCTTAGGATTTTAGCTTTTGTATTTTTCATCCATTTGTAATCCTGCAGTTTTTTACTGTATAACTAAATTCTGCACACAGTGTGAGCTGCTGCTGCTTTCCCATTCTGGTCACAAAAATTCCTCTCCAGGCCTGGCAATCAAGGATACCTCACTGCCTCAGGCCTCGAGAGATGGAAACAAAAGTGAGTTGAGGGGAGCAAACTGGGGGTAAATGACTTCATTACCTGAAGCTGTAATTAGAAGATTAACCCTAAATATGCAAATGGACCAAATTTATAGGTGTGAAAACCTTTGACCCGTGGTCAATTTTGGGTTGTAGCACTTGGGGGGGTCTTTTGTTTTGCCTAAAATGGACCTGGAGGCCCTTCAATAAATATAATCACTTTTTATTCCTTGTCTGGCCTGTTTTTAGGTAGTCCTGAAAAGGCATCACTGTGGCAGCTCAGCACTTCCCTTCCTTCTGCTTCTCAAGGCAGAAAGGAAAGCAGGGCAATGAGGAGTGTGACTGCCCTAGCATGCCTTAGGCTCCAGGAATGCCACACTGGAGGCTGCTGGGCAGCAGTGGCACGAGCCCAGCCTTCTGAGCAGTCCCTCAGTTGGGCCCCGTAGTATTGAGGTGCTGCAGGCTGGGCAACTGTTTGTGTGGTGAGGATACCCTCATTCCCTGCTCCTCCTTACCTGGCCTGGAGGAAGCAATGGGCTGCTGTGAGGACCCACTGTGGGCTGATGAGGGACCCTCCACATGTATGGCCGGTGCCTATTTTCCTGGGGTCCTGGATGCTGACAATCCAGGGCCAGGCCCCTGGCAGGGCACCTGTGCCAGTCACAATTCGGTAGTCAGCATCTATGGAGTTGTAGTCAGAAGCCATGGGCCGGAGCCCACAGGTCCCTCTGGAAGCACAAAATCATTACTGCCCTTCTGTTCCAGTACCTGGGTGCTGGCAAGGAGGCTCCCACATGGGGTTTGGGGTGTGGCAATGGGGGACAAGCACCCTCCTAGAGCCTGGGGCCATACCTGCAGTTGCCCCAGGTACCATGTGCAGGTCTGTACACAGCCAGCAGGATGAAGAGGTACAGGTACAGAAGATTCATCGCTGTCAGCAGCATCTGTCAGCTGAAAGAGACAAAAGCTTGTCTCTTCCAGTGCAGTCTCTGACGAGTGCTGCAGCAACTGCACTGTCCATGGCACCTGGGGCTGATGTCACAGAGTGGGTGGTTCCAGGTTCTGGGCACAGTGTCCTCAGAGGGCAGGGAAAGGCCACAGCCTCACAGAACCACAGAATGGTTTGGGCTGGAAGGGACCTTGAAGGTTGTGAAAGGCAAAAGGGGTCCCTTGCCTCGCACATGCAAAACGACACCATGGGCAGACAAATCTGGCACAGAGGGAAAGTCACTCCAAAGGCAGTGTTTGGTCAGAGAGGGTGCTCAGAGCCACCACACGATGGAGAAAACTAGCACATCAAAGCTAGAAAGAGGACAGGAAGGAACAATGCCATGTGCAAACTACTTGGGGGGATGCTTCAAGGCACATAAGCCTTAGCTGATGGAACAAACCTGGAAACTCCTGAGTGTTGCAAGAGGAATTGCTGACCATGGCAGAGTGCGAGAAGCTGACAGGAGTTTCAATGCCATGAGGAAGCCCTTCTGAGTCTGTTTATACATTCTCCATGTCTGGAGCAGGGTGAGTACTGCAAATGCCTCAGTGCTGCCTCTTGCTTTGGAGACTGGTGCTGGAGGTCATGGCTGCAGAAAACAAGGGACTGAGATGGAGAGTGCTCATGCACTCACTTTTGTGGTTTGGGAATGGCATTCCCCAGTCTGGTGTTTCCACTGGAACACTGCAAACCACTGCTCCTCACTCCCTTCTCCCTCTCCCCTCCCTTCTCTGGTGGGCTTGAGAATAGAACTGGAAGCACAGAAGTTAAAGACTGTGGGTTGAGACAAGAACAATATAATGGAAACAGCAATGAAACAAGAAAATGAGCAGTAACCGCAACAATATTAATAATGGACTGGGACAATTCACATGCAACCATCCACCCCATAGAGCCTGGCAGTACCCAACCAGGCTGTCATGCATGTTATCCAGCGGAGATTTCTTCCCCTGTCCCTGGAAAATGTTGTGGAGTGGTTCAGAACAACCTCCACGTCCTGGCCATGCCCTGTCCTGGTTATGGCAAAAATTTACCCCATCCTGGCCAGAACCAGGACATTCACCCTCATGATCTGCCCCACAGCTTTGGAATCTGTGCCAGAGGGTCTGGCAGGGCAGGGAGGGCAGTCACCAGGGATTGGCAGACGTTGGAAACTCCTTATCCCTCTCTCTGGCCCCTGGTTTTCCTTGTTTTATGGAATGGAAGAACACATGTCCAACTCCTCCCAGTATCTCCTTCACTGGAAATCCTCCGTGCTTTGATTCCTTCTCTGACATTCTGCTGCACCTGGGGAATGCAGTGGGAAAACCCAAGGCTTTGTGTGAAGGTCACTCCCTCAGCACTTCACCTGAGGTGCACAGGAAGGCTGCCCTGGCTCTACCACACCTCATCCAGAACACCTGGAAGCTCTTCCCTCCCCATTCACACACTCCCCTGCCTTGTCCTCCTCATCCCACAGGGATGCACAGAGGGGCTACCACACTTCACGGTTTGGTAGCCCTGATACCACACTCCTGACTGGAATGGGGTGACCCTGGGGCAGTTTTGGCCTGCATCAGTTCCATGTCCTGCCTCAGCACACCCAGGTTCTCTGTTGGCGTCTGTGCTCATCTCTGCAGCTTTGCTGTCCTGCACCAGGAGTTTGCTGAATAAAATCATCCTCTAGAAAGGACATGTGACACAAGCCCAGGAGTAAGCAGCACCATGGGAGAGTTCAGCAAGGTGCCCTGGGGACAGCCAGGCCAGGCAGGGGAAGGTGGGGGGACCACGGCCTCACTGAAGCAGCCACATTGTACAGCACAAAAAATAAAGCTAAATAAATGCTGGGATGAAATACAGCACTGCTGGGACTGCTCCATTTAGCAAATAACAGTTGTGGGGGAGATTTACAGATGTACTGGGTACATCTGGGAACTGGGGCTCCTGCTGGAAGTCTTCAATCTTGAAGCTCCCAGTTCCCAAAGCTGGTAAATCCTTCCCAGCAATGGCTCCTGAGGCAGGGAGAGGGGTGGAAAGCCAAGGATGGGGCAGAGATCAGAAGGAGCTGGGGAGCTCAGAGAGGTCTTCAAGGGGAAGAGGATTTGTCTGAAAGGCCCTCACTTTTCTGGTCATCTTGGCAACTCTGGCAGGTTTAACAGGAGGTTTGTCTGGAAACAAGACAGGGACATATTGGCATGATGGGTGCTGGCATATTCCAGTCTTAGGCTTTGCAGAGAGAGATTTGCTGTTTCCCCATAGGCCACAGAGGATTTTAATATGAGGTGAACTCCCCAAGCTTGCATCCACCCTGTTCCATGGCCTCTGGCTCTGAGAAATGCTCTCCTGTGCACCCTGCTTCATTCCCTCAGATCAATGGCTGATGTGCCAGCAGCTCCTGCTCCAGAAGGGCAGCACATGATGAAGGTGCCACCCCTGCAGCTGAAAAGAAGGTTCCTTTTGCCATGGCATTCCAGGAGGTCATAAGACACATCATCAATGGAGTCTGAAAAAAAGAAAAATTAGAAGTTGAGGCAGCTGCATTTACCAGTGTGGGCAGTCCAGAGAGAACTGCCTGGACCTGACCCAGTTTGTGGATCAGAGCCAGAAATAGGTTCCCTTAGCTAGAAATGAGACCTCTCTACCCAGAGAGCCAGCTGCTTGCCATTCCATTGCTCCCTGGCCACAAGCAGCACTTCATCCATGAGCTCTCACCCCACAGAGCCCCTAGGTAACCCTGAAAAGACTCCTTCAGTATCAGGGGCTGCAAGAGACCTCTAGATGAGCAGCTAGAGGATTAGGTGAGGAGAAGAACTGAAATAAAATGCGTGTTTTTCCCTGGATTTGTGGAAGACAACAAGAAAGAAATACAGGACCCCAAAAAACAAACCCACTCGATGGGAGAGGCAGGTGAGCACCTCTGGTTCAGGAATTACAGAATGCACTCAACTGCAGCTTGCAGACAAGGATCCTGGCACGTTCCAGCAGCCAGCACTGCCACCTGATCCCAGCATCCCTCTGCCCCATGGATTTACACAGGACCCCAAAGCCCCAGTGGTCAGTGAAAGGAAAACATCCAACTGTCCACACTTGGCAACCTACTCCTGGGTTCTGCAGCCTGTGGAGAAAGACAAATTCCCTCACTAGAAAACTAAGCAGGTTTGAGCTGGGCTTTCTCAAAGCACACTAAAGGCAGAGGTGGGCTTCTCCGTGCTGTTTGGGAAGTGGCACATGAACCACACGGGAATCAGAGAGAGATTATCAACTCCAGAGGCACTGCTGAGCGCAGCCTCTCCTGACTCCAGCTGGGCTCCAGCCCCGAGGTGACCTGTGCCTCCAAACAGAGGGGCCAGAGTGACCTGCACTGACCAGGCCGGCCACAGCTCCGTGTCACACTGACCACTGCAGCGTCCAGCCAGTCCCTCCAGAGGCTCTTCCAATCTCCACCTCCACCTTACAGGGGCATGGAACGCCGCTGATCACACCCGCTGCTCCCTGACCTGCAGCCAGAGGAAGATTTCCTCATTTGCTGCTGTGGCCAGTGGCACCTCTCTGTAGCAGGTTTTGCGTCCTGCTCGGTGCCCCAGTGCTCCAGACAGGCTGGCTCCGTGCTGCTGGGCCTCTCCCGGTCCCTCTGAGCAGGGCTGCAGCCGAGTCTTCAGAACAGCCCCAATTCCCCAAAACAGCCCCCAAAACAGCCCGGCGCTGTCTGTGTGGGGAACATCAAACCCACACCAAGGAATGGCTTTGCCCAGTGCCCCGGGATGGAGCAGCCCCGGCCTGCTCCACCAGAGCCCAGGGCGGCTCTGGGAGCCCTGAGGGCACGAGAGAAGGAAACTTCAGCGTGAGGGTCTGCAGCGGCCAGGGGAACACCAGCGCCTCCGAGCCGCCCTGCCAGACACGTACGGCCCTCCACCACCCTCGCAGTGGTGCGGGAATGTGCTCGCTGCTGAGGGCGGCCTCGCGGCTCGGCGAGCAGCTCGGGCAGGGCCGCCGCTGTCCGCTCCGTGCGGAGCGCAGCCTCCTCCGGACGCGGCCGTGAGGCGGTCTGGGCCCTCGGGTGTCGCCTCCGGCAGAATCAGCGGCTCGGTGGAGCTCACACGAAGCTCTCCCTGGGGCGGGACAGCCCTTGCCCGTGGGGTGTCGGGCGGGCCCCGGGCCGGCCGAGGGTTGCCCGGCTGAGCCCGGGGCCGCCCCTGACGTGGGGCTCTGGGGCAGAGTCCGGCCCGCGGTGCCCAGCAGGGATGCGCGGTTCTGTCTGTGCTCGGGCAGCACCAGAGTAGAGTTTTTCCCTGCTACAGTACCTACGCTACCCCGCGAAAGAGCATCGCTCAGGTTTGACAGGAGGAGAAATCTGTGTGGCCGTCAGCTATCACCTATGGCCCGGTCAGGATACTGATGGATTTTCTGACCTATTCGCTAGGGTCGTGTAAAATGTTAAACTGCAGATGCTTTCTGAAAGCAACTAGTGCTTTGAATGGTACAATCTGGATTACAGAAGCTTTATGTAGTGTTAGGCTGTGAACCACAATAGGTTTATTCTACAAGTTAATAGGGATATGCCAGATCATGTTACACTTCTGTTTTATCTTCTGTTTTGACCCTATGGCAAGCATCAGTTGGGTTTATTTAGCTCTTTATTAGCCCTTTATTTAGCTCTTAGCATTTTTCACATTTTGTGTGAAAAATGAATTAACTTTTAGGTTGATATTTTTAAAGAGGAAAAATGTATTTGTGCCTATTGATGCTGCAGTGATTTGTGGTTTTGAGACCCATCTTGCAAAATACCACATGCTGAGGCTGATTGTCATAGCTCTGAAGCCAGCCCTGGGTATGGAATGCTTTTCATTCTTTGGAGTGTTCATTCCAGGCAGTTCTGTGTAACGAGATCTTTACAGAGCATGGAAGATGCCTCTAGGGGAAGTCTCCATTTTGATTGCTGTGCCTAGACTAATTCTGATACTCCTGAGTTTGCTGTCAGGTTTTTACGATGCTGAAATGTGTGTTTTCCAGGTTCCTGTGTGGGCTATTTTTCACTAAGAATCTAGAAAATATCTTGGCTTTTCGTGGGGTTTAGTGCAAAATAGGTTTGACTGTAGGAACCACATTGTTGCAAAGATGAAGCATGCAATTAAAGTTCTTTCTAATAATTTGAGATGATTTAAATATATGTCAAATGAAATGCCATAGTCAAGGAACCAAAGCAGTCGAATGAATTGCCTATAAATTCCTTTGGCATGAAGCGTGTTGAGTGAAATGTTTATTTCTTCTAAGCAATAGGTCATAAGAGTGTTTAAATAAAGGTATAGTATATATAATGCACTGGAGCACAATCCATGGATTAGAGTGAAATTTCAACACTCAGTTCCTTTACTTAGAGAAGTCCACCTATGCCCAGATGGATTAATTAATTGTAGTGGTAGAAAATACAGGGTGTAAAACACAGCTGACTGTTGAGCTTAGTATATCACTATGTTGTAGAGAAACTCAAGAATCAAGAAAATTCTAAATAAGTAAATGCTAATTTGTCATGCAGTACTATGGTATTTTCAGGCAGCTAATCAAGAAAATTTGAATTGGAAGACCGTCAAACTTGTTTCATACAATAAAACTCTGAGAGACTTATCTACAAATAGAAACACAAGGAGCATCCTTTTTTGTACTCAGCAAAGAGCTGGAGTATGTTGTGCTGTTACGGAGGTTTATTTTTATAAACTACTCCAATGAATTTTATAAGCATGTAAAAGATTGTAAGTGCCCTGAAACATGTTTATTCTTGGACTGGCAATTACATACATGGATTCAGTTTTGATTTTCTTTAAAATAAAAATAAAAATATTTCTCTGGAGTAATTTGCTCTCGGTAACAAGAGTCATCTGCAAGAGAAATATCCAAACCAATTTCTGGGCAGTGGAAGTAGCTTTATTTTTTATAACATTCTTAGTACCTGTGACCAGGGTTGGTAGAGTGCCAGTCCTGCCAGCTTTAAGGAGCTGCATGTAAGTGTACCCTCGTTTCCTCAGAATCCCAGGGATGTGGACATTTCTTTGAGATGAGCTTTTAGGAAGCCCCAGAACATCTGGTGGTGTGACATCTTCCTGCATGCTCTGTTTCTGCACGTGATGTTTTCCAGTGCTTTCAAACATCCCTTCCCTTCTGTTTTTTCAGATGGTTATTTAGACCTATCTTGAGAGCTACTCTCTTCAGCCTCAGCTTTATCCAAGATACAATATGGTTATTATATAACCTAGTATTTTTTCATTTTACTTACATTTCATTACATAACCTAGTATTTTACATTGTTACTTGCACAGCAGAATAACTGCAGAACTCTGCTCGATCCAGGTTATACTGAAAACTAAAAAAAATGCTATTTTTACATGCCTGACATTTTTCTTGCATATTTGAGCTTAGGTATTATGTTTGCTCATTTCAGGAGTGCTTCTGAACCACAGTCCAGAAAGAAGAAAAATCTTCTTGGTTGAAGTTGAACATTTGTCTCTAAGAGTAAGAACAAAGCCATGCCAGTGCTTTCAGAAGACTCAGGTAATTCAGCTGCATGCTTTCAACAGAGCAGTGACTGAAATCTTGTCATACCTGTTTCACACATAAAAATAATTTAAATAGGAGTAAAATGTAATAGAATTAAGATAATTCAACTGAAGTTTCTGAGCAATTACCTACAAGAAGGAAGGTGGAATGTAAAAGGTGAAAATTAATAAAGTTTGTCAGGATCAGTTTCCTACTAACCCTAGAGCACCCAAATATACTCTGATAGACCTGAATATACTCTGATAGACTTGAATATATTCTGATAGATCTGAATATATTCTGATAGACCTGAATATATTCTGATAGGCAGAATTGGACCCCTCAGTGTAACAGTGCCTTCTACATGTGCTTACTAAAGATCAGCCCATATATCTCTGCTGCTTGCTGTGTCATTTCTTAATATTTTCTGAACAGGGGTTGATAAACATTGTAAATATCCTTCCTTTTAACTTAAAATAAGTGTCTTTGTTCAAGGCTACTTTACTAGCTTCTCCAGTATGCTGCCCAGGAGAAGTCACAGATAATAAATGATGCTTAGGATTAAAGCAGGAGTGAGTTTGAGTCTCCTGGATCAAAAGCCACTCTAAGGTTCGTGGAGAGAATAGCCACAGGAATAGATTTGAACCCCCTCCACCTTTTTATATTTCCTGTTTTGTTTTGGTCCTGTGTTCCCAGACATGGTTCACCGGGAAAAATCTGGCCTTTGTCTGGCTCTGTGTGTTGCAAAATTGGGATATTTAAATATTTTTTTAGAAAACTAGCCACAAGCTTTGATTCCACCACAATGGAAATCTACACTTTATCCTTTCTTCCTCTGGTCAGGCCTGGCTTTTTATAGGTGCCTCAGAGTGGAAGGGGCAGGATAACACTTGTAAGCAAAGCTGCTGGGGAGGTAGAGCTGCTACCTGTGCAAAAAAAGGTCATTCAATCAGTTTGAGAGTCTGCTGTGGTACTAAAATTTCAAATTTGTAAGAGGGGAAACAAAGGGTTCTGGAAACAAGGAGTAATAAACATGAAGTGTTAAATGTGAAAGATAATTTCTTAAGAAATATATATTGCTTTGTTAGATTTTGCCTTAATATGATGGTGTGCTTGACACTTATGAGGGGAGTGTTGCAAAATGAGCTGTGGATAAACACGAGATAATCACAAGTCTCTGCAAATGTGATGATCATCAATGTGATACCCAAATAAATGTAGTGACTGTTAAGACTGCAGTAGAAGGTCCTGTGAGAAATGCTGTGTAGAATGTTTTTGTTCTGTCCTGAATCTAAATTTAGGGTTGCATGAAACTTTGGCCCTTTTGACATCTCAGCTAAGACCTGATTCAAATCATAAAGAGGAAATGGGATTCCTTAGGGATGTCTTCAGTGAAAGAAGTCTCAGCTACCTGATGAAGGTAAAAGTTTGTATTTATTTATGTACATTCTCCTTACAGTTTACTTTTTCTCTGTTCCCTTGATTTATCAACCATTTACTTTGCCAAACCTTTTTTTTAAGAATTCTGTACTGACCAAAGCATATGTGTGCTTAAGAACAAACACTAATAATGTTTGACAATTAATATGTTGAACATATTAAAACCGAGATCAAGGAGTAGAATGTTGCTGGCAGAGGTTCCAAAAAGTGCAAGAGGCTCCAGGGAATGGGGAAAATATGCAGATGGGATAGAAAACCTAATATCCCATTGAGTATGGGATAGAAAACTTCATATATGGGATAGAAAACCTCACATGCCATTGAATATGGGACAGAAACCCTCACATATGGGATAGAAAACCTCACATTCCATTGCATATGGGATAGAAAACCTAACACCCAACCTATAATAAAATCCCCTAATATAACTTTAGTTGCCAAGTATTGGTTATGCAAAAGCCAGATGATGCCTCTTCACAGAGATAATCTAGTTTATGAATGTATGGGAAATTAATTCAATAGTCCAGTTTTAATTTTTTAATGTGGAGGTGGGTTTTTTTGGGGGTGTTATTTGGTGGGGGTGTTTTGTTTTAATTTTGGTTCTGAGTTTCTTTGGGGTGGGTGTGCTAGGGAAGAAGTAAAGGGTTTGGGTTTGGGTGTTTGCTTTCCAGCCTTAGCACAGGGATGTGGCTTCCTCAGAGAGGGTGGTAAGGATGCTCAGTAGGGGAACATGAGGCACTTTGCCAAAATATTCCTTATGTCTTTGACAGATGTGGAGTCAGTCTGAGTGCCAGCAGTGTCTGCAGGGGAGCTGTGGACAGTTCATCTATCACAACACTGGGGGTGGCACAAAGCTCTTCTGGTCTGCCCACTGCTCAGAAATCCTTGCTCCTGGCTGTGGAACTTCTGGCTGTGGAACTCCTCCTCAGCCTGTGTCCGGCCAATCTTCAGCCTTGAGACTTTCTAGAACGGTGTTCCCTGAGTCATGAGAGTTGAGTTTCAAGTCCCGCACCCAGGGATTCCACTGCTGGGCAGCATAAAACAGTGTTCCCAACTGCTGTCCTCAAGAGCTGTAGCCCCCTGTGACCTGTGTCCCTTCTCCCATCAGAGCTTTGTTTTGCTGGTGCCTGGCTTGGGAGTCCTTGCCTTGCACAGGAGACTGGACTGGACTACAAACACATGCTAACAGTGGTAACAGGCAACTTTATTTACACAACTAAATAAATTTCAGCATTTGTGCATGCAGAGGAGGAAGATTGGCAGGACAGAGGACGCCTTTGACCTGAGGCTGCCTTTGGACGAGCAGGCACTGCCCCAGTATGTAATGGTCATGGTCCACTGCAGCCTGCAGTGGATCCTGTTCATCCTGCTGCCCATGTCTTTTTTCTCATGAGGCCCAGCAGTATCTGGTGCACCCGAGTTAAGAATTTCACCACTATCTGGTATGGATGTGGAGCAGGCAAGAGAGGTTGCATTGACATTGGCTCCTCAGAGGGGTTTGAGGTCGACTCTGGCTCTGGTGTGGCTGTTGCAGTTGAGTGATCAGGAGTGGGAGTACAGCAGCCTGACTCTGTTGGTGTTGGCTCTGGCTGCTCAAAAGAGATTGAGCTGAAGGTTGGCTCTGGTGCTGGAGTAGCTGTTTCAGCTGACTCTGGACATGGAGTGGGAGTAGAGCAGCCTGACTCTGTTGGTGTTGGCTCTGGCTGCTCAAAAGGGGTTGAGCTGAAGGTTGGCTCTGGTGCTGGAGTGGCTGTTTCAGCTGACTCTGGACATGGAGTGGGAGTAGAGCAGCCTGACTCTGTTGGTGTTGGCTCTGGCTGCTCAAAAGAGGTTGAGCTGAAGGTTGGCTCTGGTGCTGGAGTAGCTGTTTCAGCTGACTCTGGACATGGAGTGGGAGTAGAGCAGCCTGACTCTGTTGGTGTTGGCTCTGGCTGCTCAAAAGAGGTTGAGCTGAAGGTTGGCTCTGGTGCTGGAGTGGCTGTTTCAGCTGACTCTGGACATGGAGTGGGAGTGGAGCAGCCTGACTCTGTTGGTGTTGGCTCTGGCTGCTCCAAGGGGGCTGAGCTGAAGGTTGGCTCTGGTGCTGGAGTAGCTGTTTCAGCTGACTCTGGACATGGAGTGGGAGTAGAGCAGCCTGACTCTGTTGGTGTTGGCTCTGGCTGCTCAAAAGGGGTTGAGCTGAAGTTTGGCTCTGGTGCTGGAGTGGCTGTTTCAGCTGACTCTGGACATGGAGTGGGAGTAGAGCAGCCTGACTCTGTTGGTGCTGACTCTGGCTGCTCCAAGGGGGCTGAGCTGAAGGTTGGCTCTGGTCTTGGAGTAGCTGTTTCAGCTGACTCAGGATATGGAGTGGGAGTAGAGCAGTTTGACTCTGTCAGTGTTGGCTCTGGCTGCTCAAGAGGGGTTGAGATGTAGGTTGTCTCTGGTGCTAGAGTGTCTGTTCCAGGTGGACGCATGCCCATCTGAATCAGGATCCAGTTGTAGAAGTACTGAGTGGAGGTGTAGACTCCCGGGCGTTTTGTTCTGACACAGCCTTTTCCCCAGCTGGTCACTCCAACAAGCCAAAAGTAGCCAGCATGGTTATCTTTGCACACCAGAGGCCCTCCACTGTCACCCTGCAACAGAGGAAAGAGGATTAGGGTGCTGTTGGGTGGCTGCTGTCAGCACTAGAGGCCTGTTTCTCTCTTGCAGCCCCTGCCACAGCTGTATTCATGGTACAAAAAGGCTTTGCTCAGGTGCTGGAGTCTCAAGAACCTTAGCTGGGAACAGGGTGGGTGTCTGTGAAGGCCCCCTTTTGTATCTGCACAGTGATCCTGGATGGGCAGAGCATAGATCATCCAGAATCTGGATCTGTGGGCTGCTGAGAACACTGGATGGGCTTTCTGGGCAGAGGGGCAGGCCTGGGGAACACGGTCACTTGGCAAGGAAACTCCAGCAGTGGAGGAAAAGTGGTTTGCCAGACAAAGCCCATGGTGACGGGGTACCTTCGCTGCTGGCTCCCAGCACTCATACCTGGCAGGTGTCCATGCCACCCCGTGGGTAGCCAGCACACAGGTTGTGGGTGTGGATGGCCCCAGCGTACCGACGGCTGCTGTTAACCAGCCGGATATCCAGGAGACGGACCTTGGCTTCCTGCAGGACATCACTCGGACCCTGAGCTGCAAGCACAGGAAGGAATGGGCACCCAGCAGCTCTTTGCCAGTTCCACTCCCCTGTCTGGGGGTGAACTCATTCCCTAGGGCTTGGCTTTGCCTCTGGAGCAGTTGTTGAAGCGCTGTGTCCTTTCTGTCTGCCTTTGGGGAGCAGGCCAGGCCCAGCTCTCCAGAGGCATACATCCTACAGCCTGACTTTGGTTTGTGCTGTCAGGAAGCCAAACCCATCTTGCTGGTGTGCCCAGCTCACCCTCAGGGCCCTTTTTGGGAACTCACCTTTTGCAGTGGCAGAACCCCAGCCAGCAATGTAGCAGGTTTTCAGCTCTGACACTGTGAGCGAGGCGTTGGGCACGCAGGCAAGCTGGACGTAGTCACTGCACTCCACGGGCTTGTCCAGCTCCAGCAGGGCGATGTCGTTCTGCTGGGAATCAGCCGTGTACTCCTGGTGGGCCAGGAGCCGCTTGATGTGGCGCACCTGAGTTTCAGGGCCCAGATGGGTCAGCTTGGTGGCCCCGATCAGCACACGCCACATGGTGACATTCCTGCAAGGCAGAGAGGGGTCTGAGGAAGAGCAGAGCCGTGTGCTGTTGATGCCTTAGGATTTTAGCTTTTGTATTTTTCATCCATTTGTAATCCTGCAGTTTTTTACTGTATAACTAAATTCTGCACACAGTGTGAGCTGCTGCTGCTTTCCCATTCTGGTCACAAAAATTCCTCTCCAGGCCTGGCAATCAAGGATACCTCACTGCCTCAGGCCTCGAGAGATGGAAACAAAAGTGAGTTGAGGGGAGCAAACTGGGGGTAAATGACTTCATTACCTGAAGCTGTAATTAGAAGATTAACCCTAAATATGCAAATGGACCAAATTTATAGGTGTGAAAACCTTTGACCCGTGGTCAATTTTGGGTTGTAGCACTTGGGGGGGTCTTTTGTTTTGCCTAAAATGGACCTGGAGGCCCTTCAATAAATATAATCACTTTTTATTCCTTGTCTGGCCTGTTTTTAGGTAGTCCTGAAAAGGCATCACTGTGGCAGCTCAGCACTTCCCTTCCTTCTGCTTCTCAAGGCAGAGAGGAAAGCAGGGCAATGAGGAGTGTGACTGCCCTAGCATGCCTTAGGCTCCAGGAATGCCACACTGGAGGCTGCTGGGCAGCAGTGGCACGAGCCCAGCCTTCTGAGCAGTCCCTCAGTTGGGCCCCGTAGTATTGAGGTGCTGCAGGCTGGGCAACTGTTTGTGTGGTGAGGATACCCTCATTCCCTGCTCCTCCTTACCTGGCCTGGAGGAAGCAATGGGCTGCTGTGAGGACCCACTGTGGGCTGATGAGGGACCCTCCACATGTATGGCCGGTGCCTATTTTCCTGGGGTCCTGGATGCTGACAATCCAGGGCCAGGCCCCTGGCAGGGCACCTGTGCCAGTCACAATTCGGTAGTCAGCATCTATGGAGTTGTAGTCAGAAGCCATGGGCCGGAGCCCACAGGTCCCTCTGGAAGCACAAAATCATTACTGCCCTTCTGTTCCAGTACCTGGGTGCTGGCAAGGAGGCTCCCACATGGGGTTTGGGGTGTGGCAATGGGGGACAAGCACCCTCCTAGAGCCTGGGGCCATACCTGCAGTTGCCCCAGGTACCATGTGCAGGTCTGTACACAGCCAGCAGGATGAAGAGGTACAGGTACAGAAGATTCATCGCTGTCAGCAGCATCTGTCAGCTGAAAGAGACAAAAGCTTGTCTCTTCCAGTGCAGTCTCTGACGAGTGCTGCAGCAACTGCACTGTCCATGGCACCTGGGGCTGATGTCACAGAGTGGGTGGTTCCAGGTTCTGGGCACAGTGTCCTCAGAGGGCAGGGAAAGGCCACAGCCTCACAGAACCACAGAATGGTTTGGGCTGGAAGGGACCTTGAAGGTTGTGAAAGGCAAAAGGGGTCCCTTGCCTCGCACATGCAAAACGACACCATGGGCAGACAAATCTGGCACAGAGGGAAAGTCACTCCAAAGGCAGTGTTTGGTCAGAGAGGGTGCTCAGAGCCACCACACGATGGAGAAAACTAGCACATCAAAGCTAGAAAGAGGACAAGAAGGAACAATGCCATGTGCAAACTACTTGGGGGGATGCTTCAAGGCACATAAGCCTTAGCTGATGGAACAAACCTGGAAACTCCTGAGTGTTGCAAGAGGAATTGCTGACCATGGCAGAGTGCGAGAAGCTGACAGGAGTTTCAATGCCATGAGGAAGCCCTTCTGAGTCTGTTTATACATTCTCCATGTCTGGAGCAGGGTGAGTACTGCAAATGCCTCAGTGCTGCCTCTTGCTTTGGAGACTGGTGCTGGAGGTCATGGCTGCAGAAAACAAGGGACTGAGATGGAGAGTGCTCATGCACTCACTTTTGTGGTTTGGGAATGGCATTCCCCAGTCTGGTGTTTCCACTGGAACACTGCAAACCACTGCTCCTCACTCCCTTCTCCCTCTCCCCTCCCTTCTCTGGTGGGCTTGAGAATAGAACTGGAAGCACAGAAGTTAAAGACTGTGGGTTGAGACAAGAACAATATAATGGAAACAGCAATGAAACAAGAAAATGAGCAGTAACCGCAACAATATTAATAATGGACTGGGACAATTCACATGCAACCATCCACCCCATAGAGCCTGGCAGTACCCAACCAGGCTGTCATGCATGTTATCCAGCGGAGATTTCTTCCCCTGTCCCTGGAAAATGTTGTGGAGTGGTTCAGAACAACCTCCACGTCCTGGCCATGCCCTGTCCTGGTTATGGCAAAAATTTACCCCATCCTGGCCAGAACCAGGACATTCACCCTCATGATCTGCCCCACAGCTTTGGAATCTGTGCCAGAGGGTCTGGCAGGGCAGGGAGGGCAGTCACCAGGGATTGGCAGACGTTGGAAACTCCTTATCCCTCTCTCTGGCCCCTGGTTTTCCTTGTTTTATGGAATGGAAGAACACATGTCCAACTCCTCCCAGTATCTCCTTCACTGGAAATCCTCCGTGCTTTGATTCCTTCTCTGACATTCTGCTGCACCTGGGGAATGCAGTGGGAAAACCCAAGGCTTTGTGTGAAGGTCACTCCCTCAGCACTTCACCTGAGGTGCACAGGAAGGCTGCCCTGGCTCTACCACACCTCATCCAGAACACCTGGAAGCTCTTCCCTCCCCATTCACACACTCCCCTGCCTTGTCCTCCTCATCCCACAGGGATGCACAGAGGGGCTACCACACTTCACGGTTTGGTAGCCCTGATACCACACTCCTGACTGGAATGGGGTGACCCTGGGGCAGTTTTGGCCTGCATCAGTTCCATGTCCTGCCTCAGCACACCCAGGTTCTCTGTTGGCGTCTGTGCTCATCTCTGCAGCTTTGCTGTCCTGCACCAGGAGTTTGCTGAATAAAATCATCCTCTAGAAAGGACATGTGACACAAGCCCAGGAGTAAGCAGCACCATGGGAGAGTTCAGCAAGGTGCCCTGGGGACAGCCAGGCCAGGCAGGGGAAGGTGGGGGGACCACGGCCTCACTGAAGCAGCCACATTGTACAGCACAAAAAATAAAGCTAAATAAATGCTGGGATGAAATACAGCACTGCTGGGACTGCTCCATTTAGCAAATAACAGTTGTGGGGGAGATTTACAGATGTACTGGGTACATCTGGGAACTGGGGCTCCTGCTGGAAGTCTTCAATCTTGAAGCTCCCAGTTCCCAAAGCTGGTAAATCCTTCCCAGCAATGGCTCCTGAGGCAGGGAGAGGGGTGGAAAGCCAAGGATGGGGCAGAGATCAGAAGGAGCTGGGGAGCTCAGAGAGGTCTTCAAGGGGAAGAGGATTTGTCTGAAAGGCCCTCACTTTTCTGGTCATCTTGGCAACTCTGGCAGGTTTAACAGGAGGTTTGTCTGGAAACAAGACAGGGACATATTGGCATGATGGGTGCTGGCATATTCCAGTCTTAGGCTTTGCAGAGAGAGATTTGCTGTTTCCCCATAGGCCACAGAGGATTTTAATATGAGGTGAACTCCCCAAGCTTGCATCCACCCTGTTCCATGGCCTCTGGCTCTGAGAAATGCTCTCCTGTGCACCCTGCTTCATTCCCTCAGATCAATGGCTGATGTGCCAGCAGCTCCTGCTCCAGAAGGGCAGCACATGATGAAGGTGCCACCCCTGCAGCTGAAAAGAAGGTTCCTTTTGCCATGGCATTCCAGGAGGTCATAAGACACATCATCAATGGAGTCTGAAAAAAAGAAAAATTAGAAGTTGAGGCAGCTGCATTTACCAGTGTGGGCAGTCCAGAGAGAACTGCCTGGACCTGACCCAGTTTGTGGATCAGAGCCAGAAATAGGTTCCCTTAGCTAGAAATGAGACCTCTCTACCCAGAGAGCCAGCTGCTTGCCATTCCATTGCTCCCTGGCCACAAGCAGCACTTCATCCATGAGCTCTCACCCCACAGAGCCCCTAGGTAACCCTGAAAAGACTCCTTCAGTATCAGGGGCTGCAAGAGACCTCTAGATGAGCAGCTAGAGGATTAGGTGAGGAGAAGAACTGAAATAAAATGCGTGTTTTTCCCTGGATTTGTGGAAGACAACAAGAAAGAAATACAGGACCCCAAAAAACAAACCCACTCGATGGGAGAGGCAGGTGAGCACCTCTGGTTCAGGAATTACAGAATGCACTCAACTGCAGCTTGCAGACAAGGATCCTGGCACGTTCCAGCAGCCAGCACTGCCACCTGATCCCAGCATCCCTCTGCCCCATGGATTTACACAGGACCCCAAAGCCCCAGTGGTCAGTGAAAGGAAAACATCCAACTGTCCACACTTGGCAACCTACTCCTGGGTTCTGCAGCCTGTGGAGAAAGACAAATTCCCTCACTAGAAAACTAAGCAGGTTTGAGCTGGGCTTTCTCAAAGCACACTAAAGGCAGAGGTGGGCTTCTCCGTGCTGTTTGGGAAGTGGCACATGAACCACACGGGAATCAGAGAGAGATTATCAACTCCAGAGGCACTGCTGAGCGCAGCCTCTCCTGACTCCAGCTGGGCTCCAGCCCCGAGGTGACCTGTGCCTCCAAACAGAGGGGCCAGAGTGACCTGCACTGACCAGGCCGGCCACAGCTCCGTGTCACACTGACCACTGCAGCGTCCAGCCAGTCCCTCCAGAGGCTCTTCCAATCTCCACCTCCACCTTACAGGGGCATGGAACGCCGCTGATCACACCCGCTGCTCCCTGACCTGCAGCCAGAGGAAGATTTCCTCATTTGCTGCTGTGGCCAGTGGCACCTCTCTGTAGCAGGTTTTGCGTCCTGCTCGGTGCCCCAGTGCTCCAGACAGGCTGGCTCCGTGCTGCTGGGCCTCTCCCGGTCCCTCTGAGCAGGGCTGCAGCCGAGTCTTCAGAACAGCCCCAATTCCCCAAAACAGCCCCCAAAACAGCCCGGCGCTGTCTGTGTGGGGAACATCAAACCCACACCAAGGAATGGCTTTGCCCAGTGCCCCGGGATGGAGCAGCCCCGGCCTGCTCCACCAGAGCCCAGGGCGGCTCTGGGAGCCCTGAGGGCACGAGAGAAGGAAACTTCAGCGTGAGGGTCTGCAGCGGCCAGGGGAACACCAGCGCCTCCGAGCCGCCCTGCCAGACACGTACGGCCCTCCACCACCCTCGCAGTGGTGCGGGAATGTGCTCGCTGCTGAGGGCGGCCTCGCGGCTCGGCGAGCAGCTCGGGCAGGGCCGCCGCTGTCCGCTCCGTGCGGAGCGCAGCCTCCTCCGGACGCGGCCGTGAGGCGGTCTGGGCCCTCGGGTGTCGCCTCCGGCAGAATCAGCGGCTCGGTGGAGCTCACACGAAGCTCTCCCTGGGGCGGGACAGCCCTTGCCCGTGGGGTGTCGGGCGGGCCCCGGGCCGGCCGAGGGTTGCCCGGCTGAGCCCGGGGCCGCCCCTGACGTGGGGCTCTGGGGCAGAGTCCGGCCCGCGGTGCCCAGCAGGGATGCGCGGTTCTGTCTGTGCTCGGGCAGCACCAGAGTAGAGTTTTTCCCTGCTACAGTACCTACGCTACCCCGCGAAAGAGCATCGCTCAGGTTTGACAGGAGGAGAAATCTGTGTGGCCGTCAGCTATCACCTATGGCCCGGTCAGGATACTGATGGATTTTCTGACCTATTCGCTAGGGTCGTGTAAAATGTTAAACTGCAGATGCTTTCTGAAAGCAACTAGTGCTTTGAATGGTACAATCTGGATTACAGAAGCTTTATGTAGTGTTAGGCTGTGAACCACAATAGGTTTATTCTACAAGTTAATAGGGATATGCCAGATCATGTTACACTTCTGTTTTATCTTCTGTTTTGACCCTATGGCAAGCATCAGTTGGGTTTATTTAGCTCTTTATTAGCCCTTTATTTAGCTCTTAGCATTTTTCACATTTTGTGTGAAAAATGAATTAACTTTTAGGTAGATATTTTTAAAGAGGAAAAATGTATTTGTGCCTATTGATGCTGCAGTGATTTGTGGTTTTGAGACCCATCTTGCAAAATACCACATGCTGAGGCTGATTGTCATAGCTCTGAAGCCAGCCCTGGGTATGGAATGCTTTTCATTCTTTGGAGTGTTCATTCCAGGCAGTTCTGTGTAACGAGATCTTTACAGAGCATGGAAGATGCCTCTAGGGGAAGTCTCCATTTTGATTGCTGTGCCTAGACTAATTCTGATACTCCTGAGTTTGCTGTCAGGTTTTTACGATGCTGAAATGTGTGTTTTCCAGGTTCCTGTGTGGGCTATTTTTCACTAAGAATCTAGAAAATATCTTGGCTTTTCGTGGGGTTTAGTGCAAAATAGGTTTGACTGTAGGAACCACATTGTTGCAAAGATGAAGCATGCAATTAAAGTTCTTTCTAATAATTTGAGATGATTTAAATATATGTCAAATGAAATGCCATAGTCAAGGAACCAAAGCAGTCGAATGAATTGCCTATAAATTCCTTTGGCATGAAGCGTGTTGAGTGAAATGTTTATTTCTTCTAAGCAATAGGTCATAAGAGTGTTTAAATAAAGGTATAGTATATATAATGCACTGGAGCACAATCCATGGATTAGAGTGAAATTTCAACACTCAGTTCCTTTACTTAGAGAAGTCCACCTATGCCCAGATGGATTAATTAATTGTAGTGGTAGAAAATACAGGGTGTAAAACACAGCTGACTGTTGAGCTTAGTATATCACTATGTTGTAGAGAAACTCAAGAATCAAGAAAATTCTAAATAAGTAAATGCTAATTTGTCATGCAGTACTATGGTATTTTCAGGCAGCTAATCAAGAAAATTTGAATTGGAAGACCGTCAAACTTGTTTCATACAATAAAACTCTGAGAGACTTATCTACAAATAGAAACACAAGGAGCATCCTTTTTTGTACTCAGCAAAGAGCTGGAGTATGTTGTGCTGTTACGGAGGTTTATTTTTATAAACTACTCCAATGAATTTTATAAGCATGTAAAAGATTGTAAGTGCCCTGAAACATGTTTATTCTTGGACTGGCAATTACATACATGGATTCAGTTTTGATTTTCTTTAAAATAAAAATAAAAATATTTCTCTGGAGTAATTTGCTCTCGGTAACAAGAGTCATCTGCAAGAGAAATATCCAAACCAATTTCTGGGCAGTGGAAGTAGCTTTATTTTTTATAACATTCTTAGTACCTGTGACCAGGGTTGGTAGAGTGCCAGTCCTGCCAGCTTTAAGGAGCTGCATGTAAGTGTACCCTCGTTTCCTCAGAATCCCAGGGATGTGGACATTTCTTTGAGATGAGCTTTTAGGAAGCCCCAGAACATCTGGTGGTGTGACATCTTCCTGCATGCTCTGTTTCTGCACGTGATGTTTTCCAGTGCTTTCAAACATCCCTTCCCTTCTGTTTTTTCAGATGGTTATTTAGACCTATCTTGAGAGCTACTCTCTTCAGCCTCAGCTTTATCCAAGATACAATATGGTTATTATATAACCTAGTATTTTTTCATTTTACTTACATTTCATTACATAACCTAGTATTTTACATTGTTACTTGCACAGCAGAATAACTGCAGAACTCTGCTCGATCCAGGTTATACTGAAAACTAAAAAAAATGCTATTTTTACATGCCTGACATTTTTCTTGCATATTTGAGCTTAGGTATTATGTTTGCTCATTTCAGGAGTGCTTCTGAACCACAGTCCAGAAAGAAGAAAAATCTTCTTGGTTGAAGTTGAACATTTGTCTCTAAGAGTAAGAACAAAGCCATGCCAGTGCTTTCAGAAGACTCAGGTAATTCAGCTGCATGCTTTCAACAGAGCAGTGACTGAAATCTTGTCATACCTGTTTCACACATAAAAATAATTTAAATAGGAGTAAAATGTAATAGAATTAAGATAATTCAACTGAAGTTTCTGAGCAATTACCTACAAGAAGGAAGGTGGAATGTAAAAGGTGAAAATTAATAAAGTTTGTCAGGATCAGTTTCCTACTAACCCTAGAGCACCCAAATATACTCTGATAGACCTGAATATACTCTGATAGACTTGAATATATTCTGATAGATCTGAATATATTCTGATAGACCTGAATATATTCTGATAGGCAGAATTGGACCCCTCAGTGTAACAGTGCCTTCTACATGTGCTTACTAAAGATCAGCCCATATATCTCTGCTGCTTGCTGTGTCATTTCTTAATATTTTCTGAACAGGGGTTGATAAACATTGTAAATATCCTTCCTTTTAACTTAAAATAAGTGTCTTTGTTCAAGGCTACTTTACTAGCTTCTCCAGTATGCTGCCCAGGAGAAGTCACAGATAATAAATGATGCTTAGGATTAAAGCAGGAGTGAGTTTGAGTCTCCTGGATCAAAATCCACTCTAAGGTTCGTGGAGAGAATAGCCACAGGAATAGATTTGAACCCCCTCCGCCTTTTTATATTTCCTGTTTTGTTTTGGTCCTGTGTTCCCAGACATGGTTCACCGGGAAAAATCTGGCCTTTGTCTGGCTCTGTGTGTTGCAAAATTGGGATATTTAAATATTTTTTTAGAAAACTAGCCACAAGCTTTGATTCCACCACAATGGAAATCTACACTTTATCCTTTCTTCCTCTGGTCAGGCCTGGCTTTTTATAGGTGCCTCAGAGTGGAAGGGGCAGGATAACACTTGTAAGCAAAGCTGCTGGGGAGGTAGAGCTGCTACCTGTGCAAAAAAAGGTCATTCAATCAGTTTGAGAGTCTGCTGTGGTACTAAAATTTCAAATTTGTAAGAGGGGAAACAAAGGGTTCTGGAAACAAGGAGTAATAAACATGAAGTGTTAAATGTGAAAGATAATTTCTTAAGAAATATATATTGCTTTGTTAGATTTTGCCTTAATATGATGGTGTGCTTGACACTTATGAGGGGAGTGTTGCAAAATGAGCTGTGGATAAACACGAGATAATCACAAGTCTCTGCAAATGTGATGATCATCAATGTGATACCCAAATAAATGTAGTGACTGTTAAGACTGCAGTAGAAGGTCCTGTGAGAAATGCTGTGTAGAATGTTTTTGTTCTGTCCTGAATCTAAATTTAGGGTTGCATGAAACTTTGGCCCTTTTGACATCTCAGCTAAGACCTGATTCAAATCATAAAGAGGAAATGGGATTCCTTAGGGATGTCTTCAGTGAAAGAAGTCTCAGCTACCTGATGAAGGTAAAAGTTTGTATTTATTTATGTACATTCTCCTTACAGTTTACTTTTTCTCTGTTCCCTTGATTTATCAACCATTTACTTTGCCAAACCTTTTTTTTAAGAATTCTGTACTGACCAAAGCATATGTGTGCTTAAGAACAAACACTAATAATGTTTGACAATTAATATGTTGAACATATTAAAACCGAGATCAAGGAGTAGAATGTTGCTGGCAGAGGTTCCAAAAAGTGCAAGAGGCTCCAGGGAATGGGGAAAATATGCAGATGGGATAGAAAACCTAATATCCCATTGAGTATGGGATAGAAAACTTCATATATGGGATAGAAAACCTCACATGCCATTGAATATGGGACAGAAACCCTCACATATGGGATAGAAAACCTCACATTCCATTGCATATGGGATAGAAAACCTAACACCCAACCTATAATAAAATCCCCTAATATAACTTTAGTTGCCAAGTATTGGTTATGCAAAAGCCAGATGATGCCTCTTCACAGAGATAATCTAGTTTATGAATGTATGGGAAATTAATTCAATAGTCCAGTTTTAATTTTTTAATGTGGAGGTGGGTTTTTTTGGGGGTGTTATTTGGTGGGGGTGTTTTGTTTTAATTTTGGTTCTGAGTTTCTTTGGGGTGGGTGTGCTAGGGAAGAAGTAAAGGGTTTGGGTTTGGGTGTTTGCTTTCCAGCCTTAGCACAGGGATGTGGCTTCCTCAGAGAGGGTGGTAAGGATGCTCAGTAGGGGAACATGAGGCACTTTGCCAAAATATTCCTTATGTCTTTGACAGATGTGGAGTCAGTCTGAGTGCCAGCAGTGTCTGCAGGGGAGCTGTGGACAGTTCATCTATCACAACACTGGGGGTGGCACAAAGCTCTTCTGGTCTGCCCACTGCTCAGAAATCCTTGCTCCTGGCTGTGGAACTTCTGGCTGTGGAACTCCTCCTCAGCCTGTGTCCGGCCAATCTTCAGCCTTGAGACTTTCTAGAACGGTGTTCCCTGAGTCATGAGAGTTGAGTTTCAAGTCCCGCACCCAGGGATTCCACTGCTGGGCAGCATAAAACAGTGTTCCCAACTGCTGTCCTCAAGAGCTGTAGCCCCCTGTGACCTGTGTCCCTTCTCCCATCAGAGCTTTGTTTTGCTGGTGCCTGGCTTGGGAGTCCTTGCCTTGCACAGGAGACTGGACTGGACTACAAACACATGCTAACAGTGGTAACAGGCAACTTTATTTACACAACTAAATAAATTTCAGCATTTGTGCATGCAGAGGAGGAAGATTGGCAGGACAGAGGACGCCTTTGACCTGAGGCTGCCTTTGGACGAGCAGGCACTGCCCCAGTATGTAATGGTCATGGTCCACTGCAGCCTGCAGTGGATCCTGTTCATCCTGCTGCCCATGTCTTTTTTCTCATGAGGCCCAGCAGTATCTGGTGCACCCGAGTTAAGAATTTCACCACTATCTGGTATGGATGTGGAGCAGGCAAGAGAGGTTGCATTGACATTGGCTCCTCAGAGGGGTTTGAGGTCGACTCTGGCTCTGGTGTGGCTGTTGCAGTTGAGTGATCAGGAGTGGGAGTACAGCAGCCTGACTCTGTTGGTGTTGGCTCTGGCTGCTCAAAAGAGATTGAGCTGAAGGTTGGCTCTGGTGCTGGAGTAGCTGTTTCAGCTGACTCTGGACATGGAGTGGGAGTAGAGCAGCCTGACTCTGTTGGTGTTGGCTCTGGCTGCTCAAAAGGGGTTGAGCTGAAGGTTGGCTCTGGTGCTGGAGTGGCTGTTTCAGCTGACTCTGGACATGGAGTGGGAGTAGAGCAGCCTGACTCTGTTGGTGTTGGCTCTGGCTGCTCAAAAGAGGTTGAGCTGAAGGTTGGCTCTGGTGCTGGAGTAGCTGTTTCAGCTGACTCTGGACATGGAGTGGGAGTAGAGCAGCCTGACTCTGTTGGTGTTGGCTCTGGCTGCTCAAAAGAGGTTGAGCTGAAGGTTGGCTCTGGTGCTGGAGTGGCTGTTTCAGCTGACTCTGGACATGGAGTGGGAGTGGAGCAGCCTGACTCTGTTGGTGTTGGCTCTGGCTGCTCCAAGGGGGCTGAGCTGAAGGTTGGCTCTGGTGCTGGAGTGGCTGTTTCAGCTGACTCTGGACATGGAGTGGGAGTAGAGCAGCCTGACTCTGTTGGTGCTGACTCTGGCTGCTCCAAGGGGGCTGAGCTGAAGGTTGGCTCTGGTCTTGGAGTAGCTGTTTCAGCTGACTCAGGATATGCAGTGGGAGTAGAGCAGTTTGACTCTGTCAGTGTTGGCTCTGGCTGCTCAAGAGGGGTTGAGATGTAGGTTGTCTCTGGTGCTAGAGTGTCTGTTCCAGGTGGACGCATGCCCATCTGAATCAGGATCCAGTTGTAGAAGTACTGAGTGGAGGTGTAGACTCCCGGGCGTTTTGTTCTGACACAGCCTTTTCCCCAGCTGGTCACTCCAACAAGCCAAAAGTAGCCAGCATGGTTATCTTTGCACACCAGAGGCCCTCCACTGTCACCCTGCAACAGAGGAAAGAGGATTAGGGTGCTGTTGGGTGGCTGCTGTCAGCACTAGAGGCCTGTTTCTCTCTTGCAGCCCCTGCCACAGCTGTATTCATGGTACAAAAAGGCTTTGCTCAGGTGCTGGAGTCTCAAGAACCTTAGCTGGGAACAGGGTGGGTGTCTGTGAAGGCCCCCTTTTGTATCTGCACAGTGATCCTGGATGGGCAGAGCATAGATCATCCAGAATCTGGATCTGTGGGCTGCTGAGAACACTGGATGGGCTTTCTGGGCAGAGGGGCAGGCCTGGGGAACACGGTCACTTGGCAAGGAAACTCCAGCAGTGGAGGAAAAGTGGTTTGCCAGACAAAGCCCATGGTGACGGGGTACCTTCGCTGCTGGCTCCCAGCACTCATACCTGGCAGGTGTCCATGCCACCCCGTGGGTAGCCAGCACACAGGTTGTGGGTGTGGATGGCCCCAGCGTACCGACGGCTGCTGTTAACCAGCCGGATATCCAGGAGACGGACCTTGGCTTCCTGCAGGACATCACTCGGACCCTGAGCTGCAAGCACAGGAAGGAATGGGCACCCAGCAGCTCTTTGCCAGTTCCACTCCCCTGTCTGGGGGTGAACTCATTCCCTAGGGCTTGGCTTTGCCTCTGGAGCAGTTGTTGAAGCGCTGTGTCCTTTCTGTCTGCCTTTGGGGAGCAGGCCAGGCCCAGCTCTCCAGAGGCATACATCCTACAGCCTGACTTTGGTTTGTGCTGTCAGGAAGCCAAACCCATCTTGCTGGTGTGCCCAGCTCACCCTCAGGGCCCTTTTTGGGAACTCACCTTTTGCAGTGGCAGAACCCCAGCCAGCAATGTAGCAGGTTTTCAGCTCTGACACTGTGAGCGAGGCGTTGGGCACGCAGGCAAGCTGGACGTAGTCACTGCACTCCACGGGCTTGTCCAGCTCCAGCAGGGCGATGTCGTTCTGCTGGGAATCAGCCGTGTACTCCTGGTGGGCCAGGAGCCGCTTGATGTGGCGCACCTGAGTTTCAGGGCCCAGATGGGTCAGCTTGGTGGCCCCGATCAGCACACGCCACATGGTGACATTCCTGCAAGGCAGAGAGGGGTCTGAGGAAGAGCAGAGCCGTGTGCTGTTGATGCCTTAGGATTTTAGCTTTTGTATTTTTCATCCATTTGTAATCCTGCAGTTTTTTACTGTATAACTAAATTCTGCACACAGTGTGAGCTGCTGCTGCTTTCCCATTCTGGTCACAAAAATTCCTCTCCAGGCCTGGCAATCAAGGATACCTCACTGCCTCAGGCCTCGAGAGATGGAAACAAAAGTGAGTTGAGGGGAGCAAACTGGGGGTAAATGACTTCATTACCTGAAGCTGTAATTAGAAGATTAACCCTAAATATGCAAATGGACCAAATTTATAGGTGTGAAAACCTTTGACCCGTGGTCAATTTTGGGTTGTAGCACTTGGGGGGGTCTTTTGTTTTGCCTAAAATGGACCTGGAGGCCCTTCAATAAATATAATCACTTTTTATTCCTTGTCTGGCCTGTTTTTAGGTAGTCCTGAAAAGGCATCACTGTGGCAGCTCAGCACTTCCCTTCCTTCTGCTTCTCAAGGCAGAGAGGAAAGCAGGGCAATGAGGAGTGTGACTGCCCTAGCATGCCTTAGGCTCCAGGAATGCCACACTGGAGGCTGCTGGGCAGCAGTGGCACGAGCCCAGCCTTCTGAGCAGTCCCTCAGTTGGGCCCCGTAGTATTGAGGTGCTGCAGGCTGGGCAACTGTTTGTGTGGTGAGGATACCCTCATTCCCTGCTCCTCCTTACCTGGCCTGGAGGAAGCAATGGGCTGCTGTGAGGACCCACTGTGGGCTGATGAGGGACCCTCCACATGTATGGCCGGTGCCTATTTTCCTGGGGTCCTGGATGCTGACAATCCAGGGCCAGGCCCCTGGCAGGGCACCTGTGCCAGTCACAATTCGGTAGTCAGCATCTATGGAGTTGTAGTCAGAAGCCATGGGCCGGAGCCCACAGGTCCCTCTGGAAGCACAAAATCATTACTGCCCTTCTGTTCCAGTACCTGGGTGCTGGCAAGGAGGCTCCCACATGGGGTTTGGGGTATGGCAATGGGGGACAAGCACCCTCCTAGAGCCTGGGGCCATACCTGCAGTTGCCCCAGGTACCATGTGCAGGTCTGTACACAGCCAGCAGGATGAAGAGGTACAGGTACAGAAGATTCATCGCTGTCAGCAGCATCTGTCAGCTGAAAGAGACAAAAGCTTGTCTCTTCCAGTGCAGTCTCTGACGAGTGCTGCAGCAACTGCACTGTCCATGGCACCTGGGGCTGATGTCACAGAGTGGGTGGTTCCAGGTTCTGGGCACAGTGTCCTCAGAGGGCAGGGAAAGGCCACAGCCTCACAGAACCACAGAATGGTTTGGGCTGGAAGGGACCTTGAAGGTTGTGAAAGGCAAAAGGGGTCCCTTGCCTCGCACATGCAAAACGACACCATGGGCAGACAAATCTGGCACAGAGGGAAAGTCACTCCAAAGGCAGTGTTTGGTCAGAGAGGGTGCTCAGAGCCACCACACGATGGAGAAAACTAGCACATCAAAGCTAGAAAGAGGACAGGAAGGAACAATGCCATGTGCAAACTACTTGGGGGGATGCTTCAAGGCACATAAGCCTTAGCTGATGGAACAAACCTGGAAACTCCTGAGTGTTGCAAGAGGAATTGCTGACCATGGCAGAGTGCGAGAAGCTGACAGGAGTTTCAATGCCATGAGGAAGCCCTTCTGAGTCTGTTTATACATTCTCCATGTCTGGAGCAGGGTGAGTACTGCAAATGCCTCAGTGCTGCCTCTTGCTTTGGAGACTGGTGCTGGAGGTCATGGCTGCAGAAAACAAGGGACTGAGATGGAGAGTGCTCATGCACTCACTTTTGTGGTTTGGGAATGGCATTCCCCAGTCTGGTGTTTCCACTGGAACACTGCAAACCACTGCTCCTCACTCCCTTCTCCCTCTCCCCTCCCTTCTCTGGTGGGCTTGAGAATAGAACTGGAAGCACAGAAGTTAAAGACTGTGGGTTGAGACAAGAACAATATAATGGAAACAGCAATGAAACAAGAAAATGAGCAGTAACCGCAACAATATTAATAATGGACTGGGACAATTCACATGCAACCATCCACCCCATAGAGCCTGGCAGTACCCAACCAGGCTGTCATGCATGTTATCCAGCGGAGATTTCTTCCCCTGTCCCTGGAAAATGTTGTGGAGTGGTTCAGAACAACCTCCACGTCCTGGCCATGCCCTGTCCTGGTTATGGCAAAAATTTACCCCATCCTGGCCAGAACCAGGACATTCACCCTCATGATCTGCCCCACAGCTTTGGAATCTGTGCCAGAGGGTCTGGCAGGGCAGGGAGGGCAGTCACCAGGGATTGGCAGACGTTGGAAACTCCTTATCCCTCTCTCTGGCCCCTGGTTTTCCTTGTTTTATGGAATGGAAGAACACATGTCCAACTCCTCCCAGTATCTCCTTCACTGGAAATCCTCCGTGCTTTGATTCCTTCTCTGACATTCTGCTGCACCTGGGGAATGCAGTGGGAAAACCCAAGGCTTTGTGTGAAGGTCACTCCCTCAGCACTTCACCTGAGGTGCACAGGAAGGCTGCCCTGGCTCTACCACACCTCATCCAGAACACCTGGAAGCTCTTCCCTCCCCATTCACACACTCCCCTGCCTTGTCCTCCTCATCCCACAGGGATGCACAGAGGGGCTACCACACTTCACGGTTTGGTAGCCCTGATACCACACTCCTGACTGGAATGGGGTGACCCTGGGGCAGTTTTGGCCTGCATCAGTTCCATGTCCTGCCTCAGCACACCCAGGTTCTCTGTTGGCGTCTGTGCTCATCTCTGCAGCTTTGCTGTCCTGCACCAGGAGTTTGCTGAATAAAATCATCCTCTAGAAAGGACATGTGACACAAGCCCAGGAGTAAGCAGCACCATGGGAGAGTTCAGCAAGGTGCCCTGGGGACAGCCAGGCCAGGCAGGGGAAGGTGGGGGGACCACGGCCTCACTGAAGCAGCCACATTGTACAGCACAAAAAATAAAGCTAAATAAATGCTGGGATGAAATACAGCACTGCTGGGACTGCTCCATTTAGCAAATAACAGTTGTGGGGGAGATTTACAGATGTACTGGGTACATCTGGGAACTGGGGCTCCTGCTGGAAGTCTTCAATCTTGAAGCTCCCAGTTCCCAAAGCTGGTAAATCCTTCCCAGCAATGGCTCCTGAGGCAGGGAGAGGGGTGGAAAGCCAAGGATGGGGCAGAGATCAGAAGGAGCTGGGGAGCTCAGAGAGGTCTTCAAGGGGAAGAGGATTTGTCTGAAAGGCCCTCACTTTTCTGGTCATCTTGGCAACTCTGGCAGGTTTAACAGGAGGTTTGTCTGGAAACAAGACAGGGACATATTGGCATGATGGGTGCTGGCATATTCCAGTCTTAGGCTTTGCAGAGAGAGATTTGCTGTTTCCCCATAGGCCACAGAGGATTTTAATATGAGGTGAACTCCCCAAGCTTGCATCCACCCTGTTCCATGGCCTCTGGCTCTGAGAAATGCTCTCCTGTGCACCCTGCTTCATTCCCTCAGATCAATGGCTGATGTGCCAGCAGCTCCTGCTCCAGAAGGGCAGCACATGATGAAGGTGCCACCCCTGCAGCTGAAAAGAAGGTTCCTTTTGCCATGGCATTCCAGGAGGTCATAAGACACATCATCAATGGAGTCTGAAAAAAAGAAAAATTAGAAGTTGAGGCAGCTGCATTTACCAGTGTGGGCAGTCCAGAGAGAACTGCCTGGACCTGACCCAGTTTGTGGATCAGAGCCAGAAATAGGTTCCCTTAGCTAGAAATGAGACCTCTCTACCCAGAGAGCCAGCTGCTTGCCATTCCATTGCTCCCTGGCCACAAGCAGCACTTCATCCATGAGCTCTCACCCCACAGAGCCCCTAGGTAACCCTGAAAAGACTCCTTCAGTATCAGGGGCTGCAAGAGACCTCTAGATGAGCAGCTAGAGGATTAGGTGAGGAGAAGAACTGAAATAAAATGCGTGTTTTTCCCTGGATTTGTGGAAGACAACAAGAAAGAAATACAGGACCCCAAAAAACAAACCCACTCGATGGGAGAGGCAGGTGAGCACCTCTGGTTCAGGAATTACAGAATGCACTCAACTGCAGCTTGCAGACAAGGATCCTGGCACGTTCCAGCAGCCAGCACTGCCACCTGATCCCAGCATCCCTCTGCCCCATGGATTTACACAGGACCCCAAAGCCCCAGTGGTCAGTGAAAGGAAAACATCCAACTGTCCACACTTGGCAACCTACTCCTGGGTTCTGCAGCCTGTGGAGAAAGACAAATTCCCTCACTAGAAAACTAAGCAGGTTTGAGCTGGGCTTTCTCAAAGCACACTAAAGGCAGAGGTGGGCTTCTCCGTGCTGTTTGGGAAGTGGCACATGAACCACACGGGAATCAGAGAGAGATTATCAACTCCAGAGGCACTGCTGAGCGCAGCCTCTCCTGACTCCAGCTGGGCTCCAGCCCCGAGGTGACCTGTGCCTCCAAACAGAGGGGCCAGAGTGACCTGCACTGACCAGGCCGGCCACAGCTCCGTGTCACACTGACCACTGCAGCGTCCAGCCAGTCCCTCCAGAGGCTCTTCCAATCTCCACCTCCACCTTACAGGGGCATGGAACGCCGCTGATCACACCCGCTGCTCCCTGACCTGCAGCCAGAGGAAGATTTCCTCATTTGCTGCTGTGGCCAGTGGCACCTCTCTGTAGCAGGTTTTGCGTCCTGCTCGGTGCCCCAGTGCTCCAGACAGGCTGGCTCCGTGCTGCTGGGCCTCTCCCGGTCCCTCTGAGCAGGGCTGCAGCCGAGTCTTCAGAACAGCCCCAATTCCCCAAAACAGCCCCCAAAACAGCCCGGCGCTGTCTGTGTGGGGAACATCAAACCCACACCAAGGAATGGCTTTGCCCAGTGCCCCGGGATGGAGCAGCCCCGGCCTGCTCCACCAGAGCCCAGGGCGGCTCTGGGAGCCCTGAGGGCACGAGAGAAGGAAACTTCAGCGTGAGGGTCTGCAGCGGCCAGGGGAACACCAGCGCCTCCGAGCCGCCCTGCCAGACACGTACGGCCCTCCACCACCCTCGCAGTGGTGCGGGAATGTGCTCGCTGCTGAGGGCGGCCTCGCGGCTCGGCGAGCAGCTCGGGCAGGGCCGCCGCTGTCCGCTCCGTGCGGAGCGCAGCCTCCTCCGGACGCGGCCGTGAGGCGGTCTGGGCCCTCGGGTGTCGCCTCCGGCAGAATCAGCGGCTCGGTGGAGCTCACACGAAGCTCTCCCTGGGGCGGGACAGCCCTTGCCCGTGGGGTGTCGGGCGGGCCCCGGGCCGGCCGAGGGTTGCCCGGCTGAGCCCGGGGCCGCCCCTGACGTGGGGCTCTGGGGCAGAGTCCGGCCCGCGGTGCCCAGCAGGGATGCGCGGTTCTGTCTGTGCTCGGGCAGCACCAGAGTAGAGTTTTTCCCTGCTACAGTACCTACGCTACCCCGCGAAAGAGCATCGCTCAGGTTTGACAGGAGGAGAAATCTGTGTGGCCGTCAGCTATCACCTATGGCCCGGTCAGGATACTGATGGATTTTCTGACCTATTCGCTAGGGTCGTGTAAAATGTTAAACTGCAGATGCTTTCTGAAAGCAACTAGTGCTTTGAATGGTACAATCTGGATTACAGAAGCTTTATGTAGTGTTAGGCTGTGAACCACAATAGGTTTATTCTACAAGTTAATAGGGATATGCCAGATCATGTTACACTTCTGTTTTATCTTCTGTTTTGACCCTATGGCAAGCATCAGTTGGGTTTATTTAGCTCTTTATTAGCCCTTTATTTAGCTCTTAGCATTTTTCACATTTTGTGTGAAAAATGAATTAACTTTTAGGTAGATATTTTTAAAGAGGAAAAATGTATTTGTGCCTATTGATGCTGCAGTGATTTGTGGTTTTGAGACCCATCTTGCAAAATACCACATGCTGAGGCTGATTGTCATAGCTCTGAAGCCAGCCCTGGGTATGGAATGCTTTTCATTCTTTGGAGTGTTCATTCCAGGCAGTTCTGTGTAACGAGATCTTTACAGAGCATGGAAGATGCCTCTAGGGGAAGTCTCCATTTTGATTGCTGTGCCTAGACTAATTCTGATACTCCTGAGTTTGCTGTCAGGTTTTTACGATGCTGAAATGTGTGTTTTCCAGGTTCCTGTGTGGGCTATTTTTCACTAAGAATCTAGAAAATATCTTGGCTTTTCGTGGGGTTTAGTGCAAAATAGGTTTGACTGTAGGAACCATGAAGAGAGCCTGACAGAGGAATGGTTGAACGACAAGGGACATGATACTGTAAAATTAATCCAAATAGGGAGGGCTACGTGACTGCTGCAAAGTTTGCATGGCCCTGAAGAGTAGATAGTGTGCAGAAAACAGGATATTGAAACTGCTTGGTATGTAGAAGTAGATAGAGAAGAACAAAAGAGTACTAAGCTGTTCTAACTGCAAGGCCAGCTGGACAGGCATGTATCGATCATAAAGATACTTTTAAGATAATAGTACAAGTCACATAGCAACCAATCATGAGCTTGGCTTTTGCAATATGTATGAGCTAATTAACGAACATATATAAACTGTGTAATCTGTCACAATAAACTGAGACTTGATGATCATGATATCATGAGTCTTGTCTCCCGCGGCATTTTCCCTCTAACAACTGGCGCCCGAAAGCAGGGACCTGATCCGAGCCTAAGGCGAGAGGGGTGCTGCGTTGGAGTGCGGGTCCTGCGGCTGGAAGGACGGCGAAAATAAAGAGAAGAGGCGAAACGCTCTGCTCCGCGCCCTGAGTGACCGTAGAAGCGGGCTCAGCCGATACGTGCTGCCGAAGCCTGAAGGAGCCAGCAACGGTACGGACGTAATCATGGAAAGGCAAGCAGCATATGATTTATTTAGTGCTTCTCTTAGAAAAAGGCAGATTAGGGGGATTGACTTAGATAAGGATCTCCCTTCGCTATTGCATCATGCTGAGTCTTACGGCTTTTTCGTTAACCCCCATAGTGTTCATAAACTTTCAAAATGGAGAAGATATAGGGATAAGTTGTGGGAATTAGTGTTAGATGAGGATAAACCGGGCAAGAAAATGAGTAAACTTTGGAGAGTGGTTGATAACGAATTGTTAATGTGTCAGGCAGAAAAGAGGGCGGTGGAAGTGATACGGACAGCTCTGGAGAAAAATAAGGAATGTAAACCCTCGCTTCTCTCCAGTGAGCCAAACCCTCCGGTTCTCACAAATTTTCCCATTCCCATCTCTGCTTCTGAAATGCCTGTACCTCCCATAGACACTAGTAGCATTGAGGTGCTGGAAATTGAGATCCAAATTGCTTTATGGCAACGGGACTGGGATCCCAAATTCACTTTTTGTGAACGGGAATCAGGTAGAACGGAGCGGGCGCGGGGCCAGACAGAGCGGGGCCGGCCAGCACCGAGCCGGAGGCGAGCCCGGGGCGGAGCGGACATCAGCCGAGAGACGGAAGGCTCCTTGCTGCCGAGCAGCAGCGCAAGGGGGGAGAGGGGCGTTCCTGGGGCTCAGCCGCGCTGGAGCCGGAGCAGGCGGGGCGCGGCCGTGGCGGGGGTGTCTCTTCTCCCATCCACAAGGTGACACAACAAGGACGGGAGCGAGGCGGCGCCGCCCCTCATCTCCCCGCAGCGCCCAGCAATGGCGGCGGAGATGGCGGCACAGTCCTGGTTGCCATGGCAGCGACAACGCCGAGAGCAGCAGCGCCACCGGTGGCGGGATCGCAACACTACAGCAAAAATTTCAACAGCATCTTCCCAATTTCTTACAAGAGTCAGAGACGTAATGAAAAAGTACAGCAATACCGAGTGTTTTCCAAGATACCAAGAAGGATGAACATTATGTGAATCAATGTTATTTCAAATATGATATAGATAAAAATCACTGTATAAAGATAGAAATTTTAGTAATTATTTAATTACCAAAAATGTCTCTGAAAACAAAGAGTTAAGAAAATGTCATCTGATGGAATTTTAGTATTGAGTTTGTAATCTCCGTCTTTGGGTTTTTATAGATAATAATATAAGTAATAGTAATTTTTAAGTTTTATAGATAATACGATAAATAGTGATTGTTAAGTTTTTGTAAGTAATGATAAGTAGTGATTGTTACTAATGTTATATGAGTGCTTTAAAAGGATTGTCTTAAACTATTTTAAACATTTCTTGTTAATAGGTTGATCATAAAATGCGAGTTGTCTGATTTTTGTGATAAGAATTATTATTAAGGTATTAAGGTATTAAGGTGTTGTTATAGTATTTACAGTCAGTTTTCATATGTTTTATTGTCTCTTTAGGTGATTGATTACAAGATATTTTTTCAGGATCCTGTGTTTTTGATTTTTTAACTACTCATGTGTTTTCTTTATCCAATATTTTATGCAGCTGCAATTCATCTTCCTTTAAAAATTCATTGTCCAAATTTTAGTTCAAGATTTCAGACTTCAAATTTTCAGATTTCTGAAGAAAGGGTTTGTTGTATTTAGAGAATTTTTGTCTTGAAAGAGATTTTAGACAGGTTCAATTATTTGATAGTTTGATAAAGTTTTAATAATAAGGTTTTTTACTTATAACTGTTATTTCTAGGACTTTTGTTTTATAATGTGTTAAAACATATCCTCCAATTAGAGTTTGAGCTCTGGCCAAGCTCTGGCTCTACGTGGATGGTGTGATTGACCCAGGTGTTTTCTGCATCAAAAAGTATTCAAGTCCTTTTGGCTTGACAATTTGACCATGTAGGGCAGCTGAGCCTCAAAGGGAGTTTTGGAGAGACATGATCCGGACATGTTTTATCCAAATCTCTGTTGTTTTAAGGTTTATCAGCTGCTGCAGACTCTGGGATGACAATTTGATAGTGTAGCACTTGGTAACTGTGATTTTATATGTAATATTAATTGTGTATTATCTGATTGATTTTTATTTGTTGTTAGTTTCTTTACTATATGCATTGTTTTGTTCTTGATGTTTTTTCATGTTTATTATAAAGATGTTGATATTTCCATTTCTTCATGCAAATTTTAGGAAACAGAATTGAGAGAGGACCCTCCAGTCCCTGTGGGGAGTGTTGAGTTTGTTTGTGTTTTAGCAGGTGCAGAATCTGGATAGATTTCATTGAAGAATGTTAAACTTATCAATTTCAAGAGAACACTAATCTCTCCACAAGTAAATCAGAGGATGCACAGCAAAAGTGGATTGTGCAAAGATTTGTGTTTCACCCACAGAAAATTGTAGACTTTAGGTTTTTTCATAAGTGTGTTTTTAATTATGTTATAGACTTTTTTTACTAAGTTTTAATGAGTTTTAGTAATGCCTGTGATTTTTCTGTTCATTTTACCATTGCTTTTCAATGGCAAAAGAAAAAGAGGGACAATCAATTAAATAATCAAAAGCATAACATTAAGTTTATCATAAATATAGTTTGTATTTAGAATTAAGTTTGTTCCTTTCATGTTAAACAGAACAATCAAAACCATGAGAAATATGAAGTGGGGTGCACTTCTGTAATACTAACCTCATTTTTCACCCCACGAGTTGCTTCAGTGCAAGCTCTCACACAATTAAAAATCCTAGCCTACTGGACAGAAAAATAAATTAATATTTCATCTAAAATGTTAAGTGAGCTTGCCACAAATATAGGTAGTATCTGTCATGCAGTTCTGCAAAACAGAGCAGCTGCCACTAATTTACTTCTTCTAGCCCAAGGTCATAGTTGTGAAGAATTTGAAAGAATGTGCTGTATGAACTTATCTGATCACGCTACATCTATCCATAAGCAAATACGAAAATTGACCGAGCTAACTCAACAGTTAAAGGTAGAGGATAGATTAGGTTTAAAAAGATAGCTAAAAGGATTGGGGATCGGACCATAGTTAAGAGACATTATCAAATACGGCATAATAGTTCTAAGCATAATTGTGATACTTTTGCTTGTTTTGCCCTGTGTGTTTACTTGCTTGCAAGGCTTGATGCAGCAGCTTTTGCAGAAAATGCTGAATGCACACCTTCTTGTACAAAAGGAAAACGGGAGAGATGAAGAGAGCCTGACAGAGGAATGGTTGAACGACAAGGGACATGATACTGTAAAATTAATCCAAATAGGGAGGGCTACGTGACTGCTGCAAAGTTTGCATGGCCCTGAAGAGTAGATAGTGTGCAGAAAACAGGATATTGAAACTGCTTGGTATGTAGAAGTAGATAGAGAAGAACAAAAGAGTACTAAGCTGTTCTAACTGCAAGGCCAGCTGGACAGGCATGTATCGATCATAAAGATACTTTTAAGATAATAGTACAAGTCACATAGCAACCAATCATGAGCTTGGCTTTTGCAATATGTATGAGCTAATTAACGAACATATATAAACTGTGTAATCTGTCACAATAAACTGAGACTTGATGATCATGATATCATGAGTCTTGTCTCCCGCGGCATTTTCCCTCTAACAGAACCACATTGTTGCAAAGATGAAGCATGCAATTAAAGTTCTTTCTAATAATTTGAGATGATTTAAATATATGTCAAATGAAATGCCATAGTCAAGGAACCAAAGCAGTCGAATGAATTGCCTATAAATTCCTTTGGCATGAAGCGTGTTGAGTGAAATGTTTATTTCTTCTAAGCAATAGGTCATAAGAGTGTTTAAATAAAGGTATAGTATATATAATGCACTGGAGCACAATCCATGGATTAGAGTGAAATTTCAACACTCAGTTCCTTTACTTAGAGAAGTCCACCTATGCCCAGATGGATTAATTAATTGTAGTGGTAGAAAATACAGGGTGTAAAACACAGCTGACTGTTGAGCTTAGTATATCACTATGTTGTAGAGAAACTCAAGAATCAAGAAAATTCTAAATAAGTAAATGCTAATTTGTCATGCAGTACTATGGTATTTTCAGGCAGCTAATCAAGAAAATTTGAATTGGAAGACCGTCAAACTTGTTTCATACAATAAAACTCTGAGAGACTTATCTACAAATAGAAACACAAGGAGCATCCTTTTTTGTACTCAGCAAAGAGCTGGAGTATGTTGTGCTGTTACGGAGGTTTATTTTTATAAACTACTCCAATGAATTTTATAAGCATGTAAAAGATTGTAAGTGCCCTGAAACATGTTTATTCTTGGACTGGCAATTACATACATGGATTCAGTTTTGATTTTCTTTAAAATAAAAATAAAAATATTTCTCTGGAGTAATTTGCTCTCGGTAACAAGAGTCATCTGCAAGAGAAATATCCAAACCAATTTCTGGGCAGTGGAAGTAGCTTTATTTTTTATAACATTCTTAGTACCTGTGACCAGGGTTGGTAGAGTGCCAGTCCTGCCAGCTTTAAGGAGCTGCATGTAAGTGTACCCTCGTTTCCTCAGAATCCCAGGGATGTGGACATTTCTTTGAGATGAGCTTTTAGGAAGCCCCAGAACATCTGGTGGTGTGACATCTTCCTGCATGCTCTGTTTCTGCACGTGATGTTTTCCAGTGCTTTCAAACATCCCTTCCCTTCTGTTTTTTCAGATGGTTATTTAGACCTATCTTGAGAGCTACTCTCTTCAGCCTCAGCTTTATCCAAGATACAATATGGTTATTATATAACCTAGTATTTTTTCATTTTACTTACATTTCATTACATAACCTAGTATTTTACATTGTTACTTGCACAGCAGAATAACTGCAGAACTCTGCTCGATCCAGGTTATACTGAAAACTAAAAAAAATGCTATTTTTACATGCCTGACATTTTTCTTGCATATTTGAGCTTAGGTATTATGTTTGCTCATTTCAGGAGTGCTTCTGAACCACAGTCCAGAAAGAAGAAAAATCTTCTTGGTTGAAGTTGAACATTTGTCTCTAAGAGTAAGAACAAAGCCATGCCAGTGCTTTCAGAAGACTCAGGTAATTCAGCTGCATGCTTTCAACAGAGCAGTGACTGAAATCTTGTCATACCTGTTTCACACATAAAAATAATTTAAATAGGAGTAAAATGTAATAGAATTAAGATAATTCAACTGAAGTTTCTGAGCAATTACCTACAAGAAGGAAGGTGGAATGTAAAAGGTGAAAATTAATAAAGTTTGTCAGGATCAGTTTCCTACTAACCCTAGAGCACCCAAATATACTCTGATAGACCTGAATATACTCTGATAGACTTGAATATATTCTGATAGATCTGAATATATTCTGATAGACCTGAATATATTCTGATAGGCAGAATTGGACCCCTCAGTGTAACAGTGCCTTCTACATGTGCTTACTAAAGATCAGCCCATATATCTCTGCTGCTTGCTGTGTCATTTCTTAATATTTTCTGAACAGGGGTTGATAAACATTGTAAATATCCTTCCTTTTAACTTAAAATAAGTGTCTTTGTTCGAGGCTACTTTACTAGCTTCTCCAGTATGCTGCCCAGGAGAAGTCACAGATAATAAATGATGCTTAGGATTAAAGCAGGAGTGAGTTTGAGTCTCCTGGATCAAAATCCACTCTAAGGTTCGTGGAGAGAATAGCCACAGGAATAGATTTGAACCCCCTCCACCTTTTTATATTTCCTGTTTTGTTTTGGTCCTGTGTTCCCAGACATGGTTCACCGGGAAAAATCTGGCCTTTGTCTGGCTCTGTGTGTTGCAAAATTGGGATATTTAAATATTTTTTTAGAAAACTAGCCACAAGCTTTGATTCCACCACAATGGAAATCTACACTTTATCCTTTCTTCCTCTGGTCAGGCCTGGCTTTTTATAGGTGCCTCAGAGTGGAAGGGGCAGGATAACACTTGTAAGCAAAGCTGCTGGGGAGGTAGAGCTGCTACCTGTGCAAAAAAAGGTCATTCAATCAGTTTGAGAGTCTGCTGTGGTACTAAAATTTCAAATTTGTAAGAGGGGAAACAAAGGGTTCTGGAAACAAGGAGTAATAAACATGAAGTGTTAAATGTGAAAGATAATTTCTTAAGAAATATATATTGCTTTGTTAGATTTTGCCTTAATATGATGGTGTGCTTGACACTTATGAGGGGAGTGTTGCAAAATGAGCTGTGGATAAACACGAGATAATCACAAGTCTCTGCAAATGTGATGATCATCAATGTGATACCCAAATAAATGTAGTGACTGTTAAGACTGCAGTAGAAGGTCCTGTGAGAAATGCTGTGTAGAATGTTTTTGTTCTGTCCTGAATCTAAATTTAGGGTTGCATGAAACTTTGGCCCTTTTGACATCTCAGCTAAGACCTGATTCAAATCATAAAGAGGAAATGGGATTCCTTAGGGATGTCTTCAGTGAAAGAAGTCTCAGCTACCTGATGAAGGTAAAAGTTTGTATTTATTTATGTACATTCTCCTTACAGTTTACTTTTTCTCTGTTCCCTTGATTTATCAACCATTTACTTTGCCAAACCTTTTTTTTAAGAATTCTGTACTGACCAAAGCATATGTGTGCTTAAGAACAAACACTAATAATGTTTGACAATTAATATGTTGAACATATTAAAACCGAGATCAAGGAGTAGAATGTTGCTGGCAGAGGTTCCAAAAAGTGCAAGAGGCTCCAGGGAATGGGGAAAATATGCAGATGGGATAGAAAACCTAATATCCCATTGAGTATGGGATAGAAAACTTCATATATGGGATAGAAAACCTCACATGCCATTGAATATGGGACAGAAACCCTCACATATGGGATAGAAAACCTCACATTCCATTGCATATGGGATAGAAAACCTAACACCCAACCTATAATAAAATCCCCTAATATAACTTTAGTTGCCAAGTATTGGTTATGCAAAAGCCAGATGATGCCTCTTCACAGAGATAATCTAGTTTATGAATGTATGGGAAATTAATTCAATAGTCCAGTTTTAATTTTTTAATGTGGAGGTGGGTTTTTTTGGGGGTGTTATTTGGTGGGGGTGTTTTGTTTTAATTTTGGTTCTGAGTTTCTTTGGGGTGGGTGTGCTAGGGAAGAAGTAAAGGGTTTGGGTTTGGGTGTTTGCTTTCCAGCCTTAGCACAGGGATGTGGCTTCCTCAGAGAGGGTGGTAAGGATGCTCAGTAGGGGAACATGAGGCACTTTGCCAAAATATTCCTTATGTCTTTGACAGATGTGGAGTCAGTCTGAGTGCCAGCAGTGTCTGCAGGGGAGCTGTGGACAGTTCATCTATCACAACACTGGGGGTGGCACAAAGCTCTTCTGGTCTGCCCACTGCTCAGAAATCCTTGCTCCTGGCTGTGGAACTTCTGGCTGTGGAACTCCTCCTCAGCCTGTGTCCGGCCAATCTTCAGCCTTGAGACTTTCTAGAACGGTGTTCCCTGAGTCATGAGAGTTGAGTTTCAAGTCCCGCACCCAGGGATTCCACTGCTGGGCAGCATAAAACAGTGTTCCCAACTGCTGTCCTCAAGAGCTGTAGCCCCCTGTGACCTGTGTCCCTTCTCCCATCAGAGCTTTGTTTTGCTGGTGCCTGGCTTGGGAGTCCTTGCCTTGCACAGGAGACTGGACTGGACTACAAACACATGCTAACAGTGGTAACAGGCAACTTTATTTACACAACTAAATAAATTTCAGCATTTGTGCATGCAGAGGAGGAAGATTGGCAGGACAGAGGACGCCTTTGACCTGAGGCTGCCTTTGGACGAGCAGGCACTGCCCCAGTATGTAATGGTCATGGTCCACTGCAGCCTGCAGTGGATCCTGTTCATCCTGCTGCCCATGTCTTTTTTCTCATGAGGCCCAGCAGTATCTGGTGCACCCGAGTTAAGAATTTCACCACTATCTGGTATGGATGTGGAGCAGGCAAGAGAGGTTGCATTGACATTGGCTCCTCAGAGGGGTTTGAGGTCGACTCTGGCTCTGGTGTGGCTGTTGCAGTTGAGTGATCAGGAGTGGGAGTACAGCAGCCTGACTCTGTTGGTGCTGACTCTGGCTGCTCCAAGGGGGCTGAGCTGAAGGTTGGCTCTGGTCTTGGAGTAGCTGTTTCAGCTGACTCAGGATATGGAGTGGGAGTAGAGCAGCCTGACTCTGTTGGTGTTGGCTCTGGCTGCTCAAAAGAGGTTGAGCTGAAGGTTGGCTCTGGTGCTGGAGTGGCTGTTTCAGCTGACTCTGGACATGGAGTGGGAGTAGAGCAGCCTGACTCTGTTGGTGTTGGCTCTGGCTGCTCAAAAGAGGTTGAGCTGAAGGTTGGCTCTGGTGCTGGAGTGGCTGTTTCAGCTGACTCTGGACATGGAGTGGGAGTAGAGCAGCCTGACTCTGTTGGTGTTTGCTCTGGCTGCTCAAAAGAGGTTGAGCTGAAGGTTGGCTCTGGTGCTGGAGTAGCTGTTTCAGCTGACTCTGGACATGGAGTGGGAGTAGAGCAGCCTGACTCTGTTGGTGTTGGCTCTGGCTGCTCAAAAGGGGTTGAGCTGAAGGTTGGCTCTGGTGCTGGAGTGGCTGTTTCAGCTGACTCTGGACATGGAGTGGGAGTGGAGCAGCCTGACTCTGTTGGTGTTGGCTCTGGCTGCTCAAAAGGGGTTGAGCTGAAGGTTGGCTCTGGTGCTGGAGTGGCTGTTTCAGCTGACTCTGGACATGGAGTGGGAGTAGAGCAGTTTGACTCTGTTGGTGTTGGCTCTGGCTGCTCAAAAGAGGTTGAGCTGAAGGTTGGCTCTGGTGCTGGAGTGGCTGTTTCAGCTGACTCTGGACATGGAGTGGGAGTAGAGCAGCCTGACTCTGTTGGTGTTGGCTCTGGCTGCTCAAAAGGGGTTGAGCTGAAGGTTGGCTCTGGTGCTGGAGTGGCTGTTTCAGCTGACTCTGGACATGGAGTGGGAGTGGAGCAGCCTGACTCTGTTGGTGTTGGCTCTGGCTGCTCAAAAGGGGTTGAGCTGAAGGTTGGCTCTGGTGCTGGAGTGGCTGTTTCAGCTGACTCTGGACATGGAGTGGGAGTAGAGCAGTTTGACTCTGTTGGTGCTGACTCTGGCTGCTCCAAGGGGGCTGAGCTGAAGGTTGGCTCTGGTCTTGGAGTAGCTGTTTCAGCTGACTCTGGACATGGAGTGGGAGTAGAGCAGCCTGACTCTGTTGGTGCTGACTCTGGCTGCTCCAAGGGGGCTGAGCTGAAGGTTGGCTCTGGTCTTGGAGTAGCTGTTTCAGCTGACTCAGGATATGGAGTGGTAGTAGAGCAGTTTGACTCTGTCAGTGTTGGCTCTGGCTGCTCAAGAGGGGTTGAGATGTAGGTTGTCTCTGGTGCTAGAGTGTCTGTTCCAGGTGGACGCATGCCCATCTGAATCAGGATCCAGTTGTAGAAGTACTGAGTGGAGGTGTAGACTCCCGGGCGTTTTGTTCTGACACAGCCTTTTCCCCAGCTGGTCACTCCAACAAGCCAAAAGTAGCCAGCATGGTTATCTTTGCACACCAGAGGCCCTCCACTGTCACCCTGCAACAGAGGAAAGAGGATTAGGGTGCTGTTGGGTGGCTGCTGTGCCGCGCTCCCGCCCCGGTTCCCTTTGTCTCAGCCCCGGCTAGCTCTCATCCTGGGGCGAGGGCGGGCGATGGAGGCACCCTCCGCCGCTCCCAGCTGGGGTTTGGAGAGTGCCTTTGTGGGTTCTGGGCAGCGCTAGCAAGCCTCGCGGTGGTAAATGAAGAGCGGATCCTGCTGGGGGCTAAGTCCGAGTTTATTGTAGCCCAACGGGGCCAAATGTCCTAGAACGGTGCCAGCCAACAGGAACAAGCACAAGCTGCTTGCACTGGCTTATAAACTGTAAGGGAGGGGTATCCAACGACCAATGGGGATAGGGATAGGGGGTGGCTCCGGGATGGGGGGATATGGTGGGGTCCAATGGGGGAAGGATATGGGGGGAGCCCCAGGTCCTCGCCCAATCACCCGGTGCCCTGAGTGGAAGCTTCTGGATGGATGGGAAGGGACACCGAGTGATAGACAAGGCACCCGGGGGGGGGTAAAATGCCTCTTTCAGGGTGATGGATAGATACTGGGAAGGCGGGAAGGGCGGACAAGGCGGGAAAACTGGGGATAAACCAAGTTGCACACGGGGGTACAAAGGAATAAACCAATACATAATACAGGGATAATAAAACATATACATAACGCAACTCCACATCTCCTCCTTTTTTTGTTTAAAAAGAAAGAAAGGTGAAGAGGATAAAGTAAGTCTTTAAACGGGGGCTTCACAGTCACTGGGCTCATTTTGAAACTAGATGTTTCCTTTTTCTGGAAATTCTTCTTCTTGAAACCCTTCTTTGTTCAAGGGTTTCAGTTCATCACTATGTTAAAGCTTGTAATAAACACAATGAGTCCCAGCAGCAGCAAAAGTCCTGTTTCTTTAGAAAGTAACTGAAATTAATAGTTGAGGTAGGGGAGGTCTAACTCAAAGGGGAACAGAGAATCCCAGGAGCCAGGGAGGGAAGAGGGGGGACCAGGTGAGGGGGACCTTTTCCGCCGTCGGAGGGCGGCGTACCCAACTTGAGGACTGTCCGGTTTTTTCTTCTGGGTCTTAGGGACATATGGTCTGACGAATTTGGAAGGGACCCATCTCAGGCCTGAGGGCGTGGATACGCAAGCGTACCCCCGTCCCCAGGTGACCAAGTCATAGGGTCCTTCCTGCCGCCAGGTCTCAGGGTTTTTAATGAGAACTGGCGGCTTTTCCTTGACCTTGCTCTGCTCGTAGGAATTAAAGTGCCTCGCGATGGGGGGGTTGAGGCACTCGAAGGAACAGTTTAAGAAATTGATGGTAAAAAGGGCTCGCGCTAACTGAACCTGGGGGGACTCATTTTTAGCTGACGACTGTTGTTGTTTAAGCATCCTTTTGATGCTTTGATGAGTCCTCTCTACCACGGCTTGACCTGTCGGGGAATAGGCGATGCCAGTTTTATGTTCTATTCCCCATTGCTGCAGGAAGCCTGCGAATTCCTTGGATGTGTACCCGGGGGCATTGTCTGTTTTTATCTGTTTTGGGATGCCTAGCATGGAGAAGGCTTGTATCAGGTGTTTCTCTACTTCCTTGGCCTTCTCCCCTGTGTGGGCAGAGGCGAAAACTGCTCCAGAGAAGGTGTCCACGGAGACATGGACGTACTTCATCCTCCCGAAGGAGGGGATATGAGTAACGTCCATCTGCCACACCTCACAGGACTTTAGACCCCTAGGGTTAGCCCCTGCGCTCACCGATGGTAGTGGGAGCGACTTACAGGACGGGCATGTGGCCACAATGGCCTTGGCCTGGTCGCGGGTTAGATGGAACTGCCGGACCAGACCAGGCGCATTTTGATGGTAAAGCTGGTGGCTTATTTTGGCTTGCTGGAACTTGTCCGGGAGCGGCGCCAGCTGTGCGGGGGCGGCAGCGAGGGAATCGGCACGCCGATTGCCCTCGGCCAAGAACCCCGGCAGGTCGGTGTGTGACCTGATATGCATCACATAAAACGGTTGCTCTCGGTGGGAGACTAGCCTTATCAGCTTAGAGAGCAACTTGTTAAGGGCATCGTTGGAGACACCTTGCAGGATTGCATCCTGTGCTCTAGACACTACACCCGCTACATAGGCCGAATCAGTTACTAAATTAAAAGGTTCAGAGAACCGCTCAAAAGCTCGAACGACTGCGGCCAACTCAGCTACTTGAGGGGATCCTTCTACTTCAACAACATCTGCCTCCCACTGCTGAGTTTGAGGATCTTTCCAAGTCACTACTGACTTGTGGGACCCTCCGGACGCGTCTGTAAAAACTGTTAGAGCCTTTAAGGGTTTTTTGCTCTGAATTTGTTTTGTTGACAGAGTGAATTGGATTTCGGAATTGAAAATTTTGTGGGCCGGTCTCAAAACAGAAATTTTTCCGGTGTAGCTGTCCAGTGCAAACTGCAATGATTCATTCTCTTGCAGCAGGTGTTCTAACATTGCCTTTGTGAATTGGCCCGATTCTAATTTCAAAGGAATGTGGATGTGATCAAAGTCACACCCCGCCAGCTCCCGAATCCGCGTTCTCGCTTTGCGGATTAGCTCTGCCACCAGCTCTTGTGGCCGTGTCAACCTTTTGGATCGTGAATGACTCAGGAATACCCACTCTATGATGGAGAGTGGGTCCCTTTTGTCCTGATCCTTGCCCTTTCCTAGGGTGTCTGCCCATTGGAAGATGACACCATGGAGGTGTGGCAGTCTGCCCAATATGATGAATCTGAAGGGCAGGCCCGGATCGTACCTGTGGGCCTGCCTGGCAGACATTGCCTCCTGAACCTTCTGCAAAGCAGCTTTGGCCTCTGGAGTGAGTTCCCTGGGAGAACTAGGCTCTTCCCCCCCTTTCAATAAATTGAAAAGAGGGGCTAGGTCTTCGTTGTTAATACCTAACCAGGGTCTCACCCAGTTTAAAGACCCACACAGCTGCTGTACGTCGGCTAGAGTCCGAATTGAATTTTTTATGGTCAATTTCTGCGGAACAATGGTCCGCTTGTTTATTTCTAAACCCAGGTACTTCCAAGGTGGCATTTTTTGAATCTTATCCTCTCGCAGCTCGAACCCTACAGCAACCAACGCACTGGTTGTCAGTTCAAGCGCGTGTGTAAGTAGATCGCTGTTGGGGGCACAAATAAGAATATCATCCATATAGTGCTGGATGATCACGCCCTCGGTGGCTGCACGCACAGGGGACAGCAATGAAGAGACGTACCACTGGCAAATGCTTGGGCTGACTTTCATGCCTTGGGGAAGAACTTTCCAGTGGTATCTCTCCATTGGGGCTTCTCGGTTGATGGAAGGAACCGAGAAGGCGAACCGTGGTGCGTCATCAGGGTGTAGGGGAATTTGGAAAAAACAATTTTTGATGTCAATGACAGCTAATTCCCAATTTTCTGGTAACATCGTGGGGGACGGCATCCCTGGCTGGAGAGGACCCATGTCTTCTATTACATTGTTGATGGCGCGAAGGTCATGAAGGAGGCGCCACTCGTCTTTGCCAGGTTTTTTCAGGACAAAGACAGGGGAATTCCAGGGGGATGTTGTTTCCTGGATATTCCCTTTGGCAAGTTGCTCCTTCACGAGCTCCCGAAGCGCTTTTAATTTCTGTTTATTGAGCGGCCACTGCTCTACCCACACTGGTGTATCTGTGAGCCAATTAAGTTTTCGGGTAGGACGCTTTTCAGTGACTGTTGCCCGAAAAACCTGGGGGGTCGGGATGTTAATTGTGACCCCCCACTGGGCCATCAGGTCTCTCCCCCATAAGGGTTCTGTGTAATCTAATACGAACGGGCGTAAATAGGCCGATTGTCCGTTCGGCCCCTCAAATTTTACGATGTTTTTTGATTGCTTTGCCAATTGAGAACCCCCTACACCTTGAATTTTCCCCGCCACGTTTTGCAATTCCCAGCGTGACGGCCAATCCCGTGCGGGAATGACTGTCACGTCTGCTCCTGTATCTAGGAGACCGCTTAGGTGTTTGTACTCCCCATCCTTCCGCATATAGCAGGAGAGCTTTGGTCTTTCCTTCCCTATGACCTGGGCCTGGCACACCTGGTAGCTTTTCTTCGCTGACTTCTTCCATAGATCCTCAGGGTGTGCCGGAGGCCCAGATGCTGGAATGGCTTGGGCGATGATTTGGCCCTTGGGAAGGAAGACTGGAGGATGGGGGCAGTACAGCCACACTACTAATCGCTCGGTGTTCCTGGATGTCAGGGATGGTGCAATAGTGACTTCGAGAGGCGTGAATTTTGTGTCCCCAAGAACGATGTACTTACTGTGGAGGTTCCTCCAGGTTCCTGGGTCCTCTGTGTCGACAGCGATGGAGTGCCAGTCGCTGTCCCTTAGGTGCAGAGCCTCAGTCAGGGCCAACCTATATGGGGAGAAACCAGATACGATGTTAAGTATCGGCTTGGGCTGGTTCGGGCCTCGACCCAGCCAAGCAGTGGGAATGAAATCCACATCTTCTCTCATATAGGCTGGTTTGTCAGCCATAATCTGGTGTGTCAAGTCCAGTGAAATGTCCTTAGGTGGGCATTGCAGGTAGTCGTCCCTCCCCTCCTCTGATGTTATAGAACCCACCATATTTATGTCCTCGCGCAGGCAGGGACTGCGCTGATGACTCAGTTTTTTTGTTTTCCCCCCGAGTTGGGGGCACTCTTTTCTTGTCGCTGCTGTTTAAACCTAAAAAACTCGTCCCTCAGCGGGCATTGGGAAGCCCAATGTCCCTTCTGCCTACATAGATTGCAGGCCTGATGGTGCTGTTGTCCCCTCGGGGGTGCTCCTGTAGGGCGGCGATCTGGAGAAGGGGTGGCTGGCGGTGTCACGGCTTCAACGAAGGCTACTCTCTTTGTTGGTGGTTTAGGAGTTTCTGGAATGTCTTTAGCAGGAACTGTCACCTTCTTCGCACAGACTTGTAGCATGCTTTGAAGGGTAGGCTCAGGGTCCAGGGGCAGACTGAGGATTGCTTGCTGGCACGTGTCGTTAGCGTTCTGCCTCGCAACTGTGGCAAGCATCCCCTCTCGCAGCCTCTCGTCTGGGACCTGAGCCTCCATCGTGTAATGCAAGCGATCCACGAACGTGACAAAAGGTTCTAGGGATTCCTGCTTTAGGGACAAGAAGTTAATAACCGTACCGCTGGGTCTTAACTTAAAAAACGCCTTTTCTGCTGCCCTAGTGCTGACTTGCAGCGCCTCTCTGGGGATTTTTTCCGCCTGCTTGGTCCCCATTTTCCAATCCCCCTCCCCGCACAAGTGGTCTAGCGATATTACAGCCCCATCCTCATCCCTAGAGCTATCTGCATTGGCCCAGAGGTCAGGTAACACCTCTCTGATCTCCCGCTTCCACTCGGACTCCCAGATGAGGAATTCTCCGTGGGTAATTAAACAGGAGAAGAGAGTTCGCATGTCTGCTGGGACATATTCTTTGGAGGAGAGGGTTGCTTTTAATAAGTTTCGGAAGTATTCGCTTTCCATCCCGAACCCCTTCTTGGCCTTGCAGAGCTCTTTGATGGTCTGCTGGGGGATGGGGGACCACTGTGCAAGGGGCCTACCCCCCTGCCGCGGGGTACAGGTGACAGGTGCGGCCGAGAAGGCAGGTAGGGACTGGGGTGGATCGGGGTTCCCACGCTCCCCCCCCCCGGAACCGAAAGCGTGGGAACTGGAAGTGGGGTCGTGGGAACCAGGGGATGAGGCGTGGTCTGGAGCAGGGGGAGTGGTATGGTGGGGACTCCCCTCCCCGGGGGTGGAGCTGAGGGGTGGGGTGTTGAATAATTCAAGGAAGGGGGAGTTGACGGGGGGTGGAGGAGGGAGGTGGGCGGAGAAATCCGGGGAGCAGAAGGGGTTGGTCTGCCGGAAGGGATTATAGGAGGGGGGAGGACAGGGATCATGGGAAGAAGGAGCACGAGTGGCGGGAAAACCCACGCGGTCACCTCCATCTTGTGTCCTGGGGAAGGGGGAAGAAGGGGAGCCATTTCGTGGGGTTTGGGGATGGAGGATGGGGGATGAGGGATCTTCGGGGGTCTGGGATAACTGAAAACGAACGGAGTCTCTACGGGACGGGGCTGTACAGTGCGGGGAAGAAGGGGAACGGGTAGAAGCAGAGACAGTGCCTGCACCGCTCTGCGGGGTGTCTAGGGTATTCTCAGAGGGGCCAGAATCTGCCTGCGGGCAATGCCGGGATGCCTGTCTGATAATACCCGACTTCGGGAGAGAGGGAGAGTTTTGCCGCAGTTTTCCCGCAGCGCCCACCGCAGCCGCAGCCTCGGGAGCAGCGACAGCAGCTGCCCTGCACCCCGCCGCAGCGGCGGCCGCATCGTACTGCAGCGACCGGGCTGAGGGACAGGGAAGCGGAGTAGGGTTATATGAACTACCCGCCGAACTGGGGATCGGTTTGTTTGCGGCTGGCTGTGGCAGACTTTCGTAGCGATATTTAATTATATCGCGAATTTGGAGAGCCAAATGGGTGAATATGGAGAGAGAGAGATCTGACTGTCGCAGGATCTTCCCCGCTACCTGTTCCCAAAAAGGGGCTTGGTATAATTTAGCTGGCGAAATGTCAGGGAAAGTTTGCGACAACCACTGAACGAACCGTTTTACTTCAGATTTTTTAACCTTAATTCCCCCCACTAAAAGGATACCCACAACTTGGGAATAAATGCTCTTCTGTGGCACGGACAGCCTTGCACCCATGGCTGTTAGATGTTAAATCGTGCCGCAGCGCCTACGATTGGGAAAACACGAACGAAAAACAAAAGACCACACTTCCGGCTTTGTCGCGGTCCTTAAGCTTCCCGCCCGGAAAGGGAAGCACCAAAAACAGGAATTTTTTCCCCGAACCCCGGGGAAAAAGAAACCCACCAAAAAGGGATCCTTCCCCTAAAACCTAGGGGAAAGGAACCAACCAAAAAAAAAGGACCGGGAAAGCCCCAGGGGCCCCTATACTCACAAACCACAGGGGTCCGAGAGGGAAGGGTGGAAAAGAAAAACCAATCGCAGGGCTTCTCCGCGAGAGAATCGACTCCGGAGGTGCTTTCCAGAGCTGCCGATCCTGTCCCCAAGAGTGCCACCCACTAAAACGTGGGTCTGCTCTCGCCGGGGTAGCTGACGGCCAGGAGGACGATTCTTCAGGTCTGCGCGACCCTAAAATCCTCAAACGAGGGTCCAACGCCGCGAAAACGGGGCCCCACGTTGGGCGCCAGCTGCCGCGCTCCCGCCCCGGTTCCCTTTGTCTCAGCCCCGGCTAGCTCTCATCCTGGGGCGAGGGCGGGCGATGGAGGCACCCTCCGCCGCTCCCAGCTGGGGTTTGGAGAGTGCCTTTGTGGGTTCTGGGCAGCGCTAGCAAGCCTCGCGGTGGTAAATGAAGAGCGGATCCTGCTGGGGGCTAAGTCCGAGTTTATTGTAGCCCAACGGGGCCAAATGTCCTAGAACGGTGCCAGCCAACAGGAACAAGCACAAGCTGCTTGCACTGGCTTATAAACTGTAAGGGAGGGGTATCCAACGACCAATGGGGATAGGGATAGGGGGTGGCTCCGGGATGGGGGGATATGGTGGGGTCCAATGGGGGAAGGATATGGGGGGAGCCCCAGGTCCTCGCCCAATCACCCGGTGCCCTGAGTGGAAGCTTCTGGATGGATGGGAAGGGACACCGAGTGATAGACAAGGCACCCGGGGGGGGGTAAAATGCCTCTTTCAGGGTGATGGATAGATACTGGGAAGGCGGGAAGGGCGGACAAGGCGGGAAAACTGGGGATAAACCAAGTTGCACACGGGGGTACAAAGGAATAAACCAATACATAATACAGGGATAATAAAACATATACATAACGCAACTCCACACTGCTGTCAGCACTAGAGGCCTGTTTCTCTCTTGCAGCCCCTGCCACAGCTGTATTCATGGTACAAAAAGGCTTTGCTCAGGTGCTGGAGTCTCAAGAACCTTAGCTGGGAACAGGGTGGGTGTCTGTGAAGGCCCCCTTTTGTATCTGCACAGTGATCCTGGATGGGCAGAGCATAGATCATCCAGAATCTGGATCTGTGGGCTGCTGAGAACACTGGATGGGCTTTCTGGGCAGAGGGGCAGGCCTGGGGAACACGGTCACTTGGCAAGGAAACTCCAGCAGTGGAGGAAAAGTGGTTTGCCAGACAAAGCCCATGGTGACGGGGTACCTTCGCTGCTGGCTCCCAGCACTCATACCTGGCAGGTGTCCATGCCACCCCGTGGGTAGCCAGCACACAGGTTGTGGGTGTGGATGGCCCCAGCGTACCGACGGCTGCTGTTAACCAGCCGGATATCCAGGAGACGGACCTTGGCTTCCTGCAGGACATCACTCGGACCCTGAGCTGCAAGCACAGGAAGGAATGGGCACCCAGCAGCTCTTTGCCAGTTCCACTCCCCTGTCTGGGGGTGAACTCATTCCCTAGGGCTTGGCTTTGCCTCTGGAGCAGTTGTTGAAGCGCTGTGTCCTTTCTGTCTGCCTTTGGGGAGCAGGCCAGGCCCAGCTCTCCAGAGGCATACATCCTACAGCCTGACTTTGGTTTGTGCTGTCAGGAAGCCAAACCCATCTTGCTGGTGTGCCCAGCTCACCCTCAGGGCCCTTTTTGGGAACTCACCTTTTGCAGTGGCAGAACCCCAGCCAGCAATGTAGCAGGTTTTCAGCTCTGACACTGTGAGCGAGGCGTTGGGCACGCAGGCAAGCTGGACGTAGTCACTGCACTCCACGGGCTTGTCCAGCTCCAGCAGGGCGATGTCGTTCTGCTGGGAATCAGCCGTGTACTCCTGGTGGGCCAGGAGCCGCTTGATGTGGCGCACCTGAGTTTCAGGGCCCAGATGGGTCAGCTTGGTGGCCCCGATCAGCACACGCCACATGGTGACATTCCTGCAAGGCAGAGAGGGGTCTGAGGAAGAGCAGAGCCGTGTGCTGTTGATGCCTTAGGATTTTAGCTTTTGTATTTTTCATCCATTTGTAATCCTGCAGTTTTTTACTGTATAACTAAATTCTGCACACAGTGTGAGCTGCTGCTGCTTTCCCATTCTGGTCACAAAAATTCCTCTCCAGGCCTGGCAATCAAGGATACCTCACTGCCTCAGGCCTCGAGAGATGGAAACAAAAGTGAGTTGAGGGGAGCAAACTGGGGGTAAATGACTTCATTACCTGAAGCTGTAATTAGAAGATTAACCCTAAATATGCAAATGGACCAAATTTATAGGTGTGAAAACCTTTGACCCGTGGTCAATTTTGGGTTGTAGCACTTGGGGGGGTCTTTTGTTTTGCCTAAAATGGACCTGGAGGCCCTTCAATAAATATAATCACTTTTTATTCCTTGTCTGGCCTGTTTTTAGGTAGTCCTGAAAAGGCATCACTGTGGCAGCTCAGCACTTCCCTTCCTTCTGCTTCTCAAGGCAGAGAGGAAAGCAGGGCAATGAGGAGTGTGACTGCCCTAGCATGCCTTAGGCTCCAGGAATGCCACACTGGAGGCTGCTGGGCAGCAGTGGCACAAGCCCAGCCTTCTGAGCAGTCCCTCAGTTGGGCCCCGTAGTATTGAGGTGCTGCAGGCTGGGCAACTGTTTGTGTGGTGAGGATACCCTCATTCCCTGCTCCTCCTTACCTGGCCTGGAGGAAGCAATGGGCTGCTGTGAGGACCCACTGTGGGCTGATGAGGGACCCTCCACATGTATGGCCGGTGCCTATTTTCCTGGGGTCCTGGATGCTGACAATCCAGGGCCAGGCCCCTGGCAGGGCACCTGTGCCAGTCACAATTCGGTAGTCAGCATCTATGGAGTTGTAGTCAGAAGCCATGGGCCGGAGCCCACAGGTCCCTCTGGAAGCACAAAATCATTACTGCCCTTCTGTTCCAGTACCTGGGTGCTGGCAAGGAGGCTCCCACATGGGGTTTGGGGTATGGCAATGGGGGACAAGCACCCTCCTAGAGCCTGGGGCCATACCTGCAGTTGCCCCAGGTACCATGTGCAGGTCTGTACACAGCCAGCAGGATGAAGAGGTACAGGTACAGAAGATTCATCGCTGTCAGCAGCATCTGTCAGCTGAAAGAGACAAAAGCTTGTCTCTTCCAGTGCAGTCTCTGACGAGTGCTGCAGCAACTGCACTGTCCATGGCACCTGGGGCTGATGTCACAGAGTGGGTGGTTCCAGGTTCTGGGCACAGTGTCCTCAGAGGGCAGGGAAAGGCCACAGCCTCACAGAACCACAGAATGGTTTGGGCTGGAAGGGACCTTGAAGGTTGTGAAAGGCAAAAGGGGTCCCTTGCCTCGCACATGCAAAACGACACCATGGGCAGACAAATCTGGCACAGAGGGAAAGTCACTCCAAAGGCAGTGTTTGGTCAGAGAGGGTGCTCAGAGCCACCACACGATGGAGAAAACTAGCACATCAAAGCTAGAAAGAGGACAGGAAGGAACAATGCCATGTGCAAACTACTTGGGGGGATGCTTCAAGGCACATAAGCCTTAGCTGATGGAACAAACCTGGAAACTCCTGAGTGTTGCAAGAGGAATTGCTGACCATGGCAGAGTGCGAGAAGCTGACAGGAGTTTCAATGCCATGAGGAAGCCCTTCTGAGTCTGTTTATACATTCTCCATGTCTGGAGCAGGGTGAGTACTGCAAATGCCTCAGTGCTGCCTCTTGCTTTGGAGACTGGTGCTGGAGGTCATGGCTGCAGAAAACAAGGGACTGAGATGGAGAGTGCTCATGCACTCACTTTTGTGGTTTGGGAATGGCATTCCCCAGTCTGGTGTTTCCACTGGAACACTGCAAACCACTGCTCCTCACTCCCTTCTCCCTCTCCCCTCCCTTCTCTGGTGGGCTTGAGAATAGAACTGGAAGCACAAAAGTTAAAGACTGTGGGTTGAGACAAGAACAATATAATGGAAACAGCAATGAAACAAGAAAATGAGCAGTAACCGCAACAATATTAATAATGGACTGGGACAATTCACATGCAACCATCCACCCCATAGAGCCTGGCAGTACCCAACCAGGCTGTCATGCATGTTATCCAGCGGAGATTTCTTCCCCTGTCCCTGGAAAATGTTGTGGAGTGGTTCAGAACAACCTCCACGTCCTGGCCATGCCCTGTCCTGGTTATGGCAAAAATTTACCCCATCCTGGCCAGAACCAGGACATTCACCCTCATGATCTGCCCCACAGCTTTGGAATCTGTGCCAGAGGGTCTGGCAGGGCAGGGAGGGCAGTCACCAGGGATTGGCAGACGTTGGAAACTCCTTATCCCTCTCTCTGGCCCCTGGTTTTCCTTGTTTTATGGAATGGAAGAACACATGTCCAACTCCTCCCAGTATCTCCTTCACTGGAAATCCTCCGTGCTTTGATTCCTTCTCTGACATTCTGCTGCACCTGGGGAATGCAGTGGGAAAACCCAAGGCTTTGTGTGAAGGTCACTCCCTCAGCACTTCACCTGAGGTGCACAGGAAGGCTGCCCTGGCTCTACCACACCTCATCCAGAACACCTGGAAGCTCTTCCCTCCCCATTCACACACTCCCCTGCCTTGTCCTCCTCATCCCACAGGGATGCACAGAGGGGCTACCACACTTCACGGTTTGGTAGCCCTGATACCACACTCCTGACTGGAATGGGGTGACCCTGGGGCAGTTTTGGCCTGCATCAGTTCCATGTCCTGCCTCAGCACACCCAGGTTCTCTGTTGGCGTCTGTGCTCATCTCTGCAGCTTTGCTGTCCTGCACCAGGAGTTTGCTGAATAAAATCATCCTCTAGAAAGGACATGTGACACAAGCCCAGGAGTAAGCAGCACCATGGGAGAGTTCAGCAAGGTGCCCTGGGGACAGCCAGGCCAGGCAGGGGAAGGTGGGGGGACCACGGCCTCACTGAAGCAGCCACATTGTACAGCACAAAAAATAAAGCTAAATAAATGCTGGGATGAAATACAGCACTGCTGGGACTGCTCCATTTAGCAAATAACAGTTGTGGGGGAGATTTACAGATGTACTGGGTACATCTGGGAACTGGGGCTCCTGCTGGAAGTCTTCAATCTTGAAGCTCCCAGTTCCCAAAGCTGGTAAATCCTTCCCAGCAATGGCTCCTGAGGCAGGGAGAGGGGTGGAAAGCCAAGGATGGGGCAGAGATCAGAAGGAGCTGGGGAGCTCAGAGAGGTCTTCAAGGGGAAGAGGATTTGTCTGAAAGGCCCTCACTTTTCTGGTCATCTTGGCAACTCTGGCAGGTTTAACAGGAGGTTTGTCTGGAAACAAGACAGGGACATATTGGCATGATGGGTGCTGGCATATTCCAGTCTTAGGCTTTGCAGAGAGAGATTTGCTGTTTCCCCATAGGCCACAGAGGATTTTAATATGAGGTGAACTCCCCAAGCTTGCATCCACCCTGTTCCATGGCCTCTGGCTCTGAGAAATGCTCTCCTGTGCACCCTGCTTCATTCCCTCAGATCAATGGCTGATGTGCCAGCAGCTCCTGCTCCAGAAGGGCAGCACATGATGAAGGTGCCACCCCTGCAGCTGAAAAGAAGGTTCCTTTTGCCATGGCATTCCAGGAGGTCATAAGACACATCATCAATGGAGTCTGAAAAAAAGAAAAATTAGAAGTTGAGGCAGCTGCATTTACCAGTGTGGGCAGTCCAGAGAGAACTGCCTGGACCTGACCCAGTTTGTGGATCAGAGCCAGAAATAGGTTCCCTTAGCTAGAAATGAGACCTCTCTACCCAGAGAGCCAGCTGCTTGCCATTCCATTGCTCCCTGGCCACAAGCAGCACTTCATCCATGAGCTCTCACCCCACAGAGCCCCTAGGTAACCCTGAAAAGACTCCTTCACTATCAGGGGCTGCAAGAGACCTCTAGATGAGCAGCTAGAGGATTAGGTGAGGAGAAGAACTGAAATAAAATGCGTGTTTTTCCCTGGATTTGTGGAAGACAACAAGAAAGAAATACAGGACCCCAAAAAACAAACCCACTCGATGGGAGAGGCAGGTGAGCACCTCTGGTTCAGGAATTACAGAATGCACTCAACTGCAGCTTGCAGACAAGGATCCTGGCACGTTCCAGCAGCCAGCACTGCCACCTGATCCCAGCATCCCTCTGCCCCATGGATTTACACAGGACCCCAAAGCCCCAGTGGTCAGTGAAAGGAAAACATCCAACTGTCCACACTTGGCAACCTACTCCTGGGTTCTGCAGCCTGTGGAGAAAGACAAATTCCCTCACTAGAAAACTAAGCAGGTTTGAGCTGGGCTTTCTCAAAGCACACTAAAGGCAGAGGTGGGCTTCTCCGTGCTGTTTGGGAAGTGGCACATGAACCACACGGGAATCAGAGAGAGATTATCAACTCCAGAGGCACTGCTGAGCGCAGCCTCTCCTGACTCCAGCTGGGCTCCAGCCCCGAGGTGACCTGTGCCTCCAAACAGAGGGGCCAGAGTGACCTGCACTGACCAGGCCGGCCACAGCTCCGTGTCACACTGACCACTGCAGCGTCCAGCCAGTCCCTCCAGAGGCTCTTCCAATCTCCACCTCCACCTTACAGGGGCATGGAACGCCGCTGATCACACCCGCTGCTCCCTGACCTGCAGCCAGAGGAAGATTTCCTCATTTGCTGCTGTGGCCAGTGGCACCTCTCTGTAGCAGGTTTTGCGTCCTGCTCGGTGCCCCAGTGCTCCAGACAGGCTGGCTCCGTGCTGCTGGGCCTCTCCCGGTCCCTCTGAGCAGGGCTGCAGCCGAGTCTTCAGAACAGCCCCAATTCCCCAAAACAGCCCCCAAAACAGCCCGGCGCTGTCTGTGTGGGGAACATCAAACCCACACCAAGGAATGGCTTTGCCCAGTGCCCCGGGATGGAGCAGCCCCGGCCTGCTCCACCAGAGCCCAGGGCGGCTCTGGGAGCCCTGAGGGCACGAGAGAAGGAAACTTCAGCGTGAGGGTCTGCAGCGGCCAGGGGAACACCAGCGCCTCCGAGCCGCCCTGCCAGACACGTACGGCCCTCCACCACCCTCGCAGTGGTGCGGGAATGTGCTCGCTGCTGAGGGCGGCCTCGCGGCTCGGCGAGCAGCTCGGGCAGGGCCGCCGCTGTCCGCTCCGTGCGGAGCGCAGCCTCCTCCGGACGCGGCCGTGAGGCGGTCTGGGCCCTCGGGTGTCGCCTCCGGCAGAATCAGCGGCTCGGTGGAGCTCACACGAAGCTCTCCCTGGGGCGGGACAGCCCTTGCCCGTGGGGTGTCGGGCGGGCCCCGGGCCGGCCGAGGGTTGCCCGGCTGAGCCCGGGGCCGCCCCTGACGTGGGGCTCTGGGGCAGAGTCCGGCCCGCGGTGCCCAGCAGGGATGCGCGGTTCTGTCTGTGCTCGGGCAGCACCAGAGTAGAGTTTTTCCCTGCTACAGTACCTACGCTACCCCGCGAAAGAGCATCGCTCAGGTTTGACAGGAGGAGAAATCTGTGTGGCCGTCAGCTATCACCTATGGCCCGGTCAGGATACTGATGGATTTTCTGACCTATTCGCTAGGGTCGTGTAAAATGTTAAACTGCAGATGCTTTCTGAAAGCAACTAGTGCTTTGAATGGTACAATCTGGATTACAGAAGCTTTATGTAGTGTTAGGCTGTGAACCACAATAGGTTTATTCTACAAGTTAATAGGGATATGCCAGATCATGTTACACTTCTGTTTTATCTTCTGTTTTGACCCTATGGCAAGCATCAGTTGGGTTTATTTAGCTCTTTATTAGCCCTTTATTTAGCTCTTAGCATTTTTCACATTTTGTGTGAAAAATGAATTAACTTTTAGGTAGATATTTTTAAAGAGGAAAAATGTATTTGTGCCTATTGATGCTGCAGTGATTTGTGGTTTTGAGACCCATCTTGCAAAATACCACATGCTGAGGCTGATTGTCATAGCTCTGAAGCCAGCCCTGGGTATGGAATGCTTTTCATTCTTTGGAGTGTTCATTCCAGGCAGTTCTGTGTAACGAGATCTTTACAGAGCATGGAAGATGCCTCTAGGGGAAGTCTCCATTTTGATTGCTGTGCCTAGACTAATTCTGATACTCCTGAGTTTGCTGTCAGGTTTTTACGATGCTGAAATGTGTGTTTTCCAGGTTCCTGTGTGGGCTATTTTTCACTAAGAATCTAGAAAATATCTTGGCTTTTCGTGGGGTTTAGTGCAAAATAGGTTTGACTGTAGGAACCACATTGTTGCAAAGATGAAGCATGCAATTAAAGTTCTTTCTAATAATTTGAGATGATTTAAATATATGTCAAATGAAATGCCATAGTCAAGGAACCAAAGCAGTCGAATGAATTGCCTATAAATTCCTTTGGCATGAAGCGTGTTGAGTGAAATGTTTATTTCTTCTAAGCAATAGGTCATAAGAGTGTTTAAATAAAGGTATAGTATATATAATGCACTGGAGCACAATCCATGGATTAGAGTGAAATTTCAACACTCAGTTCCTTTACTTAGAGAAGTCCACCTATGCCCAGATGGATTAATTAATTGTAGTGGTAGAAAATACAGGGTGTAAAACACAGCTGACTGTTGAGCTTAGTATATCACTATGTTGTAGAGAAACTCAAGAATCAAGAAAATTCTAAATAAGTAAATGCTAATTTGTCATGCAGTACTATGGTATTTTCAGGCAGCTAATCAAGAAAATTTGAATTGGAAGACCGTCAAACTTGTTTCATACAATAAAACTCTGAGAGACTTATCTACAAATAGAAACACAAGGAGCATCCTTTTTTGTACTCAGCAAAGAGCTGGAGTATGTTGTGCTGTTACGGAGGTTTATTTTTATAAACTACTCCAATGAATTTTATAAGCATGTAAAAGATTGTAAGTGCCCTGAAACATGTTTATTCTTGGACTGGCAATTACATACATGGATTCAGTTTTGATTTTCTTTAAAATAAAAATAAAAATATTTCTCTGGAGTAATTTGCTCTCGGTAACAAGAGTCATCTGCAAGAGAAATATCCAAACCAATTTCTGGGCAGTGGAAGTAGCTTTATTTTTTATAACATTCTTAGTACCTGTGACCAGGGTTGGTAGAGTGCCAGTCCTGCCAGCTTTAAGGAGCTGCATGTAAGTGTACCCTCGTTTCCTCAGAATCCCAGGGATGTGGACATTTCTTTGAGATGAGCTTTTAGGAAGCCCCAGAACATCTGGTGGTGTGACATCTTCCTGCATGCTCTGTTTCTGCACGTGATGTTTTCCAGTGCTTTCAAACATCCCTTCCCTTCTGTTTTTTCAGATGGTTATTTAGACCTATCTTGAGAGCTACTCTCTTCAGCCTCAGCTTTATCCAAGATACAATATGGTTATTATATAACCTAGTATTTTTTCATTTTACTTACATTTCATTACATAACCTAGTATTTTACATTGTTACTTGCACAGCAGAATAACTGCAGAACTCTGCTCGATCCAGGTTATACTGAAAACTAAAAAAAATGCTATTTTTACATGCCTGACATTTTTCTTGCATATTTGAGCTTAGGTATTATGTTTGCTCATTTCAGGAGTGCTTCTGAACCACAGTCCAGAAAGAAGAAAAATCTTCTTGGTTGAAGTTGAACATTTGTCTCTAAGAGTAAGAACAAAGCCATGCCAGTGCTTTCAGAAGACTCAGGTAATTCAGCTGCATGCTTTCAACAGAGCAGTGACTGAAATCTTGTCATACCTGTTTCACACATAAAAATAATTTAAATAGGAGTAAAATGTAATAGAATTAAGATAATTCAACTGAAGTTTCTGAGCAATTACCTACAAGAAGGAAGGTGGAATGTAAAAGGTGAAAATTAATAAAGTTTGTCAGGATCAGTTTCCTACTAACCCTAGAGCACCCAAATATACTCTGATAGACCTGAATATACTCTGATAGACTTGAATATATTCTGATAGATCTGAATATATTCTGATAGACCTGAATATATTCTGATAGGCAGAATTGGACCCCTCAGTGTAACAGTGCCTTCTACATGTGCTTACTAAAGATCAGCCCATATATCTCTGCTGCTTGCTGTGTCATTTCTTAATATTTTCTGAACAGGGGTTGATAAACATTGTAAATATCCTTCCTTTTAACTTAAAATAAGTGTCTTTGTTCAAGGCTACTTTACTAGCTTCTCCAGTATGCTGCCCAGGAGAAGTCACAGATAATAAATGATGCTTAGGATTAAAGCAGGAGTGAGTTTGAGTCTCCTGGATCAAAATCCACTCTAAGGTTCGTGGAGAGAATAGCCACAGGAATAGATTTGAACCCCCTCCACCTTTTTATATTTCCTGTTTTGTTTTGGTCCTGTGTTCCCAGACATGGTTCACCGGGAAAAATCTGGCCTTTGTCTGGCTCTGTGTGTTGCAAAATTGGGATATTTAAATATTTTTTTAGAAAACTAGCCACAAGCTTTGATTCCACCACAATGGAAATCTACACTTTATCCTTTCTTCCTCTGGTCAGGCCTGGCTTTTTATAGGTGCCTCAGAGTGGAAGGGGCAGGATAACACTTGTAAGCAAAGCTGCTGGGGAGGTAGAGCTGCTACCTGTGCAAAAAAAGGTCATTCAATCAGTTTGAGAGTCTGCTGTGGTACTAAAATTTCAAATTTGTAAGAGGGGAAACAAAGGGTTCTGGAAACAAGGAGTAATAAACATGAAGTGTTAAATGTGAAAGATAATTTCTTAAGAAATATATATTGCTTTGTTAGATTTTGCCTTAATATGATGGTGTGCTTGACACTTATGAGGGGAGTGTTGCAAAATGAGCTGTGGATAAACACGAGATAATCACAAGTCTCTGCAAATGTGATGATCATCAATGTGATACCCAAATAAATGTAGTGACTGTTAAGACTGCAGTAGAAGGTCCTGTGAGAAATGCTGTGTAGAATGTTTTTGTTCTGTCCTGAATCTAAATTTAGGGTTGCATGAAACTTTGGCCCTTTTGACATCTCAGCTAAGACCTGATTCAAATCATAAAGAGGAAATGGGATTCCTTAGGGATGTCTTCAGTGAAAGAAGTCTCAGCTACCTGATGAAGGTAAAAGTTTGTATTTATTTATGTACATTCTCCTTACAGTTTACTTTTTCTCTGTTCCCTTGATTTATCAACCATTTACTTTGCCAAACCTTTTTTTTAAGAATTCTGTACTGACCAAAGCATATGTGTGCTTAAGAACAAACACTAATAATGTTTGACAATTAATATGTTGAACCTATTAAAACCGAGATCAAGGAGTAGAATGTTGCTGGCAGAGGTTCCAAAAAGTGCAAGAGGCTCCAGGGAATGGGGAAAATATGCAGATGGGATAGAAAACCTAATATCCCATTGAGTATGGGATAGAAAACTTCATATATGGGATAGAAAACCTCACATGCCATTGAATATGGGACAGAAACCCTCACATATGGGATAGAAAACCTCACATTCCATTGCATATGGGATAGAAAACCTAACACCCAACCTATAATAAAATCCCCTAATATAACTTTAGTTGCCAAGTATTGGTTATGCAAAAGCCAGATGATGCCTCTTCACAGAGATAATCTAGTTTATGAATGTATGGGAAATTAATTCAATAGTCCAGTTTTAATTTTTTAATGTGGAGGTGGGTTTTTTTGGGGGTGTTATTTGGTGGGGGTGTTTTGTTTTAATTTTGGTTCTGAGTTTCTTTGGGGTGGGTGTGCTAGGGAAGAAGTAAAGGGTTTGGGTTTGGGTGTTTGCTTTCCAGCCTTAGCACAGGGATGTGGCTTCCTCAGAGAGGGTGGTAAGGATGCTCAGTAGGGGAACATGAGGCACTTTGCCAAAATATTCCTTATGTCTTTGACAGATGTGGAGTCAGTCTGAGTGCCAGCAGTGTCTGCAGGGGAGCTGTGGACAGTTCATCTATCACAACACTGGGGGTGGCACAAAGCTCTTCTGGTCTGCCCACTGCTCAGAAATCCTTGCTCCTGGCTGTGGAACTTCTGGCTGTGGAACTCCTCCTCAGCCTGTGTCCGGCCAATCTTCAGCCTTGAGACTTTCTAGAACGGTGTTCCCTGAGTCATGAGAGTTGAGTTTCAAGTCCCGCACCCAGGGATTCCACTGCTGGGCAGCATAAAACAGTGTTCCCAACTGCTGTCCTCAAGAGCTGTAGCCCCCTGTGACCTGTGTCCCTTCTCCCATCAGAGCTTTGTTTTGCTGGTGCCTGGCTTGGGAGTCCTTGCCTTGCACAGGAGACTGGACTGGACTACAAACACATGCTAACAGTGGTAACAGGCAACTTTATTTACACAACTAAATAAATTTCAGCATTTGTGCATGCAGAGGAGGAAGATTGGCAGGACAGAGGACGCCTTTGACCTGAGGCTGCCTTTGGACGAGCAGGCACTGCCCCAGTATGTAATGGTCATGGTCCACTGCAGCCTGCAGTGGATCCTGTTCATCCTGCTGCCCATGTCTTTTTTCTCATGAGGCCCAGCAGTATCTGGTGCACCCGAGTTAAGAATTTCACCACTATCTGGTATGGATGTGGAGCAGGCAAGAGAGGTTGCATTGACATTGGCTCCTCAGAGGGGTTTGAGGTCGACTCTGGCTCTGGTGTGGCTGTTGCAGTTGAGTGATCAGGAGTGGGAGTACAGCAGCCTGACTCTGTTGGTGCTGACTCTGGCTGCTCCAAGGGGGCTGAGCTGAAGGTTGGCTCTGGTCTTGGAGTAGCTGTTTCAGCTGACTCAGGATATGGAGTGGGAGTAGAGCAGCCTGACTCTGTTGGTGTTGGCTCTGGCTGCTCAAAAGAGGTTGAGCTGAAGGTTGGCTCTGGTGCTGGAGTAGCTGTTTCAGCTGACTCTGGACATGGAGTGGGAGTAGAGCAGCCTGACTCTGTTGGTGTTGGCTCTGGCTGCTCAAAAGAGGTTGAGCTGAAGGTTGGCTCTGGTGCTGGAGTGGCTGTTTCAGCTGACTCTGGACATGGAGTGGGAGTAGAGCAGCCTGACTCTGTTGGTGTTGGCTCTGGCTGCTCAAAAGGGGTTGAGCTGAAGGTTGGCTCTGGTGCTGGAGTGGCTGTTTCAGCTGACTCTGGACATGGAGTGGGAGTAGAGTGCCGCGCTCCCCAGCCCCAAGTGCCCTCTGATGTTGCGCTCAACCCCGGCTAGCTCGGCACCTGGGGTGAGGACGGGCAATGAGGCACCTCTCGCTGCGCCCTGATGGGGTTTGAGAGGTGTCCCCGTGGGTCCTGAATCAGCAGCGGCTACCCTAAGGCGGCAAGGAAAAGCCGGAACCAGCTGGGGTAAAAGTCTTCTTTAATCTGGAGCCAACGTGGCCAACGCAAAGAAGATACACCAACAGGAAACCCCCCCAAGCTGGAACCCCGAGTGGGGTTCGGGGCAGGCAATTATAGGATTTGGGAAGGGAATGGGAGTGGAAACCAGGGAGGGAAAACCAATGGGAGACGGGGAAGGGAGTGGCTCCACGGTGGGGTGATTCCGCCTGGTCCAATGGGAAGGGGACAGGGGAGTGGCCCCAGGCCCTCGTCCAATCACTCGGTGCCCTGTGGAGAAGTTTCTGGACAGAGGGGAAGGAACACCGAGTGACAGACAAGGTACCTGGGAGGGGACAGGGGGATGACTTGGCAGTTTTGGGGATGACGGACAGGTGTTGGGAAGGCGGGAAAGGGGGACCAGGCGGGAAAACAGAACAAAAGGATGTACCAATACAGCAAATAGGGGAAGACAGGAACAAACCATTGGGGAAATACAAAATTGTAAAACCGTACATAAAATAAATAAAAACGCACCACCACATCTCCCCCTTTTGTGTTTAAAAGAAAAAGAAGGAGAGGGAGGTAAACACAAGTCCTTAAACTGGGGAGACAGAGTCCTTGGCATCCTCGTCAAACCAGACATCGTTTGGGTCTTCTTTTGGCTGCTCACTGATGTTAAGTGGCTGGAGCTCACCCGGGTCGGCTACTGTAGCGTGGTTGATGTTGATGTTGTTGCTGAGGGCCTTCAGCAACAGCCGCTTGACCACCCCGAAGCCCCCGGCGAAGGCGATGAGCCCCAGCAGCAGCACGATGCCCGTCTGAATCAGGGAACGGATCCACCCAGCGAGGCCCCATCCTTCGAAGAGGGAATCCAGCCATCCTGTGGACTCCTTTTGGATGTGATGGATCATCTCCTGCATCCTTGAGATGGACGTCCGGACGTCCTCAGCCCTTGAACTCGATTTTACACAGCACACGCCAGCGAACTCCAAAGGCTGAGGAACAATCCACGAATGCAGGAGATGTGGGGCGATGGAGAGGCCCAGAAGGATGAGGTAGATTGGTGGGAACATGCTGGGTGGACCGGTGGTGGTGGATACGGCTCTGTAAAATAAACTGACACGAAAATTAATACTTAAAATTAATAGGGAGGTCCATCCTCCAAAGGAAAAGGGACTCCGTGGAGCCTAGGAAGGGGAAAGGAAGGTCATAACAAAATGGTTCGGAGTTGGGGGAAAGGGACCTCCTCCGCCTGCGGAGGGCCGCGTGCCCCACCTGAGGACTTGACGGTCTTTTGTCCGAGTTCTTAGGGACGTAGGGCCGGACGAACTTGGAAGGGACCCATCTCAGGCCTGAGGGCGTGGATACGCAAGCGTATCCCCGTCCCCAGGTGACTAAGTCATAGGGTCCCTCCTGTCGCCAGGTCTCTGGATCTTTGATGAGAACTGGCGGCCTCTCCCTGACCTTGCTCTGCTCTGATGCCCCGAAGTGTCTCACGATGGGGGGATTGAGACACTCAAATGAACAATTTAGAAAGTTCAAAGTAAACAGGGCTCTCGCCAACTGGACTTGGGGGGACTCATGCTTGGATGCTGAGAGTTGTTGTTTCAGCATCCGTTTGATGTTTTGGTGAGTCCTTTCCACCACGGCTTGACCTGAGGGGGAATAGGCGATGCCGGTCTTGTGTTCTATTCCCCATTGCTGCAGGAAGCCGGCAAATTCCCTGGAGGTATACCCGGGGGCGTTGTCGGTTTTGATCAATTTGGGGACGCCCAGCATGGAGAAGGCTTGGACTAGATGTTTCTGAACGTCCTTTGCCCTCTCCCCGGTGTGGGCAGAGGCGAAAACTGCCCCAGAGAAGGTGTCCACAGAGACATGGACGTACTTCTGCTTCCCGAAGGAAGGGACGTGAGTAACGTCCATTTGCCACACCTCACAGGATTGGAGTCCCCTGGGATTAGCCCCTGCGCTCACCGATGGCAAGGGGAGCGACTTACAGGACGGGCAAGTCGCCACGATGGCCTTGGCCTGGTCCCGGGTCAGGTGGAATTCCCGGACCAGACCAGGCGCATTCTGATGATGGAACTGGTGGCTGATCTTAGCTTGCTGGAACTTCTCCGGGAGTGGCGCCAGCTGCACGGGGGCGGCCGCAAGGGCATCGGCACGCCGATTACCTTCGGCCAAGAACCCCGGCAAGTCGGTGTGGGACCTTATGTGCATTACATAAAACGGTTGCTCTCGGTGGGAGATTAGCCTAACCAGCTTTGAGAGCAACTCATTGAGGGCCTCGTTGGGAACACCCTGCAGGATTGCATCCTGTGCCCTAGATACTACACCCGCTACATAGGCCGAATCTGTGACCAAATTGAAGGGTTCAGAGAACTTCTCAAAAGCCCTGACGACTGCGGCCAACTCAGCTAGCTGTGGGGATCCCTCCACCACAGCGACATCAGACTCCCACCGCTGAGTCTGAGGATCCCTCCAAGTCACTACGGACTTGTGGGACCCTCCGGACGCGTCAGTAAAAACTGTCAGAGCCTTTAGGGGTTTTTTGCTCTGAATCCGTGTTACTTTTAGCTCGAATTGGACGTCCGAATCAAAAATTTTGTGGGCTGGTCTCAAAACAGAAATTTCGCCCGTGTAGCTATCCAGAGCAAACTGCAAGGATTCGTTTTCTCGCAGTAGGTGTTCCAACATGGCCTTGGTGAATTGGCCCGATTCCAATTTTAAAGGTATGTAAATGCACTTAAAGTCCTCACCTGCCAACTCCCGGATCCTCATCCGCGCTTTGCGGATGAGTTCCGCCACCAGTTCTTGTGGTTTGGTCAGCCTTTTGGACCGACTGTGGCTCAGGAACACCCACTCTATGATTAAGAGGGGGTCCTTTTTGCCTTGGTCCGTGCCCTTTCCCAGGGTCTCCATCCACTGAAAGATGATGCCATGGAGGTGTGGCAGTCTGCCCATGATGATGAATTTGAAGGGCAGGCCCGGATCGCACCTGTGGGCCTGCCTGGCAGACATGGCCTCCTGGACCCTCTCTAAAGCAGCTTTGGCCTCTGGGGTGAGCTCCCTGGGAGAACTAGGCTCATCCCCCCCTTTCAATAAATTGAAAAGAGGGGCTAGGTCCTCGTTGGAAATACCTAACCAGGGTCTCACCCAATTTAAAGACCCACACAGCTGCTGGACATCTGCTAGGTTCCGAATTGTATTTTTGATGGCCAATTTCTGCGGAGCAATGGTCCGCTTAGTAATTTCCAAACCCAGGTATTTCCAGGGCGGCATCTTCTGAATTTTGTCCTTGCGCAGCTCGAACCCTGCAGCAACCAACGCACTGGTTGTCAGTTCAAGCGCGTGGGTAAGCAGATCGTCATTGGGGGCACAAATTAAAATGTCATCCATGTAATGGTGGATGATCACGCCAGTTGTGGCTGCACGCACAGGGGACAACAATGAAGAAACGTACCACTGGCAAATACTTGGGCTGTTTTTCATGCCCTGAGGAAGTACTCTCCAATGGTACCTCTTCATTGGGGCTTCTCGGTTGATGGAGGGAACCGAGAAGGCAAACCGCGGCGCGTCATCAGGATGTAGGGGAATTTGGAAGAAGCAATTCTTAATATCAATTATGGCCAGATTCCAATTTTGAGGCAACATCGCCGGGGACGGCATCCCAGGTTGGGGAGAGCCCATATTTTCAATTACTGCATTGATTGCACGGAGGTCGTGAAGGAGCCGCCACTCGTCTTTGCCCGGTTTTTTGAGGACAAAGACGGGGGAATTCCAAGGAGATGTAGTTTCTTGGATATTCCCTTTGGCTAACTGCTCGTCCACGAGCTCCCGGAGCGCTTTTAATTTTTGTTTATTCAGCGGCCATTGCTCCACCCACACTGGAGTATCTGTCAGCCAATTCAGTTTCTGGGTGGGACGCTCCTCAATGGTCGCTGCCCGAAAAACCTGGGGGGTCGGTATGTCAATTGTGACCCCCCATTGGGCCATCAGGTCTCTCCCCCACAAGGGCTCCGTATAGTCTAAAACGAATGGGCGTAAATACGCCGATTGCCCATTCGGCCCCTCAATTTTGACGATGTTTTTCGATTGTTTTGCCAATTGGGTGCCTCCTACTCCTGAAATTTTTCCCGCTACGTTTTGCAACTCCCAACGCGACGGCCAATCCCGTTCGGGAATGACCGTGACGTCTGCCCCTGTGTCCAGGAGTCCATTGATGTGCTTGAACTCCTGGCCCTTCCACATGTAACAACCCAACTTCGGCCTTTCCTTCCCAATGACCTGGGCCCGGCACACCTGGTAATCCTGTTTGGCAGACTTGCGCCACAAATCTTCAGGGTGTACCGGTGGCCCAGATATCGGAATTGCTTGGGCGATGATTTGGCCCTTGGGAAGGAAAGCCGGAGGGTGGGAGCAGTGCAGCCACAAAACCACCTGGTCCGGATCCCTTGATGTTACACAGGGAGCGATGGTAATGTCTAAAGGCGTGTATTTTGTGTCCCCAAGGACGATGTACTTACTACGGATGTTCCTCCAGGTCCCTGGGTCGTCAGCGTTGACAGTGACGAAATGCCAATGATCGTCTCGCAGATGCAGAGCGTCGGTCAGGGCCAACCTATATGGGGAGAAATTAGAGGTGGTGTTAAGTATTGGCTTGGGCTGGGTTGGGTCTCGACCCAGCCAAGCAGTGGAAATGAATTCCACGTCCTCCCTCATATAGGCTGGTTCGTTCGTCCGGTGCTTGGTCATGTCCTGTAAAGAAAGGTCCTCAGGCGGGGTGCGAAAGCTGGTGTTGTCCCTCCCCTCCTCCGGTGTTAATCTCCCCACCTTATTTCTGTCTGAGCGCAGGGAGGGACTGCGCTCATAGATCAGTTTTTTGGTCTAGCCCCCAAGTTGGGGGTAGACCTCCCCTGGTGTTGCCTGTAATTTAAGAACTCCTCCCTGAGGGGACACTTGTTGACCCAGTGTCCCCCCTGCCCGCAGAGGTGGCACTTTTCCGTCTGCGGGGGTCCTCTTGGGGATGCTCCTGGCGGACGACGGTTGGCCGATGGTGTGGCCGGCGGCGTCCGGGCGGCGGCGAAGGACACCCTCCTTGATGGCGGTTGAGGGGTCCTCCGCGGATCCTCCGCAGGGACCGTGACCTTCCGAGCGCAAACCTGCAACATTGCCTGCAGGGTGGGCTCAGGTTCAAGAGGGAGGCTGAGGATCGCTTGCCGACAGGGCTCGTTTGCGTTCTGCTTTGCCACTGTGGCAAGCATCCCCTCCCTCAGGCGCTCGTCCGGAACCTGAGCCTCCATCGCCCTGTGCAGGCGGTCCACGAAGGTCACGAATGGCTCGATTGGTCCCTGCTTAATAGATAAGAAATCAATGGCCGCCCCGCGCGATCGCAAGGTGACCAGTGCCTTTTCCGCCGCTCTCGCACTGACCTGCAGTGCGCCCCGTGGGATTTTTTCCGCCTGCTTTGCCCCCTCCTTCCAATCCCCCTCCCCGCACAAGTGGTCGAGGGATATCACTGCCCCATCCCCATCCCGGGAGGTCTCTGCAGAGGCCCAGAGGTCAGGGAGAACATCCCTGATCTCCCGCTTCCATTCCGACTCCCATATCAGGAACTCACCATGTGAGATGAGACATGATATGAGCGTCCGAATGTCTGCGGGGACATATTCGGCCGCAGAAAAGGTTGCTTTCAGCAACCCCCGAAAATATTCGCTTTCGCGGCCAAACTCCCTCTGAGCCTTGCACAGCTCCTTGATGACATGCTGTGGGATGGGTGACCACTGTGCAAGGGGCCCGGCCCCCTGCCGCGGTGTGTAGACGACTGGCGCGGCAGAGAAGGCCGGAAGGGTTGGAGAGTGTTCCGGGTTCCCACGCCCCTCCCTTCCGGAACCGATAGCGTGGGAACCGGAAGTTAGAGCGTGGGAACCAGGGGGCGGGGCGGAAGGGGCGTGGCCAGGAGCGGGGGGAGTGGCAGGATGGGAACTCCCCTCCCCGGAGGCGGAGTCAGGGGGCGGGGAAAACCCCGCGTCAGCAGGGGCGTGGTCGGGATAGGGTGGAGGAGGGACATGGGCGGGGAGATCCGGGGAAGGGGCGGAACTTCAGGAGGCGGGAAGAAAGGGGTTGCGGGAGGGGGGAGCACAAGTGGCGGGAAAAGCCACGCGGGCTCCGCCATCTTGTGCCCGGGAGACTGAGGGAGATGGGCGGCCATTTTGTGGCAGCCCAGGGAGAGTGGCCGAGGGAGAGGTTTTGGGTTCGGGGGATAACTTAACACGAACAGACCCTCTACGGGGCAGGGCTGTACATTTGGGAGAAGCAGGGGAACGGGGAGAGGCAGAGACGGCGCCTGTCTCGCCTGGGGGAGAATTAGGAGCAGAGGGAGAGGAAAGAGGTTTAGGGTTGCTAAACCCACCCGCTGAACTGGGGATTTGTTTGTCAGTTGGCTGTGGCAGGTTTCCGTAGTTATTTTTAACAATATCGCGAATTTGGAGAGCCAATAAAGTGAATTTTGCGAGAGAAAGATCTGACTTACGCAGAATCTCCCTCCCGACTTGGTCCCAAAAGGGGACCTGGTACAATTTAGCTGCCGAAACGTCGGGAAAAGCCTGCGACAACCATCTGACAAATTTTTTAACTTCATTTTTCTTAATTTTCACCCCACCCACTAAAAGGATGCCCACAACTTGGGTATAGAGGCTTTTCTGGGGCACCGAGAGCTTAGCACCCATAGCTCGCTGTTAATTGGTGCCCCGCGAGGTAAGTTCTGAAAATCCCAAAAGAACGAAGAAGACTGCCGCTCCCCGCTCTGTCCCCACCCTCGACGCACTCCCGCCCGGGAAGGGAGGCAAACCCGGTGAGGGCTAGGGGAGAGCCGGACCGCCCCTACACCGTCTACACGGTGAGGGTCCACCAGGGGAGGGTAGAAACGAAAAAACAGAACTTACCAAACCGCCGCGGTGGAGACCGACGCCGCTGGTGCCTCCGGCGCTACCGGCTCCGTCCCCTGGGAGCGCAGCTCTCTAAAACGGAGCGCGCTCTAACCAGGGGCAGTTGACGGCCACGAGGGGTAATTCCCGAGGTCTGGGGGACCTCAAACTCCTCTGCCACGGGGTCCTAGCTGCGATTCCAGGGCCCCACGTTGGGCGCCAACTTGCCGCGCTCCCCAGCCCCAAGTGCCCTCTGATGTTGCGCTCAACCCCGGCTAGCTCGGCACCTGGGGTGAGGACGGGCAATGAGGCACCTCTCGCTGCGCCCTGATGGGGTTTGAGAGGTGTCCCCGTGGGTCCTGAATCAGCAGCGGCTACCCTAAGGCGGCAAGGAAAAGCCGGAACCAGCTGGGGTAAAAGTCTTCTTTAATCTGGAGCCAACGTGGCCAACGCAAAGAAGATACACCAACAGGAAACCCCCCCAAGCTGGAACCCCGAGTGGGGTTCGGGGCAGGCAATTATAGGATTTGGGAAGGGAATGGGAGTGGAAACCAGGGAGGGAAAACCAATGGGAGACGGGGAAGGGAGTGGCTCCACGGTGGGGTGATTCCGCCTGGTCCAATGGGAAGGGGACAGGGGAGTGGCCCCAGGCCCTCGTCCAATCACTCGGTGCCCTGTGGAGAAGTTTCTGGACAGAGGGGAAGGAACACCGAGTGACAGACAAGGTACCTGGGAGGGGACAGGGGGATGACTTGGCAGTTTTGGGGATGACGGACAGGTGTTGGGAAGGCGGGAAAGGGGGACCAGGCGGGAAAACAGAACAAAAGGATGTACCAATACAGCAAATAGGGGAAGACAGGAACAAACCATTGGGGAAATACAAAATTGTAAAACCGTACATAAAATAAATAAAAACGCACCACCACAGTAGAGCAGCCTGACTCTGTTGGTGTTGGCTCTGGCTGCTCAAAAGAGGTTGAGCTGAAGGTTGGCTCTGGTGCTGGAGTGGCTGTTTCAGCTGACTCTGGACATGGAGTGGGAGTGGAGCAGCCTGACTCTGTTGGTGTTGGCTCTGGCTGCTCAAAAGGGGTTGAGCTGAAGGTTGGCTCTGGTGCTGGAGTGGCTGTTTCAGCTGACTCTGGACATGGAGTGGGAGTAGAGCAGTTTGACTCTGTTGGTGTTGGCTCTGGCTGCTCAAAAGAGGTTGAGCTGAAGGTTGGCTCTGGTGCTGGAGTGGCTGTTTCAGCTGACTCTGGACATGGAGTGGGAGTAGAGCAGCCTGACTCTGTTGGTGCTGACTCTGGCTGCTCCAAGGGGGCTGAGCTGAAGGTTGGCTCTGGTCTTGGAGTAGCTGTTTCAGCTGACTCAGGATATGGAGTGGGAGTAGAGCAGTTTGACTCTGTCAGTGTTGGCTCTGGCTGCTCAAGAGGGGTTGAGATGTAGGTTGTCTCTGGTGCTAGAGTGTCTGTTCCAGGTGGACGCATGCCCATCTGAATCAGGATCCAGTTGTAGAAGTACTGAGTGGAGGTGTAGACTCCCGGGCGTTTTGTTCTGACACAGCCTTTTCCCCAGCTGGTCACTCCAACAAGCCAAAAGTAGCCAGCATGGTTATCTTTGCACACCAGAGGCCCTCCACTGTCACCCTGCAACAGAGGAAAGAGGATTAGGGTGCTGTTGGGTGGCTGCTGTCAGCACTAGAGGCCTGTTTCTCTCTTGCAGCCCCTGCCACAGCTGTATTCATGGTACAAAAAGGCTTTGCTCAGGTGCTGGAGTCTCAAGAACCTTAGCTGGGAACAGGGTGGGTGTCTGTGAAGGCCCCCTTTTGTATCTGCACAGTGATCCTGGATGGGCAGAGCATAGATCATCCAGAATCTGGATCTGTGGGCTGCTGAGAACACTGGATGGGCTTTCTGGGCAGAGGGGCAGGCCTGGGGAACACGGTCACTTGGCAAGGAAACTCCAGCAGTGGAGGAAAAGTGGTTTGCCAGACAAAGCCCATGGTGACGGGGTACCTTCGCTGCTGGCTCCCAGCACTCATACCTGGCAGGTGTCCATGCCACCCCGTGGGTAGCCAGCACACAGGTTGTGGGTGTGGATGGCCCCAGCGTACCGACGGCTGCTGTTAACCAGCCGGATATCCAGGAGACGGACCTTGGCTTCCTGCAGGACATCACTCGGACCCTGAGCTGCAAGCACAGGAAGGAATGGGCACCCAGCAGCTCTTTGCCAGTTCCACTCCCCTGTCTGGGGGTGAACTCATTCCCTAGGGCTTGGCTTTGCCTCTGGAGCAGTTGTTGAAGCGCTGTGTCCTTTCTGTCTGCCTTTGGGGAGCAGGCCAGGCCCAGCTCTCCAGAGGCATACATCCTACAGCCTGACTTTGGTTTGTGCTGTCAGGAAGCCAAACCCATCTTGCTGGTGTGCCCAGCTCACCCTCAGGGCCCTTTTTGGGAACTCACCTTTTGCAGTGGCAGAACCCCAGCCAGCAATGTAGCAGGTTTTCAGCTCTGACACTGTGAGCGAGGCGTTGGGCACGCAGGCAAGCTGGACGTAGTCACTGCACTCCACGGGCTTGTCCAGCTCCAGCAGGGCGATGTCGTTCTGCTGGGAATCAGCCGTGTACTCCTGGTGGGCCAGGAGCCGCTTGATGTGGCGCACCTGAGTTTCAGGGCCCAGATGGGTCAGCTTGGTGGCCCCGATCAGCACACGCCACATGGTGACATTCCTGCAAGGCAGAGAGGGGTCTGAGGAAGAGCAGAGCCGTGTGCTGTTGATGCCTTAGGATTTTAGCTTTTGTATTTTTCATCCATTTGTAATCCTGCAGTTTTTTACTGTATAACTAAATTCTGCACACAGTGTGAGCTGCTGCTGCTTTCCCATTCTGGTCACAAAAATTCCTCTCCAGGCCTGGCAATCAAGGATACCTCACTGCCTCAGGCCTCGAGAGATGGAAACAAAAGTGAGTTGAGGGGAGCAAACTGGGGGTAAATGACTTCATTACCTGAAGCTGTAATTAGAAGATTAACCCTAAATATGCAAATGGACCAAATTTATAGGTGTGAAAACCTTTGACCCGTGGTCAATTTTGGGTTGTAGCACTTGGGGGGGTCTTTTGTTTTGCCTAAAATGGACCTGGAGGCCCTTCAATAAATATAATCACTTTTTATTCCTTGTCTGGCCTGTTTTTAGGTAGTCCTGAAAAGGCATCACTGTGGCAGCTCAGCACTTCCCTTCCTTCTGCTTCTCAAGGCAGAGAGGAAAGCAGGGCAATGAGGAGTGTGACTGCCCTAGCATGCCTTAGGCTCCAGGAATGCCACACTGGAGGCTGCTGGGCAGCAGTGGCACGAGCCCAGCCTTCTGAGCAGTCCCTCAGTTGGGCCCCGTAGTATTGAGGTGCTGCAGGCTGGGCAACTGTTTGTGTGGTGAGGATACCCTCATTCCCTGCTCCTCCTTACCTGGCCTGGAGGAAGCAATGGGCTGCTGTGAGGACCCACTGTGGGCTGATGAGGGACCCTCCACATGTATGGCCGGTGCCTATTTTCCTGGGGTCCTGGATGCTGACAATCCAGGGCCAGGCCCCTGGCAGGGCACCTGTGCCAGTCACAATTCGGTAGTCAGCATCTATGGAGTTGTAGTCAGAAGCCATGGGCCGGAGCCCACAGGTCCCTCTGGAAGCACAAAATCATTACTGCCCTTCTGTTCCAGTACCTGGGTGCTGGCAAGGAGGCTCCCACATGGGGTTTGGGGTGTGGCAATGGGGGACAAGCACCCTCCTAGAGCCTGGGGCCATACCTGCAGTTGCCCCAGGTACCATGTGCAGGTCTGTACACAGCCAGCAGGATGAAGAGGTACAGGTACAGAAGATTCATCGCTGTCAGCAGCATCTGTCAGCTGAAAGAGACAAAAGCTTGTCTCTTCCAGTGCAGTCTCTGACGAGTGCTGCAGCAACTGCACTGTCCATGGCACCTGGGGCTGATGTCACAGAGTGGGTGGTTCCAGGTTCTGGGCACAGTGTCCTCAGAGGGCAGGGAAAGGCCACAGCCTCACAGAACCACAGAATGGTTTGGGCTGGAAGGGACCTTGAAGGTTGTGAAAGGCAAAAGGGGTCCCTTGCCTCGCACATGCAAAACGACACCATGGGCAGACAAATCTGGCACAGAGGGAAAGTCACTCCAAAGGCAGTGTTTGGTCAGAGAGGGTGCTCAGAGCCACCACACGATGGAGAAAACTAGCACATCAAAGCTAGAAAGAGGACAGGAAGGAACAATGCCATGTGCAAACTACTTGGGGGGATGCTTCAAGGCACATAAGCCTTAGCTGATGGAACAAACCTGGAAACTCCTGAGTGTTGCAAGAGGAATTGCTGACCATGGCAGAGTGCGAGAAGCTGACAGGAGTTTCAATGCCATGAGGAAGCCCTTCTGAGTCTGTTTATACATTCTCCATGTCTGGAGCAGGGTGAGTACTGCAAATGCCTCAGTGCTGCCTCTTGCTTTGGAGACTGGTGCTGGAGGTCATGGCTGCAGAAAACAAGGGACTGAGATGGAGAGTGCTCATGCACTCACTTTTGTGGTTTGGGAATGGCATTCCCCAGTCTGGTGTTTCCACTGGAACACTGCAAACCACTGCTCCTCACTCCCTTCTCCCTCTCCCCTCCCTTCTCTGGTGGGCTTGAGAATAGAACTGGAAGCACAAAAGTTAAAGACTGTGGGTTGAGACAAGAACAATATAATGGAAACAGCAATGAAACAAGAAAATGAGCAGTAACCGCAACAATATTAATAATGGACTGGGACAATTCACATGCAACCATCCACCCCATAGAGCCTGGCAGTACCCAACCAGGCTGTCATGCATGTTATCCAGCGGAGATTTCTTCCCCTGTCCCTGGAAAATGTTGTGGAGTGGTTCAGAACAACCTCCACGTCCTGGCCATGCCCTGTCCTGGTTATGGCAAAAATTTACCCCATCCTGGCCAGAACCAGGACATTCACCCTCATGATCTGCCCCACAGCTTTGGAATCTGTGCCAGAGGGTCTGGCAGGGCAGGGAGGGCAGTCACCAGGGATTGGCAGACGTTGGAAACTCCTTATCCCTCTCTCTGGCCCCTGGTTTTCCTTGTTTTATGGAATGGAAGAACACATGTCCAACTCCTCCCAGTATCTCCTTCACTGGAAATCCTCCGTGCTTTGATTCCTTCTCTGACATTCTGCTGCACCTGGGGAATGCAGTGGGAAAACCCAAGGCTTTGTGTGAAGGTCACTCCCTCAGCACTTCACCTGAGGTGCACAGGAAGGCTGCCCTGGCTCTACCACACCTCATCCAGAACACCTGGAAGCTCTTCCCTCCCCATTCACACACTCCCCTGCCTTGTCCTCCTCATCCCACAGGGATGCACAGAGGGGCTACCACACTTCACGGTTTGGTAGCCCTGATACCACACTCCTGACTGGAATGGGGTGACCCTGGGGCAGTTTTGGCCTGCATCAGTTCCATGTCCTGCCTCAGCACACCCAGGTTCTCTGTTGGCGTCTGTGCTCATCTCTGCAGCTTTGCTGTCCTGCACCAGGAGTTTGCTGAATAAAATCATCCTCTAGAAAGGACATGTGACACAAGCCCAGGAGTAAGCAGCACCATGGGAGAGTTCAGCAAGGTGCCCTGGGGACAGCCAGGCCAGGCAGGGGAAGGTGGGGGGACCACGGCCTCACTGAAGCAGCCACATTGTACAGCACAAAAAATAAAGCTAAATAAATGCTGGGATGAAATACAGCACTGCTGGGACTGCTCCATTTAGCAAATAACAGTTGTGGGGGAGATTTACAGATGTACTGGGTACATCTGGGAACTGGGGCTCCTGCTGGAAGTCTTCAATCTTGAAGCTCCCAGTTCCCAAAGCTGGTAAATCCTTCCCAGCAATGGCTCCTGAGGCAGGGAGAGGGGTGGAAAGCCAAGGATGGGGCAGAGATCAGAAGGAGCTGGGGAGCTCAGAGAGGTCTTCAAGGGGAAGAGGATTTGTCTGAAAGGCCCTCACTTTTCTGGTCATCTTGGCAACTCTGGCAGGTTTAACAGGAGGTTTGTCTGGAAACAAGACAGGGACATATTGGCATGATGGGTGCTGGCATATTCCAGTCTTAGGCTTTGCAGAGAGAGATTTGCTGTTTCCCCATAGGCCACAGAGGATTTTAATATGAGGTGAACTCCCCAAGCTTGCATCCACCCTGTTCCATGGCCTCTGGCTCTGAGAAATGCTCTCCTGTGCACCCTGCTTCATTCCCTCAGATCAATGGCTGATGTGCCAGCAGCTCCTGCTCCAGAAGGGCAGCACATGATGAAGGTGCCACCCCTGCAGCTGAAAAGAAGGTTCCTTTTGCCATGGCATTCCAGGAGGTCATAAGACACATCATCAATGGAGTCTGAAAAAAAGAAAAATTAGAAGTTGAGGCAGCTGCATTTACCAGTGTGGGCAGTCCAGAGAGAACTGCCTGGACCTGACCCAGTTTGTGGATCAGAGCCAGAAATAGGTTCCCTTAGCTAGAAATGAGACCTCTCTACCCAGAGAGCCAGCTGCTTGCCATTCCATTGCTCCCTGGCCACAAGCAGCACTTCATCCATGAGCTCTCACCCCACAGAGCCCCTAGGTAACCCTGAAAAGACTCCTTCAGTATCAGGGGCTGCAAGAGACCTCTAGATGAGCAGCTAGAGGATTAGGTGAGGAGAAGAACTGAAATAAAATGCGTGTTTTTCCCTGGATTTGTGGAAGACAACAAGAAAGAAATACAGGACCCCAAAAAACAAACCCACTCGATGGGAGAGGCAGGTGAGCACCTCTGGTTCAGGAATTACAGAATGCACTCAACTGCAGCTTGCAGACAAGGATCCTGGCACGTTCCAGCAGCCAGCACTGCCACCTGATCCCAGCATCCCTCTGCCCCATGGATTTACACAGGACCCCAAAGCCCCAGTGGTCAGTGAAAGGAAAACATCCAACTGTCCACACTTGGCAACCTACTCCCGGGTTCTGCAGCCTGTGGAGAAAGACAAATTCCCTCACTAGAAAACTAAGCAGGTTTGAGCTGGGCTTTCTCAAAGCACACTAAAGGCAGAGGTGGGCTTCTCCGTGCTGTTTGGGAAGTGGCACATGAACCACACGGGAATCAGAGAGAGATTATCAACTCCAGAGGCACTGCTGAGCGCAGCCTCTCCTGACTCCAGCTGGGCTCCAGCCCCGAGGTGACCTGTGCCTCCAAACAGAGGGGCCAGAGTGACCTGCACTGACCAGGCCGGCCACAGCTCCGTGTCACACTGACCACTGCAGCGTCCAGCCAGTCCCTCCAGAGGCTCTTCCAATCTCCACCTCCACCTTACAGGGGCATGGAACGCCGCTGATCACACCCGCTGCTCCCTGACCTGCAGCCAGAGGAAGATTTCCTCATTTGCTGCTGTGGCCAGTGGCACCTCTCTGTAGCAGGTTTTGCGTCCTGCTCGGTGCCCCAGTGCTCCAGACAGGCTGGCTCCGTGCTGCTGGGCCTCTCCCGGTCCCTCTGAGCAGGGCTGCAGCCGAGTCTTCAGAACAGCCCCAATTCCCCAAAACAGCCCCCAAAACAGCCCGGCGCTGTCTGTGTGGGGAACATCAAACCCACACCAAGGAATGGCTTTGCCCAGTGCCCCGGGATGGAGCAGCCCCGGCCTGCTCCACCAGAGCCCAGGGCGGCTCTGGGAGCCCTGAGGGCACGAGAGAAGGAAACTTCAGCGTGAGGGTCTGCAGCGGCCAGGGGAACACCAGCGCCTCCGAGCCGCCCTGCCAGACACGTACGGCCCTCCACCACCCTCGCAGTGGTGCGGGAATGTGCTCGCTGCTGAGGGCGGCCTCGCGGCTCGGCGAGCAGCTCGGGCAGGGCCGCCGCTGTCCGCTCCGTGCGGAGCGCAGCCTCCTCCGGACGCGGCCGTGAGGCGGTCTGGGCCCTCGGGTGTCGCCTCCGGCAGAATCAGCGGCTCGGTGGAGCTCACACGAAGCTCTCCCTGGGGCGGGACAGCCCTTGCCCGTGGGGTGTCGGGCGGGCCCCGGGCCGGCCGAGGGTTGCCCGGCTGAGCCCGGGGCCGCCCCTGACGTGGGGCTCTGGGGCAGAGTCCGGCCCGCGGTGCCCAGCAGGGATGCGCGGTTCTGTCTGTGCTCGGGCAGCACCAGAGTAGAGTTTTTCCCTGCTACAGTACCTACGCTACCCCGCGAAAGAGCATCGCTCAGGTTTGACAGGAGGAGAAATCTGTGTGGCCGTCAGCTATCACCTATGGCCCGGTCAGGATACTGATGGATTTTCTGACCTATTCGCTAGGGTCGTGTAAAATGTTAAACTGCAGATGCTTTCTGAAAGCAACTAGTGCTTTGAATGGTACAATCTGGATTACAGAAGCTTTATGTAGTGTTAGGCTGTGAACCACAATAGGTTTATTCTACAAGTTAATAGGGATATGCCAGATCATGTTACACTTCTGTTTTATCTTCTGTTTTGACCCTATGGCAAGCATCAGTTGGGTTTATTTAGCTCTTTATTAGCCCTTTATTTAGCTCTTAGCATTTTTCACATTTTGTGTGAAAAATGAATTAACTTTTAGGTAGATATTTTTAAAGAGGAAAAATGTATTTGTGCCTATTGATGCTGCAGTGATTTGTGGTTTTGAGACCCATCTTGCAAAATACCACATGCTGAGGCTGATTGTCATAGCTCTGAAGCCAGCCCTGGGTATGGAATGCTTTTCATTCTTTGGAGTGTTCATTCCAGGCAGTTCTGTGTAACGAGATCTTTACAGAGCATGGAAGATGCCTCTAGGGGAAGTCTCCATTTTGATTGCTGTGCCTAGACTAATTCTGATACTCCTGAGTTTGCTGTCAGGTTTTTACGATGCTGAAATGTGTGTTTTCCAGGTTCCTGTGTGGGCTATTTTTCACTAAGAATCTAGAAAATATCTTGGCTTTTCGTGGGGTTTAGTGCAAAATAGGTTTGACTGTAGGAACCACATTGTTGCAAAGATGAAGCATGCAATTAAAGTTCTTTCTAATAATTTGAGATGATTTAAATATATGTCAAATGAAATGCCATAGTCAAGGAACCAAAGCAGTCGAATGAATTGCCTATAAATTCCTTTGGCATGAAGCGTGTTGAGTGAAATGTTTATTTCTTCTAAGCAATAGGTCATAAGAGTGTTTAAATAAAGGTATAGTATATATAATGCACTGGAGCACAATCCATGGATTAGAGTGAAATTTCAACACTCAGTTCCTTTACTTAGAGAAGTCCACCTATGCCCAGATGGATTAATTAATTGTAGTGGTAGAAAATACAGGGTGTAAAACACAGCTGACTGTTGAGCTTAGTATATCACTATGTTGTAGAGAAACTCAAGAATCAAGAAAATTCTAAATAAGTAAATGCTAATTTGTCATGCAGTACTATGGTATTTTCAGGCAGCTAATCAAGAAAATTTGAATTGGAAGACCGTCAAACTTGTTTCATACAATAAAACTCTGAGAGACTTATCTACAAATAGAAACACAAGGAGCATCCTTTTTTGTACTCAGCAAAGAGCTGGAGTATGTTGTGCTGTTACGGAGGTTTATTTTTATAAACTACTCCAATGAATTTTATAAGCATGTAAAAGATTGTAAGTGCCCTGAAACATGTTTATTCTTGGACTGGCAATTACATACATGGATTCAGTTTTGATTTTCTTTAAAATAAAAATAAAAATATTTCTCTGGAGTAATTTGCTCTCGGTAACAAGAGTCATCTGCAAGAGAAATATCCAAACCAATTTCTGGGCAGTGGAAGTAGCTTTATTTTTTATAACATTCTTAGTACCTGTGACCAGGGTTGGTAGAGTGCCAGTCCTGCCAGCTTTAAGGAGCTGCATGTAAGTGTACCCTCGTTTCCTCAGAATCCCAGGGATGTGGACATTTCTTTGAGATGAGCTTTTAGGAAGCCCCAGAACATCTGGTGGTGTGACATCTTCCTGCATGCTCTGTTTCTGCACGTGATGTTTTCCAGTGCTTTCAAACATCCCTTCCCTTCTGTTTTTTCAGATGGTTATTTAGACCTATCTTGAGAGCTACTCTCTTCAGCCTCAGCTTTATCCAAGATACAATATGGTTATTATATAACCTAGTATTTTTTCATTTTACTTACATTTCATTACATAACCTAGTATTTTACATTGTTACTTGCACAGCAGAATAACTGCAGAACTCTGCTCGATCCAGGTTATACTGAAAACTAAAAAAAATGCTATTTTTACATGCCTGACATTTTTCTTGCATATTTGAGCTTAGGTATTATGTTTGCTCATTTCAGGAGTGCTTCTGAACCACAGTCCAGAAAGAAGAAAAATCTTCTTGGTTGAAGTTGAACATTTGTCTCTAAGAGTAAGAACAAAGCCATGCCAGTGCTTTCAGAAGACTCAGGTAATTCAGCTGCATGCTTTCAACAGAGCAGTGACTGAAATCTTGTCATACCTGTTTCACACATAAAAATAATTTAAATAGGAGTAAAATGTAATAGAATTAAGATAATTCAACTGAAGTTTCTGAGCAATTACCTACAAGAAGGAAGGTGGAATGTAAAAGGTGAAAATTAATAAAGTTTGTCAGGATCAGTTTCCTACTAACCCTAGAGCACCCAAATATACTCTGATAGACCTGAATATACTCTGATAGACTTGAATATATTCTGATAGATCTGAATATATTCTGATAGACCTGAATATATTCTGATAGGCAGAATTGGACCCCTCAGTGTAACAGTGCCTTCTACATGTGCTTACTAAAGATCAGCCCATATATCTCTGCTGCTTGCTGTGTCATTTCTTAATATTTTCTGAACAGGGGTTGATAAACATTGTAAATATCCTTCCTTTTAACTTAAAATAAGTGTCTTTGTTCGAGGCTACTTTACTAGCTTCTCCAGTATGCTGCCCAGGAGAAGTCACAGATAATAAATGATGCTTAGGATTAAAGCAGGAGTGAGTTTGAGTCTCCTGGATCAAAATCCACTCTAAGGTTCGTGGAGAGAATAGCCACAGGAATAGATTTGAACCCCCTCCGCCTTTTTATATTTCCTGTTTTGTTTTGGTCCTGTGTTCCCAGACATGGTTCACCGGGAAAAATCTGGCCTTTGTCTGGCTCTGTGTGTTGCAAAATTGGGATATTTAAATATTTTTTTAGAAAACTAGCCACAAGCTTTGATTCCACCACAATGGAAATCTACACTTTATCCTTTCTTCCTCTGGTCAGGCCTGGCTTTTTATAGGTGCCTCAGAGTGGAAGGGGCAGGATAACACTTGTAAGCAAAGCTGCTGGGGAGGTAGAGCTGCTACCTGTGCAAAAAAAGGTCATTCAATCAGTTTGAGAGTCTGCTGTGGTACTAAAATTTCAAATTTGTAAGAGGGGAAACAAAGGGTTCTGGAAACAAGGAGTAATAAACATGAAGTGTTAAATGTGAAAGATAATTTCTTAAGAAATATATATTGCTTTGTTAGATTTTGCCTTAATATGATGGTGTGCTTGACACTTATGAGGGGAGTGTTGCAAAATGAGCTGTGGATAAACACGAGATAATCACAAGTCTCTGCAAATGTGATGATCATCAATGTGATACCCAAATAAATGTAGTGACTGTTAAGACTGCAGTAGAAGGTCCTGTGAGAAATGCTGTGTAGAATGTTTTTGTTCTGTCCTGAATCTAAATTTAGGGTTGCATGAAACTTTGGCCCTTTTGACATCTCAGCTAAGACCTGATTCAAATCATAAAGAGGAAATGGGATTCCTTAGGGATGTCTTCAGTGAAAGAAGTCTCAGCTACCTGATGAAGGTAAAAGTTTGTATTTATTTATGTACATTCTCCTTACAGTTTACTTTTTCTCTGTTCCCTTGATTTATCAACCATTTACTTTGCCAAACCTTTTTTTTAAGAATTCTGTACTGACCAAAGCATATGTGTGCTTAAGAACAAACACTAATAATGTTTGACAATTAATATGTTGAACATATTAAAACCGAGATCAAGGAGTAGAATGTTGCTGGCAGAGGTTCCAAAAAGTGCAAGAGGCTCCAGGGAATGGGGAAAATATGCAGATGGGATAGAAAACCTAATATCCCATTGAGTATGGGATAGAAAACTTCATATATGGGATAGAAAACCTCACATGCCATTGAATATGGGACAGAAACCCTCACATATGGGATAGAAAACCTCACATTCCATTGCATATGGGATAGAAAACCTAACACCCAACCTATAATAAAATCCCCTAATATAACTTTAGTTGCCAAGTATTGGTTATGCAAAAGCCAGATGATGCCTCTTCACAGAGATAATCTAGTTTATGAATGTATGGGAAATTAATTCAATAGTCCAGTTTTAATTTTTTAATGTGGAGGTGGGTTTTTTTGGGGGTGTTATTTGGTGGGGGTGTTTTGTTTTAATTTTGGTTCTGAGTTTCTTTGGGGTGGGTGTGCTAGGGAAGAAGTAAAGGGTTTGGGTTTGGGTGTTTGCTTTCCAGCCTTAGCACAGGGATGTGGCTTCCTCAGAGAGGGTGGTAAGGATGCTCAGTAGGGGAACATGAGGCACTTTGCCAAAATATTCCTTATGTCTTTGACAGATGTGGAGTCAGTCTGAGTGCCAGCAGTGTCTGCAGGGGAGCTGTGGACAGTTCATCTATCACAACACTGGGGGTGGCACAAAGCTCTTCTGGTCTGCCCACTGCTCAGAAATCCTTGCTCCTGGCTGTGGAACTTCTGGCTGTGGAACTCCTCCTCAGCCTGTGTCCGGCCAATCTTCAGCCTTGAGACTTTCTAGAACGGTGTTCCCTGAGTCATGAGAGTTGAGTTTCAAGTCCCGCACCCAGGGATTCCACTGCTGGGCAGCATAAAACAGTGTTCCCAACTGCTGTCCTCAAGAGCTGTAGCCCCCTGTGACCTGTGTCCCTTCTCCCATCAGAGCTTTGTTTTGCTGGTGCCTGGCTTGGGAGTCCTTGCCTTGCACAGGAGACTGGACTGGACTACAAACACATGCTAACAGTGGTAACAGGCAACTTTATTTACACAACTAAATAAATTTCAGCATTTGTGCATGCAGAGGAGGAAGATTGGCAGGACAGAGGACGCCTTTGACCTGAGGCTGCCTTTGGACGAGCAGGCACTGCCCCAGTATGTAATGGTCATGGTCCACTGCAGCCTGCAGTGGATCCTGTTCATCCTGCTGCCCATGTCTTTTTTCTCATGAGGCCCAGCAGTATCTGGTGCACCCGAGTTAAGAATTTCACCACTATCTGGTATGGATGTGGAGCAGGCAAGAGAGGTTGCATTGACATTGGCTCCTCAGAGGGGTTTGAGGTCGACTCTGGCTCTGGTGTGGCTGTTGCAGTTGAGTGATCAGGAGTGGGAGTACAGCAGCCTGACTCTGTTGGTGCTGACTCTGGCTGCTCCAAGGGGGCTGAGCTGAAGGTTGGCTCTGGTCTTGGAGTAGCTGTTTCAGCTGACTCAGGATATGGAGTGGGAGTAGAGCAGCCTGACTCTGTTGGTGTTGGCTCTGGCTGCTCAAAAGAGGTTGAGCTGAAGGTTGGCTCTGGTGCTGGAGTAGCTGTTTCAGCTGACTCTGGACATGGAGTGGGAGTAGAGCAGCCTGACTCTGTTGGTGTTGGCTCTGGCTGCTCAAAAGAGGTTGAGCTGAAGGTTGGCTCTGGTGCTGGAGTAGCTGTTTCAGCTGACTCTGGACATGGAGTGGGAGTAGAGCAGCCTGACTCTGTTGGTGTTGGCTCTGGCTGCTCAAAAGGGGTTGAGCTGAAGGTTGGCTCTGGTGCTGGAGTGGCTGTTTCAGCTGACTCTGGACATGGAGTGGGAGTAGAGCAGCCTGACTCTGTTGGTGTTGGCTCTGGCTGCTCAAAAGAGGTTGAGCTGAAGGTTGGCTCTGGTGCTGGAGTAGCTGTTTCAGCTGACTCTGGACATGGAGTGGGAGTAGAGCAGCCTGACTCTGTTGGTGTTGGCTCTGGCTGCTCAAAAGGGGTTGAGCTGAAGGTTGGCTCTGGTGCTGGAGTGGCTGTTTCAGCTGACTCTGGACATGGAGTGGGAGTAGAGCAGCCTGACTCTGTTGGTGTTGGCTCTGGCTGCTCAAAAGAGGTTGAGCTGAAGGTTGGCTCTGGTGCTGGAGTAGCTGTTTCAGCTGACTCTGGACATGGAGTGGGAGTAGAGCAGCCTGACTCTGTTGGTGTTGGCTCTGGCTGCTCAAAAGAGGTTGAGCTGAAGGTTGGCTCTGGTGCTGGAGTGGCTGTTTCAGCTGACTCTGGACATGGAGTGGGAGTAGAGCAGCCTGACTCTGTTGGTGCTGACTCTGGCTGCTCCAAGGGGGCTGAGCTGAAGGTTGGCTCTGGTCTTGGAGTAGCTGTTTCAGCTGACTCTGGACATGGAGTGGGAGTAGAGCAGCCTGACTCTGTTGGTGCTGACTCTGGCTGCTCCAAGGGGGCTGAGCTGAAGGTTGGCTCTGGTCTTGGAGTAGCTGTTTCAGCTGACTCAGGATATGGAGTGGGAGTAGAGCAGTTTGACTCTGTCAGTGTTGGCTCTGGCTGCTCAAGAGGGGTTGAGATGTAGGTTGTCTCTGGTGCTAGAGTGTCTGTTCCAGGTGGACGCATGCCCATCTGAATCAGGATCCAGTTGTAGAAGTACTGAGTGGAGGTGTAGACTCCCGGGCGTTTTGTTCTGACACAGCCTTTTCCCCAGCTGGTCACTCCAACAAGCCAAAAGTAGCCAGCATGGTTATCTTTGCACACCAGAGGCCCTCCACTGTCACCCTGCAACAGAGGAAAGAGGATTAGGGTGCTGTTGGGTGGCTGCTGTGCCGCGCTCCCGCCCCGGTTCCCTTTGTCTCAGCCCCGGCTAGCTCTCATCCTGGGGCGAGGGCGGGCGATGGAGGCACCCTCCGCCGCTCCCAGCTGGGGTTTGGAGAGTGCCTTTGTGGGTTCTGGGCAGCGCTAGCAAGCCTCGCGGTGGTAAATGAAGAGCGGATCCTGCTGGGGGCTAAGTCCGAGTTTATTGTAGCCCAACGGGGCCAAATGTCCTAGAACGGTGCCAGCCAACAGGAACAAGTACAAGGTGCTTGCACTGGCTTATAAACTGTAAGGGAGGGGTATCCAACGACCAATGGGGATAGGGATAGGGGGTGGCTCCGGGATGGGGGGATATGGTGGGGTCCAATGGGGGAAGGATATGGGGGGAGCCCCAGGTCCTCGCCCAATCACCCGGTGCCCTGAGTGGAAGCTTCTGGATGGATGGGAAGGGACACCGAGTGATAGACAAGGCACCCGGGGGGGGGTAAAATGCCTCTTTCAGGGTGATGGATAGATACTGGGAAGGCGGGAAGGGCGGACAAGGCGGGAAAACTGGGGATAAACCAAGTTGCACACGGGGGTACAAAGGAATAAACCAATACATAATACAGGGATAATAAAACATATACATAACGCAACTCCACATCTCCTCCTTTTTTTGTTTAAAAAGAAAGAAAGGTGAAGAGGATAAAGTAAGTCTTTAAACGGGGGCTTCACAGTCACTGGGCTCATTTTGAAACTAGATGTTTCCTTTTTCTGGAAATTCTTCTTCTTGAAACCCTTCTTTGTTCAAGGGTTTCAGTTCATCACTATGTTAAAGCTTGTAATAAACACAATGAGTCCCAGCAGCAGCAAAAGTCCTGTTTCTTTAGAAAGTAACTGAAATTAATAGTTGAGGTAGGGGAGGTCTAACTCAAAGGGGAACAGAGAATCCCAGGAGCCAGGGAGGGAAGAGGGGGGACCAGGTGAGGGGGACCTTTTCCGCCGTCGGAGGGCGGCGTACCCAACTTGAGGACTGTCCGGTTTTTTCTTCTGGGTCTTAGGGACATATGGTCTGACGAATTTGGAAGGGACCCATCTCAGGCCTGAGGGCGTGGATACGCAAGCGTACCCCCGTCCCCAGGTGACCAAGTCATAGGGTCCTTCCTGCCGCCAGGTCTCAGGGTTTTTAATGAGAACTGGCGGCTTTTCCTTGACCTTGCTCTGCTCGTAGGAATTAAAGTGCCTCGCGATGGGGGGGTTGAGGCACTCGAAGGAACAGTTTAAGAAATTGATGGTAAAAAGGGCTCGCGCTAACTGAACCTGGGGGGACTCATTTTTAGCTGACGACTGTTGTTGTTTAAGCATCCTTTTGATGCTTTGATGAGTCCTCTCTACCACGGCTTGACCTGTCGGGGAATAGGCGATGCCAGTTTTATGTTCTATTCCCCATTGCTGCAGGAAGCCTGCGAATTCCTTGGATGTGTACCCGGGGGCATTGTCTGTTTTTATCTGTTTTGGGACGCCTAGCATGGAGAAGGCTTGTATCAGGTGTTTCTCTACTTCCTTGGCCTTCTCCCCTGTGTGGGCAGAGGCGAAAACTGCTCCAGAGAAGGTGTCCACGGAGACATGGACGTACTTCATCCTCCCGAAGGAGGGGATATGAGTAACGTCCATCTGCCACACCTCACAGGACTTTAGACCCCTAGGGTTAGCCCCTGCGCTCACCGATGGTAGTGGGAGCGACTTACAGGACGGGCATGTGGCCACAATGGCCTTGGCCTGGTCGCGGGTTAGATGGAACTGCCGGACCAGACCAGGCGCATTTTGATGGTAAAGCTGGTGGCTTATTTTGGCTTGCTGGAACTTGTCCGGGAGCGGCGCCAGCTGTGCGGGGGCGGCAGCGAGGGAATCGGCACGCCGATTGCCCTCGGCCAAGAACCCCGGCAGGTCGGTGTGTGACCTGATATGCATCACATAAAACGGTTGCTCTCGGTGGGAGACTAGCCTTATCAGCTTAGAGAGCAACTTGTTAAGGGCATCGTTGGAGACACCTTGCAGGATTGCATCCTGTGCTCTAGACACTACACCCGCTACATAGGCCGAATCAGTTACTAAATTAAAAGGTTCAGAGAACCGCTCAAAAGCTCGAACGACTGCGGCCAACTCAGCTACTTGAGGGGATCCTTCTACTTCAACAACATCTGCCTCCCACTGCTGAGTTTGAGGATCTTTCCAAGTCACTACTGACTTGTGGGACCCTCCGGACGCGTCTGTAAAAACTGTTAGAGCCTTTAAGGGTTTTTTGCTCTGAATTTGTTTTGTTGACAGAGTGAATTGGATTTCGGAATTGAAAATTTTGTGGGCCGGTCTCAAAACAGAAATTTTTCCGGTGTAGCTGTCCAGTGCAAACTGCAATGATTCATTCTCTTGCAGCAGGTGTTCTAACATTGCCTTTGTGAATTGGCCCGATTCTAATTTCAAAGGAATGTGGATGTGATCAAAGTCACACCCCGCCAGCTCCCGAATCCGCGTTCTCGCTTTGCGGATTAGCTCTGCCACCAGCTCTTGTGGCCGTGTCAACCTTTTGGATCGTGAATGACTCAGGAATACCCACTCTATGATGGAGAGTGGGTCCCTTTTGTCCTGATCCTTGCCCTTTCCTAGGGTGTCTGCCCATTGGAAGATGACACCGTGGAGGTGTGGCAGTCTGCCCAATATGATGAATCTGAAGGGCAGGCCCGGATCGTACCTGTGGGCCTGCCTGGCAGACATTGCCTCCTGAACCTTCTGCAAAGCAGCTTTGGCCTCTGGAGTGAGTTCCCTGGGAGAACTAGGCTCTTCCCCCCCTTTCAATAAATTGAAAAGAGGGGCTAGGTCTTCGTTGTTAATACCTAACCAGGGTCTCACCCAGTTTAAAGACCCACACAGCTGCTGTACGTCGGCTAGAGTCCGAATTGAATTTTTTATGGTCAATTTCTGCGGAACAATGGTCCGCTTGTTTATTTCTAAACCCAGGTACTTCCAAGGTGGCATTTTTTGAATCTTATCCTCTCGCAGCTCGAACCCTACAGCAACCAACGCACTGGTTGTCAGTTCAAGCGCGTGTGTAAGTAGATCGCTGTTGGGGGCACAAATAAGAATATCATCCATATAGTGCTGGATGATCACGCCCTCGGTGGCTGCACGCACAGGGGACAGCAATGAAGAGACGTACCACTGGCAAATGCTTGGGCTGACTTTCATGCCTTGGGGAAGAACTTTCCAGTGGTATCTCTCCATTGGGGCTTCTCGGTTGATGGAAGGAACCGAGAAGGCGAACCGTGGTGCGTCATCAGGGTGTAGGGGAATTTGGAAAAAACAATTTTTGATGTCAATGACAGCTAATTCCCAATTTTCTGGTAACATCGTGGGGGACGGCATCCCTGGCTGGAGAGGACCCATGTCTTCTATTACATTGTTGATGGCGCGAAGGTCATGAAGGAGGCGCCACTCGTCTTTGCCAGGTTTTTTCAGGACAAAGACAGGGGAATTCCAGGGGGATGTTGTTTCCTGGATATTCCCTTTGGCAAGTTGCTCCTTCACGAGCTCCCGAAGCGCTTTTAATTTCTGTTTATTGAGCGGCCACTGCTCTACCCACACTGGTGTATCTGTGAGCCAATTAAGTTTTCGGGTAGGACGCTTTTCAGTGACTGTTGCCCGAAAAACCTGGGGGGTCGGGATGTTAATTGTGACCCCCCACTGGGCCATCAGGTCTCTCCCCCATAAGGGTTCTGTGTAATCTAATACGAACGGGCGTAAATAGGCCGATTGTCCGTTCGGCCCCTCAAATTTTACGATGTTTTTTGATTGCTTTGCCAATTGAGAACCCCCTACACCTTGAATTTTCCCCGCCACGTTTTGCAATTCCCAGCGTGACGGCCAATCCCGTGCGGGAATGACTGTCACGTCTGCTCCTGTATCTAGGAGACCGCTTAGGTGTTTGTACTCCCCATCCTTCCGCATATAGCAGGAGAGCTTTGGTCTTTCCTTCCCTATGACCTGGGCCTGGCACACCTGGTAGCTTTTCTTCGCTGACTTCTTCCATAGATCCTCAGGGTGTGCCGGAGGCCCAGATGCTGGAATGGCTTGGGCGATGATTTGGCCCTTGGGAAGGAAGACTGGAGGATGGGGGCAGTGCAGCCACACTACTAATCGCTCGGTGTTCCTGGATGTCAGGGATGGTGCAATAGTGACTTCGAGAGGCGTGAATTTTGTGTCCCCAAGAACGATGTACTTACTGTGGAGGTTCCTCCAGGTTCCTGGGTCCTCTGTGTCGACAGCGATGGAGTGCCAGTCGCTGTCCCTTAGGTGCAGAGCCTCAGTCAGGGCCAACCTATATGGGGAGAAACCAGATACGATGTTAAGTATCGGCTTGGGCTGGTTCGGGCCTCGACCCAGCCAAGCAGTGGGAATGAAATCCACATCTTCTCTCATATAGGCTGGTTTGTCAGCCATAATCTGGTGTGTCAAGTCCAGTGAAATGTCCTTAGGTGGGCATTGCAGGTAGTCGTCCCTCCCCTCCTCTGATGTTATAGAACCCACCATATTTATGTCCTCGCGCAGGCAGGGACTGCGCTGATGACTCAGTTTTTTTGTTTTCCCCCCGAGTTGGGGGCACTCTTTTCTTGTCGCTGCTGTTTAAACCTAAAAAACTCGTCCCTCAGCGGGCATTGGGAAGCCCAATGTCCCTTCTGCCTACATAGATTGCAGGCCTGATGGTGCTGTTGTCCCCTCGGGGGTGCTCCTGTAGGGCGGCGATCTGGAGAAGGGGTGGCTGGCGGTGTCACGGCTTCAACGAAGGCTACTCTCTTTGTTGGTGGTTTAGGAGTTTCTGGAATGTCTTTAGCAGGAACTGTCACCTTCTTCGCACAGACTTGTAGCATGCTTTGAAGGGTAGGCTCAGGGTCCAGGGGCAGACTGAGGATTGCTTGCTGGCACGTGTCGTTAGCGTTCTGCCTCGCAACTGTGGCAAGCATCCCCTCTCGCAGCCTCTCGTCTGGGACCTGAGCCTCCATCGTGTAATGCAAGCGATCCACGAACGTGACAAAAGGTTCTAGGGATTCCTGCTTTAGGGACAAGAAGTTAATAACCGTACCGCTGGGTCTTAACTTAAAAAACGCCTTTTCTGCTGCCCTAGTGCTGACTTGCAGCGCCTCTCTGGGGATTTTTTCCGCCTGCTTGGTCCCCATTTTCCAATCCCCCTCCCCGCACAAGTGGTCTAGCGATATTACAGCCCCATCCTCATCCCTAGAGCTATCTGCATTGGCCCAGAGGTCAGGTAACACCTCTCTGATCTCCCGCTTCCACTCGGACTCCCAGATGAGGAATTCTCCGTGGGTAATTAAACAGGAGAAGAGAGTTCGCATGTCTGCTGGGACATATTCTTTGGAGGAGAGGGTTGCTTTTAATAAGTTTCGGAAGTATTCGCTTTCCATCCCGAACCCCTTCTTGGCCTTGCAGAGCTCTTTGATGGTCTGCTGGGGGATGGGGGACCACTGTGCAAGGGGCCTACCCCCCTGCCGCGGGGTACAGGTGACAGGTGCGGCCGAGAAGGCAGGTAGGGACTGGGGTGGATCGGGGTTCCCACGCTCCCCCCCCCCGGAACCGAAAGCGTGGGAACTGGAAGTGGGGTCGTGGGAACCAGGGGACGAGGCGTGGTCTGGAGCAGGGGGAGTGGTATGGTGGGGACTCCCCTCCCCGGGGGTGGAGCTGAGGGGTGGGGTGTTGAATAATTCAAGGAAGGGGGAGTTGACGGGGGGTGGAGGAGGGAGGTGGGCGGAGAAATCCGGGGAGCAGAAGGGGTTGGTCTGCCGGAAGGGATTATAGGAGGGGGGAGGACAGGGATCATGGGAAGAAGGAGCACGAGTGGCGGGAAAACCCACGCGGTCACCTCCATCTTGTGTCCTGGGGAAGGGGGAAGAAGGGGAGCCATTTCGTGGGGTTTGGGGATGGAGGATGGGGGATGAGGGATCTTCGGGGGTCTGGGATAACTGAAAACGAACGGAGTCTCTACGGGACGGGGCTGTACAGCGCGGGGAAGAAGGGGAACGGGTAGAAGCAGAGACAGTGCCTGCACCGCTCTGCGGGGTGTCTAGGGTATTCTCAGAGGGGCCAGAATCTGCCTGCGGGCAATGCCGGGATGCCTGTCTGATAATACCCGACTTCGGGAGAGAGGGAGAGTTTTGCCGCAGTTTTCCCGCAGCGCCCACCGCAGCCGCAGCCTCGGGAGCAGCGACAGCAGCTGCCCTGCGCCCCGCTGCAGCGGCGAGCGCTGCATCGTACTGCAGCGACCGGGCTGAGGGACAGGGAAGCGGAGTAGGGTTATATGAACTACCCGCCGAACTGGGGATCGGTTTGTTTGCGGCTGGCTGTGGCAGACTTTCGTAGCGATATTTAATTATATCGCGAATTTGGAGAGCCAAATGGGTGAATATGGAGAGAGAGAGATCTGACTGTCGCAGGATCTTCCCCGCTACCTGTTCCCAAAAAGGGGCTTGGTATAATTTAGCTGGCGAAATGTCAGGGAAAGTTTGCGACAACCACTGAACGAACCGTTTTACTTCAGATTTTTTAACCTTAATTCCCCCCACTAAAAGGATACCCACAACTTGGGAATAAATGCTCTTCTGTGGCACGGACAGCCTTGCACCCATGGCTGTTAGATGTTAAATCGTGCCGCAGCGCCTACGATTGGGAAAACACGAACGAAAAACAAAAGACCACACTTCCGGCTTTGTCGCGGTCCTTAAGCTTCCCGCCCGGAAAGGGAAGCACCAAAAACAGGAATTTTTTCCCCGAACCCCGGGGAAAAAGAAACCCACCAAAAAGGGATCCTTCCCCTAAAACCTAGGGGAAAGGAACCAACCAAAAAAAAAGGACCGGGAAAGCCCCAGGGGCCCCTATACTCACAAACCACAGGGGTCCGAGAGGGAAGGGTGGAAAAGAAAAACCAATCGCAGGGCTTCTCCGCGAGAGAATCGACTCCGGAGGTGCTTTCCAGAGCTGCCGATCCTGTCCCCAAGAGTGCCACCCACTAAAACGTGGGTCTGCTCTCGCCGGGGTAGCTGACGGCCAGGAGGACGATTCTTCAGGTCTGCGCGACCCTAAAATCCTCAAACGAGGGTCCAACGCCGCGAAAACGGGGCCCCACGTTGGGCGCCAGCTGCCGCGCTCCCGCCCCGGTTCCCTTTGTCTCAGCCCCGGCTAGCTCTCATCCTGGGGCGAGGGCGGGCGATGGAGGCACCCTCCGCCGCTCCCAGCTGGGGTTTGGAGAGTGCCTTTGTGGGTTCTGGGCAGCGCTAGCAAGCCTCGCGGTGGTAAATGAAGAGCGGATCCTGCTGGGGGCTAAGTCCGAGTTTATTGTAGCCCAACGGGGCCAAATGTCCTAGAACGGTGCCAGCCAACAGGAACAAGCACAAGCTGCTTGCACTGGCTTATAAACTGTAAGGGAGGGGTATCCAACGACCAATGGGGATAGGGATAGGGGGTGGCTCCGGGATGGGGGGATATGGTGGGGTCCAATGGGGGAAGGATATGGGGGGAGCCCCAGGTCCTCGCCCAATCACCCGGTGCCCTGAGTGGAAGCTTCTGGATGGATGGGAAGGGACACCGAGTGATAGACAAGGCACCCGGGGGGGGGTAAAATGCCTCTTTCAGGGTGATGGATAGATACTGGGAAGGCGGGAAGGGCGGACAAGGCGGGAAAACTGGGGATAAACCAAGTTGCACACGGGGGTACAAAGGAATAAACCAATACATAATACAGGGATAATAAAACATATACATAACGCAACTCCACACTGCTGTCAGCACTAGAGGCCTGTTTCTCTCTTGCAGCCCCTGCCACAGCTGTATTCATGGTACAAAAAGGCTTTGCTCAGGTGCTGGAGTCTCAAGAACCTTAGCTGGGAACAGGGTGGGTGTCTGTGAAGGCCCCCTTTTGTATCTGCACAGTGATCCTGGATGGGCAGAGCATAGATCATCCAGAATCTGGATCTGTGGGCTGCTGAGAACACTGGATGGGCTTTCTGGGCAGAGGGGCAGGCCTGGGGAACACGGTCACTTGGCAAGGAAACTCCAGCAGTGGAGGAAAAGTGGTTTGCCAGACAAAGCCCATGGTGACGGGGTACCTTCGCTGCTGGCTCCCAGCACTCATACCTGGCAGGTGTCCATGCCACCCCGTGGGTAGCCAGCACACAGGTTGTGGGTGTGGATGGCCCCAGCGTACCGACGGCTGCTGTTAACCAGCCGGATATCCAGGAGACGGACCTTGGCTTCCTGCAGGACATCACTCGGACCCTGAGCTGCAAGCACAGGAAGGAATGGGCACCCAGCAGCTCTTTGCCAGTTCCACTCCCCTGTCTGGGGGTGAACTCATTCCCTAGGGCTTGGCTTTGCCTCTGGAGCAGTTGTTGAAGCGCTGTGTCCTTTCTGTCTGCCTTTGGGGAGCAGGCCAGGCCCAGCTCTCCAGAGGCATACATCCTACAGCCTGACTTTGGTTTGTGCTGTCAGGAAGCCAAACCCATCTTGCTGGTGTGCCCAGCTCACCCTCAGGGCCCTTTTTGGGAACTCACCTTTTGCAGTGGCAGAACCCCAGCCAGCAATGTAGCAGGTTTTCAGCTCTGACACTGTGAGCGAGGCGTTGGGCACGCAGGCAAGCTGGACGTAGTCACTGCACTCCACGGGCTTGTCCAGCTCCAGCAGGGCGATGTCGTTCTGCTGGGAATCAGCCGTGTACTCCTGGTGGGCCAGGAGCCGCTTGATGTGGCGCACCTGAGTTTCAGGGCCCAGATGGGTCAGCTTGGTGGCCCCGATCAGCACACGCCACATGGTGACATTCCTGCAAGGCAGAGAGGGGTCTGAGGAAGAGCAGAGCCGTGTGCTGTTGATGCCTTAGGATTTTAGCTTTTGTATTTTTCATCCATTTGTAATCCTGCAGTTTTTTACTGTATAACTAAATTCTGCACACAGTGTGAGCTGCTGCTGCTTTCCCATTCTGGTCACAAAAATTCCTCTCCAGGCCTGGCAATCAAGGATACCTCACTGCCTCAGGCCTCGAGAGATGGAAACAAAAGTGAGTTGAGGGGAGCAAACTGGGGGTAAATGACTTCATTACCTGAAGCTGTAATTAGAAGATTAACCCTAAATATGCAAATGGACCAAATTTATAGGTGTGAAAACCTTTGACCCGTGGTCAATTTTGGGTTGTAGCACTTGGGGGGGTCTTTTGTTTTGCCTAAAATGGACCTGGAGGCCCTTCAATAAATATAATCACTTTTTATTCCTTGTCTGGCCTGTTTTTAGGTAGTCCTGAAAAGGCATCACTGTGGCAGCTCAGCACTTCCCTTCCTTCTGCTTCTCAAGGCAGAGAGGAAAGCAGGGCAATGAGGAGTGTGACTGCCCTAGCATGCCTTAGGCTCCAGGAATGCCACACTGGAGGCTGCTGGGCAGCAGTGGCACGAGCCCAGCCTTCTGAGCAGTCCCTCAGTTGGGCCCCGTAGTATTGAGGTGCTGCAGGCTGGGCAACTGTTTGTGTGGTGAGGATACCCTCATTCCCTGCTCCTCCTTACCTGGCCTGGAGGAAGCAATGGGCTGCTGTGAGGACCCACTGTGGGCTGATGAGGGACCCTCCACATGTATGGCCGGTGCCTATTTTCCTGGGGTCCTGGATGCTGACAATCCAGGGCCAGGCCCCTGGCAGGGCACCTGTGCCAGTCACAATTCGGTAGTCAGCATCTATGGAGTTGTAGTCAGAAGCCATGGGCCGGAGCCCACAGGTCCCTCTGGAAGCACAAAATCATTACTGCCCTTCTGTTCCAGTACCTGGGTGCTGGCAAGGAGGCTCCCACATGGGGTTTGGGGTGTGGCAATGGGGGACAAGCACCCTCCTAGAGCCTGGGGCCATACCTGCAGTTGCCCCAGGTACCATGTGCAGGTCTGTACACAGCCAGCAGGATGAAGAGGTACAGGTACAGAAGATTCATCGCTGTCAGCAGCATCTGTCAGCTGAAAGAGACAAAAGCTTGTCTCTTCCAGTGCAGTCTCTGACGAGTGCTGCAGCAACTGCACTGTCCATGGCACCTGGGGCTGATGTCACAGAGTGGGTGGTTCCAGGTTCTGGGCACAGTGTCCTCAGAGGGCAGGGAAAGGCCACAGCCTCACAGAACCACAGAATGGTTTGGGCTGGAAGGGACCTTGAAGGTTGTGAAAGGCAAAAGGGGTCCCTTGCCTCGCACATGCAAAACGACACCATGGGCAGACAAATCTGGCACAGAGGGAAAGTCACTCCAAAGGCAGTGTTTGGTCAGAGAGGGTGCTCAGAGCCACCACACGATGGAGAAAACTAGCACATCAAAGCTAGAAAGAGGACAGGAAGGAACAATGCCATGTGCAAACTACTTGGGGGGATGCTTCAAGGCACATAAGCCTTAGCTGATGGAACAAACCTGGAAACTCCTGAGTGTTGCAAGAGGAATTGCTGACCATGGCAGAGTGCGAGAAGCTGACAGGAGTTTCAATGCCATGAGGAAGCCCTTCTGAGTCTGTTTATACATTCTCCATGTCTGGAGCAGGGTGAGTACTGCAAATGCCTCAGTGCTGCCTCTTGCTTTGGAGACTGGTGCTGGAGGTCATGGCTGCAGAAAACAAGGGACTGAGATGGAGAGTGCTCATGCACTCACTTTTGTGGTTTGGGAATGGCATTCCCCAGTCTGGTGTTTCCACTGGAACACTGCAAACCACTGCTCCTCACTCCCTTCTCCCTCTCCCCTCCCTTCTCTGGTGGGCTTGAGAATAGAACTGGAAGCACAAAAGTTAAAGACTGTGGGTTGAGACAAGAACAATATAATGGAAACAGCAATGAAACAAGAAAATGAGCAGTAACCGCAACAATATTAATAATGGACTGGGACAATTCACATGCAACCATCCACCCCATAGAGCCTGGCAGTACCCAACCAGGCTGTCATGCATGTTATCCAGCGGAGATTTCTTCCCCTGTCCCTGGAAAATGTTGTGGAGTGGTTCAGAACAACCTCCACGTCCTGGCCATGCCCTGTCCTGGTTATGGCAAAAATTTACCCCATCCTGGCCAGAACCAGGACATTCACCCTCATGATCTGCCCCACAGCTTTGGAATCTGTGCCAGAGGGTCTGGCAGGGCAGGGAGGGCAGTCACCAGGGATTGGCAGACGTTGGAAACTCCTTATCCCTCTCTCTGGCCCCTGGTTTTCCTTGTTTTATGGAATGGAAGAACACATGTCCAACTCCTCCCAGTATCTCCTTCACTGGAAATCCTCCGTGCTTTGATTCCTTCTCTGACATTCTGCTGCACCTGGGGAATGCAGTGGGAAAACCCAAGGCTTTGTGTGAAGGTCACTCCCTCAGCACTTCACCTGAGGTGCACAGGAAGGCTGCCCTGGCTCTACCACACCTCATCCAGAACACCTGGAAGCTCTTCCCTCCCCATTCACACACTCCCCTGCCTTGTCCTCCTCATCCCACAGGGATGCACAGAGGGGCTACCACACTTCACGGTTTGGTAGCCCTGATACCACACTCCTGACTGGAATGGGGTGACCCTGGGGCAGTTTTGGCCTGCATCAGTTCCATGTCCTGCCTCAGCACACCCAGGTTCTCTGTTGGCGTCTGTGCTCATCTCTGCAGCTTTGCTGTCCTGCACCAGGAGTTTGCTGAATAAAATCATCCTCTAGAAAGGACATGTGACACAAGCCCAGGAGTAAGCAGCACCATGGGAGAGTTCAGCAAGGTGCCCTGGGGACAGCCAGGCCAGGCAGGGGAAGGTGGGGGGACCACGGCCTCACTGAAGCAGCCACATTGTACAGCACAAAAAATAAAGCTAAATAAATGCTGGGATGAAATACAGCACTGCTGGGACTGCTCCATTTAGCAAATAACAGTTGTGGGGGAGATTTACAGATGTACTGGGTACATCTGGGAACTGGGGCTCCTGCTGGAAGTCTTCAATCTTGAAGCTCCCAGTTCCCAAAGCTGGTAAATCCTTCCCAGCAATGGCTCCTGAGGCAGGGAGAGGGGTGGAAAGCCAAGGATGGGGCAGAGATCAGAAGGAGCTGGGGAGCTCAGAGAGGTCTTCAAGGGGAAGAGGATTTGTCTGAAAGGCCCTCACTTTTCTGGTCATCTTGGCAACTCTGGCAGGTTTAACAGGAGGTTTGTCTGGAAACAAGACAGGGACATATTGGCATGATGGGTGCTGGCATATTCCAGTCTTAGGCTTTGCAGAGAGAGATTTGCTGTTTCCCCATAGGCCACAGAGGATTTTAATATGAGGTGAACTCCCCAAGCTTGCATCCACCCTGTTCCATGGCCTCTGGCTCTGAGAAATGCTCTCCTGTGCACCCTGCTTCATTCCCTCAGATCAATGGCTGATGTGCCAGCAGCTCCTGCTCCAGAAGGGCAGCACATGATGAAGGTGCCACCCCTGCAGCTGAAAAGAAGGTTCCTTTTGCCATGGCATTCCAGGAGGTCATAAGACACATCATCAATGGAGTCTGAAAAAAAGAAAAATTAGAAGTTGAGGCAGCTGCATTTACCAGTGTGGGCAGTCCAGAGAGAACTGCCTGGACCTGACCCAGTTTGTGGATCAGAGCCAGAAATAGGTTCCCTTAGCTAGAAATGAGACCTCTCTACCCAGAGAGCCAGCTGCTTGCCATTCCATTGCTCCCTGGCCACAAGCAGCACTTCATCCATGAGCTCTCACCCCACAGAGCCCCTAGGTAACCCTGAAAAGACTCCTTCAGTATCAGGGGCTGCAAGAGACCTCTAGATGAGCAGCTAGAGGATTAGGTGAGGAGAAGAACTGAAATAAAATGCGTGTTTTTCCCTGGATTTGTGGAAGACAACAAGAAAGAAATACAGGACCCCAAAAAACAAACCCACTCGATGGGAGAGGCAGGTGAGCACCTCTGGTTCAGGAATTACAGAATGCACTCAACTGCAGCTTGCAGACAAGGATCCTGGCACGTTCCAGCAGCCAGCACTGCCACCTGATCCCAGCATCCCTCTGCCCCATGGATTTACACAGGACCCCAAAGCCCCAGTGGTCAGTGAAAGGAAAACATCCAACTGTCCACACTTGGCAACCTACTCCTGGGTTCTGCAGCCTGTGGAGAAAGACAAATTCCCTCACTAGAAAACTAAGCAGGTTTGAGCTGGGCTTTCTCAAAGCACACTAAAGGCAGAGGTGGGCTTCTCCGTGCTGTTTGGGAAGTGGCACATGAACCACACGGGAATCAGAGAGAGATTATCAACTCCAGAGGCACTGCTGAGCGCAGCCTCTCCTGACTCCAGCTGGGCTCCAGCCCCGAGGTGACCTGTGCCTCCAAACAGAGGGGCCAGAGTGACCTGCACTGACCAGGCCGGCCACAGCTCCGTGTCACACTGACCACTGCAGCGTCCAGCCAGTCCCTCCAGAGGCTCTTCCAATCTCCACCTCCACCTTACAGGGGCATGGAACGCCGCTGATCACACCCGCTGCTCCCTGACCTGCAGCCAGAGGAAGATTTCCTCATTTGCTGCTGTGGCCAGTGGCACCTCTCTGTAGCAGGTTTTGCGTCCTGCTCGGTGCCCCAGTGCTCCAGACAGGCTGGCTCCGTGCTGCTGGGCCTCTCCCGGTCCCTCTGAGCAGGGCTGCAGCCGAGTCTTCAGAACAGCCCCAATTCCCCAAAACAGCCCCCAAAACAGCCCGGCGCTGTCTGTGTGGGGAACATCAAACCCACACCAAGGAATGGCTTTGCCCAGTGCCCCGGGATGGAGCAGCCCCGGCCTGCTCCACCAGAGCCCAGGGCGGCTCTGGGAGCCCTGAGGGCACGAGAGAAGGAAACTTCAGCGTGAGGGTCTGCAGCGGCCAGGGGAACACCAGCGCCTCCGAGCCGCCCTGCCAGACACGTACGGCCCTCCACCACCCTCGCAGTGGTGCGGGAATGTGCTCGCTGCTGAGGGCGGCCTCGCGGCTCGGCGAGCAGCTCGGGCAGGGCCGCCGCTGTCCGCTCCGTGCGGAGCGCAGCCTCCTCCGGACGCGGCCGTGAGGCGGTCTGGGCCCTCGGGTGTCGCCTCCGGCAGAATCAGCGGCTCGGTGGAGCTCACACGAAGCTCTCCCTGGGGCGGGACAGCCCTTGCCCGTGGGGTGTCGGGCGGGCCCCGGGCCGGCCGAGGGTTGCCCGGCTGAGCCCGGGGCCGCCCCTGACGTGGGGCTCTGGGGCAGAGTCCGGCCCGCGGTGCCCAGCAGGGATGCGCGGTTCTGTCTGTGCTCGGGCAGCACCAGAGTAGAGTTTTTCCCTGCTACAGTACCTACGCTACCCCGCGAAAGAGCATCGCTCAGGTTTGACAGGAGGAGAAATCTGTGTGGCCGTCAGCTATCACCTATGGCCCGGTCAGGATACTGATGGATTTTCTGACCTATTCGCTAGGGTCGTGTAAAATGTTAAACTGCAGATGCTTTCTGAAAGCAACTAGTGCTTTGAATGGTACAATCTGGATTACAGAAGCTTTATGTAGTGTTAGGCTGTGAACCACAATAGGTTTATTCTACAAGTTAATAGGGATATGCCAGATCATGTTACACTTCTGTTTTATCTTCTGTTTTGACCCTATGGCAAGCATCAGTTGGGTTTATTTAGCTCTTTATTAGCCCTTTATTTAGCTCTTAGCATTTTTCACATTTTGTGTGAAAAATGAATTAACTTTTAGGTAGATATTTTTAAAGAGGAAAAATGTATTTGTGCCTATTGATGCTGCAGTGATTTGTGGTTTTGAGACCCATCTTGCAAAATACCACATGCTGAGGCTGATTGTCATAGCTCTGAAGCCAGCCCTGGGTATGGAATGCTTTTCATTCTTTGGAGTGTTCATTCCAGGCAGTTCTGTGTAACGAGATCTTTACAGAGCATGGAAGATGCCTCTAGGGGAAGTCTCCATTTTGATTGCTGTGCCTAGACTAATTCTGATACTCCTGAGTTTGCTGTCAGGTTTTTACGATGCTGAAATGTGTGTTTTCCAGGTTCCTGTGTGGGCTATTTTTCACTAAGAATCTAGAAAATATCTTGGCTTTTCGTGGGGTTTAGTGCAAAATAGGTTTGACTGTAGGAACCACATTGTTGCAAAGATGAAGCATGCAATTAAAGTTCTTTCTAATAATTTGAGATGATTTAAATATATGTCAAATGAAATGCCATAGTCAAGGAACCAAAGCAGTCGAATGAATTGCCTATAAATTCCTTTGGCATGAAGCGTGTTGAGTGAAATGTTTATTTCTTCTAAGCAATAGGTCATAAGAGTGTTTAAATAAAGGTATAGTATATATAATGCACTGGAGCACAATCCATGGATTAGAGTGAAATTTCAACACTCAGTTCCTTTACTTAGAGAAGTCCACCTATGCCCAGATGGATTAATTAATTGTAGTGGTAGAAAATACAGGGTGTAAAACACAGCTGACTGTTGAGCTTAGTATATCACTATGTTGTAGAGAAACTCAAGAATCAAGAAAATTCTAAATAAGTAAATGCTAATTTGTCATGCAGTACTATGGTATTTTCAGGCAGCTAATCAAGAAAATTTGAATTGGAAGACCGTCAAACTTGTTTCATACAATAAAACTCTGAGAGACTTATCTACAAATAGAAACACAAGGAGCATCCTTTTTTGTACTCAGCAAAGAGCTGGAGTATGTTGTGCTGTTACGGAGGTTTATTTTTATAAACTACTCCAATGAATTTTATAAGCATGTAAAAGATTGTAAGTGCCCTGAAACATGTTTATTCTTGGACTGGCAATTACATACATGGATTCAGTTTTGATTTTCTTTAAAATAAAAATAAAAATATTTCTCTGGAGTAATTTGCTCTCGGTAACAAGAGTCATCTGCAAGAGAAATATCCAAACCAATTTCTGGGCAGTGGAAGTAGCTTTATTTTTTATAACATTCTTAGTACCTGTGACCAGGGTTGGTAGAGTGCCAGTCCTGCCAGCTTTAAGGAGCTGCATGTAAGTGTACCCTCGTTTCCTCAGAATCCCAGGGATGTGGACATTTCTTTGAGATGAGCTTTTAGGAAGCCCCAGAACATCTGGTGGTGTGACATCTTCCTGCATGCTCTGTTTCTGCACGTGATGTTTTCCAGTGCTTTCAAACATCCCTTCCCTTCTGTTTTTTCAGATGGTTATTTAGACCTATCTTGAGAGCTACTCTCTTCAGCCTCAGCTTTATCCAAGATACAATATGGTTATTATATAACCTAGTATTTTTTCATTTTACTTACATTTCATTACATAACCTAGTATTTTACATTGTTACTTGCACAGCAGAATAACTGCAGAACTCTGCTCGATCCAGGTTATACTGAAAACTAAAAAAAATGCTATTTTTACATGCCTGACATTTTTCTTGCATATTTGAGCTTAGGTATTATGTTTGCTCATTTCAGGAGTGCTTCTGAACCACAGTCCAGAAAGAAGAAAAATCTTCTTGGTTGAAGTTGAACATTTGTCTCTAAGAGTAAGAACAAAGCCATGCCAGTGCTTTCAGAAGACTCAGGTAATTCAGCTGCATGCTTTCAACAGAGCAGTGACTGAAATCTTGTCATACCTGTTTCACACATAAAAATAATTTAAATAGGAGTAAAATGTAATAGAATTAAGATAATTCAACTGAAGTTTCTGAGCAATTACCTACAAGAAGGAAGGTGGAATGTAAAAGGTGAAAATTAATAAAGTTTGTCAGGATCAGTTTCCTACTAACCCTAGAGCACCCAAATATACTCTGATAGACCTGAATATACTCTGATAGACTTGAATATATTCTGATAGATCTGAATATATTCTGATAGACCTGAATATATTCTGATAGGCAGAATTGGACCCCTCAGTGTAACAGTGCCTTCTACATGTGCTTACTAAAGATCAGCCCATATATCTCTGCTGCTTGCTGTGTCATTTCTTAATATTTTCTGAACAGGGGTTGATAAACATTGTAAATATCCTTCCTTTTAACTTAAAATAAGTGTCTTTGTTCAAGGCTACTTTACTAGCTTCTCCAGTATGCTGCCCAGGAGAAGTCACAGATAATAAATGATGCTTAGGATTAAAGCAGGAGTGAGTTTGAGTCTCCTGGATCAAAATCCACTCTAAGGTTCGTGGAGAGAATAGCCACAGGAATAGATTTGAACCCCCTCCACCTTTTTATATTTCCTGTTTTGTTTTGGTCCTGTGTTCCCAGACATGGTTCACCGGGAAAAATCTGGCCTTTGTCTGGCTCTGTGTGTTGCAAAATTGGGATATTTAAATATTTTTTTAGAAAACTAGCCACAAGCTTTGATTCCACCACAATGGAAATCTACACTTTATCCTTTCTTCCTCTGGTCAGGCCTGGCTTTTTATAGGTGCCTCAGAGTGGAAGGGGCAGGATAACACTTGTAAGCAAAGCTGCTGGGGAGGTAGAGCTGCTACCTGTGCAAAAAAAGGTCATTCAATCAGTTTGAGAGTCTGCTGTGGTACTAAAATTTCAAATTTGTAAGAGGGGAAACAAAGGGTTCTGGAAACAAGGAGTAATAAACATGAAGTGTTAAATGTGAAAGATAATTTCTTAAGAAATATATATTGCTTTGTTAGATTTTGCCTTAATATGATGGTGTGCTTGACACTTATGAGGGGAGTGTTGCAAAATGAGCTGTGGATAAACACGAGATAATCACAAGTCTCTGCAAATGTGATGATCATCAATGTGATACCCAAATAAATGTAGTGACTGTTAAGACTGCAGTAGAAGGTCCTGTGAGAAATGCTGTGTAGAATGTTTTTGTTCTGTCCTGAATCTAAATTTAGGGTTGCATGAAACTTTGGCCCTTTTGACATCTCAGCTAAGACCTGATTCAAATCATAAAGAGGAAATGGGATTCCTTAGGGATGTCTTCAGTGAAAGAAGTCTCAGCTACCTGATGAAGGTAGAAGTTTGTATTTATTTATGTACATTCTCCTTACAGTTTACTTTTTCTCTGTTCCCTTGATTTATCAACCATTTACTTTGCCAAACCTTTTTTTTAAGAATTCTGTACTGACCAAAGCATATGTGTGCTTAAGAACAAACACTAATAATGTTTGACAATTAATATGTTGAACATATTAAAACCGAGATCAAGGAGTAGAATGTTGCTGGCAGAGGTTCCAAAAAGTGCAAGAGGCTCCAGGGAATGGGGAAAATATGCAGATGGGATAGAAAACCTAATATCCCATTGAGTATGGGATAGAAAACTTCATATATGGGATAGAAAACCTCACATGCCATTGAATATGGGACAGAAACCCTCACATATGGGATAGAAAACCTCACATTCCATTGCATATGGGATAGAAAACCTAACACCCAACCTATAATAAAATCCCCTAATATAACTTTAGTTGCCAAGTATTGGTTATGCAAAAGCCAGATGATGCCTCTTCACAGAGATAATCTAGTTTATGAATGTATGGGAAATTAATTCAATAGTCCAGTTTTAATTTTTTAATGTGGAGGTGGGTTTTTTTGGGGGTGTTATTTGGTGGGGGTGTTTTGTTTTAATTTTGGTTCTGAGTTTCTTTGGGGTGGGTGTGCTAGGGAAGAAGTAAAGGGTTTGGGTTTGGGTGTTTGCTTTCCAGCCTTAGCACAGGGATGTGGCTTCCTCAGAGAGGGTGGTAAGGATGCTCAGTAGGGGAACATGAGGCACTTTGCCAAAATATTCCTTATGTCTTTGACAGATGTGGAGTCAGTCTGAGTGCCAGCAGTGTCTGCAGGGGAGCTGTGGACAGTTCATCTATCACAACACTGGGGGTGGCACAAAGCTCTTCTGGTCTGCCCACTGCTCAGAAATCCTTGCTCCTGGCTGTGGAACTTCTGGCTGTGGAACTCCTCCTCAGCCTGTGTCCGGCCAATCTTCAGCCTTGAGACTTTCTAGAACGGTGTTCCCTGAGTCATGAGAGTTGAGTTTCAAGTCCCGCACCCAGGGATTCCACTGCTGGGCAGCATAAAACAGTGTTCCCAACTGCTGTCCTCAAGAGCTGTAGCCCCCTGTGACCTGTGTCCCTTCTCCCATCAGAGCTTTGTTTTGCTGGTGCCTGGCTTGGGAGTCCTTGCCTTGCACAGGAGACTGGACTGGACTACAAACACATGCTAACAGTGGTAACAGGCAACTTTATTTACACAACTAAATAAATTTCAGCATTTGTGCATGCAGAGGAGGAAGATTGGCAGGACAGAGGACGCCTTTGACCTGAGGCTGCCTTTGGACGAGCAGGCACTGCCCCAGTATGTAATGGTCATGGTCCACTGCAGCCTGCAGTGGATCCTGTTCATCCTGCTGCCCATGTCTTTTTTCTCATGAGGCCCAGCAGTATCTGGTGCACCCGAGTTAAGAATTTCACCACTATCTGGTATGGATGTGGAGCAGGCAAGAGAGGTTGCCTTGACATTGGCTCCTCAGAGGGGTTTGAGGTCGACTCTGGCTCTGGTGTGGCTGTTGCAGTTGAGTGATCAGGAGTGGGAGTACAGCAGCCTGACTCTGTTGGTGCTGACTCTGGCTGCTCCAAGGGGGCTGAGCTGAAGGTTGGCTCTGGTGCTGGAGTAGCTGTTTCAGCTGACTCAGGATATGGAGTGGGAGTAGAGCAGCCTGACTCTGTTGGTGTTGGCTCTGGCTGCTCAAAAGGGGTTGAGCTGAAGGTTGGCTCTGGTGCTGGAGTGGCTGTTTCAGCTGACTCTGGACATGGAGTGGGAGTGGAGCAGCCTGACTCTGTTGGTGTTGGCTCTGGCTGCTCAAAAGGGGTTGAGCTGAAGGTTGGCTCTGGTGCTGGAGTGGCTGTTTCAGCTGACTCTGGACATGGAGTGGGAGTAGAGCAGTTTGACTCTGTTGGTGTTGGCTCTGGCTGCTCAAAAGAGGTTGAGCTGAAGGTTGGCTCTGGTGCTGGAGTGGCTGTTTCAGCTGACTCTGGACATGGAGTGGGAGTAGAGCAGCCTGACTCTGTTGGTGCTGACTCTGGCTGCTCCAAGGGGGCTGAGCTGAAGGTTGGCTCTGGTCTTGGAGTAGCTGTTTCAGCTGACTCAGGATATGGAGTGGGAGTAGAGCAGTTTGACTCTGTCAGTGTTGGCTCTGGCTGCTCAAGAGGGGTTGAGATGTAGGTTGTCTCTGGTGCTAGAGTGTCTGTTCCAGGTGGACGCATGCCCATCTGAATCAGGATCCAGTTGTAGAAGTACTGAGTGGAGGTGTAGACTCCCGGGCGTTTTGTTCTGACACAGCCTTTTCCCCAGCTGGTCACTCCAACAAGCCAAAAGTAGCCAGCATGGTTATCTTTGCACACCAGAGGCCCTCCACTGTCACCCTGCAACAGAGGAAAGAGGATTAGGGTGCTGTTGGGTGGCTGCTGTCAGCACTAGAGGCCTGTTTCTCTCTTGCAGCCCCTGCCACAGCTGTATTCATGGTACAAAAAGGCTTTGCTCAGGTGCTGGAGTCTCAAGAACCTTAGCTGGGAACAGGGTGGGTGTCTGTGAAGGCCCCCTTTTGTATCTGCACAGTGATCCTGGATGGGCAGAGCATAGATCATCCAGAATCTGGATCTGTGGGCTGCTGAGAACACTGGATGGGCTTTCTGGGCAGAGGGGCAGGCCTGGGGAACACGGTCACTTGGCAAGGAAACTCCAGCAGTGGAGGAAAAGTGGTTTGCCAGACAAAGCCCATGGTGACGGGGTACCTTCGCTGCTGGCTCCCAGCACTCATACCTGGCAGGTGTCCATGCCACCCCGTGGGTAGCCAGCACACAGGTTGTGGGTGTGGATGGCCCCAGCGTACCGACGGCTGCTGTTAACCAGCCGGATATCCAGGAGACGGACCTTGGCTTCCTGCAGGACATCACTCGGACCCTGAGCTGCAAGCACAGGAAGGAATGGGCACCCAGCAGCTCTTTGCCAGTTCCACTCCCCTGTCTGGGGGTGAACTCATTCCCTAGGGCTTGGCTTTGCCTCTGGAGCAGTTGTTGAAGCGCTGTGTCCTTTCTGTCTGCCTTTGGGGAGCAGGCCAGGCCCAGCTCTCCAGAGGCATACATCCTACAGCCTGACTTTGGTTTGTGCTGTCAGGAAGCCAAACCCATCTTGCTGGTGTGCCCAGCTCACCCTCAGGGCCCTTTTTGGGAACTCACCTTTTGCAGTGGCAGAACCCCAGCCAGCAATGTAGCAGGTTTTCAGCTCTGACACTGTGAGCGAGGCGTTGGGCACGCAGGCAAGCTGGACGTAGTCACTGCACTCCACGGGCTTGTCCAGCTCCAGCAGGGCGATGTCGTTCTGCTGGGAATCAGCCGTGTACTCCTGGTGGGCCAGGAGCCGCTTGATGTGGCGCACCTGAGTTTCAGGGCCCAGATGGGTCAGCTTGGTGGCCCCGATCAGCACACGCCACATGGTGACATTCCTGCAAGGCAGAGAGGGGTCTGAGGAAGAGCAGAGCCGTGTGCTGTTGATGCCTTAGGATTTTAGCTTTTGTATTTTTCATCCATTTGTAATCCTGCAGTTTTTTACTGTATAACTAAATTCTGCACACAGTGTGAGCTGCTGCTGCTTTCCCATTCTGGTCACAAAAATTCCTCTCCAGGCCTGGCAATCAAGGATACCTCACTGCCTCAGGCCTCGAGAGATGGAAACAAAAGTGAGTTGAGGGGAGCAAACTGGGGGTAAATGACTTCATTACCTGAAGCTGTAATTAGAAGATTAACCCTAAATATGCAAATGGACCAAATTTATAGGTGTGAAAACCTTTGACCCGTGGTCAATTTTGGGTTGTAGCACTTGGGGGGGTCTTTTGTTTTGCCTAAAATGGACCTGGAGGCCCTTCAATAAATATAATCACTTTTTATTCCTTGTCTGGCCTGTTTTTAGGTAGTCCTGAAAAGGCATCACTGTGGCAGCTCAGCACTTCCCTTCCTTCTGCTTCTCAAGGCAGAGAGGAAAGCAGGGCAATGAGGAGTGTGACTGCCCTAGCATGCCTTAGGCTCCAGGAATGCCACACTGGAGGCTGCTGGGCAGCAGTGGCACGAGCCCAGCCTTCTGAGCAGTCCCTCAGTTGGGCCCCGTAGTATTGAGGTGCTGCAGGCTGGGCAACTGTTTGTGTGGTGAGGATACCCTCATTCCCTGCTCCTCCTTACCTGGCCTGGAGGAAGCAATGGGCTGCTGTGAGGACCCACTGTGGGCTGATGAGGGACCCTCCACATGTATGGCCGGTGCCTATTTTCCTGGGGTCCTGGATGCTGACAATCCAGGGCCAGGCCCCTGGCAGGGCACCTGTGCCAGTCACAATTCGGTAGTCAGCATCTATGGAGTTGTAGTCAGAAGCCATGGGCCGGAGCCCACAGGTCCCTCTGGAAGCACAAAATCATTACTGCCCTTCTGTTCCAGTACCTGGGTGCTGGCAAGGAGGCTCCCACATGGGGTTTGGGGTGTGGCAATGGGGGACAAGCACCCTCCTAGAGCCTGGGGCCATACCTGCAGTTGCCCCAGGTACCATGTGCAGGTCTGTACACAGCCAGCAGGATGAAGAGGTACAGGTACAGAAGATTCATCGCTGTCAGCAGCATCTGTCAGCTGAAAGAGACAAAAGCTTGTCTCTTCCAGTGCAGTCTCTGACGAGTGCTGCAGCAACTGCACTGTCCATGGCACCTGGGGCTGATGTCACAGAGTGGGTGGTTCCAGGTTCTGGGCACAGTGTCCTCAGAGGGCAGGGAAAGGCCACAGCCTCACAGAACCACAGAATGGTTTGGGCTGGAAGGGACCTTGAAGGTTGTGAAAGGCAAAAGGGGTCCCTTGCCTCGCACATGCAAAACGACACCATGGGCAGACAAATCTGGCACAGAGGGAAAGTCACTCCAAAGGCAGTGTTTGGTCAGAGAGGGTGCTCAGAGCCACCACACGATGGAGAAAACTAGCACATCAAAGCTAGAAAGAGGACAGGAAGGAACAATGCCATGTGCAAACTACTTGGGGGGATGCTTCAAGGCACATAAGCCTTAGCTGATGGAACAAACCTGGAAACTCCTGAGTGTTGCAAGAGGAATTGCTGACCATGGCAGAGTGCGAGAAGCTGACAGGAGTTTCAATGCCATGAGGAAGCCCTTCTGAGTCTGTTTATACATTCTCCATGTCTGGAGCAGGGTGAGTACTGCAAATGCCTCAGTGCTGCCTCTTGCTTTGGAGACTGGTGCTGGAGGTCATGGCTGCAGAAAACAAGGGACTGAGATGGAGAGTGCTCATGCACTCACTTTTGTGGTTTGGGAATGGCATTCCCCAGTCTGGTGTTTCCACTGGAACACTGCAAACCACTGCTCCTCACTCCCTTCTCCCTCTCCCCTCCCTTCTCTGGTGGGCTTGAGAATAGAACTGGAAGCACAAAAGTTAAAGACTGTGGGTTGAGACAAGAACAATATAATGGAAACAGCAATGAAACAAGAAAATGAGCAGTAACCGCAACAATATTAATAATGGACTGGGACAATTCACATGCAACCATCCACCCCATAGAGCCTGGCAGTACCCAACCAGGCTGTCATGCATGTTATCCAGCGGAGATTTCTTCCCCTGTCCCTGGAAAATGTTGTGGAGTGGTTCAGAACAACCTCCACGTCCTGGCCATGCCCTGTCCTGGTTATGGCAAAAATTTACCCCATCCTGGCCAGAACCAGGACATTCACCCTCATGATCTGCCCCACAGCTTTGGAATCTGTGCCAGAAGGTCTGGCAGGGCAGGGAGGGCAGTCACCAGGGATTGGCAGACGTTGGAAACTCCTTATCCCTCTCTCTGGCCCCTGGTTTTCCTTGTTTTATGGAATGGAAGAACACATGTCCAACTCCTCCCAGTATCTCCTTCACTGGAAATCCTCCGTGCTTTGATTCCTTCTCTGACATTCTGCTGCACCTGGGGAATGCAGTGGGAAAACCCAAGGCTTTGTGTGAAGGTCACTCCCTCAGCACTTCACCTGAGGTGCACAGGAAGGCTGCCCTGGCTCTACCACACCTCATCCAGAACACCTGGAAGCTCTTCCCTCCCCAATCACACACTCCCCTGCCTTGTCCTCCTCATCCCACAGGGATGCACAGAGGGGCTACCACACTTCACGGTTTGGTAGCCCTGATACCACACTCCTGACTGGAATGGGGTGACCCTGGGGCAGTTTTGGCCTGCATCAGTTCCATGTCCTGCCTCAGCACACCCAGGTTCTCTGTTGGCGTCTGTGCTCATCTCTGCAGCTTTGCTGTCCTGCACCAGGAGTTTGCTGAATAAAATCATCCTCTAGAAAGGACATGTGACACAAGCCCAGGAGTAAGCAGCACCATGGGAGAGTTCAGCAAGGTGCCCTGGGGACAGCCAGGCCAGGCAGGGGAAGGTGGGGGGACCACGGCCTCACTGAAGCAGCCACATTGTACAGCACAAAAAATAAAGCTAAATAAATGCTGGGATGAAATACAGCACTGCTGGGACTGCTCCATTTAGCAAATAACAGTTGTGGGGGAGATTTACAGATGTACTGGGTACATCTGGGAACTGGGGCTCCTGCTGGAAGTCTTCAATCTTGAAGCTCCCAGTTCCCAAAGCTGGTAAATCCTTCCCAGCAATGGCTCCTGAGGCAGGGAGAGGGGTGGAAAGCCAAGGATGGGGCAGAGATCAGAAGGAGCTGGGGAGCTCAGAGAGGTCTTCAAGGGGAAGAGGATTTGTCTGAAAGGCCCTCACTTTTCTGGTCATCTTGGCAACTCTGGCAGGTTTAACAGGAGGTTTGTCTGGAAACAAGACAGGGACATATTGGCATGATGGGTGCTGGCATATTCCAGTCTTAGGCTTTGCAGAGAGAGATTTGCTGTTTCCCCATAGGCCACAGAGGATTTTAATATGAGGTGAACTCCCCAAGCTTGCATCCACCCTGTTCCATGGCCTCTGGCTCTGAGAAATGCTCTCCTGTGCACCCTGCTTCATTCCCTCAGATCAATGGCTGATGTGCCAGCAGCTCCTGCTCCAGAAGGGCAGCACATGATGAAGGTGCCACCCCTGCAGCTGAAAAGAAGGTTCCTTTTGCCATGGCATTCCAGGAGGTCATAAGACACATCATCAATGGAGTCTGAAAAAAAGAAAAATTAGAAGTTGAGGCAGCTGCATTTACCAGTGTGGGCAGTCCAGAGAGAACTGCCTGGACCTGACCCAGTTTGTGGATCAGAGCCAGAAATAGGTTCCCTTAGCTAGAAATGAGACCTCTCTACCCAGAGAGCCAGCTGCTTGCCATTCCATTGCTCCCTGGCCACAAGCAGCACTTCATCCATGAGCTCTCACCCCACAGAGCCCCTAGGTAACCCTGAAAAGACTCCTTCAGTATCAGGGGCTGCAAGAGACCTCTAGATGAGCAGCTAGAGGATTAGGTGAGGAGAAGAACTGAAATAAAATGCGTGTTTTTCCCTGGATTTGTGGAAGACAACAAGAAAGAAATACAGGACCCCAAAAAACAAACCCACTCGATGGGAGAGGCAGGTGAGCACCTCTGGTTCAGGAATTACAGAATGCACTCAACTGCAGCTTGCAGACAAGGATCCTGGCACGTTCCAGCAGCCAGCACTGCCACCTGATCCCAGCATCCCTCTGCCCCATGGATTTACACAGGACCCCAAAGCCCCAGTGGTCAGTGAAAGGAAAACATCCAACTGTCCACACTTGGCAACCTACTCCTGGGTTCTGCAGCCTGTGGAGAAAGACAAATTCCCTCACTAGAAAACTAAGCAGGTTTGAGCTGGGCTTTCTCAAAGCACACTAAAGGCAGAGGTGGGCTTCTCCGTGCTGTTTGGGAAGTGGCACATGAACCACACGGGAATCAGAGAGAGATTATCAACTCCAGAGGCACTGCTGAGCGCAGCCTCTCCTGACTCCAGCTGGGCTCCAGCCCCGAGGTGACCTGTGCCTCCAAACAGAGGGGCCAGAGTGACCTGCACTGACCAGGCCGGCCACAGCTCCGTGTCACACTGACCACTGCAGCGTCCAGCCAGTCCCTCCAGAGGCTCTTCCAATCTCCACCTCCACCTTACAGGGGCATGGAACGCCGCTGATCACACCCGCTGCTCCCTGACCTGCAGCCAGAGGAAGATTTCCTCATTTGCTGCTGTGGCCAGTGGCACCTCTCTGTAGCAGGTTTTGCGTCCTGCTCGGTGCCCCAGTGCTCCAGACAGGCTGGCTCCGTGCTGCTGGGCCTCTCCCGGTCCCTCTGAGCAGGGCTGCAGCCGAGTCTTCAGAACAGCCCCAATTCCCCAAAACAGCCCCCAAAACAGCCCGGCGCTGTCTGTGTGGGGAACATCAAACCCACACCAAGGAATGGCTTTGCCCAGTGCCCCGGGATGGAGCAGCCCCGGCCTGCTCCACCAGAGCCCAGGGCGGCTCTGGGAGCCCTGAGGGCACGAGAGAAGGAAACTTCAGCGTGAGGGTCTGCAGCGGCCAGGGGAACACCAGCGCCTCCGAGCCGCCCTGCCAGACACGTACGGCCCTCCACCACCCTCGCAGTGGTGCGGGAATGTGCTCGCTGCTGAGGGCGGCCTCGCGGCTCGGCGAGCAGCTCGGGCAGGGCCGCCGCTGTCCGCTCCGTGCGGAGCGCAGCCTCCTCCGGACGCGGCCGTGAGGCGGTCTGGGCCCTCGGGTGTCGCCTCCGGCAGAATCAGCGGCTCGGTGGAGCTCACACGAAGCTCTCCCTGGGGCGGGACAGCCCTTGCCCGTGGGGTGTCGGGCGGGCCCCGGGCCGGCCGAGGGTTGCCCGGCTGAGCCCGGGGCCGCCCCTGACGTGGGGCTCTGAGGCAGAGTCCGGCCCGCGGTGCCCAGCAGGGATGCGCGGTTCTGTCTGTGCTCGGGCAGCACCAGAGTAGAGTTTTTCCCTGCTACAGTACCTACGCTACCCCGCGAAAGAGCATCGCTCAGGTTTGACAGGAGGAGAAATCTGTGTGGCCGTCAGCTATCACCTATGGCCCGGTCAGGATACTGATGGATTTTCTGACCTATTCGCTAGGGTCGTGTAAAATGTTAAACTGCAGATGCTTTCTGAAAGCAACTAGTGCTTTGAATGGTACAATCTGGATTACAGAAGCTTTATGTAGTGTTAGGCTGTGAACCACAATAGGTTTATTCTACAAGTTAATAGGGATATGCCAGATCATGTTACACTTCTGTTTTATCTTCTGTTTTGACCCTATGGCAAGCATCAGTTGGGTTTATTTAGCTCTTTATTAGCCCTTTATTTAGCTCTTAGCATTTTTCACATTTTGTGTGAAAAATGAATTAACTTTTAGGTAGATATTTTTAAAGAGGAAAAATGTATTTGTGCCTATTGATGCTGCAGTGATTTGTGGTTTTGAGACCCATCTTGCAAAATACCACATGCTGAGGCTGATTGTCATAGCTCTGAAGCCAGCCCTGGGTATGGAATGCTTTTCATTCTTTGGAGTGTTCATTCCAGGCAGTTCTGTGTAACGAGATCTTTACAGAGCATGGAAGATGCCTCTAGGGGAAGTCTCCATTTTGATTGCTGTGCCTAGACTAATTCTGATACTCCTGAGTTTGCTGTCAGGTTTTTACGATGCTGAAATGTGTGTTTTCCAGGTTCCTGTGTGGGCTATTTTTCACTAAGAATCTAGAAAATATCTTGGCTTTTCGTGGGGTTTAGTGCAAAATAGGTTTGACTGTAGGAACCACATTGTTGCAAAGATGAAGCATGCAATTAAAGTTCTTTCTAATAATTTGAGATGATTTAAATATATGTCAAATGAAATGCCATAGTCAAGGAACCAAAGCAGTCGAATGAATTGCCTATAAATTCCTTTGGCATGAAGCGTGTTGAGTGAAATGTTTATTTCTTCTAAGCAATAGGTCATAAGAGTGTTTAAATAAAGGTATAGTATATATAATGCACTGGAGCACAATCCATGGATTAGAGTGAAATTTCAACACTCAGTTCCTTTACTTAGAGAAGTCCACCTATGCCCAGATGGATTAATTAATTGTAGTGGTAGAAAATACAGGGTGTAAAACACAGCTGACTGTTGAGCTTAGTATATCACTATGTTGTAGAGAAACTCAAGAATCAAGAAAATTCTAAATAAGTAAATGCTAATTTGTCATGCAGTACTATGGTATTTTCAGGCAGCTAATCAAGAAAATTTGAATTGGAAGACCGTCAAACTTGTTTCATACAATAAAACTCTGAGAGACTTATCTACAAATAGAAACACAAGGAGCATCCTTTTTTGTACTCAGCAAAGAGCTGGAGTATGTTGTGCTGTTACGGAGGTTTATTTTTATAAACTACTCCAATGAATTTTATAAGCATGTAAAAGATTGTAAGTGCCCTGAAACATGTTTATTCTTGGACTGGCAATTACATACATGGATTCAGTTTTGATTTTCTTTAAAATAAAAATAAAAATATTTCTCTGGAGTAATTTGCTCTCGGTAACAAGAGTCATCTGCAAGAGAAATATCCAAACCAATTTCTGGGCAGTGGAAGTAGCTTTATTTTTTATAACATTCTTAGTACCTGTGACCAGGGTTGGTAGAGTGCCAGTCCTGCCAGCTTTAAGGAGCTGCATGTAAGTGTACCCTCGTTTCCTCAGAATCCCAGGGATGTGGACATTTCTTTGAGATGAGCTTTTAGGAAGCCCCAGAACATCTGGTGGTGTGACATCTTCCTGCATGCTCTGTTTCTGCACGTGATGTTTTCCAGTGCTTTCAAACATCCCTTCCCTTCTGTTTTTTCAGATGGTTATTTAGACCTATCTTGAGAGCTACTCTCTTCAGCCTCAGCTTTATCCAAGATACAATATGGTTATTATATAACCTAGTATTTTTTCATTTTACTTACATTTCATTACATAACCTAGTATTTTACATTGTTACTTGCACAGCAGAATAACTGCAGAACTCTGCTCGATCCAGGTTATACTGAAAACTAAAAAAAATGCTATTTTTACATGCCTGACATTTTTCTTGCATATTTGAGCTTAGGTATTATGTTTGCTCATTTCAGGAGTGCTTCTGAACCACAGTCCAGAAAGAAGAAAAATCTTCTTGGTTGAAGTTGAACATTTGTCTCTAAGAGTAAGAACAAAGCCATGCCAGTGCTTTCAGAAGACTCAGGTAATTCAGCTGCATGCTTTCAACAGAGCAGTGACTGAAATCTTGTCATACCTGTTTCACACATAAAAATAATTTAAATAGGAGTAAAATG